>NW_022990501.1:1113376-2440009 GCF_902827175.1 Gymnodraco acuticeps
CTCTCTCTCTCTCTCCTGTTCTCCTCTCTCTCCTCTCTCTCTCTCTCTCTCTCTCTCTCTCTCGATCTATCTCTCTCTCTCTCTCTCTCTCTCTCCTCAGCTGCAGCTCCGCCGATTTCTCCTCCCTGAGATGGCGGGACGCGGCGAGGCTGTGAGTCGGTGTGTGTGTTCGGGATGGTTTCGCTGTGTCTCGCTGTTTCGCAGACGGCCACTGGGCTCATAGGGAGGGAGGGGGGGGGGCAGGAGCTCCAACAAGCCGTTTAGGACAGAGAGTGAATACACATACTATACAGAGATGCTGTATATGAGAAAACAATGTGATTTTGGAACATTGAACAATGTAAATATATTCTAGTAGACTTCAACAATGGAATTATGATCAGTAGAAATGGCCATGACATGGGACCTTTAAACAGTTTTTTTTAACTGTCCTATAGTACACATTGAAATGAACATATTTGTAAAGTGGGGGGACACAAACGGGATTTCGAAAAGTGGTGGGGACATGCACACTCCTTATGAAGCGGTGAGCTGCAGCTCCACATTGCTTTTCTTCCTGACTGCAACGCTGGTCCGGCAAATCAAGCAAGAACGTGATTGGTCGATATTCATTGTGGGGGTGGGGGGAGGAGGGGTGTTAGATAGAGTTGTAGTAAGTAGATAGAGTTCGCTATGATTGAGGTTTCGTTTATGCATAGGGTAGATTCTTTTAATTACATTTCCTTTTTAGTTTTGTGTATTTTTTACATGTTGGATTTGCTTGGTGAGCTATGTTTAGAACATGCCCCGCGGGCAACTCACGTTGCCCCTGCGGGCGACTAAGTGCGCACCGTGTTGGCTACCCCTGGTTTACAGTATGTCACAATTGTTACTATTACCAAATCTACAAGCAGACAGCTACGGAGACACTGCATTAGAGCTGCCTTCAATTGTTGAAGCTAAACATCTACATACAGTATATACTTCTCTCTTCTGCAGCAGAATAAGTTACAGTTTCATTTCCCAGAGTCCAGTTTGACTGAAGATGGGCTCATGCTCACAGCTGCAGCTGTAATAAGAGCTTTTCATGAATATGCTCATCACAGCTTCAGTTAATCAGTCAGTCCCTTAAAGTGGTGCTTATCTTGATTAATCCCAGACAACACGGACTTGAGTCCCAGCTGCTGGAATGACCCTTGTTGGGGCCGTTCAGGCTTCAAGTTGTGCCACTATCAGTTCCACTGATCTTACATTTGTTTAAGGAAAGCTTCGAACAGCTTTCCCTCCAAACACTTGTTACATGATAACGGCATTTCTATTGTATCTGCTTCCTTATCTGCTAAGTCCACTTTGACTTCTATGAGACTTACTGTAGTCTTAGTTGGTGTTCACGAATATAGATCATAATGCATGATCGGATAAGAACTTAGAAAAAGCTTTTCAGTACACTAAATATATAAGAGGCCATATCAACTGCATGTTAAATGAGGGCACCTGAGTCCTTTTGAGATGAAAAGGTAACAAAGGTTTGAAAGTACCCAAGATGCAGGGAGGAAACATTTAGATATGGTGACGCATATGGCCAGATTCTTTGGAATAGTTTTTCTGGCGCAAATGAAACGTTTCGATCACAGGAGTGTAAGGCAATCCTCTGTGGCCACCACTGGAATCCACTCGACAAATAGTATCAATACTAATATTATAAGTGTAGTTTCATCTTTATCTGTTACTGTTCAGAAAACACTTGGTTGTAACAGATAGACATGCAAAAAAAAGAAAAGTTGCACGGCAACCGAATGTCGATTAGGATTTTAATATCAAAATAAGCTTCAGTATTGATGTGTGTGGTTATTTCCATAAATTACAGGGAAGTGTTATCTGATCACAAGTGGTCACAAAAGACAAGTGTGGAGAGGAATTATATTTCCAGAAATGTACTGATGAACTTGAGAGATGTCCACTTTTGATCATATGACTCAAGACACATGTTATGCCAGGTCTGAACAGGGCAGAGTGTGTGAGTGTTGTGAACAACGCTGCTGACCTTTCTGTGTGGCTCCAGGGGCGACTGTTTTCCGGAGCCCATTGTCCTCTGTTAGGTCCTCCAGCTGGATAGGAGTCCCATGTGTTGCGGCCAGAGTACAGCTCTGCGGGGTGATACATGCAGCCTGCAACACAGAGGAGGAGGGTTTCAGTCTTTTGAATAAACAAATGAACACCTCATTTAAATAACGTCTGACTATATACTATAAAATGCAATTTGGAAGTGCTGCTCATTTCAACCAATCAGCTCTTAGCTTGTGCAATGACATCACTATGGGTTGAATCTTTCAGTCTGTGATGCTTATTCAGGAGAACACTGCTCTACCCACTGATTCATTATTTGAAAAAAGGCCAACAGGAAGAGCCCTGTAATCAAGTAAAGTAACATCTAATTACAGCAATTGGTGAACACTAACTAAAAACAGTGTCTTTTTTATTTTTTATTTAACCTTTATTTATCCAGATAAAAGCATTGAGATAAAATCTCATTTGCAATGCTGACCTGGCCAAGAAGGCAGCAACGTTACACATAACACAAACATATAAAATACAGAGAACATAACTAAGAAAACAAAAGACGAAAAAGCAGTCTCAAACATGGATATATGGCGACATTGATGGCATTTGTTAGCTCAAAACACGAGTATTGTGCGTCTTCATCACCACTACTATCTTAGTGAATGCTGTGCTGTGTCCGACCAGTATCCTTTTACAAAAACAACCATGTTTCCTTGCAGAAGACAGAAGATGCTGGTCTAATGATGCCTCTATTGGTCAGTTTGTTTGTGTTATTGTGCAACTTTGTTTATTCCGAAAACCAGTGATGTTGATTGGTTTTAAATATAAGTCCCCAGTCTGATTGAATTTGCAATTATAATTTTTTGGAAAATTAGATAAATTGCAATCTAGTTAAACTAGAGGTTAAATGGTTATAATTATAATGCAATGTATGCATGTTAAAGGTGACATGTCATGCTTTTCCGGTTATTACCCGTCCCCTTGTGTTATGAAGGTTTTTCTGCATGTAAACGGTGTGCAGAGTCAAAACCTTCAAAGTACACCATGTAGCGAGTAAAACTCTAAAACAGAAAACACCTCCCCAAAACGCCTCGTTGGTGAAACGTCATCATCCATTTGATTCTTCCGGGGACATCTGATGTCATGTCGTACCCGGAACGAAATGGACCAATCCGCGGAGCCGTTACGTTAAGCCCCCGCTGATTGGTCCAAATTGACCAATCACACACTCAGTGCAGGCAGCTCTGCTGATTTCTCCTCCCTGGCTGCAGGCTGATAACAGACAGTTGGGATCGCGGCGAAATTCTCTCTGCAGACCCGTTCTCTCTGCAGACCCGTTCTCTCTGCAGACCCGTTCTCTCTGCAGACCCATTCTCTCTACAGACCCATTCTCTCTGCAGACCCATTCTCACTGCAGACCCATTCTCTCTGCAGACCCATTCTCTCTACAGACCCATTCTCTCTGCAGACCCATTCTCTCTACAGACCCATTCTCTCTGCAGACCCATCTGCAGACCCATTCTCTCTGCAGACCCATTCTCTCTACAGACCCATTCTCTCTGCAGACCCATTCTCTCTGCAGACCATTCTCTCTGCAGACCCATTCTCACTGCAGACCCATTCTCTCTACAGACCCATTCTCTCTGCAGACCCATTCTGCAGACCCATTCTCTCTGCAGACCCATTCTCTCTACAGACCCATTCTCTCTGCAGACCCATTCTCTCTGCAGACCAGACCCTCTCTGCAGACCCATTCTCTCTGCAGACCCATTCTCTCACAGACCCATTCTCTCTGCAGACCATTCTCTCTGCAGACCCATTCTCTCTGCAGACCCATTCTCTCTGCAGACCCATTCTCTGCAGACCCATTCTCTCTGCAGACCCATCTCTCTGCAGACCCATTCTCTCTACAGACCCATTCTCTCTGCAGACCCATTCTCTCTGCAGACCCATTCTCTCTGCAGACCCATTCTCTCTGCAGACCCATTCTCTCTGCAGACCCATTCTCTCTGCAGACCCATTCTCTCTGCAGACCCATTCTCTCTGCAGACCCATTCTCACTGCAGACCCGTTCTCTCTGCAGACCCGTTCTCTCTGCAGACCCATTCTCTGCAGACCCATTCTCTCTGCAGACCCATTCTCTCTGCAGACCCGTTCTCTCTACAGACCCATTCTCTTGCAGACCCATTCTCTCTGACCCTTCTCTCTGCAGACCCGTTCTCTCTGCAGACCCATTCTCTCTGCAGACCCATTCTCTCTGCAGACCCATTCTCTCTGCAGACCCATTCTCTCTGCAGACCCATTCTCTCTGCAGACCCTTCTCTCTACAGACCCATTCTCTCTGCAGACCCATTCTCTCTGCAGACCCGTTCTCTCTGCAGACCCATTCTCTCTGCAGACCCGTTCTCTCTGCAGACCCATTCTCTCTGCAGACCCATTCTCTCTGCAGACCCATTCTCTCTGCAGACCCATTCTCTCTGCAGACCCATTCTCTCTGCAGACCCATTCTCTCTGCAGACCCATTCTCTCTGCAGACCCATTCTCTCTGCAGACCCATCTCTCTGCAGACCCATTCTCTCTGCAGACCCATTCTCTCTGCAGACCCATTCTCTCTGCAGACCCATTCTCTCTGCAGACCCATTCTCTCTGCAGACCCATTCTCTCTGCAGACCCATTCTCTTGGACCCATTCTCTCTGCAGACCCATTCTCTCTGCAGACCCATTCTCTCTGCAGACCCGTTCTCTCTGCAGACCCATTCTCTCTGCAGACCCATTCTCTCTGCAGACCCATTCTCTCTGCAGACCCGTTCTCTCTGCAGACCCATTCTCTCTGCAGACCCATTCTCTCTGCAGACCCATTCTCTCTGCAGACCCATTCTCTCTGCAGACCCATTCTCTCTGCAGACCCATCTCTGCAGACCCATTCTCACTGCAGACCCATTCTCTCTGCAGACCCATTCTCTCTGCAGACCCATTCTCTCTGCAGACCCGTTCTCTCTGCAGACCCATTCTCTCTGCAGACCCATTCTCTCTGCAGACCCATTCTCTCTGCAGACCCATTCTCTCTGCAGACCCATTCTCTCTGCAGACCCATTCTCTCTGCAGACCCATTCTCTCTGCAGACCCATTCTCTCTGCAGACCCATTCTCTCTGCAGACCCATTCTCTCTACAGACCCATTCTCTCTGCAGACCCATTCTCTCTGCAGACCCATTCTCTCTGCAGACCCATTCTCTCTTAAGACCCATCTCTCTGCAGACCCATTCTCTCTGTCCACTAGACCAATTCTCTCTGCCAGACCCATTCTCTCTACAGACCCCATTCTCTCGGCAGACCCATTCTCACAGCGTTTATCAACCCTTTTCTTACTCAATATCAAGCCACACTTATTGTTTTTACTTCGGCTGTGACTTTGTGTGTGCTCAGGATGAGTGTGGCTGTGTTTGGCTGTGTATCGCTAAACAAGGAAAATCACACCCTCCACGGAGCTTAGCGCGATTCACAACGTCCCCGACTGGTCCCCGACCAATCGGAGCACACTGGGCTCACAGGGAGGGGGGGGGGGGGGGGGGGGCAAGAGCTACAACGAGCCGTTTAGTGGAGAGAGTGAATACACGTAGTTTACAGAGAACCGAATGCGAAACCAATGTGAGTTTGGAAAATTGCACAGTATAAATCTATTCTAGTAGACCTCAACAATGGAATTATGATCAGTGGAAATGGCCATGACATGTGACCTTTAAAATGTATCTGAGCATTTACATTCTTTAAAATCGGAGATAATATTTTCAAAACATTATAGAAATAAGAGAGCATAGATAATGGCAAGGTCAAGAGGTAAATACTTTGAGTGTCGATATGATGTAAGTGAGTACATCATATTGACTTTTTTTGGCTGGCTATATTATGTTTTGCTGCTGCCCCAATCTTCAGCAGTACATTGCTTAGCTTCTGTACTCCTTTCTGTTTCTCCAAAGTACTGACTGCTATCTAGTATCCAGACTACTTCATACATACATCTGAATTATTCCTTGAATGTAGTGGTACTAAGTGCTTCATTGGCCATATACATGGTACATATCTGCATGTAATTAGCCATATACACACACACACACAAATGACAGAGAGAAACAAGTGTTACCAGTCTTGGTCTGTGTTTGGTAGGCCCTCCACTTCACACCTGAGAGCAAAAAGAAAGACATGAATGACGACACACAGCCATTGCTTTTGTTCTGGATTCTTCCACAGTGTGCTTAACATTGAGACTGTAATGTCATTTAGTATATCTCCAATGTATTTTATTTCCTCATGCTGTATTTGCTGCAGCACTGAATCTGCTCAGTGGTCATTTCAACAGGCAGAGCTACATTGTGCTTTCAGCCTCTCTCTAATCACTGCTACCACCACAGCCGGTAGCCATCCAATGACAGAAGAAAAGAAACATGGCACTGAGAAGAAGGGCCATAGCAACCACCACACTCATGAACAAGGAAAGACAAAAACAGGGAGGGCAGTAGTAGTATTTTTCTTAGTTGTAGTAATATCCCTGAGTCTTTACTCCTCTTACAGAGCAGGTGGGGAATGTGTCTCTAATCGACAGCAAACGTCTCCCACCCGCAGGGTCTCGTTGTTCATCACCAACAGCTGCTTCAGTAGATCGATGGTTCTTTTGATTTGCTTCAAGCACACCAACTTCCAGAAGCACAATGACTACAGCACCAGGTCAGGTGTTTGGCTGGCTGTGTCTCAGAATTTCTAATCCTTAACTTCCTCTGCCTACTATTCACATTGTCATTGTTATAGGCCGTGCCAAGGAGGGTGCTCTTTTCAGCTCAGTTTGTCTGTTTGACCGGAGGATTGCTACTGGCCAGGTGTTCATGTAACTTTGTAAAAGGATGTTGCATTTGCTAATGAAATCATCATTCATATCATTTTGGAACAGATGCAAATCTTTTCATTGCGTTATGGGGCATTTGTGCACGTAACTCCAAGTCGGTGCAACAACTCAAACAAAAACTGCAACAGTGAGATAAACAACAGGAAAATGATTTCTTTTGATAATCAGCTAATCAATACATTTTGCATGCAAAGATGGCAGAACATGCTGTTTTCATTCTCTTGACTGACAAAGCGAGACATATTCTTGGATGTTGAACAACAGGGATGGACATTTTTCAATATTTACTGACACTGTATAGAACGAACGGCTAATCACGAAAATAATCAGCAGATTTTTCGATTGTGTTAGTTAGTTGCAGCCTGGGTTTAAATTCTTTGAACAATATAACTACATTACATCTTCTATGTACCAACTACGATGTTTCCACCTGAGGACGTAAAGCTAAAGAACACGGCACATTTGAAAGAGCCTGTGAAGGCAGCATTGGTCTTGGCTAGTTGTCAGGCGATTCCTTACTTTGATTAAAACAACTTTTTTTTAATTACAGTTATGTATTTGACCATAGCCAGAAAATATGTCCTGCTGTTTGTGATGCTGCTGCCTTTAACGCTCAGTATATTGTTTTGAAATGACCTTGTAAAGATCAACTTTGCATGCTGAAGTGAGCTTTGCTGTTTCTACCTCTATATGAATGAATTCCACACAGCTATTTATAAACACTAAAGAGCTGCTGTTGAACTTCCCTCCAGGTGTGTTTGTGGTTGGACTGTTGCAGATGTGTGATAACCTTTCTTTGTGTGCTGAATAAGTTCATTGAGCAACCTCTTCAAGAGTTCATTTCCTACCAGTTGCTAGAGCAACAGAAGCCAGACGATTCTTGCTCTGACGCTTTAGGCTTTTTAGAGTCAACTGCATTTAGGCCTTGGTTTATTTTTAGAGTAGAAAGAGAACACAAAAGGCCTTTATGTACATACCAGGGTTCATACACTTTTTCACCAATGATTTTCAATGACTTTTCCATGACCTTTACCTAATTTTCCATGACTTCTCCATGACCTTTACCTAATTTTCCATGACCATAAAAATGACTCTTTCTCAGCGGAACCACTGAAAATGGTTTATTTGAACATGGAACAGGAAAATAAGGTCTGCATATGAAACATGTTGTGCCTATCTAAAACAAATCAAATAGGCTTACTAGCTTCTATCTACCAGCAATCTCTCACCAGCAAAACACCTCAACAGTTACTGTAAATGCCATTTTACGTTTCATTACTATACGATACAGTATTTATTATCATTATAGTATTACTATTTCGGCGATTAGCTAACATATACATTATATTTGATGCAACTTTAGTTACATTTCCATGACTTTGGGACAAATATTGTTTTCAATACCTTTTCCAGGGCCTGGAATTTGCATTTTGAATATCCATGACTTTTCCAGGTTTTTAATGACCGTAAGAACCCTGACATACAATGTTGCACCGCAAACATACGCTCAATGAAGACTGCCTGACTTTCTCCTAACAGACAGCACTGTGTGCCAGTTACTACATAAAGCTGTTATATCCTCACTAATTCTCTCATGTCCTTCTGTTCCACTTAAATCTGCTTTTTGAGAGACCAGCTCTCTGAGCTTTTGCGATTCTCTGCTAATGCTAAAATAACCTCTTCATCAATCGCTGTAAAGCTTGGGATCTTGATTGTCCATCTTGATTCTCTGTTGTTACGTGTGTTAATGTCACATATCTTTGCTCATGTAATGAAAAACTACATTCCTGTTAATCTCCTTATTAAGGAAAATAAAGAAATAAGCCACTTATATTACTTTAGCATTACATGCGGTCCCATGATGTACAGCCTACGTTGATCCAGTTTAAATAACTTTATATTTATTTTCTCTTTTAATAATGTTTAAGAGAAATGTAGGCGTTTCTTTTGAACATATCTCTCCAGCCTTGCATTCTTTTGGGAAATTGTTTGCATTGGACATAAATGGCAGCAAAACAAGCAGGAAGCGGTGTTTATTAAACTGCGGTAAACACGCCCCAAAACATCAGCATATTGCATGTCTTCATTGGAAAATGCTACAAATCGTAACGAGGCCTAATTGTTAGCATCCAAAATGAATATGCCATTTAAACAAAGCATATCAACTTAGAATATTGTCATAAGAGCAAGAATAGTGGAATAAAAAGTGTGCATGTTGCTGTTTGCTTGGTTCATGCTAACACATGGGTTCCCTGCTTGTGTGGTGTTATAACATTTTTAGACACAAGCATTGCAATCATTTTTTTGACAAGAAAAAACGCCTTACCACGCTTTATCCCCCGCCTGCTGCTGGTATTTGAGCAACATTACAAAGACAGCACATAAACCATCTGCTGTACACCCTCCCTGTTGCACACTACAGGACACACTAGCTACAGGGTTGTAGGGGGAGCCATCACTCAGCAGCAGCTTACATTTGACTCTGCACAACAATGGCGCTGTGCTTCCAATATTAAACCCATCTGCGCAGGGTTAACTCGAGACATCTGGAATTCTGCTCCAGCCTGGCCAAATGATGTCATGTGCAAAAGGGGTTAAGTTGCTGTTGGGCAAACCCTCTGCTTCACAGCGAGATACGTTCAGGAAAAGAATGTGCAATGCAAACAGTGCAGTTTAGTGTGTAGTAGTTCCAGAGGTATTTCTCAAGCTGTGTTGGACTGTATACCACAGACCAACTTGGTGTTAACATTTCAAAAAATATTTATTTGAGAAACGTAACAACAATGTCCCTTTGCAGAAAACATGACCCGGTTACTCATGATACTTCAGACTTTGGTGAAAGCAGTTTCAATGTAGCAACAATTTGCTTGTTGCTGAACTTTGTTCGGTGATCTGATAGATGGGTGTCATTTGGCAGAAAGAAAAATTGTCCTACAAAAAACTGCTCCTAACTGTGGATATTCTTAAATAACCATAACTGGGTCTTGTTTTTCCGCCGCTTTGAGCACCTTAAGCCAATTGCCATCTAGTTCCCCCCCCCCCCTCGGCTGGTCGAGTTTCCCGGGCAGGTAAAAGGAATATATGCATGTTAGGTGAACTGTCCCTTTAAACCTGTCATATGCACCACACACACACAGCCTGCTTTCTGCCTCTTGTCACCAAGGAAACCCTGGTCATCCACTCTGGCACCACAGAGGAGTAGACTTACTATATTCATGTCTCACAAACAGTTGATGCTTCTGTTCACGTGCAGCACATCTTACCTTGAGCACTGAGAAAGGAGGAGACCGAATCTGGACCCAATACGATGACGCTGTCCGTCAGGAATAGCTAGACAGCAGACCCGTGCAGTCCCTTTAAATAGACACGGTCATCCTCTGCGAGCTGGCAAACACACACAGACACAGCAGAGGGAGTAAGGGAACACCACAGTCAGTTGGAGCACAGATGTAGAAGACAGGAAATGTTTTATTGTCTCAAACCAAGGCATTTATCTTTCCTCAATCCCTAATGTAATGCTACCATTCTCTTCCTTGCCTCTCATTTCCTACAACACATGCTTTCACACACACTCGCACTGTTGCAAACCTGACCCTCTCTAGACAAAGGAAGAGGACGAAATGAGATGTAAGAGAGAAGTGAGAGGATGGATGGGCCAGTAACCTCTGACAGGCCTTCTTCTTCTCCTGACTATCCTCTTCATCGCCCTGCCCTTCGCTTTATTCTTCACTACTTGTTTCAACAAGGCTCCTTTTCTCTCTAGATACCCAATATCCCAGCCTTTTCCATTCTCTTTCATGCAATGTGTATGGCTCTGCCTATGCCTCACCCTCCCTTTTCTCTGCATGCTGTGTCCTTGTATCCCTGGCAACCGGTGATATCATTTAGTCCAGAGCTGGGAGCACGGTCTCAAGCAAGCAGGGGGGTGTATGCGTGTGATTTTTGACATCAAGATAGAGTGGGGTGGGAGATAAAATCTCCTTTTTGTTTTTCATTCTACATAGACGTCTGCAAGCAATACACAGCTGTCATTTGAATAAAAAAAACTGTCATTGTTAAGAGACAATCTGCTAATAGGCTGCAATTTGCATCCTCATTTAGACAAACCAACAGCCTGTCCTTTTCTTGCACACTCTCTGGAGCTGCTTACTAGCTGCAGTGAATCACTGCAGATGTGCATCTCCTGCTGAGACTGTCTGTGAGCCAGTAGTAAGGATCCTGTACCATAAAAGGAGAGATGGGCTGCACCAGACTAGGTCTGTCTCCGGTGGCTCACAGGCTGGCTAACAAGAGGAGAAGAGATGAAGAGGAAGCGGCAGATAGGCTGGATGGACAATCCTCCCTGGATGCATGCACATGTGTGAATTTATTGGTTTTGAGCCGGAAAAAGCGCCACAATCACAGAGAGAGAGAGAGTACAGTATGAGTCGAATATCAATCACATTTCTAAAAATAACACCCCCGCAGCTCTATCCCCTTCTCCCCCTCTCTTTAATAGCAGCTTCTCCCGGTGTATGCTCCATAAAGCACAGCCCTCTCTGAGGGGTACTGGAACGTTCCAAGGCAAGGTCAAGAGCAAGGAAGAGGGGTGTCTTTTGCAAGCGATGCAAAATGTACATGGCTTTTTTTTGTTAACAAAGACAATGAGGCAGGTTAACAGGTTTGAAGAAGGCACCGGGTGCACGTGTGTGTTTTGTGTTCAAACAGCTGGGTTGTGAGAGGAGTAGGAACCTAGAATCAAATGTTCAGGTGGTTGCCAAAAGCTGGCAATTAAATCAACTGGAAGCATACGTTGGGTACTAGTCATTCAGTAGAAAGTAACCCAAAATACTATTTATTTATTGTATTTAAAACACGAAAAGAAAGAGACCCGCAACTTTATGTTCTAAATAAATAGTTTAGTTGTGAAAATGTCTGAAATTGTGAAAATGTCCATAAAAGTTTGTCAAAGTGAAGGGTTACGTCTTGACGTGTTTTGTTTTGTCAGTCCTAAACTCAAAGATATTCACTTTGATATGTTACAAAAAAGAGAAATGCAAGAAATATCTATATTTAAAAAGGCTGAAAAACACATTACCGCCATTATGCACTGAAAATGACTAACGATTCATCTATTACCAAAAAAGTTGCATATTATTTCCTGTCTGATCGAGTGATCAACTAATGGTTGCAGCTCTAACGCTCATACAATTGTGTCAACAAATCCATGAGTTCATTTCATAGAGAAATCTTTAAAACAGAGTTCCTGTACAAAGACTTATCCAAAAGCACCACTTCACCAGAGATGTGCTAACAAGTTTCTTTGAAATAAGTTAATAAGCATGATACAAGTGACTTGGCGACTTAATAAATCTTAGCCGACTAACACCAAAATGAGAGGGGGCAGTCTCACATTTTGAGCTCTTTATTAAATCAAAGAAAAATAGCGACATAAAGCTTTCTGTGTGAGATGCGTTACAGACTATCTGAACTTTCTTTGGAGCCAAGTAGTGATGTGACACAATTTAAACACAAGACTAAAAGGGAGATTAATCCTCACTTGCTCTCACTGTAGCTCCTTTTTAAAAAAAAACTGTTTATCACTATAGCTCCTTTTTAACACACAAACACACACACACACACACACACACACACACACACACACACACACACACACACACACACACACACACACGTTTAATTGAGTGTAACCGCAACATTTTCCCTTCACTAGATTCTTCATTTCACATTTCTTATTTCTGCTCCTGCATTCTGTGTCTGCACATGAGCACTGTATCTGTGTATCTGTGTATCTGTGTATCTGTGTATCTGTGTATGTGTGTATCTGTGTATGTGTGTGTGTGTGTGTGTGTGTGTGTGTGTGTGTGTGTGTGTGTCTGTCTGCAGACTGTGCTGCACATTCATGCATGAAGCTCTCACACACACACACACACACACACACACACACACACACACACACACACACACACACACACACACACACACACACACACACACACACACACACACACACACACACACACACACACACACACACACACACACACACACACACACACACACACACACACACACACACACACACACACACACACACACACACTGCAGTATGTTCTGCCAGGACGATGGCACATTTAATAGACACACACGGGATAAAATGAAATGGAAACACATGCTCGCGCTTCTTCCACACTCGTAGATGAAGTGTATTTACATTTAGCCGTTAGCAAATAGCACACGAAGAAGCTCCACTGTAGCCCTTCTTTTACCTCTCTGTTTTTCTTGTCTTCGCTCTCTTTGGTCCACACGCCCCTCTTGGCTCCCCTATTCCTCCCTTGCACTCCTCGCCACCTTGTCTGGCCCGTTCCTCTCTCCTCTGTCTTCTTTCTTCCACCTCACTTCCTCCTCTTCCTGTTTCCACTCCGCTCTCAGATGCTCATAGCTCGGGCTCTGTAGCAGACCGATCCATGTACGGAGAGCGACGAGGCGGGCCGATAGAGCTGCCAATCACAAGGCACAAGCCAATGAGAGGGGAGAGAAACATTCACATGTTGCAGCTATCTAGGGGAGGGAAGGGGTAGCAAACAGAGGCTTGGGGGGCTTTTCATTTCTATCTTCCTCCTGCTGTATATGTGAGGGTCGGGAATGAGTTGGAACATGGCCAGTACAGTAAAGGAGGCATTTTACATTTATCCACAGCTGTGTAACACATTTTACTGGAGCTCACAGACATGACCCCCCCCCCCCTAAAATATCACTGCAAGTGGTTGACACCTATTTTCATGAATCCTCAAAAAATAGGATACCTTAGGTCTTAATTAAAGGGTAGTAGAATCATTATTTAGGCCTATTGGTAAGAACAATGCGCATCCCATGTATGTGGCTCATGGGGGAGCTAACTGCATATATCCATATATATTTCTGGAGGAATTGGGAGGCAAATCTGAGGCAAATGGTGACAGACGGGCTGCGAGTGTTGTCTGAGCTCAAATGTCAAGTGGCAGGATACAGGGGGAGGTGGGGCTATACAGCTCCAGGTTTATGAGGGAGGATCTACTATGATTACCCCCCAAAAAGCTCTCGCTACGATATCCTCATTTAACCCATCAGTGACAAATGAAAAAGCAGGCAGAGGTTTGGCACTGAGAGGTAGAGACGGAGGATGAGGAGCCAGACGAATGTGAGGGTGAAATGGTGGAAGGAAGGAGCCAGCCCACTGCCAGGTTTTTTTTTCTTCATTTTTTTGCCTCTCAAATACCTTAGCAACAGCTCCTGAACAGCCCAAATTCTATTGGCCAATGTATGACCCCATGTGAGTATTTGGACCAATGAGAAGGCTTTGGTGCAGAATTTAAGAAGGGAGAGCTTCACAGGCGAATATATTATCTGCTAAACAGAGCCCCCTAGTGGCTCAATGAGGATCTGTTCCTCATAAAGCCAAAAACTGTCATCTGCTGATACAGTTATTATACAGCAACATTTTTAACAATGTCACTCACGCTTCAGAAATGAACAGCTGAATAATCTCGGGGTTTATCCGTTTGGTTGTTCTCTTTTTAGTGTGTTTGTGTTGTGGATTATTTCGATGTATGCATCGTTAAGTAAAGCTGTATTTGTTAATGTGTTAATGAGTAGTGCTATGCATTTTTGCATGTATGCATAAATAATTGTATAGTTGTATATTTTATTTCAATATATTCAATAATGTTAAGATATGTATATATTTTTTTATTATTAATGTGTGCTTCTATTCAACTGGAGCATAAATGCTGTTAAAAAAACAAAACACAACTATACATATCCTGCTAATATGGATCAAGTTAAAAGTGACAGTTTAATGTCACAGTAATTGAACAATAAATAACAAATGTGTTAAGATATTTTACCATTAGTTTAGATAATAAGTCACATTCTGGTAAGATAGCGCTTTCACAAAATCCTATGTGAAAAATAAGAGGAAAAAGTTAAGGAAGGAGAATCAGTCAGGAATCATTCAGGAAAATCATGAGAAAATAAGATTTTTCGGAATTGCAATTAATTAAAATGATTAATTTTGAGTAGCCCCAAGTGAAACATAAAACTGTAAGAATTTTTCAAACGAAATAATTGAATTTACCTATGAAACATTTTTTAAAATACAATATTGTTTAACATTTGGCTACATTTTATAATAAAAGTCTACCTCACACTTTTTAGATTTTTTTAATGTTTGAATCTGTAATGTTTTTAGGCATTTTACCTTAGCTTGCAAGAGCTGATCATCATGGTGCAGGTAAAGGGAACAAGCTCAAAACAAGCCTAAACGGCCACCTAGTGTGCAATATATATTACTGCACAATGATGTACTAGCTTTGGAACAGAGCTGCCAGGGAAATTGTGGCCTACAGTGAAAAATAATAGGCAACATTTTTGTAAATTAGGCCTATGTATTACATTTAATAATAATGCTGCATTTATTATATAGTTTGATTTCATTTGAAATGCCTGCCTGATACACAGAACCATTGAGGGGTTTATTTAAATTGTGTGTCATAAAGAAACAGACCAGATGATTTTTTTTTCGTGCTGCCCTGAAAGCTCACATTCATTTTGACCATCTAAAGACAACTTGACCAGTAATTACATTTTGTACCAAAGTGCTATAACATTAGACTTGACAGTAGTAACATTCTCTGCTTCCTCCACTGAAGATGAAACAGCAGAGGGCAGCTGAGCTGGTTCTGTACTTGGTCAGAATATATCATTTTAATTGGTAAAAATGCTGACAGCAGAAAAATGTCTGTTCACATAACTGCATCATCAGCCCCAGCTACATAAGTTATGATTGTCATAACTCAGGATTAGATCAGAGAGGCAAGCTGGTCCCTCGATGAATAACCACAGTCGGTCACTCAAATTGACTTATTAGGGCAGTGAGGGATTGTTGCTCCAGCTTATCTGACTATCACTTAACATTTGCATAAGACTGCATGAGAAGAGGCAGCGTAGCACAGCAGCAGACACTCCAGCCATTGATATACAGCACATTTCAACTCCTTTACACCATAGACGAAAAGAACTCTGGTTCCCTATCTTTTTTGACGGACACCTCCTCCACAGAACTGTAACATTATCTCACTCCTTTATCAACACCATTGTTCAAGATAATTTAAACTGAATTGAAAACGTGATGTTAAATATTACTATTGATATAAAAGTGAATATTGCCACTTTGAGTTAATCAATTGCTTAAAACTATTATAACATTGTAGCATTACTTTTAAGCTTGCTTGCTAACTATAATCTTTAAACACTTGAGGATGTATAGGTATTCAATAATACTTAAGCTACTCACAAATATTTCCACCTCCCCCCAAAGTGCCCCAACATGGATAGAATACTGAACACACCTACCAGTGTCAGGGTCCTCTGCTAGACGTCACACCACATGTTAATCAAAGAGTCACATGCCAACCAGGTAGATACTCCAAAAGAGCACAAAGCACCATAAAGAGACACAACATGATCGCAAAGACACTAGAAGGAACTGCAGAGACACAAAGCAACTACAAAGAGACACAACATGACTACAAAGAGACACAACATGACTACAAAGAGACACACAAATGACCAGGAAGAGAAAAAACAACTACAAAAAGTCTACAAAAAGAGTGACATATACAACTACAGACTCAAAGAAGACAGAAAATACACACATAGAAACGCAAAACAATATTCCTCTTCAGAACGTGTGTGATGAGATCCATAACACTGACACAACACATGGTCAATCAGTGACTCTTCTGTGAGGGGATAGTCAATGCAGCATTGCACTGACAATCATCAAATAGTGGTAGTAAATGTGTTTGATCATAACAAGAGCACAAATAAAGAATCTGCATAATGTGTGTCCAAGAGTGTTGGGGCTATTTCTTATTCTGCTTCTTCAGTTTCTTCACAACTGGTTTATGTATCAGTCTTGCTTTTGAACTGGTCACTTTGTCGTAGTTATGCATTCATGCTTTATCTCTACTATTCACGATTAAAAGCATAGTGCCTCTGAAGAGCACTGGCCACTGTAGGCCTCTTGTTCCTCACGGAGACAGATTAGACACTTTTGCATTTTATATTACGCTGATAGCATGAGTCTGAATGTAAAACGTCTATGTCCCGTGTTTCACCTCCACACTCTTTAAGAGTGCACTGCAGTTATAGCTAGAATAAGATGTATCTATTTAAACAATGACTGTACAATACATGCATTGCACCACATTGACTATAAGCAGTAGTGGAAAGTAACTTAGTGCATTTACTCAAGTACTATATTGTACTTTTTGAGGTACACATACTTTACTTGAGTGTTTCCATTTTATGCTACTTTATTCTTGCACTCTACTAGATTTTGGCAGCAAATATTGTACTTTTTACTCCATTATCTGACAACATTAATTATTAGTTACTTTTGCAGGTACATATTAATAATAGAAAAAGTAATCAATGCATTATTATGTAATTTTATGGATGGGGATACCTGATTTAGTCTCCTTTACCAGCTGCAAACATTTAAATGATAGACACATTAATGCATCACCTGAACCCGGACCAGCACCAGTCCACGCCACACGACCGGGCCGCCAGAGATATAATATATATTATACTGAAAATGGATATTTTGATAATGGGTACTTTTAGATTTAGTACTGAAGTATTTGATGCAGGTAATCATTTGGTTATTTTACTTAAGTAACATTTTTAATGCAGGGCGTTTACTTGTATTTCACACTGTGGTGTATACTTTTATACTTAAGCAAAGCTCTGAGTACTTCTTCCACCAGTGCCTAGAGGCTCAATGAGGATTTCCATCTGTTGTCCGTGGAAATGTGTATTATGGACATATAACACATTCCCCAAAACCTTCATAAATGTACCGGACAACCCAACATATTCAGACCTTGATGACAACTTGATTGTCTCTTTTTCAACCATTTTTCAACATCAGTTTAAACTGACTAAGACTAATACACTCACATACTTATATATTCTGTAATGGAAACCCCTATAGTCCTCTACATCAAAAATAAAAGGGCCAAAATATATACATTTTGGGCAGCAGTAAGCGGACCACACGTGAAACAAGGCCTTCACAAGTTGTTCAGAATAGCTATGTTTGTTTTTAATTTCTCGAGGCACTAAGGTGAATTTGTGAAATACTGACATTGTAAATATGTGACCGCAAGTAGTTGATAATCCTGTATTTTGTCGCCTTCACCATGGATTGCACCATTGATCAAATATAATAGCTTCTATCCCAAAGAGCAAACCATAACGTCATTAAGAACTCACAGTCAAACTTGTCAAATAAACATCAGTAGGTTTGTTACAGTAGCTTTACTTCAAAAAGAGAAATACATCCTTAAAGAACATACACTTTAGAAAAATAGTCATAGGAACAAACTTCTTTGGAATGGTGTGATAGAGCCCATCCACGCCCACAAATGAAAGGAGACCTTTCTTTTGTCACACTCTACTTTGCATATCTGGACTGTAATAATGGTAACTGCAAACCCTTTCTGTCATTGCTTGCCAGCCGGACTGACTGAGGAGATGTTTTTGACCATGACAATTCTATTTTTGCTAGGCTGTTTTTTGCCTCTACTTTCTGCAACAGTTGTTCTAGATTTTAATCACATTGAGAGATGTAAGGATTCCCTGTACATGGGGACCCCACCGAGGGGCTTCACCGACAACAACCTGAAGAGGATCTGCCAACGTTACTCCGACAGACCTCGCTATGTGACCCTGTACGACCCCCAGAAGAGGATTCCCGTTTACTCAGCTTATACGTTCAAGAAAACAGAGGGAGACAGGCGCGTGGACTACCCATGGATGTTTGAGCCACAGGTGGGAGACTTGTCTTTGAGTAATAGTTTAAGTTTAGTCAAAGTGCAGGCATAGTAAAGAAAGACAAATCAGTTGTGATAATATGAGAATTATGTTTACTACTACAAGAATAAAGATGTACTTTCAAGAAAAATGTGGAATATTATGAAAATTAACGTAGTTATAATTACAAGTGTTGGTTTTAATATAGTAGTACAAATGATATTTGTCAAGTGAGTGTTGATGACCTATAGTTGCAACTTAATTCTTAAAATATTATGAATTGGATTCAGTTTAATTGTAGGCATGCACAATATAATCAACAAATAATATATCCTATATTGATCCAAGCGACCCTGCGGTATGAATGATCCTTTACCAGCTGCTACATTAAAGTGACAAACAAATTATTTCATCAATAATTGTAAGTCAATAAAATTATAAATACTATTCTGAAATGGGCTGTTGTGCAAACTAAGTAGACTTGTTACTTCAAGTATATTTTAATGCTAATACCTTTGTATTTGTTTTTTTTACAAAAAAAAAGGATTTTGAATGGTAACAAATGTATTTCTATACTCTGGTTTTACTATTTTGACTGAAGTGAAGCTTTCATTGGGAATAAACAATAATGGATTTGCACACTGTAAAATGTGTTAAGTTGATCTGACTTTTAAAAATCTAAGATCATTTCCTCATACAATTTAATATCGTTATCAGTCCAGGTTTACGTAAAATCACCTGTCGGCCATAGTAGAAACCTTTATAGTCTTCCTCTACAGCAAGAAAAGGGCCTAAAGTTAGACATTTTGTGCAAAACAAGGCTCTCACAAGTTGTTCAGAACGGGTTAAGTTGATCTAAACTGTTTTTGTATTTACTTCATTTTGTAAAGTTGTTCCAACATAAAAATGTGAAGTGGAATTAACTTGTTCTATTTAAGTGTAGGCTCTCATTCCCAGCATGTGTGTCTCCACAGCTGGCAGAAACTGACGGGAATGGAAACATGCAGCCCTTCCCCACCGGCTACCTGCACATGAAGTTCGAGGACAGCCAGGCCGTCCTGGACGACTACTCTGACGTGGTCCTGTACGAGAGGGGTCACCTGAACCCGGACCAGCACCAGTCCACGCCACACGACCGGGCCGCCACCTACACTCTGACCAACGTGGTCCCGCAGATCCGAGAGTTCAACATCGGGCCATGGCGCCAGTACGAGGAGCGGATCAGACTTCGCCTCAACAACTTCTGCCGCGGCGTGGCCTACATCGTGACCGGAGTGACCACCAGGGGCAACATGATCCGCAGGAACAACCAGGACCGGGTGGCCATCCCTGAAGATGTGTGGTCCGCCTACTGCTGCCCAGACTACGACCGCAACTCCCCGAGTGATGTCCGCATTCGCTTCCCCACCTACGGGGTCCTGGCCAAGAATGTCAAAGACGGAAACAGCGTCCACGAGATGCCGCTCATGGAACTTGAGAACTTCCTGAAAAGTAATTTGGATGTTGACCAGAACCTCCAGATCTTCTATGACAACTGCATCTCCCCTTCACCCCTCCCTCTGTACCTGCAACACACTATTTAAAAGCTCTATGGGTTGGGTTGGATCAATTACACAGAAAAAACACAAACTCTGACTTTAATTAAATGTAGTGCGTCAACACATTTCAAATAAATGTTTTAGGTTAGTTGAAAGCAATAATATTAAGTTTTAATACTAAATAGATTCAACTTAATATTATTGCTTTCAACTAACCTAATACAGTTATGTGAAATCTGTTGACATAATTAATTTGAATAAAGTCAACATTTCAGTTTTTTCAGTGTGCAGAAAATTGTCATAATTCACAGTAAAGTTAATTCAAAATTCCTCTTGCAGCTTAGTTATTCTTTTGGGGAAAAACGTTTTTGAATAACTGTTTCCTTTCATCATCTGTTATTTGACCAACAAATGATAAAGCAACGCATGTTACAGGAGAGCTGCTTTGTTGGGAGAGGGAATAAAATGTGTGGAAAGCTATTCAAATTGTCTCCTTTAATAAAGTATAGTTCATTCACGCGATTTGTGATTGTGTCATTGCTTTTCATTCTTGTCAAATGTCAGTGGTAAGCTTAGAAAAAGCTCCTTATCATCATATGTGAGTTTGAATGTTTAGTCAGTTATGAAAATTGGATTGGACCTCTATGGCTATCTGATGGGTTTTAGTGCGTTTAGTCATTGAGTTGATCTACTTGTAAAAGTATTTTGAATATCATATAAAATATTCCATGGTCAGTTGTATAACTTGTTGCAGGGTTACTGAAGTTTTAGAAAACCAACAGGATTTAGGAACCGTTAAAAATGTACCACCTTAATGCTATTTTTAGAAACAAAAGAGTGAGGATAATATATTAAAACATTAAATTGGTCAAAGATAACCTCTGTGAATATTATGTCATGGAGACTTTTCTTATTTTTGGTTTGAGGTATATGGTTTTATGTGATGCTGAAAATTACATTTATTTTTGAAATTCTAAAGAGGAAGATGCTTTCTGTTTTTTTTTCAGTCGGAAGCAGTCATTTTCTGATGCAGCAGACCTTTCTTACATATTATGGCCTTCACTGCCATCTAGTGACAAAGAAAAAATAATTTCCTGATATCACTTCTCCCAGAAAAACCAGCTGAGTATTATTGTCTGTAAAGGTAATCAGGTTGAGCGCAAAAGAGAAATACTATCAGTCATCTAAACGATTGTGCAATCTGTATATGATGATTCTGCTGTTATAACACAAATAATGCTGATAGATAGAGTGCATGTCAACCATAAGAGTTATTAGACAGTGCAAAGTTTAATAACTTGTTTGTTATTACAGCAATATTTCAGGGCAGATACTTTAAACCAAAATAAATGAATAAGATATGAAAAACAATTAAAAACTGCAGAAAGTTGCATTATTAACTGGTCTAAGGACATATTTCATTTGTTCTCTTCTGTAATGAATTCTTCTAGATTAATTAAAAACAACTTGCACCACCTTGCTTATTAAAGGGATCTATCTTTATTGTTTTTCCAAGGTAATTATCTGTTGCCTACCTGTGATAATTATAATGCTGAATACTTCATTTGGGAAGAAAATATCAACTGACGAGAGTGACATTTGAGAGGTAAAAAGAGCAATGTGGAGCTTTTTCACCAGCAATAACACAGAACTAAATGTATCTGTGGCCAAAAAAAGTTTTAATTGTTTCCACATCGGGGCTTAAACGAATGGAAATCCATGCAATAGCACAGATGCTTCATCCAAAAGCCCCAGTGCATCAGTCAGTTCCTGTATGTTGCCATAATATTGATTTATTGTGTACACAAGCTGAATAAATACATACCAGAGGTCAGTTCCCTTCATAAAACTGGTGCTGTTAGTTTTAGCTTTGGAATTCAAATCTCTGGATAACTTTAAAACCTCACAGAATGAGAGTCAGAACTCCGTATATTTGGTTATGTACAATGGAATTACGGGATTGTGGACATTTTGAGGATACATTAGAATGCCAGCTGTAAGCAAAAACATTTCAAACTGAAAAAATAAACAGTTTATGACGATTTAAAATCTTACCCACATCAATCAAACACCATGGTTCCTCTTTCTCTCCGTCTAGGCGGCCATCTTCTCTCTTAAAACAATAAGAACCAACATCAATCCTGCCACACTAGAAAAAGAAACACAGATTAGTATTATATTATAACAAGAAAAGCAGTAACTAAATGTTTTTCATGTTATAACAATATATGTTCACAACATACAAACGTATTACGTAATAACATTATACTATAGACATTCTTATAATCTGACATTTCTCACATTGACAAATTGATTTCACATAAAAAAATATATATTATAGGGGGATTACTTCAATTGTTATAACCAAGACAAAAGTGCATTTGCAACTCCACTGGTAGTCAAATGAATAACCATTGTATAGAAGTTTATGAAAAGAGGACCCCACTTCTCACTTGGTTTATTACCTCAGTAAACATTTTCCTTAATACATTTGTGTCCTCAATTGCTAGTTTGAAGTCTTATTGAATAAAGTAATGTGAGCAACCACCCACCGACCAATCACCCACGACCAATCACCCAACTACCCATCCATCCAACCAACCAATGAACGAACGAACCAACCAACCATCCATCCAACCAACCAACAAAAAGCGCAACAGTATAGTGGGGTACTTCCACCGACATGGCTTTAAAATGCAGTTTTCATTTTTGCATCGCTCACATTGTGACACAAACGGTTGAAAGCATTTGTTTAAGAATGTCTTTTAATGTTTTCCAGTTCAGATACACAACATACAGTGTGTAATAGCCTCTATTTGAAATAGAAATATTAACTTTAATTCTTTCAACTCCTTCTGGTCATTATGCTCTCTCACAGTATCTTGAGCTCAAGCAGTTTACTGAATTGGACTAAATGAAACAGACAAACAGGTGCAAGCCTTCACTTTACCATTTCAGCAATAAATGTAATAAGAAGATATTTGGATCCTTGAAATGTTTTTTTTTAAATATATATATATTTTTTCCTTACCTTAAGCCAACATCAAAACTGTAGTGTAAACATGTAAACTTGATGAGTGTGCTTCCGTCATCTGTTGGCTGTCCAAACGCTTGTTTAGAAAAGGAAATGTTGTTTTTATAACGCTGCTTTTGGACTAACATCAAAAAGGTTCAATAATCCCATAAACAGAATGTGCAGAGAAACTTGCAAAAGGTAGCAAAAACAACCACCATGATTAGAGTCAGAAATAAGACCAAAAGAGTACAAAGGATTCCAAAACCTCCCAATTATGACAATGCTCAAGACAATGTGAGACATTAACAATTAAATCCAACAGCATCACAAGTAAAATTCTCGATGTGTAGTTTGTTTTGAGCACACATGAAAACGTGCGCCCATTTTCATGTTTCATTCCTCAAAACATCCCAATGTCTCCGTCTTGTGTCGATTCCCTGCAGCTGTTCTTTGGCTTTTCAACCAATGAAAGGACTCAAACGCTGCCTCAATGATTGATGGGATAGTGCCATGTGTGTGATATGCTTTAGACAGGCATATTATCCAGTAAGAGCATTTGTATCACCACAAAATCTAGGCTAACCTGAGCTGTAAGCATTCCTTTTTTTGAGTATTTGTTGTCCTCAACCATGCTGTGATTTATTTTTTTCATTATTAACATATGTTAACAGATTCCTGTGCCCACAAACTATTGGAATTTGCCATTGAGATCTAGGAAAGAAAGGAGAATCAAACATACGCATGAGTGCTAAAATCATGTCACCTAAACTTGCACCTGTTGTCACAAAGAAAAGATCCGGCCAATCACTCAAACCAAACGACAAACATAATATTTACAAATTCCAGTTTGTTCTCTTACACTTAAAAAATGTACAGTTTTGTTTCATGTGTTGGTTTTTGTTCTTTTTGTCCTCGCAGCTCGCTCCAGTCCAGTGTGAGGGATGGCAGTCTGGCTCCAGAGTGTTGTTGACCTGAGCAGACCGGATACAGAACAAGGAGCGGGCGGGAATTCATCCCGCTCGCCTTGCTTTCGTGATATATGGTGTATGAGTAATGTCTGTCAATAAAGATTTAAATCAGGTTTTTTTAGAACACATCCTCAGTGCATCGACAGATGATATCATTGATCACTGCCGGCATTTGTCCAGTGTTGTCCTAATGTCACTGGGATTTTTTCCCCTCAGAATTGTCCAGAGTGCGACCTGTCTCTCGTTGTGCGAAAATATGTGAAACGCGCGTACAAGGCTTTCTCACCTTTGGACCGTCATAAATATATCTCCCACCCCACAGAAGGGAGAATCATGAAACAACAAAAGACGAAAAGATAACTGTCAGGCAGTCTTTGAAGAATTCGGTTAATGTCAGTCATAGACAAAAACCTTATTTAGACTATTCATGTAACGGAGTTTTTTTTTCTTTTGTAACTTAAAAAGTGCTATCTTCAGGTGAGATTGAGAGACAGTGACTGCGAAGTTGACAGTTGCAAAAGATACAGAGAAACAGAGCAAGAGAGGGAGAAGAGTCTTTCTGGTAGTTTTGCAGCACAGTCTCAGTGTCAGGACATGAACAAAATAAAGAGGACATATTTACTATCTGTTATAATCATATCATATAATCATAGTTTTACACAATATTCATCTCTTAATACTTTAATACCCTTTAGAAGTACCACAAAGTGCAGCTGATATTAAAATAGAAAATGTAAATGATTAAAAGAAAATAAAAAACTCAATGAAAAACAAGGCAAATCATTCAAATGGAAAACAAATATCTCTGTCCACACTCCTTAGAAAAGAAAAAACATCATGCAAATATCCCAGACAGCAAAGTAGCTAATAAAACTTTATATACTTTTTTTTTTCAAACAAGGATATATTGAATCTGATTTCCCTTTAAAGAAGAAGGGACCAGCCACAGTGCAACATTGAGTGTAATAATAATAATAATAAAAAAAGTGTGTGGATCAAACAGAAACATGAAGGGGTTGGCACTTTTTATGATGGTAATTCCTTTTGTAAGATACAGTCAGGATGGACCTCTCCAGGCGCTCCACTGGACGCCAGTGAAAGAGGAACTTTATCACAGTACTTGGCACCAAGAATGCTGGTAAAAACGAGATATCAGAATATCTTTTTTTTTCATTCATATCCTTACAATTTATTAATAATACATCATTTACATTTGTGTTTTTGTATAAAAGACTCCAAAAGGAAAACAGAGTCTAGAAGTGATTGCGAGGAACGAGGAGAGAAGTGGACGTGGAAATGGATTATGTGGATGGATTAATAAAAAGAGCTACGAGGGCAGATGCAGAGAGAGGAAGAGTTTGAGCCAGCGGAAAACAGAGAAGTGGTTTAATGGGCTGAGATGGAGATACAGACAGAGAGATAATGAGAGAGAAACAAATAAAGTAATGGACATGATTAGAGCCTGTGTGGCGGAGATGCAGCGAGTTCTAATGGGCAGCCTGGATTCCAGGTTGCGTCCCACAGACTGAGTGTGATTCAGTTATTTCCTGTACCGCCCAACAGTTGAAGCCCCAATCTGGAAATGTTCTGAAAGCAGCATTTGAGAGTATACAGATTATCAAAATAAAACAATATTTCTGACGGCAATACGGCCGCATTCTAACTGAAAACAGGTAGATACATTTGATAACAGAAGTTTAGAAATCAAGGGAAAACTCATGCTTAAAATGTCAAAGAGTTCATCCTTTTACTCCCAGCGCGGCAAATACAATTTTAACAAAAGTCTCCAAAATCAGAACAAAGAGACAGCTGTTGGGACATAGTGCTCAACACAGGGTGCCAAATTCCACTTCCAGATTGGGCCTTTAAAGCTGCAATTTGTAAGTTTCAAGAAATCACCGCTTTATGACAGACAGCTTGTTGGGCATATGCTGCCTCGCTCGCTGCTGCATGCTACTGTATTATCTTTTCGCTAAATGAACGGAAGTGAGCGTTCTATGTCAAACATAGTTTTGCACTGACACAACAACACATGCGCAAAAAACAACAGAGCTACACGTAAGATGTCTGATTCACGAGCTCAATACCTCTTAGAGAGAAGGAGAGCTTAAAGCTGTGGCTCACCTAAGCACGAGATACTGAAGGAGCTTCAACACGAGGAAGCAGTGTGTACCTACGATGACAGGCGTCTGGCAGAGGAGTGTGTTTCATCAACCCCCCACCTTTGATTTATGATAACATTTTAGAGGTATTTCGCTGCCTAAAATCTTACAAACTGCAGCTTTATTTGAGGGCTTAATGAGAAAAGACAAAGACAAGGAGAATGGTGAGGGTGGAGATTGTATGGAGCAGTTTGTGTGGTGTTTCTCTGTACGCCCAGAGTGGGGTAGCAGAGGTTGTGCCTGGTCCTATACACGGGTGGTGGAGTGTTGGTGTGGCAGGGCATTGTTGCTGTGGCTGGGGACGGGTGTGGTGGAGGGGGCCGGCACAGGGGGGTAAGTGTTGAAGGGGTGGAGGGGCTGCATGCTGCTGATGGTGCTGGGGATCATGGTGAGGGTGTTGGCTGTCATCAGTGGCACGTCCTCCGGGGCCCGCCGCAGGGCCAGCGTGTAGTCGGGGGGGCACACGGGGGGCCGCAGGGGTTCCAGGTCGCCGTGGATGCCGCGGGACGGGAGGGGCGTGCCGTGCTCCAGCTCCACCCTCTGCTGCTTCATCTGCAGCGACATCAGCTCCTCCTCCTGACTCAGCGCCAGGTCGTTGTGCGGTGGGGCCCCGACCACTCCCATGCCGACGCCCATGCCCATGCCCATGGTGGTGACGCGCTGCGGGGACAGTCGGCGGTGGCGTCTCTGCATGAGTTCGTGGCGCTTATCCCGTTTGTAGTAGAGCGCGGCGAAGGCCAGCACGTTGAGGAAGAGGAGCGAGGCGCCCACAGCCACCGTCACGCTCAGCTCCGTGGAGTAGTCCCTCGTCTCGTCAGGGAAGGGGGAGAAGCGGGGTCTCTCCGAGCCGTCGGGCTCAGGGTCGGGCGGGTAGGTGGAGATGCCGGTTGAGGGGTGCTTGGTGCCGGTACCGGGGCTTTTGGGGCCCTTCCAGCCTTTGTTGCCTCCGGGCGGCAGGCGGGTTGTGATGGGGCCGATGACCTCCTTGTGGAGGCTGTGCAGATGGGGCACCAGCTCCAGCCAGAAGGCCACCTTGTTGGCCCGGTAGTTGTCTCTGACGCGAGGCTTCAGTCCGATATGTAAGTACTGCTTGTCTTTGGAGCTGAACTTGGTCCAGATGACTTCTTCGAAGCGGTTGGGCTTGGTGTGGATGAACGTGGTGTCCTGAGGAACTGGTAGGTTGGGATCCCTGGAGGAAAGAAATAGCAGAATCAAAATAGTTCTTATGCTAAGAATTCATCCTCACTAGGACTTTTTTCACACTACCTCGCCTACCTCACTTGGTCCGGGCTTTCAGCCCTTTCGCCTTGATCCAAACCAAAACTACAGGTGTAAAACCTCCCAGGACCATAGTCAAACAAAAAGAGTAACCATGGTTCCATCTTTTGGATGGTTTGTACTTTCCGGCCAATTACAGGAAGTCCTGGCTATCCTCATGTAAGACTAGCAAAGCGCCTTTGGAGAACAGCTCTGTGCTTGGCAAGTGTGTGGTAAATAAAAAGAGAGGTGGATGTGGCGCCCTCAGAGCAGAGCAGGAGAGACATTAACAGTAAACTTGTCAAGTAGTAATAAAATGTACATTGTTGGTTTCAGTTTGTCTGTGAATAAGCACTGCATCTAGGAGGGAGGTGATTATTTGTTCAATATCCGAGTGGGGTTGTATTTGTAAACAAACCGCTTGTCTGAAACACGCCAGCGCCTTTAGCACTTCTGTGTCAGTCGGGTCCAGTCAGTAGCTTCTTCTAAGATTCTGCAGCTGGAAACTAACTGAGTAAAAGCGAACTAACTGAAACAAGCTTTACCCGGTGCAAGAGTGATGTTTCACAACAGATAAACATCGGCCACTGCCATTTGCCAATGGGGTCTTATTTTCTGATCGATTGCAGGTCTCTGTAGGTCAAAGGCAATCCAAAAGGCAAATATCATACACCAAATCAAGTCATCCCTAGTGTCTACATAAGTATACTTATATAGGCCTATGATTGGAAAAGAGAGCCTGTGTACGTAATTTAAATTGCAAGTAGGCCTATAGGGAGATGCAGGCAGCTCACATATGGCGCGTTTCCACTGCAGCGGGGTAGCCCCGTTTAAGCGTCCCTAAGCGTCCTCGCTCTGGCCTCGGACTGCCTCGCTGGCCGGCCCAGGCCGTGGCGCATTTCCATTACAGTTTAGGACCTGGGGTAGCAACGCAGTGTAGGCGGGGCGATCGGCTTTGTTTTTGTTCACATTTCGAGTTGTTCCGTCGAGCTCCCACTGGATTTGATCATCCCCAATGAGATGTAGGAACGTCGTCACCTCCTCGGTCGACCACGGTGTGCTTTTCTTAGAAGTAGCCATTTTTGTAGCTCCTCCGTTTACAAAATGCTGTGTAAAAAAATGCTGCAAGCTTGCTTCTAGATATATATGCGACGCTAGGGATGAACTCGTGCGCAATCTTGTGACGATTCTCTCTGACCAATCAGCAATCGAGAGTGTTGACGTCACTAGTTCAGCCCTGGCCCTGGTCTGATAGAACCACGATTTTATGAGGCCGGAAAAAGAGGGGAAAAGTACCCGCTAGCCGGTATAGGCTATATGGAAACGCCACCAAAAACCGGCCTGGCCGCTTGAGGACGGTTAAGGACGCTTAAACGGGGCTACCCGCTGCAGTGGAAACGCGCCAATAGATGATGACCTCAGAGCGTAGGGATCTCATGTAGCGATAAAAGGGAACTTGCATTACTGCAATGTAAAAAACTATCAAGATCAAATGTATATGAATGTAACAAAAAAACAAGTCTTCGTTCAACAGTTTAGGCATGAAAAGCCGGCCATTTATTTTTACACCTGTTGCTAATTCAGCAACAGAATAGACTGAAACCAAGAGATTATGTGCTATCAGAGCACCACCCTTGGAATTTGGCAGAAAGAAACAGCAGTTGTATGGAGCTAATGCTGCCAAAACTTCAATGTATGGCCTAATTTTCACTAACAAACCTAGTGTGGTTTGCCAATACAAAAGTCCATTACCAAATAAAAAAACGACATATCAAACAAATACCCAACACAGTTCTACTGCATCATGTTTATTTGTTAAATAGGACATATTATGGAAATTATCAGGTTCATATTTGTATTTTGTGCCCCAACTGTGACATTGTTACATGCTTTATTTTTCTCATACTGCCTGTGCTGCAGCACCTATTTTCACCCTCTGTCTGAAACTAGAGCCCAGTCTGCTCTGATTGGTTATCTGGCCGGCTATGTTGTTATTGGTCAGCCGCCTAAAGATGTCCCGCCCCTTAGCCTATTACAAACAATGTGTTGGAGCACTTGCCAATAGAAGAGTGAGTGTTACATAGTTATGTCATTATGTTACGGAAGTAAACTAGGGAGTCTAATGGAGGTGTTTCTGGCGGGGAGGGGGGGGGAGAGTGTGGGAGAGAAACTTGAGCCTTTGTAGACCATTCACAAAATCTCTATATCACACTACAGGAAAGGGAAAACCCCTAAAAGCAAAACAGGGCCCCTTTAAATTAGGAAGGAAATGAGCTCCATACAGGTGTTGCATGTCATATCACTCCCAACCCAAATGTTTTAAACTGCAATATTTTCAAAAGCTCAACAGATAATCACATCATTGAGAATATCTCCAAATCAAAACCCAACACCAACTTGATATTCCCCTTTAGCAGCCTAAACATGTGCCCACAGTTGGGAACTTGGCTAAGGAGACATTAGACTTGAGTATCCTGAAGCATGTGAGCTTGTTAGTACAGTACACACTGTGCAGTACTAAATGCACTTAATATCAGAAAGTATTTTTTTAGTTTGGCACCATACTAACCCTGTCTTGGCGAAGTTGGTCCAGTAGGTCATGACTACAGCACTGAGCATGACATCGTTCTTGGAGAAGTTGCAGGGGAACAGGTCAGTGGCTCCCACCATGGGGATCCCAAACACATAGGGGATCTCATCTCCGTGAGCAGCGTCGGCCCACTCCGGCCGGGCCTCCGTCTGACAGTGGTGGTGGAAGGTGTAGAAATAGACGGGCGACTGGAACTCGGCGTGCAGCTTGGCAGTGGCGACGGCCGGGGCCACCCACTGGTGGTCTGTGAACAGAGCCAGGAGGGTCTTCCTGCGCATGTCAGTGTTGTCCCGGTCAGCCCAGTCTGTGTACATGAACTTTATGGTTTCCCTGAGGATGTCTTTACCTTGGAAAAAATGAAAATGGTACGTGAGTATGTACGCAGTGCAACATTAGGTGACAGGATTAAAGGGTTAAATATAACTTAATATAAGTAATTTTATTGTAAATCTATGTCATCTCCACGGTGGTGCCTTCAACTTCCTGTCATAGAGCAGGAAAATAAATGTAGCTCTGTCTTTTTCATTGTAGTTTGAAGTACTTCTCCTTGCTAGAGGCTAACAACATGTGCAAGATTTGAATATTAAAGTAATAACATGTTTAAGGTAAAATAGCAGCGAAGGCTCTCTGACCGTCAGGGAATCCATACAGATTGTCCACAAAGTTGGAGATGGTGTAGTCAAACGTAGCTGATGATATTCCGTCTTCTCCTTCACTGTCGTCCACGAATTTCAGTCCCTCTCCTTGGTTGACACCCAGCAATATGTCGTAATTAAGGAACTCGCCCTGGTGTCACAACAAAAACAAAACAAAGGACTGCTAGGACAACAACACGATAACTATGTCATTGAGTCACCGTATCTGTGATCTGTGGACAGATATGTGGACAAGACCTCGATCATTTTTGCATTGTTGTCTTACCGTAAGATAAATGGAAATGTTTAGCCTCTTGTACGATATGCTTAATCATTTGTATGTCATTGACTTATTGTGCAATATAAATACATATTCATTGACATGAACCTGATCGCTTTGTTCAATATATGTTCTTGATCTCAATCCATTTTGGTGACCTTGAGATTGCCTGTTGTGTTTCCATGCATGTTTGTTTAGCAAAAAACTATTCCAACTATTTGAATTATCGATTATTCACTCCATGTCACTTTTACATGAACAAATATGCATTTTTTCAGCTTTTTATATAAAATTCAACTTTATATTTTTGGAGTTTGGACTGACAAAACAAGCCATTTAAAGACGTCTCCTTAGGACGTTAACAAACTGGGACGGATATTTTTCATTTTTAGACCAAACAAATAATTAATTAACGATTAACAACATTTTGCAAATATGATACTAAAATAAACTGCTGGGTGTTCCCTTACTTGATAATACTTGGACTTTGCACAGAGCCCAAAATTCCATTTCATTTATTGTTTTGGTTGCATGGTTCTTTATATATTACAATTATTTGAATATATCTTATTTTCGTTTTCCAATTCCAATGTCTGAACATTTCAAGAATCAGAAGTACATTGCTCTTTAAAAAGGGTGTACCGGTACCTGCATTATGAATATATTATACTTGTATCAGTGGCATACATTGGTCTTAAAATGACATTAATATTGTTTATTGTAGTTATCCCGACGGACAGTGCAATGACCCCTGACCTGCTGCATGAGGATCTCAGGGTCATCGGGCACCACGTCCCCGTCCACCACGGGTCCGAAGGCGATGTGGTAGCGGGCCGGCTGGATGTCTTGGTCCACCAGCTCCCGGAAACTCTTCTTCCTAAGGCAGTCCACCAGCTCAGCCATGTCCCCCAGGGTGCAGCCCACCTTCTTGGCCAGGATCTTGGTGTACATCATGGGTCGGTAGTTGACCGCCCAGCTGGAGATGGCCGAGCCACTCTGAGCGATGGCCCTCTGGAACAGGCCTACACACACAAATAGCCTCAATAGCAAACATACAATCACTTCCCCTCTCTCGGTTAAGTTTTCCCCTCTGACATACTTCTGCTAGCAGCTGATGGGGCCTTTAAGGCCTTCCAGTGTGAGTGATTTTAATAATGCATATGTGGAAGGAGGAGCATTTGTAGAGTATTATATAGGAGGCAAGATGAAGAAGATGTTTGGTTGCTTTTTATAGCCATGGAAAATCTTTGCGAGCATTAGGACAACGGAGCGCTTCCATTACATACAGCGAGAGACAGCGAGAGACAGCGGGAGGAAAGATGGAGGCCGCTCGGAACACAGCAGCGGTTTGATGGCCGCGTGTTGCATAAAGCGCAAAAGAGAGACAGTGAGAGAAAGAAAACTGCTCGCACTGTTGCACCGCTGCACTGTTATGTAAAGTGGCTTTCTGTCTCTCTGTTTTATCTGCAGATTCTGTCATTAATAATTAAGCCCCCCCATATTCCGCATGTGCCCCACCCCCGCTCCTCTCCCTGTGAAATCAATTAAGAAGCCTCTCAGCTGCAGCTCCAGTTCTACCCCTCATCTCATCTCTCCTCTGCACACACACAAACACAGCGTCTTTAAAAAATCGTCACAATCGTTCTTCAAAATGGAGTGGAAGACATATCTATGCATAACAACCCATGATGATAACGAGGATATACAAGCTTCACATTTCGATATGACACGAAGTTTTCACATTAGGACTGTAAATCTGGAGGGTTCCCGTGATTAGATTAAAAACAGATTCTTGTTTCAGTACACAGACGTGCTGTTTTCACTTTCTCTGTGCTACTGAAGGTTGTGTGTTATGAATTATGAAATGAAACCAGAATAAAGTGTGTTTAAGAATATAAAGTTAACTATAACTAGTTATATAATAACTAATTACCTTAACAAACAAAGACAAAAGGCAATTCCCCATTCCAAGCTCACATGAGCAAAACACATTTTCCATGATAAACAAAAGAAGCAAAACCTAGCAAATTCTTATGCATATTAAATACATAAATACATATTTAGTATTAAAACAAGATATAGGCATTTTAAAGTGATTATTTCCTCCTTAATGTTTTCAAACTTCAGATAGACGGAAATATTTGCATTCACGTGCACACACTTACCATGCACACGTTGAGAATCCAATTAAAAATGGTTTTTTCTTGTATCTGTTTAAGGTCAGTTTCTCAGATGGAAGGTGAGCAGTTCACCAATAACATACTCTGAGTATTAGGTAAAGTATAAAGTGCCGTTCACCTTCAGAGAATTAAGGATCAAACATTTGGTGGGTCCTACAAAGATCAGCCAAAAGTATAGTAGGGTCCGTAATAAGTACTGCAATGGTTTCCAGGTTAGAGGCTTGAGGACCTTTCCTTTTTTTACTGTAAAAAAATGTATACATAAAATATGAGCATGAAAATGCACCATTGCCTGTTAGAGGTGTCTGCTCTCTCGTGCCAGTCTACATTTAAAATGCTGGAAAAGACAAGAAATAAGGTTGGTCAGCAGTTCAAGCCATGTAAAGATATACAATTCACTAATGATGCAAAATATTATGCTGACTATATATCTAATAAATAATACATATGGAAAGTGGTTATAATGGTCGTCATTGAAAGTCCAAGTAAATGATATAAAAGTAAGTAATATATATACGTATGGACTTCTTATGCCTTAGCTAGACAGGATTAGTTTGAATGGAGGCGGACAGTACACAGAGATTCTAGAGCCTCGTGGAATGACGTTGTTTGGGATTATTACAGGGCTTGTATCCCTAGGTGAGTAATGATTTATGGCAAATATCCTACTGTTTTCCTCCATCTGCCATCGCGGTCCAGATTGGCAATCTGATTTGCTTTAAAATGACTCAATGTGTGCAATTCTGCATGTTTATTGAAAAAAATATCATTGCATATAGTGTGCGCCTTATCTCTGAAGATTGCATCCCTTCACTTTGGGGAATAACACATATATATATATATATATATATATATATATATGTATTATAGGGTATTCATTACAATTACTAACAAGCTCCTTGAAGAAATACACTACCCACACTGCTCTGAAATGTTAATCCCTTTTCTAGCAGGGTATATGACTGCTAATGTGACAATGACAGAGAAAAAAGAGCCTTACCTTCGGAGTGGTGGGAGAGGATGAGGAGGTTCACACAGGCGGCCCCGGCTCCCGAGCCAAAGATGGTGATTCTCTCTGGGTCCCCTCCGAAGTGGCCAATGTTTTCATTGAGCCAGCGCAGGGCCTGGATCTGGTCCAACAAGCCATAGTTCCCCTTAGCAGACTGGTCCCCTGTGCTCAGAAACCCTGCGGGGTGAATTAGAACAAACACTGAGTGAAAAAGAGAAAGAGAATACTGAATAAGTGTGGAAAACTAATTCAGGAGCACAGGACAACATCATCCTGTGTGTTTGTTTTAAAGAGGAACTATCCCACACAAACAGAAGATGGCATCCTGTCATTGTCAGCCTCCAACTCAGTCTGAGGAGATTTCAGAGAGCTCGCCAAATGACTCTATTTTTTAATACCCACGCTGGAAATACAACACAGTTAAGAGAACTTGTCAACAGATAGAGGAGGAGAGCAACAGAAGGCATGTATCACCCACTTCCAGGACACACATTCACACAGTAGGTGCACACCCACAACAAGAGAGAATAAGCTGAACAAAATGTCACACGGTTTTTGATCACTTGAGAAGACTGAATGTTTTCAGTAAACTGCGGATGCGGATGTGGATGTAATAATAAAAAAGCGCAAAACAGCAAGGTGGCCTACCCGTCTCTTAAGCCTCTCACATTCACTTTGTTGTTATGTTATTATATTATTATATTTTTCAGTTAAACATTTTTTTGCCATTTCTTGTGCATGAGCAGAATATTCCACAAAGGCCCATAACTCATACCAGAACTTGTTTTTTGTCACTTAAAGCTACATAATATAAGTTAATGTGGAAATTCACTCATACTGTAGGTACACACTAGTGATGGGAATTCCGGCTCTTCTTGGTGAGCCGGATCATTTGGCTCGGCTCACCAAGAAGAGCCGGCTCTTTCGGCTCCCAAACGGCTCTTCAGTTTACCACATATTATACCTTTTAATTAAATCAAATGTAGCCCTGTTTTGACTAATGATTTATATGTGTACACATATATCACTTAAATTATTCAATACATCCTTTGTACTGAAGTATTCAAAAGTAAAAATGACATGTTTAATATAAATGATTTGCTGTGGCCAAATGTTTTCATTGCATTTACAGACACGTGTAACTCTCTGATACCAGCCAATGAATGCACTGACTTGCTTGTCGAACCACGCTACACAAAACAGATAGCAACACCTATAAAAACTATTTAAAAAAAGGGGCTACTGTATCGACATTTTTAAATTATATTTAAAGAAAAGGCCCTGACAAAACAGCAGGGCTCTATTTCAGTAACTATTAGCTATAGAAAAAAAGACAGCAACAGCTGACATCAAATCTTTGCTGAGCCTAAGGATAATCATAAATAAATAACATAATGAAAATAAATATATTGCAATGCTCAAAACAGCAGCATCCAACCGTCTCTAATCCTTGGATATTACATGTCACCTGCATGCATGCACGGAGCAGCTGTAGCGCGGAGATCATCATCATCATTCTGTCTTGTATTACTTAAAGTGGACCTATCATGCTATATTTGAACAATATATTGTAGGGCCATATCTATATAAAGTATATATATGATTCTGTGAGCTGCAGCTGACCAATGCCGGAACAATACCTTAATTAATGCATCAACTAAGGTATCTCAATCATCATGACTTCTGAGTTATTAATGATGTTCATGTGTTCTTCATATAGATCTGCAGTTAAAGTGACAGGGCAAAAAACTGACCAGTTTCCAACAGCAATTCCAAGTGTTGTAATCATGATTAACTAAGCATTATTTTGTCATTACTTCATCATGATTGTGCCCCTTCAAATAAAGTGGTGATCTGTTCCGTCGTTTACACTGATAAATAACATATGATTAATGGCCTATGTGAAATCACCTTTATTAACCATTTGGTGCTCATGCATCAATCATCTTTGTGATCCCTTAAATAAAGTCAGCCCTTATGTCTATTTAGGCATCATGTATTTGGCAATATTACAAATAAAAATTAGATCATAATTTTGGACTTAAAGGTGGGGTAGGTAAGTTTGAGAAACCGGCTCGAGATACATTTTTTGTTATATTCCATGGAATGCTCTTAACATCCCGATAGCAATGAATATCTTAAGTGCTTTGACAAAAAATCCATACAAACATTCATCTGTGGAAGCCGTAGTACTGTAAAAAGCACGACCAATCATTTTAGCCGGCCCGGCTAAAATAACTGGATGGCCTACCTGCCTGTCAGCCTTTCATCTGTGCACACATTTATCTCGTGCCCTCATTGGTCATGAGCGCGTTCGTGTGTGTTGGAGGAGGGGCTCTGTAAGGAAGTGGCAGATTTTTTCCGGCTGTGTATTTTCAAATTCTAGCGCACTCAAGCTGGTTTCTCCAAAATTACCTACCCCACCTTTAATTTCAATTATCAATTATATAGTTAGGACTTTTTTTTATGAATCATACAGTATTATCTTAAAGCTCACAAACTATTAAAGATAACTCATTCATAATATTAACAAACATTAATTTATAATTCAAAGCCAACAAGATCACATTTTCACATATCATGTCACATAAGAAAGCAGTAAAAAATGTCGGCAAAGACACAAGATTAGGAGGCCTACTTTAGGGAGGAAGTGGATTACCACATAAAAATGTAAAGTATATGGGATCACACAGCAATGTGATCATACTTACCTGTACTTACTGTGAAATACAGAGGTTAATAAAAACAATATTTTTCGGGACTGTTAGGGAATAATTTGCTTAGGTATTCAACCTTTGACACAGTTCATAATTATTTTATTAATCTTTACCAATATATATTTTCTTTATGTATTGCATTTTAAATTATTTTATCCTTTTTATTCCTCCTTCACTGGATTCCTCAAAACCACCTGCAGAGAGAAGTAGTTTTAAATACTTGCGGCCTGTCCTATGTGGCATCTTTTAATTCATGAACCTGGGTCCTGCTGGTTTTAATCACACTTCATTTTATGAAAATGTGTTTCTTATTATGGTGTTTAAATTGTAATGTGGTAATCCACTTTCTCCCTAAAGTAGGCCTCCTAATCTTGTGTCTTTGCCGACATTTTTTACTGCTTTCTTATGTGACATGATATGTGAAAATGTGATACGATACGATATACTTTATTGTCCCCGTAAGGAAATTTGTTCTGGACTCCGTCCTGCAGTTCCGCATACATGTACATATACAAACATAGTGGACATTAAGAGACACACATATCATCAGTCATACACCGTTTGAACTAACACAATACACAGACGCACATACTGACAATGGCGACCTATTGCACTACCCTCATGGCCAACATTTAAAAAGTTAATTTCATTACATTTGACTACATTTCATTTCATGTGAATGTTAAGAAGCTTAATCGACATAGGTAGGAATGAGTGCTTATAGCGGTTCAGCCTGCTCTTGGGAACCCTGAATCTTCTACCAGAAGGTAGGAGCTGGAATTCTGGGTGGAGTATGTGGGTGGGATCAGACACCATTTTTTTTGCCTGTCTGATAATGGACTGCTCGTATATGTTTTGGAGAGATAGGTGTTTTTTAACCCCCATAATTTTCATAGCAGTCTGTACCAGGCGGGCGATCTGTGACTTTGACTGCACTGTCAAGTTACCATACCAGGCAGTGATACCATACCTAATGATGCTCTCCAACACTGCATGATAGAACAGTAACATGAACTGCTGGTCGACTCCGAAAGCCCGGAGTCGACGCAGAAAGTACAATCACTGTTGAAGTCTAGAGCACAGACCTTGAACATGCGCCTTCCAGCTGAGTGTATTATCTAGATGGACACCAAGGTACTTATAGGAGCTGACCTGAGTTATGGGTTCATTGTGGATAACCACCGGCCTAAGGTTACCCACTGCCTTTGGGCCCCACACCATCTCCTCAGTCTTCTTCACATTCAGCACTAGATGGTTAAAATCATCTTTATCAGTTTTTGAAGGAAGATGTGAGGCTGCAGTGTGTTAAAAGCCGAGCTGAAATCTACAAACAGTAGGTGTACATATGCCTTAGGGCAGGGGTATTCAACAAAAATTCAACGAGGTCCAGTTAGAGAAAATCTCCCCATGCAAAGGTCCGGAACGTCAAAATGTCTAACTTGCTTTATGAATTAGTGTGACATATATTGAAGTAGCCTGTAGCTTTATCAACGTCTGCATGTAATCAACAACTGACTGCCAATCAAATAAAGAAAGTACAATTCAAAAACAACAATATTTATTGTCAATTAACATTGAATTATACAGTAAATACTGTGGATATGTGTAATGTTCCTCTCGGGCTGCATTTAAAAATAAAATAGAGAAAATAAATAAAATATGTGCATCTCAAAAATGCTTAATTTTAGATAAATAAAATAAAGTATAGCAGCAGCTTGAGTTTCCCTTTTTCTTTGTTAACCGTTTCACATCATGACTTAATAGTTTCAGACGATTATAGAACAATATCAGTCTTTACACATCATAACAATAGAACAGTTTTAAAGTGTATCTTTCTTTCCCTCTTATATTGCAGTCCCTCACTCACTTTTTTTTAAATTCAGTGCGAGAATTGAGCTCGAGCTTGTCCTGCCAGGAGTTTGTAAATCTGGGCTGAAATTGTGTCAAGGCCAAACACATGCAGGTGCTCATTGGTTAGCCTCGGTTAGCCTGCCCTGGAATGATATTTAGTTTTCATTTTGATCCTGGTGGACTGATCATGGGCTCTGAGACTGCTTATTTTTTGTGACCTCAGTTCTGACTTGAGAGGGAATGTTTGGTCAAAGACTTTGTGTTTTGTCTCATAGTGGCGTTTTGGCACTTTTAATGAGCGCCACGGTCTCTGAACAAATGAGACACACTGGTTCTGTGCTCCCAGTGGGCAGGATGAACATGAATGAGTCCGTCCACTCAGGGTTAAAAGCTCTGTTCTCACTGTCCACTTTCCTCTTCTTGGAGAGTGCCATGTGTAATTATGTGTCTCTCCCTGTCTGCCGCTAACACGCCTGTTCACTCTCCTCTCCGCTTCTCTCCCTGTATCGCTAACTCTTCTCTTCACTCATTTTCCTCTTCGCTTCTCCCTGCCGCGATCTCGTCTCTTCTTCTGTGTTTCTCTCCCTGTATCGCTCACTCGTCTCTTTCGCCCGCTGTCGGCGGCGGTTAAAATAGAATTGCCCCGTCAAAATTGAAATCCCCTATTAATGTATTGATTATAGGTCCAGGTCCGTATAGGTCGGCGTCTGGGTCCGGATCCGGATCCGGACCGTGGTCCGCCTGTTACCGACCCCTGCCTTAGGGTCTTCCAGGTGTTTAGTGACCAGGTGTGTGATGCTATTTAGAGCATCGTCTGTGCCACGTCCTTGCTTGTAGACAAACTGAAAAGGGTCTAAATGTACATCAACCTCTTTCTTTAGCAGCGGCACCATGATCCTCTCAAAACATTTCATGACAATGGATGTCAATGCAACAGGCCTAAAATTATTGTTTACCTTTGGACAAGGTTATTCTGCAAATGTCTTGAGAAGGAATGCAGAGATGCCATCTGGCCCTTTGGCCTTCTTAGTACAGGTGTGTTTGAAAAGTGATTGGACCTTTAAAGGGTCAATCACCACCCTTTCATCCTGGTCAGTAGCAGAGATTGTCTCTAATACCTCATTCACACCAACGGTGTTTCAGGGCCGGTTCGGAGCTGGAGCTTGAAAAGCACCGGGTTTTCTGTTCACACCGCAGCGGAGCAGCCTCTTAGCTCCGGAATCCGGTTCATTTCGAGCACCAAAAAATTGTCCGGCCAGAGCAAAAGCACCGCATACGTCACGCTTACGTCGAGGCGGGGGCAGGGGCAGAGACAGATCAACTTCTGAACAACAACAAGAAGCCCGCGTTTTATCCAGTTTGTACACAACGATGGAGAAACTTAACAAGCAGCAGTGGTCCACTGAAGAGACCAGCTACCTACTGGGAATCTGGTCTTCCGAAGAGGTACAGAGGAAGCTGGAGCACAATGGGCCATTGTTGTTGTTGTCGGTGTCAGCTGTGAGGGGTTTCCGCGCGGTTTGGCTTTATGAAGCAGGCACGCAAACAATGACGCAATGACGCAGCACCAGTCGGACTCTGTGCAGTGTGAAAAGAGCCGGAGCTAAACCGAAGAACCGGTTCTGAACCTGAAAAGCTCTAGCACGGAGCTTGAACCGGAGTTGCGTTGGTGTGAATGAGGTATCAGATGTCTGTACATTCAGAGGGGAAGTCCTGGGTTTCAAATCTCATGTAAAAGTCACTCAGTTAATCCGTTTTTTTAGCTGGAGTCATATTTGTGATTGCCTTCATAGTGTCCCAAAGTTCCTTGGAGTTCATTGTAGAAAAGTTATGTTCAATAATTTCCTTATGTCTCTTTCTAGCTTCTCTGAGCATGTGGTTAAGCTCCTTTTGCACACATTTCAGTTGCGTTTTATCCCGGTTTTTAAAAGCTATATTTTTACGATTGATGCAGTCCTTAACATCTTTAGTTATGTATGGTTTGTTGTTGGGGTACACAGTTATTTCTTTCTGAGGCATCAATTGTCAATTGTATATAGTCAGTTACCATCTCAGTAGCATTATCCACGTCCATCTCAAGATACTCCACTCAGTAGAGAGAAAACATCCTTTAAGAGACTCTACAGTATGCTGTCACTAGTCCAAACCTTTACAGTCTTGGTCTGTGGTTTACTACGCTTGAGAACCGTTTTGTAGGTAGGTATAAGATGAACAGTGTTATGGTCCGATGGTCTGATCTTGTTGACTTTGAATTATAAATTAAAGTTTGTTAATATTATGAATGAGTTATCTTAAATGGTTTGTGAGCTTTAAGATAATACTGTATGATACATAAAAAAAAGTCCTAACTATATAATTGATAATTTAAATTAAGTCCAAAATTATGATCTCATTTTTATTTGTAATATTGCCAAATACATGATGCCTAAATAGACACAAGGGCTGACTTTATTTGAGGGATCACAAAGATGATTGATGCATGAGCACCAAATGGTTAATAAAGGTGATTTCACATAGGCCATTAATCATATGTTATTTATCCAACCCGGTATCACGGCAAGACGTGAACATGTGACGATTTACCATGCTGGGAGACGTGAAGATGTCACTATTTCGTCCCTTCAAACGTGACAGTTACACGGTATTGTTAACATGGCCCACCCAGTGGAGATATACCCGGAAATGCCAAGCAAATGCTACCCCAACGGTCGGTTGTTATTGTCAATATTAATATAATAATGATTTATTTTGTAATAGTCACACTCGATTACGCCGATGTTCTTGTTGCCCCAGCTGGTCGACACCTCTTTTAGCAGAAACAAAGGCTACATTAATGTATTAAATCGATGTTAATCCATGTGTGTGGATGTGGAATTAACGGACGTGACGTTGTGCGATTGCGTTGCCAGGCAACAGCTTCGGTTCATGTTAATTTACAAACTCTTCAACTAGTACCGTAGTTATAGTTAAAAACATTTTAGAAGGCCTCACGAAATACTTTAATGTACATTTTAATTTAAATGTGAAGAAATGTGTGTATAACAAAATACATCCATCATTAACAATACCGGAAACAGACGTAGGCAAGATCCTCAGCTCGGTGATTCGATGGTTTAGCCGCAATGCACGTTGGGAAATGGTGTTTATGCGATGTGAAATCCGAAAACATTTAAAAAAAATAAAATAATACTTTATTCCGAGTGTCATCACATAACGGCATTGTAATACACGGTTCAGCTGCATTAAATATTACATAGATATCTGCCGTAGTTCTCTATTTATAGAGCCCTGCTGAGAAGACTTTTAGACAAACAGGAAGAACTTCCGCCAAAACTGAAAACGTGATGTGGATCATAAATATATCACCAATTAAACAACATCTTCAATTTCTCTTCACAAAATATGTCTCCTTGCAGTATCAACACTAATTCGGCTGACTTTCATATTTGATCCAATTGGTATATAGGTTATATATATATATATATATATATATATATATATATATATATATATATATATATATATATATATGTATAAATAAACATATATATATGTTTGCAATTCGCCCAGCCAATCAGAACTTGGAACTTTTTTCTCTCTCTAGCAGGGACTGAATAGGGGGTAAAAGTTCTCATGAACTAAGTTCTCTTTTTGGTGTGAACGCAAAATCCCAGGAACTATCGGAACTAAAAGGGAAAAGTACTCCGCTTTGAAAGCGCATAATAATATCCAAAATGTAATAAAAAAGAATATCAAACAAATGTTGGCCATTTAAAAAAAAAATCATCCTACAAAAAAGCCTTGTACTTTCTTTGCTACTGTGCCAGCATCCTGAAGTATGGACAGTATTTACTTGACCTCTACTGAGACACAATGCTAGTATGTCTGCATGAACAGCAATAATTCAATGTTAAGTAGATTAATCAAAATGTCCATGTGCCTGAGCCTATATCTGGTCGTCCACCTCGGGAGGAAAACTCCTGGGACAAAATGTTTTAGTGTTGGTCCGCTCCGGTAGTGACCTCGATGTTGTTCATACAAAGCAGAAACATGGAAGCAGCCATGTTCCTTCAGAATCACTACTCATTTTCCTTGAGAAAACAAACGAATGATCCAAAAATTGCTCAATAATCTGGATCTCGAAAATCTACCATATAATTTAGAGGTAATAGTCATGAGCTAGGTTCAATTATGATTTAGAAATGAGAGGAGTGACAAATGTAAAAGTAACCACAGCACAGTGCGGTGATATGTGTGAGGCTAGATTATTGAAAACATAATAATGAATCATACACAGTATTTTATTCCACTGTGCAGAATTTCATTTTATTAACTTTTTTCCTTTTACGTGTGTTTAGTTGACAATATTTGTATTATAAAGATACATGGTTGGGAGAGTTACTTACTAATGTCAATGTATTCTCTTACAATTACTAGTTATCTGTAAAATGTAATCAGTAAATTAATGTAAGTATCAAAATATAAAAGTAATGCAACCTGATACTTTCCGTTACGTTAACTAAATACAAGAATAAATAAATATCAATAAAACATGTTTTACTTAAAGGTCACCTATCATGCTATTTTTAGGCAATATCATAGGTCTCAGATATATACAAATATATAAAAAACAAGTAAAGTGTTTTGCTCAAAATACCAAACAGATCACCCATTCTAGCCATGCCTCATATCCCTCTATTTCACTTCCTGTTTCAAAAGAGCTGATTTTATGTATAAATCTTTAAAAAATAAAAAAAAGATTAAAAAAAGAGGGTCAGAGTTTATGCCAGCTCATGTGGGAGATTCTATCGGCATATACTGCTGTGATGAAACGCCATATCATGGATTATCAAGGATTATGTCTGAAACAGTATGGAGCTCAAAGGCTTTCTCTCTTGCCGGTTATACCACAAGGTGAGTTCCTTTTTATTTCCTGCTTCTTCACACATATGGTCTCCAGTACAGGTTAGCTCTGAGTGTGAGCGATGCTAATATAAACATCAACCATATTACGTCCAAAGAAGTCGGGCATTGTTTCTGATAGCAATGTTTCTGATAGTGGCCGATATAATCTGGATCAGCGCCGTTGTACCCCCCGTTGTAGAGATTTGGATACGGAGGAAAAGAGAGGGAGTTTTATTTTCTGACGCTGCGTGAGTTCCTTGACAGACCGGGGACATAAAAAAGTGCATTTTGCATGATAGGTCCCCTTTAAGTGTAATATGTAAAACAGCAATGTAACCTTAGCAAAAGAACAAACCCATATATTAAGTATTAGTAATGTCTCCTCTGCTCAGAGATTCTATTTTATATATTAAATAAGCAGAAATAAAATCTGAGCTGATTCCCCATTTTAGTTTAATAAATCCAGTTAAACACTATTTCATGAACACATAGGTTTAACTACTGAATAAAAAAAGAACAAATGAACCAAAGAAAACCATAAAGCAGATTCAGGCAGTAGGCGTATAGATTCACACTTAAAGTATTAGCCTACAGAACAGTACAGTTTACAAAGAAGAAATACAATCTGATCTGATTTACAGCAAACACTAAATGCTCTTTTTTTGTTTTTTTTAGAAACAATGTAATCCTGTTTGTAATCCCTCCATTTTAAAAATGTAACGGTAATCTGTGACATGTTACCGATTTTTGTATCCAGATTACGTAATCCCATTACAGGTAATTCAATATTCCCCAATATTTCTGTTACATTGTTTGATGAGTCTTGGATTTTAGGTGTTCAATGCCAAAACTACACTGTAGCTATTGCGCACATGGCAATAAAGCCATTGACTTTGAGTAGAATCACATGCAGCACCAATACTACCTTAAAATGTGTTTGTGTCATTTTATTCTCCTAAAATCCTCCCATCAATCGACTGGCTCTTAGCCCCATGTGCCTCTGACCCGGTGCCGTATCAGCGCTGACCCGTGCCACTTATCGGACCACGGGCATGTGGAAGTGCTGGCTCCGTGGCACGCCCGGCCCAGTGCTGAGCACGCCTGCCACAGTTGCCTGGCAACTGTCCAGAGCTTTGGGCGAAATGATATGGACAGACACTCAAGAGAGCACTTGCAAACACACATTGGAGCACTTCCATATTCGAGGAAACAAAACCACATGGACACAGAAACAGAGCACACACACAACGATTGTGAGTGTGTGAGCAAGCATGCTAGCCTCCTGTTGCTTTCATCGCAAGGGCAACATGAAGAGAGCAAATCTGGTTTATCTTCCATCATTGAAGTCAAGCAAGTTCCTTCTTCTGCTCTTTCTTTTTCACTAAGTTTTCTTTCTGATCCCCCCCCCCCCTCATCTGCTGAGCTGGGCTTCCTACTGACTTTAGTGCTGAGAGCAGCAGTTTATGAGGCTGAACTCATGCATATTCAACACTTGCTTTAGGTAACGGCCAAGCAACTGTGAGGAGAGTCATCAACCTCTCAGTAAAGACACAGGGCCGGAGATAGGGAAGTGAAAGGAAACAGGAGGAGTGGTGGGCCTTGATGGAGGGACATTTAAAACAGAAATATTCACAACGTATTGAATCACGGTGATTGTCCTTTGACGAAAAAACCCACAAGACTAATCTGATAATAACCACAGCTTCCACTCATATTTCTTTTACTAAAATAATCAAAACAAAATGCACACTGCCATTGAATGCAACAAAAAAAAGGTTAAAAATGGTAGAAGCACTTAGCGTTTCTCTAATGTACGCTGATGAGATGAGTCATGGTTAAAACCATTATCTCTTATTGATATTTTATTGCACAGGAAGACAGGATGTATAAGCATAGAACAAATAATAAATCAAAAGGTTTGATTACATTTGATCTTGACACAGAGAGTGTGCGTTATCAAATAAAAAGGGGGAGCAACTCCACATCAAGTGATTTAATTTTAATTTTATCCAGGGCTCTATAAGGATAACTGAACAAATGTATCTGAAAAGAGAACGTGAGGAGGGGGTCGGGCAGGAGAAAGGGATACAAAATAACATCAGACAGGTATTAAACCAAAGCTATACTGTCAGTTCCCACATGGCAGAGAGGTGAAAGAAATATTTTAATTATATCATTCCACTGTGACGTCACGCTGGAGATGATTAGAGATGTCAAAAATCAGAGGGAAGATATTGCCTTTTTAATACTGCACACAGAGAAAGGTGATTGAAGAGAGGAAACAAAGCAATGTTTCTGTATCCGTGAGTCACGAAATGAATCAAGCAAAAGCAGAGGCGCTATTACCAAAAAAAAAAAAAAAGGAAATAAAACCATTAGCAGATGGTGAATATCTCCTGCACACTCCACTAAAGAAGCTGTTTTGACAAATGGAATAAAGTGACATTGATTATTCAGTACTGTGCGGTAACCTTGGGTGTTGAATGCAGTCGTAGATGAATATCTGTACTGTATGCAGTATTACTAGTTTTCAAAGAATTTAAGAAGCTTTTCTGTAAATAACGGATTCTAGTCACACACAAAATGTGCAGCGTTATGTCATATCTCATAAGAGTCTATGTGAACAAGCATGTACTTTGAGTGGTAAATATTTTATATAACTGCTCCAAAATAAAAGGGCTAGTTTTAATGAAAACACTTTTCTGTCTATGACCTGAAGTCAAAACCATTTCTAGCACCTCCTGGAGGTTTGTTTTTTTACCTTGTCTTTTTTCACATCATAAATTATGTATAATCACGTCCATTCTTTAATTCAAAGGTTGGTGCTGTGCAGTTGCGTTTTTATATGTACAAAAGTGGTGGGGCACAAAAAACTTAGATGTTTATATATAAGCTTCATGGCTGGTGAGGCACTGGCACTGACTCGTCTTCAGATTTACAAATATTATATTTTTACCTAAATCAAAATATTCTATTATTTTCAAAAGCTTTTTTAGTCTGATGCTTCGATTAATTTTAAACAGACAGTTCAACAAAAGGATACTCAACATTTTTTAATTTTATTGGATTGTTCTCTCTTAGTAAGATCCCATTTTCAATTAAATGGCGGTCTTACCTTGACTTGAAGATGAAATCTATTTGCCTATCCCTCTGGACAAAAATCTCTATTACTTTTTTGTAAAAGTCCTCCTTATCTTCTTATAGTTTCAAAAGTCTATCATAAATCTAATCGATAGATTTTTATTTTCGCGGCACACGTACTTACAGCCAATCAGCTCTGAATTATGTGAGATGACGTTTGGTGGGGATGTCAGCACAGTGCCCCTATGGTGATTATTTTTTTGCCGCACACATTGAATAGAAAAAGACTCTGAGCATGCGCAGTGTAGTTTTTACAGCACCCATTCACTTAGACAGTGAGAGAGAGGGGCTTGATCGGGGCTTGACCCACGTAGCTCAAAACAGCTCAATAGGCACACTGTAGACACTAATTAGAAGAACACAGACTAAAACAGCAATGTACAGACGAATCAGATGATTAAACATGATCGTACAATATATTTTAAGATGTATTTTCTTTGCATTGTTTTGTAATTATTATTTTAATACTTTCTGCTCTGACACTAGGTCGGGCTGTGCCCCACCTGTGTCACGGTCCAAACTGTGTCCCTGTTTGTTCCCCTGTGTGTGTGTGGAGAGGGTGTGGTTTCCCTTGCAGGCAGCAGCCTGATTGCTCTCACCTGGCCGTCTGACTCAGCTGTCCCTCATCATCTAATCAGGACACAGCTTATCTACTCCAGTCTCCCAGCAACTCACCGCCAGATTGTTTTCTACACCAGTGGTATTACATCCTCCTGGCTGCCCATTCAGTTATCCTGTCTGCGTGTAATTCCGTACTTTTTGTAACTAAGTTTCTCCTTGTGTTTCCAGTGCAATCCCTCGGCCATCGTCCACCAGAGCTTCCAGCTAGTGATGGTGAGATGAAGCCTTATGAAGCTTTGAAGTTTTCCAGCCAATTGGTTCGCAAAAGGGTTCATCTCATGAGGCTTCATCATGGGCTTCATCTGAACACAAACCCCCCTGTTGGTCAAAGTGTGTAAAACAGGCAGATTGGACATCTCAACAGTGTGCTCTATCTCATACCGAGTTCCCAATGAGTAAAGCCTTAGAATAACTCTAAACAACGAACATTAAATCATATTTTCATGTTAACAATATTGTATTTATTCCAGTTTAATGATAGTGATTGAAAAGCCTAAGGAGGCTGGTAAACATTGCAAAGAGGGATTTGTATTCCTTAATAATATTCGTAAACTTAACCATGTTGTAGCCTGAGAAAGGCTAAACCATATCAAAGAATACATTCATTAACTACATTATCTCATTTAGCTGTAGCTTTTATAAACAACAAAAAATACGTATTGTTCAGTCGTTGAACCAGGGACCCTGCAGTCACGAGTCAACTGCTTTCCATCTGAGCCACAGCACACACACTAAAGCTCCCTGAAAACACTGCAAGATATGTATTCCTGTATTTATTCATGTTTTTATTGATGTTTTTATTCCTACATTTATTTATGCTTGTATCTATTTATACTTATGACATGTTCCGACCTCTAGTGAGGGTCTGAGCTCTTTTGATTCCATCGTGTCACCGGGCCCGGGTACAGGACTTTATATATACAGTCTATGGTACAGGAGGGGTAATATGGTTCTTGTTATACATCCATGGGTATTATGAGCGTTGTGGTTCAACCATGGATGTATAATAAGAACGGTTCAACGGTTCAACCGATCTGAATGGCTTCCTGAAGCAGTCACGTGGTATCGACAGGCAGCGAGGCTTCGTTTGTCATCGATGACGTCACTGGCCCAAAACGATACAAGCCTCGATACATGCTTCACAAAAAGCTTCGGGGATTACTCGACACACGCTCCGAAGCCTCGGCGCAATACATAACATCACTACTTCCAGCCAACCTGCCTGCTTCTTCCTGCATCATACCTGTCTGCCTTGTAATCAGTCCAGCCTCTCACTGCCTACCTCCACTCCGGACCTCCATAGCCACCAAACCTGCCTGAGTCTCCGAAACAATAAACCATTTAAACATCTTCAGTCATTGCCTGCGCCTGGGTCCTGTTTAAAACATAATCCTAACAACCTGCCCCTAATGACCAGTCGCCACTGGTGCTGTGCCTGACCTCTTATTTCACATAAATATGTTTAGGGGAGATTATGTACAAAATAGATATCACCATGCGACTTAAAAAACTTCCTTTATATTGTAAAATGCAATACTCTCTGCAAGACACTACAGTTGAATAGAGTGAACAACTTCAATTGTTAGATATCTCAAACTTTTCCAGTGTATTACTATCATTAAGACAATTGCCGATCGAACCACCGACCTTCCTAATGGTGTATGATCGCTACCTCCCAAGCCCCAGCCGCCAGCGCAAAAAAACCCACCCTTTTTTCAGATAGTGTCTCGCTTTAAACCTCCTTGTTGGTTCCAGAAGCTCCATCTGAAGAACTGCTGGCAGGTCAATTTCAATTATGCATCACTCTGTATGTCAAGTATACCCAGAAATGTAATTATATTGTAATTGGGCTTCCTCCTGCTGAACTAATGTAATTTTAGCACGCCGCCCATAGGCTTCCAATGTCATTGTGTTTATTACCTTACTTATCTCACTCAATTCTTACTCTCTAAGGACCATTCACATGGTGCCAAGCTGTGCAGTGAAACCAGGCTGTCCTGCTAATTTAAAAAGCAATGCTTCAGAAGTCATACTGACACAGAGATGTTTCCAAGCTCTGTACAGAAAGTTCCATTTCAAATTCATAGCCCTTAAAAGAGACAGGTCATCTAATCTCAAAGCTAATTAACCGTGTGAGTGAGAGAGATGAACATTCTAATGTTAATGTACATTTATTACGGTGTATTAATTGCATCAATACGTTTATTTTAATGTTGAAATCATACAAGCAGCTCAGATTCACTGGCTACACTAGATGTGATTGGTGAGTAGGGATGGGGGGTACCGAGCCCCGGTATTAAACTTTAAAAAAAATTATTAAAGACCGTGGTACCGTTAAGCTCCGACGTTATTGGTCTTTTTATCGGTACTGGAGACATCTAAAATATATGTCATATGTATTATGCTACACAAACATTATATTGCAGTTTTAGTGTCACCAACTCCGTTTCTAATACGCAAAAAGACTGCAAAATGCATCTATGATTATTTTTAGTATTTTCGATCTTTCCAATCCAGACGAGAGATCCCTCTCTCCCCCGTCTGTGTGCGAGGTGGCGGGGCAGTTTACACACATGCTACATGCATGCAACACACACACACACACACACACACACACCACACACACACACACACACACACACACCACACACACACACACACACACACACACCACACACACACACACACACACACACACACACACACACACACACACACCACACACACACACACCACACACACACACACACACACACACACACACACACACACACACACACACACACACACACACACACACACACACACACACACACACACACAGCGGAGATGGCGGAGACTTTACCCATCTAGATGTGGAAAATGCTCGTTGCCAAAAGTGCAATAAGTGTTTAGCATGTAAGGGCGGTAACACGAGCAATTTGTCTAAACATTTAGCAAAAGTGCTCCACATTCAGACGGAGGAATGCACCGGGTTCGACTGTCTTTCTAGCAGCTCTGTAGCCCCGTCCACAAGTAACTTTTCCACGTCAGGTGTTATGTATGCTAGCACCAACACACAGAGTTAACTCAATGATACAAACATGGGTTAATGATTAGAAGTAACTGAGTTATTTATTTGGTTAAAGTTTCAGCTTCTGTTTACAGTTCTGTCATCAGATTATTTAATACCATTTGTTAAAACATTGTTGTTTCTTTTGATGTGAAATATTATTTATTTAATTTAAATAAAAAGCAATGTTAATTTTGTTCACAATTTGTTTAGTTAGTTTACCTTATTTTTTTCTCCAATAGAACCGATAAGAGTACCGTTAAAGGACCGGATCAATAAAAGTAGTAGTACCGTTAAAACCTTAACGATACCCATCCCTATGATGGTGAGTCATGTTAGAGATGTTCCAGCACAGAGCCGGCATTAACGGCTAGTATTTGAGTGAATTATCTGGTTATTGGTTGTATTTGTTAAAAGATTGGGCTCATTGACACTATTCCGCAGAATTAGCTCTCTCTTTGTAAAGTGCTTATGGATGTACAAACAGCTATTAGAGGCTTATTTTGATACTGAAAAAAGCTTAAAACCACCGTTTTTCTCAGGCAGGTGGTGGAGCTTTAAGAAGTATTTTTTAATAATTCCTAGTTGATATTTTATGAACTCAAGAGACCTTGACCTTTTGAGTTTGACTGTGACACGTTATGTGGTGTGAGAGATGTCGAACATGGAGTACGACTCGCTGCGTTCATTATTTCCATGTATTTGATTGGTCCAGCTGTGCAGCTGGCTGCCAGCCTGGGAGGCAGATTGGTGTCAGTATCGCTCAGAATACCTATACGTCATTAGTGCTCAATGTGAACTTTGACTATACTGTATAATGAAGGAAACTGTTCTTGGCTACAACCTGAAGCCTTCGACACGCAACATTTCAACATCACATTCATCACACTCCCTCACATTCTACACAATCACACTCGTAATAATCACCATAAAGTTTAGCAAAGTAAAAACTTTGTTCCTTACAGTATGTTCAATATCCAACATGTTGGTTTGCATGTGAAGCTAGTCGCAATTAGAATGACTGTATTTTGTATTCTTTTATGCAGTTATATTCAGATATATTTGACATTTGTGTAGCGTCTTTCCATGTTTGTTTTGTATTGTTTCTATACAGCCTTTATTTGATTGCAGATATATTGTATGGGCGGCTGTGGCTCAATGGATAGTGTGCTAGACTTCGAATCAGGGGGTAGCAAGTTCGAGTCCCACTGCAGTCGGCATGTCGTTGTGTCCCTGAGACACGTCACCCCAAATTGCTCCTGTGGGGTTTGTCCACGGTACTGAGTAAGTCGCTTTGGATAAAAGAGTCTAACAAATGACATGTAATGTGTTTTAATTGTATATTGTTATTTTGTATGCAGCTTTTATTCTAATGCATAATATATAGTTCTATGTATATTTTGTAATGTATTGAATTTTCATATTTATATAACTTATTTTAATTCAGATACTTCTATTTTGGGGCTTTTTCTGTAATTGCTCCGATACAGATTTCATCGTAATTCTGATATATGATGGATATTTGAAAGATAATCATCATATTTTATTTTTACATTTCAAACATTTTTATTTTATTTGAATGTTTTACTTTCTCCTACCATGGTTATCTTGTTCTTTTTAGGCTACAACCTGCTAATAAACCAGACACTGATTCCGATCAGTGAGGGTGGGCTGGGAAAGAGGAGTTCATATTTGCCTGCAGAGTGGGAAGATTGTGGTTCTGTTTGTGGAGTGGGAGGTGTGTTTCACTGTATTTAGAGCTGTGAGATTGCAGCAGGCTGCAATTAATTGAAAGCAAAACCTGTGCTGGCTAAAAATACTCTTTATGTCATATTTTAAGGGAGGTTTTTGAGAACAAGGGGCAACAAACATCAAACTGATTCCCAAGGCTCACTGGGCAAAGTAGTGTTTTGGCATACACTTTGACTTGTGCTATAATAGGTCCATGCACAGAGGTCCATCGAAATATATAATTATAAAAATGATATTGAGTAAGAAACTGATAAAAGTGTGTAACAAACTGGGAACGTTAGGATGTTCATTTCAACCCGGTATCACGGCAAGACGTGAACATGTGAGGATTTACCATGCTGGGAGACGTGAAGATGTCACGATTTCGTCCCTTCAAACGTGACAGTTACACGGTATTGTTAACCCATGTTAACCAGTGGAGAAATAACCGGAAATGCCAAGCAAATGCTACCCCGACGTAATGATTTATTTTTTAATAGTCACACTCGATTACGCCGATTTTCTTGTTGCCCCAGCTGGTCGACACCTCCTTTAGCAGAAACAAAGGCTACATTAATGTATTAAATCGATGTGTGTGGATGTGGAACCGGAAACAGACAGAGGCAAGATCCTCAGCTCGATGATTGGATGGTTTAGCCGCAATGCATGCTGGGATTTGGTGTTTATGTGATGTGAAATCTGAAAACATTTTTTTAAAATAAAATAATACTTTATTCCGAGTGTGCTTGCTCTTTGAAAGTCATCACATAACGGCATTGTAATACACGGTTCGTATCTAATATCTAATATCTAATAATAAAATAATACAATTCAATAACGTGCTTTAACCACTAGGTGTCCCTTTATATCAGCTGTGCACCTTTATGGTGTAAATATAGCCTATCTACTAATTGGATCAAATATAAAAGTCAGCCGAATTAGTGTTGAAACTGCAAGGAGACGTATTGTGTGAAAAGAAATGTAAGATGTTGTTTAATTGCTGATATATTTGGGACGGGTGGCGCAGTGGTCTGTGCATCCGATCATCAGATCAAGGGGGAGTGCTGGGGAACTCCATTTCGAAACCCGCTCCTGCCGCCACTGCGTCAGGCCGTTGTGTCCTTGGGCAAGACACTTCACCCGGATTTGCTCCTGTGGGTATTGTCCACAGTACATGTATAATACTAATGTGTACTTGTAAAAGCGCCTCGATGACTTCGAGGCGTGAAGATAGACGGTGTGGCGCAGTGCGCTGTGCAATGATCATCAGATCAAGGGGTGAAACCCGCCGCTGCTGCGTCTGTAAAGCCGGTGTGTCCTTGGGCAAGACACTTCACCTGAACTTGCTCCTGTGGGTATTGTCCACAGTATCTGACCATTGCATATATGTGTAATGTGTGTATATGTAAAGCGCTTTGAGTCATTGAAAAAGCGCTATAATAAATGTAAGGAATTATTATATTTATGATCCACGTCACATATTCAGTTTTGGCGGCAGTTCTCCTGTTTGTCTAGAAGTCTTCTCAGCAGGGCTCTATAAATAGAGAACTACGGCAGATATGTAATATTTAATGCAGCCGAACCGTGTATTACAAAGCCGTTATGTGATGACTTTCAAAGAGAAAAGCAAGCACACTCGGAATAAAGTATTATTTTATTTAGAAAAAACGTTTTCAGATTTCACATCACATAAACACCAAATCCCAGCATGCATTGCGGCTAAACCATCCAATCATCGAGCTGAGGATCTTGCCTACGTCTGTTTCCGGTTCCACATCCACACACATCGATTTAATACATTAATGTAGCCTTTGTTTCTGCTAAAAGAGGTGTCGACCAGCTGGGGCAACAAGAAAATCGGCGTAATCGAGTGTGACTATTACAAAATAAATCATTACGTCGGGGTAGCATTTGCTTGGCATTTCCGGTTATTTCTCCACTGGTTAACATGGGTTAACAATACCGTGTGACTGTCACATTTGAAGGGATGAAATCGTGACATCTTCACATCTCCCAGCATGGTAAATCGTCACATGTTCACGTCTTGGGTAATACCGGGTTGGTTCATTTTGGATATATCACTTTTTAATTTATTGGTCTGTACTTTTAAAAACCAACTCAACAGTATTACAAGCCGGATGGAATAATAAAGTAGTAGAAGTATTGAGTATTGAGTATGTCCAATTAACACAATGATGGTAGTTCACTTTAAAGGATGGAGCATAATCACTCTGGTTAGATATATCAAGGTTTTCCACCAAAGTAAAGCTAATATTGAAGATAACAGATAAGACAATGTGGACTCTTAAACCTCCGAGCTGGTCTAATCAATATTTGAATAACAATGGATGATATGTGTCATGTAAAAAAGGTCCCTTGTAGTGATTAGTACTGTACAAAACCTTTTTTTACATTTAAAGCTTTTACTGATGTTTTCAAATGCTGCTTTGAATGTCTGTCGTCATATTTAATATCAGGATAACCCTAACCTTGCAGCACCCTTAGGACATAATCTCAAAGATAATATTGGACAAGCCCCTACAAAGCTAAGCACTCTATTATACACTGCTTACTCTACCCTATACTTAAATCCTATTGTTTTAGCTAAGCTTTAAATTGCCTTCACTGTAACTGGGTGGTGAGGTTGTGGCCTTAAGTACTTTTCTACTTAAGTCTACATTTTCTGTCTTTACTCTACATTCACTAAGCCTTTTTAGATGCCCACGTGTATGAAATGTGCTATACAAATAACGCTGTCTTGGGTTCAGTCTAACCGCTGTGGACGACCTTGTTTCCAGGTACAGGAGGCATGTATCTACAACAAAAAGGTCTGCTAAAGAGACATATTGTTGCTTTATTGGGTGGTGGAGACCAACATAGAGCTTAAAGACAGACAAACCTATACATCACACGACAGTAGAGGGAAAACCCAAAAAACACAATAAGGCCCATTTAATGCAATGCAGAGCTATTTAGTTATCAAGTACAGTATATACCTTGGATTATATTTGATTAACTTCATAGTACTTTAAGTGTGTACTATGCAGCTTCCTTATGTAGAAAATGCAAGTACTGTATCAGGATCAGGATCGTAGAAAAAAAATCCCAAAATTACATGATTTGTTAAATATTTGCTAACCTGTCATTGCATTCCGAAATAGAGTAATTTAAGCTGATAATAATGAGACTTATCCTAGCTACAATCACTGCTGCCATGATCACTGGCTAAATGCTCATCCAATCGAAAGTCAATGTAGTCAATAGGCAGATGTTTGCTCAGACGTTCACCATGTAATCGTTTTCGGCTGATTATATGTCATTGTTGTGTTGATATAGTGTTGTTGTAGTGATTGTTGCACCTCCCCCAGGTAATCAACATATCCAATCAATAGACTATAAGAAATTCAGACCACCAGTATTGATCGATTTGGATGTTAACATGGACGACTCATTTCCAGTTATTTGTCTTGAGCTTCTCTAAGACCTCTTTCGATCTCTAAGTAACAAATGACTAAGATGTGTGGAGTCTCAAAGTATCTCCCAGCACAATTTCACATTTAAAATGTGGCAGGATAATTACCAAGTTAACTTAATAACTCAATTCAATCAGTTTAAAATCCATGGTTGTTAAATGCGGTGGTTTTTAATACTAAATGGCCTGCTTTTACTTAAAAAATAAATAGGTGGAAATGCAGAGAAAACGTTTCCAGGAGAAGCGTTTCATCTCTCTTCCTGAGGTGAAAAATGTTCTCACTCTCAGAGCCCTCGATGGTGGGCCTTTCCCCAGAGTTCATTAATTAGTTAATTAGTCCGAACAGATGGCCGTGCAACACAAATCAGAAGGCTCTCTGGGCCGGGAGCAGGAGGAAGGTAGGAGAAGGTGAGCCGAGGAACAAATCTGGAAACTCAACTGTCGCCAACCCTCTGAACCAGGCAGTGTGCAGCAGACATTTTGCCCTCATTCACCCATGTCGCTCCACAACCACAGCACCTAAGATAAATTAATAAGATCAGTATTATGACATTTGCTTCAAGATGACATGTGTACGTGTCGTAGTGGAGTGGAAGCATAAGGAGTTTAAGCGGTGTGGAAGGGAGCTGTGGTCACACTGCAGGAGCGTTTATTTAAATGAATACTTTGCATCACTGCAGATACGAAAAAAAAAATTCTGACGGTTTATTTTTAGACCGTTCCCATATTCCCCTACCCTCCTTCTGTTTCCTCTCCCCTCACTGTCTCTCTATGATTCTCCCTCGCTCATCTTTCTCTATTCCCTGCTCTCTCTTCTTCCCTTATACGCGACTCCCAATCGCTCTCTTAAAGGCGCAGGCATTGTATGAAATGAGGTTGGCATTTGTAAGCTCCTGTGTGTGTAAGTACAGGATAATACTAAAGATTAGAATGTAAAACTATTAAAAAAAGGCATGCCTGTGTTTCTCACTTTGACTCAAATTCACAGTGTCAGAGAGGAGCGCCATTAAATATTCAGATGGATGCTGCATTATTCATATGTATATTTTACGCACGGCACGCAACCGAATGGCGCGCGCTCACATTCTGTCACGTGCACAGCAGGTATTTGTGTGCACATGCATCCTTATGCTACACACACACACACACACACACACACACACACACACACACACACACACACACACACACACACACACACACACACACACACACACACACACACACACACACACACACACACACACACACACACACACACACTAGGATAATCGCCTTAGTACAGTAACCCATTTAAAGCATATCTGAGAGTGAGAGAGAGAAGGAGCACACATTCGCCCACATACCAAAAATGTTCAACAACGTTAAAGGAATCGAGGACACTGCGTCATCCCTCATGAGCAGGGTTACTCTCCGCCTATATGTGCATGTATATCTTTTCGATGATCATGTGTGGAAGTCAATATCCATAATGTAGAATGCATGAGGGCAATTCAAACACTTTAAACATCTCTAACATGAATTAAAGGAACAACGACAACTTAAATCAACCAGGATGAGGAGTCTGTAAAGAAAGGAAACACCAAAGACCACTTTCGCCTTTTTTTTGGTGGGTGTTAGTCAGCAGGATTGCATCAAAATTACAGGACTGATTTGCCTGAAACTTGGTGGAGTCATGGGCCAAGTAAGAACCCCTGACATTTTTGCTGTGGGTGTGTTAACAAGGACGATATATTAAAAACTCTATTGCGTTCATATTATAATATAAAGTAGGGCATTTGTTCTGCATTCATGTGTTGTGGAGATATATATTCATAAATGAGTTACCAACTGGGAGATTTCTTATGAAAGCCCCCCAAAAATCTGAGCAACTCTGGAAGTTGCCAAGGATTTTGCTTCACGGATCAGTTTTCTTTGCTCTATGCAAGAACACAAATACTGGATATACTGTGCTATAAAGATGCCTACATCACATCGTATGTACTGTAACTGACGAAGACCATGTTCTTTTTGGTCCAGTCCTTACTGGGACACATGTTGTTAGCATGTTGGCATTGAATCACCCAAGTAACATTAACAAGTTCAATGTAAACGTCTTAAACAAATTAATTAAGTACACACTCTTGTAAATAGACAAAAACAGATATAGGTGATGATATGATAATTGCTCATTATGGTCCTCATTGGAAGTCCAGGTAAAATAAAGTAGTATAGGAAAACAAGAATAAAATAATAAAGGATATAAGATATAATATCCACTAAAGTCAGAAGAATAACTTTTCAACTCCGTCGGAGGAGCACATGAATGCACCGTTGGCCTTGGTGAACGTCTGCGTAATTCCAGTTTAATACTGCATTCAACAAACCTGACTTCAATTTGTGAACAGAATCTCACGCCCAATTTGTTACAGGTCACGATTTGTCAGCTGTGAAAAAGAGCTCATAACAAGCTGAAGTAGAGCACGATAAAGACGAAGGTCCAGGTCCTCATCCCACTAACCCTCACTTCGTCCTTGTCCCCTCTCCATTGGCACGCTCAATAACGCTCTGGATTGTGTTACCCCTCTGTTAATACTCTGCTGCAACTCTTGGACGGCATCCTAAACGACTCCCATTTCTCTGTTTATCATTATTCTGATATGTTGAAACAGGCGTGATGCAATAAACAAGATCTGATTACCCAACCTGGCACCCGCAATTCCGGCGTTAGATAGTCTGTGTGGCAAATGTAAATGCTTGACTCCACTGATATCCAAGGGCTACCCAGCCCTTGTGCTGCTGCACACACACACACACACACACACACACACACACACACACACACACACACACACACACACACACACACACACACACACACACACACACACACACACACACACACAACACACACACACACACACACACACACACACACACACCACACACACACACACACACACACACACACCACACAACACACCACACACACACACACACAAGTAAAGCAACATTGTGACAGGCCTTGCAAGCTCTGCAAAGCTCTAACAGAATGGACAAATAGAATACATCCGAATCCAAAAATACACTGAAAGCAACAAACACTCATTTAAATTGTGTTGTGAATGACTGAATGTACACCAAAGGCAGTAAGGGGTTGGTGGTGTCTCTGAAGTATTGTGAGTCAGATCCTTTTTTTTTTAATAGAGTGAATATTCATATCATTAAAAAAAGATATAATATTTATTTCCTGCTATAGAGAATGTCTGTCAGTGAACAGATCAATAATTGTTCTATAAATACAGATGTTTCCAAGTCTTACACTTAAAATATTTTACTATAAATTGGACCATAAAAGAAAGCTGTGTTAAGGCAGTGGCACAGTCAGTAGGGGCTTGGACTGTGAGCTGTAGGGTTGCCGGTTCTAGTCCCCGAACAGACCTAAATATGGAGAGGCGGTGCCCTTGAGCAAGGCACCGGACAACCCCATTGCTCCCCGGGCGCTGTACAAAAGCTGCCCACTGCTCCTAGTACTAGACTCCTGGTACTAGGATGGGTTAAAAGCAGAACTTATTTTTGCCAACAAGTGGAGTTTAGGGCACTTCCACATTGACTTTTCTGAGACCCGGGCCGTTTCTCAATCTCGAGGATTCTGGCTTCCAAGCCAATATTTCAAGGATGCTACGTCATCGATTGCCGCCGAAGTACTGTTCCAATCTCCAGCATACTTGGAATTCCACCGAGGCCGCGTCCTTGGTTTGGGGGAAATTTCGAGGCTGCACATGGGTAGACTTCGCGTCCTTAAAATCCCCACAATGCTTTGCGCACAGACCAATTTCAAAAACCCTTGCGGAGAATGGCTGAACCGACACAGCACACATTTAAATGTAAGAATGTAGTGGCGTAGAACATGTGTTGGTAAATATGTTACTTTGTTAAATTTGTTTGTTATCACCATAAATGTGTTCCGTGAAAGTAAAGCAAGTTCATAATTAGATAGACATTGTGAGGTATTTATTTTCGGTACAGTTTATGTTGAAACCGTTAGAGAGAGTGGAACACTTGTTAGCCTGTTCCATTCTTCTTCGTTTTCTGAAGCCGTGGCTTGGAAGCATACTTGCTTCGTTTCTGAAGGAAGTGACTTGGAAGTACGCGACTACCAAGCCAACACACTCTCACTCCCTAAGCGTCCAGGAGCGACGTTTGGTCAGTGTCCGTGGCGTCCAGTTGTGACGCTCCTAGGCTCCTTCAGCGTCATAAAGGGACGCAAATAGCTTTCAACTGATTGCAATGTATTCCCATCTGCGGCGGGATTTGACACTCATGGAAGCACGGCATTCGTTTGTGTCGGCTGCCCTTAAAGGCAATGTGAGCGTCCATTCCCATTGGATAACGGAGAATTGTACACCCGGAAGTAAGTATTCCTCTTACTGTCGATTGATTTTACAGTGATATCTGAACTACTCATCGACTAAAAAACACCAGATTATCCTTGTTAATTACACAACATTGATTGGTTTAAATTGTGGGCAATGCTTTTGTATTTTTCGACTTCGATTCGGAGAAACAAATATTTTTTCGGAGTAAAGGATGGCAGAAGACACTACACTACCCAGAATCCCCAGCTATCGTTTGGACTACACCATGTGCTCTGTTTGACAAACCCCGTTTTTTTCACCATTCATTCCAATGGCTGGCGTCTATGTCACGTGATCTTCAAATTTCTCCCTGCAGAAAAAGAAAACATGGCCGAACTTCGTTTTATTCTCGGTGGAAAATGCCTATTTTAAAGTTAGTTTGGCCATTAAAATGCGTTTTGATGTCACTTGATGCGAGAAATATGAGTTGTTATTTCAGATTATGTGTGCAGTGGATGTACATGATCTTTAGTTTGCTAGTTATTACGAAGATTACTTCAGGAAATCGCGACGTTTTCATTGTTACCAAGGTGGTTGCTAGGGACGCTGCTATCGATATTATTTCTGTTATGTTGTGTAACTGTTTAATGGTGTTATCTTTATTGCTACCCCCTTCCCCGTCAATGTACAGTATAGTGTTGGTCCACAGCGCAAACATATTAGTTTAACAAAATCCGCATCTAAAGATAGCCTACGTTATTTTCCCCTGTGCAATTCCAGTCTCACATTTCACAGCACATCGTCATTAACAAATACCGGAAACAGACCGAAAACATTAAAAAAAAAAAAATAATACTTTATTCCGAGTGTGCTTGCTTTTCTCTTTGAAAGTCATCACATAACGACATTGTAATACACAGTTCGGCTGCATTAAATATTACATATCTGCCGTAGTTCTGTATTTATAGAGCCCTGATGAGAAGACTTCTAGACAAACATGAGGAACTGAAAACGTGACGTGGATCATAAATAGATCAGCCATTAAACAACATCTTACATTTATTTTCACACAATACGTCTCCTTGCAGTATCAACACTAATTCGGCTGACTTTTATATTTGATCCAATTGGTAGATAGGCTGTATTTACACCATAAAGGTGCACACCTGATATAAAGGGACACCTAGTGGTTAAAGCATGTTATTGAATTTCATTATTTTTATTATTAGATATTAATAGGATCCCTATAAAGTATATTCATTACTCGTTATTCTCTACTAATAGTTAATTAAAGACTATATATAATGACTATTTTGAACATCCCTTTGGTTTCAAGATTTTCTAAGGTTTATTGACATATCATATAGGCCTACATAACTACTGTATGGTGTAGTTCTGCATTGAATGAAAACCTTGGGTCGCAGGTTCCTCAATAGTGCATTACAAGACATCTATCAATATTTGTGCGTACCTCCAGCAATGTTAACTATGTTGAAGCACTTATTTTAACTGATATTATACATCATGTATTATACTCTTATAAGATGTATGTAGATATTTCATCTCCGGCCTTGTCAGGTATGGAACAATCAATAAATAAAGAACACAGAATTGTTAAATATAAAACACAGAATTTGTGTGATTATACTAAATGATTTACAAATAAACACCACTGCATACAACTGTTACACATGCTGATGTAACGCAAATGTTCCAACTTGGGATCAATAAAGTATATCTTATCTTAAGCTGATCGATGGCTACTGCCATATTTGCAAAATTTGCCTCTGAACCTTGACAAGTGCATGTTTCAGGCTTATCAATTAATGTAATGTAATGTTATCAATTAACAACAGGGGTCACACACATAAGACCAGCTGTTAAATAAAGCTCTTCTGACCTTAGCTGGCATGTGTGTATATTAATGCTGCCCATTATGGGCACAAGCAATTTTCACCCATTTATTAATTATATGTTTTAAATTTGAGTGTTTCCTATCCCCTAAACCTCCAGGGATGTACACAGTTTAATACTGGCAACTTCTTATTATGGGAAATACGAAAACGTCTTTTAAAACTACAACTCCCAGTAGAGACGTGCCATAGATAGAGAACATGTTGCGAAACAGAATAGCCAGCATGTGTAGTTCTGGGGACGTGGTGGGGGAGGGGGGGACGCGGTGGACCCGTTCAAATCCAGTTTTGGACAGTCTGCCGTGCATGGTTCCATCCCATTTCAAGTGCTGTTCGAGAATCGGCGTAACCCTCGGAGCGCACTCTCCAATCACAGAGCTTGAGGACTATCACGGGGTTTGTCAAAGAGAGCACATGGTGTAGTCCAAACGATAGCTGGGGATTCTGGGTAGTGTAGTGTCTTCTGCCATCCTTTACTCCGAAAAAACATTTGTTTCTCCGAATCGAAGGGGAAAAATACAAAAGCATTGCACACAATTTAAACCAATCAATGTTGTGTAATTAACAAGGATAATCTGGTGTTTTTTAGTCGATGAGTAGTGCAGATATCACTGTAAAATCAATCGACAGTAAGAGGAATACTTACTTCCGGATGTACAATTCTCCGTTATCCAATGGGAATGGACGCTCACATTGCCTTTAAGGGCAGCCGACACAAACGAATGCCGTGCTTCCATGAGCGTCAAATCCCGCCGCAGATGGGAATACATTGCAATCAGTTGAAAGCTATTTGCGTCCCTTTATGACGCTGAAGGAGCCTAGGAGCGTCACAACTGGACGCCACGGACACTGACCAAACGTCGCTCCTGGACGCTTAGGGAGTGAGAGTGTGTTGACCAAGCCAGCATCCTCGCGATTGAGAAACGGCCCCGGACTTGTTCCTGTGCCCTCTGTAAAAAGTTTGTATTCCACTTCTGCTTCCCGACCCAAACCCCAGTGTTGGGTGTAACGCACTACAAAAGTAACGGAGTTACAGTAATGTATTACTTTTTGCTGTAACAAAGTAATGTAACGCATTACTAATGAAATGTGGGTAATATACTACCCGTTACAATTCTCAGTACCGCACAGTATTAACCCGAAATTAAATGGTGTTTTGTTTTTTAAGAATTCACTAACATCGCGAGACATTCCGACACCAGAGACAAATTGTGCGGGTAGATTAGTAAGCCTGGTGTTTACCCTTCGGGCTCATCAAGATCCCTCCGCTTTGCGTCGGGTTCCCTGATCAGCCTAAAGAAAATCATGTTTTCTAAAAGAACTACGCATCTCTTGAATGACAATATGCCTGCACTGCACCTCCCAGGTGCGTAATACATTATTGCGCAATGTATGCCTGTGAGCGTGCTGCACGAGCCGAGATGGTGTGTGTGTGTAATTGGACCTTTTCATATGTAAGTTTGTAGCAAGTAGAGGGCTACTGCTGTGTGTGTGTCCGTGTGTGGGTTTGAGTGTGCATGCGTGCGTGCACGTCAGTTTTAAAGACCCCCATAGAGCTCAGTTTCTAACTCGAACCCTGACCAAGCCGTGTAATAAAAGTTGTTAGCCTTAAGGGCCTACACAGTTGTTATGCTAAACCACATTGCCCTTCACTGGATGTATAATGAGCATTTCAAATACCTAGCCATTCTTTTGCGGTTATTTTGGTAAAGTAACTCAAAACTAATATAAAAGTAGTGTAACTCATTACATTTCAGAGACAGTAATACTGTAATGTAACTTATTACTTAAAAAATGCATGGTGGTGTTAGCTTTCTTAAGCATGCAAAAGGATTGGTTTGAATTTTGATGTTGATATTATTTTTCATTGCACCAGTATTTTGAAAACCAGGAATGTAGTGCTATTTGTTTAAGTGCTCCAACAATGCACATGTGAGCACGTTCAGGGCTGTGGCTCGTTTAGAAGGTTATGTAACCACTGTCAATTAACACTCTCCAGACAACATCGGCACAGCAGGAGAGTCAGTAAATCAGTCTGAATTGATCAATGAATGATTCAGGGTAATTCTCACAGTATTTGCTGCCCACAGCAGCTTTAGTACCAGAAGTTGTGTTACCAAATGAAATCCCGGAGCATCTACGTAAAGGCAGCAGGACTGATATGTTGATAAAACCGCAGCCTCTGAGAAGTGGCGCTGCAGAGGTGATACTGTGTGCTATTAACACACATCCATTAAAAGGCATCCATTTAGGGTGCATAAATCCCCTTTCCAACTTAGTTTTTTATCAAAAGCAAACCGTAATATCTTTATTTTTATTTCTATGGTGATTATAGTAATTACCTGATGGAAAGATCTTCCGCTATTGGTCTCTGTGGAGATGTGTGCTAAAGTTGTGAAGCTGAACATCTGGACATAAAGCTTTAGATTTCAGTGCGCTCCAGCAACACTACGCCCATTTATAAAACATGAAACCTGATAGACATCAGCTCTCTGGCTGACAGGGGAAGGTCAAGTTGAGATGACACATTGCGAACAAAGTCTGCAAACAAAACACCAGATGAATTTGTGGCTGATAAAGCCCGGCAGGATGCGGAACACCAAACTTACCGAGCACGCCCAGCCGATAGTTCATGGTGACCACGATGACATTTCCGTAGGCAGCCAGGACGCTGCCATCAAACAAGTTCCCTGAGCCCTCCATGTAGGAGCCTCCGTGGATGAAGAGCATCACAGGCTTCTTACGACGATCCCGAATATCTGCATGACAAAGACAAACAGCATTATTTTCATCTTCATTCAAAACGTTGTTTTTCTCGCATGCCTCCACGGTGAAAAAGAATGAAAAAACGTAGAAATGTGTAGAAATTGAAATAAATAGGGGGTCGCATTTAACTATGAGAACATCCTTTCACAAGCTCTCCATGTGCAGTATTCTCCAAGTCTCATTTATCAAGTCATAAGAGAACTCATTTTGTGCAAAGTATGTGCAAACACATGCATCAATTGCTAACACTTTTTAATACCTCTGTATAAACAGTCCCATTTTTGCGCAGGCGCATTACTTGCGAGCCTGAAGTATATTATATAGTAACGTTTTTGCATTTGTTTGGAAGGGAGTAAGTATAAGACTTGATAAATATTACGGATGTAACGACATATCGAATATCGCGGTAAATAAATGTCTCAATACCGTCGTGAGACTGACAAAATATACCGCGATTTTTCTTTTTTTAAAAATAATTTTTCTTCTTTTTTAAAAACCTTTATTCAACCAGGTGGTCCCATTGAGATCATCAATCTCTTTTTCAAGGGAGACCTGTCCAACATGGCAGCAAGTAAGTTACACCATGAACATAAAACAACAGATAACAATAAAGGACATCGTATTTACAGGGCTACATGTACATACCTAGAGACATTGACAAGTACCAACAGTATACTTATATCTCGCCCTGTCAATAAGCCTCAGCTTCTTGGCAAAAACTGTATTGTTTTTGAAGTGGTGGAGAGACAATGCACAGTTTTACCCACTGCTGTTACCCATGGCCAAAACATATCTCTCTGTCCCAGCAACATCAGTACCAAGCAAGAGAGGTTTTTCCACAGCAGGGGATATTGTAAACGCCCAAACATCCCAGCTTCTACCTCGAAATGTGGACATGCTCATATTCCTAAAAGATAAAGTGAGTGAGTGAGTGAGTGAGTGAGTGAGTGAGTGAGTGAGTGAGTGAGTTAGAGTTGAGTTACTTGAAAAACTAAAGTGAAACTTGATTTATTCTATTGCAGGGTCTGATTATTATATTGTTGACACTTTAAAATATTACGATCCTACTAAAATACTGTACAAATCAGATTTATTATTTACTAAAGAAAAATAATTCAAGTACAAAAAAAAAAAAAAAAGATTAAAAAAGAAAAATTCACATTTGTTTTCTTTATTTTTCAATTTTGCGATAAATATCGTACCGTGGACTTTTTATCGCAATATTATCGTACCGTGAGTTTTTGGTATTGTTACATCCCTAATAAATATACATGCATAATACTACACAAGTATGCATGTTTTGTGTAAACAGATTTTCAGATATACTTTGGCTGTTGTTGAATGTGGCCCCATGAAGTTCAATTAATCACAATTTTCACTGTCTTTACATTTTTTGTTTACTGTGGAGACATGCGAGAAAAACAGTTTTCTTCCAAAATTCAAACTTACTCAGGGTTCGAGTAATTGGTATACAAATGGTAATCCTTGGGGTGACATTTTTATTTTTAAGTGGCAACAGGTAGTCTACCCTCTTTAAACTGGTAGCTCTAGATTTTTAGAACCGCAGCAGTAAAAACAAACCCTCTACAACCAGTGGTTTGCTTGGAGAAAAAGATGAACATACTAAGTATGAAGCCTTTTCCATTGCCTTTAAGTTGGAAGCAAGTGTTTCATGTGTGTCCCACTGGGATTATCCTCTCTATTTTGTCCTGTGATGCGTCTCCCCCTATCCTGTGCCGTGATGGTACCTTCCCCAACTTTTCTTCCTCTGCATGTGTGGAGCAAATGGTTTCCACCGGTTCTCATGTCCTCTCTGTTATTGGTGCCCATCAGTGTGTTGCTATGGTTCACTCTGTCAGCCCCCCCACCCCCCCTCTCTTGGTACGGTCTGAGCGTGGATGAGGCTGCGAGAGCTGCCAGTGCAGCCCAGTTAGGCTGAGCGTCTGCACTGTGCAGGGCCTGTGGATAATTTGTATGAAAGCCAGACCAAGTGGAAACATAAATAACAGCCACAGCGTCTGTTTACCCTGATGAGCTTCAGCACTCAGAGATGGGGAAGAGAGAGAGAGAGAGAGATAAAAGGGGGTAAGATGTGAGGGAGCGAGGAGATGAAAATAGGGCAGTGTGAGAGAACTGACGGGGGGGAAGAGACATGGAGGGGAGGTTCACCGCTAAAAAAAATGATAGCAAGGACGAAAAAAAGAAATGTTACAAAGCAAGTCATACATAGCGAGGTACGCTAATGAACACTCAAATTCACACAGGATTCACACCGTATTCATAGAGACACACACACACACTCTTGCATAGGCAGCTGCGATGTCGAGTCGCTATGGAAACTGCTTCTCGCTAATAGAACTGCACCAGCCATTCCATTGCACCGACTCACTGAATGCCTGTTGCCGTGGTAACAAATTCTACTCACGTATTTGCACACCCGCTTGCATCACCACCTGAATCTCAGGTTACACATGCACTTGGGGTGCGTCACTCGCAATCGCACGCATGCATACACGCACACACACACACACACACACACACACACACACACACACACACACACACACACACACACACACACACACACACACACACACACACACACACACACACACACACACACACACACACACACACACACACACACACACACACACACACACACACACACACATACACACACACACACACACACACACACACACACATACACACACACATAAGGGGATGTGGAAAATGGCACATATGGCTTCACACATGCAGAGATCTTTTGTGGATCAAACGTGTGACACAGGCAGACTGGCTAAAAATAAAGATTTTCAGTCGTACACTCTGACGCGCTGCTCTTTTTCTGCTCTTCTCCGGTGTATTCTGGAGCTCGGCTGATTTCCCAGAGGATATGTAAACAAGTTCAATTATCCCGGCATTAACAGGATAGTATAGAGTAGTGACATATCAGAAGGTCTCGTAGTAACCCTCCCACCATAAATTAAATCCTGGGTGATAAGGAACTAAGGCTATGACATGTAGCAGCCATTTTAAAAGGTTCAATCTGTTATCTTTTATTTTACGTTTAAATGACAGAATGTTGGTGCTGTGTTTACACCATGACGTTTTTTTCATGCAAATGTAATTGTCAAACATCAAACATGCACTGATTTGGCCTCGTGGAGAAACAGAGATGTAGTCTTTATGATCCTGAATATTTTTTCCTACATTACCCATAAAGCAACTTGGTTTGTAAAAGTTGGGTTGGATATTCAGATGTGTGACGCTAGTAGCAGCTAATGTAGGCTCGAGCCTCAGCGGACTGCAGAGGTATGGTTTGCTTAGTTCTTTTTAACTCCAAATTAGGGATGCAATAAACTCCTATTTTGATAATCGATTACTATGTTGATTATTATCTCGATTAATTGGAGTGTTACATAGCGATGTCATTATGTTACGAAAGTCAAAAAAGTCCAATGGAGGCGTTTCAGGCAGGGGGAATTTTAGCCTTTGCTGACCACAAAAACCTATATAACCAATACAGGAAAGGGAAACCCCCAAAAGCATAATAGGTCCTCTTCAAGTATAATGAAATGAAATACATCTAAGAGGTTGGATGCAGGTTGAAGCGAGGGACATGGTGCAGTGATTGGCGGGGGCTCAGCACAAACAGAGGGGTGATTAGGGGGTGCAGGGTCGCAGGGGGAAAGTGTCTCAAGGCCTACAGGGCCAACAAGGAGCTCACTGTCCTTCCCGCCTGCCACCAAAACACTAGCACATTATTCACTCCTCTCTTTCCTACCTAACCTGATACTATCCTCCTCAAAATCCACCCTCCTCGCACTGCTATACTCAAGGCGACGTCTTACCTCCGGATAGAAACTGCCTACTTTCTGCTCCTCCATTATTCTGCTCCTCTCTCATTCATTCTCTATGGACTGCATTGATTTGGGGTGTAAAAAGTTTCAACCTGACTCAGCACTTTATTGTATTTGTGTGCATCCAAAACCCAGGCGCAAACAATGCAGTCTCTCGCAAATAACTTCAAAAAAACAAGAAAGAAAACAAGCTGCTAATAATAGGATTTCTAGGAATCCTTGTCCGATCTATACCTTAGTAATTAAAGTAAGGAATTTGGATCTACCCGAGCCACCCTTATCCTGTCAAGATCCATCAGGTGTTGGCATAAATGTCAAGCTCTACCAGTCTCCTCCTCATCCACCCTCTCAATCTCTCTCTCCCTCCACATTTCTCTAACTTTCAAGTTTTGTAAATGTCATTTCATCATGCACTTGTCTTCATTATGACTATTTCCCCCGTCCTCTCCCCCTCGTTGCCCTCCCCTTGTGCTCTCGCAGTGCTCAGCTTTTCCTTTTCTTTCATCTCTATTCTATCATTCTGCTCCTCTCCGAGGCAATCCTGCATGAATCCTTCCTTCTGTTTTCACCGTTAAGAAACCACACAATTGGATTAGCTACATCTGTCTCTTTTTAAACCATAGCAATTAGAGATGCAAGGGAGAGAGAATTCACTACCCAAATAGCACAGAACCCTCAAATAAAAAAAAGAAAGAAAAAAGAAAAACCACACACATTGGCACAAATTAGAACACATGCACTCAGGCGTAGATTTGCACATGCACCGCGCTCGAGTAGGCACACGATGCACAAATGCAGTGCACCCTACAGTATGTGTGCATAATGCTATGTAATACATACAGTACGTGTACAGAAACAGATGCACACTGTCTGCATAGATTTTGGTTGCATCAGTAAAGGGTAGTGAGAGCATCTCCATTCGCCTGCTGCAGTGAACTTGAAAATGCACAGCAAAAGCAGAAATATGCAGGAATCCTACTTCTTTAATAAATGAAAACTTGGAGGATGCCCAGAAACATTTTGAAGGACAATAATTCAGCAGTGCATTTCATAAGGACGTGAGTGCATCAAAAGCGCAGGTGAAAAAAAGGGAATGAATATTGATTTCCATTGATGCATCACGCAGGATAGTGAGAACATCAGTGTGGGGTTGATCAACCACATCGCAACCCAAGAAGGGAAAGTAAATTAGCTCCCTCTGCAAGTACCCAAAAACGCAGCGTTTGTGACAGGGGGGATGAAGAACAACTACTTTGTATGGAGCTCTTAATGCGCTTCAGCTAAACGTGTGCCTGTGAGGAGGATTAGCAGATTTGTGCGCGAATAAAAGCAGTTAACATCGCACAATGTCATTTGCACACACAGCGATGAGTCTAAGATGATTATTAATACAGATGCTAACACAACAATCCCTACAGAGCTAGTACAATGGAGCAAGAGGAAGAAAACAAAAACATTAAAATACCTTCATCCCTTGGTCTGTTCATCGTAGACTCGTCTTGTTTTTTAGTGAGCGGACCTAAGGTGTGGAAAAAAGAGGGGTGGGGGAGACAACATTACAAATTAAAAAAGATTGCATGTTGCAGAAAAGCAAGAGAAGAATAGAAGGGATATAGAGATGTAATACTGTGTTACTTTTCAGTGGCTTTTTGCATCTGCAGAGAAAAATGTTAACGCACCGTTTCTTTCAAAGATTTTCCCAAACTCATCTGTTTTAACTGCTTAGGATCAAGTCACGCACTGCCTTGAAATGACCCCAGAGGCCACTTCTCCTCAACCCTGCTCCCTATCAGTCCTGACACTCTGCTGCTCTGTAAGGGAAAATCAATGAGCAGAAACAAGCCATCACTCTTTTTGGTCAGAAAAGGAATGCCAAGATTTTCTGTATCCTGCTCCGGCTCAGGACAGTGTTGCAATCCTGAGGCCGAAAGTCACCGCACAAGACTGGAATGTCAAAACACTTAAGACACACACAGTGCTCATCCTGAACACATGTGACCACGTACACTCAGAGAAACGCTGGCACGCAGCCTGAAATGTGAGTCTTTCCATCCAAATTAGCAAAGAGGGAGCTCTTTGATATTTACAAAGGATCCCCCTCACCAAGGTCAAAGAGGAGCCCCACATTGAGCTTTAATGGTAAAGCCAGTTAAACGCTCCATAGGGCACAGCCAATAAAAAGCATTAATCACAGTGACCAACCAACGCCCTGGTGCGTCAACCTCTGTAAGTCTGAACTGATAAGCAACCCATTAGTTGGTTTTTCCTTGGTTTGTGTCGGTGAAGCTTTCCATCAGCCCACAATTACCGCTGCGTTTTCTGTCCTTCTTATTCACTGTCTACATCCACACGCCTTTGAGAAAGCCATTAAAACACACTCACGTTCACACACACACACACACACACACACAACAAAGCATGTTAACAGTGTCCTTATCATCTGTTGCTGCCCTCATCTCCGTACCCACCCAGTAGCACATTCCCTGCTCCACGGGGGCGGCTGCAGTCTCTCATTCTAAAGGATACTCTACATAGGGTTGCCGAGGGGTTTATCACTCTGCTGGAGTGCTGCTGACATGTCTGTCTGTTCTACCCTTCTGTTGGGAGCCTACATACTGTAGGAGTATAGAGCCAGGAATAAGGAAAGGCATAAGACATTTTGTAGAGTATCCTTTAGAATGTCCTCAATTCGATCATTAATCCTTGTGATGCTTCTCCAATTGTGCCATCGACTACTCTCTATGATAAAAATGTTATCGAAAAAGTATCTGCTCTTAGGCTAGCCCACACTAGTGCTAACCCAGATTCTGCTCCTTTTCTGTGCCCTGCTGTCCTTGACCACTTTGAACCTGTATCCCTACAGTATCTTCTCTCTCGGATGTAGTCAAGCACCTGCGGCTGACAAACTGCACCTCAGACAGCATTCCCTCTTGCCTTCTCAGAGATGTTTTCGAATCAGTTGAAGCAAGTGTTTTATTGCTTGTAAACACCTCTCTTAGCTCAGGATGTGTCCCAGCTGCCTTCAAAAATGCCGTGGTGCAGCCACTACTTAAAAAGAAAAATCTCGATCCCTCCATTCTAGCAAATTTTAGGCCCATCTCCCAGCTACCTTTTTTATCTAAAGCCCTGGAGCGAGTAGTCTATATCCAGCAACAGTCGTTCTTAACCACGCATGGCATCCACAAAAAGTTTCAGTCTGGCTTCAAACCTATGCACAGCACTGAAACAGCCCTTTTAAGAGTTTTTAATGATCTGCTTCTAGCCGCCGACTCAGGTAGCCCAGCTGTCCTGGTGCTGTTAGATCTGACAGCTGCCTTCGACACTATGGACCATAGCATCCTGTTGTCATGGCTTGAACAGTCCGCAGGCATCACAGGCTCTGCACTTCCATGGTTCAGGTCCTACCTGACAGACTGTAGCTTCGCAGTGCAGTTAGGTGCCTTCTCCTCTGCTAAAGCCCCTCTTACCTGTGGGGTTCCCCAAGGCTCGATCCTGGGCCCCATCCTTTTTCTACTGTATATACTGCCCCTAGGTTCAATTCTCACAAAACACAATATCCCCTTCCATTGTTACGCTGATGATGTACAGATCTATCTGCCTCTCAATCAAAATGTCAACTCACTACAGCAGTCGAAGGACTGCTTAACAGAGATTACATCATGGCTGAGCCAAAACTTCCTCAACCTCAACGAGAGCAAGACCGAGGTCATCTTTTTTGGACCCCGACCTCCAGCCTCCCCGGTAGGGTTGGGAACCGAAACTCGGTTCCAGATGAGAACCGATAAGAAAATGCCGGGTACCGGGTACCCATACAAAATACACAATTTCGGTTCTGCTTAACGGTTCCTAAACGCGGTAGACCCTGTATTCCAGCGGGTCCGTCTGCACCGCGGTGCTGCGGTGACCCGGTGGAATACAGGGCGGACCTGGAGAATCACAGAACGGCCGGTCGTCAGCGGGCCGTTGACGGCCGGCTCGGTACGCTGACGGCCGGCACCGCCCTTCATTTTTTTAAACGGCATCATATAAATTGCGCTGACAGGCGACAGAGGTCCACAGTTGCCCCGCAGCGATGCTCCCCCGCCCTCCCGTAGACATTTCACGAGCTCAGTCACTTCATAACACCAAAGATAGGTCGCGGTAAACGCTCTGAAGTGAGGCTCCACTACACTAAAAAATTAAAAGAAAAGGCAAAGTGTAATGCCTGTTAATAGCTTGCCACAGGCATAGCTCAGTTAAAATAAAGCACAGCTATTGTGCAATACATTTGTATTGCATGTATATTTTTTAGTAACAATTTCAGTTAAAGCTTTTAAGAATAAATATATTTTTGTTATCTAAACGTTTGACCTCTTTATTTTACAATTTTGGAATCGAAACGGGGAATCGATAAGAACCGGAATTGATAAGCAGAACCGGAATCGAAATCGGAATCGATAAATTTCAAACGATACCCATCCCTACTCCCCGGTTGATATTCTGGGCTCCATAAGTAAAAATATCCTCCCCTCTGTCACAAACCTTGGAGTGACCTTCAATAGCGCTTTTAAATTTGATAAGCAGGTTAGCACCGTAGTCAAGACCTGCTTTTTCAAAATACGACTATTGGCTAAGACCAAGTCGTTTTTATCTTTTAAAGACCTAGAAAGTGTTATTAACACCTTTGTTACCTCAAGACTGGATTACTGCAACGCTCTGTATGTGGGTATGGATCAGGCCTCAATTAGACGCCTGCAGCTAGTGCAGAACGCAGCTGCACGTCTTCTCACTGGCCATAAAAAGCGTGACCACATCACCCCAATTCTGGCCTCACTGCACTGGCTTCCAATTCGGTTCAGAATTGATTTTAAACTCCTTTTATTTGTTTTCAAAGCCCTAAATGGGCTGGCTCCGGCCTATGTAGCCAAACTCCTCCATCGCTACACCCCAGCCAGAGCCTTAAGGTCGGCTGACCAGCTGCTGCTGGTAGTGCCCAAGACCAGGCTCAAGACCAGGCCTTAGGCTCTGGAACATTTTGCCCCTCCACGTGAGGTCGGCCCAGATATTAGGGTTTTTTAAATCAACACTTAAAACTCACTTCTTCTCTCTGGCCTTCTAGCCTTTTCTTATCAAGCTCCACTTTTGTGGAATCAGCTTCCAGTTTGTGTTCGGGCGGCCGACAGCCTATCCGTTTTAAGAGTACGCTTAAGACCTTCCTTTTGATAAAGCCTATAGTTGATAAAAATAACCTAATGAGATTGCTTTGACGCAGATACGCTGTGCCTCTTCACCTACATTTTTTGTTCTTGCTCTTTCACTTAAATCCTAAAAACTTGGATCTTATATTTAAAACTTAGGTTATTACTACTCTTTCTATTTTTTCTTTATCCAAAACCTTTTCCCTCCATGACCTCACAAGGTTTTATTGGAGGGAAACAGGTTTGCAGAGGGGTCCTTATCCAAGGCCGGGGAGTGTTATGCCGTAGTCACAGCGTACCTCCTTATCTCTCACCAATTCCAACTAAGGCCCCAGCGGGGACCTTGCTCCCTGCGTCTGTCTGTCTGTGTCTGTGTATTCTCATGTTCCGATTAACCGAGCCTCCCCCAAATTTTCTTTTGTGTCTATATCTACGCCGGGATCCGGAGTCGAGGCTGATCCTCTTGCTGTGGTCCTGTGCCCTGGATCCTCTATCCTGAGTTCTGGATTAAGTCGTGGACTTCGGGTTGTGGCTGGGCCTGTCTCTGCGGTCCTGCCTGGGTCTCGTCATGCTGCTTCCCTGATGGCTTCCACAGGATTGTAGCTGACATCCTCGTGGATTCATCTTCTTATTATAGACACATGCATTTCCTAACATTCGGCCTACCTACGCTGTAAAATCTTTTCGATTTACTCACGGCATCTATTAATAATAATAATAATAATAACTTTATTTGTATAGCACCTTTCATACAGGGGATTGCAGTTCAAAGTGCTTTACATCAGTAAAAAAACAAGACATAAAATCAGTGTAAAACAAGCAGCAAGAGCAAAGCATAAAATGGGATAAAATAATTTAAAATAAAAACATGGGGAATAAAACATAGAGAAATAGTGCAGTGTCAATCACAGAGAATAGTGCAGTATAATAGTGTAAAATCAGTAAAATGCTTTGGTAAAGAGATAGGTTTTAAGCTGCCTTTTAAAAATGCCCAACGTATTGGCTTCCCTAATATTGTTGGGTAACGTGTTCCACAGTTTTGGGGTGTAGTTTACAAAGGCTGCATCACCGATCTTCTTATGACTCTTTCTGGTGACCACTAATAGACCTGCATCTGATGATCGCAGTGTTCTGGCGGGTGTGTAGTTTATTAGAGAGTCAGCAATGTAGCTGGGTCCTTGTCCATTTAGAGCTTTGTATGTGAGGAGAAGCACCTTAAAATAAATTCTAAAAGTTACAGGAAGCCAGTGTAGAGTAGCTAAGACAGGACTAATGTGTTCCCTCCTTTTGGTATTCGTTAGTAGTCTAGCTGCAGAGTTTTGAATGAGCTGGAGTCTTCCAATAGCTTTCTTGGGGAGACCAGTGAATAGTGCATTGCAGTAGTCTAGTCGGCTAGATATAAAAGCATGAATTAGCTTCTCTGCATCATTTTGATTTATGAATGGTCTTACCTTCACTATGTTTCTGAGATGAAAGAAAGCTATTTTGGTCACTTTGTTTAAATGGGCGTTGAAGTTCAAATCTGAGTCCAGGATGACACCGAGACTTGTCACCTCCAGTTTAATCCAAGTGGTTAAACTTCCTAGATTATTTGTTAGCATCTCTCTTTTTGATTTGGGGCCAACAAGTAGGACTTCAGTTTTGTTCTCATTCAATTTAAGAAAATGATCGTTCATCCATTTGTTTATTGCTGTCAGGCAGTTGGTAATGGAGTTTATGGCTGTCACATCATTTGGTTCAGCGGATATGTACAATTGTACTATTGCACGTCTGTCCGTCCTGGGAGAGGGATCCCTCCTCTGTTGCTCTCCCTGAGGTTTCTCCCATTTTTCCCTTAAACTGTGGGTTTTTCTCCGGAAGTTTTTCCTTGCACGATGTGAGGGTCTAAGGACAGAGGGTGTCGTTTTTCTCATACTGATATTCTGAATAATCTGTGCTGTTGTAGTTACTGTACAGTGTCCTTACAGTAAGGGATAATTATTATAAAATAATGTACATATGTACAGCACTTTGGCTCGACCAAAAATCGTTTTAAAAATGTGCTATATAAATAAAACTTGATTTTATTTGATTGGATTTTCTTGCCTTTCAACAATAAGTTAAAGTGTCAAGAATAAGGTCAACTTTTAGTATCAGTGCCAGGCTAAAGAATATATATAACTTGGAAAATGATGTCATAAAGCTGAAAAAGTAGAAAATAAATTTAAATGTGGAGAACAAAAATAAGTTACCATTTATAGTATACAATTATAAAAAGTGGGAATAAAATAAAAATGTTGAGAATAAACATCAAAAGTGAGAAGCAATCGAACTTCTAGAACTAGCGCATATATACCGAAAAGTTTGGCTTTTTTTTTTTTATTTGGCAAATGTTTTTCTCTTATGCTCTGCCCTTATAGTCTCCCACAGAAACCTCACAGTAAAGTGATGGCATCTAGCATTTGCAGTGCTGATCATCTTTTGACAAAGAGGCAGAGCACACCACTCACTCGACCATTACAATGCTGCATTTTCACCCATCCCTTTATATAAATATGGTTTCCTGATATAATGTGTTTATCTTCAGTCTAAATGGAACTGGATCAATGCTGAATGGATTAGCTGCATCCTCTGCATTCCAGCATGCAGACGCCTGATCCGGAGAGCACTTCCCGCCGCGGAGGGCGATGGAACAGTTGGTCCCGGGCTACGGGGGCAGACAGGTAGACATACCGGTAATGGATAGAAGAGCACACAAGTCGTACGTCTTGTCAGCACTTTCCCAATACTTAGCACCACTCTAAAACCACACATCGGCGCTTAATGGAGACTACTCTGATTTCATTTGTTCTGTAATGCCTAATAAATATCCGCTTAAACAGACACATGCACCTTGTAAGGGACCATCAGCCTAACACTCCACAAGCGCACACCCGAAACAGAAGTTTTTCAGATAAAAAACTGTGATTAGGACTTTTTTCATTCTCAGATGATCCTTTTTAGTCTATAAAATAGTGGAAAGGCAGTTTCCAAAAGCCCAATGGGGGACTTTGGCTGTGAGATGGTGCGGCCATCTTCCAATAAGAAGGTTGGGTGTCGATCCCAGTCAACGTGTCGATGTATCCTTGGACAAGACCCTTAACACCAAGTTGTATTCCCAACTGTGTGTGAATGTTCGCTTCCTTAAGCAGGTGCATAGCAGCCCCGTAAAAACTGTATGCAGCGCTATTTAAAATGCAGTCCAAGGGGAAGTCTTGTTTTGTCAGTCCAACAAGACTACGAGTCTACAGCCTGGCTAGGCTGCATTTAGACTTAGAGTTTTGCCTCAATCCAAAGTATTGAACAAATTACAGTGTTTCCTGAAAGTGTGTACCAAATATCATGGCAATCCATTTAATAGCTGTTGAGATATTTTAGTCTAGATCAAAGTGGTTGACCAACCGACCGACATTGTCATCACAAAAGCCTTAACTGCATGGATAAAAACACTTTTACACATTTACATCACATTTACAATTACGTGAAACTAGAAAACGTTTCCTTTTATCTGAGATTTGCACTTTATAATGTCTTCAACAATTATTCAATGATCAGATTTTAGTACCCGTTAGTCTCTTGTGGCCATTTTAATTCTGGCATTCTTTTATAAAAAATCATTGCATTGGTACATGCTAATGTAGCAAGGATCGTATTTTTTTAATATTGGTCCTTCCTTTGCATTGAAAGAGATACTCATAGCAGTAACTTCTGACAACAAATGTAAGACTTTTGAAGAAATACTAACATGAAGAAGAAAACAAAAGTAGGACTTCGCCAAAGGGAAACACACAGACTTTTTAAAAACATCTTTCCCTTCTGCCTTAGCAGAGGAGCCTGCCGGTAGGTTGACTGTCACATGATGTAATTGTCCACTGGTCACTGAAATGCATTGGCCTGCACTGGAGCATTTGGCTTGGGTTGTCCCAGTACTGTTTGACCTAATGTGGCTCCATCTCTCCGTCAACAGTGTTTCTGTTCGGTTCAGTGAGCTAGTGGCCAGAGCACAAGCTGTCTCCCGTCCCTCTCCATTTCCTCAGTGCAGTAAACGGGATGAAGCTGCAGTATGTCATGTCTATGGCGGCCTGTCTGCTTGACAAGGTGTCAGACAAACCCTTGGTACAACCCCCCCTGCATCCAGGCAGCAATCCCCAGCACATGCAGGCCTATCCCTCTGTTCTCTGACTCTTCGACTGTGCCCCCAGCCTCCAGCTCCATCTCTGCCTCCACTGTCCTGCCTCCTGAAATATGGTTTTTAATAAAGAGCGCGGTAAATGGCTGCTCTAGCGGCAATACAAATGAAAGATCTTCGGCTGAGGACTGTCCTGAAGAAACAGGAATGCAGTGAGACAGTGCTCTTGCATAGCAGCTTGTCCACACAGTTAGGATCAAACTCTTTAAAAGGAAGGTAGGGAGCAAGAGGGGGGATAAAGGGAAGAGCCTAACACTCACAGTTCAAACCGCAAGAACATTTGTGACATTTACATTATTCCAAGGAGAATTTGATTGGAAGGAGTAGCATGCTACATAGTGTCCTGGTGGGGAAGGGCACAAAGCTTATTTGCATTCAGAACAGTGACCCCTTCTACCGCCATCTGCATAAAGATGGAGGAGACCGGAGTGGGGAAGAGGCAGAGAGGATTTCAGGGAGGAGAGAGCAGATGCAGAGAGAAAAGAGATTTGTGTATTATTATTTTGTTGGTCCAAACAGAAACGTAGACCACATACTCCATTATATTCCTAGTTCTGAAGCATGATTTATGGAAGAATGGGAAGATGATACTAAATGACCTTTGAAGATTAAATGGATCAAAATCAAGGCCAGATTGGGCACCAAAACATTTGGATCCAGTATGATTTTGTGCTGCCAATTCACTTCGACCCACCTACATCCGGCATAAGTAGCAATACAACTGCTTGCTGCCAAAAACAGACATCCTGCCTTTAAACATTTTTACCATCACTTTCTATGGCCAAGTTAGGAAGACAACGGCTCTTAGCATTGCTTCTTAGCACTGAAAGCAAAGTACAACGGACTGATTGGGATATCTTTGCAAAGAAAAGTCAATATGCTGTTAACGCTATATATAAACTCAAGTGGTTAATCCTCTTGGGACCATGAGTGTCAATACACATTTGGATTGCAATCCATCCAACAGTTAGGAGATTTGTGTCTTGACATTGCTATCCCTAGAGAAACATTGATGCTGGGCTGAGGGCAACTTGCTAACATAAAGACAGGTAGGAGACTTTGTGGCATATTTTCAGGACGAGTTCTGTGCGGATACTTCAAGAATCAAGATATTTAAGGAAATTACCAGTTGCATGTCCAGCAAGTGGTTTAAAGTATTAATATTGAAGATTTTTCATATAAATTCAGTACTAGCTGTTAAGTCACTATTTATCACCAAATGACGTAACACAAAAGTGATTGATAATTGTATTGATATATTCATATTTTTGCACCATACCAACTTGGAGTCTATGATGATATTCCGAAAAAAACAAGTTTATGCAAGCTGAACAATTCCTACTGCTGAAGCTTCACATTCAAATAAATGTATTGGCAAAACACAAGTTCACTTTTCTTATGTAGTAGTATCAGAAAAGCGATGACAACTAGATGTTACCTCAAAATTCCAATACAACATAGGGGCTTTAAAGCTGGTACTTCTGACTATTTGTAAACTATTTTGGCGCCTGTGACGTTCAATATGTGGTGTGTTTGAATTTCAGGGGCACTTAAGTCTCCTTCAGTCTCCATTTCTCTCTCACACACAGGGCAAAACATATCCTTGGGGACAGCATCAGCCTTGTGTAAGCAGTGACCCCTGACAATAAGTGACAGATTCTGACAAGCAGACAGGGCTACATGTTAAATCAGTCTCACTCATTTGCACACCTTGTCCCCTGGGAATAGCACAGGAGACTTTACACCAGCCTCTCGGTGAGTATGTGACATATTGTACAACATACACACTGTGATCGCAGGGCACTAAATATACCCATGTTTTAACACTTTCCACCGTTGAGAGTAGTTAAAATAACTTTATATAAAGTCCTTTTTCCTAGTTTATTTGTCTCTGCTCTGGTCTCCCTTTATGCTGCTGTAATACTTGATATTCTCTACTAGAAATGTATCTGATTCCATCTTTTTGTTGGTCCATAGAGTATTCATCAACAAAATAAAAATCTGCAACATTTACTCAATCTAAGTAGGTTACAGCTTTAGCGTAAGAATACAACAATGCTGGGCATCACTGGACTAACCATAGAGTTAGACTTCCTACGAGCAGTAATGCATGAACATGTGTTCTCTTGCGTTCTCTCACGCAACTCTCAGGTGAGCCCATTAATGATAGATATTTTTACATTTTATCCTGAGCCGTTGCTGCTGTGATACATACGCTTTGCAGCAAGACATACACTTTGATCCTGTGTTCTTTAACCTGCCAATCTGCTTTCTGAACCACACTTCACTGGATCATTAATACAAGAAGAACACCGAGGTAGCCCATGAAGAGGTGGAGGTTTTGCATTACAGGGATTTTGGCTAATTTTGCCCCAGGAGGTAGAACAAACAAGGTTTTCTTTAGCATCATATTGTAATTGATATATTTTCTCCTGAACTAGCTGCTACAACAATACTTAAAGCTTGACCACAGAATCCACAGTGCAGCTTCCAAGCAATACAAACCTAAAGGGAGGGTAATAAAGCCTCTTCCAAAATGGTCTTTTACAGTATTATTAAAGTGAATGTTAGTCTTTCTGTACAGTAATGATTAAAATATGGTGGTTATTCCAGCTTACTTGTTGTTCTTTACTCAATGCCTTTTTAATATACTCTCAAACTGACACCAATGGCTGGCAAGGTGAAGGTCACATGACCGACAATGGATGCCAAGCTAGTATGGAGTTAATGAGCTAACCTGCTAGCATGTTTACTGCATATAGGCTGCTTTTGGCTGTACGCTTGTTGGTTTGATATGTTTTTTCTTTTTTTTTTCTCATGTCACAAATGGTGTATGGATTGAAAAAAACATTTGAGGGAAAATTCTGTTAAAAAATGTTGATATGAAACTAGGCAACATTCAAATTACAGTACTAACCTTCTAAAAAGTATTAGTGTGAACTTTATGTTAGCTTTTGTAATGCTAAGTATTTACCCTAGTCTAGGGGCTTTCTAGATAACACTGACTTAAATTAAATTAGATAATATAATTAAATATGGACTCACTTGAGAACAAAACAACTTAGCGAGCCACCGCAGCTAGTATTTTAGATGTTATGTTCATACATGATTTAAGCAAGTTAATGTCAATCAAGCTAAAACCTAGCATGTCACAGTGTGGCTAATTGTCCCAAAAAGCAGCTAGTTTTTAAAATATATTCATAAAATGCTAAGATTAATTAAATATGAGAAAATAAATGTAAAGTGTATCTAATTGCACAGAAGAGTATTAGCACAAGAAAGATTATAAATGTTACCATGCCGTAATTATATACATCTAGGAAACTATTAGATCAATAGTAATGGAGAAACCAATACTAATTAAGACTGACATTATTACAGAACAGGACATTATCAGATCTGGTAATATCCTGAGCTCTCCTTTCACTGGATATAATCCTGGTTAACTGATCAGAATGGCACTATTCCTGTGAGTCCTGGAACGCTGACAGAAATATGAAATTAGAATACAGTTAGAGAAGTACAAGGTGTTCTTACACTCAAACCAATGGTTTCAGGCCTACTCTCTTCTTGTTCTGCCCCATTCAAATGCACAGTTTGTAACTCCAAGACTGACTTTACAGTATATCCTTCTATAACTAGCATGGGAGTTTAGTCGAACTTACCATCTTCCATGTTCTAAAAATAGTTTTAGCAAAATTACAAAAATTCCCAAAACTCTGTAGCCTATTCTTCGTTTTTCCTGTGATTCCAAGACTTAATAACACCAAAAATGATGTCGTTTTGTTTTTTCTCTTCAAGCTAAACAATATCCGTCTTTTGGAAAAACCCAGAGCAACTCTCAATCAATCACTGGTGAAAAAAAATCTCTAATTGTATGGCCTTAAGCCTGCGTCACACTGTCCCGAAATTGACACCAGATGGACACACGATAAAGGAAATGTTCAAATTTGGCTCTGATCGTGACAACATCGGGCCATTCGTGAGGGCATCTTAAGCCATCGTATGACCGCCGGTGGAGTTTCTCAGGCTCCGGCAGCAACTTCGTGAGCGGTGGCAAAATCTTTGGCATGCCAAAAAATTGCCGAAAGACCGTGCAATGGTTCATTTTCGTGTTAAATGTGTGTGTCCATTTTGCCCTTCGTAAGGCCATCGTGAGGGCATCTTGTCAAATCGTGTCATCTTCGTGTGATCATCGGTGCCATCGGGCATTTTTCGCCTCACGAAGACAATACAAAGGAAACAAGAAGCTGTCCGATTGTCTTAGGAAGGCAACACGACTACGTGAAGCCCTCGCAATGCCGTCGTGTAGCCATCGTATTATAGTACAATTTGTGTTCTGTGAAACTGAACAGGATATTACATTGTTTTTGTTACTTTCGTTGCAGTTGTATGTCTTAAATGTAATTTAGGTTAACTTCCTGTTTTATTTAGATGATTTTATTTTGAAGGCAAGTTTACGCTGTTGACAGGAAGTTGTTGTTGCTATGGAAACAACATGACGGAGTGTGTGGTTCGGGTGCCATCATGTGGCCTTCTGTAGGCATCGTACTTGCTTCGGCTGTTGCTTGGCTGTTGACCAAGTTCGGGGACATCTTCGTGTGAAATTCACAATTCCATAATCGTGTGTCCATCTGGTGTCAATTTCGGGACAGTAAAATCAAACTTAAAGAAAAGCCTGATACCTTCTATCAAATATAGGGGAAATTCTTTTTTTGAAATAAAAATAAAGGCAACCTTGTCCATTTAAAATTTTTAAAATGTGTTAATGTTTTAATTTATATGTTTTAAGTTATTATATACACTACTATATTATACTACAAAAATGTGTATTTCTCAACCTTTTTATTTATGTTTTTTTTTCTTTTTTGAGGGAGTATACATTTATGAAATCTCTCCTGCTGGGAAAAATAAATGCCAATACAAATATTTGTCAAAAAAAACAACTCACCATCTTCAGTGGGTACATAGATGTTGAGGTAAAGGCAATCCTCACTCTGGTTCTGAACGTAGGTCGCTGCAGCATCCAGGTTGTCTGTGAACCACACTGGTAGCATGATCTCAGGTAAAACCCCGTGGACATTCTGGGGACAGACTGGTGCAAATTGGGTGGCATTGCGAATCTCTTGCCATGAGCCTGGAGCTTCAGGAGGCTGAAAGCGGCGCTCACCGACGGGTGCGGTGGCGTATGGCACACCTAAGAACTGTTCCACAGGGCCCAATATCTCATTGTTGAGCTCCTTCCTGATACCACGGATCTTTCCATAGCCTGTGGACACTATGGGGTATTTCAGGTCAACCCGTTGACATGAGGAAAGGGTGAGGTGAAGCACCAGTCCCAAGAGCCACAGCAGGCAGTGATTGGCGACCCGCTGAGAACTAAAGTGACGCTTCCCACCATAGCCTTGGTGGCTGGCAGCATTGAGAGGAAAAAACAACATGTCCAAAATAAAGGCTCTTTTAGTCATATCAATAGGAGTTAAGTTGGGTGTAGAAAGGGATCACAAAATCAGTGGGTGATGGGAAATAAAGGCAAAAATAGGATATGTGGAAGGGGACAGGTCAACGGTTTTCCTAGGGTGACATGGTGAGGCGCGGGGACAGGTATCATTCTCAGGTAGACTCTGTGGTCTCCTCCGCCTTCCTCTTTGGAACTCCTGATGGGTCCAGAGCTGCAGTCAGGAAGCCAATTACACCTGGAAGACACAGACAGTAGGTTTGAGTCAGTGTGTGTGAGAATTGGTCTGCTCTTTAAGTCCCCTCAGTGTGTTTTAAAAGGCACAAGAGGACAATATAGCTAAGATGATTTAAATCAAGATGAAGTGTCTGTTAGCTCAAAGAAAGAGGGAATAATGACACTTGGCTGCAGATGAAGTACATTTATATTACCCTGAGACTAAAGTTTGCTATTCTGTCTACCACAAGATGGTGATTATATGCGTTAAGTCATGTGATTTAGTCATCTTAAAGATAATGATTTGACCTGAAAACATTGGTGTTAGTAAGAATCTAAGTACTGACTAAAGTTGTTTGACTAAAATGTAACACATCATGGCGGTATTACCCTTAAATGCATGACGCATCTACAAAGAAGCCAACTAAGTAATCTTTGTGCACAGAACCAAGAAAATGAAGCAAAAAAAGATAAACAATCACTAGTGTAGAGGAAATGATGTTTAAAAAAGGAGGTATACCAGAACTTATACCACTATATTGCATTTTCTGTGTTTAAATTAGTACAATTACATTTACTACCCATTGGTGTCTTTCCAGAGTACTCATATGTGGCCACTGTTAATGCACCAGTTTTTATGCTATGCAACTTGAGCATTGATTCTTAACCTACAGCTACCAAAGAGAGTCATGTACATCCAGTTCTTGTTTGTTCTCGATACATAAATGGTGCTTTCTGCCATCTGATTTTATTATCAATCTTCACACAGTTTTTGTAGGCTGCATTTTATCACCACTTTACCTGATAGTTGTAGCTTGCTGTTGGCCAATTGGGTCACTCTCAATTACCTAAAGGCTCTTTCTAGGATCAGTGTCTCGAGTGCATTCCACAACTGTGTCTCAAAATCAACTTCTGTCAAATTTCAAATCCTCGCTAAATATGCGAATAACCGTTTACCTCAAATCTAAAGAAGTGGCTTCTATAACGCCTCCCAAAAATATGTGCAAATGTGCAGATGAACTCAGATTTGTAAGTTTGAACATGAACATGCCAACAGCAGTATGGTAGGTTTGGCAATAAAGTCATTAGTAGTTCATTGATTTCATTTAAATGTTCCTTAAAGGGAACATTACCACCTTTTATGTGGATATCCAAGCAGTGTTTATGGTAAATGTAGTCGATTATGACAATCCTTCTTTATTGATGGAGAAAGCCGAGTTTTCAGATTTAACATCTGTTGTTCTTGCATCCAGCGCCGTCATTTGACCTGACAGTGACACAGTTGGATGCAAGAAAGAGCTATTCATGTTCTCCACCCTGGCCTTGGTAGCCAGGGTAACTCTAGATGCGTTCAAGGACATGACTTCTTTGTTCCCTTTGCTTGTATTGTAAACTAGCTACATTTCAATAAATCACAATTAAAATGGCATCTTAAAATATAATTGAAGAAAATCTTGGACAAGGATATATTCTACAGTGTTCTGTCTGACTTGGGTATTTGACGGTATTGCACTATGCATCCTGCTAGACTACATATATCAAATAATGCACACACTGACGAATGTATTGCTTGAATTTACTATATTTACTATTAAAAATGATTGGACATTTACATGAAAATCGGTTTTCTTTCATGCTACCTGAAATATTGGAAATATCTATCGCCAACTAAGAAGTGAACTTTAGAATGTGTCCAACTAGGAATAACTCAAAGTTGTAGGCTTTGAAATTATTACTTGAAATCATGAGCTTACAATAAGCACGTGAAAACAGGTTTTAGTTTTTAAGAATATTTGGTCTGTTTGCAGAAATTACATTTTTAGTCCAAGGGAAACGTGATGCAATGTGAGCCCCGATTCACTTTTCATCTTGCAGATAATCACAGTCCTTTCAAGTGCAAAACACTCATCTTGTAATGAACTTGAATTCCCAGAAAACACAATATACACAAACACATCTTTTGAGAAATGAATAAGGCAAACCTCATTTGCCCTGCAACCTTTTCCACCATCCCCACTCTGCCAGAGTTAGCCTTTCCCTCTCAACTCACTTCAGTTGGTTCTTGCTTCCACATTACAGATGAATGGGCAGTGCTTATCTCACTCTGGCTTTGGGAGACGGTGGCGTTTAGGTGTGATAAAGGCTTTATGTGATGCTCACTGTTGGTTGAATGCCACCTCGTCCCCCCCACCCTCAACTCTGCAATATCCACACTACACTGCCAGCCAGCGGACACAAGGGATGACATACAAAAATACAGCTGAACGATGGCGTGCAACATTACAGGACGTTCAAAGTTAGTGATGTGAGTGCTACTTTGCTTCATGAGGACAAAGCAGGAACAAGTTGTCTGGAAAATATTCGCTTCATTAAAGCCGTCCGAGTGAGTCCATCTTGTGATGAGTCCATACATGTTTAGGAGGGGGCAACATGTGTAAGGACAACCTGAATTCTCATCAAGAAAGTTAGCGTGCGTATATAGTCGAGCTGAAAATCCATCTTGGATAATGTGAGTCGCTACACGTTGTAGTTACCGACTCATTGTGAGGGGGTAAGATGGCATGGTTTAAAAAATGCTTCTGACTTATTTGGAAGAAGAGGAAGAAAAAGAGGAGGAGGGTTACTTTTTGCTTTACCTTCATTTACCAAGCCCAAGTACATTTAAAGTTCCACTTGGGAATTAGGGCGAAATGCTTTCTGGCTGAGAGTTGGATGATAAGGTTAGAAATGAAAGGGGCCCTATTATGCTAATTTACAGGTTCATATTAGTGCTTAGTGCCTTTACTGTGACATGTTTACATTAATGTTCAAAAGGTATTTTGAGAGTGAGGGAGAGAACTGAGGCATTTTAGCCTTTGCAAACCATTTACATGCACAAAAACATATATAACACACTACAGTGATGGTAAATGGACCCCAAAAAACAAAAATAGGGCCTCTTTAAGCTACAATAAAGGTTAGCTTAGCATAATAAATGGAAACAGGTAAACAGCTAGCCTGGCTCCGTTAGAAGATGTGCGAACCAGCACCACTAATACTACAAGTTGGGGGGTAATGTGTAGTGCTTAAACTAATATTTGTATTATTCATTATTCTGCAGATATTTTCTATATTAATTGATTGACCCTGTTTTACACAATTGTTTTATATTTAACAAACATTTGCAAGAGTGATATTGACCAGCTACAAATTCACATAATAGTGAGAGAACTGTATGAAGGTATGTTCAAGAGCAAAACAAAGACACAGAATGAAGTACAGTAGAACACACAATTACACATACATCAAAAACAATATACATGCAGCCTCTAGTTTCAAATAGAGTGAACTTAAACAGAGCTGCAGTCTATGCTAATTGCTCACATTTGCAACAGATACATATCCTTTTTGATTTTAAAAGAGCTATTTTTGCTTGTATTTTGTTGGTTAATGGGAGAGAACATAGCAGAAGCCCATGGTAAGACCCCCTGTAGTGTAGGGATACACACAGTAGTATGTCTTTACTGAGTCAGATAGCATAGGTGAGGGTAAAGTCTCTGTAAGACTGTTCTCCATTAAGCTTGCCTTTAAAAATGCACTAGCAACAATGTACACACAAGCGTAAAATCTGATGAGGCATTCAATGTTGCATGTGAGTACAGAAGCACACATTGGTCTGTTCTCAACCTCTCACATGTGACTCGCAAATGTTAGTGCCCGAACATCCCTAACATCTGTTCATGTCAACCATCCGTAAGCTGAAACAGAGTGTGCATCTTCGCGGATAGAAAAGGGTAAATTGACACACAAATCACCTGGCAGTTTAAAGCTGTTATATAATAGGTAGTCCTGTCAGCTGAAGCTGTTTGAGAAGGTAAAGTCTCTGCCAGTGGGACACTTTTATGGGTATGTTTAAAAATTGAATGGTCAGAGTGGTTTGTGAAAACTTTCAAAGAATTGCAGTGTTGGAGAAAAAGCCCGCCTTGGGATTTTATATTGCCTTGTTTCCACTTTGAGTGTGAGAAAGAGATGCATTACATGAGCTGTCAAGCTGCTCTCCTCTGCTAGTCAACATCTGTATTTTATTTTTACTAACCCTTAAAACACAGCCTTTAACACACAATGAACGCAAAAATGATAATCCTACCCCTGCCTTCAATGGGAAAACCACCAGAAGAAGATGGATAACATAAGTTAGGAAAAGGAGCTTCTTTATTGATTTCTTTGCTACTTTAAGGAATAAGGTATAGTATACAACATATTAAGTTATGACTTTACTGTACCGATTGCAATCGTACATCTAATGTGTTAAAGAGTCAATTCGATTTCTGTTAAAAATATGTTAAAAGGCTTTTTTGCTACCTTGATTCTTCAATGGACCGGGCAAATGATTGAGAGGTTTTGTTGAATAAGTGAGAGACCAAAAGAAGAAGTAGAGCCAAGATTTTTCTTGTCAGGCTTCATATGTAGGCTCAGCCACAGGGCTTCATCCTCTTTTACACTATACATTGAAGTGCCCAGAGTCTGCCCCAATGTACAGACTGCCAGGCTGAACCGGGTGATCCTGAGCGTTACCTCCAGGCCTTGTTCTGCATTCTGTTGTACTACTACAGGAAACTGTCCTGTGCATTTTCTTCAAGCAAGTACATTTTGTTTTAGGCTTCTTTTCCCCGAGCCACATTTAGCATCCCATTTAATAAAACAGTGGACGTGAATGACGGATTCACCTTGCTAACCAAGCTGGCTAGCTTTAGTTGGTTCCTTAGTGTTTAGTTATGCAAACGGTTCATATATGGATGTATAAAGAGAACTGGAAACAGCGTTTGATGCGGGTCCCCGTTCAATTTCTATGAGAGTTACTCGGTGGCGCATAAAGGCAAGATGGCCTGACTCCAGAGAAAAAGTAATACCGGGGTCATCCCTGGATCTTCTGGCAGTCTTTCACATCCATTGGCCCATAGTGCATGCACACTTTAACTTGCCTTAAACCCCACCTCCAATCCGCTGCCTCACGACTGGTCTCGGATCACTCAAATTAATGTAGAGAGAAAATAACTCTGGATTCGGCTTTTAGCGCATTACCAACTTTTTGGAACAAATTATTTAAATAAGGGCTATTTAAGTGTTCGCCCTGGGAAGTCAGTTTACCTCATAAAACAAATATCTGATGATTTACAGACGTCTCATTCCCAATATAAGCCAATAGGAACACATATTTTTGGGACCAATGGAATCACCTGACTGATAGGGATCTGATCTTCAACGCCCAGCACTCTTCCTGGGCGATTGGGCATAACTATCCTTCCAAGCTGCACTCTCGTCAAAATATGTTCACCTCTGGTTTGGAAAAAAAAAGCAACAGGAAATATGCCAAACTCGAGGGTATAAATGATAGTCCAAAGACCGTAGGAAGTCATCACAGTGGCTATGTGCATTTAAATATACAGTCTATAGGTAAAATGAAAGAAGGAGATGAGAGAGTGCCACTCCTAGAAAGTGCATCATTATTACAGAATAAATTATCCGGAAGTTAGTTAGTTAGAGGAAAACAATTTGACAGTTATACAGTAGTCATTAAATTAGTGCATTTTAAAATTCTGTACTGAGTGCAGTTTCAGCCTATTCTTGTCAATTAGGATCATTTGTGAATCATTCGCTTTACACCCAACTTGTCAAGTCAAATAAAAGCCATTGGTTACATTTAGAATATGAATCTATTTAGTAACATTTAGGTCACAAACTGCCTAACTGATTTATAAAGTGCCTTTTAATTAGAGAACACCGTTAAGCTTCTGAATTTTTTTTTGTCTCTAACTCTATGACACGTAACATAATGAAGACTGAAGCCCCCGAAGACAAGGGAAGTGCTGCAGAGGGTAATAGGCAGAGATTTGTTAGACTTTATGTCAATCGAGCTCTAAAGCATATTCGGATTATTGTAATAGGATCACTGTTGGACCTTCTGGGAAAATATATATTTAGTGTGTAGTTTATTCTTTCAAGTTCTGGTGATAAAGAATCAGGGATGGCTTCAATAGCGTCAAAAATGCTGCATCTTCATGTAGCCGATATATTATTAAAAAGCAGCTTTATAGGGGATTTATGGTCATAATGGGGGCTTGGAGTATATTTAACACTGGAAACATAGGCATATACTGTATGTGTCTGTGTATATTCCACCTATGTTTTGCTGCAGGAAAAGCATTAAGGAATTACTATTAGTCATTTTGAAAAATATCTTTTCTCAAGCTCTAAGCCAGTGTTTCTCAAACTTTTTCATACCAAGGACCACTTAACCAATAAAAAAACACTCGCGGACCACCTAACTCCACAAATATCCCAAAACACATAATTTTTCTAGAACAGATTATAAATCGCCTGAAAATTGTACAAACAAGTGGCAACATGTGTGACGAAGGTGTTGCCCTGGGCTTTATCATGCAATAGAAAGTGAAACTTAAGCTCGTTCCATTGCGGAGATATTCCCGTGAGAGTGCGGAAAACTTAAATTTATTTATTTATTTCAAATGTGAAATGTTACCAATATACTCACGGACCACTAGGGGGCGCTCACGGACCACCAGTGGTCCGCGGACCACACTTTGAGAAGCACTGCTCTAAGCCATAAGAGTTTAGATAGGGCTGAGCGGGAATGAAGCCACATAAATAAAACGTTATTTAAACAAAACAAAATGCAGCAAGACAAAACATTATTGAAATATTTCTAGGACTGAATCTGCAAATACCTGCACCATCTGCAAGGGTGTCATGGTTATGCATATTTGAAATGATCCAACACAGACTGTCAGTGCCAGAAGCTTTAACTAAACAGAGCACAGACATCCACTTTAATAATCAGTTTGAGCACAGATAGAGTAAAAAAAAGAGTGCACGCCGTTTCCACTGCTGCTGCTGTTTTTGTTTCTTGACAAGACATCAGCCCGGTATCTGCAGACAGCTAGCTAGCTAACGGTAGCTAGCCAACAAGTCAGAACAGGCCGAACAAAGTGAAATCACACACTGTTCAGTCGACTGATGCAACAATTTCACTTGATGACAGCTAGAGCAAACTAGCCGAATGAAATCAGCGCACATCTGGAGTGACGGCAGTCCTAGAAATAGTGTTCTATTCATGTCACAGTTTACAGGACTGTGATAACATAAGGAAGCTAATGCAGCCAGATGTAAGGGCTGCACAGTATATAGTTTTAGAATCGATCTTTTGATATTTACATTATGTCGGTAAAATTAACCCAAAAAAGTTATTGCCACTCACGCATGCGCAGTTTGTACGTGCTCGGTGAGTAAAGTAACGAGTAAAGTAACGAGTTACTTTATGTAGATAGTAACGAAGTAGTGTAATATATTACTTTTTTTAAAGTAATACATTTATAATTTATAATTTGTAGTTCAGGACCATGGACAATGCAGCTTCCTTGCATTGACAGTTCTCTGTGCTGAATTTCTGCTGAGTTTCCTTTGCCTCATTTTTAATTTTGTGACCTGTCTGGTGTAAATGAGTGTGTTGCTGCTTTGATGAAGCCTAATTTGATAAAGTTTCAAATTAATTTCGGAAATATTTCGTAATATAGTTGTCTTTGTCACATTTTATTTGGCATTAGTAAATAATTATGTACATTTACAGATATTTTACATGATATGAGTGATAACACGTGTTATAAGGGCTATTTTGCACAATAGGTGTGCCTTGAGATTTTTACTTGTCCTGGTCTAGGTTACATATCAAAACTAAAAAATATATTTAACATGCTGAATGTCTTTCTTTCTTTAAATCTTTTATATATTTATTTGTGTTCCTTTATCCCGTCTGATAGACAGCATGTCCTGATTTATTGTTAAATCTCCCTATTACAAATCTGTTCCAGATAGCAATATCGGGTAACACTTTACTTTAAGTCCCCCTATTTAGCATTTACAAAAGGTGCACAGGCTGAAAAAACAACTATAATGTAGTTGTAGGGCAATTTTAATTGTTTAATAATGAAAATGTGTCAATAAATTAAACTTCATATCATTGGGACTGAAGAGAGAATTAAAATGTCTCCATACATGAATATAAACTTAAATCTGCTTACTTCTTTATAATACTGTTATAAACCATTTATTTAGTTTTGTAAACTGCTAATTAGCTACATGCTAAATAGGGGGCTTGTTACCATTAAAATGTCTGAGAAAATGAAGGTTTTAGATTAAGTTCTTGACATAGTGTTAATTTCATGGCGACCCCATAATTGCGGTGTTGTTCGTGCTGATGAGAGCCATGAGATTCATCCAAGAATTGACTATATTTACCATAAGCCCTCCAGACTCAAAGAGCAGCTCAATCAGATACCACAGCCAATCCATCTGCCACCATCCTCAACACAGAGCAACCAGAAAAATGTAGGAATATCCACAAGGAAATATCACTTTACACTTTTTATAGCTCCAATTAACCCAACATATAACCGAAAATATTTTATATAAAAGAGATAACAGGCCTTCAGGACACATTCTGACTGAGCAGCAGATGGCCTCGAGCTCAATTTAAAACACAGGTCGGAACAAGGTATGCACATAGGGTTATTTTCAATGTCAATTATTCTGTTGATTATTTTATAGGTAAATGAATTAGTCCTTTTGACTATAAAATGTCCGAAAAATGTTTCCCAAAGCTCAGAATTACGTCCTCAAATTTCAGATTTTGTCCACAACTTAAGGATATTTAGTTTACTATCATAGAGAGTACAAGAAACACAATGATTAAATAGTTGCTGAATAAAAGTTAACAACAAATAAAAGGGCCCCTATTATGATGATTATGATCATTTGTTCAGGTTTCATATCTGTATGTTGTGCCTCTATTGTGACATGTTTACATGCTTTAATGTTCAAAAAGTGCTTTATTTTTTCTGTTGTGATTGTTCAACCGCTTAGAGATGTCCCACCCCTTAGCCCTTACGGCCCGTCCACACGGCGGCGTGCGTTGAAGCTTCAACGCTTCTGCCCGTTCACTTTGAATGGGGTGACGTCACGCTTCGCCGAACTGCATTGTGGGAGCGTCGCTACGCGTTGCTCAATGCAAAAGTTGAGCAATGTTCAACTTTTGAAGATTCGACGGAAGCGTCAGCCAATCGAATCATATGCCAGTATAAGCTCTAGCCAATCAAACCGCGTGCTTGTGTGTCCGGGGCGGAAGATTCATGTGATTGGTTGTTGGTCGAGTTTCAGACACGCCCGCCGGCAAGCTTCAACGCACGCCGCTGTGTGGATGGGCCGTTATCGCGTACAATGTGTTATATAGCTAGTTGCCAGGAAAGGGCAAGTGTCACCTGGTGATGCCACTATGTTACAGAAGTAAACAAAGGACCAACATTGAGGCGTTTCAGGCAAGTGGGGGGCTTTGCAGACCATTTACATGCAGAGAAACCTATATAACACTACAGGAAAGGGAAAACCCCAGAAAGCATAATAGGGCCCCTTTAATCTTTACTGCACTAGTTAAAACAAATGAAATGTCATATTATTCTTTCTCTACACTGCTAATTGAATTCCACATTAACATGGAAACACAAGTTAGGATAAAAAACAACAACAAATAATCCAGTAGAAGTCAATTAAATTGTCCTTAATGAAGCATCAATGCGGGTTGTTAAAGCAGCAGCAGGGATCATAGAACAGCCAACCCAGTCTCACGGCATTTCGTGTTCACCAACACGATTTTTAATCTATTGATTCGTGTTCACTAAGACGATTTGCCCCTTTTTTTTTTCGTGTTGCACAGCACAATTTTAAAAGCAATGTATTTCTACTGCCTGCAGCACGTCTTTTTCTCCGGTCGGATCGAGGAAGACCGGAAGCTGTGTGGTTCATAAAAATATGTTCTTACTCAATATCAAGCCACAGTTATTGCTTTTATTTGAAATCGTATAATTTCGGACTTTTGTTGCCGTCTGTGAGGAAAATAAATGGGGCTCAGAGCCTCAGGATACTGAAATCTGTATTTTTTAAATCTTTTTTTCCTTCTAATTTGTTATTCTTTTCAAAATAACACACTGTTATTTACTCACCAATAACACACAATTATCCTTGCTTTTATTTATTGGTTTAATTCCATAATCTCGGGCTTTTTTGGCGTCCGTCAGGAACTGAATTTCTAAATAAAAATAACCGGAAACAGACGTAGGCATTTCGAGCGATTACCCAAGATCCTCAGCTATGGTTTTAAGCTCGTTTATTGGATGTTTTAGCCGCAATGCATGCTGGGATTTGGTGTTTATATGATATGAAATCCGGAAAACATTTAAAAAGAATAAAATAATACTTAATTCCGAGCGCTCTTGCTTTTCTCTTTGAAAGTCATCACATAACGGCATTGTAATACACGGTTCGGCTGCATTGTATATTACAGATCTGCCGTAGTTCTTTATTTATAGAGCCCTGATGAGAAGACCTTTGGAAAAACTGAGAAAATGCCGCCGAAACTGAATACTTGACGTGGATCATAAATATATTCAACAATTAAACAACATCTTCAATTTCTCTTCACACAATACGTCTCCTTGCAGTATCAACACTAATTCGGCTGACTTTTACATTTGATCTAATTCACAGATAGGTTATATTTACACCATAACGGTGCACAGCTGATATAAAAGGACTGTAGTTTTTAAAGATATTACTGATTTTCTTTGAATGTAAGAATGTAAATACTGAGTCTGAAATAGTATAGCAATATGCTGTAAAATTATGTGAAAGCATGAATAAAACTACACATCTTCAGATGTTGTACGAAAACATAAGTGTCCTACACTAATAATACAAAGTTATTATGGCTGTGTGTACCTTGTGTGCACCTCCTAGTGGTTAAAGCACGTTATTGAATTATTGTGTTTTATTTGATTAAAAAAATATTAAGAGTACATACTTTCATAGGCGGAAAGTATAAATATAGAATATAAAAAATCAAGAAGATACTATAATTGATCTCTACAATAAAACAGTTTAGTGCAGAATGTACAAAGATATTAATAGGAGGAAGTGCAAAACAGAAAAACGAATTAACCTTTATTTAAACATTAAATAACAGATTAAGGTCTTCTTTTAAATAAGAACAAAACTTTGGGGGTATCTATCTACAGATAAATATTAAGCCTGACAAAGTACTTAACGTCTAATATATTGCTTTCCTGCAATGTTAACTATGTTGAAGCACTTATTTTAACTGATATTATACATATGAATTATACTCTTATGTCTGTAGATAGAATAAGAAATGTGCAGAATATGACAGTTTAATGGTGGAGGTACACACATATTGATAGATGTCTTGTAATGCACTGTTGAGGAACCTGTGACCCAAGTGTTTCATTCATTGCATAACTACACCGTAGTTGTGTATATGATATGTCAATAAACCTTTGAAAATCTTGAAAGGGATGTGCAAAATAGCCATAATATACAGTCTTTAATGAACTATTAGTAGAGAATAACGAGTAATGAATATACTTTATTACTCATTTCCATTCATGTCAATTGCAGATACATGTTTAGTCTTCTCAAGCACCAACTATCAAATATCTCTCCTGATTGTTGGCACTTGACAATCACCTTACCTGAATTTTACTCAGGTGTAACTAAAGTCTGATTTAAGGGTTGTTTATATTTCATATAATTAATCAGAATCTGCAAAGTAACTCAAATAAATGCAGTGGAGTAAAAATACCAGGTTAACCTCTGAATTGTAGTGGAGTAGAATTACAAAGTAACAATGAGCTGTCATGTAGGTATTAATGCTGCGCATTATGGACACAAGCGATTTTCACCCATGTATTAATTATATGTTTTACATTTGATAACCCCAATGTGTTTAATACTGGCAACTTCTAATTGTGGGAACAACGAAAACGTTCAGTAGAGACGTCCCATAGAACATTTTGCGAAACACAATAGCCAGCATGTGTAGTTCTGGGGGGGCGTTCGATTCCAGTTTTGGATAGTCTGGCGTGGTTTCGTTCCATTTCAAACAGCTGTTTGACGCTCTGCTAACCTTACGGGGACTGTAGTCCTAAACGATAGCTGGGGATTATGGGTAGTGTAGTGTCTTCGGCCATCCTAAACTCAGAAATGTTGACAATCGCAATGATGCTCGAAATGTCCCTTATAGGCCTACGTCTGTTTCCGGTTATTTTTATTTTGAAATTCAGTTCCTGACGGACGCCAAAAAAGCCCGAGATTATGGAATTAAACCAATAAATAAAAGCAAGGATAATTGTGTGTTATTGGTGAGTAAATAACAGTGTGTTATTTTGAAAAGAATAAAGAATTAGAAGGAAACAAATATTTAAAAATACAGATTTCCGTATTCTGAGGCTCTGAGCCCCATTTATTTTCCTCACAGACAGCAACAAAAGTCAGAAATTATACGATTTAAAATAAAAGCAATAATTGTGGCTTGATATTGAGTAAGAACATGTTTTTATGAACCACACAGCTTCCGGTCTCCCACGACCCGACCGGAGAAAAAGACGTGCTACAGGCAGTAGAAATACATTGCTTTTAAAATCGTGCTGTGCAACACGAATAAAAGGGGCAAATCGTGTTGGTGAACATGAATCAATAGATTAAAAATCGTGTTGGTGAACACGAAATGCCGTGAGACTGGGTTGGAACAGCAGGCACGAAGAGCAGATAGGAGATGTAAGACAAAAGGCCCTCTGTCACTGCTGGACCAGAAAATCAATATGTTGCTGTTGGTCACCACTGTTCTCTCCACTTAACACCTGAAGATCACATGGAAAACCCTTTATCTTACAACTCTCCTCAGCAGCACACACACATACAGAGCAAGCTATCTGGCCACATACTCTCAAAAACTTGGTTTGGATGAACATTGCTGCCTCTGGAGGGGTGCTATTTTGTATTTATTTGTTTTCTTGAGTGTGTTTCATACTGGAGTCCAGAAGTGTGCTCACAATCTAATTAGCGATGATGATCTTGGTGAATTGCTAGCCGTGTTAGCGCGAAGGTGTCTGTGGGCGATACACACACTTTGAGGGAGTTGTCTGACAGCTGCGATGCTTCGAGCTTAAAGCTAATTCAGGAATAGAAAGTCGAATAGTGAAGGTAACTTAACCAGGTCAACATGATTGCCCTGTCTCACAGATATACTGTTACATTACATGTCGAAGATGTGAGTAGTAGAAATTATGGTGGTGATGTTCTTCAATATGCAGTCTCGAAAAAGGAAACACAAGACGTATAAGACAATACATGAAAGCATGTCTAGAGGGATGCAATTTTAAAGAAGGAGATTTACTGGATAACATTGAATTCACTTGCTTATGTTCCTCAGGCAGTCACGTTCAACGCTAAACCACCGCTAGCACAATGCAATCAGCTTTATTCTTGAGAAAGAGTCGAAAGAGCCCGAGGATCCCGGGCTGACAGGAAACCCAAAAGTCTGAATGTCGCCACGGGCCAGACGCAGCTTTAGCCTACTTTAAATGCTATCACTGAGACGTGATGACAGCAAGCCAAAGCCACACAATATCACAAGTTTACATCATGTTTAAGCCTCCAGTTTGAAGGGGAAACGCTGAGGCATTGGTAGAAAATATACTGCTCTGTGATTTCAACCGTAGCACATTTTGTCTGAGGAATCCCAAGTAATACACTGTCAATGTGTGTCTCATGTTCTTGGTGTGGATGTGTAATGATCGTTTCGCTGGCAATGTGCAAGTCTGACTAATTCATTACCAGCTGTGACAGTCACATCCAACTGTCAAGCAAATCCCTCTCCCTTTGTGTGGAGGACGTCTTGATGGGACTTGTAGTACATTGGTGAACAATTATGGAGATAGGCTTCTTTACAAATCACTAATTCTATAGTACCTGGAGATAATTGTCTCCAGGTATTATAGAAATACCTGGAGACAATTATCCCAAAATCACAGTTGTAGTAGACTGTGTTGTAAATGTACCACACATTTTGAATGTCATTACATGGACGTTGGTAGGGCATGGTTATTGTTAAACCTACCTGTCAGTACAGCTAAACTGCACCTACTAGTTTTGTAAAAGTGAGAGTGGAAACCTAAAGGCAACAAGCCTTAAAAATAAAGGAAACCTAATGTTTTTAAGACAAAAAAAACATATTTAGGTTACGATATAAAACTACTTGGTTGGGTTTAGGAAAAGATGACGGTCAGCGTTAAAATAACAAAATGTTTTGGAAGGGAAAGTGACATTTTGTGAACACAAAGACAACCACATGTCGTTTGCTGATGTGTTATACTACTCTGCTTGCCTTTGTTCAAGTCATAACTTCTGATGCTACAGGTTGTTTTCGTCATTTGTCTGTCTTCAGTCGGGGATCAGGGGTATGAATCTATTTTAACCCTACTAGCTAGTTTAGCAGGCCCTTTCTGTTATCTACTGTATAACACTGGTAAACACTGATAACGGCCGTTTACTCGACCTGATAACGCTCCTTGCTAAATGCATACTATATGCTACTAGATGCTGTTAAACTCTGTCGGAAAAGTTAAAGAAGTAAAAGTAACATCATGGATCAAACGAGCAAAATTCTGGTAAAGTCGTGAGCTGTCCGTGCAGTCAGTCAGGACTGAGAGATTACTACGCCAAGAGTTGTGATTGGATGATTGAATGATTTGAGGCGTTACTTCTGGGAAATGAATGACCTATTGACAGGTGGGCGTGGTGATGTACAGTACTTCAGACAACAGGATGCTACAATCTTCAATAAACAACATTAATTTCACTTCAACATATATTTTGTATGAGAAGAAACTTGTTCTCTGGGTTGATTGAATTCAAATCATCTATTCAAATGTTATAGGTATAAGGTTTACTCAAAAACTTCTGTCTGTGGCCTTAAAATAGTTGTAGAGCAATATCTACGTTTTTTACAATTCTTAAATGTTGGTGGTTGTAAGCTCGACCTGCTCACCACAAACCCGAATACGTTTTCCATACACAGGCAGAGGATGAGTACGCGTAGTGTGTGAGGGTGTATAAAAAGAGTGAGGTCAAAATGAAGAAGGAGAAGAGGATGGCCTAAAAAAGAGTGAGGAGGAGTAGAGACCGATGGCAGGAAAGAGAGAAGTCTTCATGGCTAAAACAGGGGGGCAGGTGCCGGCAGCAGGGGGGGACCTGCGTGGTTAAGTGGTTTGCTGAATGTCACGTTACAGCTTATCCTGTATAATCCCCTTTCTTAAAGCTCCACCATACTGATGAGTTTGTGAAGATGATACTTACAGCATATGCATGGTGGTGCCATTACAAATATATCTTAATTATATTTCTCTCCCATCAATGACCTCATTACTACTGTGCAGGATTAATTAATGAGAGCAATAATGTAAATAACTGAAAGAACAAAACTTTTTCAAGTGAAGGGCTGCCCTTGAAGAAATTGTTAGTCATATAACACACATACAATTTTGACAATTGATTTAATCGACAGATCTGTATGACTGAGTTTCCCCATTCATTAAAAAAGCCTAAAGACATGTGCAAACTAATTGATTAAAAAAGGCTTAGTTGACATAGACAAAAATGATTTATTATATGCCCAATTGATGTAGAAGGGGCAGCCCTAAGACACTTCAAAGATTTAGTCGATGATTGATTCGTTTGTTTAAGCGCCAGACCTGTAAAACTGAGTTTCTCCATTATGTTGGCATGAAAAAAAGTCAGCCAGAACTACTTTTGCTGACACCAAAACGTCACAGAGTGCAGCCTTATTGACTTGTATGATTTAATCGACAGAAAATCTGAGTTTCTCCCAAAAACTATGCAAAATAATTGAAAAAACGTTTCTTAGAATTAGGTGATTAAGAATGAAAAAAGCTTTAAAAAGATGATACAACAATGAACAAGAGATGTCTGACCAATGCTGTCTTTATGTTCAGCATAAATGTTCTTCCGCATAGTTCTATAATTTGGTTTTATGTATAAAACGAGCTATGGAGCAACTCTGAAAGCCAGCACTCAGAGCCAGAGTTTCATTTGACATCAAAAGTGCCAATACTTTTTTGTTGCGCCGTACATATTTTCAAACAGCCATCCTGCCATCAAAGATCTCCTCGCAACTCATTTCAAACCAATTCAATTTCAGTGGTGTCAAAAGAGAGGTAGCTTTACTGCTTGCTTTGGTTTTATAAGCCTCAGTCGGAAAAGAAAAGGATCTCTTTCTAGGAGGCAATAATCTTGACTTATCTGAACAAGTACAGAATGTTATTGAACATTTCTTTTAATACATTTTTTAATATGCTCTAATTACTGCAGGGCATTATTTGAAAAAAGTTTCATAGAGCAGAGAAACTACCAGGTTATATAAACAGTATCAAACTACAGTCAAATATAAGCTATTTTGGAGGGGGGGAGTGCAGCTTCAGTCTGGATACTGCACCAGTGTGGGCAGATAAGGGCTGTGAATTTTCAGATGAAGTGACATGAATTTGAAACAGTAAGGTGGGAACAAAGAGTTATATTAGTGACACAGAGTGATATGTATATGTAATGAGACAAAAGAGGCTGCAGAGCTTCTTTGGATTTTTCTGTTAAGGTTCATAGTAAATGACAGTGGAGGGTTACCCATTATTTAAGGGGAGATACCTAGAAAAGTAAAACTAAGGGAATGATAAAATGTTATGTTATGTTACGCCTTTAGAGAATTTGACTCAAGCAGATCATGTAGCTAAGGTACAGATATGCATTGGATAAATCAGAAAGACTGATTGGGTAATTTGTTTAACCTAATTATATACTCTGTAATGGCTATTTAAAGCTACAGCTCCTTTTGCCCAAAAAAATTGGCTAAACTTTCTTAAGCTTCATTTTCATTTAGTTAACCCAATAGTGACAAATGAGTCAGAACCACTATTTGAATTGTCCTATAATGTATAGAAGGGGATTATATTACAATATAGCAAAACATATGTTAAATTGGTCTTTGATACGGAGGAGGATTAGGGCAACATGTGAAAAAAAGTTTACGAGATCTGACCAAAAGTGATTTTGTTTCTTTGAGTTCTCCGAAAAATGTCATAATTCTGAAGAAAAAGTCAGAAAATAATTCTATTTATTTTCGGAAAATCTCAGAATTCTGACTTTTTCCTCAGAAATCTGACTTTCTGAGGCTTAATGTTTTATTAACATAAAAATGGGGTTTGTTTAATCTTTTGTCTAAAATACAATTTGTCAATAGATGACTCGATTAGAATAACCCATTCACATTAACACGTCTACTTTGGGGTTGAACCAATTGGTCTGGAAGGATATTTTATATATATATAAATGTTATTCATTGGGATAAACCCCTTGAGATGCACCATCTTGTTTTCAAGGGGGTCCCGACAATAGCAACAACTTACAGACATACATAAACAAAAAGACAAAATGCAAAACATGACACACAAGACAAACCACATACAGTCTGTTAAGTGAAATTCAAGCAATGCACACAATCATTACAATTTGAGACGGTCAAGCAAATCAGTTTTCCACTGATATATTTCCTATGTTTAAAGATATTATAAGTTGAAAGTTCTAAAAAAACAAACGGTCTAAAACATTTATATAACTTTCCCAATTATCATCCTACTTGTGACGTATTTGGTCAGAAATAGTGATAGTTGTTATGTAAGTATTGCCGAGCCCTCTTTTAGAGAAAACCCCACACCGGAAAATTATCACAAAAAAGATGAGCCTTTAACCTGTTAAGCCCTGAGCCTGTTTTTCAGGTCTCAGGCTGGAAAATGACATTCCCAGAACAATTGACAATAACTGCCCTTCTAAAATGGGTAAATTAATGATCTTTTTTCTCAAGGCAATGATAAACCTGTGAGTTAGCTGTAGAAAAGTGAGAATCAATATAGAATTTTTTTATTTTAAAAACCCCAAGGTTTTTTTTTTCACGACACTGTGTCTCAGGGGATCTTTAAGAACCTATTAATGTGTTATACCAGATTAATGGGAATAATCTCAGCTAACTGACGATACAAACCATTTTTACCAAAACAAAACACAAGTCTTATAAGAAGCATCTAAATGACCCCTTAGCAAAAAATGCTAACGGTCATTGGCACAGAACTCAAGATAAAAGTACCCTTATTACTTATCGTAGCTGCACATACAAGATATCCGATTAAAGCTGAGGTTCCACAGATTATTTAGGTATATAGTATCATCACTGAGTGATCCGGACTCGCGACAGGGGAAGCAAACACAGACATCACAACACGTACCTTTACGGAGCTTCTAGGGAGATCGTCTCACCGTAGCTGTCAATCTGATCAAAAGACAGTGAAAACCACCCTTGAATGATGGGATGGTAGACTAAAAGCTTTAGGAATCCAAACTATAACATATAATAAGTATCCTGTATCAAGATTGATGCAAAACAAGTGACATTTGACCTTTTAGAGAGATTTAGCAACAACAAAAAAACACCTCATTTGGGTGCATTTTCCATATCTCTGGCCCCCCTCGTCGATTTTGATGATTGATACTTCTTTTGAACCATTAGAGCCAATAGAATCGAGGGGAAGTTCCTAAAATCCATCTAAACATTACCCATTGGTGAATGAGTGATGCGTAGCCAGAATGCCCAAAACCGGGAAGCTGGGTTGTAGCTCTAGCAGCTAATATGAAATATCCGTTTTTGACAAAAATCGAAGGATGGATTATCAGTAATCATTTCAAAGTGACACAGACACATTGGATTAACCTATGGATTAACCTTCAGCAGCGTTTTTATCGTTTTAATGCCATTGAAGACAACTTTTGATCAGAAAATCAGCAAAGGTAAGACTATTTTCCGTGTTTGCTCCGTAAAGCTACGTTGTGTGATGTCTGGGTTTGCTTCCCCTGCCACGAGTTTTGATTGCTCACTGATGATACTTATATTTCTAGAATCTGTGGAGTTTGAGCTTGCTAACTGATATCTTGTTTGTGCAGATCCAATAAGTAATCAAGTATTTCTACCGTGAAATACCGCTAAGTGCGTTAGCATTTTTTCGCTCAGGGCTCATTTAGACGCTTCTTGTGAGACTTGTGTTTTGTTTCGGGAGAAATGGTTCGTATCGTCAGTTAGCTGAGTTTCTTCCCGTTATGTGGGTATGATACATTAATAGCTATTTAAATGTTACTAAGCCCTGAGACAGTTTCTTGAAAAAAAAGCCTGCAGGGCTTAAGGTTAACATTATTTTATGCTAAGCTTGTTTGACTGATGTTTTTTTGTTATTAAGATAAATATGTCATATATAAAAGATATGCATGAGAGTCAAGAGGTACAATGACTAAGCTCCAATGAGTTGAAAGAATTGTGTGAAAAGTTGAATGTGATTCATTCTTGACTTTGAACTGCAGATGTTCAAAGCTATTTTTGATATGATCACACCAACCTTTTCCTAATTTACTGCTCCTCAGTCTGAACGTATCCTGCATCCTTTTGGTTTCTGTGCTTGTGTTTGTTTACTTTGTGTCCTTCACTGCTACTAAGACCCTGCTCCCTAACTGCTGTGGTGATGCACTGTACTCCAGCTGAGCTGTATGCAAACAAATTAATAATTCAAATGTTTTCAGAAAGGCTGGCATAACCCGCATAGTGTTTCACCTCTTTGGAAACCCACCATCCTTTTTTTTCTGAAAATAAACCAGAGTAGTTCTATATGTGTAAATGCAGTTACTCTCGCAATATTGAAAGGGTATCCCAAGAATAACAAATTGCAATGTTGTTTGCTCAGGAAAAGGAAAAGTGTCTCCAACGTTTTGAGTAAGAACATTTGCCTTTTTCTTATTTACAGCAGTCTTTTCCTTATGCTAACTATAGACCTTTTTACAGATACACTGCAACCTTCACAAACTCTTACTGATATGTGATGGGTCAAGGCTCAAGGGCGTATGGCACTCTCAACTCTTTCCAGGACATGTCGGGGCCCTGCCTGCCAGTAGCTTTGCCGATATCTGTGTTGATAGGTAATAGATTAAGAGCGGTGAATCATAGAAACAGGAAGCGCTCAAACGTTTGTGTGAGTGTATCTAATTTAGCAGTGATTCCATGTCAGCCACAGCTTGTTACAAAAAACATGACTGATAGTGTGTTTAACAAACTTAAACTAGCTTTATTAAATGTCAGGTCTTTGGCAGGAAAAACATTTTTAATCAATGATTTTATCACTGAGCACAATCTCGATTTTATGTTTTTAACAGAAACTTGGATTGAACAAAATAACAGTGCAGCTGTTCTTATCGAATCAACCCCTCCCAACTTTAGTTTTATGAGTCAGGAAAGAATGCATAAGAAAGGGGGTGGAGTTGCTATTCTGTTCAATGATTCCCTTCAATGCAGGAAGACAGCGTATGGAAACTTTGATTCTTTTGAATATGTGGCCCTTCGGCTGAAATGCTCCTCTCGAGCTCTGTTCCTAAATATCTATAGACCACCCAAATACTGTGCAAGCTTTTTTGATGACTTTACTGAACTGCTATCTATAGTGTGTATTGACTTTGACCGTCTAGTCATTGTTGGTGATTTTAACATCCATGTTGACAACCCCCAGGACAGAGGGGCTAAAGAACTGTTTTGTGTTCTTGATAGCTATGGACTGACTCAGCATGTGACGGAGCCCACGCACAATAAGGGGCACACTCTGGACTTAATTATCTCAAAGGGTGTGAATATCTCTAAGGTTGTGGTGACTGATGTTGCACTCTCTGACCATTCCTGTGTTTTCTTTGAGAGCTCTATTTCTGTTCACAAAAATGTTCAAAAAGAGGTAACCACAAAGCGATATTTAACTGAAAATACTAGGGAAATGTTTACTCAGAATTTCTCTTCCACACTTGCCCCTGCCAACATCTCAGTAAATGAGCTAGTAGATCATTTTAATTCAAAAATTAAAAATGTTATAGATGCCATTGCTCCAACTAGGTTAAAGGAAGTGTCTGTCAAGAAAATATCTCCATGGAGAAAGGCCATGACCGTGAAAACAGAAAAAAGAGAATGTCGAAAAGCTGTTTTGCCTTGCATGGCCTCAGATCTACTTCATATAGTAAACAAATCTCTTCACTCAGGTATTTTTCCACAGGCCCTGAAAACTGCAGTCATTAAACCGCTCTTTAAAAAGAATAATCTAGATGCTTCAGTAATGAACAATTACAGGCCCATATCAAACCTGCCATTTCTAGGTAAAATCATTGAAAAAGTTGTTTTTCAACAGTTGAGTAATTTCTTGCATTTAAATAACTGTTTCGATGTGTTCCAGTCAGGCTTTCGTCCAAACCACAGCACTGAGACTGCTCTTGTAAAGGTCTTTAATGACATCCACTTAAACACAGACAGTGGGAGAACTTCAGTGTTAGTATTATTAGATCTCAGTGCTGCGTTTGACACTGTTGACCACAGCATATTACTAAACCGACTGGAAAACTGGGTGGGACTTTCGGAAACAGTTCTGAATTGGTTTGAATCCTACTTAAAGGACAGAAACAACTTTGTTTCTATAGGTAAATACACATCTGAGTTGACAAATATGACATGTGGGGTTCCTCAAGGCTCCATCTTGGGGCCTCTTCTCTTTAACATCTACATGCTACCACTGGCTCAGATAATGAAGAACAACAAAATAAGTTACCATAGCTATGCAGATGACACACAAATTTACGTGACAATTTCACCAGGAGACTATGCTCCAATTCAAACACTGAGTAAGTGCATTGAACAAATCAATGACTGGATGTGTCAGAACTTTCTCCAATTAAACAAAGATAAAACTGAGGTAATGGTTTTGGAGCCAAGTCAGAACGTATAAAAGTTAGCACTGAGCTTCAGTGTGCAATGTTCAAAACAACAGATAAAGCCAGAAATCTAGGTGTAGTCATGGACTCTGACCTGAGTTTCAACAGTCACATTAAAACTGTTACTAAATCAGCCTACTATCACCTAAAGAATATATCTAGGATTAAAAGACTAATGTCACAGCAGGATTTGGAAAAACTTGTCCATGCTTTTATCTTCAGTAGACTCGACTACTGCAATGGTGTCTTCACAGGTCTCACTAAAAGATCTATTAGGAAGCTGCAGCTGATTCAGAACGCCGCTGCTCGAGTCCCCACTAACACTAAGAAAGTGGATCACATCACTCCAGTTCTGAAGTCTTTACACTGGCTTCCTGTGTGTCAAAGAATAGATTTCAAAATACTGCTGCTGGTTTATAAAGCACTGAATGGTTTAGGCCCAAAATACATTTCTGACCTCCTGCTAAATTATGAACCATCCAGATCTCTCAGGTCTTCAGGGACTGGTCAGCTTTCTGTCCCTAGAGTCAGAACTAAACATGGTAAAGCAGCGTTCAGTTATTATGCTCCAAATATCTGGAACAAACTCCCAGAAACCTGCAGGTCCGCTGCAACTCTGACTACTTTTAAATCCAGGCTGAAGACTTTTCTTTTTGTCGCTGCTTTTAATTGAACTATTCATATCTTAGACTGCACTGTAACTTTTATCCATATACTTTTTTCTTTTAATGTTTAATTGACTGCCATGTATTTTTTTCTTTTAATGGTTTATTTTATTAGCTTTTCTTTTTAATGACTGATTTAAATGCCATTTTCTTAATCTCTTTCATTTTTGTAAAGCACTTTGAATTGCCTTGTGTTGAAAAGTGCTATATAAATTAAACTTGCCTGCCTTGCCTGCCTTGCCTTGCCTGCCTTGCCTGCTTGCCTTGCCTTGCCTTGCCTGCTTGCCTTGCCTTGCCTTGCCTTGCGCTTGCTTGCCTTGCTTGCCTTGCCTTGCTGCCTTGCCTTGCCTTGCCCTTGCCTGCCGCTTGCCTTGCCCTTGCCTTGCTGCCTTGCCTTGCCTTTGCCTTGCCTTGCTGCCTTGCTTGCTGCCTTGCATGCCTTGCCTTGCCTTGCCTTGCCTTGCCTTGCCTTGCCTTGCCTTGCCTTGCCTTGCCTTGCCTTGCCTTGCCTTGCCTTGCCTTGCCTTGCCTTGCCTTGCCTTGCCTTGCCTTGCCTTGCCTTGCCTTGCCTTGCCTTGCCTTGCCTTGCCTTGCCTTGCCTTGCCTTGCCTTGCCTTGCCTTGCCTTGCCTTGCCTTGCCTTGCCTTGCCTTGCCTTGCCTTGCCTTGCCTTGCCTTGCCTTGCCTTGCCTTGCCTTGCCTTGCCTTGCCTTGCCTTGCCTTGCCTTGCCTTGCCTTGCCTTGCCTTGCCTTGCCTTGCCTTGCCTTGCCTTGCCTTGCCTTGCCTTGCCTTGCCTTGCCTTGCCTTGCCTTGCCTTGCCTTGCCTTGCCTTGCCTTGCCTTGCCTTGCCTTGCCTTGCCTTCAAATTATCAAGAAATAACGTGAGAACGCAAATGTCCAAATTATTTAGAAGTCAAACAGATTTTACCCAGCCAGTTTCCTAGTCTTAATCCTGTAAAACGTCCGAATGAGCCAATGGGTGGATAAACCGTTCCTTGTCTGGAGAAAATCAAGAAGTCGTGTTGATAACTTTAGATTATGGATGTTGTGGAACCAGAAGAAAACAAAAATCCAAGAGGAAGGGTCTTTAATACAAAGACACCAACAGAAAATGTCATACTGAAGAGACTAAATTAAAAAAAGATAACTACGGACAAATCAGGTAACACAAGAGACTCCGTTGTTCATGACCAAATGACGAACTGGCTACGTGAACTCGTTGTTACTGCACAATCTATCCAAACACCACACCTTGTATTAACCAAATAGAGTAGTCCTCTTACGATAGTCATACAATCTCCCATTGTATGTTGGATTTGTACAATAAGAAAAGATAAGATAGTACTTTATTGATCCCAATTAGGGAAATGTTTGCGTTGTAGCAACATCAAAAATACATGGCATTGTACAATACAAATTAAAAGACTAGAAATAAACAAGAAAGTAGCAAATACACATGTTGAATTATACCTTGTTAATTCAACATGTGTATTTGCTACTTTCTTGTATTATGTATACATACATAAATATATGACCGATGGAATATTTAAATATAGAACAGATTATATAAATGTGAAATGTACAGTGTGGTTTTATTCCAAGAGAAACTATGGAGCAGAGAGATCTCTTCCAGCCAGAGGTGATTTATTGTACAGTGTTATTGCTATAACAGTGTTATATTCAATAGAAGATTCCGACAAAAAAGTTATTTGCTGGACATTGTCGGAGATCATATGAGAACATGGGTAAAGGATTCTAGTTGCCTTACTTAAAAAGCAAATGTTAATTCTTAACCTTCTGTTTTACCTTTAACCTAACCTTAACTTATAATTGTAAAGGCTTTCATGACATCATACCACCTTTTCGACACTGTTTATGGTTAATATTCTTCAATGCATTGCATTAGCCCAGTGGTTCTCAAACTTTTTCTGTCAGGCCCCCCCTTTGGAGAAAAAAAAAAGTCGGGCCCCCCCAACACAAATAGTCAGGCTCAGTGGCGGCGCCAAAGATTTATTTTGGGGGTACTCTGGGGTAGCTTGACGTTTCATACAGGGTGCTCAAACATTTAGGGTTTCCCATTAATGTACCGGGCGCTACAGTGGAATGTTCTACTGCAACACTCCCCACGCATACACACAGTGTACCCGCAACTGTTACAATGAAGGCTCAATAATCAGCTCATGGCATATAGGTGTAAGCAGGGGTAAAGTGCTATTTTTATAGGTGGTGTGTGGACCTCACATAGGGGGGTCCGGGGGCAAGCTCCCCCGGGAAGATTTATTTTTAAATATTGAAGTTAAAAGCATCAATCTGGTGCACTTTGAGAGCAAAATGAAGAGATCTACAGTATGGATACATCTCTCAACACAGAACTGTAAACAGATTTACTATTTCTTTATGGATATTTTACGAATCACTCCCCTTTTAAACGTTATACATTTTTTAATGTCATATAGTATTTCATAATTGTTTTTAATTTATTTATATTAATGGTGACCAAAATGTTTGAGACCCACTGAGATAACACTGAGAAAGTCCTTTAGCTCACTGAGTCTCTCAGTCTGACAGGCGAGGACTCTCCTCCACTTTGTTGTTGAAAAAACTCCTTATATCCGTTAGCGTAGCTCGCTAGCACCATAAACTAACATCAACGATCTCCGGTACGCTCTCTCTCTCTCTCTCTCTCTCTCTCCCGCTCGTGCACACACACAAAATGGCTCGTTCCACACACACACAGAGCCGAGCTTTAAACCTGTTAAGCCCGAAGGTCCCCGCCGGCGGGGACCCTGGGTCTTTTTTTCACGATACTGTGTCTCAGGGGATCTTAATATTTAAGAACCTATTAATGTGTTATACCAGATTAACGGAAATAATCTCAGCTAACTGCCGATACAAACCATGTTTACCAAAACAAAACACAAGTCTCACAAGAAGCATCTAAATTACCCCTGAGCGAAAAATGCTAACGGACATTGGCACAGAACTCAAGATAAAAGTACCCTTATTACTTATCATAGCTGCACATACAATATATCCGATTAAAGCTGAGACTCCATAGATTATGTAGGTATATAGTATCATCACTGAGTGATCCGGACTCGCGACAGGGAAAGCAAATACAGTCATCACAACACGTACCTTTACGAAGCTTCTAGGGAGATCGTCTCACAAGTAGCTGTCAATCTGATCAAAGTACGTGTTCAATGGCATTAAAATTAGAAAAAACGCGGCTGAATCTGTTAATCCATAGGTTCTTAACGTCCATGTATAAAAAACTGATTGAATTTATAATCCATAATTCCATTTTTATGTAAAATCGGAGAGTAAATGCTAGCTGCTAATGGTAGCCACCACAGCTAGCTGCTGCTTCCGGTCTCGGCGATGCAGCAGTCTCATACATACACATGACCAAATAAGGACTATGTGGGAGTTCCCCTCGATTCCATTGGCTCTGACTGTCAGAAAGAGATGTCACATGTTAAAATCGAGCAAGGAGGGCCAGAGATATGGAAAATCCACCCAAATGGCCCCAGAAGAGGGTTTTTTTTGCTAAATCTGTCTAAAAAGGTCAAATATCACTTATTTTGCATCAATCTTGATACAGGGTACTTATTATATGTTGTACTTTGGATTCCTAAAGCTTTTAGTCTACTAACCCATCATCCAAGGTTAGTTTTCACTATAAGTACAAAATATTTTTTGGACGGACACTATAATTTACAGTTTTTTACCATGTTCAATCTGAATTTTCTTTAAAATAAAAAAACATCTATATTGAATCTGACTTTTCTACATCCAACTCACAGGTTTATCATTACTTTGAGAAAAAATATTATTAATTTAACCCTTTTAGAAGGGAATATATGGTCATTTGTTCTGGGAATGTCATTTTCGAGCCTGAAACCTGAAAAACAGGCTCGGGGTTTAACAGGTTAATGAAACACAGACACCCAGACGTAATAGTACTGTATCATATTATTTTCGAATCAATAATTTTTCAAAATATGATTTTTTTTTTTTTAATTAAAAATCTTTTTCATTTTTTTTTTTTAATAACCATTTTTTCTCCTGGTCTCTCGCGCCCCCCCTGTCATGCCTCTGCGCCCCCCACTTTGAGAACCACTGCATTAGCCATTTAATGTACGGATAAGTGGCTTTCATATACTTTCTAAGTAGTTATTTGTGGTAGTGGCAGAGTTTGTCATTCCCACCCTGGATACAGATTGCCTACCTCGCAAAAGGAATTCACTTGCTTTAGCATCTGAGCTTCATAAAGATACTGCTAATGCAAAAAGGACATCATGCTACTGCTTTTAAATGAAAGGTTTTTAACTGGAGAAAGATAGAAGGCTTATTACACAGAAAATGTGACATATTTGTGGCTGCTGATAGCACTAATAGCAATATAGGGCTTTACATCTATACATTCTGAAAGTATTATCTTTAATAATTTATGATGGCAAAAAAGGAAGGCCAATCTATGATACTAATTTGAGATGCAACACATATAATACTGTAGATCATATGTTATTACACATTGGCATAAATCAATGGATACACAGGGCAAATCAATATTATAACAATTTGTCTACAGCTATATTAAAGGTCCTTCAAACCTCATGTAGGTAGGGGTGTTCTTCCTACAGGAAAAATAAAAAGCCCTCTATATAATTGGAATTTTAGAAGGCAGATTTTTGAAAACGGAGGGTCAATCACAACTGGCAACCAAAAGAGAAATAACATGCTATGGAATGTAGCAGGTGTGCTATGTTTGACCACAGACAATCCTAATTATGGGTAATACAACCATCAACAAGTCATGCAGCTGGTCTAACAGATACACACTGCTCATCTGTTCCGGGCGGGGACAAACAGACTGGATCCTTTTTGGAGCCAGTAGAGTTCAGCAACACGTTCTGGAACATAAGCCTGCTATATTGTCTCACACTGGGGGAATTTTGACTCAGAATCATCGTTCATTTCACTAAATACATACAGTTTACTTTGCATTGCTATTCAAGCTGCCACAACACAAAACTGCTTCTGGAATGTAAGGTCGTCTTCAGAGGAAGGGGGCTGGCTGCATTGATGACAGTAGAGTTACAGTAGAGCGCTGTATGACATGTATCCTGCTGAAGTGATTTGTATGCCCAAAACTGTTGAGAAGTTTCCTGTACTCCAAAAGTACTGCTCTGAGGTCAGCTGAATAAAAGATGGTGGACTTAGGTTTCAGTGCAAATACCGACTATTAAACTGGACACTCCAAGACCCTAGTTCATAACCTTATACATTTTAAATAACCATCTGATGTGTTTTTTTTTTACAGTTTTAAAATAATATTGTTCTTTTCCCCCTCTTCTTTAAACAGCGTTTCTGAATGGTATTGTTGTACTCGTTGCTGTTGCAATGACAACTGGATTGCTCTCCGTCTATAAGCCTACTAGCGACAAATTCAGCAACTTATTCAGACCATTATTCAGGGAAAATGCGAGAAATGTTTTTAATGTATTATATTGTTATTCTTTTTTAATGCTGCTCATAACAATCGTGGTCCAGGAATACTTGGATATAAAAAGAGTCCAAAAACATAATTAAAGGAAGGATTCTTGATAATTTGCCAGAATATTTATAACTACACCTTTGTTTTCATTTTTAAACATGTACTCCTGTTATGTAGCGCAATGAAGCATAACATTGGTTCAGGTTGGGCACTGGGTGCCTGCTTGCCATCACCAGATCAGTATCAGCTGACTCCTATAATCACCTATCAGATTAAAACACGGTAAAGAGGTGTTTTTGACAATCTGATGAGCTAGCACTTTCACTCCTGTGATTATTTATGTCACTGCTTCTGTTACGGGTCGGATGCCACACGGACTCTGCCCAGCTGCTTGTTGAGCGCTTTCAGATGCAGAGCATTTTCCACAGAGTGCATCTGGACATCTATCTGCAGTAAATCACCCTGAATCCTTTCATGTAAGCGTCTGACTGAACTGCCTGACATTTTATGAGAGCCCTGCACAGAGTGGAGGTTGTAATAGTCCACAATGCAGCCCCTTGGATACAAAACTTTACTACAACTGATCTTGATGCTCACAAAGTTCAAGTGATTTGACAGATTGTTGGATAAAGGGCAAACATATAGCTTGAGGACACAGTGATGGGCATTAATTTAGTAGTTTATAAATACAAAAGGCACAACTAAAATCCAATAAAGCTTTGACATTGTGTTCAAGGAACCAACAGCCAAGACTCAACAGAAAACGTCCCTGCACAGGAAAAGAAGGAGCTCAGAGCCTTTAGACGGGATGGAAAGTGGCAACAGTGCTTTAGAAAGCAAGTTTGAATTTGTTTTACTAACTCTGTCCTGTCACTGTAAAACAGGTACGCTGTTTTTAACTTAATTCACATTTATCATACAAAGAAATACTCCAGACCCTTACTGTTGCTCTGAAAATCATATATCTTTTAACATAATTCAAAAAAGTTAACTAGTAAAGTAAGAATTTACAAAAATATGTGTCAAAAAATGTAATATAGTTATCTGGGTGATTTAGTTTTTTAAACTTAAAATTCTATTTTTCATGGAATCCCATCAATATTATACTGCCTCTATAATACCTATAACACATTTGATACAGCAAAAGGAAATGGATTTTGTTAAGTATGTAACAGGAAATACTGTAAATGTGCCAATTTAGACAATCATACAAACACTATGTATAAAATGCCTATTGCCCACCATTTAAGCGAAGAGCATTGTGGGATGCCTGTTTGTTGCACAGGGCTTCATCAGGGCAGGTACGTTGACATGCAGTTGATTAAAGGTCAAGTACAGTACACCAAACAATTTAATTAAATAACAACAGCAAGAGAGGCAACAATTCTCAAAATATGTTCATTGAAGACAAAAAACCCACCGTACTCAAAGTCAGGTAGAAATTGAAAAGCCTTTTTCACAGAGTAGAGTCTTATAATTAGATTATTATTCATTTCAGTGCTTGTCAGTGTCTGCCTCAGATCATAGCCATGTCTTAAAATGTCTGTGGATTACATTGTCTGAGATCTTACTTCCAGCCGCATTGCCTTTTGGTTTATGTTGTTAATGATTCCGAAAATTCACACTTAGTGACACACTACACACACTGTGCCTTTTTGTTTTCATTCAATGTGTGTCAATCTTGGCTCATTCTCTTTTCTCTAATGGTGTCTTTATGTTATAGTAGCTACAATGGGTTTCCACAAGGCATTGAGTGCATTGCCATTCACCAGACTGCAACAACATACTCTGTGTGTTTTTTGTTCCACTGGTCAACGCTCTAGGAGAATAGTGAGTAAATGGGGTACGTTATTAATGTGTCCTTTAGCACAATAACTCATTAGGCATTGAAGTTTTCCATTGTGTCAAAATCAATGAAACAAGCATTATCTAACATCATTCTGCAACATGAATGGCCTATAGAGAGGTGCAATGATTATTTATTTTAGTAGGCCGACTCGGAAGTTAGCATCGCAAGGGGTGATTTCCCCATGATCTAGTTATTTATAGAAAATAACACATGTTTAAGAAAATAACACATGTTTAAGAAACTTAATATGTTTTGTTCAGCAGGATAATCTCCACATATTCGAAACACTTTATGATTTTCGAAGCGTAAATGCAATTGGCAGGAGTAAAAAGCTAACGTTACGCTATAAATGAACTACATCGCGGTCGCATGGCTGGGCTTCACCACTAAGTTAAAGGCGGATTCTTGATGACGCTAAGTAGTTTAATTTAGTCATATAACAAGCACAGTTTTTAAGTGAGCTTCGGACATTCACATGGAGTATTTACTGACGTATCTTATTGCGTAGAACGGTATCTTCAACCATCTCCTGTTACCCACAGACCTTATTTCAGGCTTCTAACACAAACACGTTCAAAAAACCATTAACTTTGAGACAAGGGGACAGGAAGGGGTAAAATACTACGTCTTTACTGAATTGTAGGACTCATTACTTGACCACTCTTTTATGTTGCCATCTACAGTTGTAGAAACTTTGAGAATTCATTAATACATAGACATAATGTACTGTAGGCTACATTTCAAAATGCATATCTGTGCAAAATACTGCCCATGCGTAAGAGAGATCAGGTGCTTAATGCATGGGCTACGTCATGAGAGGTGAATTATGAGTAGTGTAGTTCAATGTATTTCTGTATGCCAGACTTTGTGTAACACTGCCAACATTATATCAGAGAAGTAAGTATTACAGCTGCTTAATGAATCACGTCTGATGAATCGTAGGTTGAAACTTTGCAACACAGGAAAGGTCACGTGTCCCGTTATAATGGGCTAGAATCTCTGCCTCTAATAAAAGGCACATTAAATGACCAGATATTTGAATGGGGATCTGTGTGATATTCCCCCCAGACTTCAGAAGGCAGGACAGCACTCATCCTTGCTTATCTCATGGATGACTGTTATGTGAAATTGTTGAGAGGAGATTACACAAGATGGTTACCATGGTATTTGCACAGGCGTTTTCTCCAGCTTTCCTTTGCTCACGGTGAATGGGTCAGGTCAAGCTATTCTCCTGCTCTTCTCCTCCTTGTCCGTGACGTGACTGAGAGCTGGGTCATTTTAACCTGTTTTTTTCTCTGACTTGACACCTTTGGGCAGAAATTAAAGCTCCTAGCCTCCATCACAGCATCTTGACCATTAACCCGGGCAAGTAGTAAATGCTTTACATTGGATTCTGCACCTCGGTTAGAAACCATACTGGTTATATCGCTAGTCGATGCTTTAAAGCCGGTCAAAAACTAATTAATATAGGCTGAATTTCCATGCTGCTAAGCTGACTTTTCTTCAATCAATATAATTGTAAAAAAACTAGAAATAATTCAGTTTTTGTGCTATTAATGTGTAGCTTTCTGGACTGCAAGTCAATGCAGTGCAGTTGGTGCGACAGATTTTGAAGAATGTTCTTGATATATATCTGATGACTTATGGTATGACCATACAAAAAAGATGGTGAGAATACAAGCGCTGTCCAGTGGGCCTTTCGAGCGCTTGAAACCACTTTGAAAATGCACAATCCTGCAGACTCTCCTTTAGGGACTGACACACAGTTCATAGAGTTGTGCCATAAAAACAAAATAGATGGGAAACCTCAGAAGAGACACTGGAAAAAGGGAAACAAAATGATATCATGGAAGGTGCTGGCTTGGAAGGCATGATGACAAGTTGATACAGCAGTATTACTATTTTACCAATCTTGGAACCAATCAGCTATGAGTATGACTAAACCTGGGACCCCAATTTTGTGGCTTCTAATTTAACCAGCAGATATCCAAGCTAAGACTTCTTATACTGTGACGGTCTATAGTCTACATGTTTTTTCTACAAGATTTGTCTTTTTTGTTTGCCACACAAGTGTTTACCAGAATTCAATGGCTCAAACCTGATTGGCCAATACTACTCTTACTGCAAAACAGAATCCAAAACCCCCTCCAATATCAAATTATTGTCCTGATGCTACATATTCTGAATGCAGAACATGTTTAAAGAGATTACTATGTTACAAACGCCAATCACTTTTTAAATTACTTCATTATTTTTTAAGCCTTAGTGGCAGATTAAATACCTGACCACTGGACTATGAGTGGTCAAAAGAAACGGTAGTGCCAAGTTGAAATTCTGAAAACCTGACGCTATACTCACACTGTCGTCCTGGATAATGTGTTTAGGATACAGTACACAAATACAGTTGTTTAATGTATTGAAGAGTATGCCAATGATAATGAAGCAGTGAATGTTGACGTACATGAGATATATCTTAATGTTTTTAACTGTAGAAACAATTTCTGGAATTGTGACATCCCTACCCTAGTCAAAATGGTCCCTTATGTTTTCATTAAAATGTTACCCTTGTTCAATGCTTCAGCCATAGAGTGAACATTGCAACAGGATTGCCATTTCCCCAAATGATCTGCTGGTTTTAATTACTACACTGACATGACCAGTAATAACGCTAACGATGATGTTTGGTAATTTCTCTCTAGCCACATCCTTGATCTGCAGTTCCTACATTGAAATTGTATGGCAAAGGCACTTCAAGTGCAAATGCAAAACATGAGAATATATAATGACTTGACATTTAGAATGCATATCATTTTTGCAATTTTTCAAAGTGCGAATACATCTTTGCAATGACACCACTCGTTTCATAACACTTTTTCCAGTGCGGCCTCTTGTGATGGCAGCATGACACTGTACAGCATGTAATGAGGACTTTTTTTACTAACAGTACTAAGAGCATTATATTAAAATGGCCGGTTACAGAAAGCAGTGACTATACCACAGACTACTAATGTCAGTGGTATGTAACATTTGAAGCATACATTTGAATTAAACTTTGATATTTCCATGTCATATTTAATGATGTCATCATCCTAAAAAAAATAGGTTTTATCTTCAATTTGAATAAAGTGATTAATCGTATTAAATGAATTACTTTTTATTGTCTTTCTGTAAAGAATATGTCCAGAGCATGGCCACCACTAGAATCTAACTATACAAATATTATATTACTAATAATATGACTGTAGTCTAATCTGTATCGGTCAACTGTGCAGAGATACTGGGTTTAAACGGTTTAAACTGAATAAATATACATTATAAAAAGAAAAAGCACAGTATTCAAATGTTGATTTAGAATTACAATGGCAATGTTAAGAATGAAGCTTCAAGGCCGTAAACTATTCTGTACAGCCCTAGCACAAAGTGGGATGGAAATTGAGAGCTAAATATGCTAAAGTAAAACATGTAGGAACTATTGAAATAAAACAAAATTGGAACTGCCTTTCATAAATCCTAGTTTCATGCATTTTGTGTGCAGATAATATAACCAAGTATAATACGCATGTATCATACTTTGATGACACCTCTGTTTATCTTCACTTACATTGTATAAAGCACATCATATGTCTGTAGTGCTTAATAGTGCAAGGAGAATATGACCATATAGCACCACCAACAGCCTGCTAACATACAGAAGGACTTTAGATTGGCTCATAGCAAAGCTTGTTGACTAAGTAGAACATCTAATATAGTTTATTAAATGGAACGAAACTAATGAATCCACACATAACTGCAGCTTCACATTAAACCAAACGGCCATTTCACCATGCCAAATTATTTTTGACCCATGTATTGTTTTTAAGTACTCAATGTGCACTTCACTTCAATACATGACAATGCGCTGAGCCATCAGTTAGCAGCTAAAAATATGATGCAGATTCATTTGTTTTACTTACTCAAGTTTAAGCTTTAACCAACATTACATGTACAGTAATTACAAAAGCCTATGAGTAGGGACAATACCAAGCTAATACAACTACCCCTTTAAAATGCAAGCCTTTGTTATGGAAATAAGCAAGATGTTTGACAAGGCTGATCTCTCAAAAACAGCTATATAATGTATACAGCATATATACTACAAAACAACTCAGTATCAACCTTGTCCTCCTTGAAGAAAGCTCCGGCTTTGATCCTGTAAGACTGATGAACATTGAACACCTTTCCACACTTCACCTTGCTCACCCAAACATACTTCATTAAACATTAAGACACAACACGTTTTGTTCTGGATTGTAAGTCTCCGCTACATGTTGTCATCCGATCCATTAATCCGCCATTCTTTCTGGTTTAATTCCATTTATCTTTCCTGTTTTCCCTCTGGAAACCAAGCGACACTGTGCTCACCGCAATATTATCTTTATTGGCCCTTTGCTGTAGTTTATTGGATACAATATGCAGGGAACGGTTGCAGTCACAGTATATTTTGCTTGGTGAGGAAAAACAATGCTGGCAGTTCCAGATGTTAAAGTTTGAAATGTTGTTTGGTTGATTAGAGATGGTGTATGATTTCACTGTGCTACATCATCTTGTAATGTGATTTGTCACCAAATCCTTCAGGGACTCGAGATTTGGCCCAATACTCACAATTAAGTGTTGATTATTTTCTCGATGAATCATTTGGTCTATAAAATGTCAGCATTTTCTAAAAGCCCATGGTGATGTCTTTGTATGCCTTTTTTTAGTCAGTCTGAAACCCAAAGATATTCACTTCAAGATCAAAGTAGTTTACAATTACTTTTTTATGATTGACCAATCAATTTGACCACGAATTGTTTCAGCCCTACTAGAAACAAAATGGACCATCACAATATTGAGATAACTAAGTTCTTATTAGCTTAGAAGAAATATAATTGTAAATGTTCCCACAAGACATTTAAATATGGTAGATATACACTTCTGCTGAATTTTTACTCTGGGTACCATGTACTTTTTCGAGATAAATATTGCAGTAAATAAGGCAAATGTTTGGCATGTAAAAGCCAATGGAAGGCGTCAGCCATGTTCTGGTCTATCTAAGTGTCCAAATGCCAGTAACCAGGTTGACATGACGCAGGCTTAAGAAACCAATCACAGCTATTCCAGCTGTACATGGACAAGATTAATACTAAAAGATTCTACAAAATCACTTTATTGGTTTTCTGATGGATTTTAAATGTCACTTGCCCCAAGCTAAGGGCAACGATTCAGTGTAGAAAACGCCATTAAATCTCCAAAAAAGAAAATATACAATTTCTCATCCATGACCTGTCAGAACAGAGGTCCTGTTGTCTGCCATTAAATGAGCACTGCCCAACCACCGCTGAATATTAATGGAGCCTTTCCCTGGATCATCAGAGTGTGCATTTAATTCACAATGCTATCTGCATCTTCTCCGGCACAGGTTTCGTGTGTCTCTGAGCATACTGTGTGTGTCTCAGAGTGTGTTGTGAGGTTTGTTAACGAGCGAGAGGACATCTTCTGAGTTCAAGGCCTGTCACCCACTCTGGCTCAGATGAGTTTCTATTGCAGCATGTGTGTTTGATTAACACAGCCATCACCACATTATCGAAATAACCTACACCAAGGGAGAAAATTACATTATTGGAGCCTATAATGCAGCCAAACATCCTGTGTGATTGACAGCCTACATGATGAGTTGATTCCAATTAAATCACATGAATATCATTAGCTGAAAACGACAGATGCTGAAGGCACAAAGTAGTCGGATCATGTTAGGATGTGACAGCTTATCAACAGGCAAGGCCAATCGAAGGCTTCCACGAGAAAGGAAGAAAAATAATGTGCTATAGCAACAAAGTGGCACGAGGATTTACATGGACATCTCATTCCCCCAATTGTGACAGTGCGTCAAGATGGATAACGTGTGCAATGTGCAAAGTCACCAAAGCGTACATATTGCGCACACATAACACCTATGATAGACAGGAAAATCTCCAGTCACGTTTCGGAGGTAGCGGTGGACATACGGCTTACCTAAAAAAGACTCGATGCAAGCACTGGAATTATGATGATGGCGGTGGTGATGGCCCGTCCATCGGAACACGATTCTTCTGTTTCTATCCTCTGCCGGTGTGTCGATGATGTTTTAACTAGGCCATTTCTTCCCTGATCACAATTATTTCTCAGGAGGGCAGTGCGTCGCAGGCTTTCGCACATCAGAACACCTTCTCGGTGTCCGTCTTTCTCCGGCTTTTCCAAAAAAAGCACACCTCATACTGCCCCCTCCTCCTCTCATCCCTCTCTGACAACACCCTGCTCTGTGCTGCTTATCCAGACAGATATTTTGACTTTTCTAATGTTGAGCAGCGAGTGGGAATCAAAGAGGAGAGAGGGGGAAAAAAGGCGCTCACTGTAAAATAGACGCTAGCGTCAAGACTCTGAGCGTTGCTTCAAAAGTCAACGCAGTGATCTGTCCTCTTTCCTTCATTTGTCCATGTTGGTTATTATAATCCACGGTGTATCTACCCCCCACCGCAGCACAGCGAGGGCCTGGGGAAAAACACGGATTGTTTGACTTAAAAAAAATAGGAATAGCGCTCTAAAGACACCCCACAAAATCAGGTGTCCAATCTCTTTACGCGCTTGCGTGGTGCGCTCCCTTGGTTTAACTTGTGATGCTCACCACAGAACATAGAGGCTCAGACTGAGAAACAGAGAACAGCGCGGGGATCTTCCGTTTAGCCTTCATGGCTTTAGACATAGAGCTTTAAATATTAGCAGTGATATATATTTTCTGAAGCCCTGCAATGAAGAGGATACCAGAGTGCGTGGGAGAAACACAACAGAAAAGATGCCGGGAAGAGGAGAGCGAATATCTTTCTATCTCTAATATGCCTATCTCTATCATCTTCTCCTGTATCTCTCGCTATCTCTCCTCTCTCTCTATCTCTCTCTCTATCTCGCTCTCTCCTCTCATACTCTAATCTTCTCTCTCTCTCTCTCTCTCTCTCTCTCTCTCTCTCTCTCTCTCTCTCTCTCAGTGCGGTCTAAAGCCTCTCGCTGCCTCCCGCTCTCTCTCGCTCGCTCGCCCGCTCTCTCTCTCTCGCTCTCTCATAGGACACCACTTGCAATATTTCAATCCCACTGCTAGTTGTCATGACGAAGAGGTGCGACGCATAATTCAATGAACAAGCGCTCGCTCTGCTGAAATCGTCATGTGGGGAAAAAAACTGCATTTGAAACCCAGCGCTTCACTGGGATCTGCTTTGATTGTTTTTAGATGAGGATCTGCACCAGGCTGACGTCAGAGTTCTTTTTTTTATTTTTGGCGCCAGGCACCTGTGCTTTTCACAACGTTAATACATAATAAAAGGCTTTAACTAGCAGTATACTAAATGTAATGGTTTTGACATTACAAATAATACAAATGTAAACTATTAATAATATAGGAATATGTACTCCATATATATTCCATATATTTCAACATCCCCATACAAAGTAAAACACCCACCTCAACATTTTCATACAATTAAACAAATACTACATACACTTATACTTGCACTACTAAGCTGTAATATATCCAATACAATATATCCATGTGCTTTTAACAATAAAATAAAATAACAAATGTCACATAATACATTTTATAAATAATGTTGACTATTATGGACTATTACCATACTATTAACTATTATGTTCTGTAGGACAACAAATTGAAGCAATGTTAAATTGGTGCACTTTTACTCTTACACAATTCCTTTATCCACAAACACAACACTGCCATAACATCACCTTATGAGTTCCCACATGATGACTGATAGCAAACAGTTCTTATCGAGCAGATATGAAGCAACATAAGCATCATGTGGGTTCTTGTTCACTAAATGAATGTATGATCATAGAATATTCACAGCTTTTAACTAGGTATTGTTCCCCATCAACCAACAAATGCTTCTTTAGCTGCTATTTACTCCATCTTGTTTACCGGCTAATCTCAACCTCTGCTCGATAGTGGGCCAGTAGCATGCAGTAGGGCTTGACCAGCGAGATTAAACAAAGCCAGTAAAGTTGCACATCAGTAAACAAAAACAATAACCTCTCAAGAGCTGAAGGAAACTACATTTGGGTTAGGCCTCAGCAATAAAACAATCTTGAAAATGTTCCTTATAACATCATGTACAATAACAGAGATACATCTACCAACAGCCAATATGTTGTAGGTTTTGCCGTCGCCATCTTCATCGTGTTCCGTCTTTAAATGGGTAGATTCATTTGAGTGTCACACTTATTTGATCCCCAACAAAGTAAGTACAGAGCCAACCGGATGTTAGCCAGAAAGCATTCACGTAATCAACATAATAATAGTTTTACTGAATTGGGCCAATCAAATCAATTATTTATCATTTGAGACCATTGGGAGAACACCTGCCAAAGAAAGATGTGAAAGGGATGAAAACATAGAGCACAATGTTCTGTCCAAGGTAGCACTTGAACATGTTTGGGTTGACTTACAGCTGTGAGTCAGCTTTCTCCACTTAACCTTATTAAAACCAGAGTATTGCTCAAGGCACCTACGTCTACATTTTCACAGAAATGGCACAATCTACTATCAGTGGGTTTATCCCTGCAAAACATTGATTCTGGCATTGTTAGGGAATTCCAATTCAGTTTGAGTTTAATTGTGTACTTCTGCAAGCTTGGTTTCACTGTGGCCATGGTTACTGGTCTTGTTCACTATGGCCAGTGACGTGAAGCATGATATCCACGGGGTAGAAGGGTGTGACATCCTCATCGATACAAGTGAAGAGAGTTTTGAAGGTGACGCTCTTGATTTACCCGTCATCGCTCCATGACTATCACCTATGTTTTAGAGTGAGTTGACAACATCTAGGACCTGAGTGGTCAAAACAAGCTTTTTACGCAGGGTTACTGACTCTCTAGAACTAAGTGAAAAGCCCAGGCATACAGAAAGTGCCCCGAGCCAATGTGGCTGAGTGCCGAATGGAGCCAGAGGAGGTGCCTCAACCATCTGATGAGGCTGCCCCCCGGGACCCCTTCCTGGACGCGCTCCGGGCATGTCTAACTGGGAGGTGATCTAGGGATGAAATATCCCATTTGGCATGGGAATGCCTCAGGATGTTACTGGACATGGAAGATATGGCTGGAGATGAGGAGGTCTGGGCTATAGCCTGCACCACACAACCCAAACCACAATATCCAGCAGAACATTTATGGATGGATGGGTGGAGGGATGGATGGATGGATGAATACATGTGTGGTTGGTTGGGTGGATGGACGGATGGATGAATGAATGCATTAATGCTGGGAAGGACGGATAGATGGATGGATATATATACACTGAAAAATTGAAACATTGACTTAAATTAAATGTATCACATAACTGTATTAGGTTAGTTGAAAGCAATAACATTACGTTTAAATAAAACACATTAGGTTCAACTTAATATTATGGGTTTCAACTAACCTAGTTAGTTATGTGAAATGTCAACGTTTCAGTTTTTTCAGTGTATGAATGGATGGATGGATGGATCGTCGCACGCATCTCTGCTTGTCTAGCTGACATCTCTCAGTGGATGTCTGCTCATCACCTCAAGCTCAACCTTGACAAGACTGAGCTGCTCTTCCTTCCGGGAAAAGATTGTCCCACTCTTGACCTAACAATCAACATCGGCACCTCAGTTGTTTCCCCGACTCAGACTGCAAGGAATCTGGGTGTGACCCTAGATAACAACCTGTCCTTCACTGCAAACATCGCTGCTACAACCCGTTGCTGCAGATACACGCTTTACAACATCAGGAAGATACGTCCCCAGCTGACCCAGAAAGCCACGCAGGTTCTGGTCCAGGCTCTCGTCATCTCACGCCTAGACTACTGCAACTCCCTCCTGGCTGGTCTACCTGCATGTGCCATCCGACCTCTGCAGCTCATCCAGAATGCAGCGGCTCGTCTGGTCTTCAACCTTCCTAAATTCTCCCACACCACTCCGCTCCTCCGCTCCCTTCACTGGCTTCCGGTAACTGCTAGAATCTACTTCAAGACACTGGTACTTGCTTACCATGCTGCGAATGGATCTGGCCCTTCGTACATCCAGGACATGGTTAAACCGTACACCCCAGAGCGTGCACTACGCTCTGCATCAGCCAAACGACTCGCTGCGCCCTCGCTGCGAGGGGGACCCAAGTTCCCATCAGCAAAAACACGTGGGTTTGCTGTCCTGGCTCCAAGATGGTGGAATGAGCTCCCCATTGACATCAGGACGGCAGATAGCTTGCACATCTTCCGGCGCAGACTGAAAACTCATCTCTTTCGACTCCACTTCGAGCGATAGAACTATTAACAAAGCACTTATATACTAATAAAGGACTGGCTTATCTAAAGCCAGTTGAGTAGCACTTGAAATGTTTGGCTCTATGAAACCTGATGTACTTATATGATTCTGTTTTCTTCAAGTTTGTGTCTTCCTGGTCGAATGTACTTATTGTAAGTCGCTTTGGATAAAAGCGTCAGCTAAATGCAATGTAATGGATGGATGGATGGATGGATGGATGGATGGATGGATGGATGGATGGATGGATGGATGGATGTAGGTTTTTTTCTAGAAAAATATAGTATGAGGGCAATACTGTGGCTCTGATCTTGTATATAAGATATAACAATTCTCATGAGAACATGACACCCGTATACAAGATGGCGCCGCAAACGTTAACAGCAATGCGACGTTGGAGCTCCGTAAAAAGAAAGCTGTCTCTGCCGCGTGACGCTATTTGACGCGATCTTCTTTTTTGGGAGTAATTATACCGTTTTTGATATCAGAAATATTGTTTTCTGGCATCACTGTAAAACTTTACAGGGAAAAGCGGCATTTTGGAATGAGGGATGGGATGGACGGATGGATGGATGGTTTGATGGGTGGAGCTTGATTGGATCTACAGTACAAAGCATTGATTCTTCTGGGCTGCTTCTGAATGTCAACTTATGTCAAAAAACTCACAATGTTTTTTATGACATGAGCACTATTATTCTTCTTCTTACAGTGATACTACATCTTAGTTATGTGGGCGTGAATATTGTTCAGTTATTAAATAAGCAGAGATGATATATTTACTTGAAAAAGCCACTTAAATATGATACAACAATTACATTTTATTGTGATAACATAGTTAGAAGCTGGTCTAACTCTGCAAAGAAAATGAGCAATAAGTTTCAGGTCAAACATTTTCTTTCTTAGTGGACATTAGCTAACAGCAAGGACTTCGTATCCTCTGATTTCAAAATATAACTGACAAATAATACAAAGGCAAGACAGCTGGACACAAAGAAAGAGCACAATGAGGGTAAGTCATATGACCTTATTCACTCCTAACAAGGGGTTAGTAGTAGTAAAACACATTTTTCAGTGTTCTTTTGCTTAGAGAAATATCAGGTGTGATGATGAGAGAGGAAACGGGGGCTGAGGTCCCCGGGCTCGGACCATTTATCATAGGTTAGTGGAGAGATTAAACAGCAGCTGCAGGAGTATCATCTGCTTACTGAATATTATTGACAACAAGGCAGTATCTGTCCACACTGGCCCCGGAGTGTTTGTGTCACACTGAGTGTTTAGATTGCATCACAAGATCAAGCTTTTCATCATCACATGACGAGATGGGAGAATAGAGAAATCGCACCGCTGAACTTAACCGCTGAACTTAACCGCTGAACTTATTTGAAGGCTGGTTTGGCTTGTATTCAGCGCGGTGATAAGAGCTCTTTGTTTCCTAAACACCCTTGGGCGGAAAGAGTTAAAATGCAGGTGCAAGTTGTCTGTACTGGGAAGAATAGAAGAGGCAGAGGAACTTTTAAAGATCTTTTGAAGTAGGTTTTAATGAAACATGGTCTTTCTAATTTGTATACCTTAATGTTGTCTCAAAACTAAACATTAGACTTAACCTTTAGCAAAGGTCCATGTAAAAAAAGAAGGAATTATATATCTGAAGAAAACATATAATGAAAGTCCATCCATACATAAAACAGGTTATAGAGAAAAATGTAAAAGACTCACAATTACGCTTAGTAACTGCCAGGAGAATAAATTCATTTATTTTATAGTAATGAAAATTGCTGAAATATATGAGTGAAATAAAAACAAAAATAGGCTACCATTTAGAATAAAAAAAAGAATATTATTCAGATACATAGTATTACGATAAGCCCACATTACATAAATATGATTCCAACGGTTTGATAAAAAGGGTATTTTATACATTTTGGAGTATTGTTAAAAAATGTGCACTACCTCATTTATTTTATGTAGCCTATAATTGTCTGACAAGGAAGACATTAATAGTACAAAATGCTTACAGAAATCAGACTAAAAATCTGCAACTGATATGAGAAAACAATGGAAGTACAGAGCTGAAGGCCGAGTGTGGACCAAACTAATGTACTATACAATAACAAAGCTGTTACTTTCACTGAAGAACAAATGTGTGCATGAAGGCAACACACAGAATGCATTTATGAAGTGGTGACGCATTTCCTCTCCAGCTGTTGGAGTATAGCTCCCTCTGCTGGACATAAGTTGTAACTGCATATCTGAGAATTGGAAGCTGCATGTACTGTTTTTTAAAAGCAATAACCTTTAAAGGTCATATGCATGGATTGAATACATAGAAATATTGTAATGCTTTTAAAGGTTGAGAGAGCATTTCTGAGAACTACAGACGGATGTTTTTCCTTGGCTCTTACTTTGCCTTTCTTTGTAAAGACTGCAGGCCTTCAGATTGTACATAATTGGATCAAGACTTAACAAAATAAAGAATGACTCTAATCTACCGAAGCAAGCTGGGAATCAAAGATATTTTGGGAGTTACAAAGAGAAAATACAAAATCACATGTTTATGAGTACTTACAAGGGATGTTTTTTTTACATTTATGGTGGTTTATTTTCCGAATATATGCAGCTATAACTGTCCGATCTTTATCAAAAATAAATATATTGGATTGGTTAAATGTATTTCTGCATATCATTAACCAGTAATCACAAGAAGTTGGTAATATATGGTTTCTTAAGTTGTAAAAATGTAAATTGTAAAGTCTGAAATTAACAAGCTAAGATCAGTTAAGAGATTTAGAAACTGCACAGTTTAAATACAAGAAAAATAAAATGTTTTAATTTGTCATTTATTTCTAGAGCCCACTCCCATAAACTTAACATCTGTACTGCCTTAAGAGAGACTCTGTGATGAAGTCCAGCCTCTTATTCTGAAAGCCCTTATGCGGACAGAGAGAATAGGAAATTCTGGTTTCTGTAAACAACTTTGAGCTTTAAGCTGTAACCTATGAATATGTGAGACTGCGTGAAATGTGAGTCTTGCCTCAATTCCTACCCTGTTTTGAGTGGATGTCTAATCATATCATGACTGTTTCCAGTTACCAGTATTCCGTTGAAACTGTCATATTGTAAAGGTATTCAAAAATGTGTGGCTAATACAAAGATTTTTACCACTATATTGTAATTCTCTGTCATGTTCTTTTTGAGTATTTCGGTATTTTCCATCATCATGGTACTTGGAGATGCAATGAAACATTTGTTGGCCATTCGAGGGCAGTAAACACAACACTGACATAACATGTCTTAGTTAGTTATTAGTCTCCAAACACTGAGAGAAATGTCCGGTGGTAGACATTTCATAAGTATATTTACTCAACTATTGTATTTATAGCGATAGCAGCATGTAAATGAATACAACATATGGCTAGAGAGCACTTTGTCCTGCTCATACTATGTTAGCAGGCTTATTGTCTACAATGCGCTTCATCTTCACTCCCTCTGCTTATTAAATTCTCCTTCAACTGACCATCCTTCCCATATTAAGACTATGGTCACATCAAATATAGGCCTGCATAAAAGGGTGCACTGCACACATGTTCTCTATCAATTTGGTTTGCAAATGCCCCTTTTAAATGACAGCATTACACTTGTTCTTACCCTGCCAACAGGCCATCTTAACACATTCATTAAAATGTTCCTAATAACATTCATTATAACATCTGCTGGTTCATGCGAGGCGGCAACATCTGGGCCTTAAAAAGGAAGACAATGCTTAAGTGCCTTAAATCTTAATTCTTGAAATGGCCAGCAGGAGGCAAATCCACTGAAGTCAGATTGTATAGAAGTCTACAAGAAAATGATCGTAATTCTCAATAAATGTAACTAGGGCTGCACAATTTGGGGAAATAATCTAATTGCGACTTTTCTGACAGATATTGCGATTGCGATTCAATTTGCGATATTTGTTTTTAAGCGACCCAACTGAAGTTTATTGTAAAATGCGGCCATATCTCCGGCTAGGAAGGTCGTATCAACGTGCGCCCGTCTCTAGCACCCCCGCAGCCCGAGCTACGAGTGAAATAACTAAATTTACATGAAACTTCCGTTGGGTTGCTTTAAAGTCAAGCTTCAGTTTAAGATTCACCCAGTAATAGATGTAAAACATGTGATGTCATTACTAACCTGACTCAGATGGTTTGTTTCACCAAACCATCTAGGAAAGCTCCATTTGAAGCCATTTGGAAAGGGCAGGGTTAGGGTTAGGGTTAGGGTAACCCTAACCCTAACCCTAACCCTAACCCTAACCGTTAGGGTTTCGGGGGAGTCCCAAACAAGGTGTCAGTTTCATCTTAGAACTTGGAACTCTTTCAGTGTGTTTTTAGCTCATTAAAAGTAATTGTAATATTTTGGTTGCCTCAAAATGGCTTCACTGTTAAAACTAGGAGGTGGCTGCTTGTGTATAACTAAATAATGAGCTGAAAGTCACTATAAAGCTTTGTGAAGCTGAGGGTGCTGCAGATCTCATCCCTACCAGCGACCACACATTGTCACATATGATACACTATTATTTGAATAATATCTAATATAGCCCTATGACTCTTGGAAAAGAAAATAATAGTATTGTCACACCGAATATGAGGGTTATGTATATAGTTCCCAAATATACCTGAAAACAGCATAACATTTATTAAAGAAATGATTCTGATGAGTTTGACACTACTCTCAGCTACTTTGTGTGATGTGGAATTGAGATTAAAATACATCAAATGTTTTAGCATAAGCATGTTTTATGTGAATTCACTTTAGATGGGTCTTCTTTAGTATTGCTCATTTGCCGTTTGCAGAGAATAAATACACCTTCTTTCTAAAAGTACTAAAAACACCCATGAACATATGAAGAATAAGAATTGATAATCGAGGAGACAGAAAAAAGGAAAGGTCATCCAACCCAATCTACAAGAGATAACAGAGAGAACATTAAGAAGGCTGATTGTAGATAGAAATGAGACTGCATGATGATTTTCTCCCTATATTTAACATCCATTTAATCTCTCTCCCTCTCGCCTTCCCTTTCTCTCCTTCTCACTCAGTCCCCCTCCCTCCTGTACGTAACACTTTACAGTCTCCCTATCCATAGCTATGTCTTTAATAGGATGAGGGAAATCATGTTAAAGGATTTAAAACCTCTGCAGTATAAAAACGCTGTAGCTTTGCCAAGCTCACTCTCTGTCGTTGGGCTCCTCATTCTGTCTCCCCTCTCCAGCACTCACCCCTCTCTGAATTACTGTTCACTCCCACATACTCTCCACTAATAACAGAGGTCCAACAAGGACGCAAAAAAATGTGACCATTTGTGTCCGAACGTTTTTACACTGCACTCACAACATGACAAGTTAAATCGTCAGGAGGGATTCAATGCCTGGATTTGTAGGATCTCAGAGGGCGTTAAATATTGGACTGTCTCGATCTTTGGATGAAAAAAAAATAACTCAGTCTAACTGTCGAGCTTTGAGGCTGCTGTTGAAATCAGAATTGCAAAACACAGAGGGTACTGCATGTACCGCCGCGTCCCAGTTTTTTGTCATAGTATCCAAATTTGCAAAGGACCTTTTAAATCAGTCCCAATCCATTCAGGCAGGATTAAATACGGATACTGAAATTACAATATGATGATCTGGGGAGAGCAATGTGTTTATTAGCTGCATTTGTATAAAACAGATGGGACACAGGGCATGTGGGTCATCCATTGATTTAGTCAAGTAGATGACCATATTTGAATTAAACAAACATTTCCTCCCCCTCAGTACATTACCACATAAGGAATATAAGGTAGTGGGTTACTGTCACTATTTGTTATTGAATTGTCGTTATAACAAAAAATGGAAGATTAGTTCCGTTACTGATGAAAAACCATACGAAAAAAATAAGCCCATTTGAAGATTACAGAGCTGAAGGTCATATTGTAAATGCTATTGTATATCCTAAGTAGATTCAATTTACAATGATATGAAACCGAGAAATGAAGCTAATCCTCAGAATTAGGAGGATATGTGCCATCTTGGCTTGTAAAGAGACCAACACCGTTATTTTATTAAGGAAATAGTTACAAATTGCTTTCCTGTCAATCAACTAAGTGTTTAATAAACTAATTGTTTCAGTTCTACATCTCTCTAAACACTTTGGTCAACAGCTTGGAGATACATAGATTATCTCACATTTCAGTTGATTACATGTAAAAGGGTAACTCGTGTTTTGTCACCCTTAGGGCTCCCCAATAAGATGTGAGCATTTCCTATTGCTGGGTAATGCTGTGAGGTGTATTCTTTGACAGTATGCTAGTAGAAAAGCAGTTTGTATGTATAGTGAATAACTATTAACAGAATACAACCAAATAACTTCCGTCTTTCATGTATGGCCGCAACTAATGACTACGCACATTATCGATGTTTATTTGAGTCAATAATCAATTGTTTTCAGTAAATAGTGAACATTTTCACAGTTAGTCAAATCCAAAGTATGCTCTTTAAATGTCTAGTTGTTTCAGTCTAAAACCAAGAGATGTTCAGTTAATTATAAAAGCAGGAAATAACCATATTTGAGAGGCTGACAACAGCATTTCCTGACGATTAATCTTTTTTTTTTTTTTTTTTAAATGGATCCACTCATAGTTGCCACTAACCTACAATCTTCACATTAACTCAGTCTTAGAAGCCTTCATGAACTTACATGTATTTCTGAATGAAAGAATAAGGCTATGTCTGAACCGATGAATGCCCTTGCTGTGTTTTTGAAGGGTGCAGCAGACGGAGGTCAGTTGCTCTCCTCGTACAGCAGGAGGTGCTGGCTGACTGCGCTCCGCTCTCACACATCTTCTCTAATCCTGTAGGGCTCTGTCAGTGGGAGATAGTCACGGTCTGTGAGTAAGACTATCAAGCAGGAGAGGGAAACCAGGATCGGAGAGGAAGATGGGAGGATACACGGGGACCGGCACGGCAAATGGTGCTTTAGTAAGGTGTTAAGATGAAAAGTGGGGGTATAGGTGCCTGGAAGTGGTGTGTGTGTGTGCATGGACGTGTGTTTGTGTTTAAGCTGGATCCTTAAGGACATGGTTTGGTTTATAGCAGAAGCACTTTACTTCTCAGTGGCTGCCTCTCTTCTTCTACTTTACGTCCTCTTTCTCTGTGTTCCCTGACTGGCTTCAGACCAAGCGTTGTTCTAGTGCTACATCCTCTCCCGTCCCCCCTTTGCCTCTCCTCTACCCCTCTGTTTTCTTCTTATCACTCAGTCAAATACTTCCTTATCCTATTCTCTCCCCGAGGCCTTTGTCTCTTGGAGTAGCAGGTGAAATTAAAGGATATCATTTCCTACAATCAGCAGAATCTGGTCCACAGCACCCCCCACCCCCCCTCTTGCCCTTCCTTCTACCCCCCCCCCCCCTGCTTCTCACACAAATCCACCGTGGCCAGGGGGCAGAGGAACACCAGCAGTGGAAGGGAGAAAAACCCCCTTCACTCTCCACATTGGGTCACTTTCATCTTATGGTGGCGGGGAAAGAACAAACCGACATGCAAAGGGAAAAGAGGCACTAATGAGGACGAAAAAGCAGATGAGTGGACCTTGATCCGGTGTGTGAGATGAAATGGAGAGAGCGTAAGGGGGAGGGTGGAGAAGGTGAGGGTCAAACTTGTGTGAAAAAAAAGAAGGTAGTCAGTGAAGGGCAAAGAAGAGGAGGTGGTGTGCAGGAGGACAAACAAACATATAACCACGTGCACACGCTGCTCGTCACACATTGAACCAATCTGCCATGGATAAGGAGATTATGCCTCTGAGTTTCCTGGAATGTTCTCTAATGTAGCCCCTCAACTACCAGCCGCCCCTCCCCCACCCTCACAGAACACTGTCTGTCTCTGTCTCCTCTCCAGGCTGCGGTTAGTGGACTCAGGCTCCGATGCCCCGGTCTTCCACAGCTCAGGTTATATAAGCACGGCCCCGTCCTCTCCTCCCGTTTGTCCCTGAAGATCCCAGTGAGCACAGCAGCCGGCCCGTCACTCAGAGGCTGCTTCCTCTGGTCTGACGCAGCCCTGAAAGACTTTCTGTATGCAGTCCGCTGGCCTTCGCATGCAGACATGCAAACCCATCTGGAGGGGAGAGGGTGACAAAGATGCAAACTCCCAATGTTGCATTTTGGGGCATTCTGACCATGATTTGTATCCCTGGCAGAGGCTCTAATACATGCATGCTCATCCATCTGAATAGAAATATAAAACACAAATATACATGTACTTGTATTAACTGTCAAGGCAACCTGAATCTAAATCAGTCAGTTACAGAAAAAAAAGTTTAATTGTCATTTTTCTATTTTTATACATTCCAACGCACTGACAATCTAAAACAAAAATACGCCAATATCACAATTGTTGAAGACAGACAGAATCCTCCTGCTATGCCATTATAACAAATAACATTTATATATTACACGGCAAAAACACTTTCCCTAAAGGCAACAGGTACTTAAGGCTATACAACTAAACAAAACCTCCTATGCTACAAAACAATATGCTAAATAAGTAGATTGCTTCTGTGAATGTATCATCCTGTTCTTTTGCGTCTAAATGCACTTATCGGGGATAAGTAGTTTTTTTCTGGTTCGTTTTTTTCTTTTTGGATGTGTTTCCATTCTCATGTACTACACTGTAAAATATTACCATGATTTCACAATATTTAGCTGTAATATTTTACAATAAATTACTGTTTTACCACTTTACAGTCTTTACCTGTAATGTTCACAATATAACACTGTAATTTTGAATTTCACAGTGAAATCAATACAGGCACAGTTAATTACTGTGAATGTACAGGATCAATGATTACCAGGATTTCACAACATGTTACTGTATTATTTCACAGTACAATACTGTATTCAGACCATCTTCTGTGATAACACAACAAATTAAGTGATTTTCTTGCTTTCATCGCTCTTGCTTGGCTTTAAATACTAATTTCTTTCTTTGGTGCAGGTTTTACTTAAATTGAAAGGGGCACCGCTGCATGTGCCTTAAAATAAACGATGCAACATATACATCTATGTAAAATTGAAATGGTTATCTTGGCTTATTGTTTTCAGGTGCTTCCTGGGCATTAACCCCAAGACGGGCTCGAAAGCCAAAAAGAGGCATGGCAATTTAAACCCCCATGTCAGCACATTCTTCAGAAAAATTGTTGACTTCGAGTGGATGTCTGTAGACATGTGTTACGTGCTCCCCTCCTTGTTTTCTTTCTGTCTCCCTGCTGCAGGTGCACCTGGTCTGCCCCTGGCTCCGCCTCTGCCCAGGTGCACCAGGTCTGCCCCTGGCTCCGCCTCTGCCCAGGTGTTCCAAATTCCACTCAGCCGTGTGTATATAAAGAGAAGCTGGAGGAGAAGGATGTCTCGCCAGTCCTAACGCCGGGAGACACTCTCCTTAGAATACCTCTTTGCCATTTTGAGCTGTAGGCCATATTTTTGCAGGTGTCTTTATGTTTAGCCTGGAGGGCATGGTAGTCCAGTTTTCGTGGCTTTATTTTGTTTCCCATAGGGTTTAGAATTGATTTCTGGTAGGGGGGAGTTCTGGGTCCTACGGCCCGTGGTGTGGCTGGCTCGGGTTCCCTCCTTCTGTTTGTTCCTTTTGGCCAGTCCTCCAGACCTCTTTTTGTTTCCCGTTTCGCTTGTGTGAGCAAACGGCTGATTATCAATAAATGCTCGTTACCAAGTACTGGTTATTGCGTGTATTCTTTCATGTCTTCAGGTCTTTCAGGTCTCAGCACGAGCCACTACCGCGGAGTAGAGGTTGGGGCCGTAACAACATGTCCAAGACACTGTGAAATGTACTTTGCACTTCAATGGAGTAATACAAAGTTAAAATGGGCATTTTCTTTGTTGATTGAGCTGATTGAATTGTGTAGTTATGGTAAAATCCCAGTGAACTAGTCAGATTTACAATATATTATCGTATTATTTACATTTTTATATTTACAGTAAATTACTGGCTACTGTGTTGCATTACTTCTACAGTAATAGTGTGAAAATAGAGGTAATTACTGTAATTGATGTACAGCAAGGTACCATAATACCACAGCTCTGTACTGCTATATCACAGTAATTCCATGGGCATGGCAACTGTAAAGTCACAGTATTTAGTTGTACTTGTATTCTAATTTACTGTAAAATATCGACAGTAATTTACTGTGAAATATTCACAGTCAATGACTGTGAAATCCATGCAACTAGTAGCCAGTAATTTACTGTAATTTTACAGTCAAACATTTTACAGTGTAGAAATGGTGGAACAAAGTCAAAATCTGTACTTGTTTGATCACAATATCTCTTTAGTGCTGTTTAGCCAACGTCTAACACTACAGTCACGTTACATTTGCTACAGTGTAACTGACTGGTAAGCCAATCTGCTTGTTGTCCTAACATAGCTTGCGCATAAATAAAATGATAAGATAATGTAGTACATTTGTAGAAAATAAACAGACTATTATGGGACATACAATTCACTTTCCCAAAGCAACTCCCCTGTCTTCATGTAGCATCTTAGCTATTTGACACCACATCTTAAATTATGAATAAAGTCACAAACATCCAGCTTTTGTTCACTGTGAACAAAGGAATTATTTTGACTATTGCTTTTCTTTCTTTCATGCAAACCAAAGAGATGTTTTGTTATCCTCTTGTTTACCACTCCACACCCCCCCCATGTGAAGATCACCCTCTAACAGTGAGAAGGGACTACACACTGTAATTATTGGGAGAACACCTTGCTCTGAGGGGGGAAGGTGTTTTTCACCTCAGAACTTAGTGTTTCCTTTCCCCCGCCTAATGAAATCTATCCATCTTTCACTACGTCCTTGTTTCTACCCACTCACAGGGTGCCCCACCCCCCTCCGCTAACACTCATGATGGTTTTTCTTTTGCTCTTCCACGTCTGTTTGTTGCTCGAAACCATTAATCTCCATTAACACAGAGAGAGTATTAATAGTTTCTGGGGAGAAAATGAAAAGAGAGCACTGCTGGGGGTTTTAGGGGCAGATTACGTTGGTCAATGAATAGTTGATTTACATGTTGTCTCATTATTATTACTGTGTGAATACAAGCTGTTTGAATAAAGACCAATGTCCTGCATCATAGATGTATCCATTCATTACATTTACTTCTGCAAAAGCAGTGTTTATTTGGAACACTGAGAAAAAAACATTTAGCAAATCCAACGTTCATATTCATGAACTAGAGTAGAGTTTGAAAGGCGGAGACCTCCACCAAGGTTAATTTACATTCTCCACCAATGGTCGCATTTCCAAAGTTGAGCAGTCATTATTTTAACTTAGGTGTTTATTAGCTCATAATGTGGATACTACATGAACACTTAAAGGTAGGGTAGGTCATTTTGGAGAAACCAGCTCGAGTGCGCTAGAATTTGAAAATACACAACCGGGAAAAAATCTGCCACTTCCTTACAGAGCCCCTCCTCCAACACACACGAACGCGCACATGACCAATGAGGGCACGAGATAAGTTTGTGCACAGATGGAAGGCTGACAGGCAGGTAGGCCATCCAGTTATTTTAGCCGGGCCGGCTAAAATGATTGGTCTTGCTCTTTACAGTGCTACGGCTTCCACAGATGACATTTTTTGATGGATTTATTGTCAAAGCATTTAATATATTCATTGCTATCGGGATGTTAAGAGCATTCCATGGAATATAACAAGTGTTTCTGAAATAAATTACCTTGTATGTATTTGTATTCACTGACCCATGACTCAGCTATCAACTCCCATTCAATTGGGCCAGTATGCTTTGCGAAAAACAAAACCTCTCGGCTAAGCTGGTGTAATGACGAAATGTAACCTCATCAGATTTACATGAATGAATTAGAAACTAAACACAAATTGTAAAGATAGATAAATGCAGTGACTTGGCCTCATATCCATTCTGTGTATATGGTTCCAAGTCCTGTCAAAAGCACTAATATGCAGTATGCATGAAAGTATAAAATGAAACATTTTACCGTCAAATGTATGCTGTAATGTAGTCCTATTTATTTCACTGAACACAAATATATTAATTGTTATCTATATTACATTTAAAGGCGAGTCATCCATCAGTCAAAAATGATAATTTGTTGCTTCTTTTCACATGTGAATTCTTAATTGAGTAAAATACAATTATATTAATTTCTATATGGAGTAAATACAATTCTTATATTAATTTCTATATTGAGTAAAATGCAATTATATATGGAGCATAACGGCAGTAGAGTAGTTTTAACTTTACACTGCATGGCGTTATCAACATGCAGAGTTAAATATAAACACTAAATAGAGTAAAAGTAACTCAGATTTGTTTTCAAACTCTATTTAGGTTGGAGCCAAATGTTACATTTATTTAAAAAACATTTGAGTACATTTTTTCTTCAATTTTAGTAAAATGTACTCCATATAATTAAATATGTATATACGCTTTGGATGGATGGAAGGATGTGTGGATGGGTGGATGGAAGGATGGGTGGATGGATAGATACTTTATTGATCCCAAATATGAATGTAACATTAATGTGAAAGATAGAAGTTGATAAATAATGTCAATTTGAATGCCAATCTTATTTCATATCTGCAAACGTGGAATCACACACTGTAGCTCGAGGTAAGAATACGAGTTTTCTACGATGACCTGCTCCGAAGCTGATGGATGAAGAGTTTTCGGTTTTCACATTCTCTATCAACTTCCACTCTCCTCTCTGTTTGCGTCACTCTGCTCCTACATCGATCTTTCCCTCTTTCTGCTCTCTTCTCTATTCCCATTCATTTGGACAGGTACTGGTTTCATGCATTTCCCTGCCATCTGTTGAGAAAATAAAAGATCAACTAATATTAAAATGTCCATTAGCTCTAAATTGTGGGATCTTTGACTTGAATATCAACACAAAAGGGTAAAACAATGAGACACAGTGAATGACGCACAGACAGAGAAAAAAAAGAAAGAAAGTAACTGAATGCTTGAGGGAGAAGAAAACAGAGTCCTAGTGGGACGAGACAAATGATTCCTAAAGCCATGATGCACTAGATGGGCTGCAGTCCGAACACAAGGGCAGTAATTAGAGGAAGAAGCCTTCTCACAAGAATCAACATTATCCAATAAAAACAACAACAAAAAGAATTAATAGTAAATGAAAACTCCGAGCACGTTAAAGGCGCTAAATGTTTGTACTCGTTTGTAAAACACAAACCAGCCTTTAATTCACTGTCCATTTGAATGGAGCCTGGACTTCATCTCTTTAAGTACATTAAGTCCACTGGACAGTCTTTTGAGCGTAATGCATTTTATGGCTCCTCTTTCCAGCAATTTGTGTCTTGAGATTAATCTCAATTTATACTGCTTACTGCCAAAAGCTATGAGGTCTACTTGAGAGGCGGATTCAGTGGGCTATTAAACCACCATATTACAAGGATGTGCATTTTTAGTGTTCACTTTTAAAGCAAGAGCTACAATATTAACTGTTTCTCAAATAAAAGCTTCCTTATCACAGAAAGTAGGAGGAAATAGAGATTGACCTCCAAAGAAGTAAACATCACCAACAGCTGTTTGAGCAAATGTCTCAAAATGGCACTAGTTCAAGTGTTACAAACAGGACCTCCTCCCGTGTTATGTCCGGTTGGAAATAGATATTTATTTTACTAATCCCATCCACATGTTTATTATTGTATCCATTTCATTAAAAGTCCTGAATCCAGGCTCAGCTAACTTTTTATCTCTGATGTTAAAATACAGTAGATATTGTCTTCCATAGCCGATATCGTGTCATCACTGCATCGAGATGTTGTGTTAGCAAGCATTACAGTGCATTTATTTTATTTTGTTGAACTTTCAAAACTGTTACTTTTACCCACTTAGTCATTATATTCAGACACTAATGCTTGCTAACACAATTCTCTTTGTAAAATGTTTTTAAGTAAAAGCATTGAATAGTGACTGTATAGACCATGGGGTTCCCAACCTTTTTTCCCAAGAGCCCCCCCAAATGACTCCTGTTGGAAGTTGCGCCCCCCCCACACACACACACACAAGGGGGGGGGGGGGGGGGAAACAGCGGTAATTCAAGTTTAAAAGTCTCAAAATGCTACAACTACTGTCACAAACTGGATGAATGTGAAGTATTTTGCTAAAGGAGGATGAAAGCGTAATTAAGGAGCACTATTGGAGTGACTTTGATGGTTATTGGACTCAGGATTAATTCATTTGGATTCCCGCTGTATGAAGAAATTAAAGGACGGCGCAAGTGGAAACAATTCACAAAGGGATTAAACTGTTTAAAACACATGCTCAAAGTAAAGCCGGATTTTTGCAGATGTGTTTATGTGGGATTCAAAAGTCGTAAATAATCTACAAAATGGAGGAGACCGATCTGACCGGAGCAAACTGTGACAAATAATCCAACTGAAAGACCGGAATGGACAAAGACTATGTTTTTAAAAATGCGCTTATCCAGACAAGCCTGGTTTGGAAACTTTACGGGCAGAAGAAACATTTCTATAGAAAGAATTATACATTTCTGTATTTTTATGCCTTTAATACTAACTTGAATTTTTATTAAAATGAATTCATCAATATTTTTTTATATTTTATTTTAATGTAGAGACAAGGCTTTTAGTGACAATCATGTATTGCCTTACAATTATATGTAGAAAAAACACTTTACTTTAGTACTACTACTGTATTAATTGCCAGCAATCAAAAGTAAGCGAACAAAGAAAACAATCATTCACCTGCTTAACATCAAAGATATCACCAGAGGTGGGAGAAGTACTTAAGTAAAAGTAGAAATACTCCAGTGTGTGGGGGAAACTTCTGAAGCAATTGGAGTCAGGACTCAGAGAGACACGAGGAGAGCTGGAGCTTTGATGGCAAACACTGATGGTTTATTTGGAGCTTCTGCCGGAGAATTCACAAGACAGGTGGTGTGTCACGAGTTGACACAGCGGTTGCCAAACCAATTCTGAAGAACTCTTCTGTAGCTCTAGGTTTTAACTAGTTCAGAGTGTAATAATCAACTTTCTTTATCAGTGAGACTAAACAATTATGGACCCTGAATCTAACTAGAGCTCTCGTCCATAGAAAAGAATGTGCGCCAGGGAACCTTCATCCCTGAACAGTAAACTACCTCATGGCGGCTTGTGCTCTGCTCCTCCTTAAGAGAGATAGCAGCAATACCCAAGGCCGTAGACCTATGCCATGGGAAAGGAGACAGTGAGAAGAGAAAATGATGAACTGGGTCGAAGGTTGAATACCTCAGCAAATTATTCCCTAACACAGTGTGAACATACTTTGTTAAATGTATGGATGGCCTTGGATGGAAAATCTTACTTGATTAAAACTCCAAAAGTCATCATGTCCCATGATAGAATCGTATATTTTCAATAACTGGATTATTATTATAATTGTGTTCATCACAGCTGGTAAATGTGGATCTAATGTAATTACTTTATATACTGCTGCTGGATGTCTTATATGTCCTATATGAGCGATCTACTGCAGTCCCTCCATCAGCAGCAGGTCTCTGAAATCCTGTGATCAGGGTTTGTTGGTTGTTGTTGTTTTTTGCTCCGGGCTCAAAGCAAAAGGAGACTGTGCTTTTGAGATTGTGATTGAGCTTCTGAACTTTGAAACTCTCTCCGATTGGATTTAGGATCTGTTGACATTGAAGACACGTAAGAAAGCAGCTCAAAACCAATTTTTTTAGTGTTGCTTTTGCTAACTATTGAAGTATCTTTATTTGTTTAGCTATTTGTATTCCATGTTTAGTTTTTTTCTGCTTTTAACATGCTTTTGTTTGTTTGTTGGGACTATTAGCATTCCCCTCTTGCAATCTTTTATATGATACGTGACGCTTATGTGATGCTCACCGTAAAATGAAATCTTGAAAAGAACATATAAGAGCACATAGGACTGACGCATCAGCAGTATACACAGAGAATTCAAGTGTCAATAAGAGAGTGTCAGGGGACCCACACCCACGCTTTGGTCTCATCTGATAAGCCGACATAAATATCCACTTAGTTTGTGCAAGTGTGTGTGTTGTGTGTGTGTGTGTGTGTGTGTGTGTGTGTGTGTGGGTGGTGTGTGTGTGTGTGTGTGTGTGTGTTGTGTGTGTGTGTGTGTGTGTGTGTGTGTGTGTGTGTGTGTGTGGTGTGTGTGTGTGTGTGTGTGTGTGTGTGTGTGTGTGTGTGTGTGTGTGTGTGTGTGTGTGTGTGTGTGTGTGTGTGTGTGTGTGTACAAGGGGACATCTGCGCTCTGTATGCACTCACCACATCCACGTGTGTCTGTGTGAGGGAGCAGCATCTGTGGGGATATTTTTTGCGGATCTAATGGCGGGAGTAAAAGGTATCATATTCATATTTTAATTGCAGGCAGTGTTTAGGATTCTGTTGAGAGACAGGCTTAATATGTGGTGACAGATGAGGGTTATGGGTAAACAAGGCTGTCCTCCAAGGGAATTGAGAGGACAGAGTTGGTGGATTAAACTGCAGTTTTGGCTCAAAGGCACCTAGCCAGTGGCGGCATTGGATGCAAATCCGAGTGCTGATTACCGGAGGGAACAAGTATTAGACACCATACACTAGTTCCCTGCATGAACTCAAAAGCCTGATGTCACATTTCAACCTAACACATTTATATTATGTGATTATCTTCAAATCATAATGAAAGTAAGAGTTGTAGCATACTGCCTGTGATGCCATCCACACAGCACAGGTGTTAATTGAGCTGCTTTTAAAACAATTTAGAACATGGCACTGGGTCAGGGACTTGGTCTGCTGCCTCCCAGCATGAAGGGGCTGTTTCCTCCGAGGTGAAAATGTGACTACGACCGTGTTAATCTGTGTTAGCTTTTTGAAAGCCTGCCAAACTGCCCAGTGCATGCTGGGATAAGCTCTTACCCTGTGTGAGGTAGGGCATGCCACTGTCTCGTTTTAAACTAATTTTCTTACATTACGTAAAAAAACTGAGTAGGGCCGGTGTACAGATATTCAAAACAGGTTTGGTATTCCACTAAACATTGGAGTATACCGGTTAATTTTACCACTGGGTGTTGCACTTATTTCTCTTAGCACTCTTTTGTACTACAATATTTACACGTTTCATGTGTGTTTTAATCAACCCGGTATCACGGCAAGACGTGAACATGTGACGATTTACCATGCTGGGAGACGTGAAGATGTCACAATTTCGTCCCTTCAAACGTGACAGTTACACGGTATTGTTAACCCATGTTAACCAGTGGAGAAATAACCGGAAATGCCAAGCAAATGCTTACCCCCGACGGTCGGTTGTTATTGTCAATATATTTAAAAACATGGTAGAAGGCCTCACGAAATACTTTAATGTAAATTAAAATGTAAATGTGAAGGAATGTGTGTATAACAAAATACATCCGTCATAAACTAAACCGGAAACAGACGTAGGCAAGATCCTCAGCTCGATGATTGGATGGTTATCCGCAATGCACGCTGGGATTTGGTGTTTATGCGATGTGAAATCTGAAAACATTTTTTTTAAATAAAATAATACTTTATTCCCAGTGTGCTTGCTTTTCTCTTTGAAAGTCATTACATAACGGCATTGTAATACACGGTTCGGCTGCATTAAATATTACATATCTGCCGTAGTTCTTTATTTATAGAGCCCTGCTGAGAAGACTTCTAGACAAACAGGAGAACTGCCGCCAAAACTGAAAACGTGACGTGGATCATAAATATATAAGCAATTCAACAACATCTTACATTTCTTTTCACACAATACGTCTCCTTGCAGTATCAACACTAATTCGGCTGACTTTTATATTTGATCCAATTGGTAGATAGGCTGTATTTACACCATAACGGTGCACAGCTGATAAAGGGACACCTGGTGGTTAAAGCATGTTATTGAATGTTATTATTTGTATAAGTATTATTGAGCCCAATCTTTCACGTGACTGAAGTAATTCCATCTTTTGGACACTATGAAGATTTTCTTGGACGTGCACTTCCTGGGAGATTGACACTTTTGGAGATTTTTTTTTTTTTACATAACCCTGCCAAGTCACCCTAAAAACACATACACTGTTTACTAAACAAACACGTGTACACCCCCCCCAACACATCTTCTTTCGATGATATGTGATCTTTATTTTAAAATAATCACACAATAATATAATTTACTTTATAAAGTTACTTACTATAGCCAGTGGCGTAACTATCGACGGTGCAGGCCGGTGCAGGGGCCCATCATATTTTATTTGGGGGCCCCAATGGCATTGACCAGTTCACGCTGTCTTCAAAGTAACCAGGCAACCTAAATTCATTTGTAATTTGTCTGTCCAATGACCTTGCTCCCTTTCATACAGGGCCGGTTTTTGGCATAGGCGTCGCCTAGGGGCGCCAGATCTGGGGGAGCGCTGCGCTGCAGCTCTGGAAGGGGGAAAAAACATTTTTGACTGTTGGTGCTCATCCTAATTTTCTGCCTTGATGTAACAACATTCATAATTAAGTAAAGGTAACACCCTGTTTCACCCCGGTTACACTTTTAATTTGCCCTGTACGATGGGCGCTGTAAGTGATGAAAGTGGGGGATGTTGGCTTATCTGGCGCCTGCAGCTCACAGCCAAATTGTGAGTGAGCGTGGAGCGAGGTACCGGCGCTGTTGTTATTAGCATCTGGTGCTAGCTGCGCTAACGGATATAAGAAGAAGATGTTTCTACAACAAAGGTGGAGGGGAGCTCTCCTGTCAGACTGAGAGGCTGATAACTACAGCTCAGTGAGGTAAAGGACTCTCTCAGTGTTTAGATAGTTCACTTTAGTCTAAGTTATCTCAGTGGGTCTCAAACGTTTTGATCACAATTTATGTAAACACATATTTCAAGGCACTCCTTTATAATTATTGGGATTAATAGGTTTGAAATCATTACAATGTATACTATAGGACAGTAAACCAAAAATATCATTTAAAACTAGAGAGATGAAAAAAAATGCATTACTAAATAAATATTAACTAGGTAAAATAAGATATGAATGAACAACAAAAATAAAATAAGTTACATTTATTTGTTATTGGCTATGGTAGGTTATTGGTTATGTTCTCATAAATCAAATCTTATTTGATTATTAAAATGTAAACCGATCTTTTTCATATGGGTGTTTTAGAGTTGTACCCCCAGATCTAGTCTCTAGTAATTGTGTGCTCAAAGTGCACCAGATTGAAGCATTTTACTTTAAAATGTTCAAACATTTCTTCCCGGGAGGCATACCTAGAGGAGGTGATGTCCACTCCCCAATTCAAACATGTTCATACAATACTGAATACATTTGAAGCCTTTTTGATGTATATTACCTATGTCAATAAGTTTCAGTTTTTGAAGTGTATTTGTCTTTTGTAGAGATTTTTCATTTATTCTTTATATATTCTATAGGGGGGGGCGCCAGCTAAAATCTCGCCTAGGGCATCAAATTGGCTAGAACCGGCCCTGCTTTCATATTATGTGATACCTTGCGTGACAAGCAAACTGTTTAATCAACCTGTACTGTACTATAGCTAGCAGCAGCAAGTTCGGCAGCATTATAAAAAATCTAATAGCTTGCATTTATAATGTACAGCAAACCAAAGCACAAGAGTGGCACTCAAAAGAGAAAGGACAAGAGAGAGTGTATGTCCGTGCCATGCGTGTGTGAGCGCATCAGCGTGCGCTTATGTTTGGGGCGATGGCAATCACAACCTTGTTACGCCACTGACTATAGCAATACAAGTTGGATATAGCGCTGGGATTCTGTTGGCACAGGTTGCCTCTGTAGGCTTCTTTTTAATTTGCCAGAATATTTGCATAAAATCTAACTGGTTTAAGCTTGTACACCGAACCGTACCCAACTCTATCAATGACTTGTTTAATAAAAATGATTGTGGCTGTTCTTCCATGGCCTCAATGGCTTTACCTTGGCTCCTCTGCAGACTCAGGATTGATTCACACACACACACACACACACACACACACACACACACACACACACACACACACACACACACACACACACACACACACACACACACTTTGTGCCCTACTGTGTACCATAATGCACCTAAAGCTGGATTTAAAGTTGGCATATGTGAGATAAACAGACTGCTCTGACCAGTATATTAAATTTCTCCCACACTAAACCCGTGCATGGGTGAGCAGCTGAAAGAAATTGCAAACTAAATAAAAACATGGCACTTGTTTTCTGATCAAAAATATTTCTAACTCATCACAAAACCAGTCAGGCCTACTATAAGACCCACAAGAAAGCCCTTAGCGACACAATCAAACATACATATAAAGTTCTCCCTGAGATTTTCCCTTTCCACAGGGTAAATTTACTTTGCTGATTTGTAGCGGCAATTATTAAGTTTCATCGTGCATATCATTTAAACTGTGTCGACTTGTGTGCGCGTGTGACAGTGCATGTGGCGTTTCTTCATATCACAGCAGGTAATGAATTATCATATGCCAGCTTGTGTCTCCAGTATCTCTTGTGTCTGTGTGTTTTTCATGCAAAGGGAGTGTTAGATTGTCCAAAGCACGACAGCAAAATCAATACAACCAACCTGGAAGACAGAAAACGGGAGATGGATTGCGTCTAGAACGGCCATGATCACATCTTGTCAAGGGAAGGACGTAATCTGGCAACAAACTGCTGTTCACTTTAATTTACGACTGCTGTTATATCATGTTACAACTCCAGTGTTGTCCACATGGACTCGTGCAATATACACTGTCATGGAAACATGGATAACAATGTCTTCCTCTTGCCCTGAGCATGGCCTTGTCATAACAACCCTTTTCTTTCTGAAAAACAAACATAGGAGCTTGTGGCTTTGCCCCTCACTGGGCCATATGCAGGGCATGGCCTGTGGTAAATTGATGATAACAAAGATCTGCATGGTCTGCTCATAATAGCAAAAGCAAGCCCCCAGCAAGAGTCTTGAGTGCAATATCCATTAATCCACTGCAGTTTCCCACTGGTTCAAAGGCTGTCTTGCAGCAGAGCTCTATAACATCAAAGAGTCTTCTCTCATGAAGGGAAGCAGTGAAATGTGGAACTCTCAGCTCAGCTATCTGACACGCTGCAGAGGAGTCTTTGGGATTCACCAAGAGATGCAATTAAGACTGGTTTGATTGGAATGACCTCTGTATTGAGGACCTGCTAAAAGTCAGGAGAAACTGACAGCTAGCTGCTTCTGCTTCTTGTGCTCTCATGATATCACCCGTCCTTTAAAGGCTCTTCTGTTTGGGATTATTTACTGTTTGATGTTTTAGCTATGTAGCCATCATGGTTGCAACCAAGACAAAGGAATGTCATATTTATAAACCCATATGATAGTTGGAAGTGCATATTTTTCTCAGACCATTTTGGTTTTCCAAATTTCAACTTTATTTTACAATTGTATATAAACAATAGTATACTGTCATAAGTGGGAGGATTTTCTCCATTCTTTATTCCCATTTGAAATGTTTCCAATGATGAAATCCGCCATGTTAATCAGCAGAGAGATTCTGTAAGATAATGTTATAACCCAATACGTTTCTGATTTCCACCAGTGTTCCTGAGAAATTGTGTTGTGCACATTGATCTTCAGCAGCCATGAAGCAGAGCTGCAATGACTTCAAAATGCTTCGTCGATTGAATTAGTCCAAAATAGACCTACAATCCAGGGAAATATTTATTAAAACCTGCAAAAACTGATTTTTTTTTGTCCATAGTTTTGAACAAAGCATATCGTTGCCTTTTAAGTTGATATAGTGATCTTGTTGGCAAAGAGGCTTATTTGCACATGGGGCATTTAGCTATAAAACATATTAAATGCAATGGCACTAACTCCATTCAAGCAGGGAAGTGTGCAAAGTAAAGTCAAATTAAGTCAAAAAACATTTTGTTAATTAAAGACCAAAGGTGCTTCTCAAAGCAATTCCAAATGTGGCATTTTGTATTACTTTTATTCAGAAGATTTGGTACTGTTTGCATGACCGAAAGAACGAGATCGCGGATACAAGCAGCCGAGATGGGTTTTATCCGCAGGGTGGCTGGTGTCTCCCTTAGGGATAAGGTGAGAAGTTCAGTCATCCGGGAGGGACTCGGAGTTGAGCCGCTCCTCCTTCGTGTCGAAAGGAGCCAGTTGAGGTGGTTCGGGCACCTAGTTAGGATGCCACCTGGGCGCCTCCCTAGGGAGGTGTTCCAGGCACGTCCAGCTGGGAAGAGACCAAGGGGTAGACCTAGGACCAGGTGGAGGGATTATATCTCTTCACTGGCCTGGGAGCGCCTTGGGATCCCCCAGTCAGAGCTGGTTGATGTGGCCTGGGAAAAGAAAGTTTGGGGCTCTCTGCTGGAATTACCGGACCACGGATAAGCGGGAGAAGATGGATGGATGGTACTGTTTGCATTACATTTAAATGTATGACTTAAGTTCATTGTGCGGGGAGTTTTTGAGGTTTATATAAATATAAATATATATTTGTTTCCCATACAAGTGCCATACAAGCCACATCTTTCTTTGTGTAGTATTCTACTCTTTAATTGGGTAAAATTCTGATTGGCTTTATATGGAAATACACATTGGATCTTTTATTGAGAGACATAGGAGTAGGCTATGGGATGCAATTTAGACTTGGGAGGACCATTTTAGTGACTGAACCTCTTTGAATCAAGTCTCCTCTCCCATTGTCTGTGGCATATTTTGGGTAAAAACACTGCTACATAATTATTAAATATCAATCAATCAATCAATCAATCAATCAATCAATGTTTATTTATATAGCCCAATATCACAAATGTTACATTTGTCTCAGTGGACTTCACAGTTTGTTCAGAATATCAGTGACAATATGACACCCTCTGTCCTTAGACCCTCACATCGTACAAGGAAAAACTTCATCATGGTTATTTAGACACCTGATAACTTAGTTGTTGTGGACCTTAATTAATAAACTGTTGGCATCCGTTCTTCCAAATGATGAACTTGTTTTTCAAAGGTCGGTCACGCCCATTTTCCTCTTTGTTTTATCTCTTCCTGTCATTGCCTCACCTTTATTGCTCTCCACATCTGTAAAGGTCATCATGGAAATTCCTCATCTTTCAATCTGTTAATAGCTCTCTGTCCCATAATCTTGCATTGGCCGTCTCCCTGTGAACACATTATGTCTCCGACTGTAATCCAACTAAAAATGCACATTGCGCTAAGCCTCACAACCGCTAATGCTTTTAAATAAATCTCTAAAGATATATTTAATGAAAGGAGAGAATTAAAGCATATTACAGGACTGTGGTTACTGTGTTTGGAAAACATAGTCAATAAACTGACTGGTGTTTCCTTTTTAAGGGAACACATATATATCCATCCATCCATCTTCTCCCGCTTATCCGTGGTCGGGTCGCAGGGGTAGCAGTTCCAGCAGAGAGCCCCAAACTTTCTTTTCCCTGGCCACATCAACCAGCTCTGTCTGGGGGATCCCAAGGAGCTCCCAGGCCAGCGAAGAGATATAATCCCTCCACCTGGTCCTAGGTCTACCCCTTGGTCTCTTCCCAGCTGGACGTGCCTGGAACACCTCCCTAGGGAGGCGCCCAGGTGGCATCCTAACTAGGTGCCCGAACCACCTCAACTGGCTCCTTTCGACGCGAAGGAGGAGCGGCTCAACTCCGAGTCCCTCCCTGATGACCGAACTTCTCACCTTATCCCTAAGGGAGACACCAGCCACCCTGCGGAGAAAACCCATCTCGGCCGCTTGTATCCGCGATCTCGTTCTTTCGGTCATGACCCATCCTTCATGACCATAGGTGAGGGTAGGAACGAAAATGGCCCAGTAGACAGAGAGCTTTGCCTTCTGGCTCAGCTCCCTTTTCGTCACAACGGTGCGGTAAAGCGACTGCAGTACCGCTCCCGCTGCTCCGATTCTCCGGCCCATCTCACGCTCCATTGTTCCCTCACTCGAGAACAAGACCCCGAGATACTTGAACTCCTTCACTTGGGGTAAGGACTCATTCCCTACTTGAAGTGGACAGTCCATCGGTTTCCTGCTGAGAACCATGGCCTCAGATTTGGAGGTGCTGATCCTCATCCCAGCCGCTTCACACTCGGTTGCGAACCGATCCAGTGAGTGCTGAAGGTCGCAGACCGATGAAGCCATTAGAACCACATCATCTGCAAAAAGCAGTGGTGCAATCCTTAGTCCACCGAACTGCAGACCCCCTCCCCCACGACTACGCCTCGAAATCCGATCCATGTATATTACCAGTGGCGACTGGTCATTAGGGGCAGGTGGGGCACAGCCCCACCTAGTGTCAGCAGAAAGTATTAAAAGTAATGATTACAAAAAAAATGCAAAAAATAAATTAAAAAATATATAAAATATATTTTAAGATCATGTTTATTCATCTGATTCGTCTGTACATTGCTGTTTTAGTCTGTGTTCTTCTAATTAGTGTCTACAGTGTGTGTCTATTGAGCTGTTTTGAGCCATGTGGGACAAAACCCGATCCTGCCCCTCCCTCTCCCTGTTTAAGTCAATGGTGACTGTTAAAACTACACTGCGCATGCTCAGAGTATTGTCCTATTTAATGTGTGTGGCAAAAAAATAATGACCATAGGGGCATAGTGCTGCCATCCCCACCATACGTCATCTCACATAATTCAGAGCTGATTGGCTGTAAGTACGTGTGCCGCGAAAAGTGTGGTGTGTGAAGAGGAGGAGAGAGAGCTGCAGTGAGGCGTCCTAAAACCCGGAAATAAACTGCGCATGGCTTCCCTCCACAAAAAAGCAATGATATTTCTCCATAGGATTTTAGAAAATAGCTCCAAATAAGATCTGTGGGAAACAAACCTGTTAGATAAATGCACGTTTTGTTCAGCCGGATAATATCCACATGTCTACCCTACTTTTATAATTTTCGAATCATAAATCTATTGATTAGATCAGATTTATGATAGACTTTTGAAACTACAAGAAGATAAGGAGGACTTTTACAAAAAAGTAATAGAGATTTTTGTCCAGAAGGATAGGCAAATGGACTTCATCTTCAAGTCAAGGTAAGACTGCAATTTGATTGAAAATGGGATCTTACTAAGAGAGAACAATTCAATATTTAAATGATACAATTACATTTTTTGGGTATCCTTTTGTTGAACTGTCTGTTTAAAATTAATTGAAGCATCAGACAAAAAAAGCTTTTGAAAATAATATGATATTTTGATTTAGGTCAAAATATAATATTTGTAAACCTGAAAAGTCAGTGCCTCACCAGCCATGAACCTCAGAAGCTTATATATAGACATCTAAGTTTTTTGTGCCCCACCACTTTTGTACATATAAAAACGCCACTGTATATTACAAACAGGATTGGTGACAAAGCGCAGCCCTGGCGGAGGCCAACCCTCACTGGAAATGGGTCCGACTTACTGCCGAGGACCCGGACACAGCTCTCGCTTTGGGAGTACAGAGATTGGATGGCCCTGAGTAGAGACCCCCTCACCCCATACTCCCGCAGCACCTCCCACAGTAACTCCCTGGGAACTCGGTCATACGCCTTCTCCAAGTCTACAAAACACATGTAGACCGGATAAGCGTACTCCCAGGCCCCCTCCAGGATCCTTGCGAGAGTAAAAAGCTGATCCGTCGTTCCACGACCAGGACGGAATCCGCATTGTTCCTCCTCAATCTGAGGTTCGACAATCGGCCTGACCCTCCTTTCGAGTACCTTAGAGTAAACTTTCCCGGGGAGGCTGAGTAGTGTGATGCCTCTGTAATTTGCACACACCCTCTGATCCCCCTTTTTAAAAAGGGGAACCACCACCCCGGTCGGCCACTCCTTCGGTACTGTTTCCGACTTCCACGCAACGTTGATGAGACGTGTCAACCATGACAGTCCCTCAACACCCAGAGCCTTCAGCATTTCCGGGCGGATCTCATCCACCCCCGGGGCTTTGCCACTGTGGAGTTGTTTGACGACCTCAGTGACCTCCCCCCGGGAGATTGGTGTTGATCCCCCGTCATACTCCAGCTCTGCCTCTAACATAGAGGGTGGAGTTGTCGGGTTCAGGAGTTCCTCAAAGTGTTCCTTCCAACGCCCTAACACTCCATCAGTTGAGGTCAACAACGTCCCATCCTTACTGTACACAGCTTGGATGGTTCCCTGCTTCCCCCTCCTGAGGTGTCGGACAGTTTTCCAGAACAACTTTGGTGCCGCCCGAAAGTCCTTCTCCATGTCTTCTCCGAACTTCTCCCACACCCGCTGCTTTGCCTCGGCCACGGATGAGGCTGCTGCCCTTCGGGCCTGTCGGTACCTTGCAACTGCCTCGGGAGTCCCCCGGGATAACAAATCCCTGAAGGCCTCCTTCTTCAGTCGGACGGCTTCCCTGACCACCGGTGTCCACCAGGAGGTTCGAGGGTTACCGCCCCTTGAGGCACCTAGGACCTTGAGACCACAGCTCCCCGCCGCGGCTTCGGCAATAGAGGCTTTGAACACCGACCACTCTGGTTCAATGTCCCCAACCTCCACAGGAATGCCCGAAAAGCTCCGCCGGAGGTGTGAGTTGAAGGCCTCCTGAACTTGGGCCTCCTCCAGACGTTCCTAGTTCACCCGAACTACACGTTTGGGCTTACCAGGTCTATCCAGAGGCTTCCCCCGCCACTCGACCCAACTCACAACCAGATGGTGATCAGTTGACAACTCCGCCCCTCTCTTTACCCGAGTGTCCAAAACATACGGCCTCAGGTCCGATGATACGATAACGAAATCGATCATGGACCTTCTGCCTAGGGTGCTCTGGTACCACGTACACTTATGAGCATCCTTATGTTCGAACATGGTGTTTGTTATGGCCAATCCATGACTAGCACAGAAGTCCAGTAACAAACCACCACTCCGGTTCAGATCAGGGGGGCCGTTCCTCCCAATCACGCCCCTCCAAGTGTCTCCATTATTGCCCACATGTGCGTTGAAGTCTCCCAGCAAGATTAAAGAGTCCCCTTCAGGAGCCCCATACAGGACTCTTTCCAGGGTCTCCAAGAAGGCCGTATACTCTGAACTGCTGTTGGGTGCATAAGCACACATATATATACTGTTAAAAAAACACTTAGCTCTGCAAATTGTCATCACTTACAAATGTTTATAGTGCATATAACATCAGTTTATTGTATACATATCCATATACTTATATATTATTACAATATAGCAGCAAAACCCCCCTTAACTGTACATTTCACAACTTCAATAATACATTGAATATGTTCTAATATAAACATTTTACATATTTATTTATTGTTGTTAGGTATGTGTAATTTATTTACTTTAAATTCTTATGTTTAAATGTAGGCTTTCACGTTGGCGTTACTGCTCACGATTAATTTGTAAAACTTTAGTAAAAAAATATATATAATTAAGACAAATGCATCACATCACCGAGTTTGACCCCAACTTCCTCCTGCAATTCCAGCTTGAATGTTTACCATGAATTTTATGGCAGTAAAAAGGCTAATAAGTAAGCTAATAGATTGGCACATTCACATCAACAAATGGCAACTGTACTCGCTTTAGGTATTAAAAACGGAGAAAAGGGCATTTTGCTGAAGCATGCGCCAGTTTCTTAAAGTTGAACAGGAGTGGAAGATAGCAGACAAGGTGACCACTGTTGGAGCAGATGGTGCTACCAGCAAGACCACTACCATACAAGGATAAGCCCTGTGTAGCGCACATTATACAGAGGGGAATAACAGCGGCTCTCTGTGACAGTGGCTTTGTCAATCATAGGTAAGTGTATGTTTATACAAATAATTCAGAAATGAAGTCATAATGAAGTAAAAAAACCTTCTTGGAAACCTTATTTTACCAGCTTGTCATTAATTTCGATATTACATCACGACACGTGTATTTGTTTAACTGTCACAAAACCAAATGTACTCCCTGGTATGAATAAAGTATTATGACTGATTCTGATTTACTCTGCTGAACAGAATTTCCTTTTTAATTATTTTGTATCTGATTTTATTTCACATGTATATAGTTTCCTTGTTCCTTCCTGTCACTTGCACCATTATGTCACTTTTCCTCTTTTAATTTCTTAAGAATACTCTGTTATATGAAGATGGTCATTGTGAACACTTGTAACTGTTGTGCTAATGGGCATTAAGCCTTTGAATCTTTTTATCTTGAATCTTTATCATTGAAGATTAATCAATGTCATTGACCCCGGGGTGGGAAGATTAGGAAAACAGTGCTTGCCCCTCTTGCATTACAACCACTGAGGTGCCCTTGAGGAAGGCTCTAGTTAGTACACTGAACAAAAATATAAACGCAACACTTTTGTTTTTGCTCCCATTTTTCATGAGATGAACTCAAAGATCTAAAACATTTTCTATATACACAAAATAACCATTTCTCTCAAATATTGTTCAAAAATCTGAAAAAATCTGTGATAGTGAGCACTTCTCCTTTGCCGAGATAATCCATCCCACCTCACAGGTGTGGCATATCAAGATGCTGATTAGACAGCATGATTATTGCACAGGTGTGCCTTAGGCTGGCCACAATAAAAGGCCACTCTGAAACGTGCAGTTTTGCTTTATTGGGGGGGGTGGGGGGGGGTCCGAAAACCAGGCAGTATCTGGTGTGAGGGGTAGAGGTAGGGGTAGGGTTAGGGGTAGGGTAATGTTGTGAATCGAGTGGCCCATGGTGGTGGTGGGGTTATGGTATGGGCAGGCGTATGTAATGGACGACGAACACAGGCCACTCGATTCACAACATTACCCTAACCCTAACCCTACCCCTAACCATACCCCTACCCCTACCCTTCACACCAGATACTGCCTGGTTTTCGGACCCCCCCAGACCCCCCAATAAAGCAAAACTGCACGTTTCAGAGTGGCCTTTTATTGTGGCCAGCCTAAGGCACACCTGTGCAATAATCATGCTGTCTAATCAGCATCTTGATATGCCACACCTGTGAGGTGGGATGGATTATCTCGGCAAAGGAGAAGTGCTCACTATCACAGATTTTTTCAGATTTGTGAACAATATTTGAGAGAAATGGTTATTTTGTGTATATAGAAAATGTTTTAGATCTTTGAGTTCATCTCATAAAAAATGGGAGCAAAAACAAAAGTGTTGCGTTTATATTTTTGTTCAGTGTAGATTCAATAATGCTGCTCATGGTCCTGCAGATCACACTGGATCTACTGGGAAGCCTCCAGGCGTGTTTGACTGTGTGAGTGTGTTCCTGAAAAAGACAACGCTACTCTCAGTGAAACTACCCTGGGCATATAAATGTTCAAACTAAATAAAAACATACCCGCTTTCACCTTCCCTCTGACTCAACACTAGAGACATCAAAAGCAGCACTAGAAATAATTACAGGAGTATGAGAGGCTTTAAGTGGATTTGTTCAGTGGCTGCTGTGACCACCTGATAGGTGACAGATGAGAAAAACAGCTGGAAATAGACTTTAGTGACCAGAAACAGAACGCCATGCCAACAGTATCAATGACATAGATTGGCTGTACACCTTTTACAGAAGTGGAAACAGAACCCCACAGAAAGATAACACTGCCACAGAGGGTGCAGTAATAATGTGTGAGAAATAAGTGCCATCAGGTTATGACAAATGTACAGGGAAATCACACGGAGATGCCTTACCTGCAGAAGCAATGTTTTCCACTGCCACTGTTCGTCCAGCCTGTGCCCCTTTCTAGCATTGCATTGCATTCTCCTGGCGTCATTTAGTCTACAGAGGAGTAGAACAAATAGTTCATTTTTGTAACAAATTTCATGGCATTTATCATATGAGTCATTTTGCATTTTTGGGCCTTTGTAACAAAGGCTTAGAAACACTCAGGTTTGACAAACAAGGTTTAAGAAGTAGAAAAGCAGCAAAGCAAGTACAACTTCAGAAAGCTACACCCATAGGGTCTCTGTGAGGTTGCACTTAGGCACAGCAATGCTTTGAGATAAATACTAACATCAGCATGCTCACATGCTCAGAGTGACAGCGCTAACATTTGGATGATAAACAGTTATAATATAAAGACTGTTATCCACTTTGGTTTACGATTAAGGATTACGTTAGGATCCCAATTAGCTGATATATAACATCAGTGACTCTTCCTGCGGTCCACGTTAAACATGAAACATTACATACATGACATAATATAACATTTACAGACCAGACAACAAGAGTGTTCAAATTGGAACATTTATAACTAACAATATTTCCCCACAAATACATGACCATATTTCTCATATATGTCCACTCATATATTTCAGTATAGACTAAACATATTCCTCCTACACAATTCAATAAAGGCTAACTGGTATTGCCTTCAAGGTGAAAACCATACTACGTTGTCACAGCTGGTAAAACGTGCTAGTAGGGCTATTAAGTGTTGCAAACGTTCACATATTTTATATATATATATTTATTAGCAATATGACCTCGGGCTCAGTTTAGTTACCGCTGACCTCCTGATGTGCAACCAATCAGCTAACAGAGGCGCAAGCTAGCAGAGGTAACTATAGAAACAAAAAATAGCTGGCTGTTTTCATCACAAAGCTATGCGCCCGACCTCGCGTGAGCAAAGTGCAAATCGCATTTCATGTGAATGCACTTTAAGCCATAGTTTTGGACAAATTACAATAAACCTGACTATGGCACTAGATACGATTGAAGGCCAAGGTTATTCCCATAGTTATTGAGACCTTTCACTTAAAACCATAAAAGCCAACCTCATGGTTGGTAGCGTTAGACCAACAGTCAGAGGATAACCAAACTCATTAGGATGCATTGTTTGTGGATATCAGCACCAAATGTCATGGTAATACATCCAATCATTTTTACAAATATGTCAACCTGCTTGTGGTTATAGAAGAAAATGATTCAGAGGATCACCAAAGAAAGTAGAATTCCTCTTTTGGAAATGATTAGTGTCAGCACAAAATATCATGTATAGTAAAATAATTCCTTTCCAGACCAAGGGGTTGACAGACCAAAAAACCCAGCATTACCGCCACAATAGATACAATCAAAATACGGGTCCATTAAGGAGGTAGAGTAGTGCCACACACCCTAAATTCCAAGTGTTCGATGACTGACAACAGTTGTTTAATCAACTGATAACATTTGAAGCAGATGAACTGCATTGCTGAAAAAGCATCAAATACAAACACTTCCATATTTGTTTGATATCATTTTGGACAAAGCTATGAAGAAATGAATCGTCTTAATCACCATTTCCTGACTGATCTTAGCAGAGAGGAGGTGGAGTTTGTTTGTGCTCCTGACTCTGCCTATTTGCTGTTTCACTGAGTCACTAAGCCAGCGAATCATGTCATGGATTTGCCATGTATGCATGAAAGCCTTTGTTTAAAAAGCGGTAATGCTAGGCTAATGAGTACAAAGCACTCGAGTTGACTGGTTCCCTAATTCAAGACAAACTGAGCATGAAACAAAGCTACCCTCACTTGGTAACATAACCTAGACTGTTAGACAAATTGGTAAAATAACACTTATAATCCACATAAAGTGCTCAGTGTTGTGAGCAGGTGTGGTAGCTTCAGTGCCAGAAGTTAGTTTTGAGTGTTCTAGAGGTGTTATGGTCCAAATCCAGCAGAACATCTGTGATGGGAGGTGTCTATCTGATGTCCTCAAGGACATGCCCGCTTTTACCCACCACTTCCTTCCTCCACCATAAGCTGCATTTCTGCATAAAACTCGCACCCCAAAATGGAGTATATTAGAGTGTTTGTAATGATATACCAGAAGCATTCACATATATTAGTTTCAGTTCAGAAGTCATCACATTTCTGAAGCCATCAAGACATTATGCAATAATGCGTTCTGAATTCTAAATGAGTTATTCTTATATTCTGCAGCATTTGTAGAAGTGAAATGCCAAAAAGACTGATGGAACACTTGAGAGACCTCCAGCAACACAAAATCAATATTTATATTGAAAACGCTGCCAATCTCAAAACCCACTTATGTGACCTCGTTTTGATGGCATAGAACTATCTTGTTTCTGCATTCCTGCTTAGCTTTGATTCTCTGTGGAACTGCTTCACATATGGATGCATGCATCACAATAACACAAAAAAGCAGTATGCACATACATTTGTGCACAATGAACACACAAACATGTAAATACACTTTGATTTCCTGCACTGTTGGTGTTTACCCAGAACAGTTTTGGAGGGATGATGAGATTCAGTTCCAGCTAGATTAGATCATAAATCAAAAGTCATTATTTAAAGCCAAACATTTCATTTCCATTCCTAATCCATGGAATGAAAGGTCATCCTAATCTGACATAGGCCTATTTCCGTTTTCATTCATTTCATCCAAATGAAGATTGCGGGCGCATGGAGAAAGAGGTTGTGGATTGAACAGCAGAGATCATCCTGGGCTTGTATTAATCACAGCAGACATTACTGTTTCATCTCACTGTGTCTTTAAACTTGTATTCAAAATCCAACCAGTGGCTTTAAACAAAACGATTGGAAGGTCTGAGGACGTTTTTTTCTTTAATGTGACAAGTTAAATCGTTTGAAAAAGTTATCATTAGACAGAATTAAACTTGTAATCCTTAGTGAAAGACAATTTATTTTAGAAGATAACACATCAATATACAATGTTGTTAGGTCAAGGCGGATTAACTGAGACCCCCCATTAAGCAGGTCTTCCTTTATTGAAGGCCACCTACTATGCTCATGTTCAGGTTCATATTAGTATGTTGTGCCTCTACTGTCACTTGCTTTAATGTTCAGAAAGCTCTTTATTTTTCTCATACTGCCTGTGCTGCAGCTCCTCTTTTCACCCTCTGTCTGAAACCAGAGCCCAGACTGCTCTGATTGGTTAGCTGGCCAACTGTGTTGTGATTGGTGATCCGCTTAGATATGTCCCGCCCTTTAGCCTATCACATACAAAGTGTGCGAGTGTTACATAGTGATGTCACTATGTTACACAAGTAAACACAGGGGTCCAATGGAGGCATTGGGGGGTGTATTCAAGTGTTTTGCCAAAAACAATATCCTACAAGACTGCATTTAAACATTTAATATTCATTGTCACTAGTTTGAGAATTAAAAGTAGCATCATCAGCAGGTTAAAATGGGTGCTTCAATAGTTGCATTATATTACATTTCATTTAGCTACATTTTTTATCCAAAGCGACTTACAATAAGTGCAATACACCATATACTGTATACAACTCAGAAGAACACCACAAGTGCAGACATATTCACTTCAAATCAGCCAATCTTTTGTAAATGCTGGTTCATTTCTTTCAGATGGGCTAAACTCTTTTTAATTACTGCAGTGCTTCTTTATTGTATAATAGTTAAAAGCAATACGAGTGGGTTTTAGTTTGTTTAGACTTTATGCTTTCCTGATATACATTTGTATGATTCTTATGAAAGCAAATGTGCATTAAATGAATTTAAATGTACCCTATATCTTCCTCCACATGAGCAGGTCTTGCTGTCATCTCAGCAGTAGCTGCCAGTGGTGATGGGGATCACACAGGAGAGAGGGAGATGGGTTAGGATGGTGATGGTTGAACCGGCTGGGATGACAGTGGGCTTTAAACAGTACTCACACTGAGTCCTTCCAAAACCTTCTTTCATCGAGCAATCTTTACTGACTCTGAGAGAGGCAAGTTTAATCCTGCAGATTTACCTGCTGAGATTTTACCTCAAGCAACAGCGAGGATGAAGGCAATGGAAAAAGATAGAACCCCCTTTGCAAATAGAATGTAAAAGAGTTGAGTTCATCTTCATGTTTGTTCATTCTTACGGTTTACTGATACAGACAAACTTAAGAAAGTGAAATCAAAGACTACAATTCATGAACAACTCTCATGAATGATTTCTGTAAGTAAACAACAGATGAATGGAAGTGGCCCATGTTAAAATTAGATAAGATAAGACGGACCTTTATTCATCCCTGTGGGGAAATTCAGTAGTTCAAACAGCAACAGGGTAAGGATGAAAAACAGGACAGCACAGATTCACACAGATTAATTCAATTTAAGATAAAATCAAAGATAAAAATGAAAATGATGAAAAACTATGAAATAAGAAATGAATACAAAATAAAAATGGGCATATATACATATTGGGTCATATAAACTATGAAGTAAGAAATGAATTAACATATGTTGTGAATGTTGGTCTATAATGTTATCTAATGTTATATATAACAATGAATTAGTGACAATGTAAAAACAATGTGACAATGAGGTAACTTAGCCAAAATCAGCCAAGGGACAACTTCTGCGTCTGAAAGGTATGGAAGCCTGTTTGCGCCACAGGAAAAAAAAATCAAAAAATCCTGTAAGTCAATATATTGAATTAGCCATCTCAATATATCTAATTAGCTATCTCAATATATTGAGCTATATATTTTTTTTTTATTGAAACAATGATGTCAAATACAGAATAAGGCACATAGACATCAATGTTCATCATATAGGCGGTACAACTTTATATTAAAGAGGACATATCATGCTATATTTGAACAATATATTGTAGGGCCATACCTATATAAAGTATATACATTTTTATTTATTTTTTAAATACCAAACAGATCCTGCATTTTAGCCATGCCTCATTTCGCTCTATTTGCTCTTTCCAGCGCTGTTTTTGCAGGGGGCTGAATGTATTTACAAAGTGTGAAGAGGAGGCAACTTTAGAATAGGGAACCTGTTCAGGTCAATTATGGGGCTTTCACGGCTTTCACACCTACGCGGTTCCAGGGCCGGTTCGGAGCTAGAGCCTGAAAAGCACCGCTTTTTCCTGTTCACACCGCAGCGGAGTCGCCTCTAAGCTCCGGAATCCGGTTTGTTTCAAGCACCAAAAAATTGTCGGTCTAGAAGCAAGAACCGCATATGTCGCGTTTACGTCGGAGGGGGGCGAGATTAACCTGAGCTAACAGTTAAAGGTGAGTAGGCCTACGGCAAATACAAGTTGTAACAAGCAGTAGCGCTGACCAAAGTGACTAGAACGCAACCACACACTTATAAAAACATTTTATAAAGTCATGCAACACTAACCAGGCTTCGTGGGATTCTGTTTATTTGTACCTTACTTTGACCATCCGTTCGCTGTTATTGATCATTGTGGAGAGAGGCAGACGTTTTGTTTTGTATTATAGCAGCTATCGGATGGAATCAATACATGGGCTGCACAGGTTGTCATGTCCGACTATCACAAGTAGAATCATAATGAAAAATACGCCGGTAAAATGTGCCTGTAGGAAACGGCTTATGCCACAATAGGATAGCAACAACAAGTAGTCAGTTTAGCTTTGGTTGCTATGCTAACATCACCCATTTTATACCAGAGAAACTTTAATAACAGCGTTGTGATGCCAAACAGCGTCAATTCAGACTGACACACATTCACTTATGGGGAATTGGGGATATGTATCAGCTGCTTGTGTGACAGTCAGACAGTGAATACTTTACAGCGGACGCTGCCGTGTGAGCTAACCCGAAACTAACGGGAGAATAAACTCCAATGGAAGAGCAGCACTGCAGCGGTTGGTAAATGCCGCTGAAACACATTAATAAACAATGAACCACGGCACTCGGGAGAAAAGTATAAGGTTGGATAAGTCGTTATTTAATTTAATCTGGCTTCGTATGATTAAAAGCAACACGATCATCGACCCGACGCAGTCCCCCATTGTTGTTGTTGTTGTTGTAGTGAGCACCGTAACGCCGTTGGGGAGAAAATCAGCGACGTAAACGGTGACGTCATGACGCAGCAGTGGCAGCACCAGTCGGGCTCTGGGCGGTGTGAACAATACGGGGGCTGAAAAGAAAAACCGGTTCCGAACCAGAAAAGCTCTAGCACGGAGCTAGAACGGGAATCGCGTTGGTGTGAAAGCCCTATTAGAGTCAAATGACTAGCTTATTGGTTATTGTGGTTAGGGGTGTGGTTAGGGCGCCGGCTGCTGGAGTGAAGGGAGTGGCTCGGCTGGAGGCCAGACAGCTGATCGGAATCAGTGCCGGAATAAAAGCATGTCGTAACCTGGTTCTGGTCTGTTTTGCAGTAGGCGGGATCCTGGAAGGTCGCCAAAGGACCTGTGAAGGTTCCCACATGGGCAACGTTTGAGACCCGTGTATACTTTGTTTGGAGCTAATAAACGCCTGTGATCAATCAACCTGCTCTTTCCGTCCCTATTTGAACCCTGTGTGAGCGGAGAGGCTCACAGTTATGAACAAGACTTCACTTTAAAATAGGGAACATATTCTTAGATAGAAATAGGCTACCTAATTTTGTGTTATTTAGACATATTGAGGAGAGCATATTAAGACCAAAACTCATGTACAACAACTTCCTTACTTGCAATAAATAAGCACTAATTAGAGGGTTATTGAGGAACAACTCTCAACTAATGGCCTATTACTTGTAGAATATAGCAATATATTGAGATAGCTAAGTCAATATAATGAGATAGCTAAGTCAATATAATGAGATAGTAAGTCAATATATTGAGATAGCTAAGTCAATATATTGACTTACAGGATTTTTTAATTTGTTTTCCTGTGGCGCAAACAGGCTTCCATACCTTTCAGACCCAGAAGTTGTCCCTTGGCTGATCTTGGCTAAGTTGCCTCATTGTCACATTGTTTTTACATTGTCACTAATTCATTGTTATATACAACATTAGATAACATTATAGACCAACATTCACAACAGGATTTGTTTTCCTGTGGTGCAAACAGGCTTCCATTGAAAGGGGAAGCCAATGCAAAAACCTGAATTATTTCTAATGGCCAGCAGGGGGTGACTCCTCTGGTTGCAAAAAGAAGACGGATTGTATAAAGTCTATGAATTTAAATGAAATGACCCTTCTTCCTACCTGATATCGTCCCTCAGTAAATATTTCCGTGACATGTTTATGTTCTCAATTTCTAGTATCAAATCTTATTTACGACAGCTTATTATTCATTTTGTAAATTATCTTAACATTTAGAGTAAAATACTCCAAAGCAAGCAATGCTTTAGTGCAGTGGTTCTCAAAGTGTGGGGCGCGCCCCCCCTGGGGGGCGTAGAGGCATGCCAGGGGGGGGCGCGAGAGACCATGAGGAAAAATGGTTATATTAAAAAAAAAAAAGTTTAAAAAAAAAAAAAAATCATAATTTGAACAATTATTGATTCGAAAATAATATGATACAGTACTATTACGTCTGGGTCTCTGTGTTTCATTAAAGCTCGGCTCTGTGTGTGTGTGTGTGTGTGTGTGTGTGTGTGTGTGTGTGTGTGTGTGTGTGTGTGTGTGTGTGTGTGTGTGTGTGTGTGTGTGTGTGTGTGTGTGTGTGTGTGTGTGTGTGTGTGTGTGTGTGTGTGTGTGTGTGTGTGTGTGTGTGGAACGAGCCATTTTGTGTGTGTGCGAGAGAGAGAGAGAGCGCACCGGTACCGGAGATCGTTGTTCTTAGCTTCTGGTGCTAGCGAGCTACGCTAACGGATATAAGGAGTTTTTTCAACAACAAGGTGGAGGAGAGTCCTCTCCTGTCAGACTAAGAGACTCAGTGAACTAAAGGACTCTCTGAGTGTTATCTCAGTGGGTCTCAAACGTTTTGGTCACCATTAATGTAAACAATTATTTCCGAGGCACACATTTATATGATCATTATAGTTATACAAAAATAAGAGAATAAATGAAAAACAGGTATGAAATACTATATGACATTAAAAAAAGAATAAAGTTTAAAAGAGTGATTTGTAAAATATCCATAAAGAAAAAGTAAATCTGTTTACAGTTCCGTTTCATCTGGTTGTTGAGAGAGGTATCCATAGATCTCTTCATTTTGCTCTCAATGTGTCCACACACCACCTATAAAAATAGCACGTTACCCCTGCTTACACCTATATGCCGTGAGCTGATTATCGAGCCTTCGTTGTAACAGTTGCGGGAACACTGTGTATGTGCGTGTGGAGAGGGTTGCAGTAGACAATTCCACTGTAGCGACCGGTACATTAATGGGAAACCCTAAATGTTTGAGCACCCTCTATGAAACGTCAAGCTACCACACAGCACCCCCAAAAGAAGTCTGTGGCGCCGCCACTGAGCCTGACTATGTGTGTTGGGGGGGCCCGACTTTTTTTTTTTCTCCAAAGGGGGGGCCTGACAGAAAAAGTTTGAGAACCACTGCTTTAGTGTGTGGCTGCCTCGGCGGATGCAGGCAGACATTTTAGACACAGCACACTTCTGTGTTTTTTTGTAGCACAGAAACGATGATTGTAATTGGAAGTAAATAGGATTCCGAACACAAATAAAACTGGGAGTTTACCAAGCCTGGGTCTATGCCCATGTGACGTGGGTCTACAAATGGTAAACAAATAATAGATAACAGTTTTGGATTTGCTGTCCAACAAAGCTTGAATACGCGAATTGTAAAACACTGATACATATTGAGTACTGCATTCAATTAGAAACTCTAGCATAATTGGCATTAATTAAAAGCCAAGCATTTCAAACATGCCTTACATTTTTTTATCAAATTCAAAAATCGAAAATCTGTCTCACACCAAGTCATTCTCATGATTAAGACCTAATTACCAGAGACTGATCCGAACAGGGCTAAATAAAGAATGAGACTGAGAATGATATGTGCTGCTCAAAGTTAATGAGCAACTCACCCATGGGTCATGGACATTGGAAATATTATTTCTGCATGCAAGAAGCAAGCCTCAGATTCCACATGGTCGCATAATGAAGGGGATTAACAAAGAATACCTCCTGTCATCTGCGGACGGCGTGATGAGCTGAGAGGGGACTGAAGGAGAGGGCGAGTGATGAAGAGAGGAGGGAGAGAGAGAGACAGAACTAGGCCAATTGTTCTGATGTGCTTAACTCTTTCTGGCTTTGTGTGTGTGTTTTTGTGTGTTTATGTAAACAGGATCACATGTCTGAACCAAGCTTGTTTAAAAAAACGATACACAGTTACAGTAAGTATATACTGTATTTTTCAAAGGATTGTGTTGATGAGTTAATGTAGATGGGATTTACAATCCCCTAGGAAACAGTAAGAAATAAGCCAACAACTGTCAATATTTTTGAATGAAATTATACTAAATCCTGATTTGTGCATAGCAGTATTTGATATTGAATTTCGTTTTTTTCAACGGGGACCCTATTTTCCAATGGCTTTGTTATTTTAAAGAGTACTTGTGAAAACAGTTTTTGATTTGCCTAGTATTGTGAGAGACTGTTGCAGCCATAAACCAGGTTGAAATGCAATCCTTTTACACAATTCCACACCATTAATGTATGTCAAATTATGTGCTTGTTTTTTTGCCCCTGACAGGCTCAGAGAAGTAATATCATAACTGTCTGAGAACATTATGGAAAGGTGCTTGTAGAGAAATACAATGTTTTCTTGACTTTTCGCCTGATAACGCCTTTTTCTTAACCATATCTGGTTAAAGAATAAGTCCGGTCCTCGCTAGATTAGTAGTGGAGTAGAAGTATGAAATGGAATTAAAGTTGAAATAACAAGTAGCAACTTTCATTTCCAAAAATATATGCCAGTGCAGAAGTGCTATTAAAATTGCATTATCTTCAATATCAAGCATTCTACCGGTTACAAAAATATTATACAGAAGTCCAAGAAAAAACGACACAATTCTTACTTAAATTATTACCTCAGTAAACATTTTCCTTAACCTGTTAAACCCAGAGCCTGTTTTTCAGGTTTCAGGCTCGAAAATGACATTCCCAGAACAAATGACTATAACTTCACTTCTAAAAGGTTTATATGAATAATTGTTGTTATCAAAGCAAGGTTACATCTGTGAGTTGGATGTAGAAGTGTCAGAATCAATATAGATTTTTCTGTGTCAGAGTAAATTCAGATGGAACATAGCAAAAAAATGTAAATTCCTGTCTCCGCCTAAAGAAAACCCATTACTTATAGTGAAGACCAACTTTGAATGATGGCTTAGTAGCCTAAAAGCTTTAGGAATCCAAAGTATAACATATAATAATTACCCTGTATCAAGATTGAGGCAAAACAAGTGACATTTGACCTTTTTAGAGAGGTTTATGAAAATAAAGTCCAGGCGGAATAAGCTTTGGGCACATTTGGGCACATTTGGTTCCATCAGTGCCATTTGACCTTTTTCAGGTACCAGACTATAAAAATCATTGTATTACATTGAATCATCACTATAGGTATTCATTCCACCCAAAACAACAACAAAAAATATTAAAAAAAATATATATATATATATTTTTTTAATTATTTTTTTTTAAATATATTTTTGTGTGTGTGAGCGTGTGTACTAAGTGTGTGTATGTGTAGGTGTGTATGTGTAAGTGTAGCTGTGTGGATATGTGTAGGTGTGTGTAGCTGTGTGGGTATGTGTAGGTGTGTATGTGTAAGTGTAGCTGTGTGTGTATGTAACTGTACCAACGCACTATACAATAAAACCACACTGTAGGTCATTGTGTGTAGGTGTACTTGCACAATAAAAAAAAACAGAAACATAGGTAACATTTGACTCCAACTGGGGCAGATTTATTTCAAACATTTTACCAACACACTATAGGCATGTAAAAACAAACATTTTACCAATGTACTATACAATAAAACCACAATGTAGGTTTGTAAAAACAACAAATATTTTACCAACACACTATACAATAAAATCACACTAGGTATATAAAAACAACAAGTATTTTTTTTTAAATAAACACTGGCAAAACGTTATACCTACCTGAACTTTATACCTACCTGAATGTTCCAGTATTTAGGTCGTGCCACTCCCTGAAACAGTTCTTTTTGACAGTGAAGCACAGAGGGACCTGGCACTTCCTGCAGTACACAGGTGTCTTCACCCTTTTGAGTCCAGCATCTAGGCACCTCCTGCAGTTCTTCCTGACCTTGGTGGCATCTTCCCCATAATACTCGGACATGCATGTGAGTGGTGGAGGAGGGGGTGTTGGAGGTGCAGGGCCTTCAGCAGGGCCTTCAGCAAACTCCAACAATTCTGCAGCAAGCTGCTCCCTGAAAGTCTTCTGGGTGTGTGGCTTTGTCCTGCTGGGGTCACTCCTCATCTAACAAATGTGGAAAAACAAAGAGATTAGATTAATTCACTGGCTTATACTTATAGGATAATATTAGACTATAAATGAATAATATTACACCAAATAAATAAGTAAACACATGTATATTCATTCACTGGCCATTCATTTAGAAAATGTAACTCCAAAAAGACAAGTAACACTATTTAGCATTTTGCCTAATCATTCCTGTAGCTTCTTGGCTAAGCTAGCACTATGATGCAGTTCCACCAAACACATAAGTAATATATAAAAACAGAGAGTCACTACTGTCCGGATCCAGGTCTGGCTGGAGGAGATCTTCATCATCCGACGAAGAGTAATCTGGTATGAGCTATCGTCAGCTAGCATCTCTATCACCTGCTCGCCTCGGTGGTGAAGCTCTCCCTTCTGGCTGCGTAATGCGTAATGGAGCCGGAGGGGCGTAGTTTATACTACGCAGGATCATATATTTGGAACCCATTGGTTGATTTGGGTGATTGACACCTTTTCTGAACCGTTAGAGCCAATAGAATCGAGTGACAGTTAGTAAATCCCGCTAAACACTTACGTCAAGTAGAGAGAGGTTCGCGTAAACAGCACGTGAGACAGCATTAGCTCGGGACTGCGAAACGTTATACCTACTCTGCTGCCATGAATGTAATGATAGATTATCAGGAACAATTCTAAAGTGACTAATAGACATTGGATTAACCTTAAACAGCGTTTTTATTCCCTTGAACACGAGCTTTGATCACAAAACAGCAACGGTAAGACATAATTATTGTTATGGTTTTGAAAACTGTTGTTTTTTTTCTTCTCTGTTCTGGCTGATATCTCAGTGAGTTTCTGTCCTACAGTGATGATACTTATAATAAAATAATCTGTGGAGTATCAGCAGATGATATGTAGTTTGTGCAGAACATATTAAGTTTTAAAGATCGTTTTTGCTAGTTAGCACCGGAAGTAGCATCTGCCCGTTTTAGCTAAGGGCTAATGCTAACGCTTCTTGTGAGACTTGTGTTTTGTTTCGGTAAAAATGGTTCGTATAGTCAGTTAGCTGAGATTCTTCTCGTTAATCTGGTATAACACATTAATAGGTTTTTAAATATTAAGATGCCCTGAGACACAGTGTCGTGAAAAAAAAAAAACAGGGTCCCCGCCGGCGGGGACCTTCGGGCTTGAGTTAATGGTCTCAGTTACTAGTTCCAATTATTCTTGAATATAGCTCATTGTTGATTTTGTAAATGATGGTCCCATTTAAAGTTAAATGGAAGATAATGTTGAGAATGCTTTACAGGCTGGCTCTGTTGGGATTGACAGGTATTTTAGTGTTCTCGTATTTTGTCTTCAAACTTTAACCCCTTTATAATGAGTTTTCAGTTCATGAAAGTTGGAAGTAATTTGTCAGCCTCCGTTTTATACAGCTCTACACTTCCTTGTCACTCTTGGTTCCAAAAAAAAAGATAGCAACGGCCAAAAAGCAAAAACTCAGTGCTTCAGAACTGTAGTCCACAAGCCGATGAGTTCAATGTCACAGTGATCATGTCCACTCCTAAACTCATCATGTTACTAGGTACAGTACTTGATAACATGTACTTTGTTACTTAACACCACTATCTGCCACTTAACGTATCTTTTCATCTCATCTAATAACGATTAAAGAATTCTTTGTTAGGTAACACAGAATGCACGAACACGAGGGAACCCTTATACAAGGAAAATCATAAGGCGCTTTCAGAGCGGATATTCTGTTAATACCCTCGGCTTCCATGTGAATTGATATGCATGCAGGGATTGTGGCATGGATTGTTTTTAGCAAAACATCTGCATTTAATCCCCTTTTGTGCATCATTCAGATGGCCATTATTCATACATGGACACGTGACAGAATGCTGATTTGCTATTTAAAATGTGTTACTTTCCATTTGATCCATGCAGATTGTTTTTTCTACACTTTGCCAAAGAGGTTTCTATAATAACACAACAGGGCTGAGGAAACCCACACAGTAAATCCTGGATTAGATGTGAGTGTTTAAGAACCTAGTTAAACAGTGTGCTTACTGTGTGCACATGATATATGAGCAAGACAAAAAGGCTATCATTTATGGTAATACATTGGAAATAACTAATGGCAGCAACAAAGAGTCCTGACATAATGGGTGTTTAGTGGTTGGTTGGGGTGTGTTCATACAGGTGATAGCTCTTGGGAAGACAGGACAATTGGTTTCCCTCTTAATAAGTCCACTTAGAATTTGGCAAGAAATGTCGTCAAAATGATGAAAACACTTGTTGACCTTGAGATTGTATAATGTCCCGAAAATCCCCCACTTAGTTTTCTTTTGGTGTAACTTGGCATGTCTTTGTGATTGGAAAAAAGCAAAAGGACAACAACCTTTGGCAATATTTGTAATATGACGTCCATTAGGAGATTGATTCTTCAGAGAAAGAAAGAAGTCGAGTGCGTGCGTGGCGGAGGATGGTTGAAATAATGCAGGGGGGGGGGGGCAAAACTTCAGGAAAGGAGAAAAAAAATGCAGTTTCCTTGTCAATACAAAAAGCGTTATCTCATCTGTGGTTCCTTCTCCTCCGCCCCCGCCGTGCCCTCGTCTCTCCGTGGGGACCAAACCTCCGCTGTCACCTGTCAATCAAGCTCCTGACAGATGGTGACCTTGCTCGGCAGTGTTGGGAACGATTTCAATTGACCTTGCATTTTCAGGTTGCTTCCGCTGCTGGTTTCCCTGGCAATTGGCTTTTAAGAGAGGCTCCATGACAAATACAATGGGATTGATTAGCTCTCAGATAAGTTGATTTATTGGGCTCGGGTCTGAGGGGTTGTACTACAGATAGTCACAATCGGGGTGAATAAGCTTGGATTTTTACATTGAAGGTTGATTTATTTCAGGCAGAAATCTATCAATGCATACACTATCAAACCACTTACATTCCCATAACATACAAAATGAGAATGTCCTTTTATAGAAATCTATGTAAATGTTTGAATGCATTTGCTTGGCGATTCCTTACAGTGCTCCTGTAATTCTTTTTTTCTCTCACATAACGGCTCATATAGGCATTAGTTCATATACTTTGACATTGAAGGTTGATTTTTATAGAATTTTATAGAAGTCTATGTAAATGTTGGAATACAGTTGCTTAGTGTTCAATTACACTAAATACAAATCTGAAATTGGGTTGTCTTACAGAAGGAAAATGGGAATTATGAACCTGCGAACTACTAGGTATTATCATTTAATAGAAGCTGCTATGTCCCGCAAAAGTATATCAGCATTATTTTCGCTCCGTACTGTGACTTGTTGAAGTTGTTCTTCTGGTGTGTGTGTGTGTGTGTGTGTGTGTGTGTGTGTGTGTGTGTGTGTGTGTGTGTGTGTGTGTGTGTGTGTGTGTGTGTGTGTGTGTGTGTGTGTGTGTGTGTGTGTGTGTGTGTGTGTGTGTGTGTGTGTGTGTGTGTGTGTGTGTGTGTGTGTGTGTGTGTGTGTGTGTGTGTGTGTGTGTGTGTGTGCAGGGTTAGCTGTCTAACTCAATCTGTCCAAGCTCATGTTTCTGTCAGGGTTAGCGTAAGCCAGCAGTCAGATATGTCAGACACTAAATGCCAGTTTCAGTGAACCAAGTCACTTTTTTGTTTTTGTTTCTCCCATTTCATACGTAGAGCTTAACGAAACAAATCACCGACACTGTACGGGGGGTGTGGGGATGAAGAAGAATAGATAGTGAGAGAATTATACAGCAGGGAAGACTCTACTACAAAATATGCTGATGTGTGTGAGTGTACATGTGACATGGTGATGCTGTTCCTCTCGAAGACACAGAGAACTGTCACAATATGCATTCTCCCCCTTTTTCCTCCCTGTCTCCCCCCCTGGCACTGTCTCTTTCAGTGGGGCAGTCAAAATGATTGAGGTTTTTTTTTTTTTTCCTTGGTGGAAAAATAAAAATTGTAGCCTCTGCGAGCGGTGTCTCTCACCCATTCCCTCGCCCAGTCAAGCTCATTCTCACACATCACAGCCCCTTCCTCCCTCCCACCCTCTCTCTCCTTCCTCCCCTCCCTGGCTCTCTTTTGCTCACTCTCTCTCTCATGAATGTCACCTCTACTGATGGTGGCTGCTGGAATTCACACACACATACTCTCACAACCACTCGCTGACTTTGGATGGGAGGGGGAGGAGGAGAAGGAGGGAGGGGGGTTCGGTGAGGACTGTGGGAAAGGAGCGTGCCATCGGAGGCAGATGAGGAATCTCTTGTCTGTCTGTGTCCATGTCTCCGCTGCCTTCCAGGCAACATTCCCACCAAGACCGCCAACGTCCCGCCTGCTGTTACACCTCTGGATTTAAATCGGCTGGATTACCGCTCCGACTCTCGCCTCGTTATACGCCGCTACATTTAAATATGAGGCAAAGTTGGACCTCCGTGGACTGCACATACGGTGACAAACAGTTTGATTTTTCTCGCGCTTTTAAGAGCTTCTTAGCATCCAAAATGTTCTCACTTTTCTTCAGTAAAAGTGTTTTTATATGTAAAACTAATTAGGCTCCTTCTCTGTGGTGTTGTCAAGTCAAAGTAGTTTTTTTTGCTATATACATTTTTTTTTAACTTGGCCATTTTAATGGGAAGATGAGTGGGGAAGAGGGGTAGCAATATGTCTCCGTCTTCCCCTTTTTTAAATTCAAACGTTGGATTTTCAGTTATTTTTAAAACTGAAAATGTGACTGTGCCACTTTTGTGTGTGCTCTGATAGTGTGATATTTTTGGGTTGACTTAACATCAGACTGCAGGTGAATTTACACATCTTCCAGTTTTTCCCTCTCCAAGGGAACCCTTAAACTAAACTCTTGCCTGTTAACCCACTTAGACGGCCGATCTCCCCTGTGGGGGCTTCTCTAAACCGTCTGTCCTACTCTAGTTTTTTTTGAGGAAAGCAAAAGCCGAACAAGCAAGAAGGGGGTACTGGGAAGGAAAACAAACCCCCCTCCCAAAGGTGAGAGGGGGGGAAGATGGCAGCTCTCGCCAGCTCTCTCATTAGACAGAAACGGGCTGTCAAGGAGGACCCAACCAACCGACCGGTAGTCAACAAGCGGAAGCCCTGTCCTAAGAGCAACAAGTCCCTGTGCCAGAAGCAGATCCTGGTCTTGATATCCAAAGTACGACTATGTGGGGGTCGAAAGAGCCGAAACGAGAAAAGACCAGGTGAGTGTCAACGCTACGGTTTACATTTTTCTCTGCTTTTCTCACGTGTTGGCATATTTGGCTAGAAACGAAAGCTTACATTTTTTTTATTTTAAGGAAAATGGAGCAAATGAGCATTACATTTTTACAATTTAATAAAAAAAGGAAATACCCCATCTGTTTATTGTAAAACTCAAATCATTGTCATAATGTCAGGTTTTAAATGCTACGTATTTTACTTGAAAGAGTCCTGCAGGTTTGTTAGGCTCAAAAACCTGCCAGAGAGCTTTCTTACATATATTATTAAGCAGACAAAAACTGTATCAAAAAACCTTTCCTCAAGGAATCAACCAGCATGACAGCTAGTTTTATAAAAGCACAAACAATCAGTTCACCCTGGATTCACCTTTAAAGTCATTTACTTCATTTATGTTGCAGTCATAGCTCCTAAATCCTGATGGTTTCACAGCAGCACCGGTTAACAGGCCAGTCCTATTGTTGCTTCACCTGTGTGATACACTGTTGTTAAATAAATGCAAAACTCAGCTGAAATTATTTTCCATTCACCCAACGCTGCATTAGCATTCCAAAACATCCCGGCCCAAGGGAACAATAAACTGTGATGTTAGCTACAAAAAAACATCACAACAGTTGTATGCAGTCGATGCACTCCTTCTTGTTTTATGCACATCTGCACATTGGGGATTTAAAGGTTCATATTTCAGTTACAAATTACCACATGGGCTACTCATGATTACAAACATTTGCACAACAAATAGTGTAATCATGAATGAGATTTAATAGAAATGTAAACGGATGTACACAACTGAGTAGTTAGGTTGAGGTTAATATGTTTGTTTTGAAGTTGTGTATTGAATGTATGCAGTATATGACAGACATCTGCACTCACAACATGTGGGTTGTAAATTCCAACGGTTGAATTTGATTGTTTAGATGAATCACCAACTTGTTTGATTGGTCATTGTTCTGGCCATAATTTGTGCTAAAATACTCACAAAACACTTAATTTGTATACCAAACATTACAAAGAAAGCTATTTCTAGTAAACTGGACTTACATTGTCACTTATCCTACAGTTTTGACACAGAAACAATGTGTACAAAAATGTTCCTGTGCTGGATAACTTTTTATTTGCTGTTTTTCTTTGGAAGCTTTGAATGATTAATTATGTGATGTGTTGCCAACATTGCCTACTATCTTGTCAATGGAAAATGTGCCATGACTCAAATTAGCACAATTGAGGGTGTAACATCTCTTTGATGTTGTGCTTGCAGCTACTTGTGTTGCTTTGTTGTTCTATTATACTATTCAAAAAGGATTACAAAATAAAAATAGTCAACTTTTTTGTTTGATTTCTTAAAATCCAAACCTCTTTGTAATACTTTTCATAACTGACAACGAGAGAAAATAATGTAATTTATTGATTTATTTGAGCAGTTTTCTTCACTCCTTTGGTGTGACTGACAGAATGCTGAATTATTGAATTCATGGCTGAGAAATATTTTTGCCTTATTCATGCACAACTATAAGTGTAGTATGTTTAAGCTAAATTATGCATATTACAGAAATGTCACTGAACAAAAATCCTTCATCCATAGTGTGTGGCACACTTTTATGGCTGATTGGGGAAGAAAACAGTGTTTTCAACCCCCGGAGCTAAAGACTGCATCTAAGCAGATTGATCGTGAGAATGATGAGGAATGAGCAGAGCTTTGTGCTTGATGATGACTTTCATTTGCAGGTCTGCAGGTCACCCTTGAAAAAGAGATCTTTTGATCTCAAGGGGCTTCACCTGGTTAAATAAAGGCTACAAACAAACAAACAATTTCATTCTGCACCACTGTGTTCACATATGTCTTCTATGCTTCAAACAACATTGTAATACAACAAAAAAGAGCTGTAGAGGTACCAGATGTACAGAAGATTGTTCTGTATTTTGTGTGAGAAAAGCAGGAACCTTCCCCTGATATTTGTTATGAAAGTTTTGCTTAAGTGCCATTTGTGTTATTTATCCAAATCAACAAATAGGCTACATTGATTTAATTCATTTATTGAAGGAAATTAGCATCCTGCTGACACCAACTCATTTCATGGCGACACAACCCACATTTCAGACTTTGCAAATGTGACAAAACAATAACTAAATCTAATAAAATTGCTTTATTTCTTACAGAAAGGATATTGAGACCAACTGTTTCATGTTGCCTTGAAAATCCCTTTTTTTATTATGAAAATGGCTGTAAGTTGTTTATATAATAGTAGTAGACCATGGTCATTGACGTAATTTTTTTAAATATTATATAGAACATTATAGTGAAAACTGTAAACTCAAATGTATTATTCACTTGTAGAAACCGTAAAATGAAAAAGCTCTAGTCTCTAAATATTTACCATTGATATTCTATGAAGTTTCCAGGAAATTATTATCTAAAAAAAAAAAAAATGTTGACCTGTTGATTTAGCTAATTCTGAAGGTCAGGGTATCACCATTGACCATGAATGTCTTTACAATGGTCAATGACAGAGGTCAATGAGGAAGTGCCTTAAACCTGCATTCCTTCTAGTGGCCAGCAGGACGAAGAGAAGTCTGAGGCCGTTTCTCAATGTCGAGTAAACCTGCTGCAGAGCCACTATTTCAAGTATACTACGTCATCGAGTGGCGCCAAAGGACTGTTTAAATGCATGTTAAATGCCCAGCATTCGGCGCCACTCGATGAAGTAGTATACTTGAAATAGTGGCTCTGCAGCAGGTATACTCAACATTGAGAAACGGCCTGACTGTATAGAAGTCTATGAAAAAATGCCCCAACTCACCTTATTATTACCTAAGTAAACATGTTCCTAATGCGTTTATGGTCTCAATTACAGGTTTTAGGTATTCTTATAAATAACGGTCCCATTTAGAGTAAAATAGATGATAAAGTAGGTTGTGCTTTAGCGTGTGGCTACTATGTGACTGACAAGTCACTACCATGGTGTGGTCGGGTCCCGTTGCTGTCCCGTTGCAGTGTTTTAGTTTTAGAATATTTACCCTTTCATGTTGTGTTTTCAGATCCAAAAAGTTAGTTGTAAGACTTTGATTGCCTATCAGTCTTATTCAGCAATTTGCTACGCTGAACTCTCTCGTGTCTCTTCTAGTTCCAAAAATCCCTGATTGTGACGGGAAAAACCAAGACAGGAAAGTAAAAAATAAAACATATGGCGACGTCCAAAAGTGAATACCTAGTTACAAGGAAATACATTTATATGTTCATACAGCAATCCCAGGATTCTGTAGATTCTCTACCAGTTGTGTTATTTTTAAGGAGAGTTTTTCTCAACTGTCATATTAGCATCACACCAGCACACAGGCTATATTTACAACCACTATAAAACAACTGGCTACTGAAATGATAGGATGGACATAAACCCTGCTGCTTATACAAGTTGTTGGCACAAAGCTTACACTGGATGAGATCCATGACAAACCACATAATCTGATTTCTTCCTGTTCATCATCCTTTTCTATAGTGTCCTGTTCTGTCCCCATACAAGTAACCCTCACTAGGGGCTGGCCTGGCCAATGAAAAACTCTCTCCGTCAGTGATCTGCACTGTTGCCCTCTTTTCAGATCAATTCAGCTCATTAATGTATAGTGGTTAATCAATAATCACCCTCTTAGCTTCTTCAAGGTGGAATCGGACTTGAAAGGGAAGGGATATTGAGCTGCTTGCCCCTGAGTATCACCTTTAATACCCTTCTCTAAGTTAGCTCAAATGAGCAATCTTAGCACAAACATGTGTGCATGGAAATGATAAGCAGACCTCAGAAATACAAATATGCGTTAAAAATAGTAACACTATTAGCTGATTCATTCGAAAACGAATGCATTCAGATATAGTGCAGACAGACATCCTGTAGCATTGTGGGAGCTGTTTGGCATGGAGGTGAGTTGTAGTATGTTGGCCAAGTCGACAGTTGGAGCACAAATGTATGGCTGGCGAGCGGCAGACCAGATTACAAGGAGAGATCCAGCAGAGGATAGCATTAAGCTGACCCCAAGAGATCGAGGCCCGCAAACTCGCTTACTCGACAACACCTGATCAGACAATGCAGTGTTAGGTAGCTTCTCATCAGAACTTTACTGACTGTGACAGGGGTCAGAGAGAGAGACAGAGGAAGAGACGGAGACAGAGAGGGAGGGCTAGTCTGTCGGGATAAACAGAGGTTTAAAGAAAAAAAAAAGTAAAGATATAACTGATGTCAGAGAACATTTGTATCAAAAGGTGGAGGTGGGTGGAAGTGATGGGGATGGACATGGATAAAGAGGAAATCAAAAATTCAGCAAGAGAGGTAGGGAAAGATAGCAGTGGAGATGAAAGGGAATGTAGGTGGGACTCAAAAGAGCTTTGAATCAGAATGTCATAGAGCCAGCATGGGGAGAAGATCATGAGATGGGAAGCCATGGGGCTGGATATGAACTGTCACTGCAAGACAGAAAGTCCTTCTGTTTAATAAACTGTCGACGAAGAAGGAGGACAGCTCAGAATTTTACTTTTTATGTTTTAGGTGTTTTAGTTGGTTGGTATTTAGTTGGGTGGGTGGATCATGTCGGTACAAATTACATTTATGCGTTATGTAGATGTGTGCCAATAAGTATTCAAAACTAGATTCTCAGTCTGCCATTTTCTCATATGAACTAATGGTTTGAAGTGTTGGGTTCAGAAGAGTGATGGTGCCTGGGTAGAGCTTCCAGGAGGCATAACATAACACCGTTTACAGCACGGTCAAGAAACCAGCAGTTGGTCAAATACAACAACTCTCTTGACGTTTCCTGAATTTGCCTTGACCATTCCGTTGTCGGCTAGCAATTCCTGAACTTCAATGTCTCTAGAGTTGGATGTTTGTTTTCTTTGGGGTTCAACAGCAGCCGTGATAGAGACGTTATCAACCGCCCAACGCTCTCTGTGAATGCCAAATTCTTGGGCTCAATCGGACAATACAGAGAATTCATATTAGAGAGCTGTCAGGGTAAAGTGCGTTTGACGTTCCGGTCTGAATGATTCGAACATTTGATCTCGCCCATACAACTCCTCCAGGTAATGTCTAGAAACATTGGTTGTTGCAGTGCATATGTGATAGTGGCTCAATAGTACGGAACAGACTCCTACATTGGCATGTAACATGTTCTGTCAAAACAGCTTTGGTAACATCACATAACAAAATTCTATATTTTCTATATTTTAGTTTTATCCCTGTAGAGGAAACTTCTGTGTAGCTATGCAGTGGGAGTCACCGACTCAGGAAGGAGACACGGGAAGAGCAGTAGCTTTGATGTCAAACACATGATGGTTTATTTGGAGTTAACGGCCGGAGGATTCACATCACAAGTCCAAGAGTCAGAGGTTCTGACTTCACGGTAGAGTTGCCACGTCAATTCTGAAGAACTCTACCCCAGACCCATGTATTTAGCTAGTTCAGAGAGCATCATCAACATGCTGCATAACAAGATAGAATGATAACACCTCTATCAGCTGATGCCAACAGGCAGGAACAGGGAGACAAAACACTGAGAGCACAGCAGCCAAGGTTACAGGTGCCTGTGCTCAGTCAGGACAGTTTTAACTGATACACTGGGTCAAAGTTATGGGCCTTGGAAAATATTTCCACAACAATCCCCATACTACTGAGTGATTGTATTGTATATTGTATTGATTTGAATTGGGCAGGGCTTATTAGGAAGGAGATTTTAAATACGTCCATGCATAAATTATAATTTAGCAACATTTGTATCCATAATTTGATGACTTTGTCAGGACACTGACAATCAACCCTAACCCCAACTTCTAACCTAGTGTTTTATCTCCAAAATCTTTGATTTGATTCTTACTTACTAATAAGGTTAGACTGTTAAAGAGCAACTTGCAGGTTTTTCTTTTTTACTAGATTTATGCTTAACCTTGCCTGAAAATTACAATTAAAAAAGTTAATGCAGGATTTGATATGTTTTACGAGACATAAGGGCAAGAATTCAGAGGGAAAGGAGCCGTTTTGAGCTTGACGCTCGGGAACTGTCAACAGGAGGGCGGGGGGAGCCTCGCTGCGGGGAATCAGTAGGCTTGTTTGAGACAAGCGAGACCTGCGCAGTTGCGATCAACGTCTTGCTAGTGCGTTGCATGATGGTTAGTCATTTTGTCCGACTTGCTCTGGAGGCTCGCCTACATGAGACGTTGAAATCTCGCGGGACAAAGACGCCCGCAGCCTTGAGAGCGAGGCGCGGCGAGGCGGCGCAGTTCCTCTCCACGGGCTGCGGAAGCGAAATGCTTGATGGGAAACGACTCGCTGGTATCTCGAGCTGAGCGCTCATTGGTGGTTTTTACCCCGTGCTGCTGATGAAACTCTCCAATTGGCTCGGCAAAAGGTTGTTGTTGTTTTGTGTCAGTTTTACGTCGCCACATCCATTTACATTTGTCATCATTGTTCCACAATGTTTATCATCATGAAATTAATATCTATATATTTTATACTATACTTGCACTGCTTACCGTTTTCATACTTTATATATCTTAGCATATTCATACACACTGTTCATACTGCTCACAGGCTGCTGTGTATATCTAGTGTATTCATACCCCTCACTGTTTATTCATCATTCAATTCATTCTATATTTTATTCTGTAGATTGTGTACATTACTTTTCACTTCACTGCTTGTTGCACTCCTGGTAAGAAGCTAAACTGTATTTCGTTGTCTCAGTACCTGTAATATGTGCAATAACAATAAAGTTGAATCTAATCTTGAGCAGGAACAAATGTATTTACTTAGTACATATCTGACATTAACGATTAAACACATGTGTGCATTCTTTATAAATGCAAACCGAGTCAAGCCGACTCCGGAGGTGGCGGTATGCACCTTAAAGTTGTTTGCAATCCGCCAAAAAACCGAGAGAAGAAGAAGAAGACGAAGCCGACTCCGAGCTGTCCGACTTCAGGCAAGCTTTTTGAGACCTCCCCCGGCTGCGATCGGCTATTCTCGTCTACTTTCGAGGCGAGCCGCAACGCGTCTCAAACAAGCCTAATGTGTGGACCTGTCAGCGCAACTTACATGATGCCGAATTTAACAAACACATTTAAATAATTTAAACGGCATAATAATAATAATGACGATCGTCCGTTCTGTGATTCTCCAGAACACACATGGCCAGTCCGCCCCTGTGTAGCATATTATTTAGATGAGAGATGAGCAGATCGCCACTGGGCTTTCAACTAAAGACACAGCCACGCAAAAACTGGGGCATTTGTACAGCTCCTAACGGCCCCTACACACGGCGGCGTGCGTTGCCGCTTCTGCCCAATCACTTTGAATGGGGTGACGTCACGATTCGCCAAACTGCATTGTGGGAGCAAAGCGTAGCTTCTCTCGCGGTGCTCGCTGCAAAAGTAGAGCAATGTTCTACTTTTGCCGCCTCAACGGAGGCGTCAGCCAATCAAATCCTGCGTATGCAAATCTGACAGCACAAGCGCTAGCCAATCAAACCGCGTGTATGTTGGGAGAGCCAGACCGCAGTTATTTCCCATATGTCAAAAAATGGAGGAGAAAATTATCGTGGCGGTACTATATGACCAGTCCCTCTTTACATACAGGGATACAAACCGGAGGAGCCAGGCATGGGGGGAGGTGGCAGAGACAGTGGGTGAAACTGGTAGGTTTTCGGCTGTTTGGGGAGTTTATATCCAGTGTACTTCGTTTGAATGGACAGCTAGCAAGCATAGACAGTATATTTAGCCAGCATGGATGTAGCATGAATGCTTTGCTTTGTATGTCCGGGGCGGGACATTCATGTGATTGGTTGTTGGTCGCGTTGCTCGGGTTGACTCCCCAAGCTCAAGACACGCCCACCGCCAAGCGGCAACGCACGCCGCCGTGTGTAGGCTCCGGTATGGGTACTGCAATTAGTGAAGTGCTTTCCTCCGTGGTGAAACGATCAGCACTGCACCACGGAGGAAAGAAAGTCACCTGGAGTTAAAGAGAGCGGGGCTGCGTTGCGTGCATGGCTTCCTTCTGCAGGTAACGGGAGACGCGCTCTGGCGGCGGTCTCGTTCAGGATCCGAAAATACAATCTTAATATTTTTGCACACTTATTCCACTTATTCCTAGTGTGCCACTGGTTACGGTGCCAATGCTGGCACGCGTGCCAGGGGTTGCCGACCCCTGATCTAGTGTGTACATCATTTCCCTACACATTTATTCACTGGTGTCTCTAACCTGCAAGTTGCTCTTTAAATAATTATTGAACAGCTAAACAAGTTTGAGGGGATTTAAGGCAACAAAATCACTTTGGTTACATTTCTTAAAAATGACACATGTCATATCCTTAACCATAGCCCAGTGCTGATTGGAAATATGACCATATACGAATGTAATTGAACATTTCAGACATACTTTCACCATCAGCGTTTTCAACAAAATGTCCTCCATATTGTTCTTATAATTTATTTACAATGTTTACGAACCATCTGATTATAATGCAGAGTTTCTCCTTTGTCACTTTCTTGGCTCTAAACTTACTAACCAAAATGAGTAAAAAAGTGCCATAACTGTCAATTGAAAAATAAAGAGTTTAAAAAATAAATAATAAAAGTGCCATGACTGTCGATTGTAAAATAAACAGTTAAAAAAGAAAAATAATAATAAAAGTGCCATAAAAGCGCCTAGGGCTGACAATATCCGGCCGTAATCAAGATTTGAGAGATCTCCAAGAATAGCTTTCTGTTTGTCTGCATCTAGAAGACAAACAAAAGATTAGTGGTTGATTGCTGTTGCAGGTCATCCAATTTCGGAGGATTTTCAGATTTGAACAACGCTTGTTTCATCAGAGGGAACTTAAATACAGTATCCTGTACCCATTTACAAGGATGGGAACACAGCTGGTCCTTAGTAGAAGAAGGTTATCTGGTTAATCCTTTAAACTTTCTCTAAGATGTACACATTAGATTAAACCATAATGAAATAACGTTTTATATAAAGAAAGAATCCATCAGAGATTAGGTTTTTTTTTGTATGTATTTCTTTTCATTTTGAAGGTTTATCTAAGTTTATGTCTCGGGATTGCAAATTCTCTTCAGACAAATAAAGTCAATGGACACAAAGGGATCAGAGGGATCAGTGACTTTTTATATCAGTGTTATTGCAGTAAAGGTTTGGAGTAGCCTTGTGAAAAGATATTGAGCTATAGAGAGGCTGTTGACAATGGCCTTAAGTCTTATTCAAAGTGAGAAGGCGGAGGGATGTGTGTACAAAGAGCACCTTTTTGATTCCTTTAATCCCGAAGAGATACCACCTTAACCTCCCACACATACTGCTAAATTGAATCTGTGGGTGCTTTGATTAAAGCTGACAAGGACAGATTGAATTTACCTCTAACAAGAGAAAGACAGTGAGGATGGAGGACACCTATAGAGGTAATGATTAGAAGACAAGAGCCGCATTCACACCGCAGGACTTTCCCTGGTACTTTGGTTCTTTAGTTCCGTTAGTACCAATAATGTCACGTTCACACCGCCGGGACTACTCAGTGCCGGGAACTCTTTTGGCCATTTTCAGTCCCTGCTAGAGAGGTGGTACGAACCTGGTGATAAAAGAGTGCCAATTTCTATTATATTTCTATTGGCTGGGAGAATTGCAAACCACGCCCCGTTAGACTCACCTGAGCGAGTAGTTTTTTTGTACTTTAAAGCAGTTATGACCACACGTACTACAACACCGGAGCGGTGGAATGATGAAGAAGTGTCTGCGCTTCTGGCAATTTACTCTGAGGACGGGATGCAGCAGCTTCTACAGAAAGCAGTTCCCAACTCCAAATGTTTTGAGCGATGTTCGCAAGCTACTTGAGCTGGGAATCGTGCACAGTGCACACGGATGCCGGGTACAAATAAAGAAACTCAGGCAGGACTATACAAAAACGAAAGACCACAATAATAAGAGTGGTAACGATTTTCTATTGTTATTATATATATATATATATATTGCCACTGTTTTTTAATACTGACACCTAACTTGCACTAAGGTGTGTCTGCTGCTATATATATTGCCACTGTTACATTGTTTTGAAACTACTTACACTTTATTTTACATTTCACACTTTTATTTAACTTCAATTTACATGCATACGACACACCTGGAACAGCGTGATGCCGTTATTGTTATGTCTTGACTGTGCAATAAAACAAACAAACTGGCGAAGCTTTATTTATTGTGTCCCACCCCAAATTTGCAGAATAGAAGAATGTGAGAGCAGACAGGTGTCGGTGGTTGAATTTATCTACAATGTTGCAACCTTGTGCAGCAATGGCAGGGGCAGAAACACAAGTCTTACACACATAAACACAAGTAATTTATCATGTCATTTGTTTTAGATAAATAAGGGGAAAACACCAAACAAGGGTTAATGTCCTTTTCCAAAATCAGCCTGAGGGGGTAATATATAATAAATACATAAAGATAAAGTCCATTGTTATAATGGGGTATTTTATTTGTAAATTACCCTTATGAACTCCATCATGTCTGAGGTCGGAAAGTAAACAAACGCCTCATACAGCGGGTGGGCTTTATACCCCCTCCCCCGTGTAGTTCTTCTTGTCTCGTTTTTTTTTGTACTCGCCATGAAGTGGTTTTGCGGCCTGCCAGTAAACCCAGAGAAGAAGAAGACGAAGTGACGTCAGCGTAATCTTGCCTCAGGGAAAGTCCTGCGGTGTGAATGCGATTGGCATTAGCCCCCTGGCGGATTCAGTGCCGTGGTACTTTAGTGCCGGCACTAAAGTACGGCAAGTCCTGCGGTGTGAAAGCGGCTCTTAGGAGAAGGAGAAGTGGAGAGGGAGTGAGAGGAGGAGGGGCATGGATGGGAGATGACCAGCAAGAGAGTCCTCAGATAAGAAACCATATGTGTCCTTGTGTACTCCATGTATGGATAGTATTAGGAAGTCAGCTGTTAATAAACTTTTCAATCAATCAAAACGTCAAAAATCAAATTATTTAATTTACTGATATAGCAGAGATTAAAATCTCACTTGACAGTGTGGAAATTGGCAAAATCCAGTTATCATTGTTATCGCCCATACAGTAACTGGTGTCCATCATATATAACCTTAGTTAATCAGGTCATCTCCTTGAGATCAAGATCTCTCCTGAGAGACCTGAGTACATCCTAACACATAAAATTCCCCTGATGCCAAATAATAAGTACTTTTTTATATATATATATAGAATGGCACTCCGAGCATAGACTACCGCCAAAGCCAAAGGTTCACTCATGTGCTCCTAGGATTGTCCCGTTTAACGAGATGGGAAGGCAGGGTGTTCTTCCAAATGTGGTGTATTCGTGAGATTTAAGTCGTAATGTCATAATAACAGATGATGTGTTGTATTTCTTTCTCATAGTCGCCTAACAAAACCTTCATATCTTTGTTTCAGTGAACTTTCCTAGTCAGGAACTCTTTTTCTGATATCACATAGAAGCTTCAAAATGTCCCTATCTTGATAGAAGTCAAACCTAATCTGTAAACCTACCCGTGATTCCAATCTGCACTCAAATGTAATGGCTTCTCTGTTGGTTCCTGCCTCTTCTACCAAGTTCAATGAAAATTGATCCAGTTGTTATCCTGCTAACAACATAGCAGTAGTTGGTTGTAACATGCTCTTTTGTATTATGAAACCTTAAAAGGTAGGGTAGATAAGAATGGAGAAACCAGCTCGAGTGCGCTAGAATCTGAAAGTACGCAGCCGAAAAAAAACATCTGCCCCTTCCTTCAGACTTCCTGACAGAGCCCCTCCTCCAACACACACAAACGCGCACATGACCAATGAGGGCACGAGATATGTTTGTGCACGAGATGGAAGGCTGACAGGCAGGTATACCATCCAGTTATTTTAGCCCAGCGCCACGGCTTCCACAGATGAAATGTTTTAATGTATTTATTGTTAAAGCATTTAATGTATTCATTGCTATTGGGATGTTAAGAGCATTCCATGGAATATAACAAAAAGTGTTTCTGAAGTAAATTACCTACCCCACCTTCAACAACTCTTATTTTACAAACAGACCGCTTGGATATTTGTAATTGAAAATAGAACAATGACAAATTGCATCTTATATAGATTCACTTGGCATAAACATGTGAGGACCTTAAGAGTTCAGAATTGTTAAGATAAAAGCAGAGCCCTTCTCGAGGTCAACAGAACTGGAGACTGGCACCAGACCAGGTTTCATACCACAGCTGCCCAGAAAGCTGACCCTGCATCTGGTAGTCTGAGGACGGTAGGTGACAGTGACTAATCTGTTGGATAACGCATTCATGTCTGAGCACTTGAGCAAGAAGCTTACTACTGCAAATAATATACGATTTTGAATATACAAATAGTGTCTGAAAAGCATTTTAAAAATGGAAACTTTTTTGAAAACACATTGTATTGGATACAACATCTAGTTTGTGCTTTGCTTAAAGGTCACCTGCAAAATCCACTTTTTCATGTCTTTTATACATCAACATGTGTCCCTCCCCTCTGTGTAAAGAGATTCTGAAGGTTTCAGGAAAAAAGATTCTCTCTCTTTTTGTCCTGATCCATTTATATAAAAACCTGTCTGAAAGTGAGCTGATCGGATTTTGGCCACTTTATGATGTCATAACGATTTTTTGGCTTGTGTAACCATTAGCCAATCACCAACCAAGGCAACCCCCCCCCCCCCTCCCCCCACACCTTATCACCTGAATCTCCTCCTAGAGCACCATTGAGTTCTTTTAACCAAATATCTCTCAGAGGGGCGTGGGGAGGGACTCCTTATTTTCATCTAAGGCAGTGGTTCTCAACTGGTGGGTCGCGACCCAAAAGTGGGTCGTGGACCCGTTTCAAGTGGGTCGCAGATGTGTGAGTGAAGAAAAAAAAATGTATACAAAAAAAAATAAAATTTGTTTTTGTTTTGGGGGGAAAAAAGTCAAACTTTTATTTTGAAGGCCCGATTTTCTAACGCTGTGCGTGCAGTAGGCGTTGGACTGGAAGTACCGGAGACCATAAACGGTTTTGAAAACTTCTGTCACGTAGTGATCATCTTCTCAATAAACCATCTTTGCTGATGTTTTTCCGAGTCTTCTGGCCAATCAGAATCAATATTGTTGCCGGAAGTCCCCACGGAGAATAACTTTGTGGTAGAACTATTCTTTATACATCCATGTGTACAACTTCAGATAAAAATGAACACATAATGAAATATGACCCCCAGTTTGATGATTGACAGGTCACAGAACAATGGGGGCTATCTACCCTACCCATAATTTAAAGTAATTCACACAGACTATCTCCTCTTTGCTCTTCTCTCGGAGTGGAGCAGCAAGTTCAGCTTCAGAACAAAGTGAAAAACAAACAATGGCATAAAATATTATTAATATGTCGGGTAGTAATAGATTTATTTATTTTCTTCTCAGAGTGTACCAAAATGGTTAGTTTATATGTTAGTATTTCAAAAAATCTCCTGGGGGAGAGTCCCCCCAGACCCCCCTTCTGGGGTTGGGTTTTCAGCATGTGGGCCTTTTTATGTTATGCAATTCAGCTTTGATTCCATCATCTCATTAAACCTTATTTAAAAGCATACTTTAGTTCTGTGACGGGGTATAAGGGATATATGCACTGTACTTCACTTTAATTAATAATGTATGCTGAAAAGAGTATATTTTACTGTACGATTTTTTGTTGAATAGATTTGAGTGGTTCAAAATTTCGGGTCGCGATCTATTGACTAAGGAACAAGTGGGTCCCGAGGCCTGACCAGTTGAGAACCACTGATCTAAGGTAACAGACAGAGAATCAGCACTTTTGAAACAGGGCTGAAACAGAGCGGATTATGGGATGCTGCAATGCACGACCTGTTTGGTATTTCGAGCGAAACACTTCAGAGACATGTTTTGTATATATCCGAGAGCTATAATATACAGTATTGATGAAAAAGAGTATAATAGGGGACCTTTAATGACATGTATGTATTTGTATTATACTGTGTAGAGTTAGATTCCAGAGGAGTGTTTCCCAATAACTCCATAAAGTCAACAGTAATTGAATCAAGCTAGTTGTAAATATGTTCTAAATTCACAAATTATCCAACAAAATATTCTGCTTTAATCCATATCTCTTAACGTTTATCCTTTCAAAAACTGTTTGCTGCTTCCTGCATCCAAAGGGAGGCACGTCCTGACGATTTAAGTCAGTAAAGAAAGTTAATTTAATACAAAAAAGCCTAACTCTTTTAATCCGATGTGTCTATGTGTATCTGTATGTTTGCATGCAGCTGCGTGAGTATGCAAACTGTGTCAGCTAAACTTAATCTCAGCCGGTGTTTTTCCCTGGAATCTACAATGGATTCCTCTCCTCCCGTGCGGAGCTGCTCTTCAGCGTCTCTACTCACGGGTCTCTTCTACTTCTTTTGCGTGGGAAAAACACTGCGTAAGCACTATATCAAAGTGTTTCGGCAAGCAAATCAATGCAACTTCTGCAAATCGCTTTGTTGCCCGTTGCCGTGCTGTTTAGCTCACTTGTGTGTTTACTTGTGTGATCATCACGCGATCTGACAGAGGTCTGGACCCCTGTGGGAGTGCAGAGGAATGTTTGTGTTTGTTTGTTCTGCATATATCAAAGTGCCTATTTGTGTCCTTGCTGGAGGCTCCATGGGGGGAAAGGAAAGGTGATGGGTGGTGTGCACTTCAAAAACTGAAAAGATGACTTTAATTAAATGTATTATGTCAACAGACTTCACATAACTGTATAAGTGTAGTTGAAAGCAATAATATTACGTTTAAATAAAAACAAAATCAGTCCATTTGTTTTCAGTGTGCAGCTGGTCTTCCTTTAAGAAAAAGGGTGATTTTAACCTGGAGAATTTGACTATGATGTTAATAAAGAAGCTTTGAGGCTGCAACACATCGTAGTGACTCTCCCTGTGCTGCACATGTTGTTAACTGTCACTGATATGCACCTGCCATAATGCTAATGAGGCACATTTGTGAATATTGAATGTGTGTCAGGGAAGCAGCGCGGGTCCTATTTGCCTCTGCTCGTGTTTGACAAGCTCTTGTCAGCGCCATTAATAAGCAGCAATAACTCTGTCTCACTTAGGTGAACTGCTGCCTTTGTCACATGGGATGATTTATGGTGCCTTGGTTTTGAATCAAGAGGCCATTGTTGGAGCTGCAGGTGATGTGATACACCTCATTCATTCAGATTCCTTCTTTAAGCTCTCCCCCAAAGGGCTATCCCTCTTCACTCTCATCTACAACATCCATTTTCAGCCTGTCTCCCCCCATCTCCTCACCCTACGACTCACGCTTGTCCCACGCTGTATCTTTGTTTCCGTCATCGCCCTTTTCCCTTAGTCTTGCTGGCCTTCCCTCTTTTATTTCTAGACCAGCATTCCCCTGTCTTGCCTCTATGTTGTTAAAGAGAGAGACTCCAGGTGATTAGGGTAAGCAGACGTACTAACAGATATCACCATGATATTACTACTGTGGATTATTTGTCTTAAGACAATTATCTTTTGATTCACAAGTATTTAAAATGTTAAGTTTCAATATGCAAATAAGGCACAATTGCATACAGTCTGAGCATTGGATAAAGGTTCAACATTGTTGTGTTATTTAGCTGACATTTTAGACAGCCATTAAAAAATCTATTTTCTTAGGAATCAAATCATAACCAAATCTCGTTATAAATGGTTTATGAACACATCACTCTCCAGAATATGAAGTACAACTGAAACGATGATTTCTGAGATGAGAAAAAAACTATTTTGAGAAATATGTGTATTCCATTAGATATATACAACTACAGGCGAATAAGGTAAAGAAGATATATATTATTAGATAATGTATCACTATTAAGCTTCTCTAGTTGAGTATTTACAGTAAATTATATATTTCTTCTGTAATACAAGTTCTCTTAAATGTTGTGTATAAATATGCAACGCTAATGCTAACTTTTGGAGAACGTATGAGAAATCTACAGACACATATACACAGTGAAGTAAAAATAAACACTCAAATGTGTATTAATGATGTTTTTTTTACTCTGAGAAAGAAAACCAAATAGCCCAACATCCCCAAATCGTTCAGTGCAAGAAACACAATGTTTCTGCCTGTAGGGTCTCGCCTTAACCAGCTTCTACGACTTCATCCCTCCCTCGCTCCTCTCCCCCTCTATCTTCCCACAAGGTTGATAATTACAGTACTAGCAGCACTGTAGCTCATGGCCCAGTTTAGAAAAGGAAAAGGAAAAAAAGGAGGAACCATGTTCTCCTTTTATTAGAAGCAGATAACACTACACAAGAGACGCACTCCCTTTTCCCTGCATGTTCTTCCCAGGCACATGTATGTATGCAGACACACGTGTACCGTATCCATGCATGCATACTCAAAGAGTGAAAGCAGCTCAAAGTGGAAGAATGATAAGGAGGGAAGAGGGGAAAGTCAGGGAGTCCTGGAAATACAAATGGAGGAAAACCCCTGTTGTGTGGTGCGGTCAGAGCAGAAGAAGAAGAAATGCCCTTGGCTGCTCAGTCATGCAGGCCCTCAGTAATTACCTCCACCCCTTATCAGGAGGAGCTCCACATACCGGGCTCACATCATACCAGATAAATACATTAGTGTAATGATAACCAACACCGAGCCATACACTATACAGTAGGCCGATTGGCGATAAAGCTCCACCACTGCTTACTTCTCAGGGGAATGACATGGCGGTGAAGGGTTTTAAGTGTGCTTGATGGCAGCCGTGATGCATGAAGTGATTACCTTGGGTTCTTATGTGCATTGACCTCATTTATACAGACACACACATAATTTTGCAATGATTTCAATGTAACACCAGGCTCCGTTCTCCCCCAGGTGATTTTCAAAATGATTATCAGTGCTGAATGTAAATTGACGAGGGGCTTCCCTGTGTAGCCCGGGAACTGCTGGGACTACAGGCAATGCAATTTAATAAACAAAATGCTTTATAGTCTCTCCCGCTTTTGCATAACTCGGACCACTTATTAAATAATCTGTTTACCTCTGTCTGAAAATTGCAGATTACATTTTTCACCCAACATAACAAAACCAGAATCTAGTTCATGGGTGGAACAAGTATGGAGGGTAAACAGGTATTGAGAGGTGCCAGTACACCTCTTGGGCACTGCTTAGGTACCCTTGAGCAAGGCATATGGCACTCACATTGCCAACTGCTCCTAATAGTAGCATGGGTTAAATTCAGAGTCTACATTTACATCTGTGACGAAAATGGTCGATTCCATTCAAATCCTCCATTTATATTTCCATAAATCAATTAAAGATAAGGGGAGACACTAGTGAATAGAGGAACATACTAAACCAATGGATATCACCATGGAACTTGCCCAGTTGATAGCTTACATTAAGACGGTCATTTTCTGTATAACACGTTTTCTAAAATGGAACTGCTACATCCGCGACCCGACCACGGATAAGCGGGAGAAGATGGATGGATGGTTTGCTAATATATTCTAATGAGGCATTATACTCTTGAATTGTGCTAAGTTGCATGCATTTCTCGGGAAAATATATATGTAAACATTGGATAAAGCAAGGTTAAACATTTTGGTTCATTTTATTAACATATAAGAGACAAGGGATTTTGTATGTCTCTTTGTAGCAACATAAACAGTTTCACCATTTTGTTACAAATAAAATGTGCAAATCAAGCCTCTAATGCTTTTTAAAACAAGTCACAAAAAAACCTAATGTCTATTATGGATTTTCTCTTTCCATTAGTCTGAAAGAAGACATGTCAACTCAGCAGGATCTCAGAATTGACCAATGTTTTAAAAACGGTGTCTTGGTGTACTTCTTGTAACCTAAACAGCAACTTCTAGCTATAATACCAGTTACACATACAGTGTCCGCAAGAAAATGTGATAATGCAAGGAGAATGAAACTTGACTTTGACTTACAGCGCATATATATTCTAAAGCCACATCCCTTAAGGCACTCTCCCTTGCTTTTCAACTGCTTGTCAGCTGCAAGTCATATTTTCCCTGGTTGTGCGGAGCGGCCACTTGGAAATGGGCCTGCTGATGAGTCAACATGCTGGGGGGTGCTCTGACAACACCTTTGTGCTGATGTACATAAACAGACATTGAGCTCCCTCTGACCCACACTCCACTGACCTGGATCAGCCAATGTTTTCTGTCACTCAAGCCCACACGTGTCCCAGGAGTGATGAATGCCTCCTCTCCGCGGAAAATACCCAGGACAGTGGAGGCTGCAGGTTGTGCTTCTGGCATAGCAAGTGAAAGCTTTGCAAGGCAGATGTAGGTGTGCTCACCCTGAAAGAAGGAGGGCAGCCCCCTGCTGTTCTTTAACTACAGAACAGGGATACCTCACAGTATGACTGACACAGGATAGGATGCGATGCATATGGTTAGATTAATCATGCTTATGTGCAGTCTCAACGGGCTCAAGAGAGCAGTTATGTGTGTGTCCATTTATTGTATGGACACGATCAAAATGTAATGCTCACAGGAGAAAACTTCCCTGACTCCGTCCTGAAAACAACAACTTTAATTTCCCACCACACATCTAATGTCAACATATTCACTGCTTAGTCATTAGTCCTTTGAATCATCTTCTACTCTTTCATTTTCATGCAACAAAAGAAGCTTGTCTTGAACCATGGCTTCATGTTCAACTCCTTGAGGGACATCATTGCCATATTGTGGTACGATACGACAAGACATGATTAGATACGATAATATACAATACGATACGATGATGACATTTTTAGTGCATCACAGCAGCTACATTTTCAACATGATCGAGGACAATTATCAAGATAAAATACAAGGAAACAAACATTTTACTTACTATTACAATCACTGAAGAATATGTTGAAGACTCTTTACATTTGACCAGGGATTTAACTGTATTTAATGTGTGTCACATGAATGTCAAATCACTAGCTCTTCTTCATTTGTTTATCATTTGATAAACCAAGACAAACACTGTTTTACACTTGTGTTATAACATTCCAAATATGGAATGATTTTGATAATCAATAAGTCTTTTCAGTCATTTTTCAAGCAAAAATTCCAATCGTTCAGTGTGATAGTACTTGATGGTAGTAGCATCTTGGGGGTGAGACTGTTAGTGGGATAAGCAATTTCAATGAATGACATGTTGGAGTTTTATGTCTCCCTTGTAAAAGAGTTCAATGATCTCAATGGGATTTATCTGGATAAATAAAGGTTTTTATAAAAAAAAAAAAAAATGAGGATCTTTCACTTTTGTTTGACTTTCAATACAACGACAACAGAAAACATTTTAGTCTACAATGAGAATAATCATTAGCTTCAGCCTTTTAACTGCACACTTATCAATTATAACATTGGTGGAAGAAGTATTCAAATTCTAACCAATGCATCATTGAAAAATTGCTCTTACTCTTAGTGCTCTTAAGTTTCAACATTAAAAATACACCTATACAAATATTGACGAGGAATGGACCCAGTGACAAATATATTGTCATGAGACATGGTCTGTTCTTCAGCACAATTACAGAACAAATCCTTGCTTGATTTTCCTGAAATAAAGTGTAAGGGTGAAAATATGAGTCAAGTATAAGAACCTATTAAATAAAAAGAAATGTGTGATCGGAATCAATGGACGGACACATGCATTATTTTTTTATTAAAAAAAAAGTCTCAACATTCAGACTTTCTGAATGTTGTTCTGGTTATATGTGATATTACTAGATTGTACATACTTATTCAACAATGTGTAATTTATATGTTACAGTTTAAATCAGAATGCCTTTATTTAGTGAAGATAGAGACAAAAAATAAACTGGTGGAGGTGGCGTTAGTTTTGACTAGTTTTTCTACTTTATCTAAAAAAACTAAAAACGTTTTTACTTTCAGACAGAGGTAACCTAGCCACAGTTTTTTAAGGGGTCACGCGCATTTACAACTCCACCAACTTTCCACCCCTGCCTTAAAAGATGCTCAAACCTTCCATTAGTTTGGTTTATTATGGTCTTATAAAACTGCATGCTCTTGGTCCCCTGCCATCTAAAATGTGCTTGTACTGTTTGAATAAAAGTATGCCCTAACATACCCAAGTCTCTCAACCTGACCTTTGAGTCAGTATCTTTCCAAATTATCATCTCCTCTGTTTACCCCTGTGGAGCACTAGAGACTGCATGTGCACGCTACGCATCCTCGTAAACAACTCTGTGTGCTTTGCTAATCCAACCAGAGGTAGACTGCTGTCACTGTCTGTCAGTGTACTTCTCCAAGGCTTATGAATGATGGAAAAAGCTATTTTTAATTCTGTACAAATGTATGTATTTTGGTCATCGACTGTTACTTTTAAAGGGCACTCCAGTGATTTACACATGCAGTTTAGTTGAGTTGTCAAGAGGAAGACTACTAAGGCTGTGAAAAAGACTCTTCTGTTGCTCTGGAGGGGGCTTTCTGTAGTTTGAGAAAAAGACCCAGCTCGGGCTTGATACTGCAAATTGAAGTGGTGGGGTTTGAAAGATTTATAGAAGGCAGGGTAGGTTTAATGATCTCCATTTGCATTGTTAACGTGAGGAAAAGTAGGACCCAGTGTTTTTGAAGTTTAAGCAAAACTATGGATTAAAAGTCAGGAATTTCTCAGTTTGTGCTGCTTCAAATTTGACCAGCCTTGGTTTTTTGTGGGTTCCAGAATAGGCATAAGATGATAAAAGAATCATGTGACAATTATCCTGGCCAAAACAGTTGGGTTGTGGTATCCTTCTGATAGACATCAACATATAAGTCACAAAAAGAGAGTTATCCCACCAAAGATAATCACAATCAACAATTGTGAGTTTTTTTTTAATCGGCTCTGAAATAAACTCCTATATCATTCTATCCCTATTCCCCAAATATCTTTTTGAGTGTCACGCTCAATCTCTCCACCCCTTTCATTTATTCCCTGCAGCAGATTGAAAGATAAAAAAAGACGTGATCCAGTTCATGAAGACATCATAAACCACATTCAAGTATCTGGTAGAAAAACCAACAAACAGAACACAGGCTTTCTATTCTGGCTTTTTGTTTAGAAACAACATGTATTTACTGAACTTTAACTCCCTGTAGACCAGCGTTTCTCAACGTTTGGGGCGCGCCCCACTGGTGGGGAGCAGAGATGTGATAGGTGGGTCGCGAATGGATGCGATGAACGGGAGATTTTTTTATTATTTTTTTTATTTTAAAGGTCCCATGTCATGGCCATTTCAACTGATCATAATTCCATTGTTGAGGTCTACTACAATAGATTTATAGTGTGCAATGTTCCAAAATTCTCATATAGCCTCTGTGTAGTATGTGTATTCACTCTCTGTCCTAAACGGCTTGTTGGAGCTCCTTTGGGTCGTCGTTACGTCACTTAGTACCAGGAAGAAAAAGAGAAATCTCCAACGAGGTGTTCTGGGGCAGCATAGACAGATCTTTTCTGTGTTAGAGTTGTACTCGCTACAGGGTGTACTTTGAGGGTTTGTGACTCTGCAGACCGTTTACATGCAGAACAACCTTCATAACACACAAGGGGACGGGTAATAACCGGAAAAGCATGACAAAATCCGGACCTGCCGGAGCCTCGTAACGGCGGGTGTTTGCGGCGTCGGATGCGATACCGGCGCAGCAGCGCTGTGAAAGTCCACGGCCCACCTATGCCAGAGCCAGCGGCCCACCGAAGGCAGCAGCCCACAGGGAAAAGTCCTGAATCTCCCGATGGCCAATCCGAGCCTGCTCACACACACACAACTGAAACCAAAATAATTTACAGACATATGTAAAAAATCTCATACACACATGTGAAACGCTCACACACACACACACACACACACACACACACACACACACACACACACACACACACACACACACACACACACCACACACACACACACACACACACACACACACACACACACACACACACACACACACACACACACACACACACACACACACACACACACACACACACACACACACACACACACACACACACACACAGCATTGCAGTCGGGAAGAAAAGCAATGTGGAGCGTCACCTCACCACTTCATAAGGAGTTTAACCGTGACACTTTTCGAAATCCCGTTTGTGTCCCCCCACGTTACAAATAGGCCTATGTATATTTTTATTTTTTAACGCAAGCCGTCATCGCCACGGAGGAGCACACAGCCTCTGTGAGTGAGAGAGAGAGAGAGAGAGAGAGAGAGAGAGAGAGAGAGAGAGAGAGAGAGAGAGAGAGAGAGAGAGAGAGAGAGAGAGAGAGCACACCTTTATCCATTTAATATAGCCTAGTTGTACAACATTTTAAAAAACATCTTCCCGGGGGCCTGGCCCGGACCTCCCTAGAGGATGTTAGGTCCACCCCCAAATAAAGCAGGTTAAAATAATTGCATACATTTTCTTTTAGTAAACACTGAAAACCGGTCCCACAGATCCAAACAGGTTAAAGGTTAAACAAAGGTTAAAGGTAAGCATATAATAATGTTAAAATGTGCTAAATATATACACTGCAAAAAAACTAAAAAAAGAGGAGTAAAAGTAGCTCATGACTTGTTTTATTTTTTGAAAGTAGTTCTCATCCTAAAAAAGGTTGGAGACCCCTGTTATAGAACGATACATTTGACCATTTTACGCTTGGCCTACCATTTTATTGGAGCGATGAGGAACAGGTGGGGCTTGAAAAGTCCCACCTGTTCAAAGTGGGGAATGACAGAAAAAGTTTGAGAACCACTGACATAGACCCAGGAGACAAACCTGACCTTGGCATGTTGTTACATCTTGATAAAAGGAGAGGGTTACTAAGACACTGTGACATGTTTGTTGAGGCCTTGATGTATTCCCTCCTAATGCTAACCTACTGCAAAATTAACAAGAACGGCAGAACGGTGTGTGTGTGTGTGTGTGTGTGTGTGTGTGTGTGTGTGTGTGTGTGTGTGTGTGTGTGTGTGTGTGTGTGTGTGTGTGTGTGTGTGTGTGTGTGTGTACATTATGCAGACAGATGCTGTCAGGAGAACAGTGAGAGGGGAGCGGTTGGCAGGATACGCATGGGGATGTAGTGCATCTCTGCTACTTGATGACACTGAGTGGAGTCAGTGATGTGATTATGCACAGTTTTGTTCATTTGCATGTTGGTAAAAGCTGTGTTGCTGCACTCAACTATTAGAGCCAAAAAAGAGCTTTGGAATTTCACAGCTAATGCAAGAGACTGGGGGAAGAAAAGCCTAAATTATTTTTAAGGTAACTTGGTGTTGTATTCACTTTGTGAGGTTAATATATTACCTGTATCCACTATATACTGTAGTGTAGATCCTTGACCCATTATGTATTGTTCTCAACAACAAAAGGTTTTTTGACTTTTTCCTAGGAGAAGCAAATAATTATGTCTTCTAGAAATATCAGTGTAACATTTGTGACATACACCGGGACTCTTTATCCCGCAAACTACGATGTTTCATCTCTTTCATCCCCCTACCCGCCTATCGGACGGTATTAACAACTATTATTTACATCTATAACTGTAATGGTCTAGACTCTAGTGTATTACTCAGAAGACGAGTCTTTTGAAGTTAAGTTGACTTCCGGAGTTGTTGACTGCTAGCTTAACATTAGCTTGGAGAGTAATTTGCGATTGACATAAAAAAAGGGTAAGGCAGGCAAGACGCAACCTCTGTCTTAAAAGTGGTTGTTCCTAAGGCCTGCATTCTTTCTAACATCTGGTTGGCACTTCAGCTGATAGCAAAATGTCCAACTTTATAGATGTCTATACAAAAATGACTGTACTTCTTGATGTATTATCTCAGTAAACATTTTCCTGAAGAGTTTATAGACTCAATTGTTAGTTTCAAGTCTGCCCCAATAAAGCATGGTGTTTATTTATTAAATGATGGTCACAGGAGAAAAACATTGAAATAAAAAATGGGTATGCTTTGGGGCGAGGCTTGCTTGTAAATAATGTAGCTAGCACGGCTTTGACGGTTTTGGATTTTGTTTGTGTTTTTGTCTAAGAGCTTTAAAGTGTATTTCAAGTTCAATACGACTTAATTGTAACAAGTTGGTCGGCTTAAGATGTCATCAGCGTTTGGTTGTACTTGGCTCCAGCCTCTCGTGTCACGACAAAATCAAATTGATGGTGGCAGGGCGGTTGAACATAAACTGTTCTATACTCCACTATACAAATATTTCTTTGCTAGAAGTAGTGCTTGTATTATTTAATTTTAGTACTACTCTCGGTCTTACCTGCTATCAATGGTGCTGACAATTGTTTGCTTTATATTGTTACAGGTCGTTCAGTAAACCACATTTAGATAGTTAATATCACGCATTTTACGGGTTGTTCAGGTAAATACAGATTTGTTTATTGTGCTACGATGAAAAAAGGTTATAAAACCTTAATATACCCCCATATTGAACCCTGGAGTTATAAATGTCCACAACATCTTCATAATTATGTCTCAGTAGCTAAACATAAGTGCAGTTCCTTTTATGTCAATAACACCACAATAAAAAGATGCTTCTAGACCACAACAGTATAAAATCATGACTTTGGGCCTCAATAAACCAAAGTTGCAATATTTGTATGGTAACAAGATAGGACGAGCCCACAGGGGTTGTTTTCTTCCATTTTATCATCTATGAATCTCTAATGCAGCTGCAGTAAAAGCACAACCGTTAAAGTTTTTGCTGGGAGCTTTCATTACACTGTATGAGAATTTATTGTGCATTGGGACGAAGATTCTGAAGTAGGAGCCAGCTCTGCTAAGTGAAACATTAGTTTACGGCCCCTGACACTAAGCATGGGAGTTTTGATTGCACCCTTATTGCACAAGCTGTCAATTGAAGTTTCGTCCAAAAAAAATTCCCCTTCTCGTGCGCATACAGCCGTCGCTCCTAATGAAATGACAGTGTCATCTCTTTCACTGTGTTGCCTATGCTCACTTCTCTCCTCCCTGATCCTCCCATCTCCCTTTCTTTCTGTCTCACTCTCTCATCTCTCTGTTTTGCATCTGTGGGGGCAAAGTAATGAGCGGCGTCCCTGCTCTGATTGGATGATGTATGATGTTATTAGGTGGGATGAAAGCGTGTGCAGCTCAAAGGACAATGAAAAGGGAAAGGGGAGAGAGACAGAAGAAAAGTGCAGGACTAGAGACACTGAAATGCTTTTGACAAGCAGCTTTGAAAGAGAGAGGATGGAGGAGGAGTGCTGCAGATGCTTGCATGTAACAATGGGAGTAGGTCACAGTTTCACTGATGCCTCAACTCTGGCACATTTCCTGCGGGAAATAGTCCTACAGATCTCCTCCCTGCATCCTCTGTCACTCTCTCGCTTCCTGTGCCACACTGAGGAAAACAGGCGGATTGCGCAGTGCCCTGGGTCCCTCCCCGGGGGACGAGCGTGAGGACATGGATGACGTTTAGCAGAGGGGGGACTCCCTTGATTGCCCCTTAGTCCTCCAGAGACTGTCATGAACTGCACCTTCATCCATGGTTCACATCCCTTATTAAAGCTGCATGGAAGGAGACCATCAGTTCACTGCGTAGACTAAAAGACTGAGCTCTAAGTGTACAATATGTCGTTTTCCACCAATAGGGGTCTCTTAATCAGAACAATAACAAAATACAGAGCTTGGTGGTGTTGTTTATAACAATGGGATCATGAGTGTTATCGTCTCAAAACTTCATTTTGCATCGTTTAGGACGTTTTTACCAGGAGCCGAATTACCTGCAGAGGTCTTCTATACTTCAAAACACCTGGACCAGCTGATTTAAACTGGTAGAAACACAAAATAAGCAATTTAACTGTAAAGATCAGTAATTCCCTAATACTGTTCTGCAAGAAAAAGACGGAGGGGCAGCAAACTAACCGCTAACGTTTGCTCAGCTTTTTTCACTGATTACTTAAGATGCATTTACCTAAGAAATTCTCACTGGGTCTAAACAAATGAACCAGGTGATTCAAATAATCTTACAAAATCAAGTGTTTCTTCCGCCTACGTATGCTCAGCTTGTTTCTCTGATAACTTACGATCATACGTCCGTTGACCATAATGAGTATCCAGTTAAACTATACAGTTAAAGCAACCAAGGTCTAAGAAGTGTGGCAAAAACTCTGACGCATGTGCAAGAGGCGACCAACTTAAACAAGCCTTGATTAAAGTGGTGGTTATCTCAGGTTGGAAAATTGCTGGATTTGGGATAGTGTAAGTACACAACTTGACAGAAAATATACAAAATAGGTTTGGTAGTTGTTAGACATTTTATTACCGAAATGTTACGTATTAGACTTCGAAGCTCTGTCACAGGACCTACAGGGTTCTCCTTGCTGTTGGAGTAGCCACTCAGGAGAACTTAATTTCCTCGACACAGTGCGAGTGCTTCGTGTAATTGAGGGGCGCGCTAGTGATGTCTGAGAGCGGCTGCAAAGACTCTGTCTGTTTCTTAAATGAACGTAAAGTAGGCTGCAGGGACTCCGCTCATGAAACTTTCAAGCTCTCTGTTCACCCGCCACCCTTCCCTCCACCACCCAGCGCCCTTGATTATATATATTTTATTTATTTAGCAGGAGACAGACGAACTCTCTCACTTGACTTCATCCCTTTGATGACCAGAGCTCTGGCTACAAATAACACATGTAGCAGGCCAGTGTACTGATGCCTTCACTTAAGTTATACATGCATTCTAATCATCAGTTGAATTACTACAGAATTATTGTAAGATGGAGTGTTTGGCGAATTAGTCTAACAATGTAGCTTGGGCAATTCACTTATTATCTAAGAACTTGTTATTGGATACTCAAAGCCTAAACTCTTTATCTAGAGAAATATCTCTAACCTACTGTATAAGATCATATACACAGCCAACATAGCTGTATTATTTTCTTTTGTAGTACTTCAAAGTGTTTAGAGGTTGGATAAGTCTTCCTTTATTATGGTAATGATGTCAGAGATCAATCATCTGTTCTTCCAGGTGTCTCATCTCCTGGCAAGACTTCCTAAAGACGTTATATTGATGCCCAATGAGGCTTTCATGCGTCTTTGATATTTAAAATGCTTTGGTTAATCATATAGGGAAAGTTAGGAGGCACAATGTTACCTTTGGCACCAATATTTCTTTGTTATTAAGACTCAACATAATTTGCGAATTTTAAATAAAAGTTTTGATATTTTGCAAAAATTGGGTCTTTGTGGATTGAATAGCAAACCTTAGTACTACATGAGTAAAAACAAGAAATACAATATACACTGTTTATAAAACATGACAATACACGGTGTGGTTGGAAATGACTAACAGTACATAATTTTCCTAATTGTACAAACCTAATGCAAATCCAATACAATAAAAGGTATTAAACCATGTTTGAATTTCAGATATAGCAGAAATATAGTGTATAGTAAAACTCCTTTCTCTGTGGTTGGTGTCTTTAAACTCTGACATGTTTGACTTAACCTTTCTTTTTTCAGGTTCTGTTAATGACTGACATTTCTGCTTTCGACTGTTGTGTTGGCACCACTCTAATGCCATGTTGTTCTCCTGTGCTTCCCTTGCAGAGCCAAAGCTGAAAGGCATTGTTACTCGGCTATACAGCCAACATGGATACTACCTGCAGATGCAACCTGACGGGACGATGGACAGCACGAGGGATGAAAGCAGTGCGTTTTGTGAGTGTGTGTGTGTGTGTGTGTGTGTGTGTGTGTGTGTGTGTGTGTGTGTGTGTGTGTGTCAGGGTTCCCACGCTTGCCTTAAAAAAATGTTCCATGCTACCTCCTGATTTTCCAGGTATCATATTAAGTGATGATCTATAGGCCCCTGAAGCTTTCCGCCCTCATCCGCGCCCCCCTCCCCTCACACACACAACCCCCTAGGACACCTGTATACTTACTTGATTTAAAAGATGTGCCAGTCAAGTCTACATTGTAAATGCTTAGATATTATGTCTTATTGATAATATCAATGCATGAAATAATACAACAAGCTGTAGATGAACAACAATTTATTGAACTGGAACTTTGAAACACATGAGCACTGGGATTGATATATGTTCTCTCTTCCACTCCTCTCCTATCTCATCCTGTCCTCTTCTCTCCACACCTCCCCTCTTGTGTCCGCTCCTGTCTTCTCTTCCTACTCTTCTCAACTCCTCTCCACTCTTCTCCCTTTTCCTCTGTCATCCTCTACTCTCTTATCCTCCTCTTCTTCTCCTCTTTCATCTTCGCCCCTCTTCTCTTCCTCCTCCCTCTTTCCTTCTGTGCCCTCCTGGCTCCTCCCCCTCTCCACTCCTCTTCCTCCTCCTCTCTACAGTCTGAAGATCTGAAACAGAATGTTATTTTGAGTTAAAATTGGTCATCTCCATAAGCTAAAATGGTGTTATATTTGTCTTTAGGAGGGTGACCAATACATATTACAATCTTTCATACATCCATAAAGGCTATTGCGCATACCTCATTGCTTTAACTTATTGACAGACTCTTGCAGCTCTTTCAGGGCTTTGTCTAGAGCTGCCACCTCTTCCTTTTTATCAGCAACCCCTTTCCGATAGGCATTTGATTTTGACAGCAGTGTAAAATTGTGCTTCTTCTCTGCCATGACTGCCATTTCATGTGCTTCTTTCTCCATTGTTTCAGCGCTAGTCATTACTTTTTGCCGCTTTGTTTTCACTTTCTGGATTTCCTGGGAGAGCTCCTTTATTTTCTTCTCTTTAGTGGTTTGCTCTCTCAACTTCTTCTGGTCTTCCAGATACATCTCATATCTTGTCCTTGCTCCTCTGCAGTGTTGCTTGAGGTCTTTTGGAAGAGCTCCATCTGTGTGCCCAGCCATTGCATCGTGGACTAAGCGCATTGCTATTAGCGTCTTCTCCTGTAGGTTTTCAACAAGCATATCCTTGTTAACAGAGTACCCCCTTTCTACTGCAGCTTGTCCATGAGACAGTGTGAAGAGACATTGCATGATGTTCCACAGTTCTGCACCACTGAGATATCTTCCGAAGAATTCATCAAGTTTGCAGCTGTAAACAAATTCTTGGAACTCTGCTTTGTGGTTTGTGTTGACATAGAGTGAGAATGCTTTATACTGAGAAAGGACTTTGTCACACTCTGTGGCAGGGCACCATCCAGCATTGAGGAGAACCTGAAGGAGTTTCTCAAACATTGCTGTTGTACTTTCGGTTTCTGTCACAATCATCACAGGGTCAAGGGACCTCATATGCCGCACAGCTGGATACATGAGAGGACTTCTCTCCATAATTTTCTTGCAGGTCATTGCGAGTAAGGAGACACATTCTTTTTTTAACTCCACGATTTTCACTGGATTTTCCTGGAGCTTCTCAGATGCCTTCTGCAAAGCCTGCTTGGTTGAAAATCCTATGTCCAGGTGTTTGAGTGGGACATGGATTTGCTTCTCTTGGGGGTCCAGTTTAGTGAGCTGGAGAGGTGTCTTGATCTTTGCCAGCTCTTCTCTCTTGATAAAGCATGACAGCAGGCCTGTCAGGGTGCTTTGGAGCTCCTTTGCCAAGAATGGCACCATTGGGGCATCTGTCTGAAATACCTTCAAAAAAGGCTTCAGCTGTCTTGCAACAAAAGCGAAAAACTCAAGTTTAGCCAGGAAAAGAGGGTCTTTGGTTGCCTTCTTGACTGTCAAGTAGGACGCAGATATTCACACTTTACTCTTCGGAAGTTTCTTGTGGCTGTGGATGTACGCCATCACAGCTGGCCACACTTCGATTGCCCGCTCAGCAACTTGCAAGTCTTCAACCCATCGAGTGGCACAGAACTTCAGAGGAATTCTTGCCGTTTTAGTCAGCTCACTGAAATCCTCTCGCCTTGCTGGCAAGTCATGGAACACCTGCCAAAGCGCTCTCAGCGCTTCTCCGATTTTCCAACCTGTTTCCCTCTCTCCGGTCTGGAAACTTCCATGCACAACATGCAGACCACAACTTCCCAGGTTGATGAGCTTTGGTGCATCTGGGTCCTCTTTGCTCTTGTCCTCTTGGAATATTCTTAAAAACTTCCAATTCACTGTAGGGCCGTCCATTGATATTTGCAGGAGCTTCTTGGGGTCCAGAGGTGACAGGGATCTGTTGATACTCTCCAAGAGCTTCTCTGCCTGAGTGTGTCCTAGGAACTCTGAAGTGAAGTAACGCACAGCTACTTTCCTTTACTTTAGCGCAGAATGATATCCATCTGTTCTGTTTGTGTGACTTTGTTAAGGCATTCGTCAAAAGACACTACATGACACTTTGCTTTTCTTACGTCTTTGATCAGCTGCTCTTTAAAATGAGGATACAAGCCAAAACATATAAGGTAAGCTGATTTTGTTGCGCCACATGTAAATGGTTTGGCAATTTCGCTGTCTGGGAACATCTGAGCAAAAGTGTTTGAAATGTCAGAGTTGGAGTTGAACGAGAAGTGTGACCTGACCATCTTCATGACCCAGCGAATATCTGCTTCAAATACTGCTTGGCTTGAAAAAAATGTTTTCCCCTGAGCTCCAGAGCCTTTTTCCGTAGGCTGTTCACTGCTGGTACTGGGCACCTGACTGTCACTTTCGATATCCTGGCTTGTTGGGCCGCTTCTTCCCTCTCCTGTTTTTGTAGTCAAGAAATCTGTCATTCTTCTTTCATTATTTAGCTGTCCAGCTAACTTGGTGTGGGTTTGTCCTTTTGAATGGCTCTTGAGGGAAGCGACCCCCATATTGCTGATGTCAATGACTTGCGGCAAAACTTGCAATAAGCCTTGTGGACATCGCCTGGTACCTCGCCAATCCAGTCCTTGTATTGAGAGTCATCTTTCCAATGTGACTTGAATCTGCCGCGTGTCATTGTCACTCACTCCTGTAATGCATCACACATTTGAGATTATGAGTCTAGTAGTATGCCTACTCTTACTCTGTAAAATCTTTTGTAAATCAAACTAATGAACCTAAAAGGGAAAACATAAGGCTGGTTCCCCTGTGGTTCCTCAGTACAGCAACCCCACTAGTAAGCTTAGCTTAACAGTATGTATAGTATCAGTCTAGGCATGATCAATGATTTTTCAAAAATGTCTCACCCCAAATGTTCCTATTTAGTAGTATAATTTTTTTAAAGAAAAAAACGAAAAATCACAAAATAGCTAAAAGTAGATATAAGAATGAATGTTACAAAATGTATCAAGACTAGACTATTCATGTCAACTAGTATATAAGTAATGTCACAGCCTAATGTGAAAATGTATTGGTAGTTAGCTAGCAATGCAAGCTAGCCAACACCAGTGTTGCCAACTTGGCGATTTTCTCGTTAAATTTGGCGGCTTTCCAAACCCTCCGGCTACTTATTTGTGTCAAAAGCGACTAACGACTAATCTAACGATTTATAATGGTGTTATTAGGGACTTTTCTGGTGTTTGGAGACTCACATATTGTTCTGCAGTTAACGAGCCGCGGGTGCTGCCGTGAGCCCCGCCTCCCTCCCATAGTACTCACAGGCTCTCAGACTGACAGTTGCCTGGCCGCAGTCAGAGCAGAGAGGAGACAACCACACTCCCCCGCGTCGAGACTGCAAATGAATTGCGCATGCGCCAACTGCCAAGCCGTCCTGGTTTTGAGCGGGATTTAAATGTAAATGTTTCTTCACTCACTTTCACACTATAATAAAGTTATGTTCTGCTTAAGACGGGGAAGCAACAAAGTAATTTTACCTTGCAGAATAGAGACATTTCTGATCTACTGTCGTCTGGATTTAACTCCGGTGGTTTCAAGTTTTGATCCTTGAAGGGTTGGGAACGTTTTTTGTACTCCCCTCTACCATGCTTTCTCCTACAGCCGCCATTACATGATATGCAAATTAGGCGATGACGTCATTTAGCGACTTCTGGCGACTTTTCGGACAGCCAATAGCTACTTTCCTTACTATGGAGTTGGCAACACTGGCCAACACTACACTAGCTAGTTAGTTAGCAAACTGAATGTTGGCTTGCAAGATTGCACTCCATGTGCTTGCTAACCATCATTAACAAATCCAAATTCAAAACAAACTCAAACTGCTAGCTAGTTAGCAAGATTGCACTGCTTACTAACTAACGTTGATAAACCCAAGTTTACCACAGTTAAAACACAGCTACTTACATTTGAGGATAAACTTGCATAAGAAGTTTCACTGTAGATGTCAAGGCTCCCGTGTTGGCTGGGAAATACATGTATTTGACCCTTCTATTGAGATCGCGAGTAACGTTATTATTCCTGAAGTCCACCAATCCGAAACTTTACTTTTAAAGTCCATATCACCAAGTTGCCTGCATCAAATTCCAACATCCAATATACCATATAGGATGCCAAGAGCATGCTCTACAACATGGGATCATCCATTTCTATCTACAGTAAAAGCTGTTTACATGTAAATGGTTTTTATAAACTCATCTTAATTCTGTGCTCAATAGTTTCATTTTATTACTATTTTACACCACATCCAATACAAATTTCCAGGACAACTGTTTCTATTTCCATGTAAGTGTTCACTTTTGCTCAGTTTCCATGACTTCTCCATACCTGGAAAATGAAAAAAAGAATTCCATGTTTTCCAGGTACCGTGGGAACCCTGTGTGTGTGTGTGTGTGTGTGTGTGTGTGTGTGTGTGTGTGTGTGTGTGTGTGTGTGTGTGTGTGTGTGTGTGTGTGTGTGTGTGTGTGTGTGTGTATAGCCTTCATGTCTTTGCTCGTGGTCGTGTTTTGAAGGTTAAAACGAGATTATTTTTGTATTGATGCATGTATTACGTGCAGGTGTATTTATTGTCTTCTATGTTCTATGGAACAGCTCATATTGGGAGAACAATCCCAAAAATGGCTGCTGTGCTAAAAGCCTCTGTGGCAGAGTAGTCATGGCACAAGTTTGGATTTTGTGAGCTCATGTCAAAATGATCTCAATGTGTATTGTTATTGTTGTCTTATAATAGGAAGGAACATCTTGTCAAACTGCAAAACTTTGGTAATTGAATGCGTCCTTGCGCATATGTGCTTTTAAGGATAAAAGCCATTCATGCTCCTTTTGAAATCCCATATACTGAGTGGATCAGTGGATCTGCTACTGTATTTGAAGTCCATAAACCACAAAAATCCGCTGTCTGACTTTAAAGTGCTACTAAGTGACATACTGCCACCGTTGAGATGATGTGAATGTTCTCCCTGACCTTTAGCAATCTAATTGTGGGCTTCAGACCACAAACTGTGCAGTGTTCCTTCCGTAGTATCATTTATTTGGGTTTTTTAAGCTGTTTGACCTTCCAGACTCAGACACAGGCCCTTTTTCACATTGTAGTTGGAATAAGACATTTTTTTTTAAATGTAAAATGTATTCTACAACGTTATTTCTTGATGGATTAACTATTTTATTGGTAATATGTTCACAATAAAGATACTGTATCTAAATATCCCATTGTCACTATAATAAAAGGTTTAGACAGTGTAAAGCATAGTGAAGGTGATATATTGTTGTTTGAATAAACATACATTCTGAGCAGTCACAGCATTTAAGCTTAAGAGAGATATAGCATGCAGCAGTGACGGTGCGGCCATTCAGCCTAATACAATAAAGACAAAAAAGCAGACTTTGATATCACAATCTTCTCTGACTTTCTCATTTTTTCCCTCTCCCTCTTTGTCGTGCCCTATCTCTCTCCTATTTTATTCCCCGATTCAGCACAGTTCAACTTAATTCCGGTGGGACTGCGGATTGTGGCAATCCAGGGGGCAAAAACGGGATTATACCTGGCCATGAATAGTGAAGGATACGTCTATACCTCGGTAAGTATGCCCTACAGATCTGTCGCAGGTACATAGAAGAAACTATTTATATTTGATCCCAAGCCCCGTAATATAAAAATGTTTTGTTGTGACACTAAATCCCAGGGAAAACCCAATTATAAGCGGTCTGGGTTCGGCTTGTAATGTCAGGTTGGGATATATGTGTCATGTCTTACTTACTATAGGCCGGATATATTCACAACGAAAAAGCTATAACCTGTACACTGACATGGAATTCTCAAGGGGACATACCAATTACTGCTTTATCATCTCCTGTCATTTTGGATGTCAGGGTTTAGCTGTCTGTCAGGTGGACTTCACTAGTGGCTTTCCTATTTCAGGATAATATGGATGATGAGGATTGCTTATAAGACAGTGTTGGGTGACCCCCAATTGCCAGCTATGTAAACAGTGCTGCTACTTCTATATTATTTTATGCTAATTTATTTTTAAATATACTGCTTCTTAGTTTTTTTTTTACCATTGTGTTCTTATCTGTTTTTCTTTTGTTGTTTTCACTTTTTTTATTATTAATAATAACCTGTACCAAGTCTACTCTTTTAAATGTATCTGCACTATACTCTTGCTGTTATAATACTGTACATTTCCCAGTTGCGGGACACATTAAGGAATTCAGATTCTTAGAAATTCTGATTCGATCAAAGGGTGATTCTAATGCCAATCTCTTAATAAAATCATCAGTGACGTAACTTAGTTTTGAAACAAAGGATCAGAAAATCACATTGTCTGATTTTTAAAGAATTTATTGATGGTGGAAAATAAGTATTTGGTCAATAACAAAAGTTCATCTCAATACTTTGTTGTCCCCTTTGTTGGCAATGACAGAAGTCAAACGTTTTCTGTAAGTCTTCACAAGGTTTTCACACACTGTTGCTGGTATTTTGGCCCATTCCTCGATGCAGATCTCCTCTAGAGCAGTGATGTTTTGGGGCTGTCGCTGGGCAACACGGACTTTCAACTCCCTCCAAAGATTTTCCATGGGGTTGAGATCTGGAGACTGGCTAGGCCACTCCAGGACCTTGACATGCTTCTTACGAAGCCTCTCCTTCGTTGCCCGGGCGGTGTGTTTGGGATCATTGTCATGCTGAAAGACCCAGCCACGTTTCATCTTCAATGCCCTTGCTGATGGAAGGAGGTTGTCACTCAAAATCTCACGATACATGGCTCCATTCATTCTTTTCTTTACACGGATCAGTCGTCCTGGTCCCTTTGCAGAAAAACAGCCCCAAAGCATGATGTTTCCACCCCCATGTTTCACAGTAGGTATGGTGTTCTTTGGATGCAACTCAGCATTTTTTCTCCTCCAAACACGTCTACTGTAGTTGAGTTTTTACCAAAAAGTTCTATTTTGGTTTCATCTGACCATATGACATTCTCCCAATCCTCTTCTGGATCATCTAAATGCTCTCTAGCAAACTTCAGACGGGCCTGGACATGTACTGGCTTAAGCAGGGGGACACGTCTGGCACTGCAGGATTTGAGTCCTTGGCGGCGTAGTGTGTTACTGATGGTAGCCTTTGTTACTTTGGTCCCAGCTCTCTGCAGGTCATTGACTAGGTCCCCCCGTGTGGTTCTGGGATTTTTGCTCACCGTTCTTGTGATCATTTTGACCCCACGGGGTGAGATCTTGCGTGGAGCCCCAGATCGAGGGAGATTATCAGTGGTCTTGTATGTCTTCCATTTTCTAATAATTGCTCCCACAGTTGATTTCTTCACACCAAGCTGCTTACCAATTGCAGATTCAGTCTTCCCAGCCTAGTGCAGATCTACAATTTTGTTTCTGGTGTCCTTTGACAGCTCTTTGGTCTTGGCCATAGTGGAGTTTGGAGTGTGACTGTTTGAGGTTGTGGACAGGTGTCTTTTATACTGATAACGAGTTCAAACAGGTGCCATTAATACAGTTAACAAGTGGAGGACAGAGGAGGCTCTTAAAGAAGAAGTTACAGGTCTGTGAGAGCCAGAAATCTTGTTTGTTTGTAGGTGACCAAATACTTATTTTACCGAGGAATTTACCAATTAATTCATTAAAAATCCTACAATGTGATTTCCTGGATTATTTCCCCCCATTCTGTCTCTCATAGTTGAAGTGTACCTAGGATGAAAATTACAGGCCTCTCTCATCTTTTTAAGTGGGAGAACTTGCACAATTGGTGGCTGACTAAATACTTTTTTGCCCCACTGTATGTGCTGTACATGTCGCTGTGTGTGAGTGTACATGAGTGTTTGAGAGAGGCAGGTGAGACATAGGAGGGAACAAGGCTGACAACCTGAACGACTATTCCAATTCGTTTTGGAAAGACATGGAGGGAGGATTGGAGAGTGGGTGTACAAATGGGGAATCAGGTGTATGTTGAGTGGAGGAACTGTTGGCAGGTATCCGGTTCAGGGCAGGTGGGGACGTAGCAAGTATGCATGTCATGCTGTTGTCAGTTCATTTGAATACCCAAACATGTAAACATTCACAGCTTTTTCAACATCTCGCTCACTTTTAATTAGGGATGTCACAAGAACTAATACTTTGGTACAAGTCAAAGCCGAGATGCTGAAAATGTGACAGTGCCTGTTTGGTACCATAAGTACTGTGGGGGGTTCAGGACTAAGCCTTGTTTACGTGTTGAAAATATACAATAAATTGTAATTCTGCTTATCGGTTCATAAAGCACACACGCTCCTCCTTAGCTTCCTCTATTGCTAACAGCTGTCTGCTGGTGCCCCTTCCTCTTTAATTCAACAAATCACCCCTCCTCACTCACATTACAAACTTTATTAAGCTAACTATCACATGTCCAGGATATGCAGCCCTTCTGCCCATGTTAATGTTACAGTGTAAACAACAAATCCATGTTGAAATCAGCAGGAGAGCTAGTTAAAGTTAGCTATTAGCTCAATATCAAAGCTGCTATTGAGTTGTATTAAGGCGTATTTAGGCTTTACTCAATAAAAATGTGTACTGGGCAAAGGTAAAGTATAACGACGTTACCATAATGTTTTCATATTTAATCTAAGTTAAAGGTAGGGTAGGTAATTCACTTCAGAAACGTTTTGTTATATTCCATGGAATGCTCTTAACATCCCGATAGCAATGAATACATTAAATGCTTTGACAATAAATAAATACAAATATTTCATCTGTGGAAGCCGTGGCGCTGTAAATCTCGCGTACAAACTTATCTTGTGCCCTCATTGGCCATGTGCGCGTTCGTCAGTGGCGGCTGGTGGAAAATATTTTTGGTGGGGCTGTTGATATAGTGAGTAAAAAAAAATGTTTGGGGAGAAATGACCCCTTAAATTAGGAATTCTGGTGATGTAATGGCGCATTTCCAGTGCAGCGCGGAGCTCGCTTTAATGCTGCGTTCAGACCATAGACTGTATGGTTCAGACCGGACGCGATGCGAATATTCGCTTCGCTCTAAACGCTCCTATCGCATCGCTCTAGTCGCTCGAGTTTCACCGTGGCTGCCAGCTGTGTTTACTCGCATCATTCAAACAAGACGCGCTCGGGAGCTACAACTACAACAAAATGAACATATTTTACCGTGATTAAATTGTAATACACGTTTCTAAATGATGCCGACGTAACAACATACTGATACCGGTTAGTAAAAACCATGAATTAATGCTTTGACAAGTCTGAAGACAGACGGCAGGCGAAAAACCTTTTAGAATGCTTGTTTTCTGAATGGAGCTTGGCTAAGCTAACGTTATATATGCTCCGACCGTCCACACTCACAACAACGGCCTATACAGACATAAATAAACCAGCAACTGTATTCTCCATGACACAGACAGTCTGTGGTTTGTACTTGTTTAACTTTTGTCTAGTTTCTGAACAGATCGTATCTGTCCCCGGCTGTTTGAAGAGCAAGCATGGGAAACAAAAGACAGCATTTACCTGTTTGCATCCAGCTAGCCATGCCTTTCTGGTGTACCAGCTACGTGAGAAGCCTCGTTGATACGTTTTGTCTTTTTCACGAGCTTGCTGCGATATATACAAATCGGGTTGGTCCGGTCCAAGGTCTTTAAGCAACAGTTTATCTCCCAAACTTCTCCTTTCGAAAGGATTGGAGATTAGCTCTTGAACGGAATTGGGCGGGGACCGAGGTCCGGCGACTCCACCTGCACACGAAGCCATTCTCATCCAACTCATCCAACACCTTGGTCACTCACGAGTCTAAAAAACAACTCGCGTCAACGCACGTAAGCAACGTGGGCGCCAACGTGAGCGCCCTCGTGACCAAAATATTTGACGGCGCTGATTGACTGAAATTATTTTTCGGCGGCACAGTTTACTATTGAGACTTTTGCAACGTGCTGGTTGCTGCTGTTTGGCTTGGGGGCTCCGCCCGGTAATGATAAACTAATGCCACGGGCAAGGCCAGGCAGGAAACATGTGACTTATCAGTAACTTTAGACATCGTAACACATTTTTAAACGAGATTTTATTGTAGATTATACATTTTACTGATATCAATTGTATGATATTTACCTTGTTCATTAAAAATAAAAATATATATATTTAAAATCTTTTTTTTTTTTAAATATTTCTTTTTTAAATTTAATATTTTTTTTAATATTTTTTTTTGTATGTGGGAAGAGGTGGGGCGGCGCCCCTATGGGCCGGCCGCCACTGGCGTTCGTGTGTGTTGGAGGAGGGGCTCTGTAAGGAAGTCTGAAGGAAGGAGCAGATTTTTTTCGGTTGTGTACTTTCAAATTATAGCTTACTCGAGCTGGTTTCTCCATTCTTACCTACCCTACCATTAACAGTTTGAAAAAAATTCATCACAGCAAAAAACAATAGATACTGGAGGAGGAATTATGCCTTTTAAACCCCCTAAAAAAAACAGTATCCAAACATAACATAGGATTTATGTTAAAGAACGTGGGATTTATTGTCTTGTCTGCCTACTGTGGTACTGAACCTGCTTCCCGAATTTTTATTTCACTGGTATTTGTATTGCTCACCAATTTTCTGGTATGGTGACATCCCTACTTTTAATACATATTATACACCTCAATTATGTGACAGGTGTTTTTAAGACTGGCATGTTGACAGGATAAGTGTTCTCAACTTGCACTTGGACTCTGAATCTCTCGTAAAATGAGTCTCTGAGATTGCAGAGAAAAGAGACACATGCAATCAGTTGGCTGTAAAAAGAATCTAACTGTCTGATTTATTTGAAACATTAACATACAATTCCCCTGTTCCAGTGACCAGGAAACACAAATGTGTGAGCAGCAGGAGGGTAAAAAGAGAGATAACATCAAAGTGCAACACCCGTGACAGAGTTACAGTATAAAACATGTTGTGTCTAATTAAGTCAATGCTGTAAAGCACTTATACTAGCTCTTAAGTATATAATTTCAATTCTGTGTCACAGAGTATCGGTGAACAACAAATGTATGTTTTAAGTATTTACTTACACAATATTTACCTTACAATCGAGAGAAAGGCTGCTATAGTAGCAACAGGCACCCTCTTTTTAGAAATCAGGTCTGGATTAAGCTGCAAACTTTAATATTACATACATTCATGTACTTACAGGATAGTGCTAGTCCCAAACTGCAGTCGAAAACGTCATGTCAAATAAAAGATGTAAAGGAGAATTTATCAGGACTTAAGAAAATTAAATGTAAATCTCTTGGCGGACAGTTGACGGACAGTTGTAGTTTTTTTAAAGTTTTATAACACTCAGAAATTAAGTGTAAAGTGACTAACATACTGTACATGTAAAGTGAGGATTCCTGTCCAACTGCAATAACACCTCCTAAGATTATGTTTTAATGTATTCATAGGGTACAATTAAACAGCAATGGTGTATGTAATTTACGCCCGCAAGGTGTTGCTGCCACAATGAATTGTGGGAAATAATGATCTACTTTCTTTTGGAAAAGGATGGACCACTGTACCATATGCTAGAAGTGATAAAAACGGTATAATTGAAGCACCTTTCCTTAGTATTTTGAGAATTCGAACATCCCTTATTCATGTCACTTAGATATTTCTGGGTCATTATGGTTAGGATGCTTTCTAGGAAAAAAAAGACTGCAGCCCCAGTGTGCTGTGTATTCAGTCCCTTTGACAGGCTGATCAGCACCTTGGACAGAGCTTTTAACATTCCCTTAGCACAGGGGTAGCCAACACGGTGCCCGCGGGCACTTAGTCGCCCGCAGGGGCAACGTGAGTCGCCCGCGGGGCATGTTCTAAAAATAGCTCGCCAAGCAAATCCAAAATGTATAAAATATACAAAACAAAAAAGGAAATGTAATTAAAAGAATCTACCCTATGCATAAACGAAACCTCAATCATAGCGAACTCTATCTACTTACTACAACTCTATATCTATCTAACACCCCTCCTCCCCCCACCCCCACAATGAATATCGACCAATCACGTTCTTGCTTGATTTGCGGGACCAGCGTTGCAGTCGGGAAGAAAAGCAATGTGCCACCCATACATCCATGGTGGCACCTCCCCGCTGATTTTCCTTCTGGCAGAATCTACACAACACATCAGCCCCATTGAACAGCCTATAATGCCAGCCTATACTGCACATAAGGGGCAGAGTTTTACTCTGTGTGTTGCAACTTGCATATATATTTATTGCACTTGACGCACACACACGCATGGCGTAATTTCCACTGGGGGACAGGGGGGACATGTCATGCTCATTTCGAAATCCCGTTTGCTTGTTTACCAGTATACATGTATATCTAATCACTCAGCCCCTGGATATGAACATGAATCTAAGGCTGGCATCACACTGTCCCAAAATTGACACCAGATGGACATACGAATATGGAATTGTGAATTTCGCACGAAGATGGCCTCGAACTTGGTCAACAGCCAAGCAACAGCCGAAGCAAGTACGATGCCTACAGAAAGCCACACAATGGCACCCAAACCACACACGAAGGCAACACGAAGATGACACCCAACTAATTCTGTCCTTTCCCCGCTCAGAGACCCAGGTCGTCGCACGCATCTCTGCTTGTCTAGCTGACATCTCTCAGTAGATGTCTGCTCATCACCTCAAGCTCAACCTTGACAAGACTGAACTGCTTTTCCTTCCGGGAAAAGATTGTCCCACTCTTGACCGAACAATCAACATCGTCACCTCAGTTGTTTCCCCGACTCAGACTGCAAGGAATCTGGGTGTGACCCTAGATAACAACCTGTCCTTCACTGCAAACATCGCTGCTACAACCCGCTGCTGCAGATACACGCTTTACAACATCAGGAAGATACGTCCCCAGCTGACTCAGAAAGCGACTCAGGTTCTGGTCCAGGCTCTCGTCATCTCACGCCTAGACTACTGCAACTCCCTCCTGGCTGGTCTACCTGCATGTGCCATCCGACCTCTGCAGCTCATCCAGAATGCAGCGGCTCGTCTGGTCTTCAACCTTCCTAAATGTTCCCACACCACACCGCTCCTCCGCTCCCTCCACTGGCTTCCGGTAACTGCTAGAATCCACTTCAAAACAATGGTACTTGCGTACCATGCTGCGAATGGATCTACCCCTTCCTACATCCAGGACATGGTTAATCTGTACACCCCAGCACGTGCACTACGCTCTGCATCAGCCAAACAGCTCGCTGCACCCTCGCTGCGAGGGGGACCCAAGTTCCCATCAGCAAAAACACGTGGGTTTGCTATCCTGGCTCCAAGATGGTAGAATGAGCTCCCCATTGACATCAGGACAGCAGATAGCTTGCACATCTTCCGGCGCAGACTGAAAACTCATCTCTTTCGACTCCACTTCGAGCGATATAATTACTAACAAAGAACTGCTAACAGAGCACTTATATACTAACAAAGGACTGGCTTATATATAGCCAGTTGAGTAGCACTTGAAATGTGTTAGCTCTATGAAACCTCCCAGCTAGAAATGTTTGGTTCTAAAAACATTCTGAGAGTTACATTCATTGTTCTTGGAATGTTTTCAGCGGGAAGTTTTCTTTTGGTTACTAGAACGTTCTTCTGAAAGGTAGGATAACGTTCTCTAAAAACATTCTTAAAATATTTGGTGATAACCTTCCTAAAATGTTTGGTGATAACATTGTTAGAACATTATGCCCCATTATTCTTAAAACGTTTTCAGCAGAAGCTTTTATTTTGGTTCCCAGAATGTTCTTCTGAAAGGCACGTTCTCTAAACACATTCTTTAAATGTTTTTGATAACATTGTTAGAACATTATGCCCTACTGTTCTTACAATGTTTTCACCTGCAAGTTAGATTTGTTCATGTTGCCAGAATATTATTATTTTAGAGAAGGATAACATGCTTTATGTTTAAAACATTATGCAAATGTTCTGTGGTAACAATTTACTAAAATATGTTTACATTATTAGAACATAAAGACATAATATTCCTGTAATTGTTCAACTCAAAATTCCTGGGTAAGTGGACTGACCACTGTGGTCATTAGGATGATTATGATAGTTTACTTAACTATTGGAATTTGACTATTAACACATGTAAAAGGATGACCCGGAATCAGCTGGTGAGCGTAACATTTGTTTATTAGAAAAGGGGAGCTGGGAGTGGAGGTTGGTTATGGCGGCAGTGGGAAACAGTTGTTCCAGGGTGGAGAGACCTGGCTGGTCTTGATTGTGTGGAAGGCCTTGGATTCCTCCTGGGAGAGACACAAAAATGAGTGTGAGGCAAAAGCAGGCAAAGTTGTCAATAGATCTGCTGGCAAAAAGCTAGAGCGGCACGCAACAATCCGTTCACGGCAACAATCCGGCAGTGAATGAGTGCAGGCTGCAGGCTTTCATAGTGTGGCTGATGAGCAGGTTGCAGGTGTGGTTGATTGGAGATTGCTCCCAGCCGTGTCGAGCAGACCAGCAGGCAGGAGGGGGGAGAGAGAGAGACACACAGTAGAAACAAACACTAACAGGGGTTTCAGGGACAGGCAGTGATAGTCGGTCTGTCTTTGGTTTTCTAAGTGTTATTCGATCCATATGACCATAGAGATATGTGCATAAACAACAAAAACACTTGGGGTATAATGTTCGAACAATGTTATCACCAAACATTTTAAGAATGTTTTTAGAGAACGTTATCCTACCTTTCAGAAGTACATTTTAGGAACCAAAATTAAATTTCTCGATGAAACCATTCCTAGAACAATGAATGGTAACATTCTCAGAATGTTTTTAGAACCAACAATGTCTAGCTGGGAACTCAGACATGCCTACGCAAACATGCAATATCATGAATTACGTGCTTGGTTTTTTTTTTTTTTTTAAAGGAAAATGTGGTGAGTGACATCACATTTGTTTTAAACATCCTTTTCAAACAAATGCAAGAAGTTTGTTTTTTAAAGCGCACTACAAATAAATCTGACGTTGACTATGACCGTGTTAATATTTCGCATCACAGGAACATTTTATAAAAAAAGAATAACCTCCTGAAAACATTATCCAAATGTTGCTTTCAAAATGTTCTTCTTTGGTTATCATGTAACATTGAGGGAATGTTTTATAAAAGAACATCTTTAATGTGTTACCCAACAACGTCCAAAACACATCCTTAGAATGTTGCAGGCAAAACGTCCCGCCTTTGTTAACATATCACATTAAAGGAACGTTTTATAAAAAGACTTTGTCATCTCAGGCCTCAATAACATCCTCAGAACATCCTCTGAATGTTGCAGTTAAAACGTTATGTATTAGTTAACCTTAAACCTTATAGGAACATTATTTGAAAAAATAAACATCCTAAAAAGGTTCTTTGAACATCAGATTAAAACGTTTCTTTAAAACCTTATTAGAACCTGTAGGTAACGTTATTCAAAGTTGTGAGAACGTTCCCCGCTAGCTGGGCTGATGTTCTTATATGATTCTGTTTTCTTCAAGGTTGTATCTTCCTGGTCGAATGTACTTATTGTAAGTCGCTTTGGATAAAGTGAAAAATACACACAAACACAAGGGCAACATAAAACATGCTTTTTTAAAGTGCAAGTCTAAAATAAGTTGTGATGAAAAACAATTTGGTAAAACGTACCTAATCAGACACTTAGGAGACCATCGAAGTGTCACATTTGAAGAAGCTGGCAAAGCTATCTTTAATCAGAAGTGGATTTAGGTTTTTCATTAAATAAATGTTACACACATTTTAAAGTATGCTGTTGATTCTAGGTAGTTCTCAGACAAATCAATCAATTGTAAAAATCCGTGTCGGCAGGTTAAACAACTGAAATCGTAATCGTTGTTGAGCCTCTATCAAATATGAAATCTATGAAACCAGAGACCTGGCAGCGAGAACTTGACCTGAGAGGCTGTCAAAGTATCAGAGAAATAGGGACTGTAAGAAAGTATTGATACACTTGAGTCTTACAATATTATGTTCTGTGATACTATATTGATTCCGAACATTTTTTATTGATTTTCTATCAATAGTTTACATACAAAGATTGTTGTCAGATTGCACAAAAAGCAGTGTAGGGAGTAGGGACTAAGATCATTTCAAAAGCAGACCCCACTGTAATATGTTGCTTTTAATACTGGTATGTATGTTCTCAATGCTTTGAACATTTACTTGTGATTAGTTTGTAGCGCCCTGCTTTCAAAAATGGTGTCATGTACTGTATGTATTTTTGCCTTACAAAGTATTTCAGAGAATCTTATCTGGGGAATGATTACAAGATTTCATTAACAGGTTTATTGGAGAGGTTTCTCACTGTGACATTCCTAATTGTCAATGAACACACACACACACACACACACACACACACACACACACACACACACACACACACACACACACACACACACACACACACACACACACACACACACACACACACACACACACACACACACACACACACACACACACACACACACACACACACACACACACACACACACACACACACACACACACACACACACACACACACACACACACACACACACACACACACACACACACACACACACACACACACACCTTGGAATTTCGTCATTTTAGGGGCAAGGCCATTTGGCCTTCCCGGTCACATTTGTTTCAAGGGCACAAAGGCCGTTTGGTTAAATTACGCTGGTCAATCAACATGACTGAAAAGTGTAGCACTAACGTCAACACCAGTCGTTTTACAAATGGCTGAATAGCAATAGTGTTTCTTAAACGTATACGTTAAGTTCAGCCATAAACCACATAAGTCAGTCATGTATTATATCAAAACCGCTTAGCAAGAAAAATACTAGATTCAAAGGTGACAGCTATCTGCTAGCTTGTAGAAGCAACACTAGATGTAGACCCCTTGAAGGGAAGACGTTAGCGCTATCCAAACTAGCTAGCTATCGCTAGTTTTCATGACAAAATGTAACGAGTCGACTTTAAATAGGCTAATACAATGGTAATTACCTATCAATAGTACTTTCTATAAACACGTAAATGTTAAGTCCTTTCAAATACTACCACATACTTCAGTTAAATCATATCAAAACAGCTTGGTCCGCTTGCTTACCTGTGCTTGTCTTGCTCCCGCGGCTGAGGAGGAGGCTGTCGGGCCCCTACAGGCATTTCTGACGGAACAATCACAGCAGAGCAATCGCTCTGATCCACAGGCACGGGACTATCCTACTGCGCGCACTAATATGACTTTACTAGCATTGTTTACACGGCATGTCTGACGGAACAATCACAGCAGAGCAATCGCTCTGATCCACAGGCACGGGACTATCCTACTGCGCGCACTAATATGACTTTACTAGCATTGTTTACACTGGAACTTTTGACAGGGGCATAAAGGCCACTTTGGCCGTGAATTGCATTTTTTTTCACAGGGCATCACGGACAAAGTGCGGGGCAACGACGGCCATGGCCGTCGTGGCCGTCGTGAAATTCCCACCCTGACACACACACACACACACAACGTCTTGTCACGATTATCTTTGGCCAAAAATGTAGATATTGTCGAGATAATATGCCTAGAACTTTAAAATGGCCAAAGAAATTCCTGGAATCACATTACCTTACATGTTGTCAAGAAAAAAATATTGCTAATCCTTCAAGCAATCTTAAATAAATAAATCATTTATAAGGTGCTCCTGCATGAATTAAGCAGAAAGATTCATGTAAAAAAACAATGTGTAAGTGTTTTTTCCCCTTACTTCTCTACCATTATAGCGAGTTGGACAGCTTTTTCAAGTCACTCCCGCTAATCAAAACCAACTACAGTGAACTTATTGTGAGTTTATTTTGTTATATTTTTCCAAGATTGAGTTCTATATCGTCCCGTTTGTAGTTCAAAAAGAGCGCCTGATTAGCATGCATTACACTCCAGTTCCGTGCTCTCTGTGAACAGAGAGGAGAGGGGATTTCCTCAGCACCAGTCAATATCTGTACTGCATCCCCCCATGAACTCTTCAAGAGAATTTCCTCTCTCTAACACACACACACACACACAAATACACACATAGTGCAGTTACATCAATGCTATGGTGCTGCTCAGCATAACAGCTGTCTTCCTGTTTAATATCCTGCATGTTTGTTTAATGGCCGCATATCGCTCTCTATATTGTATTTGATGTGCTAATGTGCTGCTGTAGGAGGGAGTGCAGGTGCCACAATATGGCCCATATAAACATATCTGTGTGCTCTAACAGCATGTTCATATTTGCTTTAACATTTACAAGTTGCCAAGAGAGTGTGTGACACAGAGGAAGAATGTTTTCATTGCCCATAAATAAGTTCATCACTGTCACTCACTGAGGAGCCGAGGTGAGTGCCGGAGTGACTACTCGCTTCCTCGCATTTGATCATCTTCTTGCATATGCTGATACTTCTGCTGCTGCATTACGGTGCTAATTATGTCGTTTTATCGTGGATAAGATAACCCGCAACTATTCCTTGAATTCCACTCTCCTGCACACTTGCACACACAGATTGTAGGGCCAGGCTCAATAACAAGCAGACAAAGTCAACTGCTGCCTTTTCTTACACATAAATCTCCGCCTCAATACCTGTAGGTGACAACAGGAAATGGCTGATACGGATATAAAAATAGAGTCTAGTAATCATTCCCCAGATAAGATTCTCTGAAATACTTTGTAAGGCAAAAATACATACAGTACATGACACCATTTTTGAAAGCAGGGCGCTACAAACTAATCACAAGTAAATGTTCAAAGCATTGAGAACATACATACCAGTATTAAAAGCAACATATTACAGTGGGGTCTGCTTTTGAAATGATCTTAGTCCCTACTCCCTACACTGCTTTTTGTGCAATCTGACAACAATCTTTGTATGTAAACTATTGATAGAAAATCAATAAAAAATGTTCAGAATCAATATAGTATCACAGAACATAATATTGTAAGACTCAAGTGTATCAATACTTTCTTACAGTCCCTATTTCTCTGATACTTTGACAGCCTCTCAGGTCAAGTTCTCGCTGCCAGGTCTCTGGTTTCATAGATTTCATATTTGATAGAGGCTCAACAACGATTACGATTTCAGTTGTTTAACCTGCCGACACGGATTTTTACAATTGATTGATTTGTCTGAGAACTACCTAGAATCAACAGCATACTTTAAAATGTGTGTAACATTTATTTAATGAAAAACCTAAATCCACTTCTGATTAAAGATAGCTTTGCCAGCTTCTTCAAATGTGACACGTTTACTGGGGGATGGTCTCCTAAGTGTCTGATTAGGTACGTTTTACCAAATTGTTTTTCATCACAACTTATTTTAGACTTGCACTTTAAAAAAGCATGTTTTATGTTGCCCTTGTTTGCGATGTGTGCGTGCGTGCGTGTGTGTGTGTGTAAATGGGAATTACGAACCTACAAACTACTGGGTATTATCATTTAATAGAAGCTGCTATTTCCCGCATGATTTTTGCTCTGTACTGTGACTTGTTGAAGTTGTTCTTTGCCCAAAAATATTAGAGAAATCTTTCAAGTCAGCTTTTGTATTTGTATCCAAGTGAAAGTAGAACAAATGCTCCGTGAATAAACGTTTGTTTGTTGTTTTTGTATGGATGTTTTGCAGGTTGGGTGGGGAGCTGAGGGGGTGTGTGTGCGTGTGTGTGTGTGTGTGTGTGCGTGTGTGTGTGTGTGTGTGTGTGTGTGTGTGTGTGTGTGTGTGTGTGTGTGTGTGTGTGTGTGTGTGTGTGTGTGTGTGTGTGTGTGTGTGTGTGTGTGTGTGTGTGTTATAGAGAGTGAGATAGACAGACAGGCAGACACAGTAGGGTATAAAGAAATGTATAAAGCGTGAGACCCGCAGATGAAAAGCTTCGTCCTTTCTATTCTTTTCATGAGAGGCTTGCATTGAGATGCAGGACAACACCAGCAGGGAGATAGCATCTCTTTATCACAGGACAGGATCAAATGTGGACATTAGAAAAAGTAGGGGAGAGGATAATTGGCCAGAGGGAGAGGGCAGAGATGAAGTGCAGAAGTGCAATTATAAGGACAGACTTTTTTTGCCAGCCGGCCAATTAATAGCACTTAGGGAAGGCAAAACCTATTCTTTCTGATTGTCTTATGATAAACCTTGTGCCGGTAGCTCTCCTTCCAAAAATTGTCTCGGGGATATATTAGAATGTAATCCTTGTGATCTGCCAAGATATGAACAATCTTTATCAAAGCTTTGCATTGGCTCAAATCTGGCTATTACGTTTATACAAATGTTGTACTCTTTTATGCATCAGATCAGTGGGATCATACTTCCTCGTATATTGTACGTAATCTGAGCAAAATGAATAATCATTTGCCTAGATATCAGTGAACCAGAATAGAAGATGAGTAAACTATAGGTGGGTTGATCTCAGGTTTTGATTTCCAGTTTGATATGCAAGCTTGAACCAGTTTGATTTATGTGCAAACCTGCTGAATTCCCATTTGAGATAATGACACATCCTGGTCAAATAAAATAAAACGTACATGCCTACGGAGAGTTCAGTTGTTAGAGCTGGCAGTCCAGTGTCTTCTGCCAAGTACAAGCCTGTGAAAAGAAATTCAAGCAATGTCATGGCTGTGATGCCTGGCATGGCTGTCATGGCGCTAAAACCAGCTTGAATTGCATTAGTTATAAGCAATAAGACAAGATATTTAAAGTATTTTGTGTTTTTCAGGCAATATTTAAGAGATCACTTATGCTGTAGATTCACAAGTATAACAGGGAGGGGGTGGGGATGTGCTGAACAGTGAATCATCAGTTTGTTTACTAGGAGGTTGAGGTGTCTTTGGGGTAATAAGAAAACGAAAGCCCCGGACTGATGCATTTGTGCCTGCTACATTCTTGGATCATCACATCAAAAACAGACAAGCCATCGAGTAAACTGCAGGAAGAAAGTCATGGACGACACTTATATTTGGCTAAAGGCCTTTTCATACTATTTGCATCCGAGTGTCCATGAGGGTCTGCTATAGTCCTTGTGACACACATTATTCACCACATCAGTGAGGGGTGTGGATCGGTAATGTGCATGTTTAAAACACCATACCCTTGCAGAGGCAAAACTGCAGTATGCACGTGACTTTGGCTGTAAGCGACAGTGAAATACAGAACATTTATATAAGCCTTTCATTGCAAACGGGCAAATACAGACTGTATAGAATGAATTGAGAATATATACTAAATCACAACAAAAACTGATACGACAATAATCAAGTGTATCAATATTTACACTGAACAAAAATATAAATGCAACACTTTTGTTTTTGCTTCCATTTTTCATGAGATGAACTCAAAGATCTAAAACATTTTCTATATACACAAAATAACCATTTCTCTCAAATATAGTTCACAAATCTGAAAAGATCTGTGATAGTGAGCACTTCTCCTTTGCCGAGATAATCCATCCCACCTCACAGGTGTGGCATATCAAGATGCTGATTAGACAGCATGATTATTGCACAGGTGTGCCTTAGGCTGCCCACAATAAAAGGCCACTCTGAAATGTTCAGTTTTATCACACAGCACAATGCCACATGTTCAGTGTACTTTACTCCATGTGATGGTGACAATGCTGATACACAATCACCGCTTTATATGTCCTATCTTTTTCTGACAATTAAAAGAAAGGGTGTTTACTGATAAAGGTGGCAGGTCACCTCTGTCACTGAGGGGCGAAGAGGTAAAGTCATCTGCCACTCTTCCATTGCCACATCATATTGACAGGGCCCTTTCAGCTGTCAGTCAACTGCAGAGGCATGAATGCCTGCACATTATTATCCACTCTGCTGTTGCCCTGTGTGCCTCTATGGGGCTATCGTAATACACAACAGACAGACTGTACATGTGTTTTCACGAGACAGTATTAACTGCAAGTCTCATCCCCTGTAAAGCCCTCTTGATAAGCACGTCTACACCCTATTGACTTATGTAACTTTGCGTTGTGCATCTACGTCTGGTGTGGCAGCAACATCAACAACAAGGCCTGCTGGTGGCCTTCTGCAATTCACACACACACACACACACAGATGATATGCATGTGTACGTAACAGGGGATTGTTGTGAATGAGCTTCTGTGTTGACATGGGAGGGGGGGTAGCTACAGGAGTAAGGGAATACTATGGGGAAATGGTGGGATTACTGCAGCTGGGCAGATTTTAGAGCCTCATATAGATTACCCTGGGACTGAAGGGACAGTCAGAAGATGCAGGAGGCGTGCATGACACTGTGACCCCTGCTGACTAAATGAGGGACTGCAAATAATTGCATGTCAGAAATGCTTAAACATTGCACAAGTAGAGCTACATTTACAGAGGCGTTAGTTCTGATTTCACGCCTGAGTGTGCATGATGAGATGAGAGTAAACAAGATACTCCAGGATCTTTATAGGCATAACTTTCATTCCTGTTGTTAAACCCCGATTAAATGTGGGGAAAGACGATTTAAGGAACTCTGCCCTTTTGAGTGTGTATTATTAGTACTTCACTGTCCTTGTTTGGTGTGGAGTGCAATCCCAGTGTATGGTGGCATGGAGAGTTAAGCTTCCTGGAGCAGGTAGAATAGATGTAATCAGACACGGAGGGGGATGAGGGAGGAGGTGGTGTGTGTGGGCGGGGAGGGAGGGAGGGAGGGGTTGGGGGTGTCAGGACGCTGCTCTGCATCATAAAAAGGTTCTTCCCATCTTGGGGATTCTCAGCACGGACGCAACATATTACCTTTCTCGTCTGCTTTCATTTAAAATTCATTTTTGGCTCGAGACGTGTGGAAGGGAAGCGACCCAAGTCTCTCAATGACTCACAGCTGAAGAAAGAGGTTTTTATTTCATTTCTTGTCCGAACACCCCACCATTAAGATGGAAATATTCCCCCGTCGCTCTTAAAAATTGTGCAGCCCTCAACACATTTTCAACAATGATTCACTTGCGCAGGTAAATCTGGTGCTTTGAGTGATATCTGCGCTCTGCGGTCAGTACACGCGGGGTGGTCTCTGTACTTCTGCTGAGGTCACCTCAAGGGGAGTTCCAGAGATGGAGATTATTACAGCAACATATTTGTATCCTTTAGGGACAGGTGTATTGGCCCTTATGACAGATTATGATGACAAATCACTTCAAAGTAGAGATGCACGATATAAACCGGGTTTTAATAATAAATGTATAATATTATGTATTAAATCGATAATAAATTCAGGCTGATAAATGAGGGTCCAAGAATCCAAAGCCAAATTGTTACACACTACAATACAGTACAGTTTCCACTTCCAAAGTTGTTTTGTGATCTACCAATATACAGAGTAACAGAAGAGAAGAAGAAGAAAATCGTAAATAATAATGCAATAATACATTTATAAAATCTTTATTTTTGTTTTTTAACAATTGGTTTGGTCAGAGCTAAAGAATATTGAATATTTGCTCACTACAACTTAGCCTTTCTAACCGTTAAGTTTACATAAACAAAAGATTATGAAATAATAGTTTGGAAATTAGGTGAAATTATCTTATTAACTACATTGGACATAAGAAGCAGGTGATTATTGATAATTGGTATCAATGGAAAAACTCCATATTATGCAACCCTATTTTAAAAAGGCTTTTTTTATGTTCAGCCCATTTTATCAGTATCTTGTTATCCCAGTGTATTTTGAGACAACTTGAATGAAACACAGAACATGTGGGTTCTATCATTAGGCTAATTTAAAGTTAATTTAATTAATTATAAGGAAATTATAGGATGACTTGGGAGAGGGGTTATCAGTGGAGTCATTCCGGAGGTTGAGCTGAAGGGTATTTTGTTGCGAGTGATGGCTTCTCCTTCCAGAGGGACATGAGAGTCAGAGGGTCAGGGGCTGGCCACTAAAGCCTTTGTCAGCCCCGGCGTTTCTGCTCCGGTCCCCGGGGAGATTCAAAGGAGCAGGTCTCTCTCTTCTTAATCTCCTCTATTACCCAGCAACCCCTCTGTCCTCTCCGATCTTCTGCTCTCTTTCCTGTTTCTCTCCCTTGGCCTGATTAATAATGAATGAAGCAGATCATCTATCGATCCCATCCTCATTGTGTTAGCACAGCAGAAGATATCAAACCTGTCAGAGGATCTTAAAATAGCTCCGTGATTGTGATGGTAGTGGGAGAGGTTGTTGAGTAAAAAGTAGGGGCTTGTTTTTCAATGTGGGAAAACAGGAGTTAAAAACAGAGGTGGAATAAGTATTCAGATGATGTAGAAATACCACAGTGAAGAAATACTCTGTTACAAGTAGTGTTGTGCTAGTTACTGAAAACCAGTAACTAGTTACCATTACTAGTTACTTCATGTCAAAAGTAACTCAGTTACTGAAAAGTAACGTTTTCGTTACTTGAAAAAATGGCTCCCATTAATGCCCTTATAGCCTTCCTTTCAGTACTGTTATTGCATTGGAGAATAATACAATCTGTTGATCAACTTGACATGCATTATATGCAATCTGGATTGCATCGATATTAGCTGGCTTTCCATTTTTGTATATTCTTTCTCCAGGTAGTTGGAAAAAGTGTTCCGTCCCATATGCCGTGTGCCGCCCGGACATGCTATCATGCTAACTAGCTCCCTGAAAGCGGGTGACTCCACTGTAGCAATAGCCTGCATGTGTTCTACAACATACCGTGCAATGGCTTTATCGACTTTTCCCTGGCTAGCAGTCCCTTGGTTAAAATCCAGCCGCTGTTGCTTAGGTGGAGGTGGAGTGGCGTCGGCTGAGTCTCTGTGGTCTTTGCTACTAGCTTCGTCCCAGCATGTTGTTTTTGCAGATGTTTTAAGAGATTTAAATTACTGGTTTGGGCAGTAGATAGGATCTTTGACCCGCCAGGACACAACTTACATTTAACAGAAACGTTCTTTTCTTTGTGCTCGACAAAAGTGAAATAGTGAGAATATCTCCAGGTGGAGAAACTAGACTTGAGCTCCGCCGCCGCCATGATAGTCTTGTTAGTAAACAACACAAACACGCCCACAGCCCGTCTCCGCATGTGACACAGGAAGTATCAAAGTACATTTACTCAAGTACTGTACTTAAGTACAGTTCTCATCTCTGTTCGCCTGGCTGTTGACTATATAAAAAAAACTAACGGAGTAACGCACCATGTAGTAACGGTAACTGAGTTACTGAATTTAAAAAGTAATGCGTTAGAGTACTAGTTACTGCCAAAAATAATGGCGTTACAGTAACGCGTTACTTGTAACGCGTTAGTCCCAACACTGGTTACAAGTAGGCCTATATGTCCTGTATTCAAAATGAATCTTAACTAAAAGTACAGAAGTAAAGGCATCATATATTTTTTATTTGAATTGATGCATCAATTTGTTTGTCGCAGCTGATAAATGTAAAGCTAATTGAATTACTTTATAGTAGGGATGCTCCGATCGATCGGTCACCGATCAAGATCGGCCGATACTCACTCTCTACCGATCGATCGGTGCTCTCTATAAAGGCCGATCGCGAGAGCCGATCGCATGACGTAAAATACATGACACTTTTCTCTGTGCGCGGCAAAACAAGTTCGCCAAAATGGCTTCACCGGTCTGGCAGTATTTTAAGGTGTCCGAAAAAGACAATAAAATAGCCGTATGAACGTGTGTGTGAAGCAGAAATCTTGTAGCTCCGCCCGCTGTGACGGACCGGTGAGCGGAGCGAAACACACAAGAGTTAGACCTAACACACTTAGCTATTTTATCTACCTCTGGAACAAGCTAAACTAGTTATTAATATATGTATTCTTCACTGTCGGGTCAGTCATTACTGGATCAGAGAGCTGTATGAGATACTGACAGGCTGTCAGGGGAGAGAGAGGGTGAGAGAGAGAGAGGGAGACAGGAAAAGAGAGCGCTTCTGCTCATTTCTCCCGTGTTATTATCCAAAGTTAATGTAAATTTGAATAATGTACTTCATTTGAATGTAATAATTAAGTTGATTGTTGTTTGTGGAAGCTCCAGTGAATGAGCCCCATTAACTGAGTTTTAAACATCACTTTAAATGGAAGATTTAAAGTGATGTTTAAATCTTCCATTTAGGCCCCGCCCACTTGATCGGAATCGGCCGATACTGATTCCGGCGATCGGCCCCAAAATTGGCGATCGGAGCATCCCTACTTTATAGACTACTTGGCTTATTACTCAAGGTATAACCAAATACTTATGTATGTGTTAATTGTTTCATCATTAATGCAAAGTAACCAATGTGGTCAGATAAATGTAGTGCACAAAAAATACAATATTTCCCTCTTCAAATTCAAAGGTGTTATTGTCATATGCACAAAGCTACAGTGTAGAAATGCCAATGAAATTCTTCTGACCTGAGCTCCTCCAACAATGCAACATGTATAATAAAGTACAAAAATACAAAATAGTGCAAAAAGTCTATATACATGTCAATTAATGTCTTAATTGTGGCAAAATAGAAATATTAAGTGTCAGGAAATGGAAAAACTCAAGTAAAGTACCTGAAAATTGTATTTCAGTACTTAAGTTAACGACTTAGTTACTGTTCACCACTAGTTAAAAGTGTATAAAGTGTGTTGGAGCAGCAGGACAGTAGTGGACTGAGAAAGGGCATAAAGTCCTGAGTTCTCTGCATCTAAAGTTCCGCCTCCCTGTGAAGGAGAAAGGTGATGATCTGTGATAAGTGTGAAACTGAAGGTCTCTTATACCTTCCCAATCTACCTTTGGCTCTTCCCGAGTCTCTGAGAAATTCTCCACTCAGCCATTTCTGCCCTGCTGCTCTCACTAAATCAATCCCACAGATTGGCTATGCTCTCTGACAGGGGAGACCCTGACGGAGGCTAAGAGAGATGTATATCTGTCGCTATTGGTTAATATCACCAGTCAACATTATGCAGGGTTCAGTAGTCCTTATGTTGAAGACAGAGAAGGAGGGGGAAGTGCTGCTGGAACATGATCATTTACTGGCTTAACTGCTGGAATTCATCCAACTTCTGCTCATTTGATTGTGTAATGTCTATTCAGATCTAGCCAGTCTCGGACAATTGACAGTATATTGGAGGGATAATTCTCTTTTGGCGGAATGAAAACGGATTAGTCTTTCAACTGTTTCTGCATACTCATTACCAAGACTCTGAAAAACCAGCTCAAGTGGGTTTTTTTATATTTTTGGTTTGTAACCAATTAAAATAGTCTGTTTTCTTAGTTGATATGACCTCAAATCCTCTATGAGTTGGAGCAGTTCCACCAAACTGAAGACCACGCATTGTAACCCTATAGCAACTACTGTAAATAATGAATTTCCTGCTTAACAATTGGTTGAATGACCCATTCATTTATGGAATTATAGGCAACAACTTTGAAAATGTAAAGATCATTTAACAACTGTCTATAATTTTAGAAAATCATGTTATTGTAAATCCCCTCTTTTACTGTAAATTGTTTTTGCTTTTATATGTATTTATTTAATTATAATTGTTTTGGGTCCTCGGATTTGTAATATCAGTAATTGTATCTGTTTAAATGAACTATATACGTTTCATTACTATTTGTATTACAAGTGGTATCTATTGTTCCCATAAATGTGGATATAATGTATAGTGCAGAAACACGGATCCAAATATAAATCCTTGTGGAGGATTGTGTTCATAAACACCATCCTACAAATATTCTAAAGACTGATCCCATTACCTAGAAACTTGTTTATTATATTATACTGTAGGCGTGTGGAGTTTATTTTCTGAACTAAGGATGCCTCTGATGCAGTTAGATGTCAGAATAATTCATTTATTTGTACACAATGTAATGTATGTGTATAGACAGAAAATCTGTATTTGATTTGTGTCGGTGTCAGTGTTTTATTCCTTTTCATCTTTGCTCTTCCCTTTTGGGAATGTGTTTTGTTTACATGAGATGTTAGTATTCCTACCAATGGCATCCTTTTCTTCCCAAAGGACAAGGATGTTCAAAGAAACACAAGTCCAGATTGAATTCTACTCATCCTTTCCCTCAGGAAACAGTCACCAATTAGTGCTTTTTTCTACTTATATCCACGGTCGTTGTTCTTTCAAGTGTGTTCTTACGTGAACTAAAGGTTATGTTCAAAGATAGGGTTGGGGAGAGTTGTATAGATAATTAATATATCAAATCTAATTGTAATGATGTCATCGGTATTGGCAGGAGGTTGGTCAAAACAAAGATAGACATTGCAAAAATTAATAAGAAATGGGCCTAATCCTGACAAATAATACATAATATATTGCAAAATATGATGAAATGTTTAATATGCCAATAATATTGTTATTAGAGAAGTATTGCATCGTATTCTATCGTAAAATATCGTATTGTGTGGCTTATTTCAAAGATTGCACCAATGTTGTTCTTATGGCGTTTGCCCTTTATTTTTCTTCCCTTTCTTTATTTGCTAATATAAATCCACCTCTCTCCCTTTTCCATGTATCTTTTCAGGAGCACTTCACTCCTGAGTGCAAGTTCAAGGAGAGTGTGTTCGAGAACTACTACGTCACATACTCCTCCATGCTCTATCGCCAAACCCAGTCTGGCCGCTCCTGGTATATCGGTATCAACCGCGACGGACAGGTCATGAAGGGCAACCGGGTGAAGAAGAACAAAGGAGCTGCACACTTCCTGCCAAAAGTTATAGAGGGTTTGTGTCCTTTGTGTCACTTCAGCACAATTCAAACCAGTTCCTCACTTATTAATCACCTCCTTTATTATTAACCGACAGATTCTATCTTTGTCTCACAGTTGCGATGTATAAGGAGCCATCGCTACACCAGCTTGCCCCTGAACCGGTGAGTCCTCCGCGGAAGACAGTGAAGACGTCAGATTTGCCGTCCCTGAAGAATGGACGGAAAGAAGCTCCCAAGGCTGATGCTTCATAGCACAGGAGACTGAGGGTGGGACAAAGGGCAGCAGTGACACTGGGAATACAGCCGCCCATTATGCACTGAGGGTGGCTGGGGTAATGGCCCCCAAGGGCCACCTTATTCCAGAAGTGAGCTACGAGATTCAGAAAGATAACAGGTCAGCGGTCCATCAGCAGCCGAGAACACCTGAGAGAGGAGTCCCCCCCTCACCTGTCACCGCAGAAAGGAAGCCAAGGGCCTGAGCCAGAACTACTACCACCTCCCCCTCCCACTGTTTGTCTCTTTCTCCACCCCAGTGACTTCCTAATGCACAGTCTCCTTCATTTCTCTGTCATGCTCGGGCTTCTTTGTCCCACTGACAATTCCATCTTTTCTCACATGCCAACCCTACTGTTCGGTCTATTGTAGTATATTCACCACTCATGCATTCCCAGCGCTGACTTGGCACCATAATCCTCACCCATGGGCCCCCTCTTGAGCCCTAAAGTTGGTGACAGTGCGGTTCAGCCTGGCTTTCCACCCACCAGCTGCCTACCAGCTAAGCTAATCACCAAGGTCAACTAAAGCTCAAAGTGAGATGAAACAGCTCACAGAGGAGATATATCTGCAGGGATCCTAGGTCGGGTCAGGTCGACCGAGCAACATGAGGGTGTGAGAAAGTACAGAGAAAAAAACAGCTACATTTAAATAAGAGTTTATGACATTAAAACTGATAACATTTTTCTTGTTTTTGAAAACTTAAAGCAATCCTGTGATTAAAAAAAATGAATGAATGACAGCCCAAACACAAATAATGACTTGGATAGGAGCTGAAAGACGATAGCAATTAAATGTAAGATAATATATATATAAATATATATATATATATATATATAAAAGCAATGCCAACAAAAAAGACACTGCTTGCATCAGGGTCATATTAAAAATAAAAATAATAACAGTCACAGTTCTTCCTGGGAAGATGAGCCATATAATAGAGCATACATAACTAGAGTTTTCCAGACTCTTAAACAAATGAGCAATATTTGTACCAACAATCCAGAAGATACATCTCAGTGATGAAAAAAGAGCGAGTGTGTGAATGAGTGAGATGTGAACACTTATTATTGCACTAGCTTGTTTGAGGCTAAAATGTAACAACTGGGTCATGTTTTAAATCCATGGAAGACCTGAACTCAGTCACCTGGAAAAAAGCAGCCGTAGTGTGTACTTCACTCGGCATCTGCTGTCAGCATAAAGCCAGGTTTGAAGCCGAACATCAAAGCCAGAGGAGCCTCAGAGCTGGAGCACTTGTTATTCTGAGGACGTCTGGCAACTTATCCACTCACTAGCTTTATCAAATCACCTTGGAAGAATCGCCCTCGAAAATGTAGTGAATGTCTTGGTGTGATTGTGTTTTAACCCCCCGTGTGTGGACGTCTTCTACACCATGGATGCACTGTGTGTAAATGAGCGCCAGTACAGAGGATGTAGTTAGAGATACTGTGGGTAACCTTAACCATGTCCTTCAGACGTGGCACAGCATTGTGTCTTTGATTTGTCTGGTCTTTGAATAGGTGACACTTACGGTAATATCCAGCTTGCCTGCCATTATCACTTACATTTGAGAGTTAAATAAAAAAGAATAAAAATAGCAGGAAAGTGGGATCTTTGGTCACCCCAATAGCGAACCCACAAAAGGCACCTCATTCATTTAAGATTTCAACAAGGTGCAATCAACTAGTGTTTTGTTTTTCTCTTTCATTTATATAGAATATTTTAAAATATACGATGAGCTGATTCGATCAGTCAGGGTGTTGGTTGTAGTTGGAATTGTTGCCTGCTCTGGCATGCAGTTCTCATATACAGTTTCTAGCTATACCTACGGAAGTAACGTTACTTAAGTCAGAAGTTGTGACAAATAAGCCAATGTTTGGTTTTCAAAAAACTGCGCAAGTGCTGTTACCTATTTGTCACGTTACTTCCATACTAACGTAACGCCAAGTCTATGGTTATTGTGACCTAATTCCCAATCTTTTCCCCAACCTAACCAATACCTTTGTTGCCCAAACATAACCGGAGTGTTTTCTGTGAAGACCAATGTTTATTTTGAAGACTGTATGCATGTGATGAGCAAATTTGGACATATGTCGTGGGAGATTCTTTGAAGAATACACATGTAATCAGAAATAACCTTTCGTAAAATAACATATGAACCAGTGTATGAGGATAGGATGGCTCTGGTAACTGACATCACAATGATTAGTCAAAGTCAATCATCCTGGATACTACCAACAAACATAGACAAGAATACGTTGCAAGAGAAACGCTGGGAGATGTGGAAGGCAAGAAAAGAAAAAAAGCTCATTATATGGTCGCTAACAATCACAGATAATCTCTAGGAGGTTCAAAGCATCGGGATGGGTTCTAATTTGAATGGTAACGAAATGAGAAGAGCGGGTACAGAATGTGAAACGGAAGCTTTCCGAATGTGCTGCATTGAGGGCTACAGCAAGTCTGAAATAGTGTGTTGAATTGTAAAGAGGTCAATGCACGGAGGCAGTTATTTAGAAAGATTAGCAGGTGTATTCTTGAGGAATGTTGATAAGGAATTTCTGCAGTAAAGTGAGCAAGGTTCTTGGCAGGGTTTGGTGCGGCATGTGGATATGATAATGAATGTAAAACAAAGAGGCACGTAAGGCACTGTGCGCTATTTATGAGAGGGGGTCTATGGAGGAAATTAGTTGGAGAGCTTTGCATTTTTTTCAGTCAGTTTGTCATTTTCTAGGCTTTTCAAGGGGGAATATGGTTTAGTACAAGTTTGGATATTTTGTCCTTGTAGCAGATGTTGTATTATAGACCTACACATCTGTATTGTTGACAGCATCTCCGGTGAATTTGGTCCAGCATAGAATGGCTTCCAACTGTGCATTACTAACTAACTGTTTGATATCAAAGTGTGTGCACAGCAGGTAGCATACTATGCTATATAGGCTTATAGTTTTCCATTTTTCATCTGGGAGCTTCTTCATGCCAGTTTACATTTACAAGTTGGGGATAAGTTGGTTCTATAAAAGGAAAGTATTAGCAGTGACAGCAAGGGAATTTGGCATGGCAAAATGAGACATATTGGCCATTATTTTTCTCTTAGCCTATACAAAATGCCTGCAAATCACTCTTATTATCAATTCATCCACTGGAAATGTTCTTGATTAATTGTTTTGTCTATGAAATGCACCAAATTAAAGTTGTCCAACTAAGAGTACAAAGCACATGAATATACAGTTTTAAAGAAAAAGTAGAAAATAATGACATTCCTAAGTCTCTACTTCACAGTTAAGCAGAAAGAAAGTAAGTTAACGTACAGGCTTAACATGATTTAAATGTCACTTTATATTGTGTAAAACATTAGAGACTCTCTTAATCCTCCATAGATTTCCTTTCTTACCAAATGCAACCAGTCCTTACAATCGTAATAGCAAAGGATGCCAGAGTAAGTTGTCCGACGGTGATACTGCAGGTAGACAGACAGGAACAGAATGTTAACAAGTCCGATGTTGAATGTTAAGTGAAGAACGAAGAAGAATGTAAGACAGGAAGGACTAAAGAGAGACCAGTAGGTTTTTACAATGAATGTGAAGTTAAGGATGTCGCAAAGTTCAGAGACAAGTAAGTGCAATGTAGAAAGTAGGATTTTGGGAGCAACACTAGTTCTGCAAGATCTGCTCTTGAACGTTAAAGTCATGGTAGAAAATGGTCATGTTGATGGAAAGCTAGCAATAGAGAAGCAAAGTGATATGAGTTATTGTACTGTATGTTGATGAAAGTCGGAATGTGTTATGTGAATATATTTATCTTCAAAATCCAACAGAGGTGGTAAAACAGAAAAATAAAAATACAGATATAGCCTAGTTTGTGTGCCCACGCATGAGAGATTTAAAGTCCTAATCCCTTTCCTACACACCTCTTTTTAACCACAGCCTACAGTATCTGCGGCCCATTAACTTTCTTTTCAACACTGTGTTGCCTGTGTAGGTGTATACTTACAGTGTGTTTATAAAGTCTGTGTGTCTATGTGTGTGTGTGCATCTGGGAATAAGTGTCAAATGAGACAAGACGGAGAGGCAAGGAGAAAAAGAAAGGGCATGAGATTCAAACAATGATCGATAGACTCAATAAACCACAGCCACCCTGCGATGGGTTTGAAAAAATGTCCCCAAGGTCTTCCAGATACAGCTAAATCCATTAGTTCATAATGAACTCAGAGGGCTGTTTGATTACTGCCTGTAAACTCGACAAAGAAGCCCGTTGGACGACAACAGAAATGTTTTTTACACTAGGCCTGACAAACTGTTTCCTGAGCATCAGCAGACACTCACTATCCTTTGAGACACACATCTGCTAAAGGCAGTACCGGTATATATTGACATAAATACAAAAATGATGTCCCTAAACTTCCAAAAGGCAATGGAGAACTGGAGGAACATTGAAGCATTTAAATGTTGACACACTGTCTTTGGATGTTCTGAATAGAATACAACAAACAAGGAGCCCCACTTATTTATAACATGTAGTTGGAATAAAGGCAATAATTGATATTAAACTGCAGCCAATCTTTAGCAATGCAGTAGAGATTAAATATTTGTATTATACCGTACAACAACTACCAACATCCAGGAAAACATTCCGTCCATAATCCTAGGTGACATTTGATTTGAACAGTATTATAAACCCCAAACAAGGGATTTGAAATCACATTAAATGCAGTATAATAACGTTTTACGGGAGCATAAAATCATGTGTACAACATTCAGGATTTTTAAATGTTCTCTTTAACAAAAGAGGGGAAAAAAGAAATGTTAAATTAAATTGATATGGTCCTTCGGTAATTACCCAAACAATCCTCAGAAAAATCGAATTTATAAAACAGGCAGTGCAATTAACTGAAGCTCATCACTGTCCAAGTTCACTCCAATGTTATATTTGCATATGGTATGATTACAGTTATTTGCAGTTGGTACATCTGTTCTATCCAATATGCAGACTGAAGTGTGTCCGATGCAGTTTGTCAATCTTTAGGGGAAATCTGTGTACAAATGGCTCCCTCTAATGGAGGCAGTTGGATGTAAAGATAACACTGGTATTGAGGGGCACAAAGAAACACTGCTGGTTTGTAGGCCAAATTTCAAAACATCAAAGCAATTACAATTTATGAAGAGGCTCCGTTTTTAATATCATGCTTTAATGTGTAAACACACGCATAATGGATTCCTAATGTGGTTATGATGCCTTGTTAGGCTTATGTGCAAACTTCCAAATACAGCTCCTTACACTTTATAGACTCTTCTATTGAATCTTTTATTTTATATCAAAATGTCAAAGGTATCGAGGATATTGATGGCACCAAAAGTATTTGATACTAATGAATTTAATACAGTAAATAAGTAACAATACATTTGTTTAAAAAGAAAACCCCAAGTAACCATGGATGTCATTTGGACATCATTTGTAGCGACTGAGTTCCCATCAAAAATAAAGATAAATCGGTTGTTAAATTAAAGTACAAAATAGAAGTATGTCATATTGCTAACCGTTCAAGTTAAATATTGAAAGAATGAAAAATGGACCAAGTTGATGCTTGGATTTGAAAATTGTTATTAAATAAATATTAAAAGTAATTAAAAAAAATTGAAATGATAGAGTATTGATCCTGCTGCAGCATAATATTAATCTTTTTTAAGGAATGCTAAAAATGTGAAGGATGTCAAATATTCCCATTGATCTCTATACAATTTGAAGCAGGCATCCAGACAACGAAACATGTCGGGGAGACCTAAATGTATGGTTGCTGCCAGTTTACATGTATCTTATTTCAATAATACAAATAGTGTATATCTGATATGTCAAGTATTTTATTTTCACAAAAAAATAATCAATGTTAATGATTTGTTTTATTGTCTTTCAGTTTTACCTTGTCATGTTTTTAACTCCTCAAAAAAAGGAGGGATTGTTGTTGCTGTCCAAATGTTCCTCCTCTATTTGGTGTGTTTTTGTGTTTGGTCGGCATTGTTGTATCCACACTGCTGTGACCCCCGAGTGGACTTAACCCAAACTGAATCCCAACTGTGCGACTGTGGGCTTTACGTTAAAAATGCAATGTGTACACAGAAGGTTAAGCCAACACGTGTCCTGTCACACACAGCCGCAATGACCTTGGTGGGCTCGGAGTAACGGTCACGCAAGTCTTCCAGGAAGTTCCCACAACCTCCCTCTCTCTACTGTTAAGGACTCTTGGTTTAACTCCAATCTTCTTGTCTTCCGGAGAAAAAAAAATGACAATGAATAAAAATATCTATATAAAAAGAACAACAAAAAAAAGCCATAAATAAAAAATGGGCCACAGAGAGAAGGTCTGAATCCTCAGGCAGCTCCCGAGTGTCACCAGGGATAAAGACACACGTTGGACTCCTTACAGTAAGAGCCAAAGCGAGCAGCAGGAATATACTGGCTTTTTTTTTACCATTTCAAGACGCAGACAACAGGAATGAAGACCAGCAATATGCAATGAGAACTACCAGCCTGCACTCAAGGAAGGGAAACAATGTCCACAGGCTACAACAAACTACAATCAGGATTTGCGAGCTCCAAAGGTGTTCAGTGGTCTGCAATAATAACTGCTAATTGTCTAGACTGACATGGGAATCGTTTTTTGCAAAGCATGCATTCTTCACTGTTCTTCTGCTCCTTAGGGATGACTCCCTCTCAGTATCTACAGACACAAGCCCATTCACCCTCTCTTCATGTTTGCCATCAGACCTGTGTACATTTCTACAATAACTCCTACATGAATTGAAAGGAGATGTCTTACCATGGAATATTATTCAATAAAATAACATATATTTGTATGATTGTAAGCAGTTCCCTTTGATGTTTTTGTCTTCTTTTCCTTACAGTCCCTCTCAAATGCTGCTTTAATCTACACTTTGATCAATGCGCTGTTGGCAGTCTGCATATTTGCACTCTATTGAGATATGCATGCTTTTATAAATGAATAGTCAAGACCACTTGTTCCCAAACTGATCCCCAGCAGAAGTCAGCAAAGCTTTACACAGGTTAGTCTTCTGGGTAATATTAGTGTAAGGCAACCTTTGGAAAATATATACAGTTTGTCCATATCATAATCTCAGCATTTAAGAGTTTCTCTCAAGAAAGCTAAATACAAACGTTTTTTAAGTTTGGATTATTATTTAAGATATAAACACGAAAAGGGAACAGTAGGGGTCTTACACAAGCTACTATACACAGATCATGTGTCTGCTAACAGCCTATTTCTGTATTGCAAAAAAGTACTGAGTTAAAACAATCAAAACTGAATAGAAGAATGCCTCGTGGAGAATAAAACCACATACTCAGGAGCGCGGGAAGGGGGGTGCTGAGGGCGCTGCAGCAGCCCCTAGCGGCAGGCAGGCGGAGCTCCTCTGCCTTCACTTTTTTTTTTTTAAATATATCTTTTATTATTACATTGTGCCTGAGATATATTTTATATTATATATTATTATTCAAATGATCATTTTAAACTATATAATAAATTATTTAGCTTCAGGGAAGAAAAACAAAAAAGATGTGGGAAAAAAGTATTTTGTTAGTTTTTAGTCGGCTCCTTTAAACGTGACGCACAACACAAGAGACAAGTAACTGGCATGGCGCAAAAACGTATCTCGGAATTCTTTCTCACTAAAAACGCTAAATCTGCTAAAAATATTGAAATAGAAGAAACAGGGGCAGGGGCCAGCATGTGCACACATACAGTATGGCGCAATTCCACCGCAGGCCACGCTCGACTTAGTACGGTTTTGTTAGGCCTTGTTAGGTCCGGCTCACTTTAATGCTGCGCTTTGAAGTAACGTGTTATAGCAGAAAGTTTAATACAGCGTATTTCTGGTATATTCATTTTATTATGTCACCTGATATATAAGAAGTGTGTTTTTATATATTCATGTGTATACTGAATTACTTTGTATTAAATAGTAGCAGTCTGTATAACATGAAGCTGGAAATATGAGAAGTGAAACCTTTGTATTTGGAGTAGTGGAGATGAGATATCCTTATTTGGACAACAGCTCAAACCTCTGGAATGCTGCATGGTAGAATGGGTGTGCGTTACTATTTCAGAAGCATGGCTGTAGGACTGCTTAAGAGCAGAGGTAATGTTTTCCTCGTTATTATTGATATTAAAGTAACTTACATGTATTACTTGTATTAGTCAACTATAAACAACTATATCTTAGACATATCTTTAAAATGCCACGGGTGTGTGGAGCTGTGTGTATTGAACTGATGGGGAGGGGGCCGGAGAGAGGGAAATCTATGCAGAAAATGTGTGTGTGTGTCCAAACTGCAAGAATGTGTGACAACGAACACCAGATGTGTTTGTTTTGCCACAAACGTAAGAGACTCTTGTTTCCGGGTCATCTCGGCTGGCTTGCGCCGATTCGCTACGACAGGCTATCGTTTTTATATCTCCCAATAGATGGGCCCTATGGGAGGAGCATCCGACACAACTCCTCCCCGTTGTTCTTACATGTATCCTGTTGTGTGCTTTGTCCGGTCTCTTTTCCTCTTGCCGTCAAGATAGTAGCTACCACTTTTAGGTATTAAAATGTGTATGCTTTTGTTTGTGTATTTCAGAAGTTAGGTCGCCGCCGCAGACCATGTGTTTGGATGCTCGACCGAGCTACCGAGTGGTGGGGTGTGATTGTTCCATCTTTCACGCACACTCAGTGGGTGGAGAACTTCAGGATGTCTGAGGAAACCTACCTCTACCTGTGCAACAATCTGCGGCCAGCGATGGAGAGACAGGACACAGCATTCCGCGAGTGTATACCTCTAAAGAAGAGGGTGGCCATCGCACTGTGGAAGCTTGGGACCGGCTCAGAGTACAGAAGCATTGGACATCTTTTCGGAGTGAGCAACACAACTGTGTGCCGGTGTGTGCAAGACTTCTGTGCTGCTGCAGAGACGTTGTTAGTACCGGAACTAATTTGTTCACCAGACCAGGAGAAGTTTGCAGAAATGGCCGACTACACTGAGAACAGGTGGGGGCTCCCACAGTGTGTAGGTGCTATTGATGGATCACACATACCCATCTTGGCACCACAGGAATACCACTGCGACTATTTCAACCGTAAAGGCTGGCACTCCATCATCCTTCAAGAAGTTGTAGATGGAAAGGGACATTTCTGGAATGTGTTTGCAGGAATGCCTGGGAGCTTGCATGACGCTCGGGTTTTGAGGCTGTCCTCATTGTGGGAGTTGGCCAGTCGTGGCAACTACTTTCCACCTTGCACCAGGAACATTGGTGGGGTGAATGCTGGCCATTACATCCTGGGAGACAATGCCTATTCCTTGCAAGACTGGCTCATAAAAACATTCCCTGACAATGGATGGCTGACCGCAGAACATGTGATCTACAACAAGAAAATTTGCAGAGCACGGGTAGTGGTCGAAAACGCTTTTGGTAGACTGAAGGGAAGGTGGCGTTGCCTCATGAAAAGAAATGACTGATGTGAAACTTGTCAAATCTATGGCGGTGACATGCTGTGCTCTGCATAACCTCTGCGAGAGTCATGGAGAGGCCTATGATGATGAATGGGATGCACCAGCAGTAGCAGAGCCTGGGGTAGCAGTGGCACAAGGTGCAGAGGAGGAGGCCACTGAAATACGAGAGGGTTTGATGCGCTACCTGAATAGCTAAATATTCATTGTATACAGGAAACTTGAATGTTTTGGTTCATAACATCATGGTTCAGTAAGTTGATATACATTTCTTGTGTTTGTAATTATAAACACGAAATTGAAAGATTGTGGGCCATTAAGGCTAGTGACATTTTGTTTTGTTTTTATTGTTTTTATTATTACTACATTGTATTGAACATAAATAAATCTTTTTTTTCTCTTTCACATACATGTGTTTGTCAAATGATTTAAATAAAAAAATGTTATCAGAATTGACTATTTAGTAAATATTTGAATTTCAAACACTAGTAAGTACTGCCCCATAATAAGAACATTTGAGAAAATATCCTATCTAGAAAATCTCTCTAATATCAAAAGTAAACTATAAACATAAATACAAATGATCTCTTGTCCTCCTTCTCTTTCTGTTTTTTTTCTAAATACCCCCTTCCAGTTTATTTATAAAAGGAAATCTTTGACTTTAAGTAATGATTTGTGTCAGTTACCAAATAATGTTTTAGAGGAGGACCTCAAGCTAGCAAACTCAATTTCTTGCTTTAAATCTCTTCTTAAAATTAACTTTTATCTTATGGGCTTTTTCCTAACTGATGGTGTTTCTTATTGCTTTATAAATTCATGTATAATGTTTATATCTTCAGTTCTAGATCTTAATTGGTCTATTTTTACAATTGTTTTTGAGAATTATATTGTAGGCTTCCTTTGTTTTTTAAAGATCCACAAATGTTATTAGTAGTAGTAATGGTATTAGTTGTAGTAGCCTATTTTTATTATTATTTAGAAAAAATATAGGCCTATAACTTCTGCCTCAAAATTATGTGAATCTGAATTTTTTTTAAACGTTGGACTACGACACAATTCTCAGTGTTTTTGTTCTGCTGATTTAAAGCCCTTTAATTAAACGTGTACATTTAATTTCAGTTTATGATTGGATTCCAAAACGGTGTGTTTGTGTGTGAGTGGCAAACCAGTGACTTTGTTAAAATGCTCACGAAAATCAGTTTGTTAATCAGATTATGGCAGGAAATCAGATGATGCATTTGTCAACAAGAGATAAGATGAGTACTTTATTGAATCCCAATTTGGGAAGTGTTTTTGTTGCAGCATAAAAAGGCATGGCATTGTACAATACAAATAAAAAAATGTTTGTATTGCAGCAGCATAAAAAAACATGGCATTATAAAAAATTAAAAAAGGAAAGATAAGAAATAAACAAGAAAGTACAAATGTTGCATTTACAAATTAACAAAAACAAGAGAGATGAAACTGAATCATATTAAATTACAGAGGTGGTTCGTCTTCCTGAGGAGAAGGGCCACGTCGGCTGCCCCCTAGAACCTGGCCAAGAGTGCGCAGGAAGGCTAGGTTAAATGCCTGAGTTTGAGCGTTGTCCTCCCTTCTCAAGGCCATTTCCTCCTCCCTCGCCCGGGCAGCAGCCTCCATGGTCAGCTGCCAATGCCGATCCACCTGGGCCAGGTTCCGTTCCAGGTGCCATTCTTGCTGTGCTAGGTGCTCGTCTCCTCCTCGTTTCCTCTTGCCTGTATGACGATAAGATAATTATAGCTATAAGAATTAGCAATAAGAATGAAAAACACAGGACAGGTACAGGTCACACAAGGATATAAGAATACAAATGTATAAGCAGAACAACAGTAGGATGAACTAAAGACAGTTCTGCCCTAGATGTTTACAATGATTGTGAAAGTGAATTACATTATGTCCAGCCTGTTGATAATGAATATACATATATGTATATAATAAGATTTCACACACAATTGTACTAGCTGCTTACTAGCTAGTTACTTACTTGTAACAGAGCATTTCCACACAGTGGTATAGCTTATTTTACTTACTGACGATGGATGATATAAAGTTTTAAAAAAGTCACAATTCCAGTCGTTTTGCCATGCCTATTTCTTACCTAGAACCACACGCTGCGGTGTCGTGATGGCACTTGGCATTGGTGGTTGAGTTGGTGTCAGTTCTTCGGCTGGTGTCTGGTCGAGTTGGGGTCCGTTCTGGATTTGATGACGATGTTGTGGACGGAACACTGCCATCACCCGTTGTTCGGGACTGTTCCTCCTCACTAGTCCCAATGGCATCATCTAGAACAGCAACATGACTTGTTAATTCCACAAACTACTGCAGCACAATACTAAATAGCAACAACAACTCTAGAAAATTAAAACTGAACGTAAACAATGGCACATGTGGTGTTAGCAAACAATAGCTCTAGCTAATGCTATCTGCCTTTGCTAGCTATGTAGCTCTTCGGGGCTCCATAAAAGCATGGGTTGCCAAACATAAATGTAAGGATAAAATAGACTTGTTTGTTAGAAGTGAGCTTTAGAATAGATAGGGACACAACGCTTTCAAGCAAATAACAGAGCGTTAGCAAAGACTTACCATGCAGGGACTCCAGTAACGCGGTCGCAGAGTCCAGGTCTCCCTCCCTCCCAACGTTGGCCGGTCTATGGCCGTAAATGGCGTCCAACAGATCAAACCACTTCCAGCTTTTCCTATCTGAACCACTCCGGCCGTTGTGGTCCTTGACGGCTTTATACTCACTCTTAAGCTTTTTCAGTTTTTCCCTACACTGCTGGAAAGTCCTTGAGAATCCACATTCGGACAACAGTGCAGAGACCTCCTGAAAAACGTTTAGGTTGCGAGTTGCGGCGTCGAGCTCCCGCTGGATTTTATCATCTGCAATCAGATGGAGGAACGTCGTAACTTCGTCAATCGACCACTGTGTGCTTTTCTTTGCCACTTCTTCTTTTAGCTTCTCTGTTTTCAAAAATGCTGCAAGCGTCCCTTAATATATGCGATGCTAGGGATTAACTCGCGCGAGAATTGTGACGATTCTCTCTGACCAATCAACAGTCGTCACTAGTTTAGCATATTCAGCCTGGTTGTTGGCCCCGATAGAACCACGATTTTGTCGGGCCAGAAAAAGGTGAAAAAGTAGCCCCGGGCCGGAATAAGGCCTAGTGGAAACGCAACCAAAAACGGGACCGGCACAACACAGCACGCTTAAACCGCGCCATGGTGGAAATGAGCCAATAGACATCAAGGCGCATTTCCACTACAGGGCCTCGCTCGGTATGGCTAGGCCTTGTTAGGACTGGCTCACTTTATGCTGCGTTTCCATTACAGTTTAGTAGCTGGGGCAGTAACTATAGTAACGCAGTGTAGGCGGAGCCATTATGTCACCTTCAATGAGAACCACAGAAAAACAACATCAGCCGTTAGCTGTTAGCACTCAAGCTCACAACTCCTCGTATCTGTTCAGAAACTAGACAAAAGTTACACAAGTACAAACCACAGACTGTCTGTGTCATGGCGAATACAGTCGCTGGTTTATTTATGTCTGTATAGGCCGTTGTTGTGAGTGTGGCCGGTCGGAGCATATACTGCGTTAGCTTAGCTGATCTTCATTTAGAAAACACGCATTTTAAAAGGTTTTTTGCCTGCCTGCAGACTTGTCAAAGCATTAATTCATGGTTTTTACTAACTGGTATCAGTATGTTGTTACTTCTGCATCATTTTGAAACGTGTATTACAATTAAATCACGGTCAAATATGTTCATTTTGTTGTAGTTGTAGCCCCCTTGCCAGCGATTCTCTCTCTAGTTTAGCATACTCAGCCCGACTCAGCCTGGTTGTTGGCCCGGAAAGAACCTCGATTTTATGGGGCCAGAAAAACTGTGAAATAGTACCCACTAGCCGGAACTACGCCAAGTGGAAACGCAACCAAAAACGCTTAAAGCGAGCTCCGCACTGTAAGGCAAGGCAAGGCAAGTTTATATAGCACCTTTCAACACAAGGCAATTCAAGGTGCTTTACAAAAATGAAAGACATTCAGACAAAGGCATTTAAAAATAGTCATTGAAAAGAAAAGATAATAAAAGAAACATTAAAAGAAAAAGTACATGAATAAAAAGTTACAGTGCAGTTTAAGATATGAATAGTTCACACAAGTTCCACTTTAATGATGAACACAACGGCTCAGTTTCAATTAAAAGCAGCGACAAAAAGATAAGTCTTCAGCCTGGATTTAAAAGTAGTAAGAGTTGCAGCGGACCTGCAGGTTTCTGGGAGTTTGTTCCAGATATTTGGAGCATAATACAACAGAAAGCTGACCAGTCCCTGAAGACCTGAGAGATCTGGATGGTTCATAATTTAGCAGTAAGGCAAGGCAAGGCAAGTATATTTATATAGCACCTTTCAACACAAGGCAATTCAAAGTGCTTTACAAAAAATGAAAGACATTAAGAAAATGGCATTTAAAATCAGTCATTAAAAAGCAAAGATAATAAAATAAACATTAAAAGAAAAAATATATGGATAAAAGTTACAGTGCAGTTTAAGATGTGAATAGTTCAATTAAAAGCAGCGACAAAAAGAAAAGTCTTCAGCCTGGATTTAAAAGTAGTCAGAGTTGTAGCGGACCTGCAGGTTTCTGGGAGTTTGTTCCAGATATTTGGAGCATAATAACTGAACGCTGCTTTACCATGTTTAGTTCTGACTCTGGGGACAGAAAGCTGACCAGTCCCTGAAGACCTGATAGATCTGGATGGTTCATAATTTAGCAGGAGATCATAAATGTATTTTGGGCATACAAAATAAAATGATAAATATTCTAAAGACATTTTAATTCTCCAAGGTCTCAGCATATCCCATGTATGCAGTTTGTGTTTCTGCTGGTTTATACATCTCTTTGCACTTTACTGTTTTTCTTCTTCTTATGTTCGCCATCAAATCCTGGGTGAGAGTACACATCGTGATTGGTTGCCATGCATGAATAATACAAATACTGATAGAAGGGGGCACACACAACAATTACAATCTCCTGCAAAACCTACTGTTTTATGAGGATTGGGATATTGTTTGTCTGCAGTTCATCCTCATGCAGTTAGAAGTGTGTTTAGGAAGAGAGTGTTCTTTCAATGAGGATTAATTGTGTATACCAAGGCAGTCATTTGATTCCTTTCCAGTATTTCTAAAAAATGCCTCTTATTAATTCTAGTTTTCAAGCCTTATTATATCTTTAATATGGAAACCCTCCCTGGAACCATAATGGCAAGGCAAGGCAAGTTTATTTATATAGCACTTTTCTGTACGCGACAATTCAAAGTGCTTTACAAAACAAATGAAAAGACTTTTTAGGAATAAATACATTAAAAACACATTATATAATTTTTAGGGCTGTCAGTCGATTAAAATATGTAATCGCGATTAATCGCATGATTGTCCATAGTTAATCGCGATTAATCGCAAATTAATCGCACATTTTTTATCTGTTCTAAATGTACCTTAGAGGAATATTTCTCAAGTTTTTAATACTCTTATCAACATATGAGTGGACAAATATGCTTTATGCTAATGTTTATTATCATTTGAACAATGACAAATATTATCATGAATATTAAACACAACAACCTCTGAACAAATATTACAAATATTCGCCTCAATTCAACCTGGAACCTCTCTCATACAATAATACAATACAAATGGTGTGTGTGTGTGCGTGTGCGTGTGTGTGTGTGTGTGTGTGTGTGTGTGTGTGTGTGTGTGTGTGTGTGTGTGTGATGGATCGTTGGAGCTATGTGCAACTCAAGACATATGCTCGAACGGGAGCTGCCTCTACGCTGCAATCATGTTGCGCACTATCCGTGCTGAGTGTGCTGACTTTTCGTACAATGTCCCACTGTCTGTCTTCCTGCATAAAGTCAAGTGCTCGGCGCAGTTGTCGGCGAAATGTCGCTCCTCTGTTTTCATTTAAACAGCTCCTTATATCCGTTAGCACAGCTAGCTAGCACTAGATGCTAACAACAACAATACGCGTAAGGTCTCTCTCTCGCTCGCTCGTGCCTCACATACAAACACCCTCCCGGTCCTCCCAACAGCCAGTCGGTGCCTGCCGGTGAGCGTGGAAGTGTGGTCTGCCACAAGCGGGCGGCAGGAGCGGGGCTGTCAGCATCAGCTTGTAGATGGTATTTTAAACTCGATGCGCTCTGAAACTACGAGGACAAAAAATACACATGCGTTAATCGCGTTAAAATAATTAGTGGCGTTAATTATTTTTTGCGTTAACGCGTTAACTTGACAGCCCTAATAATTTTACAACAGACATTACAAAGCAAAGATAATAAAATAATAAAAATAAACACCACAGGTATACAATACATGTTTAAAAGGCATACTGTAGTTCGAATATGAGCATCTCAATTAAAAGCAGCGGCAAAGGGATATGTTTTTAGTCTCGATTTAAAGTTTCTGCGGACGTGCATGATTTGAGTAGTTTATTCCAGAGTGTCGGGGCATAATAGCTAAATGCTGCCTCTCCATGTTTTGTTTTTACTCTCGGAACCGATAGTAGACCCGTCCCAGAAGACCTGAGGCACCTTGATGGCTCGTAATTATGCAGGAGAACAATATACTTTGGTCCTAAACCATGTAATGATTTAAAAACTAGCAATAGTACTTTAAAATCAATTATTTGGCCAACTGGAAGCCAATGTAGAGATTTCAGAACCGGACTGATGTGATCCACTCTTTTAGTATCAGTGAGGACACGTGCAGCAGCGTTCTGGATCAGCTGCAGTTTTCTGATGGATTTTTTTGTCAGCCCTGTGAATACACTATTGCAGTAGTCGAGTCTACTGAAAATAAAAGCATGGACAAGCTTTTCTAAGTCCTGTTGTGACATTAGTTTTTTAATCCTCGATATATTCTTCAGGTGATAATAAGCAGACCTAATGACTGTTGTAATGTGGCTGTTGAAATTCAGGTCCGAGTCCATCACTACACCTAGATTTCTGGCTTTATTAGTGGTTTTGTAGTCTGCTGACTGAAGCTCTGCGATTACTTTTAATCGGTCCTTCTTTGCTCCAAAAAAAATGATCTCAGTTTTTTGTTTGTTCAGTTGGAGAAAGTTCTGAGTCATCCAGTCAGTGATGTGCTCAATGCACTTGCTCAGTGTTCTAATCGGAGAACAGTCTCCTGGTGTGATTTTAAAATACATCTGGGTGTCGTCTGCATAGATGTGATAACTTAGATCGCTCTTTTTAATAATTTCAGCCAGAGGTAGCATATAAATATTAAAAAGCAAAGGTCCTAAGATGGAGCCTTGAGGAACCCCGCATGACATATTTGTCAAAGTTGATGTGTAGTTGCCTATTGAGACAACGTTTTTTCTGTCCTTTAAGTAGGTACTAAACCAATTTAGAGCTGTTCCTGAAACTCCCACCCAGTTTTCTAGACGGCCTTGCAATATGTTGTGGTCAACAGTGTCAAAGGCAGCGCTAAGATCTAAAAATACTAAAACTGATATTCTGCCACTGTCTGTGTTTAAATGAATGTCATTTAAGACCTTAACAAGAGCAGTTTCAGTGCTGTGGTTAGGTCTAAAGCCTGACTGAAACACATCAAAACCATCCATCCATCTTCTCCCGCTTATCCGTGGTCGGGTCACGGGGGTAGCACATCAAAACCGTCATTTAAAAACATGAAATGACTCAACTGTTGAAAAATAACTTTTTCAATCAATTTGCTTAAAAAAGGAAGGTTTGATATTGGCCTGTAATTATTCATTTAATTACTGCAGTTTTCAGGGCCTGTGGAAATACACCTGATTGAAGAGAGTTGTTTACTATGTGTAGTATATCTGAGGCCATACAGGGAAAAACTGTTTTGAAAAATCCTGTCGGAATAATATCGAGGCTACAGGAGGAGGATTTCAGATGTTGAATAATGTCTTCCAGGTCTTTAGCATTTATCAGACGGAATTGTGACATGGTGTCTGAATTGGCTCAGGGGTCTCAGACTCCATTTACCTGGGGGCCGCTGGACGTAGAGTCTGGGCAAGTCTGGGCCTCTTCAAGTATTCCACAAAAAATGTATTAAAAAATACAACATTAACAGTTCTTCAACATCTTCTTAACATGAACGGTTCTTTACAACATAACTATTTACAGTTGCTCTTGCCTACTCCTTGCTGGTAGAGACCTGGCAGCGCTTCCTCTCACACAGCTGAGCCACATTTGGTTTGAGGGAGGAAGCAGATGAAACCCTTAGTATGGCTTGAAGATGTTCATCAGTAAGTCTGGACCTGTACTTTGACTTATTGAAGTTCATGGTAGAGAAGAGCTGTTCACACATATATGTGCTCCCAAAAAGGCACATGGTCCGCTTGAACATCCTGGAAAGCTCAGGGAAGGAGGGGGGCAATTCTCTCATGAACTGTCCAAGCTTGTCTGCTTTCCCATTCACTTCCCTGAACTTGGCTTTGAGCTCAGAATTGCACTGCAGGTCAATGAGCTCCATTTGAAGCACACCAGGGGCATTTTCCACATCAAAGGAGAAGGGGTCTGCAAACATTTGGAAAGTGGCTCTGTGTGTCTTGAAGTCTGCAAACCGCTGATCAAATTCCTCCTGTAGCTTCACAATGGCATCAACATACTTCTCACCACTGAATGCTGTGCCCTTGTCCATGAGAGCCTTGCATGCTGGGAAATGGCAGAGGTTTTTCTGAGGGAGCTGGGCTTTCCATAACACCAGTTTTGTAGAGAATGCTTTGACATTGTCATATGCTGCACTGACAAGCTGGCCCTGGCCCTGCAACTTCTTATTCAGTGCATTCAGCTCCTGCGTGATGTCAACAAGAAAAGCTAAGTCCATGAGCCATTTGGGATCACTCAGCTCGGGAACAGCCATCCCACCCTTCTCCAGCATGAATACTTTCAGTTCTATTCTCAACTCAAAAAACCTCTTCAGGACGTGTCCCCTGCTAAGCCAACGCACCTCTGTGAAGTAGAGCACATCCTCATATTCTGACTCAATTTCCTCCAAAAAAGCACGGAACTGGCAGTGCTTTAAGCCCCTGGATCTGATATGGTTGATGCATTTCACAACAACAGACATCACATTGTCAAACTTCAAGCATTTGCTGCAAAGGGCCTGCTGATGGATAATGCAGTGCAGAGCAATAGCCTCCTCCACACCCTCCTCCTCCAGTTTTCTTTGAATAAGTGCCACCAGCCCATTTTTCCTCCCTGTCATTGATGGCGCTCCGTCGGTCGTAATTCCAACAAACCTCTTCCCTGGCAGACCAATATCCGCAATGGCATCACACAGTTGCTGGAATATCTCCTGAGCGGTGGTCTGGCCATGTATTGGTTTCACTGTAAGCAAATCCTCTGTCACTTCAAACTTGTCATCAACACCACGGACATACATTGCGAGCTGAGCGGTGTCAGTGATGTTCGTGCTCTCATCAAGAGCCACAGAGTATGCACAGAAAAGTTTGGCTTTGTCGCACAGCTGATCATATGTCACTTGATAAGTCAGAAATGCGCTCTGCCACTGTGTTAGCTGACAGGCTGATGTCGTTAAACTGACCCTTCTTTTCCGGACAGACTATACTTGCAGCCTGCAACATGCACTTTTTTATAAACTCGCCTTCCGTAAACGGCTTTCCCGCCTTAGCAATCATCTCACTCACCACATAGCTAGCTTCCACTGCTAAATCAGCCTCATTGCTTCCTTTCTTGAAGAGATTTGGTTGCTTCCATAGACATTTTTTTAGCTCTGTGACTCTTTTCTCTCTCTCGTCTCCCAGGTATTTTGCATACTCTGCATGTTTAGTTGCGTAGTGACGTTTGACGTTATACTCCTTGTATACAGCGATTTTCTCTGTGCATATAAGGCACGTTGCGTTTCCCCTGTACTCGACAAAAAAATATTCAGTCTCCCACTTCTCCTGAAATCTTCTGTGGTCATCATCGACTTTTCTTTTCCCTGAAAGTTTTGATGTAGACATGACTGGGCGATATATTTTCCTTCCACTCTGTGTCACTTTTGGATCACTCGCTGCACGCATTTGATTGACGTGGCGGAGTTCCCTCGGAGGGGGGAGGGGCGAGGGAACTGCGCGCAGCAGTTCCCTGCCAGCAGCGGGATCAATCCAAAAATAAAATAACAATTTGAAAGCGCAAACGTAAACGCGCGGGCCAGATTAACACTATTACATGATATCAACAATGGGGCCATGAGAAACTGTCTCGCGGGCCGCATCTGGCCCGCGGGCCTGGAGTCTGAGACACCAGCTTTAGGTGGACACAGGGACAAAACATTGGCTGTACCTGATGCAGAGGCACTGACTGCCTGTCTAATTTGCATGATTTTGTCAGTGAAGAAGGAGGCAAAATCATTGCACGCCCTGGTGGATAGAAATTCTGAAGCTACTGACACTGGGGGGTTAGTTAGTCTGTCGACCGTAGCAAATAAAGCACGTGAGTTGTTTTTATTTTTGGTAATGATGTCAGAAAAGAAAGACTGTCGTGCCTTTTTTATTTCCTGATTATAGACGCAGAGTCTCTCTTTATATATTTCGAAGTAAACTTGGAGATTTGTTTTTCTCCACCTGCGTTCAGCTTTTCTGCACTCAGTTTTTGTTGTTCTCACAGACATGGCTTTTCTCCATGGAGATTTTTTCTTGCTAGATACTTCCTTTGTTTTAATGACATTTGTTATTTTAGAATTAAAATGATCAACTAGCTCATTTACTGAGAAGTTAGCATGGGCAATTGAGGGAGTAAAAATCTAGAAAGTAGGTCAGAAATGTATTTTGGGACTAAACCATTCAAAGCTTTATAAACCAGCAGCATTATTTTGAAATCTATTCTTTGACACACAGGAAGCCAGTGTAAAGACTTCAGAACAGGAGTGATGTGATCCACTTTCTTAGTGTTAGTGAGGACTCGAGCAGCGGCGTTCTGAATCAGCTGCAGCTTTCTAATAGTGTTGTGGAAATATTTTCCAGGGCCCATAACTTTGACCCAGTTTATCAGTTCAAACTGTCCTGACTGAGCACACGCACCTCGTACCCTTGGCTGCTGTGCTCTCAGTGTTCTGTCTCCCTGTTCCTGCCTGTTGACGTCAGCTGATAGAGGTGTTATGATTCTATGTTCCTGCCTGTTGACGTCAGCTGATAGAGGTGTTATGATTTTATGTTCCTGCCTGTTGACGTCAGCTGATAGAGGTGTTATGATTTTATCTTGTTATGCAGCAGTTTGATGATGTTCTCAGAACTAGTTAAATACATGGGTCTGAGGTAGAGTTCTTTAGAATTGGCGTGGCAACCCACCCGTGCAGTCTCACCGTGACTGCTGTGATTTGTGATGTGAATGCTCCGGCCGAAACTCCAATAAATCATCAGTGTTTGACATCAAAGCTACTGCTCTACCCGTGTCTCCTTCCTGAGTCGGTGACTCCCACTGCACAGAAGTTTCCCTTACAATTAGATTTTTAGTGAGACCTGTAAAGACACTGTAGTGGAAATGCACTTTATGTGGGCTTGAGCCCCTTCCCTTTTCTTCCTCCAGAGAAATAGCCCTTTTTTCCCCCTTATTTTTTTTTAAATAAATGAATATATATCTACTGCTGTTTGCACAGTTTCCCTTTCCAAAAATATAGTGATTGAATACAAAATAAAAACATCAGGTCGGGAGATTAGACTGTGAAGTTCCGATACTCTCTCTACCCTCCCTCCCCGTCTCCTCCACAGCGTGCGGACAGTCATCGGCAGTCCCTTCAGACAGACAGGTGCGCACCTCCCACTTTACAGTCCCATGTTATGCCGGCTTTTCTTGGCTTATTTTGAAGGTGAGTGGTGATGAACAAATTAATAAACTGCCAGTGCCTCGAGTTTACAGCTAATTAGCTGAAAGACAATAACAATTATAGTTAACTAAGGCTACTAGCTAATGGATAAATTAGCTCAAGGTTTAGCTAAGGTAATTTATCATAGGCTAATGTACTGTACTTAAGGGGAGACACTTAAAGTGAATACAGTAAAATGTGTATCTAATAATATCATCACAATCGCCACATTGATATGCAAATTAGGAGTTAACTATAGGCCTAATTAAAATGCACTAATTTGCATGCAGTTACCAAGGCATTGCAGGTGAAAAGGATAAAACAAAAACAAAAAACATATCACCTCACAACTTCCCCAGATAGTTACTTACGTCAAGTCAGTATTTTCCCCTGAAATGTTATGTTTGAATGCAGATTAGCTTTAAATCTAGATGAATTCAGACATGGTAGTAAAACGAACACCATTTATATGTGTTTCTTGGAAGTTTTATTTCCATTAGAGTGAAAGAAAACATGGAAGCAAAATAGACCAAAATAACAAGTACATGAAAAAACGATATTTTTGCCTGTAATGTCCTTAAACAGTAACTTCATAATTTTGATTGTTGGCTGCTCATTTAATAACTATTAATTGTACTAGTTTGTTGTCTTCTCTTGTGCTTAGTGAATACTGAAGAAGACCATTGTCTTTGTGTTAACTGATTATTTTTGTAGAATTCTGTTGAGTATTAAACAATTGCGTGAGTGTGAGGGTATTACAATAAATTGGTCAGTAAGTCAGAGATGTGCAACTATATTTAACTTTTTGTTTTAAAACATTTTTTGTTAAATGATTATGGGAAGTGCCCTTTTTACCATTCTTTCTCTATCTTTAAAAGGACAATTTGGAACAAATGCACTACTTGAATTGTAAGTTAAGCAGCACTGGTCCCAGGAAGTTCTGGCTGCAGTAGATATAAGAGGTCATGGTTATTTGGAGATGTTATATTGTATGCCTCCAGTGTGCTCACTTGTACTTCTTTATTCAGTCAGTTCAGGTGCATGTACTCACTGCTTAAAAAACACTTTATACAACTTAAATATAAAATATTCCCCTATCTTTCAGTGAACACCCTAATTTTCACACAGCTCAATCAAACAGATAGCAACATTGATAATCGGTCTTCATATTCATTAGTAGAGCTGGCAGATAACTCAAAATGATAATTTATCATCTTTCAATGTTGTCATTTATTGATATCATGTATCGGCTCAATTGATATTAACAGGCACAATCAAACTCAAATTACCTATATCAGGAAAGAACATGTTGGCCAAGTAATACTCAACAGTAAAACTATAAGTGATTCCATAAAGCTGATACTACACAACAAAACCAAGTCAGTGAGAGAGCCCACTCACAGTAATGCATACAGAATCTATAACTTTGAACACATAAATAAGTGATAAACAATAGAAAAGCAAGAAAATGGGAATTATCTGTTTTCGAGCAATGTAAACCACTATAGTAAAAACACAAAACTTAACATGTCATTTCATGTCAAAGTTGGATATGAGATGAGGCTGTGATCTACCACAGTTATGACTACAGATGCCTGTGCACACACTCAGTGTATGCCCTGCAACACTATAGGTGGTGAAAAGTAACCAAGTACGTTTACTCAAGTACTTAGGATAAAAAAAATGAGGTACCCGTAATGCTACTTTGTACTTTTACTCAACTGGATTTTGTAGGCTTATGATGCTATGTTTTCTTTTATTGTACAGATGTAGTTACTTTGCTTTATTATTACTAAATATAAATCAACTACATTATCATATAGGCTATTATTATAGGTAAAGCTACCCAGTAGTATATAAAGTAATTAAAATAAACCCCACTTTTGTGAGGACATTGAAGTGATGAACACAAATGCATCAATAATCTTTTTTTTATTTAAAGATGGTGTTTAAATGGGCCATTCTGCCTAAGGAGTACTTTAACTTGCTACTTTATAGGTATAGTTTGATGCTTATACTTTTGTAATAACTTAATTAACGTTTTAAATGCATTACTTGTACTTGAAACTGAGTTTTTTTACACTGTAGTATTGATGCTGTAGTACTTCTTCCATCTCTGTGACGCATTTCCACATGTGGATGTCTTATCCAAAAGCACATAGAGTCAAAGCCTTTTAGATAACTGCATTCTGTATGCAGCTTTTCACTCATCTATATTCGTGCGTCACGTTTAATCCGGAAATACAAAAACCCTCAGCTGGAGATGAGCATCAAAGGAGAGGAACATGTTCAAAGCACATAACTGAACTAACAATCTTTTGTCGAGTTTATCAGGCAAATTATGATAAATGCTATTTACCAACCCAACCACCAAACCTTAATTACAGTAACTGGCACCTGCACTTCATACACTTGAAGTAAAATGTGTGCAAACTGTCAGAAATTAGCATAGCCATACAACAAGCTGTCACGCAGCTAATAAAACACGCAATTTGTAAACATGAGCATTCAGTATTGTAGCAGAGAAAGCGGTCTTACCTTAAACCAGGTGTTTGTCCTTTGCATTCTTCTGTGCAGAAAAACCACCCGTCATTCATCCCATAAAAGCGCCCACATTGAAGTAACTTGCTGGATAGCTATATTTTTACTTTATATTCCTTCTTCTGGGTCACCGTCAATTCCAGGGCTAAATTAATGAAGCTAGTAGCAGCTCAAAACCGTGTTTCTGTGCAAGGTGTTTTACTAACAGCAACTCTCGGGCAGTTGTCCTCAGAACGTGTGCTTTCACCACTGTTCTCAGCCGTGGGCTTTTATTGTATCTTTTTGTTTATTAAAGTAGGTTACTTATTTCTAACAAAACGTTTCGCAGTTGTGTAGACTTTTTCCTCAAACGTGGGTGGGTTTGATTAGCCCGCCGTTATCTGTTTACAAGAAACAACTACGCGTCAGTGCGCCCCTAGTGGCGGAGAAAGGTAACAAAAACACGTATAGGCCTACTCGTAAAGAAACTCATAATGTATTTACTTATTTTGATTTCGTAAAATATCGTTTTTGTGTAAAGGGAGGTCTAAACATAATATGGGGCTTTTATCAGGCTTTGGCAAAATATGGTTTGGTCCCTAACACATGAGTAAGGTGGGTTCTAGTCAGTGCTTGAATTGGAATGAAAAAAGTGCCAGTACTCTAAAATCAGCAACTTTTTCAAGTCAATTTTATATATACAGCCCACAAACAAGAATTTGGCTACTATAATGCTGGTGGGTTTGTCTCTTTACTACTGTATATTTTAGAAAGGTTCACTGTACTTAACATTTTTTATGATAGGCAGCGGATATGGCTAAAGCTCAGTAAGGTCAATATTAACTGGAAATATAGCAATCAAAGTCTAGATCTTCTGCTGAAGACACATGAAGCAGAGACCTTTCAGGTGAGAGCCCCTCTGGTGGTGTTCAACATTAATGACAAGGAAACAAAGCTCTGGTCAGAAGCATTTTTTATAAAAAGCTTTAACAAAATTAAGTATTTCTGTACATTTTGAATGCAATCTAACTTTCCAACTCAGAAAACGAAAAAACGAAAAAGTGCCAAAAGTCTTCTCACATGGCTGAGCTGCTTTGCAATATACTTCACCACTGAAGAATACAAATATGTATAAAGTAAACTATGATGCAATCTAACTTTCCAACTCAGAAAAATGATAAAGAGCATGTACAAAGAACATGTAAAAACAAATGCAAAATGTGCACAATCTAAAATGAGAAACTGTAACTGCAAGTAACAAAGTCTGAGCCATGGTAAAGAGTTACATTGAACACCAAGCTGATCAGATAACTCCCTGGTTGGTCTGAAGTCCTTCTATCTCCAGGATCTGTACAAATCGGCACATTATGCCAAAAGTCTTCTCACTGGGTGAGCTGCTTTGCAATATACTTCACATTGTTAGAAAAGGCTCCAGAAGGCCTTGGGGACATCAGTATCAGGGGCTGGAGCTGGACAGGCTCTTTCATCAGCACTTCTCCTTCCCTTTGCCAGCCAGGACCTCACATACTGTTCCGGATTGAACTGTCCTAGTGATGGTCCATTACATTTAATGAAAACCAGGCTGGACAGTCGGCTGACAGAGAGAGCATTCCTTTTTGCAGTAAGGATATCGTTCATGCAGCTGAATGCCCGCTCACACTCACTAGTGGAGACAGCGATGGTTCGGACTGCTTTCAGTAGAGGCTCCATGGCAGCAGGTGTACGGGATGCCCTGGTTTCCTTGTATTCGCGAAAGCCCTGAACAGTCTCTCTTCTGTCCACTTTCAGCACTTCGCACAAACATAGCACCTCTACGTCCCCATACTGTACGTCTAACTCCTCTTCAGGCCAACTTCCAGGATGGATAACTTTCATGTCCTGGATTAGCTGATTGTCCCGGGCCTCCCGGCCATGTAATGGGATTTCTCTTGTGCTGACATGAGAGGAGGTTGTGGAAGTCATTCTGTGTCTCAGATTCTCTACCATACTGCTGAAAAACTGACCTGCATGAATCTGTACAAGCCTGCCATTCTCACGCAGGGCAACACCCTTGAAGGACTTCTCAGCTAGAGCTGTATGAACTGTAGTCATGTGTGGGCCAGGCATGGTGACCATGGATTCGAAAACTAGTATTTCTCGAGTTAAGAGCCTATCTGCTGTAGGCAGTGTCATCTCTCTTTTTTGGAGTTGCCGAGAGAGGTCGCTGAGCTCTGTGAGCGCATCGTACATCAGTCCCAGATTGCTGACAAACGTTGCAGATGTGAGCACATCATCCAGGCCCTTGTACTTTGCTCTGTCTCTGGAATCCCTGCTCGTGTCGTTTGCAGCATTTGTGAAGTGATCATGAAGCACTCGGTAGTTTTCCCAGACTGCTATGACGCTCCTTTCACTTGAAGCCACCCAGCGGATGGACAAAACACGCCCTATCACCAGGAGACACTGTCCGACTGCTTGCGCATACTGCGCTAACTGCCTCTGATTTTTGGGGGAGGCATGGAACAAGGAATAGAGTTTGTCAAAAAAGATCTGGAAATGATTGAGCCCTGAGACCTCCTTGACCACATCCCCAACTGCCAGCTCGACGATGATTGGAGCAGTGCCACACAAACAGGCTTGGGAATTTACTACACAACTGGGTAGCAACGCCTGTTCTCTTCCCTAGCATGACTGAAGCCCCATCACATGCAAAAGAAACGAAACACTGACCTAAAAAGTCCTCGTTAAAATCTCTTCCAAGACACTCCATTAACGCCTTTGTGATGTCATCAGCCGTTGTTCCATCCAACTCGATCAGCTCCCAAAAAAACGTTTCGGGCTCAGCATCAGCTAATGCTGAGCGTAGACACACAACAAGCACCGTTTTACCACTAATAGTGGTAGATTCATCGACCAAAACACAGAGTTTTCTTTGGTTTTCTGTAATGTCTTTTGCCATTTTTTTCTTCAGCTCATGAGCTATGTGGTCGATGATTTCGCCACAGGTTTTATTGGAGTGCAAAACCCTGCCCACGTTCAGCCCATTCAGTTTCTGTACATTCAAATCAATTGGCATGTCTGTGAATGGCCGGCTATGTTTGCCAATTTTATATGCCGTTCGAAAAACTCTGATAGTGGTGTCTAATTCAGATGTATGCATAGACTGCACTTGATGTTGAATAGTTTCACGTGAAGCAGATGTAAGGATGTCAGCAGCTTTTACATGGGCTTGTGATTCTTTATGTTCTTTGATTTTTTTTCTCAGGCTAGCTTGTTGTTTGCTCTTGTCAACACCGAAATGAGACACTGCACACTCACCCCATTCAGTTGACAGTTTCAGTCCTTGTCCAGTGTGTATTCCCAAAGATTTGACATCTCTGCATATCCGACATCCTAGCTTCTTATCTTTAAGAAGGAGCCATGCATTGGTCTTGCAAAAATATTGCACCTGGTCCGTTGTCCAGCAGTCAGGTGCATCGCTTTGCCCGGTGTTGGTGGTGGCAGTTGAGCCAGCAGCAGCTAACGTTAGAGGCTCTGGAGGAGGCGGCGGAGCTAGTGCTAATGCTAATGCACTAGAACTTGGAGCAAGAGGATCAACCAAAGAAAGCTCCCCATCAGACACAATTTCCAACACAGGCACAGCATTCTCTGTATTTGAAGTTTCTTCCGGCGACAACCGCTGTCTTTTTGCACTTTTATTAATCCACGCTAACATTTTAGAAATGCTAATTTGTGACGTGACTTGCTTTCCTTCTCTCGGGGGCGTGCCTGCTCTGTTCTATCACTCTAGCCACCCACTGGGTGGGAGTTGCACTGCATAAACACAACACACGTGCATCTAGGTATGTAAATTGTAAAGCATTAAAACATGGTTTTACTAACAGTTTTCAGTATGTTGTTACTTCGGCATTATTATTATTATTATTTTGAAACGTGTATTACTATTAAATCACGGTCAAATAGGTTAATTTTGACATAGTCGTTTCCACCACAGTATTTACATGGAGAAGATAAGCCCCGCCCCCTCTCCAGCACGTTCTGTTTGAATGACAGGAGTAAACAGCTGACAGCCGCTGTGAAACTCCAGCGGTTAGAGCGATGAGAATGTCCGTTCGGCACCTCATGACGCATCTACTGAGTACCGGGCGGCTGTATATATATATATGGATGTATAATAAGAACGGCGGGAGAGTGTTGAGTACTGGCACGGTGCATGAGTACCGGAGTACCGCCAGCATGCCGGTACTGAGCAAGAAGTGCCGGTACTCCATGGGTCAGAACCAGAAGTGCCGGTACTGCGTACCGGTGAGTACCGGCCCAATTCCAGCACTGGTTCTAGTAGCAAATTGGCCTCACCCCATTGGCAGATTTAAGCAAAAAATATTCTTGAATCAAGTCAGATTTTCCTGTATCACGCAACAACAACAAAAGCCAAATTTGCTGGGCTAGAATTCTTAAAACTACAAAAAGTAAGATATATTTTCTCAAAGTAAGAATACTTTTCTTAAGCAAAACATTCTTAACAAGATTATTTGACTTTTTACACGGAAAAATGTAAGGAATGTCAGTGAGAGATAAGGAACCCTCTCATGACTGAAAAATGTGCGATAAATGTGTGTGTGCAGGATAACCAAAATATTCAAATAAACTTTAATTCTACTTTAATTGCAAGACGGTCAGAGAACAAACACAGCTGTGAGTGCACCTCAAAAGATGTCCGATCATGTCAGTGCCACGTTGGTGGATTATCCACGAGGAGAAACTCCATCCCTTTGAACTGATTGAACAACAATTTATACGTGGAAGTGGCACAAAGTGATGACTGCTGAGGAGTGCAAATGGCTTGGAGATGGGTAAAAAGTACTGGAGAAATTTCCAAATGTCACCACCTGAACACTGTTAGGGAATATCCTGTGCCACAAATCACGATTTCCGATGCTCTCCTACAGTCATTAAGTGTCATGGTGGATGATGATCTGGCATATTGGATAGTATTAATACCACACAGTGATATAGTTAGATTTGGGAGAAGGCAACAGAGACACCATCAGAAGGACGAGCTCTTCCCAGAGTGTCTTTCTCTGTGTACATTTCTTTACTGCACACATTGAAATTATGAGTAGGTGACAGATTTTTTAGTCTGCAATCTTGTCTTGGTCCAACAGGCTTGAGCTGAAGAACTCGATGGCCTCTCTGCAGACACACACTTCCCTGTTGCATGGACAGTGCAGCGCTCCACACATTTCAACCTCCAGTTAAATGTAACTACAGTGTATTGCCTTAACACATATCCATAATCCGTTATCTCATCCCTCACAGTAGTCTGGTATGTTGGCCAAGTGATCAAAAAGCTCCACATGGTAAGCTGTCGACATGGAGGTGATTTTAGCAGCTCTCAACTTTAAAGGGGCCGCCTTCTAAGCTCTTTCAGTCATGGTGGACGGAAAAATCTGTCCGGGTGGGGGTTATAGTATAGCCGACCATCTTGGAGTTGGGCGGCCACCATGGGCTCCAGGTGACTGGCATGCCATAGACCGGCGTTCAAAATCCATGGAAAATGTGCTTTAAAGTGGGGTTTTGCTGGAATATAAGATATCTGTCCATGTCTGGATGGAGGTGGCGGAAGTTATTTCCAAGTAGAAAACATTTACTTACATTTACAAAAGTTCATTGCTTCCTCAGTTTTCAAAAAAATGTGGAATGTTATTTGTCTGTATACACTGAATAATTGAAGGCAGAGTAGATCGTATTATAATTTATGGAGCACCTTTAGTAAGTGCCGAAAAAGCAAAGAGATGCAAGAACAAAAACATTTAAGAAAAAGGAATAAAGGATAAGATGTAGATCAGAACAATTACAAAACAATAATGAACTGCCCAAAAACTAAAGAGGACCAATATTTTACCCATAACATAACATGTATTAGGGACAATGTGACAATGTAAAAGGGTTCCTCGTAGTGACTAACATACACTAATTATCACCCAAATGTGTGGCCCTGAGCTAAAAGAGACAGGATTTTTGAATTGTATTGGTGTTCATGTGATCAGAACCACAACTCGAGCTAACTACTCTACAACTGCTGGATTTTTAAATGAACTACTCCTATGATTTAAGCAAAGTCACATAAATCCCTGATGATAAATAAATCATCTGTAAGAAGTTTATTCCACGTTTAGCATGACAAGGTCACAATGACAAGGTCAAATTGAATGTCTTGTGCTTTGCAACACATACATGCGCTTATATGAAAAATTGGCAAGACGTGTGAAATTGTTGACATACGCTGTTTATCTGGTCTGAGATTACCACACTAACATCTCTCTGATCTACCAAAGACTAATTTATCTTCTCAAAAGGACCAGGATTATTTAATGGAAACATATCAGGCGGATGAATTGCACCAATTACTTCTAGTTCACAGCCCAGCAGTCAATTAGACATGACAATCCGGCAGTGATAACCGTGGTAAATGGATGATGGCTCATGACCCACAGACTGGGATAATTAAGATACAAGTCATACTCTATAGAGGCTGAAGTTGAGCAGCATTTGATCGGGCAGATTATTGTGCGCTCTGGGATGTCACTGACTTTGACAACGAGTTCCCCGTTGAGACGTGACCTCGGCCAGGGTCAGACAGCCCTCTTCAGCCTCTGATCCTCCTGTGCTGTACTGGGACATCTTAAATCTCATGGAGGCATGACTGTGCATTCATAGCAGATTATTCTCAGTAAACCCACACAGAGAGGAGCCGTCTGCGCTCAGACTGAATGGAGCATTATATTTCTTAATGCGGCAAATAAGGATTAAGGCATTAAACCAAATATAGTTCTCATGATAGCTGGAGGAAGCAATTATCCTCAGCATGCGCATGTTTCCTTTATAGGCACCCACATGCTAAATTTGAACAAACGTGGGAATATCACAACCTTGGAGGTTTAATGTGTTGGATTTAATGATGTTCTTCAAAGCACTGAATGTTTTCTCACCAAACAAAATCAACCGCTGTTATATTGCTATATATGTCAATAAAACCGCATCGGATTGATGGAAGACAATTATGAAACGATTAAGAAGTCACCAGAAGTGCATTTGTTGAAGATAACACATATGAAAGTTATATCTCGTAATCAATAATGCTTCAAAAGATACAAATATCAATAAATAACAGGCAGTTGAGATAATGACCAAAAGCCATTTGGTTTTTAATCATACATTTTAATGGCTAAAAGAAACCAAAGAAACACATGTTCACATGAAAATGTTTTAACCCTAGATGCACGAGTGACTGGACCCTACACTCTTCCATAAGTGGGTCAAAAAGGACCCGTATTAGAATAATATGGGTTTTTATGCCATTTTGGTTAAGAAAAATCACTTGTATAATATTTAGTATTATATTTTGGTTCACACTAGAAATATTTTATATTTAATTGTTCACTATTTAACATTTTTGAAATTGTTTTTACATTTTGAAAGAAAAACGAAATTCCATAGGAAATGCATGTGGGTTATTTTTGACCCACTTATGGAAGCTTGGGGTAGTAATACAAAAACTACAATTTCTTAAAATGTATTCAATTTAAATTTCAATGGCATGATATCCAAAACATGTTTTTTGAGGAATAGCTGGAATATGAAATGATACAATTTTTTAATTACAAAGATACTCTAAGAAAACCACCTCACCGGGTCAAAAACGACGCACTTATGCATCTAAGGGTAAACCATTAATTTGATGATTTAATTATGAAATAAAGAGAGAAATGGAAAGAGAATTGATCAAATAGATGGAGTAATAAAATAAATTATGTAATGACCTCTTGTGTTTTGTATTACTAAATTGCCCTTTAACATGGTCACCTCGTTCTCTCTGACAGAATGAGTCATCATATGTTGCTTTAGTTAGAGCAGCTGAGCAAGAACTAAAATGGCTGTGTTTATGTTTTATTTTATATTCACAGTAACCACCAGATGGCGGCAATATATTTGAGATTTATTTCGTTTCACCTCTCCTCATGTGACCTTTTCTCCTTCAGTGTGCTCCCAGGAATCCTGGTACAACATGCATACTCAGGGTAAAAGGATTACATTGAGTCATTACACTAACATCAACACACAAGTGTCAGGAGGCGAGGTTAAATCCTAATTGGACGACATCTAATCAGAGGAAAAATGATGACTCATAAATATCAAAGGGTGAAGATTACCAGGTAACTTCAGACAGATTAACCTTCATATCGTTAGCTGGGGCAAAAACGTTTTAATTATACAAATTAAATGATATGACATTGCCCCCAGATGATCCAACCAAAAACAAACTAATTCGATATGTGTCATTGACTCGTGATTTACCTTACGTCGATTTAATTTGTTGACACACCCTTTAAGGCAGTGCAAACAGAATGATTATATTTAGTGTCATCTGCTTTTTTATTTTGAAATGAGTCATCTGACGGGTCAAGACACTTGTGACAGGTCAAAAATATTGACGTCTTACTTCCTGTGTCTTTATGATGACTCAGATAGTGACTGTGGGTATCAATCTAAGAATTCTCTATGTTGCGCAAGTATCATAGTACCATAGAAAACCTGACAACCACTGGATATGTTATGAGGAAATTAATTGGAAGTGTGAGAGAAATTCCCATGCTTGTGCTTGTATAGGCTTGCTTAGGCATGGGATAGGTCTTTTTTTCGGTGGCTTCTATTATGTTTTTTGAATTTAACAGCAGTTGCTAAATAAAACCTGTTTAGCTGGTGAAGTAATTAAATCAATTACTGGTGTGACTTTGAAGCCGTTGCCAGGCCAAAGCTATAAAAAAAAAAAATAAGGTCAAAAGAAAAACTGAATTTTAAAAGCATGGTTCAGTCAGTTTAACAATTATTAAAAAATGTCACAATTACACACATTTATATATCAAAGATTTATTTCAAAATGTGAAGTTTGAAGCCAAAATCAGACTTTCTGGGTGTACAAGTTGTTATCGGGATTTCCTCTCATGTCGTCATAGTAAACTGGTGAGAGCTGGTTCTCCTTTAGGGCACAATGTAGTGCTCCTTCAAAATACAACTCACAGATCTCCACCTTTTGATAGTGTGTCAGAGGAATGTGTTTACCAGGGCTGTAGCTAAGGATTGTTTTTTATTATTACAATCTGGTGGTTAAGGTCAGAGTTCAGTGTGGGTTTTATAATGGCCATCTCTTCAGTAGGTGGCTTTGCAAATGCAATTTAAAACAGGGAATTTAAACAGTAAAAATAAGCTTAGATTTCTTTGACCACTTAATAAGGGCTACAGCTAACGATTATTTTATAAATAAATAAATTAGTTGTTATGTCTAAAAAAGGCCCGAAAGTGTTTTCAAAAAATCCCCATTCAGAGTTTTCCAAAACCCAAAAGGATGTATTTAAATGTGTTTTTGATTGCAGATTATTCAGTTTACTGTCTAAAGATAGTAAAGCTACCAGAATTTATTCACATTCAAGATGCTGGAATCAGACATTTTCGCTTTTTCTTTCCTAAGACAATTGTGCAAACCAATCAATTAAAAAAGTGTATTTATGCGATTAATTTAATAGTGAATAATTATTCAATTATTTGAATAATCTTGCAGTAATGCAGGTTAAGTGTATACTTACAACGAGTGTACTGACGTGTCCATACGTGCTCACCTAATTAGGATAAAGGATATCAATTGATAAAAACACAAGGGTTAGGAAATGCATCACATCAATTGCTTACCACAAAAAAGAAGTTGTGTTTTTCTGATCGCACAAAAGAGTGTCTTAGGTGCCATTTATAGATAATAAAGGCGGTCAGAAGTGGGAGTAGAATCATGGTGTTGAGTATTAAATACTGAAATGTTGATTACAGACTCTTTGTCTCTTATATTTCCTTTTGTTAGGGAATGTTTCAGTCATACATTCTTTATTCAAATACTGAGTCAGTACAGTATCAGTGATCATTCAAACCAGACTCTGAACAACATCTACAAACCATGACTCATACTCTGTTTACAATAAATGGTGATAACCAGAGATCCTTTCTAAGAAGTCCTCTACACATTTTAAACATACTTGTAAGGATTTTATAATTTGGTTATGTCACTGAATATAACTATTATTATAGTTAGAATCACTCAAACATATTCATAATGCCTGATTACAATAATCACAACACAATATAAAGCCTTCATAATGACTTATAAGGTCAAATATCATACAGCTTTATAATTGCTGGTCAGACATTATGTTGGATAAATTGTAGTTTACTTTACTTAAAACCAACAATTGCGAATGACAGAAACTGAAAAATTAACTTGTCATGAATTAGATCTCCCTATACTTCAGATTAGTTAATGGATAATGCAATATTTCAGGATTATGATATACAATGGTAATTATGTTTTAATAGTGTTCTTGCAAAAAATGGTCAGTGTGTGACCAACAATTACGAAGTATTATGGTACTCGACCTTACAAGTCATTATAAAATGCTTTATATTGTGTTATGATAATTGAGAAGTATTTATGAGTGCCTACAACTATAATTATACAGTGTTATAAGCAGATAAGTCATTATTAGAATGATTATAGAACGTGTTACCGATAGTTTCATTGAAAGTGTACAGTAACTCTGATGTAAGGCACTATGATATCATAACAACAGGATCTATCAAAGCACAATACTCACAACTGTTTATGCCCGCGAGCCACACCTACTGCCGTTAGTTGATTTTCCTGGTTTCAAATTGCACCTCCTCCATGTCAGAGTGGAGTACAAGTCAACTCTGCTGAACTGGAGAATAAAGCATACACCTCTGTCAGAGAAGGGCCATTTATTTTTCCTACAACTCATGACAGTTGCACACATATATGAAACCTAAAAAATAGTTATTTGAATGAAAGAATGTTAAATTATCTTATGTAATGCAATTCTTGCTGGTAGTCAGGCCTGTAAATGAAGGGGTGAAATGCCTTGACATTACTATTATCAATTAGTATTACGTTTTGTTTTTTTAAAGGAACTCATGTTGAGCCTTAATTGTAAAGCCACAAATGCTATGCATACATACAAAATGCATGGCTCTTTCCTCTATGCTTTTTACACAATTCAATATTCAACAATGTTGCAAAATTCCTTACTAGTTTTGAAACTTCCTGTTTTAATTGCTTATCTCATGGTTAGACTATACATTGTAGGACTTACATTATTAAGTGTAGACTTTGTTGTGGTAGGCTACTATCCCTATCAAATAATATGGCATTAAATAATATAGGTTGGTTTATAATAAAATGTACTTTTTAAAAACAAATTCTGTATCGTCCATCATATTTATAAGAAACAAATACAAACCAAATCATTAACCGAATTATTAATATTATACATTTTCCTTGTTTGAGTCAGCGTAGGCGTAGGGGGTCTGTGTCAGGAAACCCTTTCATCATGAAACTCCAGGTGTTTGCTGCTACGGCTGATGAGTCGAAACTACGTGCGCGTCCCCGCCCACCTGCTACAGAAACCGCCTAAAAAAGCTCGCTCCCGCTACTCCCTCCCCATTCAAGGTGCGGCAGAGGAACAGGTGCGTGAAGAATCTCAGAGACACTTTATAAATCGAAAAACCACCGTTGTTTAAACATTTTCAGAAAGCGAAGGAATACTTCAATAGAGTAACAAGAGGACTTAACTTTATCAGTAACACAGCAAACTTAGCTAAACGTCGACAGTTAGTGAGGAGAGGGGGATTTTTACCTTCACAGCAGGTGGACGTCGTCTGTGTTGTTTCCGCCGTCAAATCAAAGAAGAAGTAGGAAAATGGCCAACAAAGGTCTGCAGATTTTGGGATTCGCCCTGTCCCTTATTGGCTTAATTGGACTGATAATTGGCACAATTTTGCCCCAGTGGAAGATGTCCTCTTATGCTGGGGACAACATCATCACGGCGATAGCCATGTACGAAGGACTGTGGATGTCCTGCGCGTTTCAGAGCACGGGCCAGATCCAGTGCAAGGTCTACGACTCTATGCTGCAGCTCAATGGTAAGTCACCCAATGGCTTCTAGCTCTGTGTCGTTTAAGTAAAAGCTTTATTTTGGTGACTAAAGTGTTTTATTTATTTAAGTTATTTCAACTAATTGTTCTGACCGTTTCCTATACCAAAACCTGCGTGTAACATGAAATGATGTAAAGGACCTGTTGGAATATACTCCATTAACTATTTTTTTGTACGCCATTTTCTACGTACTACTTCTTTGCTTCTTGGCTGTTAAAGATTCCTGTCTTGGTATAACCGGTTCTGTCACTTATTAACTCGACTTTTATTACACAGCCAGAATGCATTCGTTTTGTTTTTTTAAACGTACTATTCGGCCTCTCATGGTTCAGTGCCAGAGATTTATTGCAAAATAAAACGTATAAATTCTTGCATCTGTTCCCACGTGACAGGGTGTGAGCAGTCCTTTTACACTTCGGCAATGATTACCCCGTGGCCATTGTCCATTGTAGCGACCCCTCCTCCCGCATGGGTTTAGAAGCCTGCAGTCTATGACTTGCATTTCACAGCATAGTATCAGGTTAAATAACACCTGTCCTGTATGAGCCACTGTTTAGTCAACATGCCTGAATACCAGCCCCACAAACAGTTGCATTGTCTTTGGCCTACAGGCCTTCGAATTAACACAACAAACCCCTTCTTTGCTACGTTTTGGACCAAGAACAAATGACTTTTTATTTGTTATATATACATAACTTCTGTAGAAGTTTTAATCAAATGCAGCATTTGGTTTTATTTGTTTTAGTTTAATTGATTACAAAAGTCCCTGCTTCCGGGCTAAAGTATGTGGCAGTATGGAGGATAGTTCAGGGAAATTATTTAATGCATAACTAGTCATTAACTTGTGTAGTCATGTAAGCCATTATCAAAAGATAACAATTGTTACTTTTCCCTTTTTTCTTCTTCCTTCCTAAAGTCAAATATCACATGTTCCTGTACAGAATCTGTCTTTACGGCTCTTACATGGTATATTTTGAAGAAGTGGCTAAATGGGTCAACTGTGGCATGACATTTAGGTAATCTTTTTCATGCCACTGATGGATAGGTTGCCCTCAAGGCCCAACAGCCTGACTGTTGCAGGAAATGTTCTGCAAGGGTTGTTTAACGGCCCCTCCCTGTGAGGTGATCTTAGCTCAACACATTACTGAAATGCACTTTCATCTCTAACTAACTTGTTGAAACACCAGTTAGATAGTTGATTCACAAACTTCACTATCCTCTTCAAATAGTGTGAGTTTTTCCTTCTCTTGGGCCTATCCAAACACTTGATACTAATATTGGCAGCACTTGTCTTATCGCCTCTTCAAACATGAACACAAACCAACTTTGATAACCCTTGTGTGATTAAAGCTGTGGTTAGATATGGAGCAAGTGATCAAATAAAACATAATTATTCAGAAATGCATACTCAAAATAACCAACTCACATTTTATTTAGGAACAATAACAAAAGTGTGGCAACCAGATTGCTTTAGTTGACGCCATATAAGACATTCTTCAGATTCTAGAAAGGGTCCGTTTCTTCTCGGATAGTAAGCTGAAGCTACACAAAACTCCACCTGCTGAACAGCAGTCTGTGAGCACCTGACATTGGGGAGTGTCTTCCTTATAATGAAACCTGAAACCTAGTTAAACCTGTTTCTGCCCCGGCCCCCCCTCTAGTTTCTTGGGCTTCCGGTTAGAGCCAGTTTCTGTGGTTCGTTGTTACAGGGAGCGGCAATGACACACGGGGGACAGAAGTGGCTCTGTTGTTCCTGCGTGCTGTTGGTCTACACTTCTTTGTGTAGCCCCCAAATGGCGGACAGAAAACGCATAAAAGCAACAGTGCAAACACAAGTTTAGGCTTGTAACAACAGTGTTATCATGACGAATGACTGCAGAAATGACATCAAATGAAAATGAGTTTTTTTCTCCTTTGCCACCACACCCATGTGTGCACCTATACACAATAAGTGTTAGTCACAATCACTGATGGATTAACCCTATCCTGCCCTCTCTTCCAGGCGCCCTCCAGGCAACCCGCGCCCTCATGATCTTGTCCATCATCGTAACGGTGGCCGGCCTGGGCATCGCCTGCATGGGAATGAAGTGCACCAACTGCGGAGGAGATGATAAAACGCGCAAGTCACGCATCGCCATGGCCGGTGGCATCGTCATCCTGATTGGATGTAAGACGCCTTCTGATCTTGCTTTTGTTAACCTGTCCATTGACTCTTTACAGTTTTACTGATGCGTTTCCTTTACTTCCCCCTCAGCTTTGAGTGGCATTGTCGCCTGCTCTTGGTACGCTCACGACATCATCCAAGCCTTCTACAACCCTTTCACCCCCGTCAATACCAAGTGAGTTATCAAGATGCCAACTGCAGAATAAAAACACCTTTGGTTCCCTTTTGACGCTCTGCCTCGTATATGACCAGATACTTGCATACATCCACACACTCCTCTTATTGTTGGTAAATGTGTTGAGCATGTTTGAATGAGTTGAAGCTCCCTCTACCGTTTTTCTCATGACTGTAACTTGTCTCTCTGAAGGTATGAGTTTGGCTCTGCTATCTTCATCGCCTGGGCTGGAGCCTTCCTGGCTATAATTGGAGGCGGCATGCTGGCAGCATCGTGCCCAAGAGAAAAATCTACACCCAAATATCCCATCTCTAGACCCCCCAGCAGCAAGGAGTACGTTTGAAGAGGACAGAGCCCGGTTTAGATGCTGAAGGGACACTTTGACATTCACGCTTGTCAGAGATTTTAGGAAGTGATCCGTTTTTTTTAATATTTTTAGTTTCTGCAGGACCCTGATATGTTACTGTAATATTTTAACGCATTCAAAGTTTTAAATGATGGCTGTTTACTTCTTAAAGAGCCTATAGGCATTGCCCGGTCTGACGGTGCTTACTGGTTGTATACTATCCACCTGTAAAGCCCTAAGTTAGATTTAAGGTGGAACATCCAAGAATGTACAATTTGGTGTGTAGAAATATATGTTGCATGCTACGATGTGCAGTGCATCAGAGTGTACAGTGTTTGAATGCATTGAAAGTGGCAATGGTAAACTCTTACACCTTTCTATCCGGCACAGAGAAGCATTATGTCCATGTATTTGTGCCTTATTTATAACACAAGCATTCAGTAACACAGAAGGCCATTTTTGTTTTAACCAACTGCCAGAGGGATATTGTAACTATATACATTGCAGTATACTGATCCTTTAACACGTTGCCAATGTTGATATTGAATTCCCGATGTTGTGAGCAGACTATTTGTTGACCTATTGTGCGAATGGGCTTGACTTATTGCTACTATTATTTTAAGTCACAAAAACTGTTGCTTCACTGATCAAATTCAGTTTGTTTTTTTTAATTGTGATTTGCAAAGTTTGTGTTGTACATACAATAAAAGTGGAAAATATACAGATGGCTTGATATTTATTTATACAATAAAACAAATCTGCATGCTTAAAACAAGTTTTGAGTTTTGGGGAAATAGCATATTTATAATCCTGTAACAAAACAAACATGGAACAACCGAAGGAAGTCAAAGGGGAGCTGTTTAAACAAGTTCCCGTATGCTGACCTCATTAGTTCACTTTAATGAATACCGGTACTCAGACTTTCCTGTGTGAAATTAAAACATTAGGAATCCCTGATTACAGCTAAAAGGGTTCTATAATTTATAATAACCGCATTTAAAAGAAGTGTTTGAGCATTGCATGGAACAATTAAAGGCTCTGCACTAACCAACTGAAAAAGTACAATAACAGTTCACAAGCTGTCCTTGAAGTCATATTGAACAATATACAGTGCATGCTGTGAAACAGAATCGCACAGTTGGCATATCGACAGGTTTAAGCAATGATGTCTGGTTGCAGATGATTAAGCTGAGGTGTGAACCTGAACTGATCCATAGGCCTGCACAGGGAGAGCTGCTTTGGTTACATTGCCCCCTGGTGGTTTGTGTAACTGCTTTAAATTAGACGTGTGGATGGATGCATTGGACATTAGTGTATTATATTTATATACTTCAGTTCAACAGTTGTCTTATAAGAATTATTTCCTATATGAGGCTCAAATATCAACAAACCATAGTAATCTCATGTTAAATATCCCACAATATTTGAACTTAGAATCGTCCCTCGTAACATCAACTTTTGTCCTAACATCCACATATTTGTATTAAATGCGGAGTCACTGGCTCACGTGACAAAGCAGGTAGAGAATTCACTTAAACTTAGAAATGTCAATAAAAATTCTGACGTTGCAGAACTATTAATATGTAGTGTAAAATGCAATAGAAAGGTGTGTACATTACCAGTGTAGTAAACAATGCTGTATTGATTTGGGATACTTCAAAGTACTAAGCCATTTTTAAACATCACAATATGGTTGTGTTGAAACTTAAGACTAATCTAAATTCATTGCATATTCCAAGAAACACAAAAGTTGTTTTGTTTTAAATTTTATTAGGAAGAACATTGTTGCCACAAAGAAAACCATAAACCTGTATTTATGACTCTGATGGCAGATCATTGGAAGTGGAAACACATTATTTTCCAACAAACGGACACTTGCTTCTTTAGAACATGGAATGACATACTACGCTAACAGGACTCATGCATCAACATTTTTAATATACTTTAACCAACCACATGAGCACAGAACTTGGGGACTTTTTAAACTGTAATACATGTGATTAAGTCTTAGAATATTTAGTAAAATCCTTGTTTGGAGGGTTTTAATGAACTTGATTTAAAAAAGAAGAATCCAGTCAATTCCTTCATGCATTCAGTCGCTCAGAGCGAGCTCTCAACCGAGCAGTCGCAGCAGCGAAGAACAGAAACATCTCCACTAGCGATACATCTACGATGCTTCATTAGCACGGGTGATAAGTTATGGACGGTAAAACATTCATTAAAAACAACAACATTTGAATTCTGATAAAAGGTTAAGCTAAGTTTGTTAAGGGATCTTGAGCGTTGTAATCTCACATTAGCATAACATTCAAAGCATTTCAAAAGGTGCTACTTTTACATGTTCATGTTGGGCTTTACTAGAAATATTAACAGCGTTAACAAATCTGACCAATGATGGCCGACATCTACTGAAGTTTGATTGGCTGTTGAATAATAATTGTATTGAGCAGCTTGGTTGTTATTGGAATGCGGTTTATGATTGGATGCACGTTTATATTTCCTGCATGAGACCAAATGACTCGACTGTAAAAAAAACTAATGAAAGTATCCTCCATACTCAGGTGCCAACAATCTCGCAAGGATTTTATTTACACATTTACAAAGATGCAAATTTGTGCGTGATGTAAAGACAATGCACCACCATAATGCACCGTCAGCATCCACATCACTCACTCTACAGCAGGCGGTGGAGCTGGACTACATAGAGAAGTAACGCCAAGTGTGAGGCACTGAGTTTGGTTTGAGGGTTTGAGCGGAGCGATGGGTACAAACATAAAAAGAGACCATAAAAATACTGAGACTTATTTAGTATCCTTCACCGTCTGCCTCCACTTCCACAGGTCGGAAATGATCTGAAGAAATACAAAACTGAAGGTGAATACAGTGACCAGACATTACAAATGTTTAGTTACAGAGAGAACCATAGCCCTTTTCTAATTGACTTCTATAAATTAGCGAGTCACAAAGTTGACTTTAAGCTCCCCAGTGGGAGGTCTCAAATTGGTATTAAAGTAACAAAATCGGAGCAATTAAAACCAGTACAATAACTTCCTTTCAGCAATTTAAAAACGGGACGCAAAACGTTTTGTATTTTGAAAGATGCTCCTATGCTGAGAACTATCAAGTCACCACAAACATTTTCGACTAATGTCAAGAGATGCTCCAGTCAGGTTTGCTTGTTGGTAACAACAGCCTGGTTGTTGTTTTGCTTCAGCAGAGCAGTGTTACAGTATATAGGTCAGTTTGACTGCATTGTAGTGTACTGGATCTCCACCAGGTGGCAGCGGAAGCTATGCAAATAATACTGTACAACAATTGTATGAATAAAATAAAAAGATAACCTTGTTGGCTTCTTGTTCTGTTATCAGATGTTTTTTTACATGGCGTGTAGACTACCTGATTGACCGCACGTTCAGAAGAACCACAACAAATGCACGCACACAGGAGTATTTTGAAAAAGTCTAACTGTTTCAGTCAGACATCAAGTAGGAATATTTTTTGAATGAAAGCATCAGCACAACCAAAATGGTTTGCGTTAACAAGAGTTTCGCAAATGTATCAACATCTTTATGGCAAGTCAACACTTCACTGATCGTACTGTACCTTGGTGTCGGCGACATTAAGACCGTTCTTCACAAAGTTCTCAAACTTGGCCTGGACACTGGGTAATTTGACTCCCTGCGGACCGGAAACAACAAATGAGCACATTTCAATATTGACACCATGTTTCTCTTAAGTTAAGAGGATAATGATAATTATAAAAGACCAGTTGAATTCAAAGCTTTTCCAAGGACACACACCTTCTTCACGGACTCCATCATCTTGCTCTTCAGCTCAGGGATGGTTGGGGTGGTTTTGGGAGTTGTTGGGGATTTAGGCGTCCTCTCCCCTTTACCTTTGGGGGTCTTATCCTAAAAAGGAACAGCACATTTAGATATTAGGAATGATACAATCATTTGGAGAAATTACACTGGATATGACAACTTCACCAAGTTTTAAATAATACAGTGACAACATCTCAAAACAGATATCATAAAGTCTGAAAAGGAGATCATTACCTGTTTTTTAGCAGGAGTGCTTGGCTTTGGGCTCTTGCCGTTCTGTTGTTTGGACGGTGTCACCTTGGCCTTAACAGGTGACTCTTCTTCCACGCTCTCATCCTCATCATCCCTAAAAAATAAACAGATCAATAAAAAGTCAAGATAGAAAAGGAACCACCCAAATCTCAGAAAAATGCATTACCGTAACGTATGCATTTAGAATGAATACATCTTTAAATGCAATGTCAGCGGTTTGATCTTAAAATCACCATTACTAACTTTGATCAAATGCAAACATTTAAACTATTCTTTTTTTATTAATCATTTCCTCCACTGTTGTTAATAAACCTCACAATTACTTTTATTAGAAAATATCAAGTCTAAATGTTGTGGGACTTGGTACTCACTCATCATCATCCTCTTCGTCTTCATCATCATCCTCCATCTCAATTTTCATTTTTTTCTGTGGAGGAGGTAAAGAGTTAGTCACTTGAAGTGAATTAAGAGATTACAAGATGAAAACAGTGACAGGTGCAAAAACAAACCTGAGACTTGGCGGCAGGGGAGGAAGCGGGTCGCTTCTTTGACGTTTTCACTACTTCTTCCTCCTCCTCTTCTTCTTCTTCCTCCTCGTCGTCTTCATCAAAGGACTGGTCGGCCTCCATCACTAAGATGAATTTAGAAGTGTTAGAATGCACTACTAACACTGACAAACGTGCATACTCAGACTTTAACAACAAGTGAATTATTTAAAAGCCCTCCCAATAAACCACATTGAAATCTAACAGTTAACACATCCTTATACTGTTGTAAGAAACACTCACTGACGAGGTGTTGTCCACTGATGTGGATTGGACCGGAACCTGCCTTCAGACGGAAAGTAGCCGGGGGGGTGATAGTGAAACCACCGAGACACACCTGCAACAAAAACGCTGTGTTAATTCTTTTCTGAGCGGGTGTTGGTGACGCAGCATTATCCAACCGGAGTAGGGCGTTTAAACGAGACCAAGAAGTATGTTCATGTATCGGTTTGTGTTTACTTACACTTGGCAGGGTGGAGGGCCTCAGGGAGACCAGCACTGCCTTGATTTTCTGACCCTCCATGTCCTGTCCTTCCACCTCCACCATGTGCAGCTCGTCTGCGGTGCCGGGGTCCACACAGGCCTGAGAGAGGGGGGGCAGCAGAAGACTGTTACCCTTCAGGGTCCGATCTGTTCATAATAACTACGTTTGCCAAACAAAGCCGACTAGCCACAGGAAAAAAAGTTCCATATAATAATCCAATAAATAGAGTTTCTACTTGTTCAAAACCATATTTGGCAAAAGGATCCATTTTAAGATTATTCAACAAAAATAATCTACACACATTCATACATTTAATTTGGATACTAACAAAGACAACAAAATGCAAACCATATAAATATAAGCTGAAATATTTGGACCCTAAAAAAAACTACAGTAAGGGAGAAAAGCTCATGCTTGACTTTGTTATAGGGGTATTAAGCTAAGACTCAAATTGCATTCATTAAGCTTTTGTGTAGTTATTGTTATGATTATTTCCAATATTTGAGGAGTGACAGGAAAGCAACTGAAAGGGGTTCAGTAAAAGACAGGATGATGATTGCCATTAGATTTGAACTTTAAATACAAATTTGACCGATTTTATTCTATTGGTGTGATCCACATTCAGCTTCTCGGGACACATCGAGGCACAAGGGAATGTTGAGTAAACAACGTTTTCATTGAGCCAGCCACTTCATAATATATGTACTAGGGATGCTCCGATCGATCGGTCACCGATCGAGATCGGCCGATACTCACTCTCTACTAGGGATGCATCGAATATTCGGCCACCGAAAATTATCGGCCGAAAATGGTTAAAAAGGCCCTTTCGGCCGAAAGGGTTTTAGCACCGAAAAAATATCACCGAATGTCAGAACAGGCTTACGTTGGTAACGTGTTGTTGTGATGACGTAATAAAGACGCGGCGACCATGCTCGCGGCTGGCTCACAGGGGGGGGGGACATTGACCTTTGTCATCGAGATTGCCCTGAGCCTTTAACAAATCGTATTAAATAATCTGATGACAGACTGTAAACAGAATAGCTGACATGTTAACAAACTAAATAACTCAGTTTCCTCTAATCATTAACCCATGTTTGTATCATGGAGTTAACTCCGTGTGTTGCTGCTAGCATACATAACACCTGACGTGGAAACGTTACTCGTGATGGAGCTACAGAGCTGCTAGAAAGACGGTCGAACCCGGTGCATTCCTCCGTCTGCATGCGGTGCACTTTTGCTAAATGTTTAGACAAATTGCTCGTGCTTACATGCTAAACTCTTATTGCACTTATGGTAACAAGTATTCTCCACATCGAGACGGGTAAAGTTTAACCACACCTCGGAGCGCGTTCTCTCCGCCATCTCCGCAGTGTGCTCCGCTGCATGTAGCAGCTGCGTGTGTGTAAACTGCCCCGCCCCCTCGTACACAGACGGGAGAGAGATCTCGTCTGATCGAAAATACATCATAGACGCATTTGTTGTCTTTGCATATTAGAAACGAGTCGGCGACACTAAGACTGCGATATCATGTTTTTTAGCAATAATACATGACATATATAAATGTACTGTATGCATTCAAAAGTGCTGAATAAATGTTTTATGGACCCATAATAGTGATTATTATTTAAGTTAAGTTTTGCCATAATCATGTCTATTTCCATAATCAGGTAGCTGAACAACATTGGTAAAAAATGTATACATTATATATATATATATATATATTTCTATTAATCATTTTCGGCCTTTCGGCATTCGGCCAACTGTTTCCTATTTTCGGTATCGGTTTCGGCCAAGAATTTCCCATTCGGTGCACCCCTACTCTCTACCGATCGAGATCGACCGATACTCACTCTCTACCGATCGAGATCGGCCGATACTCACTCTCTACCGATCGATCGGTGCTCTCTAAACATGCCGATCGCGAGAGCATGACGTAAAATACATGACACTTTTATCTGTGCGCGGCAAAACAAGCTCGCCAAAATGGCTTCACGGGTCTGGTATTATTTTAAGGTGTCCGAAAAAGACAGTAAAATAGCGGGATGCAACGTGTGTGAAGCAGAAATCCTGCAGCTCCGCCCGCAGGACCGGTAAGCGGAGCGAAACACACAAGAGTTAGACCTAACATACTTTATTTTATCTACCTCTGGAACAAGCTAAACTAGTCATAAATATATGTATTCTTTACTGTCGGGTCAGTCATTACTGGATCAGTGAGCTGCATGAGATACTGACAGGCTGTCAGGAGGGGGGAGATGGGGAGAGAGCGCTTCCACTCATTTCTCCCGTGTTATTATCCAAAGTGAATGTAAACTTGAATAATGTACATCATTTGAATGTAATAATTAAGTTGATTGTTGTTTGTGGAAGCTCCAGTGAATGAGCCCCATTAACTGAGTTTTAAACATCACTTTAAATGGAAGATTTAAAGTGATGTTTAAATCTTCCATTTAGGCCCCGCCCACTCGATCAGAATCGGCGATCGGCTGATACTGATTCCGGTGATCGGCCACGAAATCGGCGATCGGATCCTCCCTAATATGTACAAATGATCAAATCTCCGAGTACTCACCATTCTTAAATCAAGCTGATGCTCAAATTCATCTTCCTCCGGGTTGAACACCATATCCTTTCCTGCTTCCAGCACACAGCCTAAAGACAAAATGTACACAATGTAATCAGTCATTAGCCTTACAAATAAAAATTGGGGGAAGTGACTTCACTGGGGTGTAAAGTGTTATATTTCAAATGAACACAAGAGGGAGCCACACTGAATATGTGACTTTTCCCACATGGCCAGACACGAGGAATCACCACTAGATTAGGGGCTATAACTCTAAAACAATTCAATTAAACTGTATGGTTCAATTTAAGAAAACAAATTGGGTGTCTGTGTCTTATATTGTAATGTACTTGTTAAGTACATGTATAGCTTTCGAATAAATACATATATCTAAACACAATGTGGACTCTTCTTTTGTCTAAAACACCATTTCAACATTATAATCCATTCCTTACCGACCTATTACTCGTTCATATATGATATTACACGTGTCGACACAAGGCACTACATTTGACTTATCATTTTTGGACATCTTTCTTAAATGATATTCCAATCACAGTAAAATACAATAGCATCAGAGATTTTCAAAACATACAGCATATCATTTCTAAATATAATTTCCATCCCACGAGGAGGAAAGGTCGGGTGATGAGACAGAGTGCCACATATTTCAAAAGTAACTAGACATTGTAGCTAATTTAGTCTCAACGACACATATAAGGACATATAAATGTAGTTTTATAGGATGAAGTCAAAGAAACATAATGACCTAATTACAAGATAAAGGAACTACTTTAGCTATTGGTCGGAGGAAGCTAGCAGGCACCGCATGATATCAAACCACGTTGACTTTTATTTCCCACGACAAGCTCAACAGTCATCGAAAAAATCTGCTTAAAGATTCACAACATGTAATAGATACTGCCATATAGTTCTAATGTCTAGAGGAAATAAATTAATGGAATATCAAACGTTGTTCGCGAAACAAGGGCGCCGCCATGTTGTTGTATAGTCCAACACGTGTGTGCTAAGTAGCCTGCTCTGAAGCCATGCTGTTCACCTCATTCAACCTCCTGCGACCAACTCACAACCATTAACACCGCAAGACATTGTGCTAAACATACTGTTAGTATGACAGTATGTAGAGTATCTGCCTTTAATACAGTTTAATATGCAGTTAAATGCTTTATTTCATCAATTTCACACAAAAGCAACCTAGCATAAGGATGACCCGTTGTGTTAAAACACCTTAAAGTGACATGGTGAAAGACATGCAGAGGGTAATTCTCACCGTAAAGAAAGGTCTGTGGGGCCATTTGTTCTTCGTCCATTCCGATCATTTCTAGTATAAAACGCTGAGAGACTACTGCTTGTCTGCGGTGTGAAGAACGACCAACTACTGCTGCTGGAAAGAGCGCTAACTAACGTGGTCGGTGCGCCGCCTCCTGCTTCTTCTTCTTCTCTGACCCTAAACGAGACATGGAGAAAATACACAGCGCCACCCAGTGGACCACTATAGGTAGGACTCAGCCCACAGCCGTTAGATAGGATGGAAAGATGTGTTTCAAAAGCTTCTTCTTCTTCTTCTTCTTCTTCTTCTTCTTCTTCTTCTTCTTCTTCTTCTTCTTCTTCTTCTTCTTCTTCTTCTTCTTCTTCTTCTTCTTCTTCTTCTTCTTCTTCTTCTTCTTCTTCTTCTTCTTCTTCTTCTTCTTCTTCTTCTTCTTCTTCTTCTTCTTCTTCTTCAGCTTTGATAACACTTTAATTTAATCATTATAATCAATAATATATATATTTCTGAAATGGGCCTATTTGCATAATTAAAGTACATTTACTTTTGGTACTTTAAGTATATTTTCATGCTAATAGTTTTGTACCTTTTCTTGAGTGACATTTGGAATGCAGGACTTTTACTGTACTTGTAACAGAGTATTTCTACACTCTGGTACTTCTACTTGTGGTACTTGTACTGTACAAGCAGAGGTGGGAGAAGTACTTAGATGTTGTACTTAAGTAAAAGTAGAAGTACCAAAGTGTAGGAATACTCTGTTATAAGTAAAAGTCCTGCATTCAAAATGTTATTCAAGAAAAAGTACAAAAGTATTAGCATCAAAATATACTTAACGTTCTAAAAGTAAAAGTACTCCTTCTGCAGATGGGCCCATTTCAGAATAATATATATGATATGTTTTGATTATAGTTATTGATGCAGATTAAAGTGTTATCAAAGCTGGTAAAGGTGCAGCTAGTTTGAATGACTTTGTATACTGCAGGGTAGCTGGTGAATTTACTCCAGGTGGAACTAAAGTCTGATTTAAGTGTCGATTATGTTTTATATAATTAATCAAAATCTGCAAAGTAACTTAAGGTATTAAATGTATTTAGTACAAAATATCCCTCTGAATTGTAGAGGGTAGAAGTACAAAGTAGCAGAAAATGGAGATACTACAAGTACCAGTAAGTACATACTTAATTTATTTAAGACCATAGTATTTGTGCTTTTACTTACATAATGGATCTGAGTACTTTTTCCTACCCTTGGTGACATCTACTATTTTGTTGTATAGAACGCAGGTCTAATAATAGCTAAATAATTATAATGTAAGAAATGTATTATTTTTTATCACTCTCAATATTTAACTTGTTTTTATTTTGATAATAATCTTAATTTGTTCCATCAACTTTTATAGTTATTATTATTATTATTATTAATTGACTATAAAATCTAAACATTGTAGGAAGAATACTACTATAGTCCTGCAGTAAAGACACAGAAACAAAGACGACTGGAAAGTAAAACATCACTCAATTTAAGAATGGACCTGTTTATTTGTATGGCTTAAATATGTTTCTGTTGGTGAGATTTAATAACCGTTCCACGCAGAGATATCAGACACCAGAGGCTGTGATGTCACACTGATGCACCGTACAGAGAACAGCTCACTGACACCTGAAGTCTGTCTGTATCCGTCAGCGTGACATCACAGGGGGGTTCGGGTGGAGGAGGCAGTGCCACATGTTCACTAGATAGAGCCGTCCTACAGTAGGTGTCATCAGAACATCACATTCCAAAAAGCTGACATTCAATATTATTTCCCTGCAAGATTATCAGATTTGTTTCATACCAGGATTTTATTAGGATGGATTATATACTTAAATCTCAGCTTTATTGGCCGAGTATGTGTACACATAAAATGAGTTTTTTCGCTAATAGGTATATAATTTCATGTATAATAACATAGCTAACAGCAAACTCATACTTTCTTTACCATAATTGACTGCATCATGTTGAACCGGTCACCTGTGCAAATAAAACCGATTGGTTTGATGATCATAAAGCCTCTTTCTGATGAAAATACCCAATTATGCACATCATTCACAATACTTTTTTTCAAAACATTTTTTGACAACACTGATTTGACCACAGTAAGCAAAGCAGCAGGTGAAAATATAAAAGAATGATTCGATTTCTTTTTTTTCCACTAATACCTAAGGTCCATCATGGACAGGAAGACAGGCACGCAACATATCAGACTCAAATTGACTTTAGAGAGACTTAACAGCGAGCATCAGACAGACTCAGCAGCCAGGTCGACACAAAGGAACAGCAGTCACAGCGATGCATTCGATACATGTGGAAGTCTTTATGGCCAAATTCCCGTAATAAATCGGACAATTGTTGGGTGAAAAATCTAAACCTCTTGCAAAAGCATGCAATAATATTTTTGGCAAAAAAATATCCTCTTTTTTGGCAAACAAAGTTGTGCTGGTTAAACAAAAGCTCATTGCTGGTCGGGAGCAGCCTTGTAATGCAGGAGCATCTTTATCAGGTAACAGGACAATCTTCACGACAAGCACTGAGAGCAATGTCTGTCGCATCAGTCTCTTTGTATTGTGTGGGGACACTCAGTAGGAAGGCGAAAAGCATTCCAGTCCAGTCCTTTCTTTCAAGTTGTTGTGGATGGATATCCTCGTGGATTCATCTTCCTATTATACACACATGCATTTCCAAACATTTGGACTACCTATGTTGTAAATGTATTATCTTTTCAATTTACACACGGCATCTATTGCACGTCTTTCCGTCCTGGGAGAGGGATCCCTCCTCTGTTGCTCTCCCTGAGGTTTCTCCCATTTTTCCCTTTAAACTGTGGGTTTTCTCCGGAAGTTTTTCCTTGTACGATGTGAGGGTCTAAGGACAGAGGGTGTCGTATTGTCATACTGATATTTTGTACAAACTTTGAAGTCCACTGAGACAAATGTAACATTTGTGATATTGGGCTATATAAATAAACATTGATTGATTGATTGTGGGGGGAGGTCTGACTGTATCCAGAGGAGGAGGAGGAGAAACTGGATGTATTGCACATATGCATTCACACACACACACACACACACACACACACACACACACACACACACACACACACACACACACACACACACACACACACACACACACACACACACACACACACACACACACACACACACACACACACCAATCCCTCGCATTTCATTTGTGTCTTCATCAGCTCGACTTGTTCTACATCACGTTCTCAAACAACTGCATGGAGCTCATCATGGTTTCATCCTACAGAGAGAGAACACAAGTAATCAGGGTGGAATGATGCAATGTACTGACTCCATGATGTATAGGCTGCATGATGACAGCAACCTCCAGTTATAACATCACTTATCTACACAGATTCAAAACAATCCTGTACATGCTGAGGAGATACTTTAGTACATTAAGTATATTGAGAGTTATTGTATCGTTTTTATTGTATTTCTGTTATACTCTCTCATTTTATTTGTTTGTATTTCACATTCTATCTTCTTGTCTTGTATTATTTGCTTGTAATTGTATTTATCCTTTAGCACTGTCATTCATGATTGTGAATCCTGTAAGCCCATTGAGACAATCCGTTTGTGATATTGGGCTGTAAATAAACTTTGATTTGATTGAGATGCTAAAGTCAATTTCTACCGAAGCCCACAGAGGCAAGTGAAGAAAAAATGTTCTAAGTTTGATCTAAATAATTGTCTTTTTACCATACGGACTATGCTTTTTACTGATCTTTGAAAACAGGTTAAAAAAGTGTTGGCAGGTGAAAGCATTGTTTTATTATCAGGAGGATAGTTAGTTAGTTGCTGTAATACCAATATCTGCCACAAGAGGCTGCATCACCACCCCATGTTCTAATTTAATCATTTCATTTCCACCTTTTAAACAGATAAAAGAAAGCAATATTGTGTGAACCGCTGTGCTTAGAATACACGCTATGTAATATTTACAAATATACAAAGGAAGCACTTTTTACATGTATTTCTTATTATTTCAGATATTTCAGATGCAGGAGAATACATACCTCCTGGCAGGCTATAATAAACTCCTCTAGAGTCACTACTCCATCTTTGTTTTTATCCATTTTCTGTGGAAAAACACATTGCAATATAATACAAATCAGTCTCAAATATATCCTCTTGCAACACATATCGATTATAGTAACTACAGAAACATGTTTACAGTATTGAGTACCAACTGGAGAATCATTATAAAACATTTGCTAATGACTTCAAATGTATAAGCTTTATGCAACATAAACTTGTAAAGAGTCTCAATTAAGCTAATATTATCATTTTAGATCCACAGGGGTATCATTGAAGACACTTTACTTTTGACTTTCGTTGATCTTATATTCAAAATAAGACTTATTTACCCGGAAAAAGGCGTCCACATGCTGCTGCGGGACGTCTCCCTTTATTGCAGGGTAGGTGAACTTCCCCATCATGTCATAAATTGCCCTCACAATCTCCGTCATTTCCTGAGAACAGACACGGTCACATTGTGATAAGACACAGACTTCATATTCAACACTGTACACACTCTTAGAGCCCAACCTCACCTCTCTGTTTATGTATCCGTCTTTGTTAATGTCATAAAGATGAAACGTCCACTCGAGCTTTTCTCTCAGCGTTCCCCGCAGCAGTATAGACAAACCCATTACAAAGTCCTGATAGCAATGGAAACCAAGACAAAGTCAGATTCTGAAAGCATCATGGAAGCAAGGAATGAGTCTTTGACACAAAATGGAGGAGGACTGACCTTGAACTTAATGGAGCCATTGTTTGTAGTGTCGAAAGCATTGAAGAGATAATGTGCGTACATGCTTGCATCTGAAACACAAAAACAGATAACGTGAGCGGTCTGCTGCTGTGGAAAGGCTTCTCAGAGCAATGAAAGACATTTGATTGCACTTTACCTCCATGAGGGAAGAACTGTGCGTAAATGTGTTTGAATGTTTCCTCATCGACAACCCCACTTGGACACTCCTGAGGAAACACAAACACGGAGTAAGGTTCCTCCACTCTACTGTTGGAAGAAATCAGCAGCACTGTGGAGGCATGACCTCATCACATTTGACCCAGGCATCTCTTACACATTTGAGCTAGTTAGCCAGCAAATTGCAAAAAGAGCATTTTTTAATTGTTAAGCAGAAAAAAAATAGCTGTATTGTTTATTGCTTTTCTTTAGTTTGATATAAAACCACTGCAGTTAGGAACAATAACCCTTTCAGGCCTTAACACACGTTTTTTGTATGTACATTTATTTTTTTTAAACTGCATTTTGTGTCTTGGGTAATTCCACACAAAATACAAATATTCAGTGCCAAACCTCAGGGTAACTTTATAACTCAACATTGACAAAGGCAGCACATACACTGTTTTTCACAATAATTCACAGTTTTTTGCATTTTTGTGTAGTTTTTTTTACACAAGTGAAGACAAAGGATCTTAAAACAAATCTAATACAAATCTGAAAAGCTAGATGCCATTTGGGGAAAAATAAAGTGTTTTTATTAAGGTAATCTACATTTTAAAACTTGAAGTTACTTGAATTCACCAAGATAATGTAATAATAAAAGCAGAAAGTGTGTGTTTACATTCTTGAAGCCACGATAGAGGATCTGCAGCTCCTGTTTGCTGAAGTTGGTCTGCGCCTCCAACTGGGAAAGACCCTCCGGCCGGTAACACACCGTCGTCATCTCCAGCTCATCATCTGTTCTATCTTCAGCCAGAAAAGATAGAAAGATAAAAAGACATACGTTTATCACACAGAATCATGTCAAGACTTCCTCAATCCCTGTCTGACAAATGCTCTCCCTGTAATACACACGAGTCATCTTAAGGATGTGAGGGTGGCAGCAAAGAAATACACATAGGACGGCAACAAAGAGCGCTTGCGGGGGAAGATGAAAGAGTCACAATTCACAATGAGGTAAAAAAAGGGAGAAATGGATTTGGTGGAGGGAAAATACATGCGTCTGACAAATAGATCCCCTTGAGGGGTGTATTACTGTGCTCAGTACTGGGTGCTGTGAAGATGGATGGTGGCTAATGATGTAAGGAGTACTCATATTGCTGGGGGTAAGGGTTTGTCACTACGACTGTCTCCAGCTACAGGGCTAAACCAACATCCCAGAATCCGGCAGAGGACACAATCCACACAACAAGTTCTAAGAGATGAGCAAACATCGGAGAGAAAACAGGACGTTTTTATTGCATTCACCGGCAGCGTATTTGTTTACACATCAGTCTCTTGTTTACTTGTATATCCCAACTGGTCCCTGTGATATCAGCAGTGTATTTTTGCTTTTATGGAGACCAAGTGATACATCCTATGATGAGTAACTTCAACAAACAAAACCCCATCGGATCTCGCTAATTTCCACAAAGGAACATGAACAATGCACACACAAACAAGATGTTTAGCTGTGTCTGCATCACTTGGTTCGATTAAGGAAAAGAGATTGAGATGAATATATGATGATGGCTATTTGGATGGCGGCGATGACTCACTCGACCCACTCAGCAGCGGTGTCCTGTCAAGATGAATTCTAACCGCTGAGACTGTATCTAGTATCATGCATCATCTGTCAGAGGAAGATTCTAATTGAATATCAAATATCTTGTTGGTCATCTGCTATTAGCAATTCCCCGTGGCATTAACTGTTTGTGATGCTAAGTGCTAAATGTAAACTTTAGTTAGCTGCATTTGTTAGATGAATTGCTTCTTCTTGGATCTATGAATCGTCTTTATTTGGTGCTGTTTATTTACTATATTTAGTTTCAAGCTTTACCGAATGGTCTTGGTGTGTTTAATGAGATTAGACAAGACTTACAAATATGTACAGTGTTTCCCCTAGGATGGAGTCATATCAGCGGTGCTAAGGCACGTGGGCCCAGCATAATGTGAGCGCGTGGAATTGTTTAGTGTGTGCACGTGCGAAGTGCGCCCCGCCAATTTGTTTCTATATGTCTGCCAGCACAAGAAAGGCTCTTGAGGCCTAGTACCAGGGCCGGTTCTAGCCAATTTGCTGCCCTAGGCGAGATTTTATATATAAAGAATAAAGGAAAAATCTCTACAAAAGACAAATACACTACAAAAACAGAAACGTATTGACATAGGTAATATACGTCAAAATGTCTTCAAATTTATTAATTATTGTATGAACATGTTTGAATTGTGGGGCGAACGTCACATCCTCTAGGGGGGTCCGGGGGTATGCCCCACCGGGAAGATTTTTTTGAACATTTTAAAGTAAAATGCTTCAATCTGGTGCACTTTGAGCACACAATTACTAGAGACCTGATCTAGGGGGTACAACTCTAAAACACCCATATGAAAAAGATCAGTTTACATTTTAATAATCAAATAAGTATATGAACATAACCAATAACCTACCATAGCCAATAACAAATACATTTAGCTTATTTTATTTTTGTTGTTCATTCATATCTTATTTTACCAGTTAACATTTATTTATTTAAACAATATTTTTGGATTACTGTCCTATAGTATACATTGGAATGATTTCAAACCTGTTTGTATTTATCCTAATAATTATAAAGGAGTGCCTTGGAAATATGTGTTAACATAATTTGTGGTCAAAACGTTTGAGACCCACTGAGAGAACTAATGGCACATTTCCACTGCAGCGGGGTAGCCCCGTTGAAGCGTCCCTAAGCGTCCTCGCTCAGGCCTCGGGCTGCCTCGCTGGCCGTCCGAGGCCGTGGCGCATTTCCATTACAGTTTAGGACCTGGGGTAGCAACGCAGTGTAGGCGGGGCTCCCATCGAGCTCTCGCTGGATTTTATCATCCCCAATGAGATGTAGGAACGTCGTCACCTCCTCGGTCGACCACGGTGTGCTTTTCTTTGACGTTGCCATTTTTGTAGCTCCTCCGTTTACAAAAATGCTGTGTATAAAAATGCTGCAAGCTTGCTTTTAGATATATATGCGACGCTAGGGATGATCTCGCGCGCGATCTTGTGACGATTCTCTCTGACCAATCAGCAGTCGAGAGTGTTGACGTCACTAGTTCAGCCCTGGCCCTGGTCTGAGGGAACCACGATTTTATGGGGCCGGAAAAAGAGGGAAAAGTACCCGCTAGCCGGTGCTACGCTATATGGAAAGGCCACCAAAAACTGGCCTGGCCGCTTGAGGACGATGAAGGACGCTTAAACGGGGCTACCCGCTGCAGTGGAAATGCGCCTTTGGACTAAAATTAACTTATCTAAACACTCAGAGAGTCCTTTACCTCACTGAGCCTCTCAGTCTGACAGGAGAGCTCTCCTCCACCCTGGTTGTAGAAACATCTACTTCTTATATCCGTTAGCGCAGCTAGCACCAGATTCTAATAACAACAGCGCCGGTACCGGTGCACCCTCTCTCTCTCTCTCTCTCTCTCTCTCTCTCACGCTCGCACTTTGGCTGTGAGCTGCAGGCGCCTGATAAGCCAACGGTCAAAAATGTTTTTTCCCTCCCAGAGCTGTCAGCGCAGCGCCCCCCAGATCTGGCGCCCTATGCCAAAAAATCGGCCCTGCCTAGTACATACAGTGGCAATGTCTCAAGATTTAGCAAAAAAAAACCTTTATTGAACATACAGTAACACAAATACTACAAATCCACATAACAAACAATCAAAAATTAAAAAGGGTCGCCACTTATTATTATTTTAATAAAAAAATTACAGGTTACCCTGCTGGCACCCCCTAGCAGAGGCATGCATATTTCAGCAGCGGCGCTGCGCCGCCACTATTTGTATATAGGGGAAACACTGATGTAGGATATGAGGCTTCCCTATTAGCTTCAAGATTATCCAGAAATAATGTGGAATTAGCTGGAAAGACATCTTCCATAGTGACATCACTATGTAACACTCACACTTCTATTGGCTAGCTCTCCAACACATTGTACGTGATAGGCTAAGGGGCGGGACATCTGTTAGCGGTTGACCAATCACATCAGAGCCGGCCAGCTAACCAATCAGAGCAGACTGGGCTTTGGTTTCAGACAGAGGGTGAAAAGAGGTGCTGTAGGCAGTATGAGAAAAATAAAGAGCTTTTTGAACATTAAAGCATGGAAACATGTCACAGTAGAGGCACAAATACAATTGTGAACCTGAAAATGAGCATACTAGTGCCCGTTTAAAGGGAAACGTTAATCCAAAAATCTAAAATATTTGTTCAGAAAATATTAGCCATTTATGTCTGTCTTCTCTGGGGTATTACGAAACTACACGTAATTTGGTTTACGTGATTATCTCAGAGCATAAAACGATTTTGTTGAGTTTCTCAAATGTATTTTTGCACTTGGATCCATTTCCATTATATTGGACAGATGACAGAGAACTCTATAGCTGACACTGTATATCCAACACTCGACAACAAACAGCTAAACAAACTGAGATTGATAAATAGCACTTACACTGCATATTAGGTTTTGGGGAAGCTATACTGCCACTTTAATACATTTAGTGTGACATTAGGGGAGGCTGTGGCTCAGTGAGGTAGTGCGCTGATCTTCGGATCAGGGGAGAGCTTGAGTCCCACTGCAGTCAGCATGTTGTTGTGTCCCTGGGCAAGTCACTTCACCCCAAATTGCTCCTGTGGGGATTTCCCACAGTACTGCATGTACGTCGCTTTGGATAAAGTGTCTAACACGTGAGATGTCATGTAATTAGCATATTCTGGCATATTGATTCCGCTTTTATCGAATAGACACTGATGCTGAACTGTGGAATATACTTTCAGCTATCAGCTGAACATACAGTATGTGTTTATGTAAAGCTTCCTCTCAATCCCTCCATCTTTCTCTCAGCTTGTGTTGTGATCTCCCTGGCTCTTGTTGTCATGGGGATAGATACAAAGGATGAGGTAATGCGTAATATACTAGATTGACTGATTAAAAAAAAGGTGTCAAACACAGTTTGAACATTCATCTTCTTGGTGAGTAAAAGCGTGTCACTCTCTCACCACCCGACAACACTTGTATTTGCTTTCCTGCAAACGCTATAGTGTGATCAGAAACAGATGAAATGAAATGAGGGTGAGAAAAGGAAACGGGGAGAAGTGTTGATTAGAAAGGGGGGGGGCATGGAGAAATGGGAAAAGAGAAAGACGGAGGTGAAAGTGTGAAGAAAAAGGTGAGAGAAAGAGAATAACACAATATGTTCAGAGGACATAAACAAAACATGGTATTTGATGAAAGCCAACATTAAGTCACTGATCTCTGAAGCAGGATGAGAAAAAGGAAATTGACTTGAATTTTGGGGTTACTGGCAAATTAAGGGGGACATGAACTGTTGGTCTGATGAAAATAAACTTCTGGGGGAAAGGGCCAATATTTCAGATGTTGCTGTGTTGCCAGGATAACAAATATCCAGAGGTATTATTGCGTACAGTACAAATAACTACTTCAGATGCGAGAATATAGTTGAGAGATGCGTCTACCTACGGATTGTTTCACACAAAGCGATAATAAACACAGTTAACAGTTTATTTGTCAGTTAAGTAGCTTAATCAGCCTCAGACTTTAGCAAGGGTTTCCGAGATAGCTCTCCACATGAATTGTTTTTCTGCACACAACTAAAACCCACTAAAAACACGATAGGTCAATACTACTCGGAGTACAAACAGAAAGCAGATTCCAACATCTTGTCCATTGCCTAGACATATTTGCATTTATGTGCAGCACATATCTGTTAAGAGATTTACGCCTGGGTTATACTCCGAAATGGAAAACAAAAATAGTTATGTAGTCTCTGCTTGGATTACAGGTTCTACACATGTGCAGTATATCACTACGCCGGACACATCACACACTCAGGATGACATTTAAACCACATGGACCCAGGCTAGTGGCAGAAGCTAAAAGTACTACTTCCGTTAACTAGTAACTGCTACTGCTTTGGGGTTTAGTAGCACTTATTGATATCCCAAAGGAGGAAAGAATAATCACATTACCATACACATAATGCTATATATAAGAGAGGTATACTCTTATGAGATTCATGCAGATAAATGCTGCAGACACTCTAGTGATGATGCTTGTACTGTAGCAATGAAGGCAGTGGTCTTGATATAAATGGCGCAGCAGCTGCTCTGCTCATAAACATTCATTAGCATGCACTGGGAATAAAGTGTTACACAATGAAGTGATGGAGATAATAATAGGTTTGTGCCAGATGGTGACTTTATAGACAAGCTGCAGCGCTGTCATACTGTTAATGCCAGCTGCTGCAGCTGCTTTAGGACAGTAGTGTTTACACCATAGACTGTATGGTTTACACACACCACTGATCTGAGTGACAGGTTGTGAAGGTGCTACAAGTGTAGCTTTGATTGTAGACAACAGGTTGGATCCGTTGTGCTTTTCTAGGTTATATTGTAAAGGCCTGGAAGCATTCCCTAACTGTATGAAGTTGTCACCTGACCTTTTACAAATAGTTTGACATTTTAAGAGATACATATTTGCTTTATAGCTGAGACTAAGAGGAGAAAATAGTGTAATGATGTGTGTAAAATGTCTGTACGGTAATTATAATGCTACAGCCACACGCTGGTTAGCTTAGCTTAGCGGGCCAGATTGTAAACAGTGGGGAAACAGCTAACTTGGCTCTGTCCAAAGTCCACCTGCCAGCAGCTTTAAAGCTAACTTATTAAGATGCTACATTTTGTTTGTAAAACCCTGTTCTTTCTTGGAGTCCCTGCAATCTCACAGTGACGACAAAACTGCAGGAAGTTGCTTCACCTAGCCAAGAATTTGTCAGGCACATACAACTGCAATGTATCACTTTTGCACTTCATACAAATGAAACAAACAAGATACAATTATATTAAGTGAGATTAAGAGATGCTGCCAAGGGTAATTTTTATTGTGGACAAAGCCATTTCCCCCTGCTTTCTGACTTTTAGCTAAGCTAAGCTAATTGAATATTGATGCTGGCTGGTAGCTGTATATATTAACCATACATACATGAGTGGTTTTAATCCTTTCTTCAAACTTGTTGTCTCAAGGCATTAAAGTTGCAATGTGTACGTTTTTGACCCCAACATATATTCAGAGACTTAATGGCTCTGCTTTTTGACTCCTAAACTAGTTGACTAGTTCTATAAGAAGGTGGAAGTAATTTTCTCTTTCCTGCCACTTTGGTTTCTATCCAAAAAACAAATGAACACGTACCATCCAGCCCCTCATTAGATGAACACTCACAAAAACAGCTTAACTATAGGACAATTGCAAAGGTGAAAATTATAAAATAGCAATACCTGCGTGTTTGAAAAAGACTTTGGCTCTCTACAGTTTCGTATTGTATACTTAGCTTTCTGACTCAAACTTATTTTATGTGTAGACGTACCTCTCCCTGTTTCTGTGATACTTATTTCCCCTAATGCAGGATCAATAAAGTGTTATCTTGTCTCGTCTGATCTCATATACTTCTACACAGCTGGCTACGCAACACACTCTCTAATGGAGTGAGAAAAAAAAACAGGATGACCTCTGGGCTTTTTTTCTCGCCATTTTGTTCAACAGCTTTTATTAAAACAAGGACGAATAACTATATACATTTAAATACAAACAGCACGTTCCACCTGCCGTCAGAGATGAATTGCTCTGTTTACTGCTTCGGGTATTTTATCTCTGTTTCACGCTGCTATGAATTCATCACTGATCTTGGCTCGACTATCATTCACGCTCTCATCTATACCCCTACAACCCAGTCTCCATGACAACGAGCATCTCAAGCATAAGGCCAGGAAGAGGTATGATCTGAACACTCTCCCCCTCTCTCTTTCACTCACATCCGCACCAAACACACGCAGTCAGAGTCAGGGGCAGGGATTCTGCTCTCTAGTTATTTTTCAAGGACATGTGACTATATCTAGTTGAAACTCTAATCTCTCCTCACACCGCGGCTTTATGCCAAACTGCTCTCACTGCTTATCCCTCACAATTCTTCTGCTATACTTCCTTGAGAAAATACTCCTTATTTCTTATTTCTTCTTCTATAACATAGCTATTCTTATTTTATTTTTTCCAAACTCTGGAATATTAAAAAAATGCATTAATGCAATTAGTGTACTTTACATACAGCATATTTAATTTATACATGTAAGTACCATTTGCAAATGCATAAGCAGGTCTATTTTTTGGCTGTTTTCATTCTTCATTCATTTTACTCTCCACAAAAATATGGCAAACACAAGTTATTGTTTATGCTAAATGTGCAACATGAAGAAAATGTAAATTAACACATAGTATGAATTACAATTGGTCCAAATTCTCTCTGTTATTTCCCCCACACTCTCTCAGGTTAGTCACACTTTCTGTTGCTCTTTTGCCTTCTCTCCATCTTTTCCTGGGTATTGTTTACGTACCTCTGGACGGTCTCCTCTGCTTGGTTTGCATAGTCAAAGTGCCCACAACTGCGCCCATGTTGTCGCCGTGGAAACCAGCCTGGTCAAACAACCCACAGAGTGATAATCCTCGATTTGTTTCACGGTTTGTGTCAGCCTGTTGTTTTCCGGTCTGGCTCCACCGCTCTGAATCTAAAAGAGGCTTTGCCCCTGTTGATTCCTCTCTCTGCTTTCAGATCTGACTCAGAGGGACGGATCTCTCCTTTCAGCTGATTCTCTTGGATTTCTGATTTCTCCTTCCAAACACTCATGCGAGCTGCTCTCGCATTTCTGCGCCACTCCCTCACTTCTGTGTCTGATTTTACTCATCTGTCAGCCTTTCCCTCCTATTTCTGGCTCCCTGCCTCCTCATGCCCTCATGTTGTTATGGAGCGCTGGAAACCAATGCAGTAATAACTCCACCGACTGACCAGTGAACGGTTGCAGGTGAAGGCTTTAAGCGACCTTGAGGTTATGAAAGGCGCTATATAAATTCAAGTCATTATTATTATTAAGGACATGCCTTTCAAGGTGATGGATCCTTGTTCTTCCCAGGCATTGCATTTGAAATATGATGGGAATTAGTATCTGGTTTATTGCCAAGTACATTTTTACATATAAGGAAATGTTAGAGAAAGAAGGAGCAAATCATAAAATAACTGAGATGTAAAATAGGAGAAAATACAATAGAAATATATGAAATAATATGATACGAAAAAACACTATAAAAATATGTACAAGAAATATGAATTATATAAATATAAAAAATACTATTAAAGGAAAATATAAGATAAAACAATGTGTACTATAAAACAAGATATATAGAATAGGAGAAATATATAATAATACTATAGAATAAATACTTAAAAATATTAACATATACAGTAATAAAAGGAAAATACAATCAAATGATACAAATAAAATATCATAATTTAAAAAAATATAAAATAGAGGAAAATACAATATTACAATTAAAAACTAAAAAATATGTAATATATCTGTGATGAAAATGTAAGCAATGTGCTATCCATCTATTATAATTGTTTTCTTCTTATTCATGACTTATATCTCTCTTTATTTGCATATAAATGCACTTACTGACGAACACAACTGGATGGCTTATGATCACATTAGTCTAATAATACTGTGAGAAAGTGCTCTGCTCTGTGATGCATGGCACGAACCATAATGAGCATGTAGATACTGTATATGTTAGCTGTGACGCTTTCCACTTGTGTGTGTATGTGTGTTAATTCACTAATGTAACATCGCTGGACTTCCTCTCCTTAATTTGAATGCAGGGATTTTTAATTATTTTTACTTCAGTATAAACAAGAACATTAGAGTGTTAAATGTTGTCAATTCATATTCATGAAGCAGATTCAATCGAAGAAGATGAGACTGTGTGGGAAGGAAAGCAGTGGGAGTTTGTAATGTTCAGTTCCCTACAAGTGCTGAGCATTACAATCAAACAGGGTAAGTACGTTTTGAATATGCTGTAAGTGCTTTTGCTACTTAAACAATATTATTCAATTTGGTAAAGGCAGCTAATGAGTTGAAATATGTCTTAGAAAGGATATGATGTTTAAGAGTTTGATGTTATTTATAGGGGCAATGATTCGCAACGCAATTCAGATGAAGATTCACAATTATAAGAAGATTAAACATTAAGTCTTATGTCTTAAATGTATCTTAGATGTTCTCTTAATTCTATGTTAAGTGGAAAAAAGAAATCCATTCTAGGTGATCCAACTTTTTTTAACCTTCATTTCTTAAACACGTGAACTGAAAGATGAATCCCACTTGATTTAAAATGATAGGTGTGACGCAATTTTTTTTATCATTAGCAAAGATAACATTGCCTAAAATATAAGTTAAGAAGAAGAAGAAGAAATATAAGAAAAAGGAGAAGTTCAGTAAAATTGCGGTACTGTTAAAAAAGCTTCTATTTATGTCCAACCTTGAAATGCCCCACCTCTATAATGTATGGCTCCATTGATTCCCGTAACCCTAACCCAACAATCCACCTGAAACCCATTTGGAAGCAGGACATAGGTCTGCCAAAACAACACATCCTCACTCCCTGGTCGGCCTATGTTGACGTTATGTCAAGTCCCCTGTGTCGGCTTTTTCCAACGCAAGGGGGGGGGGCCCTTAGCGTACATTTTCAACTTTCCGGGATGTCCATAGGCTTCTATATAGCTCCCTAAACGTATGTTGTAGACGACTTGAGATCGCGAGCGAATGCTACCCGCAGATCCATTCTCACAGCGTTTATCAACCTTTGTCTTACTCAATATCAAGCCACACTTATTGTTTTTACTTCTTTATTTTAATTGAATAATGTAGGACTTTTGTTGCCGTCAGTTATGGGGAGAGTAGGGGCTCAGAATACTGAAATCTGTATCAGTATCTGTATTAATGGACGTGCCGTTGTGCGATTGCGTTGCCAGGCAACGCAATAATTTACAAACTCTTCAACTACAACCCTAATTATATTTAAAAACATGTTAGAAGGCCTCACGAAATACTTTAATGTACATTTAAATTTAAATGTGAAGGGATGTGTGCAATGTGGTGATTACATTATTCACCCACGGATCTATGGGTTGGGGTATTGTTCCGCACGGACATTTTAGTTAACCGGACTTCCTGTTGATGTGAAATACGAAAACATTTTTTTTAAATAAAATGATACTTTATTCCGAGTGTGCTTGCTTTTCTCTTTGAAAGTCATCACATAACGACATTGTAATACACGGTTCGGCTGCATTAAATATTACATATCTGCCGTAGTTCGCTATTTATAGAGCCCTGATGAGAAGACTTCTAGACAAACAGGAACAACTGCCGCCGAAACTGAATATGTGACGTGGATCATAAATATATCAACAATTAAACAACATCTTCCATTTCTCTTCACACAATACGTCTCCTTGCAGTATCAATACTAATTCGGCTGACTTTTATATTTGATCCAATTGGTAAATAGGCTGTATTTACACCATAACGGTGCACAGCTGATAGAAAGGGACACCTCCTGGTGGTTAAAGCACGTTATTGAAATGTATTATTTTTATTATTAGATATTAATAGGAGACACAGACAGACAAACTAATAAGGCTTTATTTAAACATTAAAGAATACTTTAGGTTAAGGTCTTATTTTGAATAAGAAAAAAGCTTTGGGGGTATAAATAATAAGCCTGACAAAGTAGCCTACTAATATATTGCTTTCCTGCAATGTTAACTACTGTATGTGTAAGCACTTATTTTAACTGATATTATACATATGCATTATACTCTTATAAGATGTATGTAGATAGTATAAGAAATGTGCAGAATAGGACAGTTTAATGGTGGAGGTATACACACATATTGATAGATGTCTTGTAATGCACTGTTGAGGAACCTGTGACCCAAGTTGTTCATCTCCGACCTTGTCAGGTATTGAATATTCAATAAATAAAGAACACAGAATTATTCAATATAAAACACAGAATTTGTGTGATTATACTAAATGATTTACAAATAAACACCACTGCATATTTACAACTGTTACACATGCTGATGTAACGCAAATGTTTTCAACCTGGGATCAATAAAGTATATCTTATCTTAAGATGATCGATGGCTACTGCCATATTTGCAAAATGTGCCTCTGAACCTTGACAAGTGCATGTTTCAGGCTTATCAATGAACAACAGGAGGGGTCACAGACATAAGACCAGCTGTTAAATAAAGCTCTTCTGACCTTAGCTGGCATGTGGGTATTAATGCTGCCCATTATGGACACAAGCAATTTTCACACATTTATTAATTATATGTTTTAAATTTGAGTGTTTCCTATCCCCTAAACCTCCAGGGATGTACACAGTTTAATACTGGCAACTTCTTATTATGGGAAATACGAAAACGTCTTTTAAAACTACAACTCCCAGTCGAGACGTGCCATAGATAGAGAATATATTGCGAAACACACAATAGCCAGCATGTATAGTTCTGGGGACAGGGTGGGGGGAGGGGGGGATGGGGTGGACCCGTTCAAATCCAGTTTTGGACAGTCTGCCGTGGTTCCATCCCATTTCAAGTGCTGTTCGACGCTCGGCGTAACCCTCGGAGCACACTCTCCAATCACAGAGCTTGACTATCACGGGGTTTGTCAAGCGAAGCGGAGAGAATACTTACTTCCGGGTGTAAAATTCTCTAAAGCAACTACTATGAGCTGCTCCGACCCTCGGTCCTGACGGACTCCAACTTGTGTTTATTAATCAAACAAATAAATAAACACAAGGATAATTGTGTGTTATTGTTGAGTAAATAACAGTGTGTGGTTTAGAAAATAATACAAAATTAGAAGGAAAAAACGATGAAACAATACAGATTTCAGTTTTCTGAGCCCCTACTCTCCCCATAACTGACGACAACAGTTGTAAATATGCAGTGGTGTTTATTTGTAAATCATTTAGTATAATCACACAAATTCTGTGTTTTATATTGAATAATTCTGTGTTCTTTATTTATTGAATATTCAATACCTGACAAGGTCGGAGATGAACAACTTGGGTCACAGGTTCCTCAACAGTGCATTACAAGACATCTATCAATATGTGTGTATACCTCCACCATTAAACTGTCGTATTTTGCACATTTCTTATACTATCTACATACATCTTATAAGAGTATAATACATATATATAATATCAGTTAAAATAAGTGCTTACACATACAGTAGTTAACATTGCAGGAAAGCAATATATTTGTCAGGCTTATTATTTATACCCCCAAAGCTTTTTTCTTATTCAAAATAAGACCTTAACCTAAAGTATTCTTTAATGTTTAAATAAAGCCTTATTAGTTTGTCTGTGTCTCCTATTAATATCTAATAATACAAATAATACATTTCAATAACGTGCTTTAACCACCAGGTGTCCCTTTCTATCAGCTGTGCACCGTTATGGTGTAAATACAGCCTATTTACCAATTGGATCAAATATAAAAGTCAGCCGAATTAGTATTGATACTGCAAGGAGACGTATTGTGTGAAGAGAAATGGAAGATTTTGTTTGATTGTTGATATATTTATGATCCACGTCACATATTCAGTTTCAGCGGCAGTTGTTCCTGTTTGTCTAGAAGTCTTCTCATCAGGGCTCTATAGGCTCTATAGGCTCTATAGTCTATAGGCTCTATCGGCTCTATAGTCACGCCCATCTACTTCCGGACCATGGGACCCCGGAAGCGAAAAATTTACATTGAATTCAATGGAGAGAGAACACGTATCTTTTGATCCCGTTTGAATTGTGCCACGAACTACACATATGATGTTTGTCAATCTTAAACAATCATTTCCATGTCAAAAAAGTCACATTTTGTCGTAAAACTGCTGAAATATAAGACTATGAAAAATACGCTACTACAAAGACTACAAATCCCAAATCCCATTCTGGGTCGCGTAAGTGATGTCACAGGCATGCTCGGTGATTTATAATAAGACTCGTAATTAAAGCGAAGAAGAAGAAGATCTCATAACTGATTTATTCCCTCCAATAAATTATAGATCGCTAAAAATAAATGCACTTTTACAAGATGCCTGTGTGCTTTGTACCAGGTTGTAGTCATAAAAGTGATCATACCACTTGCTCCTTCTATCGATTCCCGTCTGATGAAAGGACCAGGAGTCGCTGGATCAGACATATCAGGTAATATCATAGGTAATATACATGTTGTGCATGGAACATAGTCAAGTTAGCTACCTAGCTAGTAGTGACGAGTAGCGAGCACGTTAGTTAGCATTACATTACTTAGCCTTGTCATTTTTAGTAGCCTTACCATGAAGTTATTATTTTATTACATGAAGTAAACCAAAATGTTAAACAGTAACCAAACATGATGGTAAGTATTTCGTGAAACATTTGAAGAGTAGCCTACTGCGCCCTCCACCGGATGCTAAGGAAGCAGTTCAGGGAGAGTCGAAGGCAGGCATGGAGCTTTGCATGACATTCTTCTGGACGTGTTTCATTGTGATGACAATCTGTTTGTTGGAAAGACAGTCGTTGTGTGCTTATTGAGAGAAAATTGTTAGAAGAGATAATTATTCAAAGTGTTGTTACTTTAAAGTGTTGTTACTGACCTTTTTCTCTTTTATTTTCTTTACCTCACCTGTAACTGCTGAGACGTTGAGGAACATGCACACTGACCTGCTCTGGCAACCTGATTTCCACTGTACGTAATAGTATTTGGTTATGGTATATTATTTATATACATCAAAGGCACAATGCACCCCCCAGAGACACACATGTATTGAGTGTGATATGTTGCATAGGTCATGTGAAATCATCTTTACATACTAGAAAACTGTAGGAGCGGCAACTTGTTTTGAAATTGAATTTTTAATATCCGATAATAAAGTTGATCTGTTTTCTTTATTCTTCTCTCTTCCCAGCTCCATCCATCACCATTCTCTGTTCCTGCAGGTCCTGCTTGCTAATCAATGCTCATATTTTTTTACACAATTACAAATAAAGTCATTGTATTGTATGACATGAAGTTGTGCTTCATTCGGAGTCAATAATAAATTCATTCTGCCTTCAACTGCACAATGATTGTGGACTGCACCGACATCCATGTAGCTGCCCCCCAGTAAGATGAACCAAGCAAAGAGGGTCACCATCATGCCCAAGGACATCCAGCTGGCCCGCCGCATCCGCGGAGAGAGAGGGCTTAGACTGACCTGAGACCAGCACACCCAAACACAACAGCTCTTTTAAGAGCCACATACATTTTCAAAGAGTTGCAATCCTACGTTATTATAATGATTAAACTGGTTCATGTATCACTTAGTTTACTGAACCGTGATGAATGAAAGAAATTAGTGAGGTAGTGGTTTACTGAAGTTACAAAGTCATTAATATATGAGTAACAGGTCAGTGTAAACACAAGCTTCTGTCAATTATGGATCATTCAAACTATTTATATAAAAATATGTAATAAAGTTCTAAAACAAGTATTCGGTATATTCCTTGATAGCTTTTGGAGAAGGTTGTTTTTAAGTTTACTAAAATCTATCGTTTCAACTGTTTCACTTTATAAAAAAGGAACAGGTGAGTAGAGCATCATTGAGTTTCTTATTCTGTCAGTAAATTATCCAAATTAAATGTTTTTCATTATTTTAGTCAACCCTAAACAAATTGATTGTACCTTTTAATGATGACCTTACATGGTCGGCAAAGTTAAATTAACTTCAGAAAATCAAATCTGTTCTGAGAAAAAACTAATAAATGTTTAAAGATAGGAACTTGCCATCCCACTGAAAAACAGTCCGTAGAGATTTAAAGGCGTAGTTGTAGTTCAGTCCAACGTTTCATTTGACAACAGTCAACTATTTTCATAAAGAATATATATATTTTTCAAAGTCAACTTTATTGTCAATCTTACTCAGTTTGAGAGATCAAAAAGACGTTTCAATAAAATTATACAATTTACAGATATGTATACAAATATATATATCCTATATACACCATCATGTATAATGATGGTGTATGATGTAGAAGGAAGTGTGGTAGATAACAAGTAAATATAGAGTTACATACAGATCCATGTTACAGCAAAAGATGGAATAACTAAGAAGCACGCAGTATAATAATAATTACATGCAACAATTAAATAACTGCTCAGCATCTCCACCACAATCCCAATCTGCTGTGTCCTGTTTTCCTCCCCTCTGCATAACACCCCATCACACATACGAAACACAACGCAGAGTCCGAGGGTGTTAAGAGTATGTTTATTGAAATGTCCTCCTCTCTACTGGCCAACACAGGGAGCATATGCTGGGTGTAGAATTGTTCCAGGAGGAGGAGATTTCCATGCCATGCAGGGTCTTTGGGGATGGGGATGATGATCGCCTCCTTCGTGGTCCACACAACAAAGTAGCAGAGACTCCGGTCTGTGATGTGCAGCTGCCCTTGGACTGGTGCCAGTATGGGTGATTCTCCTTGAGAATATATGACCCACCCTCCTCACGGAGACAGAAGGATGGTAACTGGACTGCCTCCGTGATGGTCATGTTCCTCTGGCTGTGTGGACACTTCACCTCCAGCAGGGCAGATGGCTGCACAAGTCCATCGGGTGATGCTCCCAAAACACCCGACTCACTCACAAAGAGACCAGACTCGATTCGAACACTGTCACTTGATAGGCCTCCACAAAAGCCTTCACCCCTTCGGCCTCGTTTACAACCCCCAGTTGACAGTTGGCGATGTCTCTGGCCAGTGGGTTGTATGTCTCCTCTCGCTGTTGGTAAAGTTGAGACACCGGCTGGACTACTTTGGAAGTGCCAGGCTTCCTCCACTGGCACTCAACATCTGTGGAGCTGATCTGCCACATGGCAAATATTGCCAATGCTGCAGCGTGGCTGCATTTGTACATCCCCCGTGCACAATCACAGACAGCGCTCTGCATTGCGCCATCGTCTCCCATGCAGATCTGTAAAAATAAAGTAAGTACCATTTGTTAGCATGCTATAATAGATTGAATGAGCAATAATACAAGGATGGTCCGGATCTGGGGGTGGGAGGGTTTATTTTTCCATAGTTTTGTCCTCTTGTCTGATTGTTTTTATTGTTTGTTTTTTCTGTATTTTTTGTAATTTGTGTTGTATTGGTTGTGATTGTACATTGTATTTTTCTAAATGTGTATGAATACATTTTTGAAAAACATTTGATCAACAATAAAAAAGGATTTGGTCAGGATCTAGACTCAGTGTGTAGTTTATTAATTAATCAATGCTCTCTACATTAGGAAAACACATACCGGTGTACCAGAGGGAGTCACACACAGCTGTGACTAGATAACCAAAATCCTTGAATCGACACACAGCAAATAAAGTCAAATGACACAACGAGAAAAAGGAGATCACACATACAGTATAATCGATATAAAACTGGCCGCTTCAATCTGAAGAGCAACTAAAACAAAACACGGGAGTGTACCTTGTTCTTGTGAACACTAATGTTATCCACAGCATACACAGAGACCACGAAGTTCTTAAGGAGAAAACTAGTTGCTAAAACAAAACACTTTAGTGTACCTTGTTAGCTAATGTTAGCTAGCTGACATTAACGTTACACATTGCACTCGTGTTACTCACCGAAACCTTGTAAAGCCGGTCCCGCATGCTGGCTCTTACAGAACCGACTAACTCCCCTTTCATATAGGTACAGCTCTCAACGTGCCCAGACTTGTAGTGATTTTCACCTCGTAAAATACTTTTATTCTCATTCTGAAAGAATGTGGTGAAATGTGCTAACGTGACGGCCATCTTTATGTTGGTGACGCGTATTGTGCGAGACGAGAGACCTGTAGTTCACTGAGCGGTTTCACAAGAAAAAATGTGTAACTTCACAGTTTTACGACACATTTTTATTTTTTTGACTTGCAAAATGTTCTTTTAAATTGACAAACATCATATGTGTCATTCGTGGCACAATTCAAACGGGATCAAAAGATAACCTTTCTCTCTCCATTGACTTCAATGTATAATTTTCCGCTTCCGGGGTCCCATGGAGGCTTTCGGAAGGGGAGGGACTTCGCCTCTCTTATAGAGAGAGACCAGTACACGGCGGTACACGACACGCCCACCTGACACTATGGTGGCTGAGAGGCATGGCAGATGAAAAGCGAATTGACGACAACTACGCCGCCTACGGTGGAGACCGTACATGGCATGTTATTGTAGCATTTTAAGCAACTAAATTAATAACCTATCCGTTTTAAGCAACTATTAGGCGTTTTAAGCAACTATTAGGCAACTAAATTAATAACCTATCCGTTTTAAGCAACTATTAGGCAAATAAATTAATAACCTATCCGTTTGAGAACCCCTTGGAACCCCTTATCCCATTTTGATGGTTGACATCTCATTTGAACAGTGAAAGCCAGAATATTGTAAAAATGCTTACCAATGATGTATTAATAATGGGATATATATAGCGCCTTTCATGAGACCCAAGGTCCCTTTAAAAAGAAGAACAGGAGTAGAAACAAACATAACAAAAGGCAGTCAGACAAAACAACAAATAGATTTGGGGCCAAAGGCCTTGGCAGACAGAAGGGACTTGAGGGCCCTTTAGAAGGCATCAAGCGTGGGGATGTTGCAGATCTCCGCAGGGGAGAGCGTTCCAGAGAGTGGGGGCTGCCATACTGAAGGCTCTGTCCCCGAAGGATCGCAGGTTGGTGCGGGGGGCCAGAGTCTGAAGACCGCAGGTTCCGGGGTAGAGCATGTGGGAATTGTATTGATTGAGCCAGTGTTTCATCGTGTACTTTCAACTGCAGTATATGGTCAGGCAAGTTCAGCATTCACTGTGATGTATATAAAATATGACACTGATACCGTTTTCCTCAATGAACATTTATTGAACAGAACATCAAATGGAAAATCAGAGCTGGTCAACTTAAAAAAATATTGAATATAACTCCTCGGAATCTTTCACAAGTCCTTCAGCCTTTGGTGCGCTTCCTCACTCATGTTCTTGGCGAGGTCATGAGAACAAAGTTCCATCTTACTGATAAGACAAGATGGTATAAAGAAGTCATATGTAATATTATAAAATCACATGCATCAGGGGTTGTACACTTTAATGTGTCCATTCACTAACCGACTCTTTAGGAAGGAAGCTGTAAGGCCTCTTGTTATAGGAGTGGACCTCATCAGTGTCCAGGGGCATCTGTAGACAGTCAACCATTATTTTGACAGTGCTTTACATGCACGGTTTAACTCCTCCAAAAATGATCCAGGCTCGATTCAGAATGACACAGTACCACACAAAACAAATGTTGCATGTACCATAAGTTCTATGTAGTATGTGTTTTAGGAGTAGTAACCCATTCTGAAACAGGCACACAGGGTCAGAGATACGTTGAGCGATACACTGACCATGGTGCTGCTTGCATGCGTCCTTTTACGACTGATCCTGAATGTAGGTGGGACATTGTCGCTAAGGGTCGCCCTGCCTTCCTCACTATAGTGAGCAAACCTCTTTCCATACCTGCAATTAAGACACATTTTCTTCACCAGAAGGTTGCATTTTAGAGCCAGGTGTTCCCCCCCAAATCTTCTTGATAATACAATTACAAATTCAAATGTTTTTGTAGCACTGCAGCATACCCTTCCAGTCCAAAGTTTTCCACCAGGATAACACACCACCACCTTCTCAGGAGAGACATGTCATGCTAAAGAAAGAGCATCAATTTTCATTAAGTTTGTTATAGCATTTTAATGTGACCTCTTTCCTTAATACTTACAATGCTGAAGTCAAAGCTGGCCTCCATGGCAAAATACCAGGCATACTGTAATGAGAATTTTATTAGCACATGCAAGACATAATGTACACGTGACGGCTGGGTGTGACCCGGTCCTTTCACAAAATGGACACTGGAAGGTGTCCGAGTCCAATTTGTTGAGCTCTGGGCGTGCTCCATCACAGAGTGTTGTGTTGTTTGTCTATAGGTGAATAAAATAGAATACAATTTAAGTGACTTTAATATTGGAAATAGTTAACTCCTTAAACAAGCAGCAATGGACTGGCCTGTATAATCCTATGGGACAAAGCTGGTCATACTTCCTCACTTTCAGAAGGTAACCCTTTAATGCACAAAACAACCTCTAGATTTCACTGTGGTTCGAACAGAAAGCCCTTCAGCTAGTTTAAATGTCAGGCCTACAGCATAAACCCTATCTAAAAACAGAGGCTCTGTCGGTTACTTGGCTCTACCCAATAACTACCATTTAACTTTAAACCACACTTAAAATAATAATTATACATATTTACATGTCTACAGTATAGGAGCGAATACATGTTTTAAATAAAAAACATTCAAATGTGAAAGACACCTTCAATTAATATTTAAAACTTACATAAAATCAGATTCTTGTAAAAATTAGAGTACATGCATGTTCAGTTAGCATATATGCTAAGTTAACTGAACGTCGAGCATGTCAAGCTAAGATATATATATATATATATATATATATATATATATATATATAGCAAAATAAACACAATTACACTGCGCTAATCAGCCACATCGACAAACAAACGAGAACCTAAATAGTATGTAATTATATCTAAAACCACAATACGTTAAGTACCTGTACTCGGTGCGCCATGTTGTTTGTTGTCTGTAAACCTCACGTGTTGGGCGTGCTCTCTTCTGACCATATTTGGAAGTACAAATTTTCACGGCCGCAGCTAGACCCTTCTCAGCCACCGTAGTGTCGTGTCAGGTGGGCGTGTCGTGTACCATCGTTGTACTCTATAGGCTCTGTGCACAAGATGGCGTCTATCAACTTCCGGCGGCTGGGTGTGCGGCTGAGTACTTCCGGTTGGAGTACAGAGTTTTGACAGCTTGACAGTTTGTTATGTCACACCGAGAGCAAGAATGAGCGGATTTCGGGGTAAAGAAAAGCGATTGGCATTCCAGCGTGTAAGAAAGTCGGTACTACATTGCTGTGTGCCCCTTTGTACAAATTCGTCCCGTTATCAGAATCAGAATACCTTTATTAGTCCCACAGAGGGGACATGTGCAGCGTTGAAGCAGGAAAGAGCCACAGACAGCTTAGTGTTGAATATCTTACATGCGTTAAAAAGTACTAAGTTATAATATAATAAACAATATGCTAAAAAAAAGATAAAAAGTTACATAATTTTCAAAAATACAGATCAAAAACAAATCAAATCCTGCAGCAGTTCTTAGGATTTAGCAGCCCGGTATATATATTAGTTATTAAAGATGGCATATGTATATAAAGTATATATTGCACATAAAGCACATAGTTTGACGGTATTTAACAGCAGCAAGTTACACAATGTTATAATCGGGAGATAAGTTTCCATTCATTTCGGCAAGCCTGGGCAACAACGATTAAAAGATTTCTTGCTCCCAAACCAATTGTGTATTTCATTACAAAACACAGTTATACCATACTATGTTTAGGTACTAATGAATTATATCCTCAAAACAAACGCACACATAAATAACAAAGGAAAATACATAATTTAATAAATCCACAATATGATAACATTTTACAGATTAATTTAATAAACTTTTACAAAACATAGGTTGATGTTATATCGGGGGGAAAAATACATATTTAAACATTTCAATTAGTCTCTGCATATTTAAGTACTGCTAGTTTATATAACAGATGAACAGATGTACAATATCCAGAAAGTAGATGCAAAAAATATATATAATGTGTGCATTTCCAACATATCCTCTGAAAGAGTGTTAGTCGTTGAGTTGAGTAGTGAGCCATTCGTTTTTTTTTTTCGTGGTGCGATGTCTGCTGAGAAGTCCTTGTATGCCTCGCTGACTTTGAGGACATCTGGGTCTGGCTCCCCCCGCACGGCCTTGTAACGTGTACTCCTTTGAACATGTTTATATGATAATTAGGACTTTAAGAACAATTTTACACTCAAACAACAATCACAAAGTTGTAGCAGGCTACATACAATTACTTAGGACAATAGATATTACCTTACCTTACCTTAGCAACTGTAAACTGCTTTGGCTTAGTGGAAATGAACACCATGTCACTCACTCTGCCTGGTTTCACACCCTATTAATTACAAAAAAGAATTGTGAAATTAATTGAAAAGGTCGTTGATGCAACATAAATAAATCAGCTCTTGGCACAAAGGAAATACTCATTATACCGTGGATTGGTTGTGAACACATACTGTACTTACCATGGTTCTTGGCTTGTGCCATCGCTGCTCTGTTTCAGTGCAGCTGAGGACAGGGGGTACAGCAGCCAGGTTGAGTGTGGAGTAGTGTGCAGTCTGGAACAGCAGTGCAACATTGTGGTTGCAGAGTGCTGTTCCAGCTACACAGGAACACTTTGCCACTGCAATCTCCACAGGTGAGCAGTTCTTAAAACAAAATGTCAGTCATTTTACATTTAGGACACTGCTTCAATACAACACAGACAAATGAGAAAGCTGAGAGCAGGCTGATCAGGCAAGTAGTAGGTGTGGGAAAAGGCTAAACCATGTCAGGTTGTCAGTCACATCACATACACAGAAGTTCTGCTGTTTGGAATACTGTAATTTGAGGACATTCAAACAGATATGCTTGTATAGCGTGTCTCAGCTCTCTCAATGTATTACCTTATATTATAACTACATCAAATAGTGTTAGTAGAACATTGAACAGCTTAACATAGATGTAGGGTACAAAACCAGCACTTACCTAACACTGGCCAATACAAATAATTGGACCCTACATGGATTATACTAACCATACAGTAAAGAACAGCAGACGTCACAAACAGTTTCTGGGGTTTCCATGAAAGCAGAGACGGTTTTCAACCTTTCATTAAGAATCTTTGATGAAAGCTAAGTTTGGGTTTAGCTAATGTATTTATCATTTTACACGAGAGGGTTACAAAACAAAAATAAATCTGTAGCCCCTTCATGCTACACACACATAGCTAGCTACCAGTTGATGTGAGCAAATGTATTGTCACTATGTAATCTGTTGCAACACGTCAGCTAGCTGGGCTTATTTGAATCCTAGATCACAGGTTACCTACTCTAGCCACATCAAAACCCCAGAACATGAACCTGAATGAGGCTTTGAACCGATTAACACTTTATGTTCCTCCCTACTCTGAGATCGTGAGGCTTTTCATGCTTTCTCATGGACCTGTAACAGCTAGCCCTGATGCTCACTCTCCCTGAAGGTAGTTCTTTGTTTGAAACTGTGGGGAATTGGATATCATTCATGTTATCCAAAAAAACGTAATAGTACATCATTAAAACGCTTTACACTGTATCTAGACTGTCAATTTGTCAAAGTTATCCAGTAACTACAGCTTTGTTTGTCACAAGGTGGAACGCTCTTCCCACAACTGTAAAGGAAAGTAAAACTATACTTACCTTCAAAACCTCTCTTAAAGAGCACCTTCGGGGGAGAGCATTGCAAAACTGGCCCCGGTAATGGTACAAATCTCAACCTGTCGTTCAATGGACAGCTTCCCCCCCCCCCACTTTTCAATCAATCAATCAAAACGTACCTTCATAATTGTCGACGTAGCTGGATATGTAGCTACATCTTGAACCCCTTTTCTCTTTTGCTCCTCGGGGCTGAGCCTGCCGCTTGTACCAGCCGATGTACATCACTGATGTTAACCTTCAGTAGGTCTTGGAGACATCGAGTGTAAAATAGTGCCTATATAATATCTATACGCTATCTCTTTCTCGCTATCTATCGCTCTTCCCTCTACCGCTCTACTATAGACCGGAAGTTTACAACCGCACACCCAGCCGCCGGAAGTTGATAGACGCCATCTTGTGCAACTAGCCAATAAATAGCGAACTACGGCAGATATGTAATATTTAATGCCGCCGAACCGTGTATTATAATGACGTTATGTGATGACTTTCAAAGAGAAAAGCAAGCACACTCGGAATAAAGTATCATTTTATTTAAAAAAAATGTTTTCGTATTTCACATCAACAGGAAGTCCGGTTAACTAAAATGTCCGTGCGGAACAATACCCCAACCCATAGATCCGTGGGTGAATAATGTAATCACCACATTGCACACATCCCTTCACATTTCAATTTAAATGTACATTAAAGTATTTCGTGAGGCCTTCTAAAATGTTTTTAAATATAATTAGGGTTGTAGTTGAAGAGTTTGTAAATTATTGCGTTGCCTGGCAACGCAATCGCACAACGGCACGTCCATTAATACAGATACTGATACAGATTTCAGTATTCTGAGCCCCTACTCTCCCCATAACTGACGGCAACAAAAGTCCTACATTATTCAATTAAAATAAAGAAGTAAAAACAATAAGTGTGGCTTGATATTGAGTAAGACAAAGGTTGATAAACGCTGCGAGAATGGATCTGCGGGTAGCATTCGCTCGCGATCTCAAGTCGTCTACAACATACGTTTAGGGAGCTATATAGAAGCCTATGGACATCCCGGAAAGTTGAAAATGTACGCTAAGCCCCCCCCCCCTTGCGTTTGAAAAAGCCGACACAGGGGACTTGACATAACGTCAACATAGGCCGACCAGGGAGTGAGGATGTGTTGGCCAAAACCAGTGGAACCATATCCTCAACGTACTGTAGTCCACTATTCTTCTACGTATGCGAGGCATGGTGTACTGAAGTGCAAGGCTCTATTCAGGGTACATTACTGTATGCAATCACTCAATTGATCAAAATGTTGCCAAATACAATTGAAAACTTCATTATGTGTTTAAAAGTGTTTGCTAACTACGTCACATGTTGTGTTCCTGTCCAAACCAAGTGAAACTGCTTTCTTTTGTCAAATATTTACACAATTGGGAAATGTTTTGTTCTGAACGGTCCTAAATGGACTCCCACAATTTGCAGCATCAACTTTTCTACGTGTTCTAAAGTCTAGTCTTTTCAACTCTTTAAGCTAGATGTCTCATAGTATTTAAATGGAAGCATATCAAACTGAAAACAAATAGATTTTCACTTACAGATGCCAATATATTCCTTGCCAAGACCTGGAAGCCCTTCAGTGATTGTTTGAACAAGGCTCACATCCATCCAGGCCTTGTCTGTCAAGTCATGTACCAGGCATTTAAGACAATCCACTGTTAAACGTTTATACAGGTGCACAATCCATATCAAGATTTGACAAAGAAGCTAATATCACGCAATAGCATCCTCCAAGGGTTTTGAGTCTTAATTGAGATCGATGGACCATTGGTATTTCCTAAGTCAATGAATGACTCTACAATAGATAATAATCTTTATCTATTTTCCCCAAGTTTACAACTTGTATTTCCTTCATTGGACCCCTAATTTGTGGACTGTTCCCAAGAGAAAAGCAAAAAAAGAAAAATATTGGACAAATCCAGAAGACAATAGGAAATAACAAAATAAGAACGAATAGTGGAAACAAAAACCAGAAGGCTTCTTATATATTTTCCTGCATTACGTACTTAACCCTCCTATTGTCTTCGTTTCCCCACCCCCTTACTTTGGTGTTCGTGGTCAAATTTGACTGGTCCTGTTTTAACTGCTATTACATTAACACAAAAACCATTAATCATCACCAAATTTCATTTAACACCCTTTCAAACTGTATATTGTATCAGACTACTGGTATACATGAACAACTGCAGTAAATATACAAAGAATAGACACTGAACATGTATTGCGTGTGCCAGGTTTGATCCATGTGGGGGATGGGCACATAAGAGCGGGAAATGTGTCAAATTGTTCTGTGTGTGTGTGTGTGTGTGTGTGTGTTTGTGAGTGCCAGGTGTGATTCACATGAGGGGATTGGGCACATAAGGGACACACACACATCTAGAGTATGTGTGTGTGTGTGTGTGTGTGTGTGTGTGTGTGTGTGAGGGGGGGGGGGTGTTTGTGTGTGTGTTTAATCTGATCCGGATGGTTACTAATTCCTTTTCTTTATGGCGGTCATTTTTGACCGGGAACACCATGGGTGTTACAAAGTTGACAAAATCTTCCAAAATTCAATGAAAGTGGTAATCAGCTATTGTATATGTTCAAATGTCTACTGTGAAGGATATCATAAAGCCTTAATGCAATCGAATGTAAAACAAAAAGGTTATGATTGATGAAAGTAGTAAATCGGTCAGATTTGACCCGAAGACAACAGGAGGGTTAAAGGTGGGGTAGGTAATTCACTTCAGAAACACGTTTTGTTATATTCCATGGAATGCTCTTAACATCCCGATAGCAATGAATATCTTAAGTGCTTTGACAAAAAATCCATAAAAAAATGTCATCTGTGGAAGCCGTAGTACTGTAAAAAGCACGACCAATCATCTGAGCCGGCCCGGCTAAAATAACTGGATGGCCTACCTGCCTGTCAGCCTTCCATCTGTGCACAAACTTATCTCGTGCCGTCATTGGTCATGTGTGCGTTCGTGCAGGGGCGGACTGGGGGGAAAAAGTGGCCCGGGGATGAATTGACAGACAGGCCCACTTAATGTGCGGCATGTATCGGCCGGTCGGCGACGAAAGTATGTTACTTAACAAAAAACCCTATGCATTTTATGTTATTTTGGACAATTATTCATATAGTAATCACATTACCTGAGTCCTTGAGTTGCCTAGAGCAAAATAGTTACGGCATATATTTAGTGATTTGAATGTTAACAGATCATTGATGCAATAACATTTTGACCCAATTTGCCTGACTTGACACATGGAATAAAACATGGGCGTAGGAAGCATCCTCAATGTGGGTGAGACAATTTAACAGGGGGTGTGGGCAGGTGGTGGACCTCACCTCCTCTAGGGGGGTCCGGGGGCAAGCTCCCCCGGGAAGATTTTTTTTTAAATGTTGAAGTTAAATGCATCAATCTGGTCCATTTTGAGAGCAAAATTAGGGACTAAATCTATGGCAGTCAGTAGGGGCTTGGACTGTGAGCCGTAGGGTCGCCGGTTCAAGTCCCCGACCAGACCTATTTGGAGTGTGGACTTCTACTTGGAGAGGTCCCAGTTCACCTCCTGCCCTGCCGTGGTGCCCTTGAGCAAGGTACCTGACATCCCCCTTCCCCCCTCACTCCCATTGCTCCGCGGGCGCTGTACAATAGCTGCCCACTGCTCCTAGTACTAGACTCCTGGTACTAGGATGGGTTAAAAGCAGAGAACACATTTCACTGTGTGTGCTGTGTGCTCTGCATGTGTGACCATTAAAGAGGGTTTCATCCCTCCCACTTCTTCTTCTTCTTCTTCTTCTTCTTCTTCTTCTTCTTCTTCTTCTTCTTCTTCTTCTTCTTCTTCTTCTTCTTCTTCTTCTTCTTCTTCTTCTTCTTCTTCTTCTTCTTCTTCTTCTTCTTCTTCTTCTTCTTCTTCTTCTTCTTCTTCTTCTTCTTCTTCTTCTTCTTCTTCTTCTACACCCATATAAAACAGAACTGTAAACAGATTAACTTTTTCTTTCAACATTTATTTGAACAACAAGTGGAGGCAAAAGTGACTGCACCCAAAACAATAAACCTGCTAGCTAACTAGCCTAAACTCAGTAACAGAATGTGGGCAACACGTTCTTCTCCACAGCCGCGCGACCTCTGAGTCAGACGTCACTTCCCCCTTTTCTATCCTACGGGTACAGCCGTACAGCCACTCCCCCTGAACCCTGTTGTAACAACATAATACACTTTTTGGGGATGCAGCTTGGGATGTGAGGACATGGCTTAGAAAGGGCGTGTCGCCTTCTGTTCTGCCAGTGTTGGCAGGACATTAATTAAAATGTCGAACTCAGACTTCATTTTAAGGACATTTCGGCCAGTGGTGTAGAGCTATATTTGTTTAAGCACCGGATTGGCAAAACAGGAGAGTGTGTGCACCAGTCTGCCTTGATCTATGTATTCATGTCTGTGACTCTCACAGTATCTGCTGCCCACAGCTGTTTTATAGAAGAAAAACCTCCTTCACTTCATGAAATCTCTGCAGCACCAGGAGGCAGCGGGAGGGTTAACTCAGCCTCTGAGAAGAGGAGCGCGCACCGCCTTTCACGCACCGCCTTTCACGCACCGCCTTCACTGTGTTTACCTTCAGAATCATTAGAAAGGCTAAAGAGCGGTGTGGCTGATGTGTTTTACCACAACACACACACACACACACACACACACACACACACACACACACACACACACACACACACACACACACACACACACACACACACACACACACACACACACACACACACACACACACACACACACACACACACACACACACACACACACACACACACACACACACACACACGATTTAAACGCAGACTTTTGTTCCTCCATGTTACGTTGTTATTGTTTCACTGAGCGGACCCGCACATTTTTTTTCAAACGCTCCCCTTTTTGGTCCATCTGCGGCGGTACAAGTTTTTGTGCGCTGTGATGATTCGGCTGTACCTTTAGTAATGAATATTAAATGTTGTGAGGAAATCTTTCCACCAATAATTCCAATAAGTAATCCAAAATGTATTCACTTCAGGTTTACGAAAGTAACTGTAATCAGATTACTCGTTTTTCAAATGTAACGCGAGCTGAATACAGTTACTTGATTTTTGTATTCTGATTACGTAACACCGTTACATGTATTCCGTTACAACCCAACCCTGGCCACACCCCACTGGGCTGGGCCGGAACACTTACAAATGTGGGCCGGTAGGATTCGTGTGTGTTGGAGGAGGGGGTCTGTAAGGAAGGGGCAGATTTTTTTCGGCTGCGTAGTTTCAAATTCTAGCGCACTCAAGCTGGTTTCTCCATTCTTACCTACCCTACCTTTAAGCACAGAAAATGTAAATGTCTGTTTAAGTATTCCACTGGCTGCAGATTAGAAATGTAAATGCTCTCTCTCTATCACTCTTTCTTTGTGTGCGCTTCAGAAGAAAAGGTTTTGAAAGGTCAATGGCCTGCTACGTGTTCGAAGGCTTTGCAGGTTTCTTGTTTCTTAAAAATGGCATTCCACCTCCTTTGTTAGAGCTGTTAGAATAGCAAAAGCTGTGTGAAAGGAATACGATGGCATCAACACACACACACCACACACACACACACACAACACACACAACACACACACACACACACACACACACACACACCACACACACACACACACACACACACACACACACACACACACACACACACACACACACACACACACACACACACACACACACACACACACACACACACACACACACACACACACACACACACACACACACACACATATCCACAATGTAAACTCTGTAGTTAAACAGGTTAATGGTGCTTAAAATATTGTGTGTATATGTGTGTGTGAGCCTGTGAGGGCAGTATTGTGATGCCAAAGTGGAGCTAAGGTAAGAACATGCACTGATTATTTAAACATAAAGTCCTGCATAATTCAATAAATATATTGATCAATATACAAGGCTATAATGCTAGGCGTACTTCCTTTTCTTTTCTCCATTTAAATACCATAACCATAAAATAAAAAGGTTTCTCTGCATTTTCCTATTAAATATGTATTACTTTTACCTCCTAGAAAAATGGCCGCATATGTCATCTGATAATGGAAGCATTAACACAAACTACAACTGATACCACAGATGTTTTTAACAATCTTTCCCGGCCTCACCTGATCACATTTAAAGTAAGAATGAGCCTCCTGACACACAAACACTTGCAGAAGGAGAACTAAAGATTCAGAAAAGTTATCAGTTGTAATCCCCATGACAGATGTTTGCATGTGGATCTGTCTTTCTAGACTGTAACTCCCCCAACATGACACAGCACTGCAGTCTGACCTCATAATCTCCTCATTATCCTTTTAAGCAGTTCATCGTCCACACTAGTCAGTGTGCCAACAGGGAGGAAACCGTGCTAAAGTCTCTGAAGAAAAGGCTTTATTCAGATTCATCAAGGGATTTTCCCTTTATCCTTTGCCGACTGATATCCCTTATAATAAATAATGACATTTTAAGCATTCACAGAGTTGATTCTAACATTCTGGTGAATGTATAAGTTCTAACTTATGGTATGAAATGTTTGTATTTAAGTTAAAAAGACACAATTCAGACACCTGGTGATAATTCTTAAAGCGGCCTGTTGCGACCTGGCTCAAAAGGCCACAACAAAAAGGAGGCACAACATGTCAACGGGTAGAAAAAGGTGTTTATTTGCACAAACAATTCAAATTAAGTACTGTGTATACTCATCAGAGCCGGGTGCCTGCAGGAGAAAACAGAGAGAGCACAGAGAGCACAGAGAGGAGCAGAGAGGCTTTAAATAGCTGCAGGGCACCAGACCCAGGTGCCCTGAGTTACTGCAATCAATGCAATCATCAATCACCACAGCACAGACAGAACAGCCACCTCCTCTCTACTGATGAACCCACAGGGGCATCACACGGCCCTATTAAGCTTATTGGGCTTTCACTTTCCTGTAGTGTGTTATATAGATTGTTGTGCATGTAAATGGTCTGCAACTGTTTACTACCGTAGCATAGTGACATCACTAAGCAGGGGCGGACTGGGACTAAAAATCAGCCCGGGAAACTGCAAGTCAATTGTCAACGGGGGGTGCTAGTGAATTGATCGACCGGCCCACTTCGGTACCGGCCCACCGGGAACACTCCCGGTAATCCCAGTGGCCAGTCCGCCCCTGTCACTAAGTAACATTCATATATTGGGTAGTGCTTCAAGACATTTGACGTGATAGTCTAAGGGAGCCGGCCTGCTAACCAATCAGACTCTGGCTCATGGCTCTGGTTTCAGACAGAGGGTGAAAAGAGGTGCTGCAGCACAGGCAATATGAGAAAAATAAAGAGCTTTTTGAACATTAAAGCATGGAGACATGTCACAGTAGAGGCACACAATACAAATATGAACCTGAAGCAGAATAAGGCCCCTTTAATATAAAAAAGTAATGGCATACAGCATAATGCATTAAGGCTCTCAGGTATTCTGTATAGCTTTCAAATATTTATTCTTCTGTAGAAGCACATTTCTCATTTATTTGATCTCTGAGATACTGTATGGAGGTATGCTTTACTCATCCCTTCTGTGCATCCAGCATCTATTTATAATCAAGGATACATTCATTTACCCTACACTTTAATAGCTCACGTGTTTCAGCAAGATTTCTGCTCATGTAAAAAACGTTCTGCACGTTCAAAACATATCCCACGTATCCTTGTTAAGAGAAGTCGTAATATATTGAGAATTAAAGAGAATAACAGTCTATTTAATTCAACCAGCTTTCTTAATGAATAATTAGGTAATAAGAAAAGTAACCAGTGATAATTTGGTTATTTGAAATGTGTATGGTAAGAAGTAAGCATTATTTTTGAAAATCGTAGAAAATCTAATATATAATCATTAAAATACATAAAAACATTTACTTTTACGTATCTTTCATAAAAGAGAATATCAATTACATATTACAAAAGTGGGGAGGTTGTTGTCCTTTTACTTTCTACACTTTTCAAACCATTGCCTCTATTCAACAACATGCCTTCTGATTGTATCTGTGTGATGACATTGATGGGTCACAACTTCTCTGTTAAATGTTAACGTTTGGAGAGGCCAGTAGAGAGCAGCTTTGGTACATTTTCTGTTATGTTGTGGTTTTACTCTTTTACCAACAGGTGGCAGCAGTGTGAACTATTTACTGACTATCAGCAGCTTGGGTCACCATTGCAAGCTCATTTTGCTCTTGATTAAACACAATATGAGCAAAAATGTACACAATTACAACATAGGAGCATGTACTGTAGCAGAACCTGGAGTATCCTACTGCAACACTACACATCACACATCAATTTCAATACTGAGATCATTATTGCTGATCTATGATAAAAAAGGTAAATATCAGATATGGGGGCTGGAGAGAATGAACATGGAGAGCCAAAAACACAGAGAAGGATTGAGATAAAAATACATCTCAAAGAAGACGGTTACATAAAAGTGTGTAGTGAGGTGATGTTAAAAATGAAAAGCCAAAACACACACTGTCAGCTCCAATCCACTGCTTCAACAGCACCAGGAAAAGAACGAGACGAAAAGGAATAGAAAGAGTTTCCGGGGGACAATGGATCAAAAATCAGTGACATTCTGCATTCTTCTGCCATACACGTATGTTGTGGTCGTAGTAGAGACATGAGTACCAGGGCCGTATTTCTGAATCTGTCACCACAGTGGGGGCTGATGGGACTCTTGCTGCAAGGTTGCGCACTTAGAAGACACATGTGACTGGTAATAGCAAGGGACAGGTGCATCGGGGGGCTGGATGAGAGGTCCTGTTCCTGCTACACTCTTTCTGCTTTCTACAAGATTATTAGGACCAAGCATAAGGGGGAAAAAAAGGGAAGAACTTGAAATGTTGATAATAAAGTAAAACATTTGTAGTCAGACTGTCCTTGACTAAAATCCTTCTTAGTCCTTCTAAGGTTTATTTGTAAATGTTTTTGTTGAATTATTAGAAAGATCATGCAAAAACACTACTTTAAATCTTGTGTTTACCAGAGAATTACTCCAAGGTTTCTTGGATACGAGTCATCCATCATGAAAAAAAGCATAAAAGCTGGCTAATAAGCTCAAGAAGTCTTCACACCGAAACAACCAAATAGTTGACATAAGGGAGCAGCCCTAATGTGGAGAATGAGGTTAACAACTTTCAATTTATGGATATAATTCTAATGTTAACCTACTTTCTAGTGTGTAAACTGAAATGCAAAGCTATATGCAATAGTTGCATCGAGCAGAAGAACAAAAAAGTGAACTGACTATAATTTTTACAACAATATTGATATCCAGTTTTCCAAGATTAGCCACAATAAGATAGTGGTTAATGTGTTTAATCTGTTCCTTAAAAGTTTATAGTACAGCTTTAATGAGGTGCTGTCAAGGGAAGAATAACAATTGCAGGGTGTTTAAGTAATCTTGAAGCCAGTATCAATTACCTCTAGACTGGATTTAAGTACAATAATTAGCCTTTAATATTCAGTTATTGATTTTTGACTCATGAAAATGTGGCAAAGGTGGGTGTGAGGGGATTATATTTGATAGGTGAAGGTGATGGAAGCCAACAACATTACTGTAGGAATAGTAACCCAGGAGATATGTACACCTAGGATATGGGTACAACCAACAACCTCACATTTGCAAAGTCCAATTAAACTGTGATGAATATTGTCATAGAAATAACTTATAATGATAATTAATTGATACTTATGGCACATAAAAAAACACCAATCATTCAATTTATTTCATTTTTCAAGCCATTATATATCGCTACAGGAAAGAAAAAAAAGGGAGACAGCGTGTCTGAACAATTGAACAACTGAACAATTGAAGCACAGAAATTGTACTGACTTGGACTTCTGTGAGTTTGCTATAGGTTTTTCACTATAATTGCAATTGTTTTGTTTACATGCAATCTAATCCTGTAAAACTGCATTACAAGAACACGATTGTTGATCAATGTAATTTAACCAAGCCTTTCGGAAAATATCTAATGTTAACCGACCAGACTGTGGTACTTGGGAACAAAAGCACTTAATGGGTAATTGATAAGGTCCAAGAATATTTTGTCAGGGACATTTTCCAAATGGAAAAGCATCACTCATCCTGAACAACTGTGACTGTGTACAACTCTTAAATCTATTAGCATCGACCTTATACTGTACTCCATCAACAGCACGCTTTACTGGAACTCTTCTATTCAGAGGGGAACATGACACTGGGTAACCATCTAATTCCAATTGTAATCTACTTCTTTTAACGTCAGCAGCATTGAGATCCGTTCTTGCTCTCAGTCCGCCAAGGGGATTTCTTTTTTGTTCTCACTATCATCACTGTGACTAGAAATCTCCTCTAAATACTCCACTTCTTTCTTTAAACAAAATCTACTTCCATCTTTCCCTTTCATCCTAGAGGAAAAACAAAGCAAAACACATGTCATATATAATCTGTCCCTGATAGGGGAATTGGGGGAAGAGTACTAACCCTAACCCTACTACGTGGACGGGGGCAGCATTTAACATCACACTAATACGAAGCTTAGTTTTGTCACACACTTTACATACTGTATGTTCAATACAGGTGTCAGGGGAATAATCGCGATGCTAGTTGCTAAAAGCCTCATGAATCGCTAGCTAAGTATTCTGGCAAAAGGTGCTGTGAACACTGAAGAGCAAGCCAGACAGATTATCAGTAACATCTTATCGTTACTGCAAGATCGCCAACTAAATACTTACAAGCTTCTCATTCGCTATCAATTCCCTTGATAATATAGTGAGGTTAAAATAATATTAACAAAACCGTAGGTGACTGCTTCCATTTTAAACATTTTCAGTATTGATTTAAGCACCGAAACAGCTTTGATTAAAAAGTGTCAAACAAAATAACCTACTGATTTCATACAACCATTATTTTATCTGAAATTTAAGCTTGCCATGTTTGAAGGTCTAAAACTGAATCTACATGCTGCTGAATTTGTGAGTAGGCCTACAGAATTTTAAAGGTGATCGGGCAGAGTTAACGGTTCATATCACTATCTGTATAAGCGTGTAAAGGCAAATGTGTTTTAACAAAGCAAGAAAGGGGATAAGGGTCTTACATTTTTCAGGCTACCTGACATGATCGCGTGTGTGTGAAACGGATTATTCATTTGTGTGCCTATTTTCACGTGTGCCTTCTTTCATGCATATGATAGATATGCTAAACAGAGATTATGTTGCGAGACATGATAATGAGGGAATTGTGCAGAGAAACTCAACCACAGGAAAAACTAAAACCTAAAGACCAGTGTAGTGCTTTAAGCATTGCAAGATCATTTCTTTACATTTTGTTGTATTAATGTCTTATCTTGCTCAAAGATTATGTATTGTTTTCCATGTTACATACCAATGCCATCCATAATTTTTACATGAGGGTTTTACAAACATTACCCAGTAAATGCAGGTCTTGAACTGCATTCTCATGTCAATCGGTAAAACGGCTCTGCGCTGACGTTGCCGTTGTGTTTCTATGGAGCGTTCCAGTTCAAACTATTTCATTTTTACCTTGTTATCACTTCGACAACTAATCAGATGACAGCTGTATGTAGTTATGCAAGCTAGCAGGGGGAGGTAACACTAGACAAACGAAACTTAACTGACCGTTTCTACCAGATGGCTCTGCGCCCGACCTCATGGTTAGAGAGAAAATCGCGCATCATAGGAATATAGCTTTAGTCCTTTTTCGGTTGAGAATATAATCAAAATGTATTTTATACCAATGTGATTAGTGAGGATCCCTCAAACTGGATCCTCACCAATATCCAGCAGGGGACGACCAGGTTGCAAAAAGAAGACCAATTGTATAGAAGTCTATGAGAAAATTAACTTACTTATCAATTTATTTTAATCCTCAGTAAAGATTTTAAAAACAAAAATCTTCTTAAATACAGCATGGTGTTCATTTGAATGTTAGTGCTGTGAGTTTGAAGAAGGGGATTATCATTCAGTAAATGACGTCCCATTTAGAGTTTAATATCCAGAAAACATTGAGATTTTGTTTAAATATAAATTAGTCATCTGTTTGCTATCTCATTTTATAGTTATTGAAAATTCATTTATAGAATTCTACACCACATGGATATCTTTTCATATAGTTTAAAAACAGATATATTTATGGACACAGTAACTGGAACATATGTGGTGCAATCTGTTTGTGCGCCCACCTGAAAACAAGCTAGTTGATAACACATTGAGGAGTTGATATTATATAAATTACACTTCGTAACACAGATAACACCTTGTGGAGATAAATAAGAAAAAAACCGTCTATAATTGATCTCGTATTAAAACAATATGTAAACAAATCCCACTGTATGTTATGATGATAAAATAATATCCAATCCCACTGAGGGTTGAATTCAAATTTTAGATATTTGTTTGAGTATTTAGTCTAGAGACTCATGCAGCAATCTTTCAACCTTAAGTTACAGAAGGTCAGTGTGCACCTCAGTGGGCATAAAAAACATTTTAGGAGAAGCAGCAAACAAGCCCAGAGGCACAATGTCAGGGGACTACATGGTTAATAGAATTCACACTCCAAATCATCAGCTGTTCCCGCTTTGAGGATACAGAGGGCAAGATAACACGCATCTTGGAATTTGTGCTGTTAAGTTGGAGCTGTTTTTGGCATGGGGCAATAGCTTTCAAGCTCGGTCTTTTGCCGCACTAAACACAGACCTGGGCTCCAAATCCCCACTCTTTTTATTACTTTACATTGTTAAACAGTCCAAGCTCCTTACAAAGTAGGTCGGGAATTGTTCAGATGTTAAAGACAGTCACTCAGTTTTTAGACACTACAGATATGTGGCTGCATCACACGACCTACATTGTCAACCCAAGCGGCCATAAGTAGGCTGGATTATTTCTAGAATAGCACAGTAGCTGACAAAGCCACCTCTTTGAGAACGCACGTTTTCACTCTCAACAGGTTTCTTTTATTTCTCATCAAAGGAGTACTTTTTCCAGTATAATGCAAAAACTTTACTTTGGTTTAAATCAGAACAACCATACAAATAGGAAAATACTTCAGATGTGTTTGAGTTTGGGTTGATTTAGCAATTCACAAGGCCAACTTGAGTATCTGTTTGGTTGGGATAAAGGTAAAACAGAGTAGTCTAAGTAGCATATGTATACACTTATGAAATAAATTGTAGAAACTGCCAAAAATATTCTGGTTATTAACTTGAGTTATTACAGCTTGCTACTTGAGGAAAATCGAAAACAACAAAGACCATAATGGTAAGAAATAAAGGTAACAAGTTCTAAATATAATGCATTTTAAACAAAGTTATAATGCATTATAATCTGCTTAGTGCTGTATAATAAGATAAGCACTCATTAATATTAATAATGCTTGCCTCATCTTCCTCGCAGTATGCTTGAAAAAGAGTCATAGTAAGATACTGTAGTAAGATCAACAAATTGAAAATAAGCATTGAGACTCTTACGTTAATGGCCCACAGCGAGCGTATATAAAGTATAGTAGATTGAATTTTAAATATATATCATAACACTAACTGTCTAATATAACAGTTAGAGCAGATCAGTGTGTAATCAGCTGACCTGGCATCTGCACCCTGACTTGGTGACTCAGCGATTGTTATTTTGTTGTTCTGAAAAGTAATTTTGGATTAGACGTTGATGGAGGTGGTGAGGAGAGTGAGAGCCAGTGCTTTTAACACAAAGAGGAAGAAGAAGACAAGGTCGATAGTGCACCGCAACCAGGGCCGCCCCTGGCCAACTTGGGGCCCCAAGCAACATTGTGAGATGAGGCCCCCCCCAACCGACAGGAGTGAAAAAAAAAGTTTTTGGAAACAAAGTAGGCTACTTTGCAAATATAATTCCTGTTTATTATTATTATCAACACTTTTTTATGCAGTGAGGTAAATGGTTGTTGCATGTATGTCGTTCAGTATGCGTTTACAGGTGAATACGTCTGCATTTCCTGCCAAATACTAGCCTCAAAAAGATTAAAATATAATTAATGCAAATAAACAACTTCTACTAATAATAATAATAATCATAATCAATTCAATAATATATTATTTTATTATAATATAGACAAAACATGCTTATGACATGCTCAAAACTGATATTTCTTAAATCTGTATTCAAATATAGTTCCCTCTGTCAGCAATGTACCAACAACTACACACACATTTCTATCAGTATTTCTCTGTGTTGTGGTTGACATGATGATGACTGTTAGGAGTTAAAGGGAGAGGCTGAGTGTCACCATGATGATGACTGTTAGGAGTTAAGGGGAGAGGCTGAGCATCACCATGAAATGTGCAAATTGACATAAAAATGAATATAAGGGGGAAAAATGCTCCATGTTTTTTAGGCTGTAAACTTTAACTGTTATGTAAGCCAACTAGACAGACAGTTTATCACTCTTCCTCCTGTACATTAGCAGATAAAAGGCATAACATACTTGAATGAATGTTAAATAAAGAATGCTGGAAATAACTGCATCTCCATTAGCCTACAGTATATGCTATGCAGAGACTGCCTTCTTCATGTCGTGAATAGCAGCTGATGTTTTAATATGGCAATTGGCAATTTGACTTATACAACATTCGCAAGTTGTACATTTGACTCATACAATAACCCACCTTCGAGTGATGCTCTAGTTTCTTCATGTTTTGTTTTTTCCCCTCTTGCTTGTGCCGGACTGAAACTGTCTTTTAACCGACATCTCTTCACCTGCACTAGTGGCCGTATCAAAGCCGTGATTGGTCAGATGTCGATTCATTGCAACGGTGTCGGGTTACAGACGTGCTCCCCTTAAGTCACCTCTCACTCTCGCGTGTCAGCCGGGGGTGCGCGGAGAACTGCGCACAGCAGCTGAGGCCCTCTGGGCGGGGCCCCCTGCGCAAGGCGGGGCCCCATGCAGCCTGCGTGATTGGCCTGTAGGGAGGGGCGGCCCTGACCGCAACTGTTGCCCTAAGGGGTGTACACCATAGGCTAACCCAACAAACCTTTTTTCTTATGCAAGTCAAATTATAGCAGTGTTTCTAAACAGTGACGCAACATTAGTATAGTTTAATTCATAATGTCTTATTCCGGCAGTGGCTCAGTCAGTAGGGGCTTGGACTGTGAGCGGACGTGCGTGACTTTGGTCTGAGGAGGAAATAAGTGAATTGTTTGTTTTGTGGATATCTTTTGTTTCGTCAAACTTATAGTTGTGTTTTTTGTTGTTGTTCTGAGTCACCCCCAAACAGCCTTGCTGGCTGGGGGTTTCCCCTGACCTGTGTGTTTTTTTTCGATCGGACGGATAAACTGGCAAAGAAAACGGGAATGGAATTATCAACTGCGTCACAGATCACTGACATTGACAAATTACAGCAGAGTACGGAGAAAGACGGGACATCAGTGAATGAAAAAGGAATGGAAAATGACAACGGAAATGCGAATGGACAAAATGAAAAAACAGGAGTGGGAAAACAAAAGGAGGTGAGAGAGCTGTTTGAGTTGAATGTGGAGGAGGACAATATAAAAGGAGCTTACAGTTGTGGTGACGGTGGAGAGTGGAAAAGCAGTAACTGTTATGGATTTGCTAAAAGGAGTTAAAAAAGAATGCGGAATTGTGATGGGGTGTCGGGTGAAAGGAAATGGGCTATATGAAGTGACAATGGCTGAAGAAAAAGGAAAAAATAAACTGTTGGATGGAATACGAATAAATGGGGCTTTGGTGCGGGGCAGAGACTGCATGACAAAAGAGCTCACGGTGTCATTCTTAAATATACCTTCGTATATATTGGACAGTTCAATTAAAGGCAGATTGGCAATGTGGGGGGTTCTGCCTGTCTCGGCAATAAAGAGAAGGATGTGGCCCGGCACTGATGTGGTTGATGGGACGAGGTTTTTGAGAGTGGAGTTCAACAAGGAAGTGCGGTCACTTCCTTACTCCACAAGGTTCGAGACTCTAGAGGGGCCGGAATACTTTAGGGTGATTCATGACAAGCAAGTACCGGTCTGCAGGATGTGCATAAGGCCAGGGCATTTATACAGAGAATGCCCTGAGTTTAAATGCCATAAATGTGCGAAACAGGGACACTATGCCCGGGACTGTGTGACTCGGGAGGAGGGGGCGAGCGGAGCCAGGGGGAGAGAAAGTGCACAGGTGGAAAATAAAGTGGAGAATGGAATGGAGGAAGAGGAAGGTGGAAGTCAGGAAGAAAGTGAAGAAGAGGATATACATGATAAGGCTGGGAGCAGGATGAACGAGGAAGCTGTGGCTGCTGTCGCGGCGGTGTTTGTGGCGGCTGATGCAAAGAGGGCAGCTGATGAGGCTGCCATGGGAGGTGGAGGAGATGGAGCGAGGAAGAAGGGGAAAGCAGACGAAGGGAACATGTGTAGTAGCAAAGCAAATACTGCTGCTGTTCCGGCTGCTGTGGACGATGGACAGACTGCGAGGAGTGGTGAAGGTTTGGCTGAGACTGAAGCAGAGGCTGTGGTGGATGTTATTCTGGGGGCAGAAACTGATACCGAGGCTGAAGCGGACGTTGAAGGTGAACCTGATCCTGAGGATGGAGGAGGAGCTATCGGTGGGAGGAGAGAAGGAGAAGGAGAAGGAGGTGGAGGACAGATGGCTGAGGGAATGGAGGTCAGCTCGGTTGTGTCAGACATGGAGGAGGAGGGAGGAGACGACGAGGAGAACGAGTCTGAGGACGAGGAGGTGGAGATAACAAGGCCCATAAAGGAGAAGATCGTTGGCGGGGCGAATGCTGGGACAAAGAGCAGAGGGATGAGGAGAGAATCCAGCAGGCTAAATGCAAAGAGGAAAGACGATAAGGAGAAAGTGGTGGAGAGAAGACGGGTGAAAGCGAAAGGAGGAGCTGCAAAGGGTCCGGACAAAAAATAAATAGAATGGAAAAAATAATAACATTAATAACACATGTAATAGTGACAATTTCCTCTTTTAATGGGAATGGGCTGAGGTCAAAGGACAGGAGAGAGCAGGCCTTAATAATATGCGATAAATGGTTAAAAGGGGATGTGATTAGAAGACCTGCATCAGAAAAAGTGTGGATGAGTGTTGTGAACGGTATGACTGGCGGGAGAATGTGGGGAGAATGTGAAAATTAAGTGGAACAGTATTGAACGTGAGCACTTTGATTTTGTGTTGAGGCATAATAGGGTGTTTAACAACCTGATCATTAGTCATTTTGATGCAACTGTTGAGAGAGAGTGTGATGTGTGTAAGGATCAGGTTGAAACGTGTTTGCATGAGTTTGTTGAATGTAAAGAGCTTGTTGTTTTTTTTGGAAGGATGAAAGAGTTAATTAGTAGATGTTGGAATGAATGGTATGTGAGAGAAATGGAATGGAAGGAGCTGTGGCTGTTTGGTGTGATTGAGAAGAAGGATGAATGCAATGTGAATCTTTTAAATTATGTTCTGAGCCATGCAAGGCGTGCGGTCCAAATAAGGAGGAACATTGCCCATTTCGAGGGTAAAATGTCAGAGGTGTGGCATATATTGAAGAGGACAGTAAAAAGGGACATTAACCTTGTACTAATACATGTGGAAAAGGACGTATTTTGCGAGGATTTTGTGGATGGCAGCAGGCTAGTTGAGCTGAATGAGGAGGGAGCATTGTGCTTAAACTTTGAACAGAAAACTAAAGACACACTACCTTTAAGCTAGTGATATGAAAAATTGAATGTGTGTATTATGAGAAATGCTGTATGTGATGAGATGTTAAATGTCTATTTTTGATAATAAAAGATAAAAAAAAAAAAAAAAGTAGGGGCTTGGACTGTGAGCCGAAGGGTCGCCAGTTCAAGTCCCCGACCAGACCTACATATGGAGTGTGGACTTCTACTTGGAGAGGTCCCAGTTCACCTCCTGCCCTGCCTTGGTGCCCTTGAGCAAGGCACCGGACACCCCCCTTCCCCCCCCACTCCCATTGCTCCCTGAGCGCTGTGCAATAGCTGCCCACTGCTCCTAGTACTAGACTCCTGGTACTAGGATGGGTTAAAAGCAGAGGCCACATTGTGTGCTCTGCATGTGTGACCATTCAAGAGGGTTTCATCCCTCCGATTCTATTCTAAAAGTTATAGCCTCAGTGTGTGCAGGGATTGGGGAATTGGGATATGTTCAACCGAAGAGTGAATTATATTTCTAAGACTGTTTCATTTCAGCACTAAAAGGTGAACATAATATAGTTCACCACGAGAAAAGAATACACTAGATACAAACAGAAACTAATCCTCCTTTTCTGTATGGCTCATCTGATTTTATGGTTCAATAGCAGCCATGAGCAAATACAATGTTGCACCACTTCAGTTTCCAGAACTAAACAAATGCCCAGTTACACACATCTTCTCTGACTGGCACCAAAAGCTCTTATTAACACATTTAATGAAGGATTTATGTCGCATTCTCACATCTTACATCGAGCACAACTGCATCTCTGAACTAGAATGTCACTCAGAGAGAGCAGACCTAAACTAAAGCCGATGCTGCATTCACATGCTGCACGGATCTTTCCATTTCGTTTTCCTACTTTGGTACCTTCATTAGCTTTAAGTTTAAAAACAACCTGGGCACTGTTGTGTCAAAGGCCAATTGAATGGCTACAGTATTTTCTCGTCAATGAAAAGGAAAGGAAACCTGAATCCCGGGAATATCAAAATCTTTGCCAACTCTACAAATATAAATCAATTGTGCGACGATAATGGAAATTTTTTGGAAGGGAAATCAGGTACAGTGGAGGCTTGAATTGGAGGTTTTTCAAACTATTGACACTAAAAAATAACTACGCTAGGTGTACAATTACTCAGTATGCAGAATGAGAAGAAACTCACTTTATGAAATACAAGTGTTGGAAAACAATTTACAATATTTCCCTCTTAAATGAAGTGATGTATTAGTATAAAGTGAAAAACTGCACAGGTTCTTAATTTATTTATTTCCTAAGTACAGTGAGTAAATGTTTTTTACACTACTGCAATTGGGTTAGTATCTGTTGGAGTTGACATCTTATGGATTTCAACACATACACACTTGTAGTAGAGTATTTATTGAATGCTACGTGTAGGCTTACCATCTAAAAAAACACTTTGTATCTATGCAAATACACGCACAAAAAAGCAATAAACTTGCACATTTAGGTGACAAATTAACAGTCACTGCATATGTATAATAGTAAAAACAACGTCCATACCTTTGGTGAGGCCTCCTGAGACGAGTCTCTGCAGGGACTGGATCAGTTTGAGCACCCCCTGCCTGCAGCGGCTGGTGCACCCAGCCATCCCGAGGCTGAGGTGGAAAAGGGGGCGGACGGGGCAAAGAGGCTTCACCAGAGAACCACCTTTTCCTCCGATAAACCTTAAAAAGAAGAAGGTTTGAGCTTGAAAGTGTCCCCACAGTGTCCTTTCAGTAGATATTGCTGTAGCTTGGGGAGCGATCCTAAATGCAAGAAGAATCTGCTTCAGTTGTTTCTGTGATGCGACATCCTCAGGTCCTTTGAGGGGATCCTTGTAGAGAAAAAAGTATGAAAGCTTGTAGTATAGCTTATGTGTATTCTCTTCCACGCTTTTACACCTGAGTACCTGTTAACTCAACTATATCACTCAGGTCAGTAAGAAAACTCTTCCCATCAGTATAAGATAAATAAGTACTGATGGGAAATTAAAATACAGACCTGTTGGTCAAACTATTGGGAAAGCAAAAATGTGTTCCACGCAGACCTCAACAAAATGAGGCAGAAGTTAAATTATTAAACGGATTCCGAAAGTAGAACGTGGGGAAAGTGGTGTGCCCTGAAAGTTATTTTCTTCCAATAAAAAGGTCTGACTCTTCTCTCCGTCCACTCTGATAGGTGTTTCTTCTCCTTTTGTCTTGTCTTCTGTCTGTGAGGTAGCAGTTTTTCCTCCAGTGTAGGTTTCTGTGTGAGGTTTCCCCTCGGAGCTGCAGTGGGAGCCCTGCGGCTGTGGTCTGTGGAGTTGCTTCGCTTCTGGTGCTCTCAGCAGATCTGTGCTGCAGAGAGAAGACGCCACTTTACCCTCCCTCCCTCCCTCCCTCGTCTACGCTCCCTCCCTCCCTCCCTCCCTCTGAGTTGTGCCTCCTCACTCTCATTTTGGCGAATGCTCTTTCTTCTTCCTTTGTTTTTCTTTTAAGATGTAAAAAAAGCGGTTTGTGGGTTCTGGATTAAGGCTAATGCACAGAATCCTGTGGGAAATATTTCCTTTTTTTAAGAACTATTACAACATCTGCTTTTCATTGTGATAACACATGCTTTATTTAAAGATTTGCAGCATTTTACTATGTTCTTACAATATACAGGGATACATTGTCAGTTCTTGATATGTCTTGATTACACATTTAGGGCTTCTCTGTACATTTTTGGAGGAATAGTCATCTAGGGTAAAAAAACGGCAGCTCGGACCCCTTTTTTTACTTTCCTCTAAGTATTGTCGACATTAAAGAGCAACAACTTTGCTAGCACTTGTGTTGCCCATTTCTTTATTTTCTTTATATTTTAAACAAAATTAATGTTCAGTGCTATAAACAGATTATAAATCATTTTAAGTATGTTTGGTGTTATAGATAGTGCTACTGTGCCACAGTTGCAATATTAAAATGTCAGCACGTGAACAAAAATATATAATAATGTCATTATTTTTGCTATAATAAAAAGTAAAAAAAATGATTAGCAAAAGCTACAAGATGGCTCTTTAAAAAAAATATTAGGAAAAAAATTCATAATAATATACACACATTGGAAAAAAGGCGTACAAATGCTGCCTAAAACAATAATATGAATCACTATTATCATCAAAATTATTATTACCTGCTATGGCATAACTTAAGGGTACAATGATAAAAGAGAACACACATTTCTGTCACTATTAGGTGTGATCAGGCATACCCCTGAACTGAGAGCTATCATTGCTGAAACGGAACAAGAAAGGTCTGTGCCAAATTCTCATATTAATCGCGCGTAAACACAGAGTCTACTCCACCCCAAAGTTACTCTGACACAGGTTATGTAAGCCTGCAGTCTGCTGGTTTTGTTTTTCGCTCCACTGAAGTGGGGAAATGCTTGAGGAGAGCATGACGCACTGCTTCCTCCTTCTATTTCCTCCCAGTCATCCTCTGCCTTGTCTATATTTAATCTCCTCACATTCACAGCCACCAATGCATTTCAGAAGGTCACTGCCCTGTTCCATCCTTACTGTCACACATACATTAGAAGAAAAAAAAAGCAGCAAAGGGAAGACCTTAGCTTCCGTGACTCGAGGTGGTTTGTTCGCAGAGTCCTGTTTGGATCCCAGGAGAGGAGCACTTTACTCACAGAGAGGAGGAGTAAAAATAGCAACACAGCTAGCCACTGTGTCGAAAAGAGAGTGGGATATTAATAATTACAGTTCAATCATAAATTATAAAAAAATGAAACCTACTTTGTCACAATGGGCTTTAACAAGGATGAACACCCCTTCAAGAAGCAATTCAAGTAGCTTTTTTTTGAAGGGTTGAAAATCAGACATGTATTATTGACTCTTTTTGGTGGTATGCTGCACACAGAAACGGTCAGGAAGTCACATTAGATTTGTATGAATTTAAAGCAGCCATATTATGCTTTTGGGGGTTTTCCCTTTCCTGATTTTTGTGCATGTGAATGGTCTCTAAAGGCTAAGATCCTAAAGTCCCCTCCAAATGGAGTTTCTCTGCCACATACTCCCCCCACTGCCTTAAAGGCAATGCCATGTTTTGAAGGGATGGAAAGTGTGTGTGTGGGTGGCCCATGTACCCATCGGATTAAATGCATGATATGGTTCTTGATTTTTCTATGGTTCACGCTCTCGGTCATGCTTGTGATGAGGGGCTAAATAACTTGAGAGTGCCATGGAGAGAAGAGATCAGAAGAACGCAGACATGAAACCACTGAGTCATTGGTTTTTTGACATCGCAACGCCTGCTAATGGTCTCCAGGGGGGAGACATGGTTACACACTGAGTGGGCGGGTGAGCAAATGAGAATGGCAGCGGGTAGGTTTTTCCTTCTTCTTTATAATACAAAGTTAAAGGGCCCCTATTATGCTTTTTTGGTGATTTACTTTCCCTTTAGTGTGTTATAGTATCTGTGCATGTAAATGGTCTGCAAAAGCTAAAATCCAAAAGTGAGTTTCTCTCCCACACACTCCCTCCTGAAACCTCTATTGGACTCCTCTGTTTTCTTTCTTAACTAGTGACATGACAATGCAACACTCGCGCTTCTATTGGCTAGCAATCCGACCCGTTTCTACGTGATAGGCTAAGGGGCGAGACATCACTGAGCTTTTGGTTTGATCCTTAGAAAAGCATTGCATTTCAAAGCTGTAGTGCATGTATGTGGAGATGAAATATAAAGAAACATCATCAGTAAAGAACCTCCAACTGAACAACCCTTGAGATATCCAGCTCTGTTGTGGTTGATCAATAGGCTTAGAGATGTCCCACCCCTAAGCCTATCATGTTCAAGGTGTTGGAGCGCTAGCTTATAGAAGTGCAACTATTACATATGCACTTCTATAAGCATACATTACATAGTGATGTCATTATTTTGAAGAAGTAAACAAAGGAGTTCAATGGAGGCGTTTTAGGTAGGTGTGGGCGAGGGAACTTTGGGATTTTAGCCTTTGGAGACCATTTACATGCACAAAAACCTATAACACACTACATAATAGTGTTAAGTAGGACCTCTTTAACTTTGTTAAAAAAAAAAAACGTACCCGTTACTCATTTGCTCACCCACTGTTACCATGTCTGCCCCCTGGAGACCATTAGCAGGCGTAGCAATGCCAAAACACATGATTTACTGGTTTCATGTGTGCTTCTGATGTCTTCTCTCCATTGCACCATCAAGGAAATATGTCCCTCATCACAAGCATGACCAAGAGCCTGTACAAACCATATCTTGTAGCATTTAATAAAATGGCTACATGTGCCATCCACACACACAATTAACATCCCTTAAAAACATGTTTCTGGGACTGATTCTAGCAGCATATCAAATGCGTGATGTTTTCACATGATGTGTTAAACTTAAAATCATGTTGGCAGCAATACCCTGACATGTGTGATCAACATCGCTAAAAAAGCTAAACGGAGGCACAGAGGAAGAGAAGAACATTTTCAGTTCCAAAGAAAATACCAGTGTCCATGGTGATATGGAGGTATTAATAAAAAAACGTTATTAAATATGACCTTGGGGAGCATGCTGTATTGTTGCCATAGTGAAGCCTATTCCTTGAATAGAATAAACAAGAAGGAGATGTTTTAGACATAACACACTTTCAATGATATTGACTTGCTTGCTTTTACTTCCTTCATTCATTTGAATTATCTTGGTACATAAAGCTTTTGAATTTCCATCTCCTCAGGCCAGGTTTTGCCGACAGTGTAAACTCATGCTGGTTGCAGGCAGCAGCAACGCATCGCCTCCTACACTTTGGATTTCTAAGTCTCCCGAGCCCCCGCACTGAGCATGCTCACACTGAACACGCTTCATGGTCTGTAGACTGGAGTTTCTGCACATGGATGGATGAGAAGTGACAAGCACGGTGGGAGCACAAGAAGCTGAGATATCTTAGCCAACAGCTGCTTATTACTACACCCACGAACAAAAACACATACAGACCTTCAACAAAATACAAAAGAAGAAAGCAAATGCACAACACAAACGCTTTACACAACCTCCAACACTATGGGTTTTATTCTTGGGTGAAGAAGGACTTTTGTAAGTGTTGTAATGTTGATTGCTACAAGTGGAAATAACAAAAAAATGCCATGCTTGACCGCCTGTGAGGCTGTACCCTTTTATTACATTGATTTGAACATTCATTAAGTGCTGTACATATATGCTTGCCAACAAAACTTAGACTTAACAAAACAACTTTGTTTGGTACAGTCTCTTAAATGATCACACATGAATAATGTTTCAAATTTCTCTTGAATACATCACATCATCAGAGTTATTCACCTGACGCCCTCTATGGGACGATACAAATACCTTTTCTGCTTTGAAGGCCTCATCTCCCCATTTTTGGCATGGGGCTACAATACGTGTAACGTATGAATTCATTGAAAATGTTTTAATCCATGTCCAAATATCAGAGAATACAAACTTCAAAAGTGAAAATAAGATTATTAAAGGGGCCCTATTATGCTAATTTGCGGGTTCATATTTGTATTTAGTGCCTCTCCTGTGACATGTTTTCATGCTTTAATTTTCAAAAAGCTCTTTATTTTTCTCATACTGCCTGTGCTGCAGCACCTCCTTTCATCCTTGGTCAAACCAGAGCCCAGTCTGCTCTGAATTGGCTGGCTCTATTGTAATTGGTCAACTGCTAAAAGTTGTGCCACCGCCACCCCTTAGCCTATCACGTACAATGTGTTTGAGGGCTAGCTAATATAAGAGAGTGTTACATAGTGATGTTCTTATGTTACAGAAGTAGAACATTGAGTGTGGGAGAGAAACTGTCTCTGGAGGGAACTTTTGGACCCTACGCTTTGACCATTTACATGCACACAAACCTATATACCACACTACAGGAAAGGGTGCAAAGAGCATTAAATGGGGCCTCTTTGAGATCTGCAGATGGAGGCCTACAAAGGGTGATCGGGCTTTTCGCTATTAGATCCCCCACACTATAGAACTCTCTACAATCAAAATACCAACACCTCCATCTTTGTAGCTTTTTAAAAATATTTTCATTTGTGAAGCTTTCAGAAATGATTGAACTTCTTTTATTTCTCGTGTTTTGGTTCCGTCAGATTGTATTCATATTATTAACATCCTCTCTGCTCCTTATCTTTGGTGTGGTCTTGTTTTCTTTTTTAAAAGCTTTTTTTAGTAAGAGTATTATTAAATAACTACTCACAAAATGCCAACTTCTGTATGCTAAAATCACAGGACAAAGCAACCAGCAAGTTCTTCTTCAGCACTTCACAACAAGGCTCCACATCTGGTACAGCTGCCACTTATGTGGGTTTGGTAAAGAAGTGATGAGGAGGCAGAACCCACATAAGGAAGATGAGTCTTTCTTGTACAGCAAAGTGCACACAGCCGAGATGAAGTTAAATCATAATTCATCACAGCCTTTTTGGCACAAACACAAGGCATCAGCAGATTATAAATGAGACCCACGCTGCTACTGAATATATATATATATATATATATATATATATATATTCCAATAAACAATTATTTTGGCTTGTGTTACTTCGACCAATTGGAAAATCTCCACAAACCAGCCCCCCTAATGCAGCCTGGGGAAGAAATGTGTTCAATTATCCATTGCAACTGCTGTCCTCTTCACGTCCACTGGGGACAATTAGGACGTGTGACTTAACACACACCAGCCAGCACAACCGTCCACACAGCAGCTTTTCAAAAATCTTAGAGCTGGGCGTGTCTGAAAGCTTGGGGATTTTTTGCGAGCAACGCGACCAACAACCAATCACATGAATCTCCCGCCCCCGACATACAAAGCAAAAAACCCCGGGGATTTTATGCGAGCAATATATATATATAAACTCCAAAACAGGCGAAAACCTACCAGTTACACCCACTGTCTCTGCCACCTCCCTCCATGCCTGGTTCCTCCGGTTTGTATCCCGTTAATAGTTCTGGTCGTAAAGAACCGGGTGATTTGCTACCGTAATTTCTCGTTTGGAATATGAGGAAATGAACTGCGGTCTGGTTCTCCCTGCTTACACGCGGTTTGATTGGCTAGCGCTTCTACTGTTAGATTTGCATAAACGGGATTTGATTGGCTGACGCTTCCAGCTCAGCTTCAAAAGTAGAACATTGCTCAACTTTTGAATCCTGAAAATCCTGGAAATCTTCGCTTCGCTCCCCCACAATGCAGTTCGGCGAAAAGCGAGGCAAAGTGACGTCAACCTAATTCAAAGTCAATGGGCAGAGAAGCGTTGGAAGATTTGTTTAAAGCTGCTGTGTGGACGTACCAATCAGTACCAAATCGTACCATCAGCCCTAGAGAGATAAGATGCACTCTACAACACTCTAGGGCTGATGGTACGATTTGGTACTGGCTAGCTCCAATCGCTAGCTAGCGCTAGCGATTGGAGCGCTGCCCTAAACTGATGTCGCCGCCAGCCGGTCACGTGGTTTATGTATGCCGGGATAGTTCCAAACGCACTTCCGTGGCAATGCTTCTCTATGGCAAAAACAGCACAAACATGCTCAAAATAGTCATAGATTAAACCAACGCTGTTATTTTTTTAAAGATTGCTTTCATATTTACAAGTTTCGTTATTTAACGATATTTTGAGGGGAAAGTGTGGTAGCACAAGCAGGCTATGTTGATGTCACGTCCAGGGGCGGACTGGCCATCGGGAATACCGGGAGTTTCCCCGGTGGGCCGGTGCTGTGCGTGGGCCGGAGGGCCAAAACAATAAATACATTTTTTTTCAATTTAATTTAATTTTTTTGCCTAAATCCTACCGGCCCACATTTGTAAGTATACCGGCCACTCCCTTTTTTTTTTTGCTTAACTAAATCCTACCGGCCCACATTTGTAAGTGCCCACATTTGTAAGTGTTCCGGGCCGGCCACTCCCCATCAGGCCCGTAGCTGCTGTCACTGCGCAGTGAAAGATCAGGAGTGAGTTACTGATGGATAAACAAGCTCCAAAGCGTAAAGGAGGTGCACAAAAACTTAGGGATAAAAAAATGAAAGCACTTGAGGAAGGTTCAGCAAAATCAAAAAAAATTACAGACTTTTCGTTTGGTCCTGCAGCTGGTTCTAGTTGTAGTACAACCACCACCGGAGAAGCTGATGTAACGTTAGCCGACACAGCGGCCATTCCCAGTGGCAGTGAGTCCAGCAATGAAACTGACACAGCACAGCGGCATCTAGAGCCCAGTACCAGCAGTGATATGATGGTAAGTTAATGTTATGATTGATGCTGAAAGTGAAAATCCTCATTTGGCTAATGCTAGCTTGCTTTTTAATGTAGCAGATGAGGTAATATTAGCTAGCTAGCCTATTTCTAGCTAGCTAGGCTATTGCCTACAGTACATTGTGTGTTCACAGGGACAGCTAATGCATTAGCTAGCTAGCCTATTGCCTACAGTACATTGTGTGTTCACAAGGACAGGGTAAAATTAACACCATTCACTGACCAAATTCTGGTGAAATATGCAAGCTGCTGGTAGATTTGCTTCACTCATTGACAACGGTAATCTATTTGAACATTATAGCCACTTGACTTGGGCTGGTGAATCAATGAGACTACTATGATTGCTTATACTGTCTTTTGTTTGATTAGCTTAGACGTTAGGTTACCTTATTAATACTAAAAATAATAAAGGGTCCATTATTTGTCAACCTGCAACTAAAGTTACTGTCTGGTGGAAATTAGCCTGTTACTGTCTTTAAGACTTTACTTGGTTTACATACATAATAATAACATGGTGGTAACATAATAACGTAACATACTAATCAATACTAATCATTTATGTAGGCTGAAGATGATCCTGCTGCTGACACTGACAGAGTTAGTCAAGGCCAGGATGTCAGTGCCACCCCAGTTGATTATTTCACCAGGCCGATGTCAGGCACATTAGACCTATTCTTCCGTTTTCACCCCCAGCAGAAGGCAGACAAGGCTGTAGTGCAGAGGGCTTTTTTTTTGCAAAGACGGCACAAACAGGAAATGGCTATCATACAGTGAAGCCAGAGAAGTACTCTTCTGCTCCCTTTGTATGGCTTTTGCTAATCCTAGAGATAGCAACTCCTTCATCACTGGTATGACCAACTTCACACACATACATCAGAGAGTCGAGGAGCATGAGCAGAGCCATGCTCACAGAGGTTGCGCTGAGGCATATTTCCTCAGATTCTCAAAAAACACAATTCAGGACCTTCTCATGGGACCTCAGATGTCACGTCACAGAGAGGAAGTCCGCAGGAAGCGTCAAGTGTTGGAGCGCATCATAGATGTGTTGAAACTCATTGGTCAAAGGGGTTTGAGCTACAGGGGCACGCAGGCGGAGGCATTATATACACTAGATGATGACACCATTGATCATGGTAACTTTTTAGAGATGATTGTTTTGCTGGGAAAATATGATGTGTGTCTCAAGGAACACCTCACTCTCTGTATAGAAAAGAGCAAGCAAATACACCAGTCTGGTTTAAGACAAGGTAGAGGTTCCCTTGTCACTCTCCTATCCAAAACAACCATCAACTACATCATCACCACCATCCAACGCCTAATGAAGGCCACCATCGCCACTGAAGTCCGGGAATCTGGCATGTATTCTGTCCAGATTGACACCACACAGGACATCACAGCCCAAGATCAGTGCTCTGTTGTCATACGATATGTGACAGACATTGTTCATGAGCGACTTGTTGCTGTGATTAAATGTGAGGCATCCACTGGGCAGTACTTTGCACAACTTGTTGTGAATGAAGTACTGGAGACCATGAAACTGGATGTGAGGCAGTGTATTGGAGATTCCACCGATGGGGCCTCCAATATGCAAGGCCAATATAAAGGCTTCTCTGCACTGCTCGCCAAAATGTCCCCCACCCATGTCCATGTATGGTGCTACGCACACGTCCTGAACCTCGTCCTGGCAGACACAACACAATGTGTATTGGCAAGTGGGTTTCTTTTTTCCCTGTTGAACAACATCGCTGTCTTCATCAGAGTGTCCTACCAGAGGATGAACATCTGGGAGAAGGAGAGCAAAGACCCAAGACACAGACGTCTCGCCCCGATTGGAGAGACACGCTGGTGGTCCAAAGACGTTGCTGTGACTAAGGTATTTGGCTCTTTTGGAAAGCCAGATAATGCCCTGTATGTTGATGTCCTTCATACCCTCTCCGCCATTCAACATGGACAGACCATCAACGCCACTGCACGGGTCAATGCACGTGGATACATCACCCAGCTTCTGAGGTATGAAACAATACTTACAGCTCAGATCTTCCTGAGAATTTTCCAGGTCACCTCACCAGTCTCAAAATACCTTCAGAAAAGTGGAATGGACATCCTGACAGCTCATCGGATGATTGTGGCTGCAGAAACACAGCTGAAAGATATGACCAGAGACTTCGAGAAAGTCAAGACGGCGGCCGCCACATTCGTCCAGTGGGCCAACAATCAAACAGAGGAGCAGAGTGAGGAGACTGAGCTGGAGGTTGAGGCCGCTCTGCCACAGAAACGGGGTAGAAAGAAGAAAACCATGCCTGGAGAGATGTCCAAGGATGAGGCTGTGACTGATGCTGAAACATCATACAAGATTGATGTCCATAATCAAATCATGGACACAGTCACAGGAAGCATGCACCAGCGCTTCCTCAAAAATGGCACTTTGTATGCTGATTTGGCACTTCTGGACCCAAAAAGATTCAGCCAGGTAACATCTTATGCCGGTGGTTTCCCAGAGGCAGCACTCCAAGAATTAAGCAAGTGCTTGCTGCCATTTGATGACAGAGCAACGGTGGCCAAATTACAGAGTGAGCTCATCAGTCTGGCAGGACAGTGGAATAGGTTGAAGACATCTGTATTTGAGGAATACACAACCAAGACAACAGAGGCTGGGCCAGAGGATGCTGAAGATGAAGCGGAGATGGTATATAAAAAGTGCTCATCTTGCAAGGACTGCCCATTGTGTTGCTACCGTATACTTAAGCAGTACAACCTCCTGACAGATGCATACCACATCATTGGCCTTGCATACAGGTTCCTGCTTACCCTGTCTGTCACACAGGTAGCATGCGAGCGAAGCTTTTCAACACTAAAATTCATCAAAAACAAGCTCAGGAGCTCGCTCTCTCAACAGAACCTGGAGTCCTTTATGCTCATGGCTACTCAACCAGATGTTTTGAAGATGCTGGATAGTGACCAAATTATAGATGGTGTTGCAGAGAAAAGTGAGCTGCTGCAGAAACTACTAATTCAGTGAGGTAATAATACATTTACATTTATTACTATGTGACTTCCCAATCTTGACACTAATAAATTAGTGATTATTGCAGACTATTAAACAACATTAAAAACATGACATTTGTTCTAATGAAGGCTTCAGGTGGATGTCAGTATCATACATAGTACATAACATGCATATATGTTTTGTCTCTCACCCATAGGCCACCCTATTTTTTCCAGAGGGGACTGACTTCTACAACCTTGCTCCCAATGTCAAAATCAACCACTTCAACCCAGCCTCCTCCTTTTAAAAGCAACACATGGATGAGCTCACTTATAGACCCAAAAGGGTAGAGAGGGAAGTATTGACAGGGCTTATTGTTTATAAGTATGTTGCCCTGCCCTCTAGTGTTTTTTGTTGTTGTGTATGTGTATACAGTATTGTAGCGAGCCCTGGGTTCAGAGGGAGGGGCTTGCATAGGGGAGGGGGGGGAAAACGGGGTTCAGGGGGAGTGGCTGCACCCGTAGGATAGAAAAGGGGGAAGTGACGTCTGACTCAGAGGTCGCACGGCTGTGGAGAAGAACGTTCATTCAGAACCCACATTCTGTTACTGAGTTTAGGCTAGTTAGCGAGCAGGTTTATTGTTCTGGATGCAGTCACTTTTGCCTCCACTTGCTGTTCAAATAAATGTTGAAAGAAAAAGTAAATCTGTTTACAGTTCTGTTTCATATTGGTGTTGAGAGATGTATCCATAGATTTAGTCCCTAATTTTGCTCTCAAAATGCACCAGATTGATGCATTTAACTTCAACATTTTAAAACAAATCTTCCCGGGGGAGCATGCCCCCGGACCCCCCCTAGAGGAGGTGAGGTCCACCACCTGCCCATACCCCCTGTCAAATTGTCTCACCCACATTGAGGATGCTTCCTACGCCCATGTTTTATTCCATGCATCAAGTCAGGCAAATTGGGTCCAAATGTTATTGCATCAATGATCTGTTAACATTAAAATCACTAAATATATGCTGTAACTATTTTGCTCTAGGCAACTCAAGGGCTCAGGTAATGTGATGACTATATGAATAATGGTCCAAAATAACATAAAATACATAGGGTTTTTTGTTAAGTAACATACTTTCGTCGCCGGCCGGCCGATACATGCCGCGCATTAAGTGGGCCTGTCTGTCAATTAATCCCCGGGCCACTTTTTCCCCCCAGTCCGCCCCTGGTCACGTCCGTAGTATAGTTGCGCTGCGCTGTCATGTTATTCTATGGGACAGAGACAGCAGCGATTGCGTTATTGAATGGTATATATATATAAAAAAAACACACACCCAAGTACTTTTTCAGCTGTAATTGCATTATTGCATGCTTTTTATTGACAGTTTTGCATTTGGAGAGGCAGGGTGACAACGGAAAGCTTGGTAGCCTATTACTTAGATACGTTTTACATTTTCGGAGGGAAACCCTTGTGTTCATGTTAGCATGGGTAGCATGATCATGTTAAGACTATGAATATCATTTTACCACAACAGTGGATGAACAATTGATATATGTGTTTGAACAAGAACAACAGGAAGAACAAAGTAAAAGGGACGAACACATGTGTGAACAAGTATTAAGAACAGTGTATGGAAAAAGTGATGTGTGTTAGAACAAAACAAAGTAAAATGAATGAGAAGGAGAACAAAGAGGGTTAGGGTTCAACAGAAAAAGATTAATTCAGCCAAAAAACACAATTTTGATTAATCTAAAGTGTAAAACAATCTTCAACACAGACCAAATTAGTGCCCTTGGACAACAAAACATCTGGTGGGGCAAAGAAACGATAAATTAAATTGAGAGAGTGGGAGACTGAAAATGATTACTATGATAAATATTCAAACTATTTACAAAACTATTTACAGAAGCTCCTGTTGAACCATGGTTCAACAGAGCAACAAAAACAGGGTTGTCAATGACGAGGCCACTTTGCCAGGGGGAGGTGATCCAGCGACGAGACAAAAAAAAAAAAAGAGAAACTGAAAAAAGCAATTCATATTAGGTTCTGTTGAGGCACTACAGGATATAAAACCTTCTAAGCCATGACCTCTGCCTGAAATCAGGACCACTCAGAGGATAATGCAGCACATCAAACTGGAGTCAGGAGTGTGAATAACACATTTTGGCCAAAACAAATTGTTGCTTACCCACAGTGGCTGAACAATGGACACCAAAAAGTGAAAAACAGAAGCATAATTGTGCGAACAACAATTGTGGGGGGGGGGGGTGGGGGGGGGGGGGGCATTTTACAAATATTTACAAACAACTATTTATAAAAAAGCAATACTATTTGTTACTATTTGTGACCCGCTTTATCGAAATCAGTCGGAAGTCGCAACGGCTCATTTGAAAATAAACGTGGATTTACGTAAAAAACTATTTTTTCGGGGTTCGGGTGTTTTGTTTGATTTTAAACAAACAAAGTCTTGGCTTTCAGAATATGAAACTTTTATTTCCAAAATCACACAATAAATACATTTTTGAAGCTTGTAAAGGGACGATGACAGGCACCTCTCCCTCGCAATCTGCTCTTCCGCAGCGCCGCCCCCCTCCCTCCGGCTGAAATTATGAATGTAAGAGTATAGTAATCATAGATAACACGGCAGGGTCCGTTACAGTTTGTTTTCATCTGATTTCAAATAAACAAAGTCTTGGCTTTCAGAATATTAAACTTGTTTCGGCAAATTCAGATGATAAATACAACTTTGAAGCTTCGGCATAATTACAAGCAGAGAACGGAGTAACTTAACGTCCCAGCAGGCATAACAACAGCCGGTGTTTCTCGTGAGGGTTTTCACACACACACACACACACACACACACACACACACACACACACACACACACACACACACACACACACACACACACACACACACACACACACACACACACACACACACACACACACACACACACACACACACACACACACACACACACACACACACACACACACACACACACACACACACACACACACACACACCTACCTCCGTAGTATTTTGATCATTTGCTAATAATCAATCAGATCGATGGATTCCAGAGAAGAGGAAACTTTGAAGGCCTTTTCCTCAAAATGATGACTCGGTGACAGTCATTATATAATGTGACATATTTCGCTTAATATTTGGAGTACAAAAACAATCTTGATATCATTAGAAAGCTAGGAATATCCTCTTTCCAACAGTGTATACAACTTAAAATGTGTCTTCGGGTCAATGCGACTGATTTCGATGGAGCAGGTCACATTTACAAAAAAGGGTTAGGGTAAGCAACTATTTACAAAAAAGCAATACTATTTACAAAAAAGCAATACAGAACTCTAGGCATCCAGGAGCCTAACCATTTTGAAACAAACAAAAAGGTTCCTTTGTGAAAGGGACATCCTCTTCATCTGTTTCCTGGGCCCTAAAAAGCAGAGCAAGAATAGGAACAGTGGTGAATAAGGGGAGAGAATACAGTTGGGAGCAGACTGAACAGAGGACATAGCAATATTCATGTTAAAATGTTTGCACAACAAATATTATGGCACTTTCATTTATATTGCATTTTAATAGATCAGTTGTCATACCATGGTTGGATGTGCAGCATTTGGATGCTCTAATCGATCCGAGAAGGGGTTCCGGATGTATGGCTTCCCTAAGGACGTAGAGCGAAGGAAGAGATGGATGGCAATGGTCAACAGACAAAACCTGTGTCTGACAGAGGACAACAACAACAACAGAAAACTCTGTCATGTAAGTAATGTTCACAGAGGTGACATGACTTGTTAACATTTTAAAGGGCATCATATTTCCAAGTGTAGAGAATTATGACTCTTCAATGACATTTGAAGTGTGCAGTGGAAACTGATCAAACCTACCTACAGGTACACTTTGAAGACGACCAATATATTGGCAACAAATCAGGAGGAAATTTGAGGTTGACGCCAGATGCTGTTCCAACAGTATTTATACATCGGCTAAGCCGAAAAGGAGTTAATCCACGTCAAGGAGTATGCCTCCAGCTGTTAATGTCAGGAATGATGACCACACCTATTATGGCACATCAAACATTGGTATGATATATGAAGCTAACAATGTTTCCCATGTTATATAATTCAAGGATAGACTACACTCCTAATGCAACCTTCAGATTATACAGCTTCGAAACTACCAGGGTTCAGGGATTCTCTGAAGACTCATATACCATGTAGATCAGGGGTGCCCAACCTTTTTTGAACCGAGAGCTACTTTTAAAGTTGCCAGTCTGCCGAGATCTACCAGTCCAAATAGAGAGGCGTAGCCATTACTGACAGCCTACTGCCAGGTAAATACACACTTCTACTTGTATAAAACTGACCTTCGTACGATTAATACTTCATAAAATACTGCAGATCCTTTATCTTACCTCTTTCTAATCTACACACATACAAGTATTTAACTGAAGTTACACAACAGTGTTGTTGATACGGAGTTGGAGTTTATTCACACGTCACTACAGTGGGTAATGTTTTCAAGAAACATTGAACAGTGCTGCCACATATGACACAGGAAAAAAGAAAAGACACTGAACCCTTTCTTTGTCATTATATAAAAATAGTGTTGCTACAAAAGTATAAATTAGGCTTACTAATAAGAAAACTCAGATCTGAAGCTACTCAGGAATCTGCTGCCAATGTGCAATAAAAAAGACAAAATTAATAAAATCAAACCAGTTTTTTGTTGCATTTTAGTAGATTATAAAAATAAATGCCTTTTAAAATAGGATGCAAGCAACACTAGTTTCTTAACCTGAATTGATAATAGACTATAATCAATTTAAGTTTGCATTCTTATACCATTTTGTACAATAATTATAATGAATAAGTTCAAACAAACTAAAACGTACAGCTGATTAATAACGGTATCTAACTGGAGTTTTTATCAAAAACCTGTTGAAATGCTACTGTTATTTTACTGTCCCCCAAAAGCGCGTCGCAGCCTCCAGGAATGCTTCTTTCACAACTTCGCCGTCTTTGAAAGACTTCATGTGTTTCGCAAGAACGTGACTGACACGATAAGATGCTATGGTAGCAGCCTTGCTCTTGTTGTTGGGCCTGGTGAAAATGGACTGCTGTGCATTTAGCTGTGCTTTCAGGCCCCTCCCCTTTTGGAGCGTAGGGCAGAATTAGGAGGGAATTCCGTCTCGTAGCGTTTGTGCACTGTCTTGAAATGCTGCTCCGAAATTACCCTTCTTCGATAAAGCCACGCTCGCATTGCAGATGAGACAGATGGACTTTGAATTGGAATAAATACAAAAATAATCAAACCTCCCACTCGGAGTGACAATTATATGTTTTGCTTCTGCCATAATTGCGGTCTTGTTTGTGTGCGGACTGTCACACCTGTTGACACGGACAACGTCAGCGAAATAGTGCCCACTGCCCACTAGCCACGCCCCGACACATGGGGTCATGCCGGCCAATCACAAAGCTTTGATGCGTTCAAGTGCATTATTCTGGCACAGGAAGATTATGTTATAGGACATTAACGATAAAACTGAATATTGTTGTTCTATTTTTAGACACATCTCGCGATCGACTGGGAATCTCCCCGCGATCGACCGGTCGATCGCGATCGACTGGTTGGGCACCCCTGATGTAGATAATCTACAGATTTCTTCATACTTTAACATTGCCAATAGACCAACTTAGATGAATGTCACTATAGGAGTGTAGTGTACCCTTAAATGACAATAGGTGCACATGTAAAGGCAGCATACACATATAACAGCAAGATTGCCTTGTTATTGTTACAGAGATTCAGGGAGATATTTAGGTGGAGTTCCAAGGGAATGAAAGGGACATAACAGACAGAGAGAGAGTGAGACAGATGTCAGCAGACTGCCAGGGGCCAATATGTCAGGGGCCGACAATCAAGAGGCCACCTTACCAGAGATCAGTGTGCCAGGAGCCAGTCAGTCAGGGGTCAGCTATGAAGAGGCCAGTTTGCCAGGGTCAGGTGCTCTAGGGACCAGACTGCCAAGGGCCAGTTGTGACCGGGCTCACGTGGAGGATCTAATGAGGCAACTGAGAAGGGAGAGATTACTAAGAAAGAGAGCAGAGAGGGCTCTGGTAAACCAGAAAAGGATTAATTCGGCATTTTAAAAAAACACAATTTGATTAATCTAAAGTTTAAAAAAATCTTCAACACAGACCAAATTAGAGCCAGATTACCATCCATCTGATGAGGTTTTCACCCTTGTTCAGAACGTGGAGCAGCTGTTCCGTGTGAGGATGAGCGATTGGAGTCCTCAAATACAGCTGGAACAAGAAGCCATGTTGCTGGACAGCAACCTTCCCTCATGCCATGACCTGAAGAAAAAAATCCTCTCAACATACATCAGGCTGAGGTTAAGGATTGCATCAAAGTGCATCAGGGCTGAGAGGAAGGATAAACATAAAGGGTATCTTGGCAGCAAGAGTCAGAGTAAGAAGGCAAAGAAGACCCAACAGACCTCTGTACCGAAGGTCATAACATCTAGGCCACTGCCAAACACCTTACTCGTTGCCATCGATGTACTTGGCATCTCCATTCCTGGTCCACCGTCAGCAGCCTCCAGCCTCCTCTTCTTTCAGCAGTCATCACCTGCAGCCGTTGCCAGCACCAGCCTCCTTCAGCAGCAGCACCCTCCAGCAGCAGCACCCTCCTTCAGCAGCAACAGCCTCCGCCAGCAGCAACAGCCATGGCTGACATATGAGGCTTAATTTAAAAAAGTGCTAATTTAAAAAAAAAAAAGTGTTTATTTTGTTAAAAATAAACATTTTGGATGCATGACCATGTTTTAGGCTCATCCTTCATTCACTGCTGTAGAGTATCCTATTCAGTAGGCTATTATTTTTTTAAGACTGAATAATACCTTTGAAGAACAATCATTAAACTAGTGTGTATATTACAATACTGTAACGTTCCCAAGATGAGTCGGAGACAGGCTTGTAGTTATTAGGCTTTAATAACTAGTATTTGAAGACAGATGATAACAGGTCAAGTACACTTCGTGCGTTCTACCGTACACTCCACTCACACTAACACTAACTTCTACCATACCCATATATATAGCACTGTCTACGTCACAACTCCCCGCCCTCCCCCGTCCGCTCCACCAACCACAGGCCCGCACCTCAGCCACCATCACGGTTTAGCTCTATGATTGGCAGAGAGACGGGGGATGCCTAAGTGACACCCTGAGTAGCCTATCAGGATCGCTACACTACCCCCCCACTACAAAGTTCCTCGCCCACGAGGAACAAATAAAACTCAGCACAAACACTACCCCCACCCTCTCCAGTACTCTGCAGGGACCAACCCACTGACTGTCCAGTTTTGGGCACCGGCCTTTCTTCCGTTGTGGGCTGTAGACCCAGACCAGCTCCCCGGCCCGGAAATGCTGCCCTCTTGTCCTGGTGTCATAGTTCCGCTTCTGTCCACCTCGTCCAGTCTCAGCTCCATCTCCTTCAGTTCGCCTCCGAGTCTGAACCTCACAGAGTCCAGGGTCTGCTCCACCTCTGCCTTCATCGAGGCCTCTCTGTGTTGGGCGTTCTGCTCCATGGTACTCCTCTCCGCTATAGCTACGCTTGCCTGCTTCTGGGACTCATCCAGCTGAGGTTTACAGGTATCCAACTCTGCTTCTGTCCTTTTCAGGTCTTCTAGAGTTTTCAAAGTCTCCAGCTGGGATTGTCTTAGCTTATTCTGGAGCTCGTTGTAACCTTGCTGCAGCGCCTTAGCGTCTCTACCCATCTCGCTGATCCTCTCCTGGTACTTGATGCAGTCCCTCTGCAGCTGCTTCTCCCTCAGCAGCTCCTCCTGCTTACCAGACTCTGCTTCTGCTCTCTCTCTGTGCTTGCCTCATGTCCTCCTCCAGCCTGGCGGCCCGGTCGCTCTCGCTCTGCGCCTCAGCCTCCAACTCGGCCCGCTCCCTCGCCAACCGCTCCACCTCCCGCTGCAGCTCGGCCAAGTGCTCCCGGTTGTCCGCCGCCTCCTGCTGGTAGTCTGCGATGCTGCCATTGAGCTGGGACAGCTGGTTCGTCAGATGCTCCTCCAGGTTGTCCTTCTCGGCTTCCAGGCTCCTGAGCAGCTCTTTGAACTGCGCCTCCCTCTTGGCACCCTCCTCCACCAGGCTCCTTTCTCTCTGTTTGCCCTCTTGGAGGCACTTCTCCAGAGAGGCCACAAGGCTCTCCTTCTCTTTACTCTCCTGGAGATCTCGCTCAAGAGAGGCCAGCTCCGCTTTGAGTCTAGCCTCCTGTTGCTGCCGCAGTTCCCTCTCTGCATTGACAGCTGCTTCCATCTCCCTCATTTTCTCCTCTAATACAACTTTAACACTTTCAGTCATTTCGGTAACCCATACAGGCTTCTCCTCCACTCTGCAGCTCCTCACAGCCGGTGGTACTTACTAGCTCCGTGACGCAGTTAGGACTCTCGTCCGGATAGACGTCCCTTGTTCGAAAAGTTCACTTCTGACACCAATGTAACGTTCCCAAGATGAGTCGGAGACAGGCTTGTAGTTATTAGGCTTTAATAACTAGTATTTGAAGACAGATGATAACAGGTCAAGTACACTTCGTGGATTTTACCGCACACTCCACTCACACTAACTTCTACCATACCCATATATATATATATAGCACTGTCTACGTCACAACTCCCCGCCCTCCCCCGTCCGCTCCACCAACCACAGGCCCGCACCTCAGCCACCATCACGGTGCAGCTCTATGATTGGCAGAGAGACGGGAATCTATCCTAGCATGCCATCAAGCATTAAAAAGTAGCGCTAGGCTAGTTGTACAGTACAGATGAGTTAACACGGAACAGTAAAAAAAAAAAACTAAGTACAGTCAACATGTCACATAATGAAATGTTAGTATTTCCCAAAATTCAATGAAATATTAAATGAAATATTTATCACAAACGCCACCTCATTTCTACTAGTGCTAGCAGTTAAGTCATATCATACAGAAAAAGCCGACTAAGGATGGCTGACACGGTCAGGTTCAGCAGATAAAAACCAAAATAACAATAAAAACACATAATCAATCTAAATCCTGCTTGTTAGTTACCCAGCATCATTGATATATAAGCTGCTAGCGATTCATTACTGAAATCTTACCTTCAAAGCTGACGAAGTCGCGCTAGCTAACTAGCAGGCAATGCTAGCAAAATTGGTTGTAACAACCAAGATAAAATATAGATAATTACGCTGTGCATATACAAATGAAGACCAGTATAAGCATCATAAAGGGCCTCTGATACAATATAGACAGTTGACAATTCAAAAGAGTTCGATATTTCAGCAACTTACCTCTGGAACTAATCAACGCGCCGTAATGTAAGTGAATGAGGTCCAACGCCCAAATGACAATATTTTTGAACTATTTCGATGTCCTTACCCCGGAAGTAGGCGCCGCCATTTTTTACAACGGAGGTCTATGGGAGTGTCGTAACTCATAGGGCTCTGGACGTACCGTTACCGTAACGGTACTTCCACACAGCAGCTTTAAATAAACAGAGTGGCAGTATTTGCAACCTCACAATGCAGGCTCAAATTCTTGTAGAGAAAAATGAATCTTTTTTTAATGCTTCACACCTCACCACCCACTTTACCACATACTCAGTTGCATAATGTATGAGGTTCAACAGTGCGAGTGCATTACTACGATAACAAGTTAATAGATTAAAAAAAACAAGATCCAAATATACTAAATAATGAACTAATTTCATCAGATAATAAGTCATTTTCTTCTCTTTCATGCTCTGCTTGTTCTTTGAAGTGGGGAGGAATCAAATGTACCATCCTTAATATTAGCCTCGATTCAATTTGAGACAAACAGTTCTAAGAGATTGTTTCTACTGCCAAATTTTAAAGCTAGTTCTCTCCATCCATCCCTTACATATGACTGTATTCAATTACTTAGCAATCATTTATCAAATAGATATTTTAAACTGTTAATCCAACCCTTTGAGGTTGTTCTGCCACAATGGCACGAGTGCTGTATTGTACCAGATACAGAAACATAACTTTCCCCTGTGGTATACTTTTATCTGCATCAAAATGCTTTTTTTCTCTTGAGATGAAGAAGTCAAAATATTATCTCTGGAAGAAGATTCTGAAAAGTAAAACTGGGTTATACTGCCATCTCGTGGACATACAATGAGAGAACAGAACACTTACTGCCCGTGTTCACTGATACAGGCTGAACAATGCCCTGTGGATGCATCACAGATTTAACAACCTATCTTTATGAATCCACTCACTGAAAAATGTGCATTCTCAGCCAATCAGGTTGAACATTATTCAAACAATAAGTGCTGCCACTATGAGAAGGCAGCAGTTGCACCATGGTCAGATTAACCCACCAGGGGGCCCTCCAGCATAAATCTATTAGATTTAGGCCAAAATTACCTTCTGTTGTGGTGATTTGTTTAAGAAATATTGAGTTGGGAGTATGCACCATATAAACTGATGCAGAGCAGGGCTCCTCTAACACAGATATCATCAGTTCACATGGTCGTTCAACGATCATGAAGGAGGTGAGGCAATTACGAGAAGGTGAGGCAATTACGAGAAGTTTGGTGACATAGTTCAAAGACAGATCAAGTCTGCTAAGGGGGATGGGAGGCGTCAATGGACGAGTCAAACAATGACAGAACAGTTTGAGGCCTGAGTCTGCGACCCGTGTGAAACCAAAAGTCAGTGTTGAGTAACTAAAGTAGCATACGTAAGCAAAGAAACGTAACATACAGTACGTGATAAACATAGGAATACTTATACAACCCAAACCATGATCTTCTACCTACAATTAAACTGGTAGATAGGGTGCCTAAACCTAGCCAGTCTGTCATCCATTCATAACGTTGGATTATGCCTACTGGTGGGTTCAGTTTGCCCCTTCTAAAGCATCAGAGTGGTGGTAACAACAACTTATCACAGCCATTTGATGACCATAATATTTCTTACATGTGCACCACCACATACTAACTAACTTACCCAATACTTGTTCCCTGGGGAAGTTGCCATATTTCTCCCAAGCATCACCAACACTCTGCAGAGCATGCTACTGAGTTAGCATCAGTTTTTTTTGTCACTGATCCCTTTGCCCTAGTAATGTGCAAAAAATGAATGATCAAATCAGGTAAGCCTGTAAAATCTGAATGGTCATGAATACACAATTTTTCTCACTTGCTTTACTGCTCATGCTGGAAACTGCTGCAGTTGCTAAGGTCTGACCTTATACTTGGTGACTGGTAATGCATTGCGGTTGAATGTGCATGCAATGCGGTTGAATGTGCATGCACTACTGTATCGTTATACAGTAGTGCATGCACATTCAACCGCAATGCATTACCAGTCACCAAGTATAAGGTCAGACCTTAATGACATGGAAAAACTGATTCTGTATTATACAGATAGTATCACAACTCTCGAGACTCAAGTTTGAAAAGTATTACAGTTTAACACATTCTGTGTCTGAATGTCTGAGTTGAATCTCTGAACTCAAAGGAATAAATAATGTGAAAAGAGTCATGCACAGTTTCTTTAAAACATTTCAAATATGCATATACATACACATTGCAGTAACGTGCCCATCGGGGTGAAATAACAAGCATTTAGGGAGTCTCTTGTTGTAGCATTGTGGGTCTGTTTCTACTTTGTCTCACATTGACTACACTGGTAAACCTTCACATATTTGTCTAAATTACGATCGAAAAAAAAGAGAACTCCTAAATCCTAATAATCTCTACTGTTGGATTACTTCCTGTATTATAACACAATAAACACTGTGCCAACATCCTTTTGTTTAAATTGTCTGTGCCTTATTAACAAGAATGAATACCCGTTCACACACAGACACACACCTAAAGAATAACAATGGAACTATTGACATTGAGTTTAAAATGCTGCTCTGTCTACAGCAGGTGGGATTTTATCTCTGTGCTACGGAGATGTTACATCGGAAATGATAATGTGAGAGTAAACATAGATAACCACAATGGAAATGAGATTAAACATCTGAGGTCAGAGTAGGTAGCGCAGTCACCGGCCCTATTATATCTAAGAGACGAGCACAATATTGGATTAGCACACTTTGGAGCTCTGATACATTTCCATAAACGACATGATGACGCACACAGAATCCTTGTGCATCTAATAGTCTATCACTTTAATATAGTTTAAAAAGATTTTGCCCCCATTATGTATATAAATATTGAAAGAAAGTTCCATCAAGTGGCTCAACCTTTTTTTGATAATCTATAGTGGATGTTTATATTTGTATCCTTTTATTTTCTGTTCCTGATTCAGGATTCATTTATATTAACAGAAGAACAGACACCAGGCTGATAAGGTTTGAAGCCGTAGAACATGTAGATAAATAGGACTTTTTAAATCAGAAGTTATGCATTATGTCCCGGATTTTGTTATGATATATATATATATATATATAATATATCATTTCCAATGAGGATCGTTTTAGAGCTTATAGAACTTTTATTTTCATTCTGTAAATCTCCACCTTATTTCAGAGCATATCAAGTTTCTCCTGTAGTAGAATTTAAATATTTTGAAGTTTTACTTCTACTGTTGTTGCAATGGCCCACCTTCAGATAATAACATACTGTACAATGCTTTTCTTAATGTACTCATTCACTTGGCAAACAAGAAAACTACTTAAACTTAGGTTATATGTAAAACATTATAAAAGGAATTTAATACATTTTTGTTAAGTAACATTTGACTATAGTGACATTTGTCATGTATTGGCATATAAGTATTTAGGCCTACCTAGAGATCAAGGCTATATCCACTACAGCGCGGATCACGGTTTAAGCCACTATAGGCGTAGTACCGGCTAGGCTAGCGGGTACTATTTCACAGTTTTTCTGGCCCCATAAAATCGAGGTTCTTAGCGGGCCAACAACCAGGCTGAGTCGGGCTGAGTGTGCCAAACTAGAGAGAGAGAATCGCTGGCAAGGGGCCTACAACTACAACAAATTGAACATATTTGACCGTGATTTAATTGTAATACACGTTTCAAAATGATGCCGAAGTAACAGCATACTGATACCGGTTAGTAAAAACCATGAATTAATGCTTTGATAAGTCTGCAGACAGACGGCAGGCGAAAAACCTTTTAAAATGCGTGTTTTCTAAATGGAAATCGGCTAAGCTAACACAGTATATGCTCCGACCGTCGTCCACACTCACAACAACGGCCTACACAGACATAAATAAACCAGCGACTGTATTCACCATGACACAGACAGTCTGTGGTTTGTACTTGTTTAACTTTTGTCTAGTTTCTGAACAGATACGAGGAGCTGTGAACTTGAGGGCTAACAGCTAACGGCTGATGTTGTTTTTCTGTGGTTCGCATTGAAGATGACGTCACGGCTCCGCCTACACTGCGCTACTATAGTTACTGCCCCAGCTACTAAACTGTAATGGAAACGCAGCATTAAGTGAGCCTGTCCTAACAAGGCCTAACTATACCGTACTAAGCCGAGCGAGGCCCTGCAATGGAATGCGCCATAAATGATTCAAGTCTTATTTTTGAAAGAAAACAACAACTACACTTTTTAATTATATGAAATAATAGATGCTAAATCACTGCAAAACAGAACACAAGCCAACAGGAAATGTAACACATTTTTGGACGCATTGTAAATGTTGACATTTTCTGGGCTTGCCTTAATAGATATGTAAATACATTTTCAAAAAACGGAGTAAAACCTTCTTGCTGAAAAGGTAATATATATATATATATAAATATAATATGATAAGAGAATACCTCAGAAACTACAAATTGCACAATCAGTATATACTGTCCTCGAAAACAAGTTGGATATCAAAGAAATGCACAATTGCTGTCAAAGACAATATCATATGAAATACATACAATGAAGTTTTCCTCTTTCCTGGTTATTGGTAAAAGTGTGTTGTTTTATGTCATCTAAAACTGTAAAGGTTTGGGTCAGTTCTGAGAGACTTAGATAAGATTTAGATTAGAAGTTTAATTCATGGAGTAACTGATACCATTTCTGCAGACTTCAGGAAGTCACTTCTAATGGAGATGTGTTTTTGAAGTAGTTTCTGCACCATGTAAACATCCCATGTCTTTAACTCTGGTTTTCTATGTCTGCACAAAGTCAGACTTGCATGTTGTGTATGTCATAGAGCAGGGGTCGGCAACAGGCGGACCGCGGTACGGACCCAGACGCCGACCTATACGGACCCGGACCTATAATCAATACATTAATAGGGGATTTCAATTTTGACGGGGCGATTCTATTTTAACCGCCGCCGACAGGGGACGAAAGAGACGAGTGAGCGATACAGGGAGAGAAACACAGAAGAAGAGACGAGATCGCGGCAGAGAGAAGCGGAGAGGAAAGTAAGTGAAGAGAATAATTAGCGATACAGGGAGAGAAGCGGAGAGGAGAGTGGACAAGCGTGTTAGCGACAGACAAATAATTACACATGGCACTCTCCAAGAAGAGGAAAGTGGACAGTGAGAACAGAGCTTTTAACCCTGAGTGGACGGACTCATTCATGTTCATCCTGCCCACTGGGAGCACAGAACCAGTGTGTCTCGTTTGTTCAGAGACCGTGGTGCTCATTAAAAGTGCCAAAACGCCACTATTCACATTCACACCGGAGTACTTTAGTTCCGTTAGTACCCCTTATGTTGCGTTCACACCAAAAAGGGTACTTAGTGCCGGGAACTTTTACCCCCATTTTTAGTGCCTGCTGAGAGGTGGTACTATCCTGGGGGGAAAAAGTGCCCCATTCCTGATTGGCTGGGCAAATTGCAAACCACGCTCCGTAAAACTCTGAAAAGTTTTGTGAAGCCGCCATTGTATTTGTGGCATTAGCATTATTAGCATTAGCCCCGCGCACCAACGGAGAGAGAATAACTTATGGCAACACAAAAAAAAACATGGGAGCGGTGGAGTGATGAGGAGGTGTCGGCGTTCTGGCGATTTACTCGGGGGACTTCCGGCCGGGGACTTCGGACGGCAGTATACATCGTGAAGTTGTTTGCGGCCTGCCAGTAAACCCAAAGCAGGAGAAGACGAAGTGACGTCAGCGGCTCATTTGCGCAATCTTCCCTCAGGGAAAAGTACTCCGGTGTGAACGCGATTGGTACTAGTGCCCTGGGGCACTAAGTACTGCAAAGTACGCGGTGTGAACGCGGCTTATGAGACAAAACACAAAGTGTTTGACTAAACATTCCCTCTCAAGTCAGAACTGAGTTCACAAAAAATAAGCAGTCTCAGAGCCCAATATGATCAGTCAAAACTAAATATCGTTCCAGGGCAGGCTAACCGAGGCTAACCAATGAGCACCTCATTTAAACTCCTGGCAGGACAAGCTCAAGCTCAATTCTCGCACTGAATTAAAAAAAAGTGAGTGAGGGACTGCAATATAAGAGGGAAAGAAAGATACACTTTAAACTGTTCAATTGTTATGATGTGTAAAGACTGATATTGTTCTATAATCGTCTGAAACTGTTAAGTCATGATGTAAAACGGTTAACAAAGAAAAAGGGAAACTCAAGCTGCTGCTACACTTTATTTTATGTATCTAAAATAAAGCACTTTTAAGATGCACATATTTTCAAAAGCTATTTTATTTATTGTCTCTATTTTATTTTTAAATGCAGCCCGAGAGGAACATTACACATATCCACAGTATTTACTGTATAGTTCAATGTTAATTGACAATAAATATTGTTATTTTTGAATTGTACTTTCTTTATTTGATTGGCAGTCAGTTGTTGATTACATGCAGACGTTGATAAAGCTACAGGCTACTTCAATATACAGTATATCACACTAATTCATAAAGCAAATTAGCCATTTTGATGTTCCGGACCTTTGCATGGGGAGATTTTCTCTAACTGGACGTCACCTCGTTGAATTTTAGTTGAATACCCCTGTCATAGAGCTTCCTCTGGTGGATTTATAGATATAGTTTTATAGAAGAGACATGTCTTTTTACACATGCAACAATCAAACTCAAACAATCAAACTCTCAAAGACCTATACTGTGTAGGAGATGTAGCAAACACGACATGACAGTATTACAATGTTATCATCCTTAGCTATATGAATGCTACATATAACTGATCTTGCACTTCCATTCTCGGTGTTTACTTCCTGCCACTTGACCCAAATAAGAATCAATAATTTCAATGACTTCCACTTTATGTGTCACTGTGCAGCTGCCGCCTTGATCGCTTTCTAGTTTCTATCCTTACAGTCGTGAAGTGCAATCTAATGTCGCCTCCTTGGCAGCATCCCCCCTCCTGCAAGGTTAAGGCAAGACATTGATTCATCCCAAATTGATTTTATTTTCCTTTCCCCTGCTTCAACCTATCAACCTACTTCACCTAGCATCGACAGCACCAGGGCTCACATTAAACTTGAACTTGAATCACGCTATGCTCGCCTTGTTGCTGGCAGTTCTTGAAAACCATTTCCATCTGCATACTCTTTTTCCAATCATGACACGGACTAAATTAAGCCAAAACAAATATCAAAATGCATTAAACAGCAGTGTCTACAAAGCATTGATAGCCAATGTGCAAACGTGGGTTTCAATGGGGAAAGTCTTATCAATGGTTTGTTAAAATTGGATGAGATGGGTTTGGAAAGATAAATAACATCTTTAGGAAAAATATACTTAAAAAAATAAAAAAGGTACTATTCTGCCTTTGCATTACAAACATATTTAGTTACAATTTACATTTTAAAAGGAAATAAAAGCCGTAAAAATGTATCAGTGTGCTTTTTTTCAATCTTTCTGTGTTAAAGTTTGTCAAGAAGACTACATTTACATTCCTAATTTTCTGTTCTTATCCTCATCTCATACCACTCAACAAAACAGCAACCGCTAAACTTCCACTGACATTGTTTTAATAGCCAGCAGGGGGTGACTCCACTGGTTGCAAATAGAATGCAGATTCTCGAGAAGTCTATGACAAAAATGACCCTTGTTCTAACTTTATTACATTTTAAACATATTCCTAATGAGTTTATGATCATAATCACTAGTTTCAAGTCCACTTAAATACATTATGATTATGATTATTATATCATTTTGTAAATGTTGATCGCATTGGGAGTAAAATAAACGATAAAGCAGGTTAGGTGCATTAGGGCATGGCTACCTTGTGATTGAGAGTTTGCTTCCATGTTTTTCTTTTGGTTTTCAGTCTTTTAATTTTACAACTTTAATTCTTTACTTTTGTTTTCAGTACATGAAAGTTAAGTGCACATTTTATTCACGCCTAGAAATGCGATATTTTGCATTCAGTTGTACTTAGCTTCATACAAAAAAACAAACAAGATGTCTTATATACATTTTATGCAATAAAAAAAAAAGTGTTGCGTTGTATTGTCACATTATTTTAACCTTTGCTGTCTTTACATGAGAATAATCCCCAAAAGGATATAAAGTACATATCCAAGCAATCTTTTCATGGATGTAGATTTTATTGTATTTAATCAAAAATGATATAGTGTCCGTCCAAGCGTGACTTGTTGGGAGCATCTGTTCTGTCCAGTTGCAATTAATCTGTAAAAACATACAGGAAGTCATAGAGGTCACCGTGCCGAGGTCAAGTCAAACATATACACATTTTTGCACATAAAAAATCAACTTGCTGGTCACTTATTCACTTTAATTGGCAGGGCTGAGGGGAGAGAAAATAAACACTTTGTAACCATCTGTGTAACCATCTGTGTCTCCAGGAAAATCACTGGGAAACTTACTGAGTCATCTATTTATTCCACTCTGCCGTCTGTCTGCCCTTTATTTTAAATTACATTTTTCTTTGCTTTTTACACCTGTCTTATAAACAGACAATTCAGTACTGTACATTATAATACTTTGGTAACACTTTCTATGGTGCCCATTTCTATAATGCATTATAAACATACTCAATATGTTTAGCCCGTAAAAGTGTCTTTGAGTATCTTGAAAAGCACACTATAAATGAAATGTATTATATTGCTATTATTATTGTAATGCATCAAAATATGCTCATAGCACTGTATACGTATTTATTAATGATGCATTATAGTAATCACAACAAATTGCTAAGCATATTTTAGTAATACTTATTATGTAATGCTTAAAGCATTAACCTTCATTGTCACACGCTGACTGATTGTGTTTAAGATTTCCTTTAGTTTTAATATATTATGATTGTCTTATAATACATTATAAATCTGATGTAATGCACTGCATTGCGATTCTAACTCTAAACTGCCATTGCATTTATCATTGGAAATGATTAAAACAATGTGTAATAAGGTGCCATAATCAGATTAAGACCCTGTTTTTGTATTTTCATAATGCATTATCCACATTGGTGCCAAAGAAAGTGTTATCAATACCCGGTACATTAACAAATGCTGTGCTGATATCTTGAATGTTGTGTTTTCAGTTGTACACATTATCTTTGGCACAATGCGTAACATCTAAGTGATAGTTAGCATGTTCATTTACAACATGTTGCTGCAGGTTTACTGTCCAGCAGAACAACAACAGGTCCATGGCAATTCAGCTTGGCTCACTCGGGATACCATTTATCTCCTGTGGAGTGACCGTCTTTGCATCAGTTCCATTATTATCCATGTTTTTATGTTTCTCAGACTGTTGGGAGACCATTTGTTCGTTAGTAAAGGTCAATCGTTTATGAATTGACACATGAGTGAGCTGCAGTTTTCTGCGAAACGACCCTCTGCAGCGAAGCAGCTCTGCGTAGGCCTTGCGGAAATCCCTGTTGAAGGCTGGATACAGGATTGGGTTAAGAGCCGAGTTAAAATAGCCCAGCCACAGGACCACAGAGTTAAGAGTATTAGGGGGGTTTGTATTTTCCTTTATGCCCATGCAGGTGAATAAGGTGAAGTAGGGGAACCAGCAGATGACAAAACCCCCCAGAACAGCTACCAATGTCACTGTAGCTTTGTGCTCCCGAGCTATGGCTGCATTTGATGCGGAGCGTGCAAACGACGGAGTGGCAGCACGAATTCGCTTCACCTGAAAAGAGCCGTAAAGCAAAGGTTAGAGACACAGAAAATGAAAGAAGTTCCATCATCAACAAGTGAATGTGACTGAATGCTATTCTTTTATATGTCCTTTCCACTAAAATGACATTCACTAAAAGAAAATCATATTTTGTATCGATTTCCTTAGACGGATACAAAAAGTGACCTTTCACATTGCGCCTGTGCATGTTTTACAGAATAAAAAACAAAACACTGACCTGTTCTCGTGCCACTCTGAATATGCAAAGATACATTCCGCACATAAGCAGCAGAGGCAGGTAAAATGTGCCAAAGGTATAAATGAGAACGTAGTTGTTATTCCATTCAAACTGGCAGTAGTATCCCTCTTTGTCCTCCCCCATGCCCCAGTCCGAGTGCTGCACTCTATAGTCTGCTGTGTTCCAGCCCAGGTGGATGGACACAAAGGACACTGCTAGTGACAAAGCCCAGATGGTGATCAAGGCCAGTGTCACCCTCAGACGGGTAACTCTCCGGGAGTAGCTAAGGGGAGCTGTAATGGCTAAGTATCGGTCCACACTGATGGCCATCAGGGTGAGGATTGAGGATGCACAGAGCAGCACATCCAGAGAGATGTAGATGTTACACAGAGCTCCTCCGAGGGGCCATTTCCCGCTGCGCAGCTCCACGCTGGCAGAAAAGGGCAACACCAGCAGGCCTAGCATCAGATCCGTCACCGCCAGGGACACAACGAAGCAGTTAGCGATGCGCCACAGTCGACGGCTGAGTCCCACAGCCAAACACACCAGCATGTTCCCACCGACGGTCAGAATGATGAAAGTCACCAGAACGAGCGAGCGGAAAGCCATGGAGATCATGGTCACCTCCACTCCTTAAACACAGTGCTGTGGTTCGTTCGCTCAGGAAACGGGCTCACCAAGGACAGGTTACTTTTCCATCAGACACCTTTCTACATGGCTCCTTTGTTTGAAGGTATTCAGGATCAGTAGTAGATCATTGAGTGTAAAGCACTTCAAAGCCATGTGTTTTCCCACAGTCCCAGGGCTGTTAACACTTTCCTGGTGATAAAAAAGAACAGTGGTTATTAATTAAAAAAAATCACGTCATAATATAGATACATTTTAATAATTGTGAATTTCAAAGTTAAGCATGTTTATCGTTCTTAGTTCATGGATCGCATTTAATAATAATCTAAAAGGAAATCATGCTTAAAATAATGTATTGACGTACATATGCGTCAGACAAAATGCATGCAAAAAAATGATACGAGTGTGCTTGCTTTGTAATTGTTACAGATGTCTAAACTGTTTGTATACATCCCTACATCTAGAAAAGATGACTTGTCTAACTTAAGGTGGTGTTGTGTAGTTTAGCTTTCTTTAAACCCAATCTTTACCATCCCTGCTACTCTTTCGGTAACTATATCCCAATTCGACCACCTTCCGAACAGACACCATACAGGTGCGTATAAATCCATTCCATCAAGGAAATAATGAAAACAAAAAAGTTAACTTGCAGAGGAACGCTGGGTAAAATCCTAAGAATAAACATTATCATTTATAATAATTTGCATATTCAAACATAAGCAACATCAGTAGTACAATCCATTATTGTTTAACCAGATTCACAAAATCTCAGTTTTCCTCATTTAATGACAATGCTGATGTTTAGGCTTTGGTTGACATCTTAAAAGGTCTCATGTCATGCTTTTCCAGTTATTACCCATCCCCTTGTGTGTTATGAAGGTTGTTCTGCATGTAAACGGTCTGCAAAGTCACCAACCCTCAAAGTACACCCTGTAGCGAGTAAAACTCCAACACAGAAAAGACCTGTCTATGCTGCCCCAGAACGCCTCGTTGGAGATTTCTCTTTTCTTCCTGGATAGTTACAGTTCATAATTACACTCATGTAACTTTACTACCACAAATTAAAGATATTTTACATATGATTCATGATTTAGCCTAAGGGGGGGGCAGGAGCTCCAACAAGCCGTTTAGGACAGAGTGAATACACATACTATACAGAGATGCTGTATGAGAAACCAATGTGAGTTTGGAAAATTGCACAATGTACATCTATTATAGTAGACCTCAACAATGGAATTATGATCAGTAGAAATGGCCATGACATGGGACCTTTAAGAGTTATATACTAAAGCCCCTAAACCAGGGGTCCCCAAACTTTTTCCTGTGAGGGCCACATCACTTTTCCCTTCTCTGATGGGGGCCGGGTCAGTTTGTAACAGAAAAAGTGTGACGATCGCATGGGTGTCTAAACGTAAACATTTATTGTTTTCTAGAAAGCCACACATAACCAAATATTAATAACCCTTTCCGGGATCTTCACAGAAAAAAAGTCAGGAAATAAATAATAACACTATTAATGAAATAAATAACACTATTTATGAAATAAATAATAACCAAATAACCCTCTCTGGGTTCTTCACAGAAAAAAGTCCATTGAAAATTACTGTAACTTTCTGTTGTGCTGTGCACAATCTTAACAGGTAAAAGTTTAGCTTAGTTGTCAGAGCAGAATCTCTCAAAATAAACGTGGATTTACGTAAAAAAAACTATTTTTTCGGGGTTCGGGTGTTTTGTTTGATTTTAAACAAACAAAGTCTTGGCTTTCAGAATATGAAACTTTTATTTCCTATTTATTTCTCACTCGCAATCTGCTCTTCCGCAGCGCCGCCCCCCCCCCCTCACTCCGCTGAAATTATGAATGTAAGAGTATAGTAATCATAGATAACACTGCAGGGTCCGTTACAGTTTGTTTTCATCTGATTTCAATTAAACAAAGTCTTGGCTTTCAGAATATTAAACTTGTTTCGGCAAATTCAGATGATAAATACAACTTTGAAGCTTCGGCATAATTACAAGCGGAGAACGGCAGGCATAACAACAGCCGGTGTTTCTCGTGAGTGTTTTCCCCGGGAAACAAACACAATACACACAAACGCAAAATTACACAAGCACACACACTCACACGCACACGTATACACACACACTCGCGAGCTTCCCCTCCAAACGAAAATATCTTCCCTCGGTAGTATTTTGATCATTTGCTCCGCTAATAATGAATCGGATCGATCAGATCGATGGATTCCAGAGAAGAGACAACTTTGAAGGCCTTTTTCTCAAAATGATGACTCGGTGACAGTCATTATATAATGTGACATATTTCGCTTAATATTTGAAGTACAAAAACAATCTTGATATCATTAGAAAGCTAAGAATATCCTCTTTCCAACAGTGTATACAACTCAAAAGGTGTCTTCGGGTCAATGCGACTGATTTCGATAGAGCAGGTCACAACATTTTGACAGGGGCTAGTCTAGGATTTGCGTGGCAAGACTGAAAAAAAAAAAAAAAAATAATAAAAAAAAAAAAAAAAAATCATAATGCGTCTCTGGTATTGTTCAGGGGGCCGGGCCAAATGTGGAGGTGGGCCGTACCCGGCCCGCGGGCCTTAGTTTGGGGACCACTGCCCTAAACTGACAAAACTGACAGTCTTATGAACAATACAGAGGGACTAGTTTTGGTTCTAAACGTGATATCTGCAGGATTTAGGCTGTCCTACACAGGAACACTGATCATTGGTATAACAAGAGATAAAGGGAATAGGCCTCAATATAAACATATAATGAGGTTGTGGAGCTCTTTCCTATAAAAGGAAACATTTAAAAGAGACAAAGAGAGATACAGCATATCAAGCAAGTGTGGGCTGTATATTGCATCACTCTCAGGCTAATTCAAGACAAGATCTTAAAAAACGATAAAACATTCTGCCAAAGTCTTAGGAGTAAAGTTAACAAGAGAAACCATTAGCTACTTTTGGAATGTTAAGGAGATGCATTTATATTTTCCCTGATGACTTTGCATCCACAAATAAAGCCATTCTCTATTTACGATAAACCCGTTGAATATTAAAGTATGTATACAAGAGTAAAATAAGATCCATCTGGAGCACCAAACTGGCGTTTTACTCTGAGGTGAAAGCTCTAGCTGTCTTGCTTTACAGGGAAGCTTTGCTATTTCATTTTTAAATTAGAAATGCATCTAAAAATAACAAATCCTTTTAACAAGTGCAACCTCAAACGGAAACTTTTAACAACAGCAGGAATTATGTTTTATGATATTAATCCAATATGTTTGTTTATATTTCACACGTTGCTCTTGCATCACCAGCATGCATTACATGTCATCTGTGGAAATGTTTCAAGAAACCTTAAGGGTTACTTTGGTATATTGTCATATTAATTTAGATACTATTGTTTGTTTTAGGTTTCTATTGCTTGTTCTTATTCAGGGTATATGCAGGAATCCTGATGTCAAATGTAATACCTTTTAAGACCTTTTTTAAGACCCTTTCCATACATTTTAAGACCTCATCGCAACTTCGAGTTCTAACCGGTTACATTGGCGACACACTTTACCTCACATTTACTATATTGATTGTAAGATAGCACAGCTAAACAGAGTGCAGACAGACTACTGAAGCCTCCACTCCACATGAACTTCAACCTATCTGTGAAGGTCAGGTTTAATGCAGTATGCTGCTTTGTTGCTTCTGTACTCTGTGCTCTTTCATTCCAGTAGAACTCCTCAGAAACCAGTAGAAACCAGTATTTGACCAATAAACAAAACAATTGACAAAACTTTGAACTATGAAATATATTAAACTTTGGTGAGCTTCAGCGGGGTAATGCCATATAGGAGCTCCCTCACAAATACCCAGGGGTTAAATTGGGCTGGGGCTGTCCGGGGCTAAGCCCGGCACATAGGACGATGCTCTGACGTCATCACCCTCACACATTTGTCATATGTTTACAAAAAACGATATATATGTTAAGACTTTTCTCGTTCTTAATATAGACTATATTTAGGGTCGATATGTGTTGACCTTACTTTAAAATAGCAGATCTCTGTGACCGGATATAGTTTGGCTTAGACCCCGGCCCCACGAGGACGCATACAGTAAAACGCATACGCAAACGCAAAAAAGTCTTCCGTTCACACGCATTCGATTCATTAACGTGTCCGTTCACACTAGACCGCTGGAAATGCTGGAAACGCTGTAGTACATATGCCAGGCCTGTAAGTGGCGCTGCTGCCGCCACAACATACACCAAAAGCAGCGAAGAAGACCCAGGAGCATGGTTGTCATGGTTGCCTTTCTGTTTATTCTCCGCGGTGGACGGCGTGTTCTCCTGCTGTATATCTCTCAGGTAGTCCACGACGCCATCTGCGATCGATTAACTTGTGGACAATGATCCCTCGCTCCCTTGCCTCCTTCTGGCTTGTTAAGTGGCCTGCCTCACACAGGGTGACTGGCTGTCCCACATGATGGGGCCTGCCGACATGGCCACTGTCATACAGATCATAAATCAAAGCCCTTGATTGGTCTCTGTGTGTCATTCAAGCTCGGGATAACCTCAGCTCAGGTGAGGTAAAGGACTCTGAGTGTTTAGATAGTTAACTTAGTCTAAGTTCTCAGTGGGTCTCAAACGATGTGGTCTCCATTTATGTAAACACTAGGGATGTGCATCTCCATCACTGAGGCCGATGCGATGCGCATCTCGATACGTTGCCACGATACGATACATTAACGATACATTTGAAACACTAGGCGATGCGATACGATACAATTCACCCCTGTTGCGATACAGTTCGATACGATTTGATTCAACATTATGCGATTTGGTGCGATACGATGCGATTCAACACGATGCAAAAATAATGATACTTCAATATGGTACGACAGAGGATTTTTGTTTTATTCCTTATATGCAGCAAATCATACATTAACAAAAAAGTGCTTTACATATTTGGTACTGCACATCCCATCATGCCGTTTATTTTTTTGCCTTTAAAAGCTCTCCAGAGTACAATTCTATAACACCTCACAGTCCACATCCAACAATGTAAGGATGCATTGCTCATGATTAACAATGTGAAAATAACAGCTACCATAGTGCAATGCCCATACAGCTGCCAGCCTGATGTGCTTAACACTCATTCATAGGCTAACTCACCAGTGAGCAGAAAGCAGTGGGTTCTATATGAACAATAAAGAATACAAATAACCTTTCACAAACAGGTATTTCATAACTGCTTACAGTAAGGAAGACATTTACATTATTATTGGCCGTCACAGGCTGCTGTAAACTAAACACCACTCTCTCTGACAGAACACCTCACTGAGTGATTTAACTCATATGTCTAACTTTCAGGTTTCTCTTTTCAGCCGCAGACCCCATGTCGCCTCTTTATGTGCGTCGCTAAGTTCCTCGTACTACTTGTGTACTTTAAAGCGGCTCGGCATCGTTAACAATTTGCGAGCGATTTTTCAAGTTGACCGTCTGTAGTATATAGTGCCGCGCACATATACCATCAGGACGTTACTGATGGGGTGCGGCTGCGGAGTGATACTGTGTGTATGCAAGCCCGCATCTAGGACGGATCTATGTATCATGGCTGTAGACCTGTTAAGTAATAAAGATACCTCATACAAAGGTCTACGGATACCTTATTACTCTCCATGACCTGCGGTCAACTATATAGCATAAAGGACTATTACACCGTCTTTCTTGAACAATCCGAAGTGTTGCCAAACGTTTGATTTGTAGGTATTTTTCGGTGAGCTGTGTTTCTCTTTCTCCTCAACTTCCGTGTGTGTTGATAACTGAGACTCTCGGCCTCCGTAGTGGCAAAGCAAATATCAAAGATCGTCTCTGCTGAGCGTTGACAAGATGAGGGAATTTTATATGAATGAATCGGTTTTTTACCGATGCAAAGACGCTACGCAATCGATGCATCGCGAGTTCAACCCGGTTCAACCCAAACTGTAGCCGATGTGCACTCTTTCAACCGGTGCACTCGCATCTTGAACATTTATGCCGGTGCACCGATGCGAATCGGTGAATCTTAACATCTCTAGTAAACACATATTTCCATTTGAGAGGGTAGTGATTGGTCTAATGCAGGGGTCCCCAAACTTTTTCCTGTGAGGGCCACATAACTTTTCCCTTCTCTGATGGGGGCCGGGTCAGTTTGTAACAGAAAAAGTGTGACGATCGCATGGGTGTCTAAACGTAAACATTTATTGTTTTCTAGAAAGCCACACATAACCAAATATTAATAACCCTTTCCGGGATCTTCACAGAAAAAAAGTCAGGAAATAAATAATAACACTATTAATGAAATAAATAACACTATTTATGAAATAAATAATAACCAAATAACCCTCTCTGGGTTCTTCACAGAAAAAAGTCCATTGAAAATTACTGTAACTTTCTGTTGTGCCGTGCACAATCTTAACAGGTAAAAGTTTAGCTTAGTTGTCAGAGCAGAATCTCTCAAAATAAACGTGGATTTACGTAAAAAAAACTATTTTTTCGGGGTTCGGGTGTTTTGTTTGATTTTAAACAAACAAAGTCTTGGCTTTCAGAATATGAAACTTTTATTTCCTATTTATTTCTCACTCGCAATCTGCTCTTCCGCAGCGCCGCCCCCCCCCCTCACTCCGCTGAAATTATGAATGTAAGAGTATAGTAATCATAGATAACACTGCAGGGTCCGTTACAGTTTGTTTTCATCTGATTTCAATTAAACAAAGTCTTGGCTTTCAGAATATTAAACTTGTTTCGGCAAATTCAGATGATAAATACAACTTTGAAGCTTCGGCATAATTACAAGCGGAGAACGGCAGGCATAACAACAGCCGGTGTTTCTCGTGAGTGTTTTTCCCGGGAAACAAACGCAATACACACAAACGCAAAATTACACAAGCACAAACACTCACACGCACACGTATACACACACACTCACGAGCTTCCCCTCCAAACGAAAATATCTTCCCTCGGTAGTATTTTGATCATTTGCTCCGCTAATAATCAATCAGATCGATGGATTCCAGAGAAGAGACAACTTTGAAGGCCTTTTTCTCAAAATGATGACTCGGTGACAGTCATTATATAATGTGACATATTTCGCTTAATATTTGAAGTACAAAAACGAATCCTGATATCATTAGAAAGCTAGGAATATCCTCTTTCCAACAGTGTATACAACTCAAAATGTGTCTTCGGGTCAATGCGACTGATTTCGATAGAGCCGGTCACAACATTTTGACAGGGGCTAGTCTAGGATTCCCGTGGCCAGACTGAAAAAATAAAAAAATAAAAAAATCATAATGCGTCTCTGGTATTGTTCAGGGGGCCGGGCCAAATGTGGAGGCGGGCCGTACCCGGCCCGTGGGCCTTAGTTTGGGGACCACTGGTCTAATGGATAGTGAGGTGGGCTGAAGATCGGAAGGCTGTGAGTTCAAATCCCGCCAGGAACACCACCACTAGTGTGCCCTTGAGTAAGGCACTGAGCCCTTAGTTACTCCAGGGAGAATGTCCCTGTAATCGGTCATTATAAGTCGCTTTGGATAAAAGCGTCAGCTAAATGAAATGTAATGTGATTAGTAAAATATGCATGAATACATAAAAAAAAAGTTAACTAGGTGAAAAAAGGTAAGATACACTTTTAAAACTTGTTGAGAGAAAACTAGTCTTTGCTCCTGCCTCAAAGAGGAGCAGGGGGGAGAGGAGGGAGGAGAGGCTGATTCAGGAGCACAGACACACTCACAACTGTAAATGAACCAAAAATAAATTAATAAACAAGTTTCAGTGTGTTTTTCACATTAGAAATGGTATGTTATTGGTTATGGCCATGATTTTATGATTATTGAAATGTATACAGTTCTGTTTAATATAGGTGTTTCCATAGATCTAGTCTCTTTATGTTCCCCTCAAAATGCACCAGATTGATGCATTTAACTCCAAAATAAAAAAAAAAATCTTTTTTTAGCCGTAAATAAAGTCACCAGAAACAGACGGGACATTTCGAGATTTCGGATGGCCGAAGACACTACACTATCCATAATCCCCAGCTATCGTTTGGGACTACAGTCCCGTTGACAAATCCCGTGATGTTGGAGTGGCAGTGCGCCAAGGTTACGCCGAGCGTCAAGCTCTTTGAAATGGAACGAAACTACGGCAGACTATTCAAAACTGGACTCGAACGCCACCCGAGAACTACACATGCTGGCTATTGTGTTTTGCAACATGTTCTCTATGGCACGTCTCTACTGGGAATTGTAGTTTTAAAAGACGTTTTTCCCAAAATTAGAAGTTGACAGTATTAAACTGTGTACAGCCCTGGAAGTTTAGGCGATAGGAAACACATTGGTGTGTACACATTTAAAACATGTAATTACTAAATGGGTGAAAATCGCTTGTATCCATAATGGGCAGCATTAATATATACCCACATGACAGCTCATTGCTATTTTGTAATTCTACTCCACTACAATTCAGAGGTTAACCTGGTATTTTTACTCCACTACATTTAGTTTAGTTACTTTGCAGATTCTGATTAATGATGTGAAATATAAACAACCCTTAAAGCAGACTTTAGTTACACCTGAGTAAAATTCAGGGAAAGGTGATTGTCAAGTGCCAACAATCAGGAGAGATATTTGATTGTTGGTGCTTGAGAAGACTAAACATTTATCTGCAGATCTCTATAAAGTATATTCATTACTCGTTATTCTCTACTAATAGTTAATTAAAAACTGTATAATGGCTATTTTGCACATCCCTTTCAAGATTTCAAGATTTTCTAAGGTTTATTGATCATATACACAACTTGGGTCGCAGGTTCCTCAACAGTGCATTACAAGACATCTATCAATATGTGTGTATACCTCCACCATTAAACTGTTATATTCTGCACATTTCTTATACTATCTACATACATAAGAGTATAATTAATGTATATATAATATCAGTTAAAATAAGTGCTTCAACATAGTTAACATTGCAGGAAAGCAATATATTATATGTTAAGTACTTTGGGGGTATCTATCTACAGATAGATATATTAAGCCTGACAAAGCTTTTTTCTTATTTGAAAGAAGACCTTAACCTAAAGTATTCTTTAATGTGTTAATAAAGGTTAATTCGTTTTTCTGTTTTGCACATCCTCCTATTAATATCTTTGTACATCCGGCACTAAACTGTTTTATTGTAGAGATCACTTATAGTATCTTCTTGACTTTTTATATTCTATATTTCTATCATTGACCTTCTACTTTCCCCCTATGAAAGTATGTACTCTTAATATTTTTTTCATCAAATAACATTATTCAACAAAAATAATTCAATAACGTGCTTTAACCACTAGGCGGTGCACACAAGGTACACAGCATACTAATAATAACTTTGAATTATTAGTGTAGGACACTTATATGTATAACATCTGAAGATGTGTAGTTTTATTCATGTTTTTACATAATTTTACAGGATATTGCGATACTATTTCTCATGTTTTACTTCTAACATTAATATCTGATTTGTAAAACATCACAGACAGAAAGGTATATCCATCATTTAATGGTAAGCTATTGAAATTGTGATTCCATAGATGTGTCTCCCATCACCCAAATCCCCTGACTATTCTCTCAACTCAGTATTTACATTCTTATATTCAAAGAAAATCAGTAATATCTTTAAAAACTACAAGTCCTTTTCTATCAGCTCTGTACCGTTATGGTGTAAATATAACCTATCTACCAATTGGATCAAATATAAAAGTCAGCTGAATTACTATTGACACTGCAAGGAGACGTATTTTGTGAAAAGAAATTGAAGATGTTGTTTAATTGTTGATATATTTATGATCCACGTCAAGTATTCAGTTTTGGCGGCAGTTCTCCTGTTTGTCTCTCTCATCAGGGCTCTATAAATAAAGAACTACGGCAGATGTGTAATATTTAATGCAGCCGAACCGTGTATTACAATGCCGTTATGTGATGACTTCCAAAGAGAAAAGCAAGAACACTCTGAATTAGGTATTATTTTATTTTTCGTTTTCGGATATCATATCTTATTAACACCATATCCCAGCGTGCATTGCGGCTAAAACATCCAATCAACGAGCTTCAAGCTGAGGATCTTGGGTAATCAGTTCGGTGGGTTTGTGGTGTGTATCGCTCGAAATGTCCCGTCTGTTTCTGTTGACTTTATTTACGGCTAAAAAGCCCAAGATTATAGAATTAAACGAATAAATAAAAACAAGGATAATTGTGTGTTATTGTTGAGTAAATAACAGTGTGTTATTTAGAAAAGAATAACAAATTAGAAGGAAAAGATTTGTAAAAAATACAGATTTCAGTATTTTGAGGCTCTAAGCCCCATTTATTTTCCTTACAGACGGGGAAAAAAGTCAGACATTATACGATTTAAAATAAAAACAAATAAATAAAAAGATAAAACACTGGCATGTAATTTACGTTAGAATAAATAGAATGGTTTTGAATAATAGATGAGAGTAAAATCTACGTCACTTTACAGCCCCGCCCACTTTTGGGGAAACCAACGCTGTCATTTGAACAGCGATCAAGCCTGAAGCCACAGAGCTCTTCTTTTACTGTCCTTTCTTCTTAGAGGAAGTACAGAAACACGTAACTCTGGATTTGTTTTAATGTTTGAGGTGCAATAAACGACACAGCAGCTTTTTGGCATGTTAAAACTATTATTTTCTGCCTCGCTCATGAGAGTAACAGCTGCCGAAATTACAGCCTCGCCTACTGATTTTAATTTAACCATATATCGAGCCCGATTCTTGATTTCAAATGTGTGCTCTAAAATGATATCGATATACTTTATTAATCCCCGTGGGGAAATTGTTTCTCTGCATTTGACCCATCCTAGTGTTAGGAGCAGTGTGTTGCCATTTTGAACGGCACCCGGGGAGCAGTGTAGGGAACGGTGCCTTGCTCAGGGACACCGGTACACCTCGGTAGCACTTGGTCTTGCCGGGACTTGAACTGGTGATCTTCCAGTTGCCAAGCCAAGTCCCTATCGACTTCGCGACCACCGCCCAAAAAATTATATTTATAAATGACTATTATCATTATTATAAGCAAGACAATAAATGGCAAAGATATGTAGAAAATAAACGTATTTAAGATACGTTCATAACGAACGTAACGTGGGAGAAAATACGTTTCTAGAAGATATGTAGAAAATAAACGTATTTAAGATAAGTTCATAACGAACGTAACGTGGGAGAAAATATGTTTCTATTAGATATGTAGAAAATAAACGTATTTAAGATAAGTTCATAACGAACGTAACGTGGGAGAAAATATGTTTCTAGAAGATATGTAGAAAATAAACGTATTTGAGATACGTTCATAACAAACGTAACGTGGGAGAAAATACGTTTCTAGCTAACGTAATTGAGAATGCAGTTTAGTTCTGTGGGAACGTATTTGAGATACGTTCATAACAAACGTAACGTGGGAGAAAATACGTTTCTAGCTAACGTAATTGAGAATGCAGTTTAGTTCTGTGGGAACGTAATTTTTAGGAGACAGGGTTGGTATAACACATGTAGAAATGTTGACAATGAAGCTGACGTTGACCCCATAATGCACAACAATTAATAGCAAAATAAAACCTTTGTACTGTTTGCAAAAGACTACGGTTTCTGTGCCAAAGTGCATGGACATAGCATAAACCTGATGGTCAAAGGGGAAGTGCACCAGCTGCTCTCAACCCTTAATTAGGAGCCTGGTAGTCTGAATAACCTGGAATCAACTCATATACTTTATACATTACTCTTAAACAAGGATTTGACATTAACTGAGCCGATTGGGGAAGACTTTGCTGAGTGTCTCTTTTTTGGTAATTACTGGTCAACATATTTACAATTGATAACCAGTCAAATGCACAGGCACATCTTTAGAAATATACATTTATGTTGGTTCTGACATCATGGATCCTTATTGACTAGCTTGTTTGTGACATAATGCAATTGAAATAGCATACATATGTTCTTTAATTTAAAATAAGTCCCCCAACACATAATATACTGATCTCCTTTTTCAGTTTACTTTTTTTAAAGTAACACTTGTGTACACACCTTCCGCCTCTGATATCATATAATATGACACTCAAAAGGCATTGTTTAACTTGGCAAATATTCATTATTAAAACACACAGTGATACAAATGCAATATTTTATGGTTATTACAGATGTCCAAATGTATGACACCTGTTAAACAAAAACAAACCGCTTGCTCTTTCATATTTAGCTTATTCTTTATATGTCAAATGTATGGTATCTACAAACATAATGACGAACAGATTGCTGGGTTGTTTTGTTTTATGAGTTAGTGTCATCCATTCAGGGTTTTCCAAAAACGATATCATCCCTGACAGATATGATAAAATCAAGTGTATACTTTGACAGTGATAACAACAGTGACAATAAAGTTATATTGTTTGGGTTAGGGTAGACACAATTATAATGGTGTTTAACAGACATTTGTATAATGATGCATGGGATAAGGGCCTTTTTGTACAGATGTTTGCCTTTCAGATGACATACTGGTTTACTTGTTGGTAGGCCTACATTTTGTTTGTGAGGTAAGCAGCCTGAATGAAATATCTGTAGACAATATTCAGGACGGAATAAAAGTATGGTGCTGCAAACCATGTTTCACGGTTATTCTTTGTAAACTATTTATTTATTGAATTATTTACTCCTAGAAAAAATTGCTAGTCAAACCCTGGTCAAAGGACAGCATTGTGTTCATTGTAGTAAATATGCAAATACAACTAGGGATGCTCCGATCGATCGGTCACCGATCGAGATTGGCCGATACTCACTCTCTACCGATCGATCGATGCTCTCTAAACATGCCGATCGCGAGAGCCGATCGCATGAAGTAAAATACATGACACTTTTCTCTGTGCGCGGCAAAACAAGCTCGCCAAAATGGCTTCACCAGTCTGGCAGTATTTTAAGGTGTTCGAAAAAGACAGTAAAATAGCGGTATGCAACGTGTGTGTGAAGCAGAAATCCTGCAGCTCCACCCGCTGTGACGGACCGGTGAGCGGAGCGAAACACACAAGAGTTAGACCTAACACACTTAGCTATTTTATCTACCTCTGGAACTAGCTAAACTAGTTATTAATATATGTATTCTTCGGGTCACTCATCACTGGATCAGTGAGCTGCATGAGATACTGACAGGCTGTCAGGAGAGGGAGAAAGAGGGGGAGAGAGCGAGGGAGAGAGGGAGAGAGAGCGCTTCCGCTCATTTCTCCCGTGTTATTATCCAAAGTGAATGTAAACTTGAATAATGTACATCATTTGAATGTAATAATTAGTTGATTGTTGTTTGTGGAAGCTCCAGTGAATGAGCCCCATTAACTGAGTTTTAAACATCACTTTAAATGGAAGTTTAAAGTGATGTTTAAAACTTCCATTTAGGCCCGCCCACTCGATCGGATCGCATCGGCCGATACTGATTCCGGCGATCGGCCCCAAAATTGGCGATCGGAGCATCCCTAAATACAACAGTCCATCAAGATATAATAGGTATCTAAAGGATACAAACATTGACGAAGGTGTATGCATCAACAATTTCAGATGTTAGCATTTTTGTTACAGTACATCAAATGGGCCCAGATATGTAAAAGGACCTAAAATAACTACCTTGCTAAATAGGAGAATTTTGCATACCATTGTCATCGTTCTGCATCAATTTGTAGTTGTTTTGTGTAATTATGAAGTCATTTTGCAGCGTAGCAATTGTTTTACAAATGTTGGTATTTTCGCACCTTTGGAGTGCTTAAGAATATTTTTATTAATTAATTGTATTTATAATATAGAGGTTTTTCTTTTTATTGTCATGTACATGTGGTCGCTCAACATGTCAATATTTATGGCCCTGTGTTCAAATATAAAAGTAAAAAAACCAACGTTTCTACACTACAGACTTTTTTTAGTACCAAAAACAGCAAACATTTCTGTGAGCTTTAGCTTGTCTCAAATACAAATAATTCACTTGTTTCCTCAGGCGAATAGTTACATAATTTATAGTAGCAATGTTTCAGTTGTACCTGGCCATTCAGGGAATTCAAGGTCTTAATGTTTTTTAATAATGTCAAAAGATGACCCTCAGGGATGAACACTTCTTGTTTCCATGGTGACATTGGGTTGTTCACTACTGACAGAGTTAACATCGAGTTGCAGCTGTCGTTAGCCTGCTGCTCCCTTGATGCTATGAACCAGACTTCACACTGGTAGAGGATTTCATATTAAACTCAAATACTAACCATGTTGGTCTCCTTTTTCATATTGCCTAGTTGTAACAGAGCTTATCAGGTGAAACACAACACCATTGTTCCATGATGAGAACATGAGATCTTTTGAAATGTCATTGAATAATTAATTTGATTCCCAGACAGTCAGAAGCCTCTTTAACACATGCAGTGCAAACCTGAAGTTATCTAGAATTACCTGGTAAAGCTGTATGGGAAAGTGGTTCAAATTATTTAACCGGACTTTAACACAGATTAGACAGATTTAAACAGATTAACCCTGCCAGTACAAAGTCTGTGTAATTGAGCAATGCGTGAATAGAGCCGCTCATTGTCAGGGGCTCTTACAGCGAGTGGTGGGTGTTTTCTACTGTAGCTGATGTAAAATGGTAAAATATATATTAATATATAAATATAAACACATTTGAAGGTGAAGAAGAAGGGTCACATACAAAAATGATGTCCAAATGGTTGGTGGAATTTTTGACGGCAATGGCAGATAATGAAATTGTCCAACGAATTCAAGAAACGGTAAGTAGCTACGTGACCATAATGAAATCTGCTTCCTGTCTTGCCTCCTCAACGCTCTACATGGTTCCAGCCTTCACCTAAACCAAACAAAGTTACACTTACAAAATGTTCCAGACGTGAATCTCCAGAAACTTTTCAGAGCTCATATGAAAATGCAGCTCAACTATGACAAGTTTATAATAATCTGCTCTAATTTTCTATTACATAAGAAGAATGTAACAGAAAATAAACATGTAGTTGCATGACTAATATATTTATCATTATTATTAAGTTATATTGGCTGTTTGTGCAATACGCAGCATTGCCCATTGCCTACGTTATTGCTTGTCTCATCTACAGTGAATCAAATACATCCTGTTTCTGTTTGGCATCTGTTAATAATGATAGAAGTATGTATATCTGTACACAAAGGACAGAGAACAGGTCGGGGAATAAAAAGCATCATTGAATACATTTCCCTCCTCACCTCATACCTCAAAGGCAAGGCAAGACAAGGCAAGGCAGTTTATTTATATAGCACTTTTCAACACAAGGCAATTCAAAGTGCTTTACAAAAAATGAAAGACATTAAGAAAATGGCATTTAAAATCAGTCATTAAAAAGAAAAGCTAATAAAATAAACATTAAAATAAAAAATACATGGATAAAAGTTACAGTGCAGTCTAAGATATGAATAGTTAAATTAAAAGCAGCGACAAAAAGAAAAGTATTCAGCCTGGATTTAAAAGTATTAAGAGTTGCAGCGGACCTGCAGGTTTCTGGGAGTTTGTTCCAGATATTTGGAGCATAATAACTGAACGCTGCTTTACCATCAAATCAAGTTTTATTTATATAGCACATTTATAAACGATTTTTGGTCGAGCCAAAGTGCTGTACATATAATAAAATTAGCCTACGGTAGAGACACTTTACAACAAATACAACAGCACAGATTGTTCAGAATATCAGTATGAGAAAAAACAACACCCTCTGTCCTTAGACCCTCACATTGTACAAGGAAAAACTTCCAGAGAAAAACCCACAGTTTAAGGGGAACAAATGGGAGAAACCTCAGGGAGAGCAACAGAGGAGGGATCACTCTCCCAGGACGGACAGACGTCCATGTTTAGTCAAAGACCGTACCTACAGGGTAACTTGGAGAGGGTCTGAGTCCGACCCTTGTCAATTAACTACAGGGGTCCCTCATGGCTTTGTTCTTGGTCCCCTCCTCTTCTCCTTGTACACAAACTTGCTCGGATATGTCATTAGCCCGCATGGTTTTTCATACCATTGCTAAGCTGACGACACCCAATTAATTCTGTCCTTTCCCCGCTCAGAAACCCAGGTCATCATACGCATCTCTGCTTGTCTAGCGGACATCTCTCAGTGGATGTCTGCTCACCACCTCAAGCTCAACCATGACAAGATTGAACTGCTTTTCCTTCCGGGAAAAGATTGTCCCACTCTTGACCTGACAATCAACATCGGCACCTCTATTGTTTCCCCGACTCAGACTGCAAGGAATCTGGGTGTGATCCTAGATAACAAACTGTCCTTCACTGCAAACATCGCTGCTACAACCCGCTGCTGCAGATACACGCTTTACAACATCAGGAGGATACGTCCCCACCTGACCCAGAAAGCGACGCAGGTTCTGGCCCAGGCTCTCGTCATCTCACGCCTAGACTACTGCAACTCCCTCCTGGCTGGTCTACCTGCATGTGCCATCCGACCTCTGCAGCTCAACCAGAATGCAGCGGCTCGTCTGGTCTTCAACCTTCCTACATTTTCCCACACCACGCCGCTCCCTTCACTGGCTTCCGGTAACTGCTAGAATCCACTTCAAGACAATGGTACTTGCGTACCATGCTGTGAATGGATCTGGCCCTTCCTACATCCAGGACATGGTTAAACTGTACACCCCAGCACGTGCACTCCACTCTGCATCAGCCAAACGGCTCGCTGCACCCACACTGCGAAGGGGACCCAAGTTCCCATCAGCAAAAACACGTGGGTTTGCTATCCTGGCTCCAAAATGGTGGAATGAGCTCCCCATTGAAATCAGGACAGCAGAAAGCTTGCACATCTTCCGGGGGAGACTGAAAACTCATCTCTTTCGACTCCACTTCGATCAATAGAATTACTAACAAATAATTGCTAACAAAGCACTTAAATATACTAATAAAGGGCTGGCTTATCTAAAACCAGTTGAGTAGCACTTGAAATGTTTTAGCTCTATGAAACCTGATGTACACTGAACAAAAATATAAACGCAACACTTTTGTTTTTGCTCCCATTTTTCATGAGATGTACTTAAAGATCTAAACATTTTTCTATATACACAAAATAACCATTTCTCTCAAATATTGTTCACAAATCTGAAAAAATCTGTGATAGTGAGCACTTCTCCTTTGCCGAGATAATCCATCCCACCTCACAGGTGTGGCATATCAAGATGCTGATTAGACAGCATGATTATTGCACAGGTGTGCCTTAGGCTGGCCACAATAAAAGGCCACTCTGAAACGTGCAGTTTTGCTTTATTGGGGGGGTCTGGGGGGGTCCGAAAACCAGTCAGTATCTGGTGTGACCACCATTTTTCTCACGCAGTGCAACACATCTCCTTCGCACAGAGTTGATCAGGTTGTTGATTGTGGCCTGTGGAATGTTGGTCCACTCCTCTTCAATGGCTGTGCGAAGTTGCTGGATATTGGCAGGAACTGGAACACGCTGTCGTATACACCGATCCAGAGCATCCCAAACATGCTCAATGGGTGACATGTCCGGTGAGTATGCTGGCCATGCAAGAACTGGGATGTTTTCAGCCTCCAGGAATTGTGTACAGATCCTTGCAACATGGGGCCGTGCATTATCATGCTGCAACATGAGGTGATGGTCGTGGATGAATGGCACAACAATGGGCCTCAGGATCTCGTCACGGTATCTCTGTGCATTCACAATGCCATCAATAAAATGCACCTGTGTTCGTCGTCCATAACATACGCCTGCCCATATCATAACCCCACCACCACCATGGGCCACTCGATTCACAACATTGACATCAGAAAACCGCTCACCCACACGACGCCACACACGCTGTCTGCCATCTGCCCTGATCAGTGAAAACCGGGATTCATCCGTGAAGAGAACACCTCTCCAACGTGCCAGACGCCATCGAATGTGAGCATTTGCCCACTCAAGTCGGTTACGACGACGAACCGGAGTCAGGTCGAGACCCCGATGAGGACGACGAGCATGCAGATGAGCTTCCCTGAGACGGTTTCTGACAGTTTGTGCAGAAATTCTTTGGTTATGCAAACCGATTGTTGCAGCAGCTGTCCGAGTGGCTGGTCTCAGACGATCTTGGAGGTGAACATGCTGGATGTGGAGGTCCTGGGCTGGTGTGGTTACACGTGGTCTGCGGTTGTGAGGCCGGTTGGATGTACTGCCAAATTCTCTGAAACGCCTTTGGAATGAACATTCAATTCACGGGCAACAGCTCTGGTGGACATTCCTGCTGTCAGCATGCCAATTGCACGCTCCCTCAAAACTTGCGACATCTGTGGCATTGTGCTGTGTGATAAAACTGAACATTTTAGAGTGGCCTTTTATTGTGGCCAGCCTAAGGCACACCTGTGCAATAATCATGCTGTCTAATCAGCATCTTGATATGCCACACCTGTGAGGTGGGATGGATTATCTCGGCAAAGGAGAAGTGCTCACTATCACAGATTTTTTCAGATCTGTGAACAATATGAGAGAAATGGTTATTTTGTGTATATAGAAAATGTTTTAGATCTTTGAGTTCATCTCATGAAAATGGGAACAAAAACAAAAGTGTTGCATTTATATTTTTGTTCAGTGTACTTATATGATTCTGTTTTCTTCAAGTTTGTATCTTGTTGGCCGAACGCACTTATTGTAAGTCACTTTGGATAAAAGCGTCAGCTAAATGCAATGTAATGTATGTAAAAAAAGTTAACCTGCTGAAGTTCATGAGTCAACAATGTGGGACAACAATGTGGCAAGACATCCGGCCCAGAAAAACACAAGGTGTGCCAACAATTCAACAGCATGTGAAAAGTGAAACTACTAAGATGAGTGTTGTAAAAAATATTTGGGCAATTTTCCAAAGTCACGTCCAAGGAGAAGTTATATGATATGTGTACAGTGCATTTTCATCCTTGCCTTCCTCGTCCTAATGAGCTTTGAACTTTATCTGCACTGAAGGACAACATTTTTGTATCCCATTAGCTTATGCAGGATGTGCTGTTTGCATTAAGCAGACCAGTAACATCTTTGAAAGAAACATACACCTAATTGCCTTGCAGCTGACTGGAACAACTCCCACATGATCGCTAATAATCTTATTACCAAGATACACCGTCTAATTTTTACTGTTAAAGTCAGCAAGAAATAAGGATGCAATACAGTTGCATAAGTTATAGAACATTCAACTGTATTTTAATACAGATTAAACAACCAATCAGAAAATAAATGTATGATATATACTTCAAATTACATACCATAGACCTGCACGACCGAAAACACATTGGATCAATCTTTTAGAAATGATGAATATTGGATGTAATGTAGAATACAAGTCTAAAACCATGCCTGTCGTCCCACTTGCGGCTAGAAACATGTAACAAGTGTTTTCAACTGAGTAACAAACTGACCATCCAACACAACCATATTGTTCTAACACTGAATCCAGAAACTCATCCTCTTATATAGGGCTCAGACATACAGCGACTTGTATGGAGAACAATTAACATGAAACCACAGGTGCAACAATTATCTTACAACAAATGCAAAATCTTAACTGGCCTTGAGAACAACTTTAGTGCACTGGAGTTAACTGCTGAATCAAGACTAAACCACCTACCTGCAGGCTCACTAACATCATGTAAATGTGTAACCAGAGAAAATAAAACACAAATGAATCACTAAACAACACATTCATACTTTTCTATACATTTACAAAGGTTTTTTCTCATTATCATCTAGCTATAAACAGTTGTGTAATTTCCTAAAGAAAGTAATTGAAATCGTGTTGACTCACCTCACATTGTTGTTCTTAAAAAGGTCTGTGTGATCCCAGCCTTCCTCGCAGAACATGAATGATCCCACTGCTTCCTTGATCCTGCTTAAACGTATTTCTCTCTCTTTCTCTCAGTCTCTCTGTATCCCCTCCCTCTCTCTCCCTCCCAATGTCTTTATCCTCATAGACATGTGCAGAGTGACACATGTAACCTATTGTGTGCTTTAACTCCCTCTAGTGCATCCATATGTTGATTGCTGGTAGGCATTTTCACTGTTGTTAGGGCTTACATTTGTTTTCTTCTTACAAGGGTATTGTCCAATTTCAAGGGGCTCAAGAGTATTTCAGAAGATTATGATTGCATTTAATTAAACAAAGATGTATCCAATATTGTATCCTAACATCATTTATTTATTACTGGAGCATGTATGGCCTTGAAAATGAAACCACAAAAAATGAGTTTATACATATTTATTGAGAGTGAGATAAAAATGCTCTTTAAACATGTTGGTTCCCTAATAATGAATTATTGTAGTACCCTTTACTGTCTTAATAAGACATCAAATTCAATAGGTGTTGTCTTTGCCCAACTGCAGACAATTAAGTTGCAGTTCTTGGCCCTCCATGGTGAAAACGTTTACGCAGCCCTGTCCTATAGTATATCCACAATTGGAGAAGGAAGCACAAGATTAAGTGCAGAAGATATGAGATGATCACCTCATGGAGGTGGACCAGACCGTATCGAGGGTGGATTGACCGCCCAGGGAGAAGAATGAGGCGAGCCACGATGGAAGCCAAGCTTACCGTGCTAGGATCTAAGGCCGTTCCGGGCTTTATCAAGGCAATGATTGACAGAACATTGTATAATCCTTTGTTTTGAGAATAACAATAACTGATCCTAATTAAATATGCATCTTTAATGTAATTGAAATTTTGATATTATTGATGTCTCTAATTTTGTTGTGCAAGACGTTTATGTGTTTATTGGCACTACATTTAAAGTCAGAGGATCACAAACTGTAATTACAGTTCATTTTATGGGAGGCAGATGACTGTCAATCCACATTTCATTACAATCCAACCAATATTGATTGGGATATTTCAGTCAGGACCAAAGTGGACTGACTGACAGGCTGTTGCTAGCATGGTGAAAAGTACAAGCAGCAACATTAGGGCACAAATAAACATGTTGACAGCCTGGAACAACAAACGGTTTGGGTCTCTAAAGCTTATTCATGATTACTGCACATCTGGTGAAATTGTATTGAAATCACTCATTTTAATTAAGAAAAGGCTCAAAGCAATGCATAATAAGGGGTGTGGCAACACAGGTTTTAGGAATAGTTTCAAACTATATTATCATAACGTGTCTACTGATACTAGTCATTACACTGGTCATCAAACCCAATAGGTCAATAGTTAGTTAGAGTATAATTATGATGTATTTTTTGAGGTTTTTGTGATTCATGAAGGTCATAGCATAGCAATAGTCTCTTACTTGGCTTGAGGAGTGTTTTTTATTAACTAGCCTTACTGACATAGTACTCAGGGCTCGAGCATAAGGACGTCCGAAAAAAATAGGGTCGGGGAGGATACAAAAAAAAATGTGGGACGAATTTGGGACGAGTTAAAATTAAAATACCCTGCTAACTCTACTACGAACGGCGATGAAAATGAAACTGACTGCACGTTTTGTGTATAACAGTTATTAAACCTCCTTGTCAACATAAACACACACGCACAAAGCATTTAGCAACCCGCGAAATACACACACAGTACGTAGCTACAGCTGTGCTGCTGGCTGTCAGCCACCCGCACAGCTGGCTGTGATGCCTCGAGCTCAAACACACTCAGAACGCAGCTAGAACCCGCGAATTCCTGGCCCGCGAATTCGCGGGTCTAGCTACATACTGAGTGTGTGTATTTCGCGGGTTGAGTGATGTACTAATAAGGCTGAGATGAGAACTCCATCGCATTTAGTCCTTAGTAATATGCTGCACCTCTCCCCATGTACTAAGGATGGGTAGTGTGCGAGGGGGCGGGGCAGTTTACACACTCGCGACACACACACACACACACACACACACACACACACACACACACACACACACACACACACACACACACACACACACACACACACACACACACACACACACACACACACACACACACACACACACACACACACACACACACACACACACACACACACACACACACACACACACACACACACACACACACACACACACACACACACACACACACACACACACACACACACACACACACACACACACACACACACACACACACACACACACACACAACACACACACACACACACACACACACACACACACACACACACACACACACACACACACACACACACACACACACACACACACATTTACAAAAAGAAATGTTTTTATGAAAGAAAAAAAAAACAGCATTTTTTTTCCTGTAAATCCATGTGAGTATAATGTAGGCTGCAGACTCTATTGTTCAATTTTTACATTTCTATTTGCAGGTTGCCTCAAATGCCTCGAGCTCAAACAAATATGAGGCAAAAAGAAAACGCAAATGGTTGCCGGAGTGGAAGAAAACCTTCCCATTTGCTGAATTTGATGCAGAGACAGACATGATGTTCTGCAAAAGCTGTCGTGCTTTTCCCAGTCTTGCGAAAGGGAACAACCTTTTCATTGGTGTGGGTGGTGGCAAAATCCGGATAAAAACACTCCAAGAACACAGCAAAACGACATCACATTCTGACTGCGAAGGCACTCAGGCTGCGAAAGTAAACCCAAGCGGAACACTAGTGCTGGGGGGAAACGATTATTTTGAAAACGATTAATCGGGCGATTATTTGATCGATTAGTCGACTAATCTAACGATTATTTTTCTGTTGTTCAATTCATAAAAAACGTAATGTAAAAAAAAACGTAATGTAAAAAAATGTTTTTTCACGATACTGTGTCTCAGGGGATCTTAATATTTAAGAACCTATTAATGTGTTATACCAGATTAACGGAAATAATCTCAGCTAACTGACGATACAAACCATGTTTACAAAAACAAAACACAAGTCTCATAAGAAGCATCTAAATGACCCCCGAGCGAAAAATGCTAACGGACATTGGCACAGAACTCAAGATAAAAGTACCCTTATTACTTATCGTAGCTGCACATACAATATATCCGATTAAAGCTGAGACTCCACAGATTATGTAGGTATATAGTATCATCACTGAGTGATCCGGACTCGCGACAGGGGAAGCAAATACAGTCATCACAACACGTACCTTCACAGAGCTTCTAGGGAGATCGTCTCACCACCGTAGCTGTCAATCTGATCAAAAGACGTGTTCAATGGCATTACAATGAGAAAAAAACGCGGCTGAATCGGTTAATCCATAGGTTTTTAACGTCTATGTATAAAAAAATGATTGAATTTATAATCCATAATTCCATTTTATGTAAACATCGGAGAGCAAATGCTAGCTGCTAATGGTAGTCACCACAGCTAGCTGCTGCTTCTGCTAGGCTATGCAGCAGTCTCAGTGAGATATCAATATATAAATATCTTTGCGTTTTGGACTAACTTTAAAATATTCCCATGCTTTTGAAGACCTAGGGCGAGATGTTTTCGTTTGGGGGCTTCGTGCGCAATCCTGTGAGGAGGAGGTGGTAGCCGTTTCAGTCTCCATTGTGTTTGAAGTGCGATTGCGAACTGCTTGTTGCTTTGGGTGACCCACGTGTGTGTAGCGACGCGTCGACGCGGAAATATGTCGTCGACGATAATTTGAAGTCGACGCGTCGCTACAGCACTACGGAACACCCATGGCTTGTGTCCTACAAAAGATGTCAGAGAATGTCAGAGAAAGATGACAAAGCTATTTACTATTGCTTACTTTGTGGCAAAAGAAGAAGCCCCCTTCACCATGTTTCCAAGCCTAGTTGACTTGCATCACAACAATGGTCTGGACCTTGGTGACACTTACAAGAACGACAATGCCTGTCGCACCTTTGTCCAGGCCATAGGTCAATCTATGAAGGATGACCTGGTGGAGAAACTAAAAAACACACACTTCTTCTCTGTCATGTCCGATTCCAGTGTTGACCACTCCGTGAAAGATCAGGAGATGGTCTACTTGACATATGTGGAAGATGGCAAACCTGTCAATCAATTTGTGGACATTGTTTCATTGGAGCATGCCCACAGCCAAGGCATCCTTGACGCAACACTTGTGTCAATGTGGGCCTGACTGAGCAAGATTTGAAATCCCGGATGGTTGGCTTCGGCTGTGATGTGATCATCTGTGATGATGGGAGTTCACAATGGAGTGGCAGCCAAGCTGAAACAAATGTGTCCCTCAATTGTACCAATCTGGTGTGTGGCTCACAGACTGGAGCTGTCAGCGCTTGACAGCATCAAATCAGTGCCTCTGCTGGCTGAATTAAAGGAGACACTGAATGGTGTCTACAAGCACTACTCCCACTCTGCAAAAGCTTCCCGTGAGCTCCATGCACTTGGGAAAGTTATGGCCATAAATGTGGTCAAACCAGGTAACATTGATGGGACAAGATGGCTTCCACATATGTCCAGGGCCCTTGAAGGTTTGGTGAAAAACTTCAAAGTTACCCTGGTTCACTTTGAGAACCATGCTAGTGATCCAAATGACAGGGAGGCAAGTGCCTTAATGAAAGGGAGAGCATGTGCCATTAATCGGTCCCTGACGCAGTACAAGATGGTGATGTTCATTCACTTGGTGTTGGACATTCTTCAGGAGCTGAAGCAGCTCAGCCTGCTGTTTCAGAGGGATGGACTGACCTTGTAGATGGTCACTTGTAGCCATGCAGGTCAGTAAAAAATGTTTTGATTAATTGTTGAACATTAACAATTGAATATATAGAAATTGGTAAAACTGGTATTTATATAATCCCTAAATATGAAAAACTGTAAAGATATTTTGTCATTTGTGATTATATTATTGAAAAACTGTGGAAGTATTTTGTGCTGTTATTATATAATAAGTAGTGGTGCACGATAATTATCTGTCCGATATTAGGAATTATGACGTCATCCCGATAAACCCGATAACAGTATTAATAGCCCCGATAATATACAATATATTTTTTGGGTAAAAAAAAAGAAAAAAATACTGCGGTGTGGGTGGATTGGGATGAGGGGCGCTTGTTTTTTACTCGGCTCCTCCCGTTTTGCCAGTACTGTGGTATTAGTGGTTTAGGAAGAGGGGAGTTTTTCACAAATCCAGCGCTCCCTAACTCATGCCTGGCTGTGACGTAAATGGTGTACGGCCGTGAAGCCAGGACAGTAAACAAACATGTCGTCGGTAGTATGGGACTATTTCAAAGTTTCAGAGTTAGATAGTTCGCTTGCTATTTGTATTAACAAATGCAATGCAGAAGTTCCACGAGGAGGGAAAAAGGCAACGAGCTATAATACTTCCAACCTGATTAGTCACCTGAAACATTGCCATCGCAACGATGGTGTGTTAAAAGCGTACGAAGACGCCTGCGCTGCTAAACTAGCGGCGAATCCAAAGCCAGCTGCAAAGGTACCGGGGCTTTTACCTATCGACGAGGCTTTTGAAAAAGGCAAGAAGTTTGCCAGAGACGACCCCAGGGCTAAAACGATCTCTAACTTCATCATATAAATGATGGTGCTTGACGAGAGTCAAAACTGTTCTTAGCTTTGTTTTGTTCATAGTAGTAATGCTCATGTCATTTGCTCACTACTAGTCTTTTTTTTACCACCAGGTGTGCAAAAACTACAGGTACATTTAATATATATATATATATATATATTATATTATTATCGGTTATCGGTATCGGTCTTGAGAAGTAGGAAGTTATCGGTATCGGTTTCAAAAAACCAATATCGTGCATCCCTAATAATAAGAAATATTTTAAATGTCAATAATGTACGCCTGGAAGTCTAGACATTATCAACATCCTCAGAGTAAATATTCCATATATTATACACATTTCAAAATATGTATTATTATTATAGTCACAATATAACATACTTTAAAACTTTTTCATTTTATGGATTACAATGAGTAAAATGTTTTTTATTTTTATTACAAACGTAGATAGACCCCGGCCCAAGGCTCCAGAAGGTACTGGATAAGGTTGGACCTGGAAACACCTGGCAGAATGTCCAGCTCAACAGGAGGGAAATGGACAATTCCACCTTCAACTCACTAAAGCTCCGCCTCATTAACGACCCGTGCAGGTTTCTGTCAGCACGCTTTGGGAATCTGGAGACAGGGATTCTGAAGGCAACCTCCACCCTCTTTGATCTGTCTAACTGGCCAGAAGACACAGCTGAACTGGCGACATTTGGCAATGCTGAGCTCATGGAATTCATGGAGCATTTCCAATCCATCCTTGCAGAATGTGTGGACTTTACTTCTGGAGAGGCAGCTAAGAGAGAGTGGCTTGACCTGAAAGTCCTCGTACAGCGTCACTACAGGCACATTGAACCCCAGGTGCTGTGGCAGAGGCTACTTACGGGTGCTATTGGAAGGGAAGACCAGTTTAAGCAAATGAAGGTCATAGTGGAGATCACACAAGTGCTGCCCATGAGTTAATCTTGCTGCGAGCGTGGATTCTCCAGCATGAAGAGAATTAAGTCAGACTGGAGGTCTTGCTTGTCTAATGAGATGCTTAGCTTCATCCTGCACATCTCAGTTCATGGCCCTCCCGCACAGCAATTCAATGCAGAGAAAGCGGTCACCAAGTGGTGGAGTAGTGGCTGCAGGACCAGAAGGCCCCAGTTCCAAGACTAATTAAAATGTTAAGGTCTCCTGACTGTGTTACAGTCATCCTGGTTACTGGTTACTCTGGGTTCTGTCTTCAGGACAGAGTGTTGGATTTTTGTTAATTGGATGGGACTTGATAGGATTACATTTGGAGTAACTTTCTTGTTTGTGTGTTTTTAAAATATATTATTTGTTTATCTGATTTACTCAAATAAAAAGGTTGATGAATTATCATCTAATGATTTGTATGTTGTATTTATGTTAAAGGTAACTTTGAATGATTTAAACTAATGATAATGTAGAAAAACTAATATTTTAAATTCGGGACGGTCCACATTAATTTCGGGACGGCTTAGATTGTATTTCGGGACGGTTCCGGGAGGATGGTGAAAAAAGTTAGTCGAGAGCCCTGATAGTACTACTTTAGAATGTACTTAAACCAAGAGAGTCACCCCTCCTTTAAATGCATATTATGGGTTTTATTTAAGAATTCAGACTTGTGTGGATGTTGACTGGGAATTTAATATCCTCAATCCAAGAGGGAGCCGTAAAATACCACATCTAGGGAGGAGGAGAAGGCCTGAGAATTGGGCCAGATGGGCAAGACTATTTGTTCAACTAGAAATGGCAGTGCGCTGCGCTTCATAAAACTGAACAGGTCATATGGGGGTAACAAAGACACATTTCTGAGGTGGAGAACAAATTAGGCATTAAGAATGTTGAGTAATAAGTAAATTCATTTGGAAGCATTGGTCCAGAAAAAAACGTTTGGTATAAGCAAAGCCAGAGGATGAGAATCTTGTTATTTTAATCAATAGATTATTTTGTTATATACTTATGAAAAATGAACCATCATTTGTATTATCAAATGCTATATTTTCACTTTATTTTGCTTGAAAGTTTAATTACTAAAGTTTATTTAAGGTGTGTTACCTTCAGAAAGAGACTCAACACTTCTCACAACCAAAATAAACTACACAGTCGAAGGTTTTAAGCTAAAAAGATTCAAAGAAAAAAAAAATCAGAAATAAATACATTTGTTACAAATGTACATTCATTCTGACCTAAATGATAATGAAAACAGATTAAGATTGCTTCATATTAAGAATTTCTAAAAGTTAGCAATTAGCGCTTAGCAGACGATGTAGTTATTTTATTTGCCAGCATTTCTATTTCATTTTAACATGCACTGTACATGCAAAGTACCTTGGAGCCAATGCATTTATATCATGCGCTTAAATTGTCACAAAAAATTAAGCGTGTCTTTTTATTTTGTATTGGTACTTTGGTGACTGTATACAAATTTGACTCTTTTCTTCCACCTGCTGGACATCAGAGTGAACTATGGTCAATCTAAATGACAAAGAAATAAGATAGTGTCAACATTAATAATATAATACAAGATATAGTTGTGTTGCATGGGCCTTTTTGCCTTTATAAAGTACTTTCTCAATGATGAATAAAAGGATCTATTTGTGCTTCTGGTGAGCAGGATGTTAGATGTTTCTGGCCACAGCATAAGACTCTTTCCACTGATAACAGGTTTAAGGGCCTTACGGCTGTGTTGTCTGTCAATCATCCTCATTACAAGGGTGTACTAACATTATGTGAGTGAGCCTGCAGTGATGTTTCTGACTAACAAGCTTCTTCCACACTCTTTCAAGGTCGACGGTCTGGCCTGCTTTGTGTTGCTGCACGGCTACATCCAAGCTTTCTTTTATCATCTAAGCTGTCTTCTAAATCAAATAGAAAAACAACACTGGTCCTGGCTGAAATATAACAACACTTATTAGATGGATTGCAATTACAGTTTTTTCTAACGTCCAAGAACTATTTTAATTAAAATATTCTATTCTATATTTATGTGTTTTTCCCCAGTACATCTTACGACGGAGTATTAGGGCCACACTTAGAAAACAAAAACAGAGAGATTTCGAGAATAAAGTCGTAATAATACGGGAATAAAGTCGTAATGTTACGAGAATAAAGTCATAATTACGAGATTAAAGTCGTATTTTCATAAGTGACTTGAGAAGGAGACAACAGCAGCGTCCTGCAATAAAATGAGGAATGTGGAGCATCTTGTGAAGCAGTACTTTAGTTTAGGTTTCTCAAATAACGAAATACTTCATCTTTTGGCACATCAGCATCAGATTATCATAAGTATTAGAACTTTGAAAAGGTTGTGCAAGAAACTGTCTATTATTTCGAAGAAAGAACCAAACGGACTTGGAGGCGATTGTCTCCTTTCTGCAGGAGGAAACGGTTGGTTCTAGCCGACAACAATGCTATCGTTGGTTACAACTACGAGCCGTTCAAAGGGGATTTGTTGTTTCACAAGAAACGATGAGACTTGTAATCAAGGCTTTGAATCCAGAAGGAGTCGAACGATAGCCTTGTAGTGGAATCGGAATGAGCTCCCCATTGAAATCAGGACAGCAGAAAGCTTACACATCTTCCGGCACAGACTGAAAACTCGTCTCTTTCAACTCCACTTCGAGCGATAGAATTACTAACAAAGAATTGCTAACAAAGCACAAATATACTAATAAAGGACTGGCTTATATAAATCCAGTTGAGTAGCACTTGAAAGGTTTTAGCTCTATGAAACCTGATGTACTTATATGATTCTGTTTTCTTCAAGTTTGTATCTTGTTGGTCGAATGCACTTATTGTAAGTCGCTTTGGATAAAAGCTAAATGCAATGTAATGTAGTCGGCCAGAACCAGCCATTTCCTCCTGCAGAAAGGAGACAATCTCCTCCAAGTACGCTTCTCAAGTCACTTATGAAACTACGACTTTAATCTCGTAATTATTACTTTATTCTCGTAACATTACAACCTTATTCTCATGATATTACGACTTTATTCTCGTAATGTTACGACTTTATTCTCGTAACTATGACTTTTTTTTTTCTTCTAAGTGTGGCCCTAATACTCCGTCGTAGTGTCTGTATTTCCTGCACAAAAGAAACAAGGCAAATGACTTGTGAAGTGAAAACCTAGTTAGTAATGAACACTTTCTTGAGGGTACATTATCATGTGAGATGGATTCAAATTGGTTTTCATTTTATTCTTCATGAAAATGTTTCTACAGTTGTTAGATTAGGGATTGCATTGAAGTTCCCCATAAAATCAATTGTATTAACTTTGGTAATTTCATGTTTTTTAATCTCGGAACATAAAAGCATCAACATTTATCCAATACTTTGGTTTACAATGCAAAACTAAGAACATTCCCAACAGCTTTTGCTGTACTTTGTGTTTATTGGACCCAAACCGGACAACACTGTGGTACTACTTTTAAATCACTGTGTAACGAGGCCTTAAAGCAGTGGTTCTCAACTGGTGGGTTGCGACCCACTTTTGGGTCGCGGACCCGTTTCGAGTGGGTCGCAGATGTGTGAAAATAAAGTTGAAAAAAAATAAAGTTGAACAAAAAAACAAACTTTTATTTTTTTTGGAAAAAAGTCAAACTTTTATTTTGAAGGCCCGATTTTTTTTCTAACGCTGTGCATGCAGTAGGTGTTGGACTGGAAGTACCGGGGACTACAAATCTCCCCCCCTTCTGCGGTTGGCTTTTCAGCATGTGTGCCTTTTTACAGTTCAGCTTTGATTCCATCATCTCATTAAACCTTTTTTAAAGCATTTAGTTCTGTGAAGGGATATAAGGGATATATGCGCTGTACTTCACTTTAATTAATATTGTATGCTGAAAAGCGTATATATTACTGCACGATCTTTTGTTGAATATATTTGAGTGGTTCAAATTTCGGGTGGCAATTTATTGACAAAGGAAAAAGTGGGTCCCGAGTAGGGGTGTAACGGTATCCGTATTCGTCCCGTACCGTTACGGTTTGGACGTCACGGTTCGGCACATGCAGTCACATGGCTAATATGCCTTTTTTTATACGAGTGGGAAAAAAGTCTGTCACTCAGGGCAGTATTACACTATATATAATCCAGGGGGCGGTATTGCGCCTAAAAGCCAGCCGCCCGTAAATAACAAATGAAGAACAAGAACAAAACACAACAATACGAACACAATACATGAAGAGGAAAAGTTAGTAGCTATGGCGAGTTCACACAACACACAGGAGCTAGAAGACCCACCTGCTTCTTTTAAATCAGGTGTGTGGGAACATTTCGGATTCCCTGTGGACTACAACAATGATGGGGTGTGAGTTGTGGATCGGATGGTGTGTCGGCGTTGTTCGACAGCGGTGCGGTATGCTAGTGGTAACACCAGTGGCGGCTGGTGGAAAATATTTTTGGTGGGGCTGCTGATATAGTGAGTAAAACATATTTTTTTGGAGAAATTACCCCTTAAATTAGGACTTCTGGTGATGTAATGGCGCGTTTCCAGTGCAGCGCGGAGCTCGCTTTAATGCTGCGTTCAGACCGGACGCGATGCGAATATTCGCTTCGCTCTAAACGCTCCTATCGCATCGCTCTAGTCGCTCGAGTTTCACCGTGGCTGCCAGCTGTGTTTACTCGCATCATTCAAACAAGACGCGCTCGGGAGCTACAACTACAACAAAATGAACATATTTTAAATTAGCGGGTGACTCCACTGTAGCAATAGCCTGCATGTGTTCTACAACATACCGTGCAATGGCTTTATCGACTTTTCCCTGGCCAGCAGTCCCTCGGATAAAATCCAGCCGCTGTTGCTTAGGTGGAGGTGGAGTGGCGTCGGCTGAGTCTCTGTGGTCTTAGCTACTAGCTTCGTCCCAGCATGTTGTTTTTGCAGATGTTTTAAGAGATTTGAATTACTGGTTTGGGCAGTAGATAGGATATTTGACCCGCCAGGACACAACTTACATTTAACAGAAACGTTCTTTTCTTTGTGCTCGACAAAAGTGAAATAGTGAGAATATCTCCAGGTGGAGAAACTAGACTTGAGCTCCGCCGCCGCCATGATAGTCTTGTTAGTAAACAACACAAACACGCCCACAGCGCGTCTCCGCATGTGACACAGGAAGTATTTAAGTACATTTACTCAAGTACTGTACTTAAGTACAGTTCTCATCTCTGTTCGCCTGGCTGTTGACTATATAAAAAAAACGCAGTAACGCAGTAACGCACCATGTAGTAACGGTAACTGAGTTACTGAATTTAAAAAGTAATGCGTTAGAGTACTAGTTACTGCCAAAAATAACGGCGTTACAGTAACGCGTTAGTCCCAACACTGCTCACGAGTCTAAAAAACAACTCACGTCAACGCACATAAGCAACGTGGGCGCCAACATGAGCGCCCTCGTGACCAAAATATTTGACGGCGCTGATTGGCTGAAATTATGTTTCGGCGGCACAGTTTACTATTGAGACTTTTGCAAAGTGCTGGTTGCTGCTGTTTGGCTCGGGGGCTCCTTGCACGGTGCCCGGTAATGATAAACTAATGTCACGGGCAAGGCCAGGCAGGAAACATGTGACTTATCAGTAACTTTGGACATCGTAACACAATTTTAAATTAGATTTTATTGTAGATTATACATTTTACTGATACCAATTGTATGATATTTACCTTGTTCATTAAAAATAAAAATATAAAATATACAGTGGGGCAAAAAAGTATTTAGTCAGCCACCAATTGTGCATGTTCTCCCACTTAAAAAGATGAGGCCTGTAATTTTCATCCTAGATATACCTCAACTATGAGAGACAGAATGAGAAGGAAAAAAAAAATCCAGAAAATCACATTGTCTGATTTTTAAAGAATTTATTTGCAAATTATGGTGGAAAATAAGTATTTGGTCAATAACAAAAGTTAATCTCAATACTTTGTTATATACCCTTTGTTGGCAATGACAGAGGTCAAACGTTTTATGTAAGTCTTCACAAGGTTTTCACACACTGTTGCTGGTATTTTGGCCCATTCCTCCATGCAGATCTCCTCTAGAGCAGTGATGTTTTGGGGCTGTCGCTGGGCAACACGGACTTTCAACTCCCTCCAAAGATTTTCTATGGGGTTGAGATCTGGAGACTGGCTAGGCCACTCCAGGACCTTGAAATGCTTCTTACGAAGCCACTCCTTCGTTGCCCGGGCGGTGTGTTTGGGATCATTGTCATGCTGAAAGACCCAGCCACGTTTCATCTTCAATGCCCTTGCTGATGGAAGGAGGTTGTCACTCAAAATCTCACGATACATGGCCCCATTCATTCTTTCCTTTACACGGATCAGTCGTCCTGGTCCCTTTGCAGAAAAACAGCCCCAAAGCATGATGTTTCCACCCCCATGTTTCACAGTAGGTATGGTGTTCTTTGGATGCAACTCAGCATTCTTTCTCCTCCAAACACGTCTAGTTGAGTTTTTACCAAAAAGTTCTATTTTGGTTTCATCTGACCATATGACATTCTCCCAATCCTCTTCTGGATCATCTAAATGCTCTCTAGCAAACTTCAGACGGGGCTGGACATGTACTGGCTTAAGCAGGGGGACACGTCTGGCACTGCAGGATTTGAGTTCCTGGTGGCGTAGTGTGTTACTGATGGTAGCCTTTGTTACTTTGGTCCCAGCTCTCTGCAGGTCATTGACTAGGTCCCCCCGTGTGGTTCTGGGATTTTTGCTCACCGTTCTTGTGATCATTTTGACCCCACGGGGTGAGATCTTGCGTGGAGCCCCAGATCGAGGGAGATTATCAGTGGTCTTGTATGTCTTCCATTTTCTAATAATTGCTCCCACCGTTGATTTCTTCACACCAAGCTGCTTACCTATTGCAGATTCAGTCTTCCCAGCCTGGTGCAGGTATACAATTTTGTTTCTGGTGTCCTTTGACAGCTCTTTGGTCTTGGCCATAGTGGAGTTTGGAGTGTGACTGTTTGAGGTTGTGGAAAGGTGTCTTTTATACTGATAACAAGTTCAAACAGGTGCCATTAATACAGTTAACGAGTGGAGGACAGAGGAGGCTCTTAAAGAAGAAGTTACAGGTCTGTGAGAGCCAGAAATCTTGTTTGTTTGTAGGTGACCAAATACTTATTTTACCGAGGAATTTACCAATTAATTCATTAAAAATCCTACAATGTGATTTCCTGGATTCTTTCCCCCATTCTGTCTCTCATAGTTGAAGTGTACCTAGGATGAAAATTACAGGCCTCTCATCTTTTTAAGTGGGAAAACTTGCACAATTGGTGGCTGACTAAATACTTTTTTGCTCCACTGTATATCTTTTTTAAATATATTTTTTTTAAATATATATTTTTTTTATTTAATATTTTTTTAAATATTTTTTTTTAGTATATGGGAAGAGATGGGGCGGCGCCCCTAGCGCCCCTATGGGCCGGCCGCCACTGGGTAACACGTCAAACATGCTCAATCACATCCGAGTCAGTCTCAGTCCCCAGCGAGAGGGTTTTCTCGACGGCAGGTGACATAGTTACCGCCAACAGATCTGCCCTACTGACAACATAGACAAACTCATCTTTTTGAAGAAAAACTTGAAAATAGAGTAAAGCTTGAGTACCTTTATTTAGGCATAATGGCCTCACACACACTCACAAGTTAATTACACATGTTAGACATTGCTCCTAAAGGTACAGATTTTATTTTGTTTTGTATTTATCCATCCATCCATCCATCTTCTCCCGCTTATCCGTGGTCGGGTCGCGGGGGTAGCAGTTTGTATTTATCATTGCATTTATTTTATATTTTGACATCAGGAGTTGTTATACAGTTCTGTATTGCCTTTTATTGATTGTGATTGAAACACTTTCTTATTATTTATTTTAATATTTTCAAGACATTCTTTTTAGTTGTACAGCTTATTTAACCTTTTTGTTTGACATCAGCCATTATAAATAATATGGCCATCTGAGTGTGTGTGTTACTGTTTGTGGTTTGTTTTTAACTGTAATAGTTAATGATTCCAAATGTTAGAGTTCCTTATTTTCATACCAAAACTTGCACGACTGTTAAAAATAAATAACAGCAAAAAAATTATGCATTTGGGACTTTATTTTGCTTTTCCTTGTTGTACCGAACCCAAACCAAACCGTGACCCCCAAACCGAGGTATGAACCGCACCGTGACTTCTGTGAACACCCCTAGTCCCGAGGCCTGACCAGTTGAGAACCACTGCCTTAAAGCGTACTGCCTTATTGTCTATTATACTGTAAATGGGACCATAATGTACAAACAAACATTATGCAAGCAAAGCATGCCGATTACCTTGGGTAAAGCCACACGGTGCAAACAACGTGAATGTAGAGCTTGACTATAGCTGAAAAAAACTGCTTTAAGTGAAGTGTTGTCAGACCATGTCGGTCAGAAAAGTTTTTAGTTCTTCCAAAATGCCACACTTGAGTGCGGGGTGAAAAGCCTGCCATTGTTAAGTAAAGGGAAATGCAGTAATTGCTTTAATCTGGAGATAGCAGTGCACTCTTTCTGACAGTCTCTGCTGGAAGGCAGTGTTGCAATCCAAAACTCAATACAGTAGTATGACTAAACAAACATGCTGCATCACATTATTGGCAAAAATGGTCTAACTGCAGCTGTCCTTATATGTATCAATTGTTTTTTACTTATCTATAGTTTATTTATTGTTGTCAATGTGGATTAATCATTTGGTTGCATTATGTTTGTTCGCATGTTTGTTACATGATCCTTCTCCACCCAATGCATTTCCCTAGGGGGCATTAAAGGAAGTTATTACAATATATGAAATGCTTTGCTTAACATTTTTCACTGTTCAACTATTTATAAAGGGGCAACTTATTGCTTTGAGATGTTCTCTGTTGATTAAACACAACAAGGTGATATCTGGAGATAACACTATTCATAATTAGAAAGATATTTAGATTTGTGCCACCATCCTCCCACTTTCATCATTATCAATGTGGCTCCACATTGTTCAAAATAGCGTTTAGAGAGAAGAATGGAAATTGTTATGCTTGTTATGCAGGATTATTAGGCCAAATTATACCACGTTCAAGGCCATAGAGAAGCCCCAGGCAATTGCCAGCTCTGTTTTAAAAAACTTCAGCCAGCGCTCTCTCCTTTCTCTTCCATTGTGCTCTGTCATATTACATTTCCATCCCAAGGGAAGCCAATCTCTGACATCTCAGCAGATTACTGCTCCTCAGCCCCTCTGGAGGACACTCGACCCTGAGAGGAGGAGCAAGAGTAAACCCCAATCTGCCCTCTCTGTCTCAAAGGAAGACTGCCACTGAGTCTCCATGTCAAAATGAGTCATTAGCCGTGTCTGCGAATTCAACCAGCAGCAATGTCTCCATATGGCGAAACAGGGGAGAGTCTGTTGTGTCTATATTTAGTGGATATAATGGCGGGAAAGAGGTAGTCTATAAATAACAAACGGATATAAACAAACAAACAATACTGACATGGGAACTGAAATTATCTTCATAGTTCTATGACTCACTCGGAAACTTGGCACGGCTGCTGAATTCTCTTGCCAAATTTGGCACGCAGCTTTTTGGTCCGCATGTAATGAGGTCACAAGGCTACACGTTGCTCATTTGAGTGCACTCTCCTGACAACCATACTGCTGTGCATCCTGACCACCCCATGATATCATTTAATTGCATATTAGCCACCATTACAGGCAAATGTCTTGCTTTTTTATAAGCACAGACTTGTTCTCTGACTTTGAACATCACATTTTGAAATATAACACATGATTAAATCAACCAAATTTGATTTCAGGTAAGTCCTATATTGGACCTTGTTTGAAGTGACCGACTTGCTGCATATTATCCCGCTACATTCTAAATAAACCAACAACTTGATTCACAATATTAATAAAAAATTATTCAATTGAAAATGATCGTATTGCACCACGAAGAACAAAATAGTCCATTCCACTGCATACCAATGGCTGGAGCCGCGGAAATAGTTAACTAAAAAAGACGGCAGCACTAATCAAGGTTTTCTGTCTTTTATCACTGCCAGAGCCGCTACCTTCTTCCTTTTAGTGTTTACTTCCTGCCTGTCTTCTGATGATTTATCTGACATCCAGTGCTCTTCCATTTAACCTCTTACTCTCTCCTGTTCTCTTTTTCTTTTCTTCACTGGGGAAGGATTTGGCATCATGAATCCAAAGTTTTGTGCTCTCAAAAAATATATAAATGAATATTAAAAAAGTATTCCGTGGTGTTCTCGAATTGATGTAAACTAATGTTTGTTGTCCACAGCTGACGTAACATTAAAGACTTCTTTCTTCGGATTGATATGACTGCACATTCCCTTGATCCTCCTTAGCAAAGGTCTGTTCTCCTAAGCAGCAGTCTGTTAGTGAGAATTATTACATGGCTTCGTTGAATATGCGATTCTGATTGGTTAATTCAGACATGTCAGAGGTTAAATTACAGTAATAATACTAGACAACTCGACAGTAAGTAAGCAGAAATAAGTAGTTTTGATTATTTCATACCAACTAGGGCTGCACGATTTGGGGAAATAATCTACTTGCGATTTTTCTGACAGATATTGCGATTCGATTTGCGATATTTGTTTTTAAGCGACCCAATGGAAGTTTATTGTAAAATGCGGCTAGGAAGGTCGTAACAACGTGCTCCCGTCTCTAGAACCCCCGCAGCCAGAGCTACGAGTGAAAGAACTAAACTTACATGAAACTTCCGTTGGGTTGCTTTAAAGTCAAGCTTCAGTTTAAGATTAACCCTGTAATAGATGTAAAACATGTGATGGAGCATTACTAACCTGACTCAGATGGTTTGTTTCACCAAACCATCTGGGAAAGCTCCATTGGAAGCCATTTGGAAAGGGCAGGCACTTTCAAAAATACTTGGCAGGTGATTGGATCCATCTGTCTATCACCTTCTATCATGGGCCACTTCTGATTGGTTAACAATGGCTGGTTGATGTGGAGCACAGCACTTCTGATTGGTGTAGGGATGCTCCGATCGCCGATCCGATCGAGTGGGCGGGGCCTATGGGGATCTTCCATTTAAAGTGATGTTTAAAACTCAGTTCATGGGGCTCATTCACTGGCGCTTCCACAAACAACCAACATAATTATTACATTCAAATGAAGTACATTATTCAAGTTTACATTAACTTTGGATAATAACACGGGATAAATTAGTGGAAGCGCTCTCTTTTCCTCTCTCTCCCTCCCCTGACAGCCTGTCAGTATCTCATGCAGCTCACTGATCCAGTAATGAGTGACCCGACAGTGAAGAATAAATATATTTATAACTAGTTTAGCTTGTTCCAGAGTTAGATAAAATAGCTAAGTGTGTTAGGTCTAACTCTTGTGTGTTTCGCTCCGCTCACCGGTCATAGCGGGTGGAGCTGCAGGATTTCTGCTTCACACTCGTTGCATACCGCTATTTTATTGTCATTTTCGGACACCTTAAAATACTGCCAGACCGGTGAAGCCATTTTTGCGAGCTTGTTTTGCCGCGCACTGAGAAAAGTGTCATGTATTTTACGTCATCATTTTACATCATGCGATCGGCATTTTTAGAGAGCACCGATCGATCGGCAGAGAGTGAGTATCGGCCGATATCGATCGGCGGCCGATCGATCGGAGCATCCCTAGCGATTTGATAATCGCATTTCGATTTAAAATCGATTAATCGTTCAGCCCTAATACCAACCACATATAACTAATTTAGAAAATAGAGTGGTGCAGGGATGACGTAATTTTTGCGCATGGGTTCCCTCGACAAAAAAGCAAAGGGATTTATCCATAGGCTTTTGGAATATTGTAAAAAATAAGATCTGTGGAAAACGAACCTGTTTGATAAATGCACGTTTTGTTCAGCCGGATAATATCCACATATTTACCCAACTTTTATAATTTTCAAATTATAAATCGAATCGCCAGAAGCAAAATGCTAACGTTATGCTATAAAGGAACTACAGCCGAGTAAAGCAGGGTTGCTGCTTCAACGTCACGCCAACTTAAGATCCATATTCAAAAATACAGATTAAAAATTGTACAAGCTGAAGCGTTTGTTTTAACAGTTTGCAGGAGGCAGGTACTTGGTTTCAAGCAGAACAGGGCAAACAAACTTAGCTGGAGTATTTACGTGTTCGGCGTAATGATGTACAACGTCCTCGACAACTTCTGTAGTCCTATTCAGCCACTTGTTAACAACTATCGTTTTTCAGACATGCAAACTCTTCAAGAATCACCAGTGGGGTCACTGCTGATGTATTTAATGTCGTAGAACAAAACGTGATCCGTCTCTTACATTTGTGTCAACCACAGAACTTATTTCCAGCTATTTTCCTAAATCCTGTGGAGAAATCCTGTTGACCCTGAGACGAGGGAACCGGGAGTGGTAACATGCTAACTCACTTCCAGGTTTTAGGACTCGTCACTGCACGACTCTACTGACATGCTTTGTAAGGTGCCAAAACTATCAGTGACTCATAAGGCAAGCAAAAAATATCCCACTTTGTACCACACCAGTATTCAGACTGACTAGTGAGTAATAAAGTTTAACATCAGTTTATCTATTTTTTTCACAAAAATCTAACAAAATAAGAGGTAAAATAAGAGCTCTCAACTGTCTGCTGTTGACATTCAAGAGGTTTACCCAGCCGGAGAAGCAGGAATGACCAATTAGCACTCTGGGTGTCAACGCAAGGTTATAAGTCTATAGTGCATTTCAGAGTGTAAAGCATCATCATGATGACACTGTCAGAGTTCATTTAGAGAAAGCAACTGACACTAACTCTCACACCTACTTGCCAGACGACATTTAAACAGATAACAGTTTTTCAAACCTTATATTAAGACCAGAGATTTAAGTCTGCCATGCTTGCTGTACAACCACATTATAGATGTATTACAATATATTCATTAGCATCCTGTAGACTTAATAAATTACTGTGCTGGAAATTAGAATAACAGGCACAGAATGTCTGTCAGTGCACAGCAGGATGCCCTGGGAGAAAAACACTGCAGTGAAAATGAGCAAGTCCTTTCTAAAACTGTCCCACACAGGGTACACAACATAAAAACTGCCAACACATATTTAAACATAGAATATTTATTACCTTTAGCTCTTAAAGTCCAGTTATATCCTATAATGAATCGCATAAATGGTATCTCTATGTAGCCATTCCTATTCAAAAAGCACAGGACACTTTCAGACAAAAGGCTCTTGGGTAAAACAGCAACATTTGATGCTGTACTGAGTTGTCAAAAGATAAGCATATGTTCTACTGGATTAAAAGCATGCATGAATCATTGGTGCCACATACAGCTTAGCGTGGTGCAGAAATGCAAAATAATGCAAATCAACACCAGTGGCCTTTTCAGGATACTGTTTGTGTTTGTCAGTTTGCACAGAGTCATTGAATGTGGCTCTAGGAGAGGAAACGTGTGTCTGTCAATCGGTCGTTCCACCCCATTGGGACTAGACTCAAACATTCAAACAATTAGGCCATGCTCTTTGTAAAAGTGTTAGTATTTGCACCTTATTAAAGCTCTAACTTTCTGCACAACCCTGTCTCCTAAAAATGATGTTACCACAGAACTAAACTGCATTCTCAATTACGTTTAGCTAGAAACGTATTTTCTCCCACGTTACATTTGTTATCAACGTATCTTAAATACGTTTATTCGCCAGCTGTTACTCTCATGAGCGAGGCAGAAAATAATAGTTTTATCATGCCAAAAAGCTGCTGTGTCGTTTATTGCACCTCAAACATTAAAACAAATCCAGAGTTACGTGTTTCTGTACTTAATCTAAGAAGAAAGGACAGTAACAGAAGATCTCTGTGGCTTCAGGCTTGATCGCCGTTCAAATGACAGCGTTGGTTTCCCCAAAAGTGGGCGGGGCTGTAAAGTGACGTAGATTTTACTCTTATCTATTATTCAAAACCATTATTCTAACATAAATTACATGCCAGTGTTTTATCTGTTTATTTTAAATCGTATAATGTCCGACTTTTTTTGCCGTCTGTGAGGAAAATAAATGGGGCTTAGAGCCTCAGAATACTGAAATCTGTATTTTTTAAAATATTTTTTTCCCTTCTAATTTGTTATTCTTTTCTAAATAACACACTTTTATTTACTCAACAATAACACACAATTATCCTTGTTTTTATTTATTCGTTTAATTCTATAATCTTGGGCTTTTTAGCGATACACACCACAAACCCACTGAACTGATTACCCAAGATCCTCAGCTTGAAGCTTGTTGATTGGATGTTTTAGCCGCAATGCATGCTGGGATATGGTGTTAATAAGATATGATATCCGAAAACATTTAAAAAAAAAAAATACTTTATTCCGAGTGTTCTTGCTTTTCTCTTTGAAAGTCATCACATAACGGCATTGTAATACACGGTTCGGCTGCATTACATATTACCGCAGTTCTTTATTTATAGAGCCCTGATTAGAAGACTTTTGGACAAACTGGAAGAACTGCCACCAAAACTGAATATGTGACGTGGATCATAAATATCAACAATTAAACAACATCTTACATTTCTTTTCACAAAATACGTCTCCTTGCAGTATCAATAGTAATTCGGCTGACTTTTATATTTGATCCAATTGGTAAATAGATTATATTTACCCCATAACGGTGCACAGCTGATAGAAAAGGACTTGTAGTTTTTAAAGATATTACTGATTTTCTTTGAATATAAGAATGTAAATACTGAGTTGAGAGAATAGTCAGGGGATTTGGGTGATGGGAGACACATCTAAGGAATCACAATTGCAATAGCTTACCATTAAATGACGGATATACCTTTCTGTCTGTGATGTTTTACAAATCAGATATTAATGTGTAGAAGTAAAACATGAGAAATAATTAGGGATGCACGATAATTATCGGCCCGATAATTATCGGTCCGATATTAGGAATTACGACGTCATCCCGATAAACCCGATACCAGTATTAATAGCCCCGATAATATACAATATATTTTTTGGGTAAAAAAAAAGAAAAAAATACTGCGGTGTGGGTGGATTGGGATGAGGGGCGCTTGTTTTTCACTCGGCTCCTCCCGTTTTGCCAGTACTGTGGTATTAGTGGTTTAGGAAGAGGGGAGTTCTTCGCAAATCCAGCGCTCCCTAACTCATGCCTGGCTGTGACGTAAATGGTGTGCGGCTGTGAAGCCAGGACAGTAAACAAACATGTCGTCGGTGGTATGGGCGTTGGAGCTATGTGCAACTCAAGGCATATGCTCGAACCGGAGCTGCCTGGACGCTGCAATCATGTTGCGCACTATCCGTGCTGAGTGTGCTGACTTTTCGTACAATGTCCCACTGTCTGGCTTCCTGCATAAAGTCAAGTGCTCGGCGCAGTTGTGGCGAAATGTCGCTCCTCTGTTTTCATTTAAACAGCTCCTTATATCCGTTAGCGCAGCTAGCTAGCACCAGATGCTAACAACAACAATGCACGTAAGGTCTCTCTCTCGCTCGCTCGGGCCACACATACACACACCCTCCCGGTCCTCCAGATGGCCAGTCGGTGCCTGCCGGTGAGCGTGGAAGTGTGGTCTGCCACAAGCGGGCGGCAGGAGCGGGGCTGTCAGCATCAGCTTGTAGATGGTATTTTAAACTCAATGCGCTCTGAAACTACGGGGCGGCCAAGGAAAAAAAATACACATGCGTTAATCGCGTTAAAATAATTAGTGGCGTACATTTTTTTTATTATCGGTTATCGGTATCGGTCTTGAGAAGCAGGAAGTTATCGGTATCGGTTTAAAAAAAACAATATCGTGTGTTATGGAAATAATTGTCATAGACGCCAAGATGTAACATACAGGACAAACCTTGATGTCTGTTTACCTCCTTTAAGGACACAGGCTGCTTAGCCAATAATGTTATTATTCCCATTCTGTGACCGGTCAATACTGGGTCACAGATGGTCTGTGTTGTGGGTACACTGGGACACTTCCTTCTCTGTATTTGTGGACTCCAAGGTGAAATCTTCGAGGTCATAGGTGTCCGAGGCAAGTAGCTCAGTGTTCCCACATTGTTTAGGCTATCTTCTCAAATATGTTGTTTACTCTCTGCGAAACCAGTTAGATGGGCTGGCAAGAGAGAGGCTCTCCAGAATTGACGTGGCAACTCTACCGTGAAGTCAGAACCTCTGACTCTTGGACTTGTGATGTGAATCCTCCGGCCGTTAACTCCAAATAAACCATCATGTGTTTGACATCAAAGCTACTGCTCTTCCCGTGTCTCCTTCCTGAGTCGGTGACTCCCACTGCATAGCTACACAGAAGTTTCCTCTACAAATTGGCGTTGTCGGCAGGATGCCAACAGATCTTCAGATTCTGGTAAGTGTGATTTTCAAATCTACTTTGGACATTGCCTTACCAGAATCTGTGATTGACGGTATCCTAAAATTACCTGTGAAACTGATCGGCTGCGTTTCCTTTTGGTTAATGAACATTTGGGGATGATAAACCCAGGAGATCAGTGTCTGGGGACTCAGTCCTGGCTTATTTCCTCTGTGTATGCTGCTCGGGACGGAAGTGCCATACAGGCATACACAGCTCATGTTTAGAGATACCTTAAAGAAAGAGCATCAGTGAAGTGGAGCTTCTGTGTGAATTGAAAGCAATGTAAAAGATTTGTATTGGACAAATCGCCGGATTTTGGGGGTCTTAGTGGCTAAGCACAGCAGTTGAAAATAAGCAGCCAAAGATATTTGCTGCTATCACCTCTCTGTAAAAACTAAAAACACGGCTCCAGCTGCAGCCTTGCGTGTGTGTGTAAAAGAAACCTCACTGCGTGTGTGTGGGGCTGGAGCAGTGCAGGCTGAGAGGGAGAAAGTCACAGCTTATTGCCTATAGGTTTTAACTCACGGCACCGCCGTCCTTCAAACGGGACGGTCTAAAAGCACTCGTTGTGTAGGACCGCTTTTCTCATGGTTAGACGGGCCAGCGCGAAGTGCGTGCATCACCCGATGTGCTACGGCTCTCTGGAGCAGGTGGCGGTCAGGAGTGCATACATAAAATTATAGGCTAATTGATCAGAGGTGTGTAGTGGCAAGCAAGCATAGGCAAACTGTGTTTCACCTTGAGGTGAACTCGATAGCAACTGTATATAGGCTGGTCGTACGGACTACAGTCAACTGAGCTGTTGTTTGGAGAGAAAGGGCAGGGAAAAGTCTGTGGGCTCCGATCGGGGGGGCACAGCGCCACTAGAAACAAATAGCCTAGTGGTTGTCGCAAGAGGATAAGCTAGTTATCGTTCTTGGACGGCTTTCAGGCACCGATAAATAACTTGTATACAAGGGTGAGGCGTGAGAAGACGCCCCACTGGAGAGAATTCCCCACCCCCTCTAAGATCTCTAAAATCCGGACTAAATTGAGCTGAAGAGCTTTGCTGTCGCGCTGGTGTTTATTACGAGTTCATGTTTTGTTTGTCTGATTGTTTGTATGGGGGTCTATATTGGTTTGTCCCGCCGTCTTGTGTATGTTTTGTAACAACTAATAATTAATCAGTCCATAGACAGGGTAAAATGAACTAAACTTTAATTATCTCACCAAAAGTAAATGACCTGAGAAAAATAAAAAGTGTTTTTATGTCCTGCCTCTGAGTGCAGGGGAAAATGTAAACAAGAAGCACACTGTTCAGGGTGAGCGCTAGGTGTAAGAAGAAAATAAGATTATATTGCTTTAAGAATCCATTCTTAGATGGTATTGCTGGTATGTTAAGATATCTTTGTGACCTTGTATAAACCCTATGCCCGTCCTGCGCCCCGAGACCCTCAGAGACCTGCCTGAGGAGATCAGGGTTGCAAAATCTGGTTTTAGGTCAATGTTGTATTATTTGTTTCATTTATTCTTAATCTATGTATTGTATAGTAATAATGAATAAAAACGTAATGTATTGAACACATTCCGAAACAAAGCAGATAAGCAGAACAAGACTCAGACATAATACTAATTGTTGTTGAAACCTTTTGCGCTGTTGCAGCAAAATGGAAACTGTGTTGATTATCTGTTCCAACTGGCCACTGGAATCAGGTAATTAATATAAGTTGAAGTTCAATTACAGTTTTAAAAATAGTTTAACATTCTTTATTAAACTGCTTGAAATTATTTGTAGTATCAACCAATTGGTCTCCAGAGACAATACTAAAATTAAAATAGTTGTTAAACTACTGACAAGTTTTCTGAAACCGAGCTTATGAACAACAGAGTAAAGGTCGCTGGTTAAGCCAGGATCAATATATTTGTTGAAGTTTTTATTGTGTGCATAATAAATGTGTTAAATTAATTGAGCAATTCTTTAAAAGTATAATGTTGCAATTTCTTTAAAATAAGTAATTACAGTTACAAAATAGGTGTTGTTTTCCAAGGGCCTCTCTTTCACAGGCACTTTGAATCATAACACTTCCAAGTCCTACAGAGATCAGTATCACTTTGTGTTGCAAGCCAAATCCAGGGGTTCTACTCGAGCCCAATTTTAAATACCATAAAGAAAAGTATTGAACCCAGCTCGAGCTAAATGTCAAATGTATTTAATTAATGTGCAAGTGTTTTGATTTATTTAAAATGTTCCAGTCTAGCTTCCTTCGAGTTTAGTGTAAACAACAGATTGGTTCTCATAACATTCTCACTGCTGTGCTGTCCCAAATGTTTGAAACCTTGGGCAGATAAGCACACACACACACACACACTTTGGATGAGTAATCACTTTATCCAAATTGTAAATTGTTGCCTTCTTTAAAGTTATTAGTAATTCAAGATTAATTATTAAATTAAATTAGGTACATAACAATAAACAAAATAACTTTGATTTGATCATTTTGTTCACAACATTAGACCTTGTCCTCTAATCTCTACTAGAATAAGATAAGTGTGCATGTTTGGGTGTGGAACACTCCTGTAATGTACCTAATCTTGTTATCCTTTTCATTACAGAGCTGGGGAAATGGTGTATTGCTTAGATTCGGATCCGTGCAAAGTCCAATTATGACTGACTTTAGTTCTAATGTTAATTTGATTTCAACCCATAAGTAATTATTTAGATTAACTCAACATTTCACATGATGATGGATTAGTGCTCCACATTTTTCCCACTAATTTGTTGTGCAATTAGGCCAATGGTAAAGAGAGACATTGATGACCTTGTGTCCCTTTTGTTGGTACGTGGTTCCATTCTGTCTATGGCCTTGGACGATTTCACTAAGAATCACCCAGTTCTGACAGTCCGGCTGAGTGCAGTCACAGAGATGCTATGGCTGCTCTACATGAAATGACATTAATGGTCTGGTCTGAGAATGGACACCATTACCTGCTTCCAGAGACAATGCCGCTCCTCAAACTGAACAATACTGTCTCACGTGGGCCACTCCCCCCACCAAGCCATGAACTGAAAGCTTTGAACACCTGGAAGCCTCCCGGTCACACCAGCACCAACCCTTGGGTCAGTCAGATGGGACTAACGGCTTAACTTAGGGCATTTGGTTCAGAAATATGACTCTCGTTACCGCAGAGTGGGTTGTTTTTTTAAGGCTATTCATACTGCTATGCAGAGGATGCCTGTAGGTTGGCAAGCTGTTAAAAGCTCCTACTATTTTTTAAAATAGGCCTAAATGTCAGGGGCCTCTTAATGTCTAGTTCTACATGTATTCACATTATATGGACAATGTTTCCACCTGGTGAAACTAAAGGCTGCACAGTACTCAGGCTACAATACGACCATTCTGTTCTGCTCTAACAATTCAATTGATAGATTCTACATCAAAACAATTAGCTTTTATTGTTTCCAATGATAACGTCATTTTAAGTGGAGGAATGCAAACCTGTTTTCAAATGTAAGGTTTTGAATGTGTTTGACATTTCTCAGTAAAAACACCCTCAGACACCCACTATCATTTATGCCATCAGTAGTGACTCAGATGTTAAGGGGAAGAAGCTTTTCCTCCCAAATCAGATATGCTTTGTTTTTTTAACAAAGGTATGCATTTCCTGCATAATATATGTTTCTCACAATTGTTTGTTTTTTTGTAAGCTGCACACAGGTGATACTGAGTCTTCTCGATTAATAGATTACACCATGCTTAAATAGACTCCTAAGTTATTATTTCATATGAGACATATGTAAGAAAGGGGAGGGAAGAGTCAATTATATTGAGTAATTGATTTTATATTGGAACATTTATTTCTCAAACCTGTTTTATGGAAGAGGAAAATATTTCTGATAAACTAATATTTTATCAAACGGTAAATGGTGAATTAATATAACATTTAGAATCATTGAGAAGGGGTGATATCCACAGGGACTAGCTCACCTTTAAATTACAATAACATTTCTCTACTTTGGACTGATGAGTTTATGATTCTTGCATGTTAAATGACTAACACAAACCTTACATTTATGCATGTGCATGTCTCAGGAAGGCTCCCAAATAATTCTGAGGGGCCGATCCTATTTTTGTATTTAAATGATAATGTGCTAATCCATTACCTTGAGTTGTCTGCACTCAGGAAAACATCCCTATCAAGTGTTAACCCAATAACTACAGTAGGACAGCTCTGAAGGCCAAGGGTCAGAGAGAGAGCTACGTGGGTCCACGCCAGCCACTGCAAGGTCCTAGTCACCAACAAAAGTAGATGACAACAAGTGATGTGTCCTAGTCACCAACAGAAGTAGATGACAACAAGTGATGTGTCCTAGTCACCAACAAAAGTAGATGACAACAAGTGATGTGTCCTAATCACCAACAAAAGTAGATGACAACAAGTGATGTGTCCTAATCACCAACTTGCACCACACTTGCACTACATACACTAAAACACACTACACACAAGGTATCACAAGCAAGTGCCAGCTGAGCGGTTCCATATGCCCTCTGGTTCCTCGTTTGTGTTACCGGTGTGCGGAGTCTGACTGTCCGTGTCACAAAATCGACCGAAGGAATACACACACACACCCCATGGAGCATTCCCACCTCGTGATGACGGCTCGCCTGGGAAAACGACAACGCAACCGTGAGCAATACAACTGGCCTGGCCCAGTGATGTGGGGTTTAGCTCGCCACAAGATTACGTTTGGTTGTGCGGCGACAAGCTCTATCAAGTTCTGGCTCCCCTCTGGATAGGTACATGCACTCTAGTGGATTTGAATCCAGCAATCAGGCTTAACAACACTACTCTTTAATGTATTATCCATGCATAGAAAGACCTACAATGATGTTTCAAGTACTGGATTAATTTCAGTTTTGGCCCAAAACAAATATTTATAATATTTCATATAACAATTATGTAGCATATTTGATCCTCAAATTAGAGAAGTATAATTTAAAGAAATTGATATTATACATTCAACATTAGATAAACACAGAAGAATCCTTTCCAAGTACCATAAGTAGATGCTCAGGTAAATATGGCTAATAGGAATAATTGATAGACTTAATTTGGTACAGATCAGTGGTAGCATTTACAAATGTAATAATTCAAGGTTTAAAAATGTTTAATCCTTCCTTTCCAGGTTTTTACAAAAGTCTTTGAATATTTGCCTAACTTTTCCTTTTCAGATTTTGAACAATGTACTTGACTAAAATGAATGTATTGATTTCACTAAGTGCCTTACTCTTGACTAAAGCGTATTTAAGTAAACGTAAAAGTAATCCTAAAATTGAGGACACTGCACTTTTGCAGATTACAGATTGATCAAATCACCATTGTGAATTCTATACTCTAACTGTGAATTTGTAGCTGGATCTCTTACGATCGTGAGTTTTAAAATGCTTTTGACTAGTGATTGCCTTGAAGTAAATCTTTAAAGCGGCAAGCTGGTTTTGATTTTATAGTTTGATGAATGAAATTAACTAATGGTAAATGATAAAATATATTAGTTTAAAAACAAATATTTAGCCATTGTGCACCTGTGTTTTATGTGTGTTCATTATTATGCTTTTGACAAAAGATGATCAAACACTGATGAGAGATGATTTTTTTCTATTATGATTGGCTGTATCAATCATTGTGATTGAATGTTTCAATCTTATTCTACTTTGTGATGTAATTAATGTAAGGTGAGACCACACTCGAATCTGGAGACGCCTATTGAGTTAATTATTGACCAAATTATTATTAGACTAATGTTTTTAGGTTATCATAAATGATAAAAAGAGAGGACTGTTATGGAAATAATTGTCATAGACGCCAAGATGTAACATACAGGACAAACCTTGATGTCTGTTTACCTTCTTTAAGGACACAGGCTGCTTAGCCAATAATGTTATTATTCCCATTCTGTGACCGGTCAATACTGGGTCACAGATGGTCTGTGTTGTGGGTACACTGGGACACTTCCTTCTCTGTATTTGTGGACTCCAAGGTGAAATCTTCGAGGTCATAGGTGTCCGAGGCAAGTAGCTCAGTGTTCCCACATTGTTTAGGCTATCTTCTCAAATATGTTGTTTACTCTCTGCGAAACCAGTTAGATGGGCTGGCAAGAGAGAGGCTCTCCAGAATTGACGTGGCAACTCTACCGTGAAGTCAGAACCTCTGACTCTTGGACTTGTGATGTGAATCCTCCGGCCGTTAACTCCAAATAAACCATCATGTGTTTGACATCAAAGCTACTGCTCTTCCCGTGTCTCCTTCCTGAGTCGGTGACTCCCAATGCATAGCTACACAGAAGTTTCCTCTACATCGTGCATCCCTAGAAATAATATAGCAATATCCTGTAAAATTATTTAAAAACATGAATAAAACTACACATCTTCAGATGTTATACATACATAAGTGTCCTACACTAATAATACAAAGTTATTATTAGTATGCTGTGTGTACCTTGTGTGCACCGCCTAGTGGTTAAAGCACGTTATTGAATTATCTTTGTTGAATAATGTTATTTTTGTAGAGTAGAGTACATACTTTCATATGGGGAAAGTAGAAGGTCAATGATAGAAATATAGAATATAAAAAATCAAGAAGATACTGTAAGTGATCTCTACAATAAAACAGTTTAGTGCACGATGTACAAAGATATTAATATGAGGATGTGCAAAACAGACAAACTAATTAACCTTTATTAACATATTAAAGAATACTTTAGGTTAAGGTCTTCTTTCAAATAAGAAAAAAGCTTTGGGGGTATCTATCTACAGATAAATATTAAGCCTGACAAAGTACTTAACGTCTAATATATTGTTTTCCTGCAATGTTAACTATGTTGAAGCACTTATTTTAACTGATATTATACGCATTAATTATACTCTTATGTATGTAGATAGAATAAGAAATGTGCAGAATTTGACAGTTTAATGGTGGAGGTACACACACATTGATAGATGTCTTGTAATGCACTGTTGAGGAACCTGTGACCCAAGTTTTTCATTAATTGCATAACTACACAGTAGTTGTGTATATGATATGTCAATAAACCTTAGAAAATCTTGAAATGGATGTGCAAAATAGCAATTATACAGTAATTAACTATTAGTAAAGAATAACGAGTAATGAATATACTTTATAGAGATCTGCAGATAAATGTTTAGTCTTCTCAAGCACCAACTATCTAATGGCGCGTTTCCACTGCAGCGGGTAGCTCGCTTTAAGCGTGCCGAGCCGTGCGGGGCCCGTTTTTGGTTGCGTTTCCACTTGGCCTAGTTTTGGCCCGGGGCTACTTTTTCACCTTTTTTCTGGCCCGACCAAATCGTGGTTCTAGGGCCAGGAACAACCAGACTGAGTCGGGCTGAGTATGCTAAACTAGAGAGATAATCGCTGGCAAGGGGGCTACAACTACAACAAGATGAACATATTTGACCGTGAATTAATTGTAATACACGTTTCAAAATGATGCCGAAGTAACAACATACTGATACCGGTTAGTAAAAACCATGAATTAATGCTTTGACAAGTCTGCAGACAGACGGCAGGCGAAAAACCCTTTTAAAATGTTTTCTAAATGTAGCTTGGCTAAGCTAACGTTATATATGCTCCGGCCGTCCACACTCACAACAACGGCCTATACAGACATAAATAAACCAGCGACTGTATTCGCCATGACACAGGCAGTCTGTGGTTTGTACTTGTTTAACTTTTGTCAAGTTTCTGAACAGATATGAAGAGCTGTGAGCTCTGAGTGCTAAGAGCTAACGGCTGTGTTGTTTTTCTGGGGCTCTCATGGAAGATGACGTCACGGCTCCGCCTACACTGCGTTACTATAGTAACTGCCCCAGTTCCTAAACTGTAATGGAAACGCAGCATTAAAGTGAGCCGGGCCTAATAAGGCCTAACCAAACCGAGCGAGGCCTGCAGTGGAAACGCACCAAAATATCTCTCCTGATTGTTGGCACTTGACAATCACCTTCCCTGAATTGTACTCAGGTGTAACTAAAGTCTGATTTAAGGGTTGTTTATGTTTCACATCATTAATCAGAATCTGCAAAGTAACTAAAATAAATGTAGTGCAGTAAAAATACCAGGTTAACCTCTGAATTGTAGTAGAGTAGAATTACAAAGTAACAATGAGCTGTCATGTGGGTATATATTAAAGCTACCCATTATGGATACAAGCGATTTTCACCCATTTAGTAATTACATGTTTTAAATTTGTACACACCAATTTGTTTCCTATCGCCTAAACCTCCAGGGCTGTACACAGTTTAATACTGTCAACTTCTAATTTTTGAAAAGACGAAAACGTCTTTTAACCCTTAAAGACCGAGCGAGCCGCCCGCGGCTTCAAAGAGGTAGCGTTCTAAAATGCTTAATAACTTTTTAAACCGCTAATCCTATCCATCTGATTTAAAAAGTGAGGTAAAGCGGCTATTCTAGGCTTTTCGCTGGTATCACTATGTCCTTTTCCGGGATTCAGAGGCTCCGACGTGATCGGGGCAACGTCATCACATTGTACAGCCTTGATTCGTCAAGGAGACCCACGCGGCCCCTCCGTCTGAGCCAAACAGCAAAGGTTTTAGACTAAGTCCCACCCCCCTGTGTCCGGATAGGTTTAAAATGTAAAGGTCCAGGCAAACCTCTGCCCATGCTACCATCTTCTCGACCAATCAACATAGGTTGCTGTGTATGTTTTTGGCGGTGGGAGATAAACAAAGAGAAACAGAGAGACGAGAGTAATACTAAAGAAGAGTAATTTTGCCAGCGTAAGATAAATACCACACACACACACACACACACACACACACACACACACACACACACACACACACACCACACACACACACACACACACACACACACACACACACAGAGAGACACACACACCACACACACACACACACACACACACACACACACCACACACACACACACACACACACACACACACACACACACACACCACACACACACACACACACATCACACACACACACACACACACACACACACACACACCACACACACACACACACACACACACACACACACACAAACACACACACACCACACACACACACACATATAGACACACACACACACACACACACACACACACACACACACACACACACACACACACACACACGTCAAAATGGCGTTACACTACGGAAGAAGCTATAGCATTTATTTTGTCTGGCGGACCGCTTAGCGATGCAGCGGTGGATTCCTCAGATTCTGAAGCTCACAACGAAGAGGAGTATGATCACAGGATTGATCCCTTCGAAGATAAAAAAGTGAGTAACTTTGCTTATTTCTTATTGTTTGTGTTGCATTTATCAGTTGCTGTTTCTGTAGGCTATAACGCCGAAAATAATTAGTCCTAAGAGTTTTTATAATGGATGGTCATTTGCCGTAATTGTGTCATAAAGTGAAGTCCTGAGCTCAAGATTCACTATCAATAGAGGCTACTATTTATTTCAGTAAAAAAACGTCAAGCAATACCTTTCATTTATTGCCTCATTCCGCTTGCCCTCTTTGGTTGTTTGTTATAAGGTTTAATGTTATTATATTCATTGCATTACAATTCAGTTACTGATTCCATCAACTAGTAATGTTAGCAGAGGGATAAAGTGTGAATCAAATCAAAAGTTGAGACTGTGTTTAGAAAATAGATGGAATGACACTGGAGAAATAAAAGCAATAAAGGAAATAAAAATAAATTCAGACATTTATATCTGTATATTTTCCTCCCTTTTATTTTAGTCCAGAGGATGAGAGAGAGGATGCACAAGCCACTGTCCCCATCAGTAGGCCTCCTTCAAACCGAGAGGGAAAATAATGTGGCCAGGAGGGTGCAGCATCCAGAAAAAAGGCCAAACCAATGCCAGCCCCCCTGACAGTGAAAGGGAGAGGAAGAGGAAAAGGGGAAAAAAACATCTCTGACCCCAGAAGAGCCAGGAGCTGTTTGGAACGGACCTGAGGTGCCAGATACTGCCCAACAACTACCCACACTTTTGCCCGAAAAGAGCCCCTGGAGTCCAAGGTTTTGTTGGTGTGGAGTATACTCCTGCACAAATATTTAGACATTTTTTGAACAACCCAGCTGTAAATATCATCTGCAAGAACACAAACAAAAATGCTGAAAAGGAGCAGGCTAAGGGGGAAAAGTTTGTTTGGGAAAGCCGGTCCAATTCCTCATGTATGTCGGCCTTATGATGTTCATGGCACTTCTAAAACTGCCAAAAGTAAGAGACTATTGGGGGAAGGGATCACACCTAAGTGTTCTCTTTCCTGCTTCCGTCATGACAAGAGACAGGTTCATGGCATTCAGCAGAGCTGTACATCTGAGCGACCCAGACCATGATGAATGTTGATACATTTCCTTTGCTCTTTATATATATATTTCTAATACTTTGTTTATAGTTTGAAGATCATTTGCTCTTTGTACATTTGCACTTTCTATATATTTCTAATACTTTGTTTATAGTTTCAAGATAATTTGCACTTTCTATATATTCCTAATACTTTGTTTATAGTTTCAATATAATTTGCACTTTGAATTTATTTTACTGTTTGTGTTTGTATTTCAATGTTCAAATGATAATATATTTTCTCTAAAACAAGTTATTTTTGTTGCAATGTCATCTGTTATGGTTTAATTTTTTACTCTCTCAACCTTTTTTTGACAGAAGAAACATGATCAGTCATTTAAATATGGAAATACATTTCGTTTGAATTATCCTAGGCCTTTTCACTGAAAAACGCCTAGGATAATATTGTAATAAATAGCTGTAACTTGCTCAGGGAACATAATATGCAGATTACATTTCATTTGAAAGCCTAAAACATCTAAATGCAGCTTTGTAAATAATAAAAAAAGAAAATTCCTATGTTCCTGGCGGAGTAAACAGTAAACAAACACAACATTTGTACTGGCGTTTTTGAAAAGTGCTGGTAAATTCAGCCATTATCACACAAAGTTAAGGTAAAATGTGGACTTTAAATTAACCAGACTTGAACTAGAGGTTCTCCTGAATCAAATGAAGCAAGGCACTTGATGCTGACTGCTAGAAAAGGTTAGAACAGGTTAGGAGAAACAAATAAATACAGGAGAGTCAGGCAGGCGAAAATTCCGTCTAGGTCTTCAAGGGTTAAAACTACAATTCCCAGTAGAAACGTGCCATAGAGAACATGTTACGAAACACAATAGCCAGCATGTGTAATTCTCGGGGGGCGTTCCAGTCCAGTTTTGAATAGTCTGCCGTGGTTTCGTTCCATTTCAAAGAGCTTGATGCTCGGCGTAACCTTGGCGCACTGCCACTCCAACATCCAATCCCAGAGCTTGAAGATTAATCACAGGGTTTGTCAACGGGACTGTAGTCCCAAACGATAGCTGGGGATTATGGGTAGTGTAGTGTAGGGGTCGACCCCTATTATCGGTATCGGCCTTTTTTTTAATATCAAATTGCCGATAAAACTTTGGCTCTGATGAGGCCGTTTCTCTGGCTGCAGTCACCACTCTCTGTACACGAGCAATGTCCCGCCCACAGCGCTATCTGCTATTACTGAAGTGTCAATCAACACTGAAGATTTTCCGGGCAGGAGCCAGCCAGAGAGGCGGGACCTTCTCAGATTACAGGCAGGTGCGAAGAACGCAGCCAGACACAGACAGAGGCAAGCAGCAGCGCTGAGCGGCAGAGCCATACATGTGTTTCGAAGGTAAATCAGTTGAAAGCCGAAGTTCAATAAACATCCCAATCCCCTATGCTGAAGTTGCAAAAACACCACGATCTTATGATCCAATCCTATCAGTTTTCCAGTTACACAGGTATGCGGGAAGTCAGTCAGTTGGGGGTGCGTGAAGCGTCTCGCAGTGGAGTCTGTGGTGCGGAGGGGGGGCTGCGAGTGGAGCCTCGCAGTTGTTCAGGTTGATATGTGAAGCTCATTAGCTAGCCAACATGTATCTAGCAAATGTTTAGCAACATATTAGAAGTGAGGCTACTAGACTAACGTTAGGTCTACTGCAATGGCCTCACTTTTAATAGTTTGCAAAACATTAGCTAGCACTAGTGTTTTGTAGTTGCTAGCAGTTTATTGGGATGTTATGCTAGATAGACAGGCATTGTTTTGATATAATAAATTAAGCATTATTGTTAGTTAAGCATGTCAGCCTGCAGCCCCACTTTTAACTCTCTGTCTCTCTAACTCATTGCAGATGGCTGCACTAAAAAAAAGGGCACAGAGAGGACACCAGTTGTATGATGTTTAAAAGTTCATTAAAACATAATATATGCTTAAATGCATTTCAAAGAAGTTGTGTTGGAGTTTGTGTTATTCTACATTCTGACACCAAGATTTTATGATTTTACTGCATATGTATATCGGTTCCAAATATCGGTTATTGGTCTCCTTGATTACTAATAATCGGTATCGGTATCGGCCTTGAAAAAGCCATATCGGTCGATCCCTAGTGTAGTGTCTTCGGTAGTGCTGCGTACCTGGACTCACATTCAGGTTCAGACTCAAGTCCAGACTTATAAGTCCGGACCTGAATCCATGGCTTGTTTCAAGTTGTGTGAGTAACTAAAGTTAACTTATTGTGAGCTAATTATCAATTGAAAATAAAATCATAATCAACTCAAATTCAAACTCGTCTACATTTCTCTACAAAGTACAAATGTAAAAAAAACACTTTTTGCCACTTAGTCTACAAATGACTTATGACAGCAACTACTACAAAGTTCAAACATTTATTTCATTTACCAAACTAAAGTAACCAAACAGTCCCTGAGCTGACTGAGCCTAAATCCCTAAAACTGTGCTGAAAGGTAGAGTGTAGAGTAGACTATACGCATTACACACCTACGATACAGTATACACTGTAGTGACTGTACAGTCAGAGTGTACTGTACTGTCTGTACACCATGTCTTTTCTACAACTCTACATGTGTACATTATACAGTACATACTACATACATAGTGATGTACATGTACAATTTTGATACAAATGTCATAGTTAACTTAAGCATCTATCATCTAGAAGTAGGGAATGAGTCCTTACCCCAAGTGAAGGAGTTCAAGTATCTCGGGGTCTTGTACTCGAGTGAGGGAACAATGGAGCGTGAGATGGGCCGGAGAATCGGAGCAGCGGGAGCGGTACTGCAGTCGCTTTACCGCACCGTTGTGACGAAAAGGGAGCTGAGCCAGAAGGCAAAGCTCTCTGTCTACCGGGCCATTTTCGTTCCTACCCTCACCTATGGTCATGAAGGATGGGTCATGACCAAAAGAACGAGATTGCGGATACAAGCGGCCGAGATGGGTTTTCTCCGCAGGGTGGCTGGTGTCTCCCTTAGGGATAAGGTGAGAAATTCGGTCATCCGGGAGGGACTCAGAGTTGAGCCGCTCCTCCTTCGCGTCGAAAGGAGCCAGTTGAGGTGGTTCGGGCAACTAGTTAGGATGCCACCTGGGCGCCTCCCTAGGGAGGCGTTCCAGGCACGTCCAGCTAGGAAGAGACCAAGGAAGAGACCAAGGGGTAGACCTAGGACCAGGTGGAGGGATTATATCTCTTCGCTGGCCTGGGAGCGTCTTGGGATCCCCCAGTCAGAGCTGGTTGATGTCGCCAGGGAAAAGGAAGTTTGGGGCTCTCTGCTGGAACTGCTACCTCCGCGACCCGACGACGGATAAGCGGGAGAAGATGGATGGATGGATCTATCATCTATGTCAGTGGTTCCCAACCTTTTTTGAGTACTGTACCCCCAAAGCATTTCAAGCCAACCTAAAGTACCCCCTACTACGCAATCAATCGTGGTGATCCCCAGGATATATTAATAGTCTATATATTGTGGCAGACCGGCTGTGTGTGTGTGTGTGTGTGTGTGTGTGTGTGTGTGTGTGTGTGGATGACCTGGATAAAGTCACATGGTCACACAGGTTGGCAGTTTATTGAAGTAAAGCTTTAGTTCTGAGGTCTGACATCATCGTTCCCATCAAGTTCCCATCGGCGAAAACACGTGGGTTTGCTGTCCTGGCTCCAAGATGGTGGAATGAGCTCCCCATTGACATCAGGACGGCAGATAGCTTGCACATCTTCCGGCGCAAACTGAAAACTCATCTTTTTCGACTCCACTTCGAGCGTTAGAACTATTAACGAAGCACTTTTATACTAATAAAGGACTGGCTTATCTAAAGCCAGTTGAGTAGCACTTGAAATGTTTGGCTCTATGAAACCTGATGTACTTATATGATTCTGTTTTCTTCAAGGTTGTGTCTTCCTGGTCGAATGTACTTATTGTAAGTCGCTGTGGATAAAAGCGTCAGCTAAATGCAATGTAATGTAATCATCACTTCATTCCCATTGTAACATTAAGTTAACAAAGCACTGAAGAATCTGCTACAAAACTAAGATAAGATAAGATGAGATGAGATACGATGCGATACAATCAGATGAGATATTCCTTTATTGATCCCCTTGGGTAAATGTGGGTGTCATAGCAGCATGGGGGAGGGGGGTATAGATTTGGGCCGGGTAATAGCAGAAAGAAAGAAATATAGAATTAGATCTGAATATAAAAAGATGAGAAAAATGTGAGAGGGATATAATAACTAGGGCTGTAGCGATACACTAATCTCACGATACGATACACAGCTCACAATACGATATATATCACGATATTCAGCCAACGATACGATTCGATATACTTATATCATTTACTGAAAGATTTTAAAAGGGACAGTGTGATTTTGGTGACATCTTGTGAGTGTTCCATTGACTTGGATTGAATTAATTCAACTGAAAACTGAAAGCATCAATTATACAATATATGGCTCTGACAGAGAGTCTACAGCTTGCAAATGCTGGACAAAATGAATCAAAAGATGTGGTGAGAAAATTAGTTTCATTTATTGAAACAGTGCAAACTGTAGCTTACAAGCCTTTGTAAGTACATAAAGTGCAGTATCACAATGGACAATGGAGAATTAAAAGGTGCAGCAGGTGGCGGAACACGGGGGATTTGAATGGGACTTGTTAGAAATTAAAATCAATGTTTTGATGGCATAAAGTACCTTAAACATACCGTCAGTTTAAATGCTGTTTTATACTGAAAAACCAGAAGTTCTTGTGCACAACCAGTTGTTAAGCTTTTATTCTGAAAATCCTTCATCTCCGGTTAGCATTTAGCATGTGGCTAATATACCATTTACTACAGAGGTGAATTTAGTAGCGATATGACACGGAGTGTTGCACACCGAAACCTACTGATTTCAACACTACAACTATAGACGTCGAGATATTATTATTGCTGAATATTAAATGAAGGTACAGTTTATTTGAATACGTTTGTTTACAGACGTGGGTAGCATGAGACAACATCCGGAACTACCGGAAATGATACCAGCCGTGAGGTATTTTTGGAGTATTGATTACAGCGTTTAAAATGTATTAAATGAAAAGTCATGAAAGAGATAAGGAGGAGAAAAGGCGTGTTTAGTTATATATTTAATGTACAATGTCGGAATCCTCTGTAATGCGCAACAACGAACATTGGAGACGTGGAGGGCCGGCCCCCAGCAGCGCCAACCGGCACACAGGGAGGAGCCAGCAGAGGATATTTAACAGCTGGAAAGGTGGAGCTCGCTCTCTTCCCTTCGCTCAGCTGTTTTTCTGACTGAACCATCTTCTGCTTGTAACATTACCACGCTTTTTATTAATTAAAGTATACATTTTAACCTTCTCAGAGACTCAATTAGTCTCCTTTTTAAAGCTTCTCTCCTGGACGCGAGAATAACGAACACAGTTATCAGACTTAATGTATCGATACCCACGGCTGAAATATCGATACTTTCTCGGAAAACGAAATATCGATATATATATCGCAGGATCGATTAAATTGCACAGCCCTAATAATAACCATATACCGTAATAATCAAATGTGTGTGTGTGTCTGCGTGTGTGTGTGTGTGTGTGTGTGTGTGTGTGTGTGTGTGTGTGTGTGTGTGCAGTGGCAGCACATATCAGACCCGGGCCGGGGGGCGGGGCCTGGATACGGCCCTGTGTGTAGCTAAGGTGAAACCTGGGAGTGGAAGAAGGAGAGAAGTGACGAGGAGAGATAGAGAAGAGGAGAATATTTTTGTCTGTGTGACCCAATGCGACAATTAATGTGACACTTAAATCATATTCAATCATAACTAATCATATACATTATAATAGCCATTGTTTAAAGACTTAAAAAAAAAAGTAAGGTAACTCACCAATTAATGTGACACTTGAGCCTGTTTCTCCCTCATCAGTTTTGTGAGTCTGGGGGAGATTGTTGCAACAGCTGTGACCAGGTTATTCTCCAAGTTGAGTCTGTTCCTGTGTTTAGTCTTGATGTGGGTCATGGCGGAGAATGTCACCTCACACAGACGTGGACCCAAAAGGCAACAGTTCATTCAGGGCATGTTTCCCCAATTCAGGATACTCCTTCTCCACACCACACCAGAACTGTGTCAGTGGTGTGCTTGAGTACCTCATCTTCAGGCTCCTATCTGAGGACACATCTATGAGGTCTTCTTGCTGTCTGACGGGAATGCTGCTGTTAATGCACGTCACAAATGGATTACGCACCCAGTCCAGTGTGGATGACTTGTTGTCAATATCAGGGAAGTAGGAGTTGAACTCATTCTTGAGCTTGGACAAATGTGTGTGTACTATTTTCACAATTGGAGCTCTGTCACATTCACCAGTAGCAATGTATGCGTTCAGCTGCAGGAAACAACTTGTATCCCCTTTTTCATATTTGCTCTGCCAGAGCTTGATCTTCTCCATGAATCCACACACTTGGTCATACAAGCTAAGAACATTTGTGTCTTTACCTTGAAGAGAGAGATTCAGCTGGTTGAGTTTGCTGAAAATATCAGAGAGGTATCCCAGTCAGCGTTGTCGAACATAACCACCAGTGGGTGTGTGTGCTCCGACAGAAATGCCCTCACTTCATTGCGTAACTCGAACAGCCGCTGTAACGTCTTCCCTCGGGATAACCAGCGGACGTCAGTGTGAAGCAGGAGCTGTTTATGTTCTGACCCACCGTCTTCACAAGGTGACTGAAACAGTCTATGATTCAAAGGCCTGGACTGTATGAAGTTGATCACTTTTACGGCATCATTCAAAACATCGTTTAACTCTGGACTCATTCTCTTGCTAGCTAATGCTTCTCGGTGAATCATGCAGTGCGTCCATGTAACGTCAGGGTTTACCTTTTTTATGTGGGCCATTAATCCATTTACTCTGCCGGTCATCGCCGCAGCACCGTCTGTGCACACATGAGAGCAGGATTTCCAATCCAGCTTGTGTTGAGAGAAAAAATTGTCAATAAAATTAAAAACGTCCTGTCCGGTAGTTCTCCCCGTGAGTTTCTTGCAAAACAGAATGTGCTGGTTCATCTCCAAAGTGTCTTTGTAACGCACAAACGCAATCAGTTGTGCTTCCCCACTGACATCCGTTGATTCGTCCAACTACAAAGCGAACGTACCAGACGCTTTACATTTTTCCACCACTTGGTCAATAATGTCAATTCCCATGTCGTCGATCCGATGGCACACAGTATTATTTGACAACGGCACTTTCTTCAGGACATCAGCTGCTTTCTTATCGAGCATAGTTTCTGCGAGAATTATAGCAGCAGGCAAGATTAGCTCTTCGGCTATGGTAAATGGCTTTTTCGATTTAGCAACGAGTAGGGACACGGCATAAGATGCCTCCAAGGCCTTGGTTGAGACCGATGTCGCTTTCTTTAGTTTTTCTTGGCTTCCCTTAAATTCAGCCAGCTTTTGGTGGAAAAACTCTGCAGGCTTACCCACACAGGCGGGATGTATAGTACTAAGGTGCCGATGTAAATGGGATGGTTTCATGCTATTATTAGAAAGCACGTCGCCACAGATGAAACACATTGGCTGCGGTGGCTCTGTAGTTGTGACCGTAAACCCGGAGCGCACATAATGTTCACCAAACTGACGATTCTTCACCTTCTCTGTTTTCATTTTCTTGAGAACGGGTTCTCCTGATTCAGCAGTATCACCTGTGCTGTTGTTTCTGGATGAACAAGCTTGACTCAGCCATTGATCCATAATGATTATGTTAACAGACATTTTTATCTCAATAAACACCAGCGCATTCACTTGATAGGATGTTGATATTTTGCTAGCTAGCAAGAAAACCAGCGCGCCACTACAATGATGATGTAACACCTGACAGTCCGGCGGGAAGCTGAACGCCGCGCCAATAATAATATATAGCCAGCAAATTATTACTTAATTTGAATGCCCCCAATTTTGGTTACATTATTACAGATTATGCATTATTTGGGTACAGTTTTCCTGTAAAAATTGTAATCAAAAAAAAAAATCTAAAATCAAATTATTTTTTACTTTTCAAAATCTTTTCACGTACCCCCTGGGGACCACTAGGGGTACGCGTACCCCCGGTTGGGAAACACTGATCTATGTCGCTCGGACAGTGAGGAGACTGTGGACTGTCAAGACTCAAGACACTATGTCTAAGTCAATCACATCGCTAGCTTCCCTTGACGTCACACAGATCTCGCGAGCAGTTGCGATATTTTGCGAGACATTGTGAGTTCAGTAATGGCCGCCATATCAGAAGCCGACACGATGTTTTTCGTCTTTCCTCAGCGCAAATTTTTCGATCTATGGAAGGTTTTAGATGTTTAGAACAAAAAGGAGAATATACATAAGTGCTAGTTTTTTTGCGAGTCCAAGTACCGGTTCCCGACGTTCCGGTTTTAACCGGACTTGAACCAAAACTTTTTACAAGTCCAGTACCGGTTCGGCGTACCGGTACGCAGCACTAGTCTTCGGCAATCCTAAACTCTGAATTTTTTTTGGGATATCATAACTTATTAACACCACATCCCAGCGTGCATTGCGGCTAAAACATCCAATCAACGAGCTTCAAGCTGAGGATCTTGGGTAACCAGTTCAGTGGGTTTGTGGTGTGTATCGCTCAAAATGTCCCGTCTGTTTCCGGTGACTTTATTTATGGGTAAAAAGCATATTAAAAAGCCCAAGATTATAGAATTAAACGAATAAATAAAAACAAGGATAATTGTGTGTTATTGTTGAGTAAATAACAGTGTGTTATTTAGAAAAGAATAACAAATTAGAAGGAAAAAAAGATTTAAAAAAATACAGATTTCAGTATTTTGAGGCTCTAAGCCCATTTCTTTTCCTCACAGACGGCAAAAAAAGTCCGATATTATACGATTTAAAATAAAAACAGATAAAACACTGGCATGCAATTTACGTTAGAATAATGGTTTTGAATAATAGATGAGTAAAATCTACGTCACTTTACAGCCTCGCCCAATTTTGGGGAAACCAACGCTGTCATTTGAACGGCGATTAAGCCTGAAGCCACAGAGATCTTCTGTTACTGTCCTTTCTTCTTAGAGGAAGTACAGAAACACGTAACTCTGGATTTGTTTTAATGTTTGAGGTGTGTGACGGCCCCAGAGCCTGTGTGCAGGTGTGTTACAGGTCTTACGGTGGGGTGGAGCTGAAGAGGCCAATCAGCGCGATCGCGGACACCTGGCCGGAGCCGAGGTGCTATTAAGCCCAGCTGCCCGGAGTCACATGGTGGCCCTGATTCTCTCCAAGCCGGCCGCAGGAGGAGTAACACGGCGATCCTCTCCCCTCGTCCATCCATCTTGTACTTTATACTGAACAACCGCAATAAATGTGCCGTGGTTTTTGGAAACTCGTGTACTTCTTGTCATCTTTCCGTTGTGGCCTACGAGCCGGTCATAACAGGTGCAATAAACGACAGTAGCTTTTTGGCATGTTAAAACTATTATTTTCTGCCTCGCTCATGAGAGTAACAGATGGCGAAATTACCGCCTCGCCTACTGATTTTAAATTTAACCATATATCGAGCCCGATTCTCGATTTCAAATGATATTTATAAATGACTATTATCATTATTATAAGCAAGACAATACATGGCAAAGATATGTAGAAAATAAACGTATTTAAGATACGTTCAAAACAAACGTAACATGGGAGAAAATACGTTATAGCTAAACGTAATTGAGAATGCAGTTTAGTTCTGTGGGAACGTAATTTGTAGGAGACAGAGTTGAACTGCATGCTCAACATCTCATCTTTTTTTCCAGATCTTTGTCCCATGATGATCCTTGATCATTCCGTTACTTTTCTGCCTCCATGACACATATTTTGTTTTTGACTGCAAGATAAACAACAACTGAATAGATTTAAAAAAAAAAAAAAGTTCAAAACTGATGAAATGCCCATCAGCCTCAGTTGCACTTCATGTTAATGTTGCTCATTTGCACATTTTAGACTGATAAACTTGAGTAACATGCAAACATTGAGTGGTACACAAACAAGTCCTAAAACTCAGAATTAACTTATACCAACATTTCAGCACTTCCGTTTCCCTTGTCTCAAAGTCAATGTTTTTTTGTGTTAGAAGCATGAAATAAGGTCTGCAGTTTACACAAGCTGAAGAAAGGTAAACGTACATAATATGTCAGTAAATACTCCACTCGTTAATATGCAAAGCTTCTATGTGTCTTAAAAACAGTGATTGCTAACAAGTGTCTAAAAAAACATCACACCAACACGAGACAACCTTCAGGTTAGTGGTGGTGATGCGCAGTTATGAGGCCATGATTATAGCCTATAGTGTTAGCTTTTTACTTCTGGCATTTACTCTTCAAAATCATAGAGTTGTGTTAATATGTGGAGATTTCCTTCTGAACAAAACGTGTTAAGTATCATGAATGTTTATTTGCCACAGAGCGTATTTCTGCACTATACTGAAATCCAATCGGGAAATTCCATTGCATTTTTTCAAGGGAGCCCTTTGCGATGCTCAATTCCAGGTCGGACTACACAAATATGTCATCTCTGCACCACTCTATTAGCATTTAGCTCACGGCCTCGCAGAGGCTGGCAACATTTTAAATCAGTGATACATTAACTCAAGTGAAATCAATGACTATGAGAGAAGAAAATAAGGCTGTTCGCTACCCAGCTTCAAAATAAGACCTTGAAACACTAATGAAAAGCCATTTCAACCTTTCAGCCTCTTCTCCTTGTACACAAACTCGCTCGGATCAGTCATTAGCCCGCATGGTTTTTCTTACCACTGCTACGCTGACGACACCCAATTAATTCTGTCCTTTCCCCGCTCAGAGACCCAGGTCGTCGCACGCATCTCTGCTTGTCTAGCTGACATCTCTCAGTGGATGTCTGCTCACCACCTCAAGCTCAACCTTGACAAGACTGAGCTGCTCTTCCTCCCGGGAAAAGATTGTCCAACTCTTGACCTGACAATCAACATCGGCACCTCAGTTGTTTCCCCGACTCAGACTGCAAGGAATCTGGGTGTGACCCTAGATAACAACCTGTCCTTCACTGCAAACATCGCTGCTACAACCCGCTGCTGCAGATACACGCTTTACAACATCAGGAAGATACGTCCCCAGCTGACTCAGAAAGCGACTCAGGTTCTGGTCCAGGCTCTCGTCATCTCACGCCTAGACTACTGCAACTCCCTCCTGGCTGGTCTACCTGCATGTGCCATCCGACCTCTGCAGCTCATCCAGAATGCAGCGGCTCGTCTGGTTTTCAACCTTCCTAAATTCTCCCACACCACTCCGCTCCTCCGCTCCCTTCACTGGCTTCCGGTAACTGCTAGAATCCACTTCAAGACACTGGTACTTGCTTACCATGCTGCGAATGGATCTGGCCCTTCCTACATCCAGGACATGGTTAAACCGTACACCCCAGCGCGTGCACTACGCTCTGCATCAGCCAAACGACTCGTTGCGCCCTCGCTGCAAGGGGGACCCAAGTTCCCATCGGCGAAAACACGTGGGTTTGCTATCCTGGCTCCAAGATGGTGGAATGAGCTCCCCATTGACATCAGGACGGCAGATAGCTTGCACATCTTCCGGCGCAAACTGAATACTCATCTCTTTCGACTCCACTTCGAGCGTTAGAACGATTAACGAAGCACTTTTATACCAATAAAGGACTGGATTACCTAAAGCCAGTTGAGTAGCACTTGAAATGTTTGGCTCTATGAAACCTGATATACTTATATGATTCTGTTTTCTTCAAGGTTGTGTCTTCCTGGTCGAATGTACTTATTGTAAGTCGCTTTGGACAAAAGCGTCAGCTAAATGCAATGTAATGTAATGTAATATTTAACCAAGAGTTGAAAGCAACTTACACCGGTGCAGTTAGAGACCAAGTCACATTCTTTTCATTCTTACCTCAAATTCTATATGGCTGCAAAACTACAAAACCAGTTCTACTGTATGTACCGCTTAATGCCTACTAAATACACAATTTAATATGCCACTACCAGCAGACTATTCACACGGAAGTCAAGTAAAGCAATACATTATCTCCTCATCACATGACTGTACCAATCACAACGTTTGAGGACTACGATGACATATCACACTATGACGACATAACACTATACTGTGAGGTTGCGCTAGACTTTTTCTTTGCCCGTCATTTTGACGGACAGGATCGTAACATTTCCATCAAAATTCAGTATTACCCGTCGGCCTTTACACTCTGTGGGGGGGGGGGGGGGGGGGAAGAGAGACACTACGGCAAAGTTGGGTTTGGAAACGGTATCATTACCTTTTTGGCAGGCATGCTTAACACCGGAGCCTCGCTGCGGGGAAACTTTGGCGCTGTTCAGAGTTTGTTCTAATCCGTCAAAATGACGGACTGCTTTCAGGTTTTTCTGTCATTGTTAAAAAAAATCCGTCATAGACGGAAAATATTCGGTTAACGCGACCTCTGACTGTGATAGTTATATGACCATTAAAAGCACTTCATATACTTCTTAATGCTTTACAACAGTAATCACGACACATTAGAAAGCATTTTAAATTGACTTAATAAGATCAAGTATCATATAACATCAGAATGGCTCACTGACATTTATTTTTGTGCAAGGATCAGAAATTGACCAATTACAGTTGCAGTAATTGAAATGAGAAATTATTCAGGGTGATCTCCATTTTTAGTCAAATGTTTACATTTTTCTTAGGGAAATGTAAACAATATGAAATGTAAATCTCCATCATTGTTTATCATGAAAACCTTTTTTCTGGAGTTGAATAAATAGATTATTTTTACCAAGTTCTGTGTGTTTTTCAACTTTAAACCAAACAATGACCTCCTATGGTTACATCCAGTGTTTAATGTTTTAAATCTGCCTAAATAAAGCATTATAATTAACTAGAACATTTATTACAATGCTTCAGCTCCCGCCTTTTTTCACACACAGGTAGTGTACAGCTTATTTAAGCTTGTGAGCTGGCAGCTACCCATTATATGTATGCAGGGGCTGGTGAGAGCCGTTAGACCTCAACCAGATGGACCAGTGAACCAAAATAATGAGCTGACGGTGGCTGAGGGCTGCATGGAGCTACAGACTGGCAGTGCTTTTCAGAGATGTTGGCAGTGCAAGTCATCTTTTCACCTTACTGGGAGCCATTCGATTCAAAGTTCATATCAGAATGTCACATAATAGAGATGAATGTTTTCCAGCTGGCTAGTTTGAAGTGTTACGTCACAGAACAGCCGCACCAGTTTTATAACCACCGTGCAGCAAATGGAAACGTGTTTTTGAAATAAAACGTTACTACATGCATTTGCTTGTTATACATTTAGTATGCTAATAACATGTGTGGTGCATAATTGTTTCATTAAAAAAGGTCACTTTACATACAGACATGGTACTTTTGTAACCAATTCTGGAGCATACTGCCATTTTTACAAGTTACATCTGATAGGAAAAACGAAAACTACAATTTACACACTTAAGATATGGAAGTATCTTAGAAGTATGTCTGACAACTAAACGGAAATTGCAACACAATAAGCAGGTGTAAATATGATCCCTTACAAAGTGTATTTTTCAAAAACTTTCAAATGAAACATCTGGTGGCTGTGTGACATACAGTATGGCCCAAAAGGAATTGTGAGACAGCAAATGCAGGTTTAATTGATCAAACGTGTAGGTGAAAAAAAACACGTATAGCAATTGAGGAAATGCTACTTTAACAACAGCTAAAAGGTGCTTCTTGGTGCAGTTCTTTTACACAATTGTGCACACCTTAAGTGCAATAGCACAACAGTTTCATGCTTGAATGGTGCTGAATCCTCTCCTGAGGCATACCAGACATGTTAGTATTGATCAGGTTATTTCTCTTTAAAAGAAGAAATACAATCACGTAAATTGTTTTTCTCTGCCACTGTCAATTACACTGTTACATTTACAGCTACAGGAAGTGTTGGAACTGATATAGAAATAGCCATTTTGAAATCGAACTCTTTAATGTTCACATACATAGACATATAAAGAGTAGACGCCGCATTGGCTGCTGGGGCGCAATAAATACGGCCGCCATCTTGGACCGGTCATCCTACCCATATTGTACAGACATTCTACCCATAGACAGCAGAGGTTTCAAGATGCCAGAGCACTGTGCGGCGTATTGCTGTCCAAATCGGCGGACGATTGCGAACAGGGGTCGGGGGATTACTTTTCACAAGTAAGATTCAACATTATTATTGGTTGTATTTTGTAAATAGAATATTATTGTACTGTATTGATGTCCGCCAGCGAAATCATAGCCAGCAAACATTATGTTTATGGCCAACTGAGACTTTATAAATCATATGCTGCTGTAACAAGTGAATTTCCCCGTTGTGGGATGAATAAAGTAAAATCTAATCTAATCTATCTAGGAAGAAGAAGGAAGAAAATAAGCTTGACTGCCTTCTTAAAAATGTTTTGTATTGACTCTCAAATCTCCCGCTTTTATTTTGAAGGTTTCCCAAAGACAAAGATATGAGGAAGAAGTGGGAAGTTGCTTTGAGGAGGGAAGGGTTCACTGCAAGCGAGTCATCCGCGAGTGGAGCCTCGAAGTTTTTTCAGGTTGATATGTGAAGCTCATTAGCTAGCCAACATGTATCTAGCAAATGTTTAGCAACATATTAGAAGTGAGGCGACTAGACTAACGTTAGGTCTACTGTAATTCTTTCACACACAGTGACGTCACGAGCTACCCACAATGCAACGCACGCCATATATATATATAAATATGCCATTTTTCTGGAGGTGCAAATATCCTGGAGGTGCTAATATAAACAGCTAGCTAACGTAGCCAGGCAGAGCGCACTAGTTTTTTTTTCTGAATTAACGACCGAAGAAATCGCTGCATGTCTTCAGATTACATCTCTGGACTTAAGGGGTGTGCTCTAGGTCGTTACCAGCGTAAACTAGAGCTGTGTGGGTTGTCGGATTGCCCTTACAGACTGCCTGCAGATGTATGGAAAAACGACTCTCGAAAGTGGCCTTCGGTCGATTTTGGCAGCATCTACGTCTATCTTCTGGAAACACCAGGTGAATACCCCACTTGTCACAATAATATTATCATGCCAATGCATATATGTGGTATTTTAGAGTTGACTATATTGATTAAGGCAATAGACTATGATATTCTGCTTGCACCTCGTGTGAAATGGCGGATACCGGAAGTACGGTGTCGCCCTCAGCCCAAAACCCGTATGTGTGTGTGAACGAATAGCCTCACTTTTAATAGTTTGCAAAACATTAGCTAGCACTAGTGTTTTGCAGTTGCTAGCAGCTTATTGGGATGTTATGCTAGATAGACAGATATAATAAATTAAGCATTATTGTTAGTTAAGCATGTCAGCCTGCAGCCCCACTTCTTGTCTCTCTCTCTAACTCATTGCAGATGACTGCACTAAAGAAAAGGGCACAGAGAGGAAACCAGTTGTAAGATGTTTAAAAGTTAATTACCTTGACAAGACTGAGCTGCTCTTCCTTCCGGGAAAAGATTGTCCCACTCTTGACCTAACAATCAACATCGGCACCTCAGTTGTTTCCCCGACTCAGACTGCAAGGAATCTGGGTGTGACCCTAGATAACAACCTGTCCTTCACTGCAAACATCGCTGCTACATCCCGTTGCTGCAGATACACGCTTCACAACATCAGGAAGATACGTCCCCAGCTGACACAGAAAGCGACGCAGGTTCTGGTCCAGGCTCTCGTCATCTCACGCCTAGACTACTGCAACTCCCTCCTGGCTGGTCTACCTGCATGTGCCATCAGACCTCTGCAGCTCATCCAGAATGCAGCGGCTCGTCTGGTCTTCAACCTTCCTAAATTTTCCCACATCACTCCGCTCCTCCGCTCCCTTCACTGGCTTCCGGTAACTGCTAGAATCCACTTCAAGACACTGGTACTTGCTTACCATGCTTCGAATGGATCTGGCCCTTCGTACATCCAGGACATGGTTAAACCGTACACCCCAGCGCGTGCACTACGCTCTGCATCAGCCAAACGACTCGCAGTGCCCTCGCTGCGAGGGGGACCCAAGTTCCCGTCGGCAAAAACACGTGGGTTTGCTGTCCTGGCTCCAGGATGGTGGAATGAGCTCCCCATTGACATCAGGACGGCAGATAGCTTGCACATCTTCCGACGCAAACTGAAAACTCATCTCTTTCGACTCCACTTCGAGCGTTAGAACTATTAACGAAGCACTTTTATACTAATAAAGGGCTGGCTTATCTAAAGCCAGTTGAGTAGCACTTGAAATGTTTTTGCTCTATGAAGCCTGATGTACTTATATGATTCTGTTTTCTTCAAGTTGTATTTTGTTGGTCTAACGCACTTATTGTAAGTCGCTTTGGATAAAAGCGTCAGCTAAATGCAATGTAATGTAATGTAATTAAACATAATATATGCTTAAATGCATTTCAAAGAAGTTGTGTTGAGTTGTGTTGGAGTTTGTGTTATTCTACATTTTGATACCAAGATTTTCTGATTTTACTGCAAATGTATATCGGTTCCAAATATCGGTTATCGGTCTCCTTGATTACTAATAATAATAATAATAATAATAATAATAATAATAATAATAATAATCGGTATCGGTATCGACCTTGAAAAAGCCATATCGGTCGATCCCTAATATATATTATATATATTCTTTTCAAGTATTATGCTTCTTCATTTTAGCCGGAAAAGGGCAGGACTACGTCTACTTCCAGAAAAGCTGAAGAGAGCCTGTCTGTGGCCCCTCAGGACGACCCAGAAGCTTCAACCTCACACTCACAACCTCAGCCTAATGATGTGAGTATTTCTATTTTCAACATCATATCATAATGGTCCTAGACAAAGTAAAATCTCTCTTGTTTGTTGCCACTCATATTAAACACACTCCCAAATAAACCCATACACACACAATTGAAGACATGTTGAACATGCATTCCTGGCACACTCACACACTCACACACACACGCATGATGCTGGCAGTGGCTTTGACTATAAGAAAGAATGTGGGCCATACTCTAGTTGTGTCAAAGTGATGTGTGTGAAGTGAAACATCACTCAAACCATGTTCATCCCTCTTTCTACTAGGATCATAGCTATGTCTTCTGTCTTGCCTGCTTCTCCTACTGCTCTTGAGGCCAGACTCAATGAAGCTTTAGCAAGAGTGGAGAGTCTCGAGCGAGAGAGGAAGAATGCCATGGCTAGAGAAAAGAGGGCAAAGACCACAGTGAGGAGTCTTTTGGGGGATTTGAGGGAAAATAACCTCATTAATGAAGAACTCAAAGAGAGGCTTGATTTCTACTCAGGTAAGATGAAATTAGCACTTTGAAATTCATGTACATCTTACACTCTGTATTAAACACCTTTGTTATTATATGAAGGGGACTTATTCATTTTTTCTCATACAATTTCAGATCTTCAAATAGACTTCAAGGCAAAGCAGGGCCATGAGTACTCAAAGGACCACAGAGAGTTTGCCCTCACATTCCATCTACATGGTCCAAAGGCATACAAATTAGGGCTGTGCAATTAATCGTATTTTAATCGCGATTACGATTATGGCTTGCGACGATTATGAAAACAGCATAATTGACAAAATACGATTATTTTGCTGGGTGCGCTTTCGCCCCTCCCTAAAAGCCCACTCGGCCACGTGGGAGTGACATGTGTTGTGAGTGTTCAGCGAGAGCGAAGATGTCAGAACAAGAGCAGCAACTCGTTAAAAAGAAGGGTAAAACTATTTCCACTATTTGCAAGTACTTTGCCATTACATTTCACATCGCTAAAGATATGTGCACTGTTAGCAACCAGGGCTTTAAGCAACTTGTCAACACGTTGGACAAGCGTTACGCGATGCCGTCGCGGTATTATTTCAGCAGGTCTGCGCTGCCTGCACTATATGACAAATGCCGTGGGGAAGTTGAGAGAGATGTGGCTTCAGCTGACTACTTTGCTACCACAACAGACCTATGGTCTAGCCCAGGGGTGCCCAACCAGTCGATCGCGAGATGTGTCTAAAAATAGAACAACAATATTCTGTTTTATCGTTAATGTCCTGTAACATAATCTTCCTGTGCCAAAATAATGCACTTGAACGCATCAAAGCTTTGTGATTGGCCGGCGTCACATGTGTCGGAGCGTGGCTGAGGGTCTTCAGTACAGGTGGCAATATTGTCACCTGCCTGCGCTCATCTCTGAAACCAGACCATGTAAACAGTAGGGGTGGGCGGATCGATCCCAAAATATCGATACTTCCGATATTACGTTACGTTTCAAAATATCGATACTAGAGCCAATAGGATCGATACTTTTATATCCTTTTTTTCCTCTCCTCTACTCGTCAATTTAATCAAAAACGATGTGCAGACAAACACAAGTATATATGCGCTCTTTTCTTCTCTCTCGTCTCCTCTCCACTGCCGCGAGTGCGACACACACGTTAATATGTTGTGTTGTGCCTGTAGAGTATTTCTTCTTCTACTACTTATTTTTCTACCTCTATTGGGTCTGATTCCACACACACACACACACACACACACACACACACACACACACCACACACACACACACACACACACACACACACACACACACACACACACCACACACACACACACACACACACACACACACACACACACACACACACACACACACACACACACACACACACACACACACACACACACCCACACACACACACACACACACACACACACACACACACACACACACACACACACACACACACACACACACACACACACACACACACACCACACACACACACACACACACACACACACACACACACACACACACACACACACACACACACACACACACACACACACACACACACACACACGCACACACACACACACACACAACACACACTGCATGATGGCTGAGAGAAAGAGGAGCGTTGTGTGGTGCTATTTCACAACGGTCAATGACAATTTAGCGAACTGTGATGTGTGCAAGAAGGCAGTTCGCTACTGTGGCAACACAACCAATCTTTATAAGCACATGAAAAGCCACGACAGAGAAAACAAGGAGCTGCAAGAAAAAAGAAAGGTGGAAGAGGGAACTGCAGCAGACAGAGGCAGAGCCCCAGCAGTGAGACAGAGCTCCCTGGCTGCGTCCTTTCAGAGAGGCAATGTATATCCAGGTACGGTAGTAGTGAAATTAATCTAATCTAATCTTCAGCAATCACACTATCAATAAAACAAAGGCAACAAATGAGCCAGATATAAAGATAATAAATAAGCTGTGTAAAACAATTTAAAGTCAATATAGTATACAATAAAACAATAGTAACCTACTAGGTTACTATTGTTTATTGTATATTGACTTTAAATTGTTGGCTACTATGAAAACAAAAAGTGTCCCAAATCTGCAACCGAAATAAGAACATCTTTAATTATTTTGTTATTTAATTCTAGGTGACTCCAAAAGATCTCTGGAAATAACAAGAAGCCTAGCAGAGATGATTGTTAAGGACCTGCAGCCTCTCTCTGTGGTTGAAGATGAGGGTTTTAATAATTTTGTAAAGACACTTGATCCATGCTACAAGATTCCAAGTAGGAAAACTTTCATGGAAGGGAAATTACCAGCAATGTATGAAGAATGCCACTCAAAAGTGAAGAAGTATCTGGATGATGCAAACAGTGTTGTACTCACAACAGACATGTGGACATCAAGAGCCACAGAGGCATATTTAACTGTCACATGCCATGTTATTGACGAGAACTGGCAAATGCAAACATATGTCCTAGAAACGTGTAGTTTTGCAGGACAACACACTGCTCTCAACATTTGCTCAGAGTTGAAAAGAATCACTGATGAATGGGGCATAACTGACAAGGTTCAGGCTGTAGTCACTGATAATGGTGCCAATATGGTTGCTGCAGTGCGCAAAGCAGGTTGGGCGCATTATCCATGTTTTGCACACACATTGAACCTAGTGGTAAAAGACTCCATTAAGGCACTTCCTGATGTACTTGACATCCAGCACAGATGCAGTGCTATTAGGGCTGTGCAATTAATCGTATTTTAAATCGCGATTACGATTATGGCTTGCGACGATTAGGAAAACAGCATAATTGACAAAATACGATTATTTTGCTGGGTGCGCTTTCGCCCCTCCCTAAAAGCCCACTCGGCCACGTGGGAGTGACATGTGTTGTGAGTGTTCAGCGCAAGCGAAGATGTCAGAACAAGAGCAGCAACTAGTTAAAAAGAAGGGTCGCGGGGAGATTCCCAGTCGATCGCGAGATGTGTCTAAAAATAGAACAACAATATTCTGTTTTATCGTTAATGTCCTTTAACATAATGTTCCCGTGCCAGAATAATGCACTTGAACGCATCAAAGCTTTGTGATTGGCCGGCCTCACCCCATGTGTCCGGGCGTGGCTGGTGAGCAGTGCACTAGTTCGCTGACGTTGTCCGTGTCAACAGCATGGATGGTCAACAGGAGTGACAGTCCGCACACACACAAGACCGCAATTATGGCAGAAGCAAAAAAGCCCAAAATATATAATTTGCACTCCAAGTGGGAGGATCATTATTTTTGTATCTATTCCAATTCAAAGTCCATCTGTCTCATCTGCAATGCGAGCGTGGCTTTATCGAAGAAGGGTAATTTAGGAGCGGCATTTCAAAACTGCACAAACGCTACGAGACGGAATTCCCTCCTAATTCTGCCCTACGCTCCAAAAGGGGAGGGGCCTGAGAGCACAGCTAAATGCACAGCAGTCCATTTTCACCAGGCCCAACAACAAGGGCAAGGCTGCTACCAGAGCATCTTATCGTGTCAGTCACGTTCTTGCGAAACACATGAAGTATTTCGAAGACGGCGAAGTTATGAAAGAAGCTTTCCTGGAGGCTGCCGATGCGCTTTTGTGGGACAATAAAAATAACAGCAGCATTTCAACAGGTTTTTGATATAATAAAAACTCAATTTAGATACCGTTATTAATCTGCTGTAAGTTTTGGTTTGTTTGAATTTATTCATGATAATTATTGTACAAAATGGTATAAGAATGCAAACATTAAGATCTGTTCTGTTTAAATTGATTATAGTCTATCAGTTCAGAAACTAGTGTTGCTTGCATCCTATTTTAAAGGCATTTCTTTTTATACTCTAATAAAATGCAACAAAAAATGGGTTTGATTCTATTAATGTTGTCTTTTTTATTGCACTGTTGCTGCAGCAGATTACTGTGTAGCTTCAGATCTGAGTTGTCTTATTAGTAAGCCTAATTTATACTTTTGTAGCAACACTATTTGTATATAATGGCAAAGAAAGGGTTCTTCAGAGTCTTTTCTTTTTTTCCTGTGTCATATGTGGCAGCACTGCCACAAGTTCCTCTTCAGAGAGGGTCTTCAGTACAGGTGGCAATATTGTCACCTGCCTGCGCTCATCTCTGAAACCAGACCATGTAAACAGGCTGGTATTTCTTGCAAAAAATCTTTAAGAGATGACATGAGCAGCCCTACCAGCATTTGCCATGGTGGCCTAAACATTTTTATTTGGTCTTAAATTGTAGTTCAATATGTATTTCCTGTTACTTCTGGACCATGACGGTTGGCCAGCCTTCAACGTTTAACTGAGTGGAATATGTTGAATATGTTTTACCAAAATGTTGGCTACATGTTTGATTTAATTTAATTTTGGTCTAATTTATTTTTATTTATCATATTAATATATGTTTAGTATGGTTTTGGAAGTGCGCTCCAACACATTTATTGATCTTGTTTATTGGTAAAATATTATTTGTTTTAAAGTTCAATAAATGGTCAATGAATAATCGTCAAAATAATCGTGATATCAATTATTGACCAAATAATCGTGATTATGATTTTTGCCATAATCGCACAGCCCTAAGTGCTATAGTGTCCTTCTTTCACCACAGCACAAGAGCAGTAGAGAGGCTGAAAGAAATGCAAAATCAGCTGAAGATTCCAAACCACAAATTGATCCAATCAGTCGAAACAAGGTGGAACTCTGTGTTCCATATGTTTGAGAGACTATGTGAGCAGAAGGAAACTGTTACCACAGTCCTCTGTCTTCTTGGAAAGAGCTCACTGTGCTTGAGTGATGAGGATTGGGCCAATATCAGTCTCTCCATTGATGCCCTGAGACCCTTTGAAGAGGTAACAAGGGAGATATCGACTGAAAAACATGTTTCAGTATCAAAAGTGATTCCCCTTGTGTCACTCCTTCTGAGAGCAACTGGAATGTATGAGCGCAAAGGTAGCAAGCTAGCTGCTGAGCTGTCAGTGCAATGCCAACGTCGCTTCAAAGGTATCGAAGGCTGTTATGGTCTCGCTGCCAGCACCTTCCTGGACACAAGATTCAAAAACCTTGGGTTCCGCGACACAGGAAAAGTGGAAACATTGAAAATGCGACTCATGAATGACATGCAGTTAGTGAACCAGACCTCAGCCACTTCAGAGTCAGCCCCTGAACCTACCACCTCAAGCTCAACCTCAGCCACAAGCTCTGCCTCATCAGCAATAGCTCCTCCTACCTCAATCTCCCCTGTAGGGGCTGCTGCATCCCCACATGCACCAACTGCAAAAGGTGGGATATGGGCAGAGTTTGACACTGAAGTGGTTGCATCCCAGCATCATCGCACGACTGGCAGCGATGTCATCATCGAAATGCGCCACTTCGCAGAAGAGAAGGTAATTCCACGGGATCAAGACCCCCTACTTTGGTGGAAAAATAAGGAGCAAAAATTCCCCATTCTAAGCAAGCTTGCAAAGAAACACATGGGAGTCCTTGCATCATCTGTACCTGCAGAAAGGGTTTTCTCAAAGGCAAGACAGTTAGTGTGCCAGAGAAGAAGTGTACTGAAAGCGAAAAATGTAAACATGATATTGTTTCTGAACAAAAACCTATAGTGGTTCCCAACAGGAACAGAGCCCAACAGGGGCCCAACAGGGGTTAAAAGTTAAGGACCAACTAAGATTGGTATTGTATGCACTTTTTCTGTTAATGCATAAGTTGTTATAATGTTATACATCATTCATTGTTCTCCTGCAGTTTGTACTTTCCTATTGTTATTTTTCATGTTTGCACTTTACATTTGCAAAAGTAAAACTTTTATTTGTCTAGAAAAACTGTCCTGTCTTTAATTGAAAATGAATTCGTATTTAGTCTATTTATGATGCATTCAGCTCAAAAATCATGTCATGCAGCTCTCCCCTACATGGAAGTACATAAGACGTTTTTCATTTTGAAAAGTATCGGTATCGGCGATACTGGCCCTGAAATACTTGGTATCGGATCGATTCCAGATTTTGTGTTATCGCCCACCCCTAAAACAGGCTGTTGTTTCTTGCAAAAAATCTTTAAGAGATGACATGAGCAGCCCTACCAGCATTTGCCATGGTGGCCTAAACATTTTTATTTGGTCTTAAATTGTAGTTCAACATTTATTTCCTGTTACTTCTGGACCATGACGGTTGGCCAGCCTGTTGAATATGTTGAATATGTTTTACCAAAATGTTGGCTATATGTTAAGGAGTTTTCAGTAGGTTGTGACAGTGCACTGCATCATATTTGATTTAATTTATTTTCCATCCATCCATCCATCTTCTCCCGCTTATCCGTGGTCGGGTCGCGGGGGTAGCAGTTCCAGCAGAGAGCCCCAAACTTTCTTTTCCCTGGCGACATCAACCAGCTCTGACTGGGGGATCCCAAGGCGCTCCCAGGCCAGCGAAGAGATATAATCCCTCCACCTGGTCCTAGGTCTACCCCTTGGTCTCTTCCCAGCTGGACGTGCCTGGAACACCTCCCTAGGGAGGCGCCCAGGTGGCATCCTAACTAGGTGCCCGAACCACCTCAACTGGCTCCTTTCGACGCGAAGGAGGAGCGGCTCAACTCCGAGTCCCTCCCTGATGACCGAACTTCTCACCTTATCCCTAAGGGAGACACCAGCCACCCTGCGGAGAAAACCCATCTCGGCCGCTTGTATCCGCGATCTCGTTCTTTCGGTCATGACCCATCCTTCATGACCATAGGTGAGGGTAGGAACGAAAATGGCCCGGTAGACAGAGAGCTTTGCCTTCTGGCTCAGCTCCCTTTTCGTCACAACGGTGCGGTAAAGCGACTGCAGTACCGCTCCCGCTGCTCCGATTCTCCGGCCCATCTCACGCTCCATTGTTCCCTCACTCGAGAACAAGACCCCGAGATACTTGAACTCCTTCACTTGGGGTAAGGACTCATTCCCTACTTGAAGTGGACAGTCCATCGGTTTCCTGCTGAGAACCATGGCCTCAGATTTGGAGGTGCTGATCCTCATCCCAGCCGCTTCACACTCGGTTGCGAACCGATCCAGTGAGTGCTGAAGGTCGCAGACCGATGAAGCCATTAGAACCACATCATCTGCAAAAAGCAGTGGTGCAATCCTTAGTCCACCGAACTGCAGACCCCCTCCCCCATGACTACGCCTCAAAATCCGATCCATGTATATTACAAACAGGATTGGTGACAAAGCGCAGCCCTGGCGGAGGCCAACCCTTACTGCAGAGGACCCGGACACAGCTCTCGCTTTGGGAGTACAGAGATTGGATGGCCCTGAGTAGAGACCCCCTCACCCCATACTCCCGCAGCACCTCCCACAGTAACTCCCTGGGAACTCGGTCATACGCCTTCTCCAAGTCTACAAAACACATGTAGACCGGATAAGCGTATTCCCAGGCCCCCTCCAGGATCCTTGCGAGAGTAAAAAGCTGATCCGTCGTTCCACGACCAGGACGGAATCCGCATTGTTCCTCCTCAATCTGAGGTTCGACAATCGGCCTGACCCTCCTTTCGAGTACCTTAGAGTAAACTTTCCCGGGGAGGCTGAGTAGTGTGATGCCTCTGTAATTGGCACACACCCTCTGATCCCCCTTTTTAAAAAGGGGGACCACCACCCCGGTCTGCCACTCCTTCGGTACTGTTTCCGACTTCCACGCAACGTTGATGAGACGTGTCAACCATGACAGTCCCTCAACACCCAGAGCCTTCAGCATTTCCGGGCGGATCTCATCCACCCCCGGGGCTTTGCCACTTATTTTGGTCCAATTTATTTGTATTTATCATATTAATAATATATGTTTAGTATGGTTTTGGAAGTGCGCTCCAACATATTTGTTCTTGTTTATTGGTAAAATATTATTTGTTTTAAAGTTCAATAAATGGTCAATGAATAATCGTCAAAATAATCGTGATATCAATTATTGACCCAAATAATCGTGATTATGATTTTTGCCATAATCGCACAGCCCTAATACAAATACCTCAGAGAGACTACAAATCTTCCCCTCCCTCATCCACATACATTACAAAGGTAGTCTTAATGTTGTTCAATTTCATTTTTGGAAATTACAGTTGCAAATACGTTAAATAGCTACTTCTCAATTTTTTTACAGGTGGCTGTGTTCGGTGGATGGCAAGCCTGGCCTGAACAAGATGATGCTGGATATGCTAGAGAGAAGATGCCAGGAAGACCAGGCTAAATATGGATGTGTTGCACTCATGTTGGATGCCATGGCCATCAGAAAACATGTGCAATATAATCCACATAACCAGTCAATGTCTGGTTTTGTAGACATGGGTGATGGAAACAATGAGATCGATGTTGAGGCTCTTGTGTTCATGGTGGTTGGCCTACAAGGACATTGGAAGACTCCCATTGCATATTACCTGACGAACTCTCTGTCACCTGAAACACAAAGGGTCCTTCTCAGTCATGTTTTGGAGGAGCTGCATGCACGGGGCATTCGGGTGGCATCTGTCACGATGGATGGGCAAGCCTCCAACGTCAGCATGTGCAACCAACTTGGGTGTGAGCTGAAGGGAAACCCACAGGAGCCACTTAAAACCAATTTCCCGCATCCCTCGACTGGTGACAAAGTATTTGTAATGATGGATGCCACATGCTGAAGTTGGCACGTAATATGTTGCAGGTAAATGATGATTGTTGTAGACCTATTTGTAGAAGTTATGTCTCTGCTGCTAAAAGTTGTATCTAAATATTGTTGTCTGTTCATTTGCACAGTTATGGCTGGACGTGATGATCAACATTTTGCTGTTTGTACTTGTTTGAGCAGTGACTGAATCTTTCTCTGCAGGCATACAGTCCAATTGCAACGACCACCGGACAGATCAAGTGGAGGTTCATCAATCATCTCAATGATGTGCAAAAAAAAGACGGACTGCATGCTGCCAATAAAATCACAGACAAACATGTCTACTTTGAGAACCACAAGATGAGGGTGTCCCTGGCTGCACAAACACTGAGTCGCTCCGTGTCAGTTGCTCTCCGCACAATGAGGGATCTTAGGTACTCTCAGTTTAAAGACTGTGAGGCAACGGCAGAATTCATTGAAGGTAAACAGTTAGTGATTATAGAACCAAGTACGTGTTTAAAAAAAAATAATTGATCAAAATGTGATTTGAGCATCAGGAACAATTTGTTGCTAATTCTCTAAGTTCAACATGCAAATATTTTCATGAACCGTGATATTGCATATTCATAAATACAAAAGTTTGTATATAACCTTACACATACTAGGGATGCACCGAATATTCTGCCACCGAAAATTATCGGCCGAAAATGGTTAAAAAGGCCCTTTCGGCCGAAAGGGTTTTAGCACCGAAAAAAATATTGACCTTTGTCATCGAGATTGCCCTGAGCCTTTAACAAATCGTATTAAATAATCTGATGACAGACTGTAAACAGAATAGCTGAAATGTTAACAAAATAAATAACTCAGTTTCCTCTAATCATTAACCCATGTTTGTATCATGGAGTTAACTCCGTGTGTTGCTGCTAGCATACATAACACCTGACGTGGAAACGTTACTCGTGATGGAGCTACAGAGCTGCTAGAAAGACAGTCGAACCCGGTACATTCCTCCGTCTGCATGCGGTGCACTTTTGCTAAATGTTTAGACAAATTGCTCGTGCTTACATGCTAAACTCTTATTGCACTTATGGTAACAAGTATTCTCCACATCGAGACGGGTAAAGTTGAACCACACCTCGGAGCGCGTTCTCTCCGCCATCTCCGCAGTGTGCTCCGCTGCATGTAGCAGCTGCGTGTGTGTAAACTGCCCCGCCCCCTCGTACACAGACGGGAGAGAGATCTCGTCTGATCGAAAATACATCATAGACGCATTTGTTGTCTTTGCATATTAGAAACGAGTTGGCGACACTAAGACTGCGATATAATGTTTTTTAGCAATAATACATGACATATATAAATGTACTGTATGCATTCAAAAGTGCTGAATAAATGTTTTATGGACCCATAATAGTGATTATTATTTAAGTTAAGTTTTGCCATAATCATGTCTATTTCCATAATCAGGTAGCTGAACAACATTGGTAAAAAAATGTATACATTATATATATATATATATATATATATATATATATATATTTCTATTAATCATTTTCGGCCTTTCGGCATTCGGTTTTCGGCCAACTGTTTCCTATTTTCGGTATCGGTTTCGGCCAAGAAGTTCCCATTCGGTGCACCCCTAACACATACCTTCACAAATGTTAGAGTGGTAAAGCTCTGTGTGAAATTTGCTGTAGCACAAAGCAGGCCTATGGAGAGAAGGAAGTCAAGCAAATACTAAGTTTGCATGTTGCACATACAGTTTAGAAATAAGTACTCTGTTCTCTTTATATCTTGAATAGATGAGTATTGATTACAACTATCTGATACCTAATGAAACACTGTAATGATAGTGATTTAGATGCCGATATTTCTTTATAGATTATTGACAGGCTGTTTGACACAATGAATGGACGCAATCCTCGTGCCAAAGGATTCAAATCTCCCTTGGGTGCTTTGAATTGGATAGAGAGGAAAGCATTTTTGTCAAGAGCCAGGGAGTACTTGCTCACTTTGGTGACAAAAGATGGAACACCACTTCACCGATCTAAGAGGTCTATTCAAATAGTGCTTGTTATTCATGCATGAAAAGTTCACGACATGAGTTCAACGATACTCTGTTCCGTTATGCATCGAGTTCATAAGATGCTCTGTTCTCTACATCAGGTTCATATGATGCTACTGTTACAATGTTTTTTCCTTTAGTTTGGTCTGCTAACATGATGCTCTTTTATTTCAATATTTTTCTGTGTTCAGTTTTGTTTGTTGGAATGATCTTGTATTCATTGTTTTTGAGGTCCCAGATGCTTCTAAATAGTATGTATTACACAACATCAAGTTTTGCAGGTGTCAGAAGGAGGGTATGTATGTTGAAATGATGTTCTCTTGTTTCAATGTTTTTCAATCTGCAGTTTTGTTTCTATTTGAATGATCTTGTATTCAGTGTTTTGAGGTCCCAGACGCTTCTAATGGTACGTATTACACAACATCAAGCACATGTAGACCTGTGTCAAAATGGTATGTATTGCATGTGTTCTTGCATGTGTTCTTGTTCTCAAGTTATCCCAGTTCTGCAATTACATTGTTCCTAGTTAGCTACAGTAAGTGTCCTACAAGTATACTGTATATGTTTTGCCATGATCAGAGTAATAAAATGTTTTTCTTTTGCAGGTACTTGTCAGTCATCGGATTTGTCATTAACATCGACACGTTGATGCTGATGATTCCTGAACTGCTCCAAGTTCAGCAGTATGTCCTCACCTACAGGTTCAGCCAGGATCACTTGGAGCTCCTATTTAATTCCATCAGAGCGTCAGGTAGGGTTGATGTTCTTTTAATTGTAATAAATTCTGAAAATGACTTATGAGTAATGTATGTATTGTGTGCCTGTTTTCCATACAAGGTGGCTGGAATAACAATCCATCTGCACGCCAGTTCCAGGCCATCTTCCGCCATCTGATGGTTCGGTGTGGTGTTTCACCTAGTGAGACAGGCAATGTGGCAGCCCAAGATCACACTGTGTCCCTGTCTGCGGTAGAGATGTCCTCTGCTGAAACTGCTGAAGAGCACCCATCTCCATTCGCCAACATTTCGGCTGTTGTGAGTGACCACAGCTATCTTCCCACTCGGTTTGGTGGTCTGGTGGAAAATGCACTGGTCTACATCGCAGGATTTGTAGTCCGGCAGATTCTGCGAAAGCTGTCCTGTGATGTGTGCCGTGCAAGCTTGGTCAGAGATGCTGTACCTTCATCATTTGATGAGAGCTACCACCTTCTAGCCCTGAAAAACAACGGTGGCCTAGTGATTCCATCACAAGGCACAGTGAAGGTGCTGAGAGCTGCAGAGAGGGTGATTCGCCAAGCTTCAACAAGGCAAGCTCCAAAGGTGTCGACAGTCACCTACATCGTCCGGGAGGAGATTGGAACGGAGGATGTTTTTCAGCTTGGGGAACACATTGAGGAGACGCAGTTTGGCATCGACAACCATTATTCCAACTTGTTGTCATTCAGGGTTCTTACACCTTTTCCAAAGTCAAATTCAAGCACTTTTCAAGCATTTTCAAGGTGCATTTTCCAGCTTTTCAAGCATCTTACAGCTGTTGTAAATTACATATTTATATACACATACTCAAATGATTATTTCCCTACCTCACATTAAATCAGATGTTCTTTATGCTATAAACAACCAAATGTGTGTTTCGTGATAGCATTCTACACGAGGATGAAAAATTAAAGAAAATAAAACTTAAGTTTAATATTTCTAAATTAGTGATCTTTATGTAGACTAGGCCTCCCATATAGTAACCTGTCTGAGCCAATATAAAACAATCAGCCAAATAACTTTTTAATACATTATTGATTACTATTGTTGAGGAACTTTTAGGTTGACAGTGAACATAAGTCAGAGGTATATGGTGTACTTTTACTCCACTACATGTATTTAATCCCTTTAGTTACTTCATAGATGTGGATGAATGATGTGAAATCTAATCAAGTGTTAAATCAGACTGTAGTTCCACCTGGAGTAAGTCCACAAGCTACCCTGCAGTAAAGTCATTCAAACTAGCTGCACCTTTACCAGCTTTGAGAACACTTTAATGATCAATCTTTATAAAATATATCATATATATTATTCTGAAAGGGACCAATCTGCACAACGACTACTTTTACTGTCGCTACTTTAACTATATTTTGATGAGAATACTTTTCTACTTTCACTTGAGGAACATTTTGAATGCAGGACTTTTACTGTAACAGAGTATTCCTACACTCTGGTACTTCTACTTTTACTCAAGTACAAGATCTGAGTACTTATAACTTCACTACAAGATCTGAGTACTTATTCCACCTCTGGTAGTGTATTAGTCTGAATTGTAGCCACAAAATCACACAGAGCTGCATAAAAATAGACTCACAATTAGGGCTGCACAGTATTGAACAAAACTGACATCGCGGTTTTTCCCCCCCCTGCGGTATATATTGCGGTTTTTTTAACCTGTTAAACCCCAAAGTCCCGGCGGCTACTTTACTTTTTTTTTTCACGACAGTGTCTCAGGGGATCGTAATATTTAAGAACCTATTAATGTGTTATACCAGATTAACGGAAATAATCTCAGCTAACTGACGATACAAACCATTTTATACCAACACAAAACACAAGTCTCATAAGAAGCATCTAAATGACCCCTGAGCGAAAAATGCTAACGCACTTTGGCACAGAACTCAAGATAAAAGTACCCTTATTATTACTTATCGTAGCTGCACTTACAAGATATCCGATTAAAGCTGAGGTTCCACAGATTATTTAGGTATATAGTATCATCACTGAGTGATCTGAACTCGGACAGGGGAAGCAAACACAGACATCACAACACGTACCTTTACGTAGCTTCGAGGGGAGATGTCTCACCGTAGCTGTCAATCTGATCAAAAGACGTGTTCAATGGCATTAAAACGAGAAAGAAAAAACGCGGCTGAATCGGTTAATCCATAGGTTTTTAACGTCTCTGTATAAAAAAATGATTTAATTTATAATCCATAATTCCATTTTTATGTAAATATCGCAGAGCAAAAGTTAGCTGCTAATGGTAGCCATGGCTGCTGCTTCCGGTCTTGGCGATGCGGAAGTCTCTCACACACACACACATTACCAAATAAGGACTGTGTGATTTCCCCTCGATTCCATTGGCTCTGACGGTCAGAAAGAGATGTCACATGTCAAAATCCAGCAAGGTGGGCCAGAGATATGGAAAATCCACCCAAATGGCCCCAAAAGAGGGTTTTTTTTGTGCTAAATCTGTCTAAAAAGGTCAAATATCAGGGGAAGTTCTACACACACCAACACATGAACAAATAAGGAGTGAGAGTGACGACGCGTAGCCAAAACCGGAAGCTGCATACCACCAAGGTGGCTACCATTAGCAGCTAACTTTTGTGATCCGATTTTTACATACAAATGGAATTATGGATTATAAACAATTGCTTCAAAGCCACAGATACATTATCAACCTATGGATCAACCGATTCAGCCGCGTTTTTTCTTTCTCGTTTTAATGCCATTGAACACGTCTTTTGATCAGATTGACAGCTACGGTGAGACGATCTCCCGTAAAAGCTCCGTAAATGGTACGTGTTGTGATGTCTGTGTTTGCTTCCCCTGTTGCGAGATCGGATCGCTTAGATACTATACTTAAATAATCTGTGGAGTCTCAGCTTTAATCGGATATATAGTATGTGCAGTTTCGATAAGTAATAAGAGTATCTTTATTTTGAATTCTGTGCTAAAGGGCGTTAGCATTTTTTTTTTAAATGAATAAAACCGCACGTCCCTGCGGTGTGAATACCGCGCATGCCGCGGTTATCGCCATGACACGGTATATCGTTCAGCCCTACTCACAATGGTAACAAGTGGAAAATAATTACAAAGGTGTACAATGATTTGTAGGTAATTTTGACTACTCAAGACACCTGATTTATACATCTTCAAAGGAAGACTGTGTTCATTCTACAATTACATGATGGGATTAAAGCAAAATGTAGTTTTACTTGTATAATACTTCAATTTTATATAAAAGACAGTTTGTTTTCATCTGTTTTCAAATAAACAAAGTCTTGGCTTTCAGAATATTAAACTTGTTTCGGCAAATTCAGATGATAAATACAACTTTGAAGCTTGTAACGGCATAATTACAAGCATAGAACGGACTAATGTAACGTCACAGCAAGCATAACAACAGCCGGTGTTTCTTGTAAGTGTTTCCCCGGTACACAAATGCAAAAATACACAAACACACTCGCGAGCTTCCCCCAGACCAGTAATACAAACGAAAATGTGTCTTCGGGTCAATGTGACTGATTTCGATAGAGCAAGTCACATTTGGTTTAGGCACGAAACATACTACCAGTAGAAATACATTGCTTTCAAAATCGCTCTGTGTCGAATCAATAGATTATATTTCGTGACTATAACACGAAATGCCGTGAGTGCTTCATCCTCTGAACACCACAGGATGGTGACTGTAACGCACATAACATAGGTACGCTCCTCTGAAATGATTGTCCACTGCAATTATTATTATCCCTCAATCGAGTTCGCTATTCAGCTCGCTAACGTTAGCTTAAACAAACGTAACACGCAACGTTAGCATAATCTAAAATGCGTGCGTAAAACGGCGTACCTTTTATGTGGCTCGTCAGCGCAGACTCTCGCATCGTTATCTTTGCAAACTTTGCAGGAGGCTACTCGTGGGCTTGACCCTCGTCTTAGCCATGGCTTGTATTTGTCTTCTGCTAGCCAACGCTCGTTGAAACTGCAACCTCCTGGCACACATCTATCACTCATCAGAATGCCCAGGTCACACGTAACACAAACACTTGCAGGTCGCGCGCATAGCGCGGGAAGGCCGCAGCGGATTATTTTCTTTTAATCTAAAAAGCGAACTATTCAGTCAGACAGCAATTTATTGTAAAAGTAAAGCATTTACATTTTCAAGCACATTATCTCAATTTCAAGCACCATTCCCAAAATGCAAGCACTTTCCCAACCTTGAAAACACCACGTCAAATTTCAAGCATTTTCAAGGATTTCAAGCACCCGTACGAACCCTGGTCATTGGTTGTGTCTGTGTTTCTGAAAATAAGACTACACCACATTGCCAAACTCACCTCTCTTGACCTGCAGAAAGGGAGCACGAGAAAGAAGCTCTGCAAAACAGTCCTCTTTCAGGGCTTTTAGCTCATTTAAACTTTCATAAGCAACTTTGTGTAAATATGGTTTGGGGCGGGGTGGTGTCATGTTCTTGTGTTTAACTTGAAAATTTACATTTTTTATATAGATGTAGATTTTCATTTTTTCTGACAGAGATATAGATATTCATTTTTACTGATATATAACTTCTGTCTATGTATAACGTATTATTGTTTCTTCATTTTTCAACTTATTAAAATAGCTGAGTAGTAGGCCTACACAATCTGCTTCTGCTTCTCTATAGACCATTAGTATTTTGGTATATGTGTGTGTGTGTGTGTATATATTAGCCTATATAATATATCGTGTGTCTTTTGCAAAATACCTATCATACATAACATATAGGCTATCAAATACCAGAATATTCTATTGCTGTTAAGCCTACTATGAATATTAAAATACGCCGAATCATGTGTCCGGTATCATGCCTATACTGTATGACGTTTGCAGAAAAAAATGCCCGTGAAAATCAGTTTTGTATTCAGTGAGTTATGATTGATTAAATGCGCTGACACTTCATTGCACCTGCCAGACAGATTACACTGAGTGGAGCGGGTGACCGGTCCAAGATGGCGGCCCCACGGCTCGTCAGCGCCAATAGGCAGTAGCGGTCGATGCGGCGTCTACTCTTTATATGTCTATGTTCACATAGACGACAAATAGTTTCATTCTGTGTGAAAGATTGTTACAGCCGCTGTTTTCCTTGTGCCATTAACTCTGTTTGTGTGTGCATATATAAATGAGCTGTGCAGTTCCTCTGCTGTCATTGGCCGTCCCGACCTCGCAACATCCGCGGTGATTGGACGGACGTCACCCAATCCCCGCCCGCTTCTGCCACGTCATCCGGGGGAGGAGTACAAAGGCCGGGCCGGACATCATTCAGGAGGCTCTGTATTGTGGGACAGACGCCTCAAACCTCTCATTGTGTTACTGCCATATTCTGTGCCTCGTTAGACTGCCTAGCAGTGTGTTCAGTAGGGTTTCTGTGCGAGTACACTGATTAGCAGTGTGTCGTAGTGTTCTGTGTTTAGTATAGGGTGTGTGTGTGTATTGCTTAGATCCAGGTTGCTTAGCTCCTGTAGAACAGCATTTAGGATTATTGACATTGTGAAACAGCTTAGACCCAGGTTAGCTTAGCGCCTGTAGATCAGCATTTGTGGGGGTATTGCTTAGACCCAGGTGATTAGCACCTGTTGATCAGCAACAGCTGTGTTCCCACATAGCCTCATTTTGTTTATTGTTTTGTTCCACTTTAGAAGTGAGGTACTTTTCTTTTCTGTTGTATAATACTGCGCAACTCTCTTTTGGAGTTCCCCTTTTGTTAAATAGTACCAGTTTGGCCCTTTGTTTGTGTCAAACTGTTTGTGTACATTATTGTGTTCAGTTTTGGTTACAAATAAACCACCGGTAACATATACCAATTCCAATCTGGTCGTGTCGTGTCCCTTCGGTCCCCCTAGCTGCCCAATAGGGAACGTAACAAAGATATTCTCTAATATGGAACACAAGTGCAAATATGTTTTCTGGCCCCGTTTATGTTTTGTTTTATAGAGATATTTGTCTTTGGCTCTAGGACTCTAGTGTAAAGAGGTTGCTGCAATATTGTTTAGCAGAACCACTTTTCAAAATTGGCAAGTCCGTTGGCAGAGAGCTGCAGAATCTCAGCAGAGCTCTTAAATCAAGAATGTAGCACTCTGCAGAAGCAAGCATGGACGCTTCTTCATCCCATGTTATACATTTCTAGCTAGTTAGTAAGTTTCATGAAAATGTTTCACTGAAAATAATGTAATGTAATAGGATCTAGCTTTACTGTAAAGGTAGAGGTATACACAGTAGTATAATGCAATACAGAAACGTTATCTAGACTAGGTCCATCAGCATTCAAACACCAAGCAGCAAGGCCTGCCAGACCATCATGTCATTTCAGTGTTTGTTTTCACAAGCAAATCAACAATGCATTTGTTTGAAGAAGTTAATGGAAAGTATGGAAACTAAACACAATATTATATAGAGGGATCTGCCACAGCGGATAGTGAACTTTCTAAAATGTGCCAATTTACTCTACAATGCTCAAATATAACTTTATTTTAAGGGTATTTGATGCTTCTACTCAAACATAATTCAGAAGCAAAAATGTGTTTGCTCTACTACAGCTTCATATTAGGATTAATATTGCAAGATATAGTCCACAAATCATCTATCATGAATTTTTTAAAGGTTAAGATAAACTTTGCACAGCAGTAAAAAATAGCTGCAACATTAAAATGGAGACAACAGTGATTATGTGTTATGAAATGGGCCATTGTGCATAGTGACCAAAGTTACTTTTACGTTAATTGAAGGGCATGTAGTTGTCACAGTCACTTACAGTATTTACAATGTGACATGACTACTTTTACTTATGTTATTTAATATAGTTTTAGCGTCATGTCGAACTACGTCATATACCACATTAACTGTCGGGCTGTTAGCATGCAGAGCAGACACTTACTTTTAGCCGAGAAGCTAGTTGCTGTGCCTTTCCGAAGAGGGTTCCTGGTGCGATATTGTATCCGGTTGCCATTTCAGGATCTTTGTTATCCAGCAGCGTCCTTCTGGATTCTTTGTAAAATAATTCCATCATGATAAGTCGAAAAATACATGTCTTCTGTCTTTTTTTAAACTATTGTTCCTTGTTGAAAACAGTTCTAGCTGTCTTCTAGCAACTACGGATTTCGATTATTGAGTCTGTCGACCAATCACAGCAGTCTGTTTTTCCGACTTGTTGACCAATCACAGGCTGCGGTCCTGATTGTGTGAAAGCTCTCAAAGTTGTGCCCAATGGAAAATAAACAACTTGATAATAAAAAAAAATACTTTATTTGATAGTACTATATAATACAACTTCTATATCTTAAGAGAATATTTCCCTGATTTAGCATTTCAACTTGCTCTTAATGTTTCATAACATTCCCTTTGGAGCCATGAAAGGCTCAAACAGCACTGCGCTGTATGAGTAACTTTGATGAGTACAATTTGAGGATGAAGATGTTTGGCCATTTCCTGAATACTACATCTCTGTATGTATGTATGCATGCATGCATGCATTGTTGTAATGTCTAGTTGAGATAAAACCTTACTGTTTTATCTAAGAAGGCCATGAGGCTGTCACCTGCTATATAACCACTTTTCCCTCAAGCATCATGTGCAAGAATATCTTTCCAATTTCATAATTATTTCCTCTTTGCGTCATTTTAATTAAAACACTTCCAAAGTATTTTCAGCTCAAAAGGTGATATAACAACCTTTGCTTGGCTTGTTGCTCAATATACAGTTTATATGTTTCTCTTATAGCCTTTCTTCCCCAAAACTCTCTAAATCTCATATTCCCCTTGCACTGATAATTGATGAAGTTTTCAGTGAAACCGTCCAGAAGGTTTTGTTTCATGCTGTTCTTGGCTTTTTATATTCATGTTCCTGTGTGTGCATGTGCACATTTTGAATTTGACTCACGCTTCATTGCAGCCTTTCGTCATGTCATTGTTTTACTCCGAAACCTTTTATGAAGCTCAGATTGTTTGGGGATTTGGAGACCATCAGCACAATTGACAAAGGCATAATGAATGTTTTTCTATTTTCTCCACTCTCGTGGTTAGTTTGCAGTTTTAAAAAAAGGTTTAGATGCACTGAAGCTGTACATCTCAGCAGATTACATATATTCATAAAGGGAGGTTTAGCATTCTAAATTAAACAAAGCTCTGGAAAAATGAACAGATTTACAGACAAACAAACGGTGAGTAAATTCCCATTTATTTTTACATTTAAAAATGATTCCATTGAAAAACTTGTTTTATGCTGCACATTTAATCTTAAGAAGCAGGCAAGAGGGACAGATAAAAGGGAAATGTGACATCAACTAGAACTTATAGTGCATTAATCATAATGTGAATAACAGAATATTTTATGTCAAATTAGATACAGAAATGTGTGGCTGGGGTTTGCAGCAGGCATATTGACAACAAAATCACATTAACTTTCAGAAGTGAAATATGGATGATACTATATGAAGGCCACAAAGATAAGGGGTACAAAATCATGTTTATAAGCTTTGACAATGTGCAGGAGAGTGGAACTCTACTGGGTAAGAGCCTAATCCAGAGTCACCCTATTCTATAGGAAAGGAGGAGTAGAAGTCCTCTGCAAAGGCTTCTGCTGGTCACTTGAAACACAGGCTTATGGCTATAAAACAGCACACAGGTTTTGTGGAGAGGTCTACACTTGCTGGATTTTCCTGGGCAGCCATTTGAACAGGGTCTTGCAAAGCTTTTTGCTTTTCACCTTTGACTTTGTTAAGTTCTTAATGATGACATTTCTGAGCAGGCTGAAGTTCAGGGGAGGGGATGAGTGCGCGTTGAAAGCATTATTTCCTTTTGTCGAAAGGTTCAGAACTTCCAAGAAGCGTCTTTCCTGCTGCCTGAAGTCATACTCCACACTGGACAGACACAGATGCAGCCCAAAATTACTAAAACCCCCCAAAACAGAGGCTTGAAAACAACACAAAATGTATCAGCTCTTGCCAAAGAATGCATATGAATGCTTAGATTTGTCAAATCTGTATTTCCAGCTTATTTTTTCTATTATGTATCAAGCTTTAGTATTTACGGCTCACTTTGTGGGACTCGTGTGGGAGGATCTGCACTTGTTAGATTTCAAAATGGACGATTGGTTCAGGCAGGAAGACATCCCCCAGCAGGGTGTCCTTTGTGTTTGAAGGTGCACACATTTTGTTCAAATGGCCTTATCTTCCATTCGGCCTTTAAGGACCAGATGGCAACACAAAGCACTCAGCAGATCAACTTATGTAATGTGTTTTTATCATGCAAAAGCAGTTTTGGGAGCAAGTAGATCAGGAGGGATGTGTTGAATATTTCAAGATAAATACCATTTTAGGTCTCGCTTTGTAGAGTGTGAGGTATTTTGTTTTCAGAAGATGATGGGAAGACTTAGATTTCCATAGCCGCCTTTCAAATACAGTATTTCTGGGACAATGCTCTGTAATGTTTTTTGTCTCAACTGATGCAACATTTCCACTAATGGGTGCAAACCAGCATCAAAGTTAGAATATGAGAGCTAAAAACTATTGCATGATATGTTTTCATGCATCACATCTTTAACAAAATGGGCAAGGTATATATAAACGTCTGTCATTCGCTTTTTTTTAAAGTAAATAAAAAGGACATTTTAACATGATTAAATAATTGCTGCAGGATGTGAATACAATACTTTTCAAGATAAGGCTACTTTAGGAAAACTCAGTTCAAGAGCTAAAATATGTATTTACATTTGACACAATATCAAATTATATGCAAATTAACAATGCCTTCATATCTTAAGTGAAGTGATCTTTGTAAATATGTGTTTAAAGTGCAAGCTGCTTTGGCATGACTTGTCCCTTTTTGCTAGTTTAAATTTCAGAGAGTGAATCCTTATCTCCATAAATCTGGATTGTGAATAGCTGGAGTCACATATGGTCAGTGTTTTAATTTGACAGTGTTCCGAAAAGATTTATGATATGCTCAGAGGGGAAAGTAATCTCCCTATGTATTCTGAGCGATGAAACAAATGAGCAGTACAGAGCTTTTCATTTAGTAAGCTGCCCATACAGTAAGTCATTCATTTGAAGTGAGGAGAAGTGGGCAGTCTGACAGAGAAGTGCTCGGTAACTGAAATGGCAAATGGCCTCGACCTTGTTGAACCATGCCTTGAACACAAATGAACTTTGAATCAAATCCATAATTTTAAGTTGCCCTTTGATACAGAGGGACATTCTTAAATATTGATTTATTTTTTGGGAGTATCCTTGTACAAATATCTCAAAAGAGATTGTTTCAGGCCCAACATTATTTTCTTGATCTTAATAAAGGTTGACTGGTCTATAATCAACGCCAAGGCATAACACAATATCATACTATATATTTATTATTTTTTGCAACCATAGTTCTATTTTGGGCAAGAGACCTATTTTCTAGAGCTGCTCTTTTCAATTATCAGTTCAAACACTGCATGCAAGCAAAATGGTCATTTAACTATTATCTCACCTGTACACAATACAAGCAGTCTTCTGGCAGGTTAAGCAGTTGTTGAGGTCCTGTCCAGTGTTGAAGCATTGCCGACTAGGATAAAAGAAAGTAAACATAATTGCATACAATGAATAAGAGAAAACTCCCCCATTCTTTCAGATTCACAGCTTATTATTCTCACCACTCATCCTGTGTGTGTGATATTCTTCCAGACTGATGTTGGCAGCGATGGGCCGTATAACATGCATTATGTCAGACATCAGTTGGTTATTAGGAGCTGGTTATTCTGAAACATGACCTCGGAGGCAGTCACAACCTATTAGCACACTACAGTGGATGAGAATGATTGACATAGACACATTGCCAGAAGGCAATTTTAATTCTTGTTATTTATCCCAGAAGAGTTATACGGCTAAATAAATCTCTCCGAGATATGCCCTCTCGAAATGCCCAAGTAGGTTTCTGTCACACTCATGCACACATTCGCAGGCCTGGTTGCAATGTTTAGTGTTAAGGCTTCACATCACGACACTATGATCCCAGCTTCATAACATCTTGACAGTATGTTGCCCTTCAAAAGACGTTTGTTCAACTTCTTACATCCAAGTGTATCTAAGAAATAGTGCACATAAGAATTGTTTAATCTTGTTAAATATCATATTTGGCCTCAAATCATCTGAGGCCTGGCCCTGCGATCTTTGGCGCACCCCCAAGGGTTAATCCATTATTTCAAAGGTGGATACTAGTTCAATGTCAGCAGAAAGTCAATGTTAATTTGCTGCATTTAAATTAATTCCTTAACCATCCACTTCATCCAAATTGGGAACAAAACCATTTTTTGACTGTGTTGCACATATTTTTCTTGTAGATATTTTAAAAAGGGGGTTTAAAAAAAACTGAAATGTCTGATGTATCTGTCACCCAATTTCAATGTTTCTGTTGTATATGGGTTGTTTTTACCATCACCAGTCAAGGCTTTATAAATTATTCAACGTTCTAGACCCCATGACCAGTCAATAATTCTAAATATTAATCCTTTTACATCGTTTTTGTTCTATTATTTACATAAAAACACAACAATCTGTTAAGGCTTTTAAATATTTTATTTAGAAAAGCAGGACTTTGCAGCCCATAGTCTGCTAAGAGCTAACAGGCTAATTGCTAACATCTTACAGCTAACATTAACTAGCTTTCCTCTAGCCAATTATAAAACATATTTGTGTAAGCAATGCAGTATTGTCACAGTAGAGTAGACCTTTGCATTGAAAAACCTGCCCCCCCCACCCTCTGTTGTGTCGGGGTCATCTGAACCCGCCCTAAAGGCAACAATCAGAGTAACCAGTACTTTCTCCACTTAACTCTGGATGAAGGCTACTGTACATGTATTTTTACAAACACACACAAAAGTGTTTTTTCGATTGAAAATCAATACAGTTTACCAAAGCATTGCAAAGCCACTGTGTGTATCCAGTAAATGCAAATGATGACTCACTGAAAAGTCAAAGATCAGCAAAGCAGGGCAGCTTTTAAAGTAATTCCCTTGACCAAATCTGGCAAGCAGCTACTTTATTGGAATGTGGAATTGAATGTGGAGTCTATTAATAATTTAGTCATATCTGACACTGCAGGGTTTGTATTATAGTTAAACTATACACTAAATGTTTGATAAGCATCATGTAATAATGCTGCTGTTAGTCTATATGTAAAGCAATACATTACACTATAGAGGAGTCATGCAGACACACACATCATCTTACCCGCTGGTGGGAGTGTGGCAGGTCTCCAGGTTATGGATAATGTTAAGCAGAGTAGTGATCCTGTCCTTGTTGGCTGCCAGGCTGGCCTCCACAGTCTCGAGCCTCTGCTGTAGGGCTGCTGATTTGCAGCACTGTGGGGAAGGAGGCAGCAACAGGGCTGCAGCAGCTGGCTGTGAGTGAGCCAGGCTGGGGTCCTCTGGGCACGGCTGAGGGGGGGCAGCGCTACATTTTGAATCCGCTCTGACGATCGCCTCTGCCTCGCAGGACGGGAGGCGGGAAATGGATGCCAAGAGCTTTGTTGATGACGGCAATATGGAATTGCATTCAGTGCCTGTGCGCATAAAACACTTTTCCTGGCTGTTAAAAGGGACTGGTGCAGTGAATGAAAGCTCTGGACTTTTGTGTGTTTGTGATAGGGATGAAGGTTCTGAATCAGAGGTTTGGAGAACTGAAGGTTTAATAATTGCCTCGACATGTGCACCAGTGTGTTTCAGTGATGAGAAAGTGGTCTCACAGTTTGATTGTGCTTTGGCAACTGGTTTTGAGTGATTGGGAAGTGTCCGTTCGTCGGCCTTATATTTAAGACTAATATTCGCATGCCTGACTGAGAATCCAGAGGAGAATTGTTCTGTTTTTGAATCCATCTCCTGGGCGCTCTTTACTGGTGGGCATGTAGTGGATTGTCCCTCATGTTCAGTGTCTTTGTATTCTTGATGATGCGTGCGCCTTTGTTGCCCTGTGTTCATGCAACCCCGGAGACAAGAGCTGCTTGACTTAATTAGGGAAATGTAATTCTGAAGGTCGGTGACCTGGGGCACATTTGAATTTTCATGGTCATTTGACTCATGCAAAACGAATTCATTGATTAGATTACCACTGAATTTATTTCCACGCGTATATGATTCAGTATCCGGAATAATGGCTGATTTAGGAGTTGGGGTGCTTGCATCACTGACTTTGATGTGATCTTTTGACACGTTTAGCTGCTCGGATAATGCAACCGGAGTCATTGTTGAGTTGTTTTCCTGATTGGAAACAACACCACACACACAAGATTCATTCCCGCTTTGAAACCTGCTGTCTGTTGCTAGTGTGTGATCAGGTTGAGGCGCGTCATTCCGATTAAGAACGTTGGTGGGTTGTGTTGTGTCTGCTGATTGCAGCAAAGCTGTATCTGTGGCACAGACGTTACTTTGGTTTCCTGTCAATGTAGATGAAGAGGTGGAGACAGTGTGTGGTGACGTTTTCAGATTGATTGAGGAGTACCTGAGGGCTTTATTTTTGAATAGAGCGCCGTTGCATGTAGATGTAGAACTGGGTGCTGCACTTGAAGGCAACCTAACTCTTGAGTCTTGGGGTTTTGTTTCACTAAATGTTGCGTTTACAGATACTGTGGAAACATGAAGCGCAGGCTCGGACTTTGAGGCGTTACGTAGAATCGGTTGGATCTGTGTAGCCACAGATTTACTTTCAGTGCTGGTATGATCTGAACTAGAGGTGCGATTCAAAGCATTCTGTGGGACAACAGTTCTGAGAATTGAATGTGACGCAGTTTTGTTTTGCATGGAAAATCTACTTGAGTTCATCGCAGTGTCAATAAAAGATGCTTTGCCTGGTGATTTTTCCTCGAAGCTTGATAGTGTTTCTTCTTGAGGGGTATATCCAGAATTGCGAGAGAAACGTGGTGGACTTGCAGGGTCTAATGCATTGGCTACTTGTAATAAGACAGGTCTTTTAGGGCTTATTCCCAGCCTATGAGTTGTATTTATTTCTACACATACTATTTCATGTTGCGCATTAGCAAATTTAGCAGGTATACTTTCAGTGGACGCCAGTACAGTATTAAAGTTTGTGATGGATTTGCGCGTGTTGGTAGTAGATGTGTTTTCAAATTGAGAAGATGGTGACAAATCTTTTTTATTTTGCGCCGAGTTGTTTTGTGGGTTTTCAAACTGCTTAGGATAAGTGTGTGTGTGTGGCTTGTTTGGTTTGGTAGCTGTTGCAAACTGCGGAGTCAGAGCGAGAGTTGTTGGTCGCGGGATTTTACCGCCTTGTGGCGATTTTGCTAAAGATTCTATACTGGCTTCCTCTTTTCTTGTTTCAATCGTTGCTTTAGTAAAAGTTATGATTTTGGCATTGAGGATGGTTGTGGGTTGAGGAGACGTTGCATCAATTGCAGCATGTGTCTCTGAAAAAGTGTCCAAATTGCCTTTAGAGTGCACTAGGCATGCTGGGTGTGGGGTATTTCCATACTTTAGTTCTTCACTAAAATATAACATTTGTGGATTAACGAGTGTCCTGTTGCCTCTGTTTGTGATGCTCTCTGAGATTTCATAATGGCTAGGCTTAAAGTTGTTCTCCATATTGGGCATCTGGACATGCGTGGTAGGCAAGACGGAGGCTGACTTCGATAGTTTCTCTGCGAGACAAGCACCAGTATTGGAGCTTTTCTCATTCTGTCTGCCACCGCAATGGCTGCATATTCTTTGTGGCATACCAAAAGGTCGGGCAGCAGATAACAGCAGCTTCCCACACCGCTCTGCATAATGACCTTGCAGTCCGGTTGGGTCTTTTTCACGAGAGAGCGCACTGTCGACAGACTCTGCCTCGTCGCTGTGAACGCTAATTCCGCCGATCGCCTCTGAATCTACCACGCTGCCGTTGGTGTAGCGGTGAGCAGATTTTAATTTAGACCTGACGTTGGTTACATTCCCAGCAAAGTGTGGGTTGGTCTTGATTGCCCTGGCATAGCAATAAGTCCCACTACTGTTCCTCTGACTGCAGGCCACATCCTCAGAGGCCTCACCTCCTAGTGCTTTGAAAGTCACTTCTTTTTTGGTCTTGGATTCCCCACTTTTCTGTTTTAAAATAACCCTTTTCTCCTTGTCAGTCTTTGTTTGAAGTAATATCTCCTTGTACACTGTTTCCTTGGTGATGTAGCTCTTGGATGTTTGAGTAATGCTATCCGATGGCGTAGAGAGTGTATCAGTTAACTGTACACTGTGCTGGGTGAGTGGTCTGCTTATCCCCGGGGATGTCTGAACACCCACGCTGCACTGAGGTCCCCATGTGTGCAGCAGGGCTCTGTCTACTCCTGTTGTTCTCCAACCACGCACTCCAACCAGGGCAGGGACACCCAAAACTGGAACTGGAGTTGTCAGGTCAGCGGCTCTTCTCCCCATCCCTTGTTTGGCTGTCTCAAAAGTCTGGTAATTCAAGAGAGCAGCGGTATTTCCATGTCATTACATCCGTCTAAAAAGTAAGAGAGGAACAAGTTTACAGTGGGAGGTGTTTGAGATGGTGCCATGAGAGAAATCTATGAGAAAGCAGGACAAGTTGAAACAATGCGCAGAGCTAGAACTGAGACGAGGGACAGCTTCAATGCCGCAGGAATCAAAGACAACTATTGCTGTCAGAAATGAAAGGCAGACTTGAGATAAGCCAGAAAGAATCACGCTCTCAGCTAAAAAACTCTCCCAACCTGGAGAAGCCTGAATAAGAAACATACATCTGTTAATGCTGATAAAAAGGTGGGCTTTGAAAATAAGTGTTTTATATTATATTAGCCCTTGACAAATACTGTCTCCTTTTAGTGCACAAAGCACAAATTAATTTATCGAATACAATTCAAAATGTTGCTGCTTTGGTAAACTCTGTCTCCTCTCTAATGGGAATGTTTGTCATAGCAAGCAGCTTTCACTGTGTTGTCCTCCACATTCAGCTCACCTTGGAAAGAGGCCATAATGTATACACACACTGATGCTATAGACTTCATTAAGCTTTGTGTGCATTTAACTGGAACACCCTTTCACACGGCTGGCATTTTGTGTGCGTGTGTGTGTGTCTATGACACTCACAAATTCACATGTGCCAGTATTTTCGTGTGCGAGAGGTCATTTTAATAATTTACGCAACAGCAGTTCCGTAGTCACCAACGGGGCTTTAATGTGTGACTCTTTTTGTGCATATTAACAGGCAGTCTATCATTACACACTGAAAATGCAGTGTGAATGTTTGGGCTCGCGAACGGTGATTTATGACAATATTTTCATGCAAACACATTCTGACAAGGCTCCTCTCCATCCCCCTCAACAGCCTTCATACAGGGATGTCAGAATTGCAAAAAGGAGAACATTTTGAGATCTTTATCGGTACAGACTATTATTATTATTTTGGTTTTCGTGTCACCTAATGTTATTTACTGTACGCTCAGTCAAGTGACCTGTCTGTTGTCACCACCGTTTAATGTGATAATTGTCCTGCCCTGTTAATGCACAATTAAATTCTCCTTTGCCGGGGTGAAATATATACATGCTCTTTCAGTGCCACACACTTTCTTCACATGATCAAGACTAAAGAAAACAGAGCTGTTTCTCAGCACATTCCTACCAAATGTGTTTGTATTATTCTGTTAAGCAGGCTTACCTGAGTGTTTGTTTTGATCCTGCTGCGAGTTGTCTTGTTTTCTTGAGTCCAAATGTCAGTAGCTACTTTTACGCCTTCTGTTTTATGTCCTCATTGATCCATCACATTTTGGAGTGACTTTGTCTTCATATATCCAATCCCTTGGTGGTAGAAAACAAACTCATAGGAGTCTGCAGGCGGTCCTTCTGCAAAGCATCGATTCTTGATGAGCCCTCAATTCTGAACTAATCTACCTTTCATTGATCAGGCATAAAGCCACGCTGTGTCCTCATTGTATCCCCTTCTCCTCTTGTTTTGGTCCTGCTGCTCCATGCTCACTCCATAATCACAACACAGCAGAATGTTACTGTGTGCTGCCCTCCAACACTCTCTGTCTACTATGTCTTGCCTTTTTTGCCTCCTCCTCCTCCACTCTCTCCCTCACTCTCTCCCTCTCACCCCCTCTCTTTTTTCTGCCACAATCCTCTTCCCCAGCATTCATGTATCCTGTTCTACAGCTGGGTGGAGAACGAAGAACAGAGCGAGGGAGAAAGAGAGGGAGAGAGAGGAAGTGACTTGCATCAGTGCGGTAGGGACTGTGTGTAAATTACCATGCAGGTGAAAAAGCAAGGAAAGTCATTAACAATGATTTAAAAAGATTTCATTTTTACGACAACTCTATCCAGGTATTTTCTGCTACCAGGACATTATTATTATTGTCACATATGTTACATCAGGAAAGATGTATACTGTTTTCAGAACTTAATTAATTTAGTATTTTATACTGTATTGTGACTGCTAATTTACTTTTTTGTGGAGTCTGAGTGTGGCATCAGGGGCAGCAAGTTTTAATACAATAAACTATTACTAATTACATTTTTATGACCAACATTGGTTTATGGTTTCATACACGTATATAGTGTTTGGGAGGTGTTGTTGTAACATAAACACAAACTAAACTGGACATAGTCACATGATGTCACCTATTGGTTTTTGGAGTAGCGTTTTTTCATCACTACGGTAAAAAATTAAGGTATAGTAATTATTTAATAGGCTTCTATACAATCATCCTTCTTTTCGCAAGCAGTAGAGTCGCCCCCTGCAGGCTATTAGCAAGTAAACAGGGTTGAGGCACTACATTTACTTTAGAGTTACTTACTTACTTTAGAGTCCAGAGTTTGCATTTTTCAGATTCAAACAAACATTATTGCATTGAATAAACATGTTTACACGCACGCACGCACCCACACACCCACACACCCACACACCCACACACACACACACACACACACACACACACACACACACACACACACACACACACACACACACACACACACACACACACACACACACACACACACACACACACACACACACACACACACACACACACACACAGGCAGATACATTCATGCCATTGATAATAGGGGCATGATTAAATTAAGTGAAACACCTGAATTACTGTAGGCCAGGGGTTCCCAAACGTTTTCTGTCAGGCCCCCCCTTTGGACAAAAAAAAAAGTCGGGCCCCCCCAACACAAATAGTCAGGCTCAGTGGCGGCGCCAGAGATTTATTTTGGGGTGCTGTGGGGTAGCTTGACGTTTCATAGAGGGTGCCCAAACATTTAGGGTTTCCCATTAATGTACCGGGCGCGACAGTGGCATTTTCTACTGCAACACTCCCCACGCAAATAATAATTGTTTACATTAATCGTGACCAAAACGTTTGAGACCCACTGAGATAACTTAGACTAAAGTTAACTATCTAAACACTCAGAGAGTCCTTTAGTTCACTGAGTCTCTCAGTCTGACAGGAGAGGACTCTCCTCCACTTTGTTGTTGAAAAAACTCTTTATATCCGTTAGCGTAGCTCGCTAGCACCAGAAGCTAACAACTACGATCTCCGGTACCGGTGCGCTCTCTCTCTCTCCAACCCAGTCTCATGGCATTTCGTGTTCACCAACACAATTTTTAATCTATTGATTCGTGTTCACCAACACGATTTCCCCCTTTTTTTCGTGTAGCACAGCACGATTTTAAAAGCAATGTATTTCTACTGGTAATGTGTTTCGTGCCTGCAGCACGTCTTTTTCTCCGGTCAGGTCGTGGAAGACAGGAAGCTGTGTGGTTCATAAAAACATGTTCTTACTCAATATCAAGCCACAGTTATTGCTTTTATTTTAAATCGTATAATGTCGGACCTTTGTTGCCGTCTGTGAGGAAAATAAATGGGGCTCAGAGACTCAGAATACTGAAATCTGTATTTAAAAAATAAATAATTTGTTATTCTTTTCAAAATAACACACTGTTATTTACTCACCAATAACACACAATTATCCTTGCTTTTATTTATTGGTTTAATTCCATAATCTCGGGCTTTTTTTGGCGTCCGTCAGGAACTGAATTTCAAAATAAAAAATAACCGGAAACAGACGTAGGCATTTCGGGCGATTACCCAAGATCCTCAGCTATGGTTTAAGCTCGCTGATTGGATGTTTTAGCCGCAATGCATGCTGGGATTTGGTGTTTATATGATATGAAATCCGGAAAACATTTAAAAAGAATAAAATAATACTTAATTCCGAGTGTTCTTGCTTTTCTCTTTGAAAGTCATCACATAACGGCATTGTAATACACGGTTCGGCTACATTACATATTACAGATCTGCCGTAGTTCTTTATTTATAGAGCCCTGATCAGAAGACCTTTGGAAAAACTGGAAGAAATGCCGCAGAAACTGAATACTTGACGTGGATCATAAATATATTCAACAATTAAACAACATCTTCAATTTCTCTTCACACAATACGTCTCCTTGCAGTATCAACATTAATTCGGCTGACTTTTACATTTGATCTAATTCATAGATAGGTTATATTTACACCATAACGGTGCACAGCTGATATAAAAGGACTTGTAGTTTTTAAAGATATTACTGATTTTCTTTGAATATAAGAATGTACATACTGAGTCTGAAATAGTATAGCAATATGCTGTAAAATTATGTGAAAGCATGAATAAAACTACACATTTTCAGATGTTGTACATACATAAGTGTCCTACACTAATAATACAAAGTTATTATTGCTGTGTGTACCTTGTGTGCACCGCCTAGTGGTTAAAGCACGTTATTGAATTATTGTTTTTATGTGTTATATTTTAATAAAAAAATATTAAGAGTACATACTTTCATAGGGGGAAAGTAGAAGGTCTGTGATAGAAATATAGAATATAAAAAATCAAGAAGATACTATAAGTCAGGGGTGCCCAACCAGTCGATCGCGATCGACCGGTCGATCGCGGGGAGATTCCCAGTCGATCGCGAGATGTGTCTAAAAATAGAACAACAATATTCTGTTTTATCGTTAATGTCCTGTAACATAATCTTCCTGTGCCAGAATAATGCACTTGAACGCATCAAAGCTTTGTGATTGGCCGGCGTGACCCCATGTGTCGGGGCGTGGCTGGTGAGCAGTGGGCAGTGCACTAGTTCGCTAACGTTGTCCGTGTCAACAGGAGTGACAGTCCGCACACACACACAAGACCGCAATTATGGCAGAAGCAAAACATATATAATTTTCACTCCGAGTGGGAGGATGATTATTTTTGTATCTATTCCAATTCAAAGTCCATCTGTCTCATCTGCAATGCGAGCGTGGCTTTATCGAAGAAGGGTCATTTAGGAGCGGCATTTCAAAACAGTGCACAAACGCTACGAGACGGAATTCCCTCCTAATTCTGCCCTACGCTCCAAAAGGGGAGGGGCCTGAAAGGACAGCTAAATGCAAAGCAGTCCATTTTCACCAGGTCAACAACAAGAGCAAGGCTGCTACCAGAGCACCTTATCGTGTCAGTCACGTTCTTGAGAAACACATGAAGTCTTTCAAAGACGGCGAAGTTCGATGCGTAATACAAATAACAGTAGCATTTCAACAGGTTTTTGATATGATAAAAACTCAAGTTAGATACCGTTATTAATCAGCTGTAAGTTTGAGTTTGTTTGAACTTATTCATTATAATTATTGTACAAAATGGTATAAGAATGCAAACTTAAATTGATTATAGTCTATTATCAATTCAGGTTAAGAAACTATGTTGCTTGCATCCTATTTTAAAGGCATTTATTTTTATAATCTACTAAAATGCAACAAAAAAAGGGTTTGATTCTATTAATGTTGTCTTTTTTATTGCACTGTTGCAGCAGATTCCTGTGTAGCTTCAGATCTGGGTTGTCTTATTAGTAAGCCTAATTTATACTTTTGTAGCAACACTATTTGTATATAATGGCAAAGAAAGGTTCAGAGTCTTTTCTTTTTTCCATGTGTCATATGTGGCAGCACTGTTCAATGTTTCTTGAAAACATTACCCACTGTAGTGACGTGTGAATAAACACCAACTCTGTATCAACAACACTGTTGTGTAACTTCAGTTAAATACTTGTATGTGTGTAGATTAGAAAGAGGTAAGATAAAGGATCTAAAGTAGTTTATGGAGTATTAATCGTACGAAGGTCAGTTTTATACAAGTAGAAGTGTGTATTTACCTGGTAGTAGGCTGTCAGTAATGGCTACGCCTCTCTATTTGGACTGGTAGATCTCGGCAGACTGGCAATTTTAAAAGTAGCTCTCGGTTCAAAAAAGGTTGGGCACCCCTGCTATAAGTGATCTCTACAATAAAACAGTTTAGTGCACGATGTACAAAGATATTAATAGGAGGAGGTGCAAAACAGAAAAACGAATTAACCTTTATTTAAACATTATATAATACTTTAGATTAAGGTCTTCTTTTAAATAAGAAAAAAACTTTGGGGGTACAGATCAATATTAAGCCTGACAAAGTACTTAACGTCTAACATATTGCTTTCCTGCAATGTTAACTATGTTGAAGCACTTATTTTAACTGATATTATACATATGAATTATACTCTTATGTCTGTAGATAGAATAAGAAATGTGCAGAATATGACAGTTTAATGGTGGAGGTATACACACATATTGATAGATGTCTTGTAATGCGCTGTTGAGGAACCTGTGACCCAAGATCTTCATTCATTGCATACACCATGTATATGATATGATATGTCACTAAACCTTTGAAAATCTTGAAAGGGATGTGCAAAATAGCCATAATATACAGTCTTTAATTAACTATTAGTAGAGAATAACGAATAATGAATATACTTTATTACTCGTTTCCATTCATGTAAATTGCAGATAAATGTTTAGTCTTCTCAAGAACCAACTATCAAATATCTCTCCTGATTGTTGGCACTTGACAATCACCTTCCCTGAATTTTACTCAGGTGTAACTAAAGTCTGATTTAAGGGTTGTTTATATTTCACATAATTAATCAGAATCTGCAAAGTAACTCAAATAAATGTAGTGTAGTAAAAATACCAGGTTAAGCTCTGAATTGTAGTGGAGTAGAATTACAAAGTAACAATGAGCTGTCATGTAGGTATTAATGCTGCGCATTATGGACACAAGCGATTTTCACCCATTTATTAATTATATTTTTTACATTTGATAACACCAATGTGTTTAATACTGGCAACTTCTAATTGTGGGAAAAACGAAAACGTTCAGTAGAGACGTCCCATAGAACATTTTGCGAAACACAATAGCCAGCATGTGTAGTTCTGGGGGGGCGTTCGATTCCAGTTTTGGATAGTCTGGCGTGGTTTTGTTCCATTTCAAACAGCTGTTTGACACTCGGTGTAACCTTGGCGCACTGCCACTCCAACATCCAATCCCAGAGCTTGAAGATTAATCATGGGGACTGTAGTCCTAAACGATAGCTGGGGATTATGGGTAGTGTAGTGTCTTCGGCCATCCTAAACTCCGAGAGGCCTACGTCTGTTTCCGGTTATTTTTATTTTGAAATTCAGTTCCTGACGGACGCCAAAATAGCCAGAGATTATGGAATTAAACCAATAAATAAAAGCAAGGATAATTGTGTGTTATTGGTGAGTAAATAACAGTGTGTTATTTTGAAAAGAATAACAAATTAGAAGGAAAAAAATATTTAAAAAATACAGATTTCAGTATTCTGAGGCTCTGAGCCCCATTTATTTTCCTCACAGACGGAAACAAAAGTCAGAAATTATACGATTTAAAATAAAAGCAATAATTGTGGCTTGATATTGAGTAAGAACATGTTTTTATGAACCACACAGCTTCCGGTCTTCCACGACCCGACCGGAGAAAAAGACGTGCTGCAGGCACGAAACACATTACCAGTAGAAATACATTGCTTTTAAAAATCGTGCTGTGCAACACGAAAAAAAGGGGGAAATCGTGTTGGTGAACACGAATCAATAGATTAAAAATCGTGTTGGTGAACACGAAATGCCATGAGACTGGGTTGCTCTCTCGCTCGCGCACGCACACAAAATGGCTCATTCCACACACACACACAGAGCCGAGCTTTAATGAAAGACAGAGACCCAGACGTAATAGTACTGTACTGTATCATATTATTTCCGAATCAATAATTTTTAAAATTATGATTTTTAAAAAAAATATTTTTAAAATTACATTTTTAATAACCATTTTTCCTTCTGGTCTCTCACGCCCCCCCTGTCATGCCTCTATGCCCCACTTTGGGAACCACTGCTGGAGACAATCTATGTTGCATAGAAATAATTAAAATGGGATACCTCAACATTTAAATCCAAAGTACCAGTAGAGATGCAGAAAGAAATTGCTTTCAGGCAATATCTATGAATTGAAAAGTTCACTCGTGGATAATAAACTGCACTTTTGATTAAGATGATCAGAAGAGCAAGTACAGCCCTAGCAAACTGTCCCACCGTGAGCTCTCACTTTAGATCCCTCCTTTGTGCTTTAATAGCATATTAAAGACGAATATCACTTTTTGGAGCAATTTAGAGAAAGTCGTTTCAAAGTTAATGATCAGACGCCCCATTTTTAACACGCTTATTTCAATATCCCCAAAAAAGCCACTTTATGACAGCTATACATGGCAATTAATTGGTTTATTGAACCCACTTCTGAATCTGAAATAAGGCCCGTGTTTGAGATTAATTAGAGTAACCTTTCTGCTGCAGATAAAGGGATGAGAAGATGCTTTTTACAGTCTCCTCAAAATGGAAATCTAGTCGGAGAAGGACATGGACATCTTTATAGACCCATCTAAAATAGTTTTGTATCGGTTATATCAGTCCTAGATCACTTTAGTTGGGCATGTTTTGGCTAAATGGCTTTCCTACAGAATACAGGAACATTATCATTTCACCTTTCTATCAAGGTTCCTATCGATGTGAGTAGATGTTGTTGTTTCTTACAATCGAAATATACACTACAGTTGTTTATTTATTTCCACATTATTTGTTGTAAGAAAATCTTCTCAAATATAATATAAAATGCGACAACAGCTATGAACAGCTACTGGATTGAAACACTTTACGATGCCTGACTGTGCCAAATTCAGTAGATTGCACTCATATTCCATCACTGCAGCCCTGGGGAACAAGAGGCTGACTTGTGAATAGAAATTGTCCCATTGCCTCAAGGTGATTACACAATATTGTATCAGTGACAAAGTCTACTGTGCCTCAGTAGCAAGGTACAACAGTTTTACTGTCACTGTAAGAGCTTTTTATATTTAGAATTTACTAATCATAATAGTTTGTGGCTCTTTAGAGTGTGTGTATGTGTTGTAATGTTTTCTGTAATTCTTACTTTAAGTGTCTTCCTCATCAGACCCAAGTCCATAAGGCTCTATGTGATGAACTGTATCAAGTGGCTGCTAAAGCTGAATCAACAATCTGGAAGACAGTGATTGAAGAACCAGGGTTTGGTTACTGCTGCTTTGATGAGTGGATGGGTTGCAGGTGTGCAGCTTGGAACAGGTGAATCAACTTAACAGCAATCAGGAAAACACGAGAGGAAAAGAGAAGGCCACACACAAACACACATACACAATCACACACACTTCATTGATATTTTTTTTTGAATCAGTGTTGAAACAGCTGAAATGTTCTATCCTTTTGTATTTCCAAGACATTCATTTTTGATAAAAGCTAGTGCTTGCTAGATAACATGGTTTAGAAATCCAGTGGGGAACGTTCATGACAGTGCGTTTTTACATAATTTTCATTGCTCAGAGAATTACATGTTTGCATTGGTGGGTTTAAAAAAATGTTTTGTCAGGTTTAAAATAATTGAATATAACTATAGTCTAGAAATTAAAAGCTAAATAAGGGACAGGATTTTACATTTATTTAAACCTGCATTACAGAACATGCCCACTAAGGGGCAGATGGGCACCAAACAGACAACTAATAATGGTAATGTTAATGTAAGATTTGTTTCAGTTTTCGTCTGATTTGTTTTAATTCACAAACTTTATGGATGTTTAGCCTCCTTTTGTCTTTTTATTAATTTTTTTCTTTTGTTTGTAATCATATTGCGTCTATTTATATTCTTTAAAATGTTTCTTTTTGGTTGTTTAACAATTGTTATAGTCATTGTGAGTCACTTTGTTTCCCTTTGCAGTTGTTGTACATCTCTTTGTAGTTGTTTGTGTTTCTCTGTAGTCATTTAATTTAACTTTGTAGTCTATTTATGTCAATTTGTGGGCAATTTTTAGTCTCTTCATGGTTGGTAAGTGTCTCTTTGACATTTTGAGCCACTGGCTTTGCGCCCTTCAGTAATCTATTCACTGATAATATGACTGGTAAGGTAAATGAATGTTCCCTTTTGGTATGCCATTGTCATTGGGATTAATGTGTTTTGTATACATCTTAAAAGATCAACAATTTAAAATTTAAAATTTAAATATATTTATTTGCTGATTTTCTGTGTAACATTGTTACTTTTTCCTTTTATACACAAAGAATATGTTATACAAATATAAACAATGTGGGTCAGTTGCCAGTCCCTACTCTCATCAGTGGGTGTCAGTATTGCTCGAGAGATGGGGTGTTTCTCAATGTCGAGGACGCTTGCTTGGTAGCCAGTGGCGGTTCTAGACCAATTTGACTGGGGGGGCCAGGCTGGGGCCAGTTATTTTCTGAGGGGGGCACAATAAATGCAGGACGAAAAAGACAAAGACAGTATGAAGTAATTGCGCATAAGAACACAATGCAATATAGTTATTTGTATTTGTTTCATTACACATTATTATATGCTTACCTTTGTGTGCTGTTTGGGTCTGTGGGACCTGTTTTCAGTGTTTACTAAAAGAAAATGTATGCCATTTAATTATTTTAACCTGCTTTATTTGGGGATGGACCTCACATCATCTAAGGGGGTCCGGGGGCATGCACCCCCGGGAAGATTTGTTTTTTTTAAATGTTGAAGTTAAAAGCATCAATCTGGTATACTTTGAACACAACATTAATGTATGGATACAGCTCTCAACACTCATGAAAGGGAGCTGTATACTTTTCAATAATCCAAAAATCTTTAGAATATGATCACAACCAATAACAAATCATTTAAAGTTGTTTATTCTTATCTTATGTTACCTAGTTAGCCTTCTTTCTTTTTATTTATGTATATTTGACTAGTAACTCCCCTTTTAAACTGTTTTTTGTTTTTTTTACTGTCCTATAGTACACATTGGAATGATTTATTACTTAATTCTTTACAAATATATTAAATAGATAAAGGTGTGCTCGCTCACAGAGGCTGTGTGCTCCTCCGTAGCGATGACGGCTTGCGTTAAAAAAAAACGTGTTGGAGATTCCTGCTCTAATGGGTCAGACTAGAATGAAAATTATCTTTAGTTCCGCCTATTACGTCAGCCAGGAAATCGTTTAATCATAAACTTTTTTTTCATTTTCAGGGGGGCCACAGGGGGGTCCAAAGTCAGTGTCACTGGCCCCCCCATAGAACCGCCCCTGTTGGTAGCACATGTCTTCCGAGTCACTTGCTTCAGAAGCGAGGCAAGAATCCTTCTTAGCCTCGGAAAACAAAGAATTGTGGAACAGGCTAACAGGCTAACAGGTGTGCGTCATATGTGAGGCCCCGCCTTAAATGGAGCGCTATTTCCGCCAAAGATTTGGAAATTGGTCCGTGTGCAAAGCATTGTGGGGATTTTAAGACCGCGGAGTCTACACATGTGCAGCCTCGAAATGTCTCGCTACGAAGTACGCCGGCCTCGGTAGAATTCCAAGTATGTTGGACATTGGAACAGTCCTTCGGCGGCACTCGATGACGTAGTATGCTTGAAATAGTGGCTCTGGAGCAGCCTTCCTCGACATTGAGAAACACCCATGGACTCCTGGAGAAGGAAGTGAATCAAGGATTTCTCCAGTCTACAGGCAGATAGAGCTGTTGTGCATACATCTACAGACCACAATGATAACACTTTGTTCAAATGGAGAAGGAAAATATTAGATTCTCCTTTTCCCCAGAATCAGTGGGTGTTTGTCAATGTCGAGTACGCTTGCTTGGTAGCACATGTCTTCCGAGTCACTTGCTTCAGAAGCGAGGCAGGAATACTTCCTGGCATTCAGAAAACAAAGAGTGGAACAGGCGAGCAAGTGTGCAGGTGGGTTTCATATGAGAGGCCCGCCTTACATTTTCCGCCACAGATTTGGGGAAATTGGTCCGTGCGCAAAGCATGGTGGGGATTTTAAGACCGCGGAGTTTACACATGTGAAGCCTCGAAATTTCTCGCTACGAAGTACGCCGGGCTCGGTAGAATTCCAAGTATGCTGGACATTGGAACAGTCCTTCGACGGCACTCGATGACGTAGTATGCTTGAAATAGTGGCTCTGGAGTAGCTTTACTCAACATTGAGAAAAGCCCACAGAATCTCTCCCAACTTGTGCACATACTATGTTGCTGACCCTTTGACCCTTTGCTCAGTTTGAGAATTACAAGCACAAAGGGTTTATTATTCCAATTTTGTTATTGATGGTTGCTCAATTGATTTTCTCATAGGCCAGCTGCTTATGAAGCCTTTCCCTTGTTATCATGTGTTTTCCATCAAGTGTATAGCCTTTTCCCCCCATTTGTGTAATGAACGGGTTTGAAATGTGTTTAACAGTCTTTACTGCCAATAAATGCAAATGTTCATGACTTAGCAGAGTTTAAGTAGTTCCAAGTTGTAAGTGTGATTAAGTTGTTTTCACAAATTTCGCAACAGTGCAAGGGAACTGTTTCAGTTTATGGCGAGGGATTTCCAGGAAGACGAATCAGATGTTTGTATTTTGTGACAGTCATTATTAAAAACCTAGCACAGTTTAAGAAGTTGGGGGCCTTGTAAGTGTCCTTTTGTTGTTTTCACAAATGTCGCAATAGTGCAAGGGCACTGTTTCAATTTATGGACAGGGATTTCCAGGAAGACGTGTCAGATGTTAGCATTATCTGATAGACAAGATATAAAACAGATGGTTTACTATGTGAGTTAGTGTCTTGTACTCCCACAAATACTCTACAATATCTTAAGGGATCATACATATTACATTCTGTCATCTATCTTTGTTTCATTAACTGCATGTGCCAGTTTCTTCTGAATAAATACATGAATGACAAGCTGTTATATAAACTCTGCCTTTGATTCATTCCAGTTTAATGGACTGTACTAATAAAACATGACGAGTTACCTCCATGATATAGAGTTACTAACCGTTAGCTGAAAACAAGTGAAAACACAGCTTAGATGAAAGATATTTAAGAAAAACTTTATTTGTGACTTATTAACAAAACACATTACCAGATGAAATAATAAGATTCACTATTATCACCTTTACAATGAAAAGCAGGTGTACAAAAAAAGTTATGAACTGATCTGCACTGTCACAGTCGACTGGCGTGCACCACTCACTGCCACACCCAGCGACCGAGGAACATTCACTATACACAAGCAGAGAATACATCAACTTTATTTTTGTTACAACGTTTTATGTATTTTGACTTTTTTTTCTTCTTTTTATACCGTTTTCTTTACAAGTGTTATATATGGAGGATGAGTAAATGACTTTCACACTGGTGTTCGTTTGATCATCATTTCAAAGTTTAACACAACTTTCAGGAATGATTTTCTGATCTTAGAAAATCATAAGGGTAAACACATGGGGGAGGGGGAAGCATTTCATAGCATAACACAATAGCATTATGTATATCTAGAAGATTAAATTCATTTTCAACAGGATAAAAAATGTGATTCTTTTAGGTTTTTTCCACAGAATTACTGTTCGCAATAGTTATGTATGTATGTATGAATGTGTGTGGGTCTTCCAGTGTGTGTGTATTTGAGAATGTGTATCAGAGGTATATGTATTCCGATACGCATCTCCCAGTGGAAAAACATATCTATGTATATATAGTATCTCTATATTATCTGTTTCCTTTGCTTATAACATGCAAACAGCCACTTGGTGATCTGACAGAGGTACACCTGAAGGACGGGGTAGGGGGGGAAAACACATGTGCATGGGAGGGATTGAGCCCGAGCAGCACCTACATTTCCCTACTGTGAGTGGTAAGACAATGTTTAAAAGAAAGGGACACTGAGGTGAGGTTTTATGACACTTTTCCTTCATAGTAATGCTGTTCCAATATCTAAAACTGTTTGCTACCATGCCACACCTGGGTTTCACAATGTCAGGGCCAAACAAAGCGTATCACTTTTACACCGTTCACACTTCAACAATGAAACTTGTACGTTCTTTCTGCACAGCATGTCCTTGCAACACTATTTCTATCGATTGTGTGCAGCAATTAAGACAAAAAGTATCCTTTCAAAGGTCTTGCTAGCTGAGATTATTGTCTTAAAAATGTCCTTCACCTCCAATAAAGTGGATTCCCCCCTTTCCAAGTCAACCACAAGTCAACCTCCTTCCACTGCTGCTGAACTGCGCTGCATGTATTTTGTACATGGTTTTAGTCAACACCACATTTATCAGTTCTTACTAATGGCTGACAGAAGAATGACTGCAATGCCTCTGCTCATGCGAAAGAGGAATGACCTGCCCAATTAACTCTGCTGCAGTTTCCTCATCTTCTACGTTGGAGATGCACAATGACTATTCTTTTGCTTCTCCATTTTGTCTCAACATTTCCAGTACAGCATCAACCCAGATTCAACTAACTTGTCAGATTTCCGAACAATGCACTATGCAAGAGATGACAGAGACACTTCGGCTGAAAGGTTCCTAAGCTCAGCTGAAGTTGAACCTAACAAAAGATGTGTCTGTGTGTGTGTACTATATGTGCATGTATCTATCTGTGGTATTGAAGCAGAATGACTTCCATGAGAAATGTCGTCCAACCATGTTGATTCGAAGAAACGGGAGTAGAGCAAGGAAACAGGCAGCGGGCAAGCAAATGCTCCAAGCACTGAAGCAGTTGAGGCAGTGGCACAGGGCTTGAATAACAACTACTTAACATTCAAAGACAGAAGAAGAGGGAACAGGCTTGAACAGAAATGAAGCAACAAGCAACGATCCTGCTTCCCATCCATATAATACACTCAATATTAAGGTTGCCATTGGCCTCCCGTTAGTGTTCTTTTCGTATATTTTTGTGTATTCTGTATATCTGTATGTGTGTAAGAGAGAGTGTGTGTGTGTATGTGTGAGTAAGAGGCTATGTTTGTGTACAATAATGTCAGTCTGAATGTGCTGATACACAGTGGGATTATGACCCCATTGACCTGTGCCATATTCCAAGAAAATAGGCATGGTCAGGTGCCGTTGCATCAGCTGCACGTAGGTTCCCTAGTTTTATCCGAAGTTAGCCACTTATCCCGATCCACGCATTGCTAAAACACAAGCGGTAGCACCACAAAAATCTGTTAACCTTAAGTCACAACTAAATAGTTAAGCAAGCAAGTAAGCAGGTGCAAATGATACAAAGTCACACAATTGCACTCACTAACAGTAAAGCAGAACTTCAATTTTTTTTTTAACATTGTTCCTTTCTTCTTCAGTAATTCCATGCCAATTTGCAATTTTTAAGGACTATAACAGTGATGTTTCTGCACATTTTCTACACAAGGACACATTACTGATGACAATTTTTGAACTAAGATTTTTTTTTTTATTCCATTCCATTAAAATACATTTTCTGAGACCTGGCCAAATTGTATAATGCAGTAAACTATACCCTGTGTTCACTTTAATGCATATGTTAATGGTAAATAGTTTCAGGGTTTCAGCTCATTTATTTTTGTGGCAATAGTATGACAATGGCTCACAAAAACAAATTTAAAAAATCGTCAGAGACGTAAAAGATGGACTGCAACATGCAAAAACTAGTCTTGTCGTTTAAAAGTCAAATATGGATGTTATTTGCCGATCGTTTTGTTTTATGCCAATCTAGTCAACTACACACCCTGTACCCATCTGCGAGGTAATGCCATTACTGATTGGCAAATTATCTGAAATCTCGGTTATAACTTACAGCCGTAGAGTTGCCCGCTTACTACCCATGGTACAATCGAATCGAGTAATTTGCTAATAGCAAATTAACCAGCAGTTATGGAGAAACTACTTTATACCCTAACCTTGGAACAAATGTGCGCATAGTTGGTGCAACCTAGTCCAAGTCCTGAGCCTCAGCAGTGTGCTATATTACATTGAAAAACAGAGCTCTTTGTTAGAGTGTGGTCCTACTTGTCTCAGCCACCCCAATCTCTTAAAGGTGCTAATCTCATGATACATATACTGTATGCTGTTACTTTTTCATTTTCATATTATTTTTTACAAAAGACCGCATTTGCTGAATTTCTACAAGGCCTCCGTAATACTGAAGACAAAAGCCTCGGTTTCATTTTTTTTGTTTGGCTTCCACTTCACCTCCAAGTAGGTTAGCCAAAAAGGAAGGGGGCTGCATAAAGACAGAGAAGCCAACACAGGCAGCCTCAGCTGACAATGGTCAGATACAAATAGAACACCTTTTCAGGTGTTTTTGTTTTATTGTATAAAGTGGGGCAGGGGGCAGCAAATCACAGAAAGGCTAATCTAATCCAATAAAACCCTTTCTGTTTGAATTTGGTCCAACCTTTCGATCAAGTCTGTCCATTAAGAACATTTGTTTACCATAAACCTTAGACTTTTATAGGCCTACTTTATGGATCAAATGAGCCAAGACATTTGTTCTTATGACGTGGGGAGCCAGGCCTGTTCTAATGAGGGTTTGGCCACTGTACAATGTCTATGCAAGTATGGTGCAAGGAGGCTCCCTCGTTTCTACAATATGTATTTGGCGTTTTTTCTGGCTCTGTAATTGGGATGGTAGTTTGTTGGTAGCTCTGTTTTTAAGTCACCCCTTCACCTCTAATCATCATCATCCTTGCCCTTATCCTTCTTGTCTTTCTTGTCCTTCTTCTTCTTTTTCTTCTTCTTGGCGTCCTCCTTCTTGCCGAAGCTTATGAAGTCACCTTTGTCATCCACGGGGCCGGCGTCCTGGCGAATGGAAATTATGGCTGGGGATCCGGGGATGATGAAGGCTTCAGGATGAATCTCTCCGGGCCTCATGGGCTGAGGAGGGTAGTAGCCCTGTCCGGAGGCGCCGTACCTGAAGTGCCAGCTGTTGCTGTCTACTCCAGCACCCACTGGGGGGGAGAGTTCACCACCATCTCCATCTGCACAGGTAGGACAAATAAAAAGAATGATGTCAAGTCTAGCTATTACATTTATGAAATCCTTTCTTGAGTCAACAAGCTATTGAAAGTTAAATTAGGAAATCGATTCTTATATTATTTAATTACAAGTTGAACAAACTTGTTCAAACAAAATGTTCAATTTTGATATTTAACGTGTAATCCTTATTCTTGGAAGTGTACTCCCGGCTTGGACAAAGTCAGTGTGTTGGGATTAGTTGAGTGAAATACTTAGAAAAATATTCTCGTTGCCAACAAGAAAAGGCCAGAGTGACATGAGAGTTAGGAGGAATAATTATTGTATCTGTGACAGAAAATGTACACCAACCAGATGGGGGCAAGAGAGTTGTTATATTCATTTGGATGTTCTTGTTTTGACAAAGCTTGGCATCCTGTAACTTATCATACTAAATAACGTAAGCTAGGTGGGTGGGGAAAGTAACTACAGTATATATATATATATATGTGTGATATTTGTATAATTGAGGCGCGCTCTTGGTATTGTTTCCGTGGTGTATCATATTTGACACTGGAATAAAACTAAAAGACCTGTCGGGCTGCAAATCTCCTCCTGCCTCTCGTCTGATCCTTTCCGGCCACTACAGGTGCTGGTAGGCCGATGTTTATGTCTTACAGGCAGGCTAGCTACTGTATCCCCCAGTTTTCAGTTTTTATGCTAAGCTAAGTGAAACAGTTGCTACCATTCTAATGCATCACATGGGCAAAACTGCACCTACTTTGTTCTAAAAGTGAAACCAAAAAAATAAACGGGCTATATAACTGAATTACAAATAACTTTTAACTTGTTTAAGCACCAAAGCTACATGTTAAGGAAAAGATTGTAATTTGTGTGAAAATTAAATGAAAGTGAAACATTCTCATGAACACAAAGACAACAACACATCTCACTAACATTGGTCTGGTCCTGTGTTTTTAGTTTTTAGCTTTTATACTACATATATTAGCTGACTTCTGCCTCTGCAGTGATAATGACATCTGCTGCTTTAGTTAGGTGTCACCTTTTTGTTTTAATTGTTCTCGTTAATCAACAGTATGAATAGACTGTAATATTTACTGGTTGAAGTAGCAGGCCCTTTCTGACCCAAACCCATGAGTCTGAAATCCATTGATAATGCCCATCAATTGGCTGTTAAACTAGGTGTAGCAATCTTCTCCAAAAATATAGAACTATTCCTTGAAGTATAAATTCCACAGTAGCTCTTTGCAAATTATATTTTGATTACTTGTGAGTGGCAGAAGCAGGGCAGTCCATTCTGACCGTGACTTCACAGAGGTAAATCCACCTTTGCTACTCAATGTGAATTAATTGTCCTGCTTGTCATGCATAGCTTCCTAATAAGACTTGATGATTTGGTCCTTGAGATGTTCATCTAATCTGACATGTAAGGAATAATCAAAATGGTGCACAAAAGAGTGGAGAGCAGTAGCCTGACAATGGAGCGGTAGCCACAGGGAGTGGATGTTTTCAGGACAGATAGACCACAGGAGGGAACACTGGAGGGGGCTAACCTTTAAACCACAGGGATGTTTGACGTGGCAGTGTTATTTGTATTTGGCTGATGACAGCAGCCTAATCCTACTCTCATAGGAGGCCAGAGACAGGGATTCAAAATCTAACATGTTGCCCTCAAGCTTGGATGTGACAGAAAGGAACCCATTTGGGGAAAAGATAGTAGGACAAAAAACCTGTGTATATATAGAGGAATTGCTATGGGAAGTGAAAATAAGACATAGATATTAAGGTCAAAAGGTTAAAGACAGCGGAATGAAAAGGAAAGAGGATGTGAGATGAGATAAGAGGAGAGAGAGAGAGAGAGAGAGCGCTAGAGAGGCAGTAAGAAAGATGGGGGTGGGTGGGTTTTGCAGACACCGTGCTCTCAGGCCCACACCAGTTCCCTCTGCGCTGACCTACTTTCTCTCTGGATTTCATTTAGATCAAACACGGCCCTTGCAAAAGATTCTGTTTGATTTTTTGTTGTAGGCTATTTATGACACTACTGGAATGCTGAAATGGTTTCAAACCATAGTCCCATTGGGAAGTACACTATTCTGAAAATGCATCCATGAACCGGCCCCTACAAATGAGCTCTTCAAGTATGAGAATAAATTATATATAAATGGACTATAATAAGAGCAGATGTAATGGGCAATACCACAATGCATATATTAACACAGTAAAGGATTGAGGTTGTAATATAGCAGGAGTGGTCAGATAGTGTGTCTTAAAGTAACAAAGCAGCAACGTACCATTGTGACAGGAACAGAAACACACATACATAATTAGTTTTCTTCTGGCAAAAATAGAAGTATTCATTTGTAAGCTTCATTAAATAATAAGCATGTGAAGGAACAGGATAGCTAATAAATCACTTCAAGCCTCGACTGCAGAGGAAAATGCAGATTTAGTTTCTTTGTTTTAAAAAGGTTGTCTCATGCCAACACAGAAGGGTCCTCCGCATTGTGACATACTGTAGCTCCATTACATGGGCCACCAGCTCTCTTTACATGGTGGTCCAGAAACAACTACATTTTGGAGCAGATCCAGAACAAGGCGCAAATACTTGAATTGTGTTTCTTAAATTGCTTCAACGATTCCAGAGAGGGTGTTTGTGGTACTTTTAAATGGTGACAGAAACATTTCCCAATCTGAAAAATAAGTCCACAACCGAGAAAATTCAAGTGAACGCCCCCTTATGTCGCAACAACAAATGTTATCTTTAGTACCAAGATGATGTTGAAAACTCTTAAGAGTAAACAAAAACTTTTTTGTGGTGTCATGAACACACTAAAGTTAGATGGGCAACTACCCAAATTTGGAAATGGTTCCATTCAAGGAACACTTGAAAGCAGCTTGTGCCTTGGTAGACTCTTCCATTGCCATCGTAGATTGCCATTGACCTAAGTTATTTAGCTTGTTAAATGATTTGTCAGTGTCATATGTTATCATTTTATCCTACCATTAGTATAATTCTGTAATGCTGTTTCAGAGGATTATGATTTGATGGTATGCTCTTTAATCTGGGTATTAAACCCAGGAAGAGGATCTGGTATTTTTAAATCAGTCCAATTCAATGGCTTTCAATGGTTAGACAGCAAGATTGCTTCTCATGTGGAGGAGGACAACATTCTTAAAATAACCTGAAAAGACAGCCGGTTAGTTAGATGTGCAAAATACTGTCAGGCAGAATGTGGAAGATCTCATTCAGCCAGTAATGCAGTGAGTACATTTGCTGTACGCAATGCACCTCCATTTTATATAACTGACATGTCCTGTTACCTATTTAAAGGTGGGTAAGTGTTTTCAGTCGTTATATTTTGTTAACACATTATTTAGACGGTCTTAACCTGTATTTATGGAGGTAAAGACATACAAAGGATATTTCTTTTGACATTTCATTTTTACAGGTTTAAAACCCTGTAATTTAAAAGTAAAGCATTACACCTAATCCAAAGCAGCCTGCAAACTACCTTTTTACCATAACATGACTTTTAATTATATTTAAGTATAACGGGGCAGGTTGCACAACTCTCCTACAGCTTTACAAATATGATTACACACAAATAATGTCAGACCCAAAGTAAATACAAACACCAAATGGAGGAGAAAGGTCAATACGTGCACACAGTGGAAAGGGTTCTGCCTCCTGGAAGTTTGAATGTGCTCATTACATTTTAATCAAGCGGAAGACCTCTGCGGATGTCTGTTTTTCCTGACAAGTTTATCGTAAATATCGCTCACTTCAATTGTTCTTTAATACAGCTTGATGTGCACTTAGAAAATAACAGAGCCATTTAGAGAAAAATACACAAGCCTAAAACCAAGAAGGCCCAACTCAAGTATTGAAATTGGTAATCCAAAAAGCAATGGCTGACATAATAGTGACTACTTCCACTTCTTATATAGGGTCTATGATTAAAATGTACTAAGCCTGATGGAGGTGCTAGACAAAAGGTGATGATGGGTCCACCTATACATCCAGATTATCCTCCGATTCAAATTGATATTCACTTAAGATTTTATAGAATATTATGTGTCTAGTCATTCTTGGTATATTTTTATTTGATCCAAGTTATTTGGTTTTGGCCAGACCATTGCAGGCAGGCTACAGGACCTTAATTGTGGTGGACCACTCATTATAGAAAAAGGTAACAAGAAGCCTTTAGATTTGGCCTGCGTAATTTATTGTTTTCATTGCAATGTCCAATTCTGACATCGTTTTTTGTTCTTTTAAAGTGAATAAAAGCAGAAGACTTTGAAACGTACTAAATGTAATTTTTAAATAGTGCCTTTTGAGTTCATTTAAATGTTAAATGTTATCAATAAATCAAATATTATAAATAATTTCCTTTCATGTTTTAAGAAGACATAGAAATGCTAAACTCTGTAAACTTTAATATCTGTTTGTATATATAATTAACCTGTGCTGATTATGAGCCTGAGACTTTTTTCATTGCCAGACTGCACTGTAGCTATTGTGCATACAACAATAAACCCTTTGAACCTTTGAATTACTGTACTAGTAGTAAAGAAGCTGGAAACCTCACTATAATGACTGTGTTCCTGCAGTGAGGAAAATTGTACACTTTGAGAGCAGTACAGTGTTTGGTTTATTTGCACTTGATGAGGCTATAGCATTTCATGTCCTTATGACCAACAGAGGTAAAATGTCAAGTGGCTGTGAAGTGTCTAATCAAATGAATATTGTCTCAGCGACTCGGGACATCCCAGGGCTCTCTGCAGCGGCTGTGACGAATCCAAAACCCTGACATTGTTAATTAGAATCCTGGCCCAGGTATTAATCTGAGATATTCCTCTGTGTGTACGTGAAAAAAAGAAGTCATAACGTGCTGCAAGAGCTTTGCTTCCTCTGCTACTGTTTCTCTAACATGGAGGATTATTTGTAACTCTGCCATAGCTTCATATTAGCCTATATTTTGGAGCAAATTCGCATCCTGAAACGGATTATGGTGAAATGGCTGGTAAGCAGGTCAGCACAGCTCCTTGTGAGGAGGTTGCCATGACACCTGCTAGATATGTGGGTGTTTGAAGCCTCATTTCGTGTCACCTTGATGTCCTACATTTAAAATAGGCTGTGTTTTTTTCTATTTCATCCAAGATACGATTCCATCTAAAAAAGAATCCCTCTAGTGGTTTGTAGCACATAGGGTCACACATCTGTGTGTGCAGTAACGCTTGTATAAATATGTGCGGTTTAGCCCATGCATTCTGCATGAGAAACATCTACCAGAACCATTATTTCCTCAAATATTACTGCATCCCCTTTTTCTTCCTACTACCTGCCCCTGCAGAGTCTGCTTCCCTTTTCCGTTCCCTGCTCCTTCCTTTTTTTTCTGTCTGTACATTTTCCATTTAAAGATATGACCCGTTGCCATGGAAACTGCCTTCGCCCACTCCCTGCTGATGGAGGGTGCGGCTGCTGCAGCAATCTCTCAGTTAGACAGTGTTGCCAGGCAACAGGTCACATGGCGTTCCCTAGCAACAACACTACTGCAGGAACCTGCCAATCCTCTTAACCTTTCTCTTCCTCCATCCCCCCACACCTCGCTGTTTTCCTTTTCTCTCCATCCCCTTGTACCTCTCCTCTGCTATCCCTCTCTAAAATAGCTTTTAATGTTACTGGATCTCTTTTTTTCTCCCTGATACTCTCTTATTACTGATAATAGCTTCTCTCCCCCTCTGGCATTAGACAAAGGTCTCCTCATCTGCACCATGGGTCACTTACATAAACACAGTTTTGAGGGTGCTACATTTAGATGCATCAGAGCATACCAGACAACTTCATGATAACAATTCACTGCAGACATGAAAATGTGTCACAAAAAAGGTTCCACCTCTTGATGCATAAGAGGATTAACCTGCAATCCATTACATGTCTATGCCTTTAGTGCCAAGCCACTCATGACAAATTATTTCCTATCATGCAACAACGCATGTCTGCAGTAGACACTGTACACTCTGCTTAAAGACAATATTTGAGTCTTTACATGACCATGCCGGCAGCTTTTTTTTTAAACTGCTGACAAAAACACATTCCTCTGCAGCCAACAGGCACAGAGATGCTGGTAGAGCTTGTACCTTGAATCATTTTCCAGCTTTTTTCCCCAGAGAGAAGCGCTGACAGACAGTAAGACATATTCTGTCACTTGCTTGCCGTGTGATTGACTGGGATGCTACCCTTCACCCTCAGATCTCTACTCATGTTGTTATTCCTGCAGCTAGACAGAAAATCAATAAATGGCTGAAGGAAGAAAGGATGGAACAGCTCACAATGTTCCAAACACTGTTTCGAAGTTGTACGTTTCAAAAGTTTTCCAATCATTGGACAAAAACTGTCTTTAGCTTCCTTTGAGCTTGTGTTTATGTGAAGCACAGGTCATTTCCTAGCCGGTTCTATTTACACTTATGTTGTGCTATGCAACACAGTTGTTATGTTGCCACCCACTCAGGACAGCTCATGTCTTATTAAAAACACACAGCTTTTTCAGTCTGTAGCTCCCTATGCTGCAGCTGCTTTCAAGGGAGGATACAGTTGTTTATCTGTGGCTCTGTGAAAGAGCTCCAGGCTTTTGGCACCTCAGCTAAGCTCTGCATGAACACTGCAGTGGAATTCAGATCATATAGATATTTAAAGCAGATGTCAAATCCAAAGTTTTACTATATTATCTGAACCAAAGATTCATTCAACTTTACAAATGTATTACATATTGTGATTGTGATTAAATGTAATTTAGTGGCTTTTATTTTGAGACAACCTCTGTGTTGCATGCCCTATGGGACTCCTTTCTGCAAATATTGACCTAGATAATATATTGTCATTTTTTATTAATTGTTTCACATTTTAGGAAGTGCTCTTTGTTGCAATGATGTTCACATAATAAATACACATGTCATCTCTGTACGTTAAATAATAACCTAGTGTCAGGAGACAGTCAGCCTAGCTTAACCTGAATACCAATATTTGGGAGAATCAGTAAGCCTAGCACTGTTCAAACGTAAAAGACAAACATTTAGGTACCTGTAAAATCTCACGGACAAACCACATATCTTCTTTAAAGGTCCCATGACATGGCCATTTCTACTGATCATAATTCCATTGTTGAGGTCTACTAGAATAGGGGGCAGCATAGACAGGTCTTTTCTGTGTTAGAGTTGTACTCGCTACAGAGTGTACTTTGAGAGTTTGTGACTTTGCAGACCGTTTACATGCAGAAAAACCTGGGTAATAACTGGAAAAGCATGACATGGGACCTTTAAACAGTACAAAAGAAAACGAAAAAAAATTGCAAAGCAACTTTCGGATTTTACACTTTGGCTCTTGTACAGAATAAACAAACAAGATGAGCCTATTACATGTTGAATAGCAAGCTTTAGAGGTGCTGGTAGCCATTTTTAAAAAACTACTTTAATCAAAACAAGGCTAGCCGTTTCCCGTTGTTTATAGTCTTTATGCTAAGCTAAGCGTATCATGGCTGTTTTCTAATGAGCTACAGATATGAGAGTAGAATGATTCTTCTCACCCAACCCTTGTTAAGAAAACAAACACGCATTTCCCAAAATGATAAATTAGTGTACTTCTTTACTTTAGCTTACTAAACTATTATCTGTTTCCTTGAAGACTTAAAATGTGTCTAAAAAATGTGTTTTGTGACACTATTACAGAGCATACATAATACAAAAAAAATGATAGTCCACTACATCACTGTAGCAATTGTTTAGCTAACAGTAGTAGCTTACACAACAGTTTATGCCCTGGGCAGTGTTGGGTTATGCCCTTCTGTCTAATGATGTTATTATTTATGTATATAAGAATAGCTTGTACAACCTACTGTGTTTATGAACCCCAGGGTTTAATTTATTCACCTGCCAGCAGCTTTATTGGGAGGGAGTAACATGAGTGCAGCGACAGGGACATGAACACTTGCTGGCTTCCCCGACCATTATGTTTTTGGCACGCACAACAAGGGTCCCAGAGGGATTACATCTTTGGTGCCTGCGTAAGGACATTCCAGTACACCTGACTTGAACATCCTCTGCTTTTGAATACACAATTTCCCCAAATAAGCTGACACTCTCGGTGCTTTTCCCCCACTCTCTCCTCACTGCTACTCACCTGCAGCACTGGACACAGTGGGCCAGTTCTGGACCAGCATCCCCTGGGCCCCCTGCACCATAGAGGACTCCTCCATGTGGACCGAACTGAAAGGCAGAACACATTCAGCAAACTCAATGAGACACTTCAAATCAAATATTAATTCAACCTTTGAATCAAACATTGAGTCATTATTCATGGCTATACAGTCTGGCTGTTAAGCATTTTCATATTAAAGAAGTTTGTTTTTATGATAGTATATATTTCCAAAGCATCAACTGAATGGCTATTAAACACTTACATTCTAAACATTTCTAGCAGCATTGGCCACTATTTTCAGGCCTCAACAACCCCAGTGCCGAGAGCGACCACTTTTGGACTACTACATCTATTTCTTGTGCTTTTGGTGCCCGTAGAATCCACTTATCAGTTTTCATATATTAAAAAAACAACAACATTCAACCCTTACATGTACAATACACTGCCTTTAAACAGTGTGAGAAATCCCCTTTTACCCTCAAATAAAGAGCTAAATAAAATTGAGCCAACATACATTTTATTAAAGGTCCCATGACATGGCCATTTCTACTGATCTCGCTGTCTGTGAGAGAGCGAGACATTGACAGATGGAATATAGAAGAAGCCATTTAGAACATTTGCTTTCAGTTTAGTATATTTGTGTAGCTGTTGAGTAACACAGGACTTGCTGTGGTTTAGAGTTGTCACGCCCTTACCCCTATTTTCCCATCATCCTTCTTCTACAATTCATTCTCTCTCACGCTGAGTGCCTTTCTTCTATAAACGCTGCTTCACAGTAAAAGCTTTCCAATAGCACTTTCTACTTTGCTGGTTTTTCATCTGTCAACATTTTAGACTTATTTACATATTCAATTGGGATACATAACATTTTGAAAGTACTTAAGTGTTTCCAGCTGATCTTGTTACATATTTATATTTGAATAATTATGTGTATAGAAAGTAGGACACTCCTACCACACCCAAATGAAAAATATTAAGAATTCACGCTACAAGCACAACATAGACTCTCAGGATGTTGGCAGTTTTTGAAGTCTGAGATGTTTTTTATTTTAAATGTCATCAGTAGACATGAAACCCAAAGGGTGTTCTTTTCTGGGATCGACTGTTTTATTCGACTCAGCGGGTGGGCTGTAGATGTAGAAGTCATTCCTTTTATATATTTTCTACAAGAAGGCCTCAAAGTAATTATTATTTTTAACATTGAATAGTAAGATGATTGTTTTACCCTTTACATTACATGTTAGACGCTATCCAAAGCGACTTACCAGTGGCGAGCCGTCAGGAACCTCTAGGCAACATTTGTTTGCTGTTTACAGCATTCCACTATAGTTCTTCGATTCTTTAATCATCTTCTTATTTCACCAAATAGTTTGGCTCTCAATAACTTCAGCATACTTTCAGCTACAGAAACCATTCAAATATCAAAAATATTCAGCCTTTTCAGCACATGATGGGAAACTTTCAACTTTTTCAAAATATTTTATACTTGAAATATTCAGCTTTTTAAACTCTTTTTTTAACATGGAACTATGGGAGGAACCTTCAAATCCTCTTTTACCTACACCTTGCGCCAAATGCTTCTCCTTCCACATACTTTCAGCTAAAGACTTCATTCCAACTTTAAAATGATCACAAGCCCTTCAGCTATAAAACTTGTTCTTCAGATCCTTCATATCTTTTACACCTTTTGAGATATTTAACTTAGTTTGGAGCTTGGTAAAGAGGCCTTCTTCAGATTTAAATATGAGTGTGTATTGCGCAGCTCGTTAAGGCTTAGAGTGCGTGATGTCACAGCTAGTGGAGTGGAGGACAGCTCGAAATTCGTCATATAACTGCCATAATTCCCAAACCCTACACTCCTTGGACATAATTTGTTGTTAAATCAGAGCATTTAGGAATCAGAATAAGCTTTTTAAATGGCAACATTTGACTTGACAAGATACAATAAAAATGTTTTATTCTCGGAAAAGCTCCGGTGTTGCTTTCTAAATGACTGTTGAGGTAAGAGTGACATCCTGCCAGCATGCAGGACCCTGAAATCAAAGCAGCTAAATGGATTTCAGCCATCATTTAATGTATTATTTACACCCATGCTTTCAGGTCAAAGAGTCAAACAGGACATTAATAGGGCTAATTTCCCTTAAGCTTTCCTACATAAGCATAACACAACTGGGGGAAAAGGATGACACAGAATCACTCAATTGTAACTTTAGATTAAGAAACTTTTGTAATGATGTTATAAACATCCAAAGCCAAGGGTTTCCAACCTAGTCCGGAGATTTTCCCCGCATACATCCATAATGAATCCAGAGCTTACTGTATAGGAGGCACTATCCTGGCTGTGGCCTCTGCAATGCAGCAGAGCATCTACCTCAAAACTGCAACACGCTTATGTGTTACGTTGAATAGGGATTAGTTATAAATAAAAAATGGCTGTGTGCATTCTGAACAGTGTGAGTTTAACTTTTCCATAATCAAGGGAGCTAGTTGTAACGGGTGAGAGCGTGACACAGATACTGGTGTTTTCTCCACTGACTGACTACCCTAGGAATGTGGGTCAGTAAAGTTGATGCTCCACGCTTTGTTTAGATATATTACAGCATGCGTGTGTTAGGGTGAAGTGTTAATACATGAGCCTCTCTGTGTCTTAGCGTGTTACAGGCACTGCCATTCTAGAGATGGCAGCGGCAAATTGCAATGATGATTTATGTTAATCCATGTCATGTTACAGTGACTTGATGACATGATGCTCATTATGATACCCTCCACGCCATAGAAATTAACACTAATATCCAATTAAATCAAACTTAGACAACGCAGAGGACTGCACGACTGAGCGGTGAGCATTGTTGGCAGGAAATTAGGAGAATTTAGTACAAATTACAGACATGCGGAGGTAAAACTAATTTGCCCCCGACGTTACAGCTGTCCTCGTATTAAATTAGCGAAACACTTGATTATGTATTTTAAATAACTTTTCTGACATGATCATTACCAAATTCAAATGACAGATGTAGATACAAAAAAGCTATTTTTGGATCCAATGTCAGTATTCTCTGATTGCTTTGAAACTAATGATAATGAGATCTTTAGACCAATCTATAATTCAGATTTGGTCAAGCAATAAGGCGTAGGAATCTCACTGCAGGCCAATTAACAGCAGGAATAAAGTCCAAAAATGTCCTCTACTGTCTGTATTTACAACTTCTCCCCTCATCGCTGGACAAAAAGACACACAGAAGGGCATGCATGTGTGATGTGCACGTAGAGACTGATGCATGTGTGGCTCTGATCATCTGAGAAAGGTCATAGTCAGCTCATTTGTCCTTCATGCTTCCTGCTTAAAGACTGGGGGGAAGCGACGCTCAGAATGTAGATGACCTATATAGTGTTACACTGCAGAGGAGGAGTGCTATGCATCCACTGATGGGAGCTGCAGATGGCTGTTCCCCAAGAAGGAAGACGTTCACAAAGTGATGCTGAGGGGGCCACTGATGGTTGTTTTTAATAATGGCACATACTGGTCAGCAGTTTTTTTTATTGCGCTGCTATCATTTCTGATGGAAGTGTAGGGATATGCAAAAAAGGTGATGATGTGTGGATAAATGTTGTATTAGATTCTGTACATTTAGCATCTCTGATAAAGAGTGTAAAGTGTGCCTTTTTCTAGAGGATCAAAGTTGTAAAAGAGTTAAAAGATGGAAATGTGCTTACCTCTGCATCCCTGTCCTCAAAGATGCAGAATATCGCCAGTCAGCATTCGGGGCTTTCGGCTGAGCGAGCAGGAGGTAGAGAGAGAGAGAGAGAGAGAGAGAGTTAGGTTTGATCTCATTCAGTGCAGCGCTAGGCTGGGCCATGGCCTCATCAATTAATCATGATACACATCCCAGCTCTGGACGTGATGGGAACACTGCAGTCGTGTCACACACGCACACACGCACACACACACACATGCACACACGCACACACACACACACACACACACACACACACACACACACACACACACACACACACACACACACACACACACACACACACACACACACACACACACACACACACACACACACACACACACACACACACACACACACACACACACACACACACACACACACACACACACATACATATTGATATCCACAGACACAGAAGGACTTGAAAAAGGGCAGTAACTGAACGCCATATTGACGAGTTTTTGGACAGTGTCACTCTGCGACTGTATAAATGTGGGAGTGGGAGAAATACCCTTTCCCTGAGTGCCGGATGGCTGTGTGTGTGTGCACAGACACATGTGTATGTGTGTGTGTGTGTGTGTGTGTGTGTGTGCGTGTGTGTGTGTGTGTGTGTGTGTGTGTGTGTGTGTGTGTGTGTGTGTGTGTGTGTGTGTGTGTGTGTGTGTGTGTGTGTGTGTGTGTATGTAACTGTGAGTGTCTGTCTGCTCCTGATGAACCCGGGCTGAGCTGAGTGGTTGGAAGTCCCAGCAGTCCCTGTGGTGAATAATTGCCTTTGAAAACCAATAAGCAAGAGCCATTATCGCCAGGGCAACCGCATCCAATACCTCTGGTTTATATTAGCCGGGTAGTAGATTAAGTATTTAGATCGTTTATTAAAGTAAAAGCAGCAATACAAAACAGTAGATTTACTCTGTTTAAAGTGAAAGTAAGCAAACGTATTTGCGTCAAAGAATACTTCAAGTACAACAATTAAAATGACTCATCCTGCACAGTGGCCTAATCATAAAACAATTCAGTATACAGTATTATATTATTATGTTCATAAAATATTTAGTAATTGTACATTTTCATTATTAATTTGAATTTTCAATGTAACTTAAGCTAAGTGATAATTGTAGTTAAGTAAAAAATGAAACACTTCCTGTGCATTTCAATAGAGTAAAAGTATAAAGTGGCAAGAAATGAAAATTCTCAAATAAGGGAACTTAAATTGTAATTAAGTAAAGTATTTAAGTAAATGTACTTATTTACTGTCAACCACTTGTATTACTTGAGGCATTTATATAAACAATATCAGTACAGTATAGCAAATCGCAAATGTGTCTGAGTGTAAGACAATGCATGTTACAACTGATCAATAATGTTTCACAAATTAATTTCTTCTATATTACATACCTTGGATATTTACTATACTGAAATTGAAACACATTGCTTGGATGAGGGTAATCTTTAACAACATACAGTATGTAACACTATTTTAAATGATCTTACATTAGCTCTCATCAGAGCTGTGATGGTGTAAATGGTAAGATTTATTTTTGATATAAATACATTTATATGCTTTCTTTAGCCTCTCAAAGTTTTTTTTTACATCATATACAACTGAATACATTTGGGTTATAGACTGACATTTGTACGAGAAGATATTCAGAGACATTGAAGCAACTTTAATGGACATTTCTTCCGATTTTCAGACAAAAATTATTGATAGGGAAATCATTATTGACAAGAAAAATGTTTAAGAAGGAAAATACTTTGCAGCTCGATAATGAAAACACTTGTTAGTTGCAGCTCTGGTTAAAAGTATTGAGATGTTTGGACATTATGTTAAGGCTGCCAAGACTGCTATTCCTTTGCCTTTGATGATGGACACATTTTGCTGATGATAATGCCTTCATATAAAAAAAATACCATATTGGTCTCATAGGGGGAAAGCCCTATTTTAATGAGCTAATCATTCATGCCTGATTATGCCTACTCATCACTTTCCTCATGAATAGGTACCGTCTAGCTGCACTGTATGAAATAATGTGAACAGCTGCATTCATGCAAAAAATTTGGCAGCATCATGTGGGTTGTAGCCTCGGAACCTGAATAACCCTTAAAACAAAATAAAAAGCTGTGTTTAAGACACAAACCTGCTCAGGCAGCAGCAAGTGTCCCAGATAATGCTGGCACATTGTGTTCTTCAGTTCAATTCAGAGGGGAGTATTTCCTGCTGGGAGAACCAGCATCTTTGAGTAAATCTAATTTACAGGGCTAAGGAACAGAGGCTGGAGGTTAATTTAATTTACAGTGCTACATTAGTCTTGGTTGGAGATTTTTTTGTAACTAATGTACCAGTGGCTGGCAACCGATAAGGATGATGCATCCAGAGATGAACGCCTAACCTTAGCAGCATTTGCCTTAATAATCGGACAGAAATATTTGTACCTTCTAATCTAACGTCTCCTGCATAAAGGCAAAATATATACCCAGAAATCTCCAACATGGACTCCATAAATCTACAACATGAACATGTCAACATTAGAGGTCTAAACAAATGGCACATGTATCTTCAGGAAAGCATGTATATAGAGCATCTCGATTAGCATCATGTCAATTAAACAGCAATATAAGTGATAATAGTGTTGGTGTTTTTGTTGCAATAATGTCATGTAATTCAGGGATTTTTGATGTAGTGTGTGTGGAATTAAATCATTAGATATGGCTTGGCAGGTGAAGGCATTCACTGTTTAACTCATCTAGAATAGTCGTGCAAGTTCAGAAGAAAAAACTAGTCATAGGGCCTCTGATCAAGTCAATTAACCCTTACTGCTCCAGTGCAACAGTCACACACAACTCACACACACACAAGTCTGCCCCCACACACAAAAGTGAAACACACTTGCACAGAGAATGAGAGAGTTGTGAATACTACGTGACCTGTTCCTAGTGTAGATGTGATGACAACCTCAAACTGAAACACAAATCTCTGAATCATCAGAAATAACAGAAGACCCTGAAAAGCATCAGGCCTGACACTAATGCAGTGTGAGTGCTGAGCTGGGCTGGGCGACAGCACAGCACAAGTGGGAACTGCACAGAGAGAATGCGGCATGCAAGGATTCAATTCATTGCAGGAGGCGATCAAACTTGACATACAGAAATATCAACGCCCTGCAGCAACACTATCACACAGACAGAAATTATGACAATGCATGCTATGGCAATAGACCTTAATGAAAAGTCATGTTTAGTATGTACTAAAAAGGGATGTTACATTGTTTCGAGCTAGAAAATATGTCATACAAGTAGAGCGGCAACGATTAGTTGACTTGTCGATTGAGTTGATGGAGATAATCTTAACATCTCTTGATAATCGATTATTCTTGAAAGTTATTTTTTCTGCACAAATGTCAGGAAATGCTGTTTTCAGCCTCTTAAAAATGCTGTTTTATATAATATTAAACTGAATATCAATAGGTTTCTCACTGACATTACAAAACATTAAAAGATTACAGACTTTCTGTTTCTTGTATTTTTTAGTGCATACAATGAATCTAGAAAATATTCTGCAGATTAATCCACATTGTATAAAATAATAGGTGTTTTTTTTGCAGCCCTACGTAGGCTACGTTAAAGCCACTAATGTGTAAACATGGTGATTCATGACCTTCCAGTCCTAACCTCCCACAAAGGTAAACATACAAAATGAATGACCCACCTCTGGGCAGAGTTGCATGGAGGCATCAGGCATGCTCAGTCTGCGTACAAATCCACTGTTATTGGTGAAGAAGCGGTCGGCGCCGCTGCCCCAGGTGCCACTGATGGGTCGTCCCGTGTTGTAGAACATGAAAGTGTCACTGCCGGAGGTGGCTGTCAGGCAGGTCTTGTAGCAGTAAGTCTTTGTTAGAGAGCCATTACCACGCACTTCGATGTAGTGAGGCTCCACTTTGAGGTCTCTCCGAAGCATCACATTGCTATTGGGCTGTGCTCCAGGTCCTCCGCCGCCTACCCCACCAGCACTCACGCTGCTGCTCCCCCCATCGGGAGGGGGCTTTTGCGACACACAGCAAGGAGAGCAAGATCCAGGTTGGGTGCAGTAGGCATGGCAACGGACGATTGCCAGCACCACAACAGTGACTAGGAAAACAAAGGTGGTGGCGCTCAGAGCCACGATCAAGTAGAGGGTCACATTGGAGAACAGCAGCGTGCTGTGGGGGCGTATGATTCTCTTCGGGTCAGGGGCCACTTTGGGCGGCACCTCCATGACAGCCACATTGATGGTGGCAGTGGAGGAGAGGCTAGGCTGCCCATGGTCCTTTACCACAACAGTCAGACCGAAAGATGTGGAGTTGTCCTCCAGGATCCTCCGAGTGGTCCTGATCTCCCCTGTGTGTTCGTGCACCTTGAACAGGTCCAGGTCAGTGGCCGTCTCCAGCACATACACCAGCCAGGCATTTGGACCTGCGTCTGCATCGTACGCCACCACTTTGGTAACCATGACACCAGGCTCTGCGTTCTTTTGCACTGTTTCCAAGGAGCGTGTGCCGTTGCCGGGAGGGTTGACTATCAGTGGTGCATGGTCATTCTGATCCATTACGTAGATGTAGACGGTGGCGACGCGACTGAGTGGAGGAATGCCCCCATCTTGGGCTTTGACCTGGAAGTGAAACTCTCTCAGTGACTCATAGTCAAAGGCTCGCAGGGCATACGCCTCCCCTGTATCGGCCTTCACAGACACATACGAGGTGACAGGGATGCCATGGTTGTTGTCATTGAGCACTGTGTAGGTGATGCGTGCATTCTCTTTGATGTCTGCGTCTTGAGCTTTCACAGTACACAAAGAGGCTCCAGGGCGTTGTTCTCGCCCACATAGACGGTGTACGAAGTCTGCTCAAATCGGGGTGGGTTGTCATTAACATCAGCCACATCCACCTGTATGGTCTTCTGAGAGGAGAGGGGAGGGTTCCCTCCATCTGTGGCACTCAGAGTGACATTGTAGGCAGCAGTGGTCTCGCGGTCCAGGAAGGCTGAGGTAACCAGAGTGTAGTAATTTCTGAATGACTTGATCTTGAAAGGAAGGCCTGCTGGGATCTCTAAGCTCACCTGCTTGTTAGCGCCAGAGTCTTGATCGGTCACACTAATAAGGGCCACTACGGTGTCTGCACGGGCATCCTCCCTCACGGGGCTCGACAGAGATGACAGCACTATCTGGGGAACGTTGTCGTTTACATCAACCACCTCTACGACCACCTTACAGTGTGCTGCCACGGCACCAGGGCCCTTGTCCATCGCCTGGATGTACATCTCATAGGAGTTGGTCTCTTCATAGTCAACATTGCTCCTCACTCTTATTTCTCCAGTATTGGTGTTCATGCTGAACATCTGCCTCACTCTCTCAGGGGTGTAACTGCTGAAAGAGTAATACACCTCTCCATTTGTGCCCTCATCCAGATCAGATGCATTCAGTTGGATAACCAGGGTGTCTTTGGCTGAATTTTCCAACAGTTTCACCTTGTACACTGAGCTGTCAAACGTGGGGACATTGTCATTTGAGTCCAGGACTCGGACATTGATTGTGGCGGTGCCTGTTTTCTCTGGCATCCCACCATCCACAGCACTTAGAATAAATTGGTGGTAAGGCGTCTGTTCACGGTCAACGGGCTTTTTGAGCACAAGCTCGATATGCTTTGTATTCAGGGAGGGTTTGTTGGACACCAGCGCGAAATGGTCGTTTGTGCTGAGCTGATACATGCGAACAGAATTTGAACCAATGTCTGGGTCTTCAGCGTTTTCAATTTGGAAACGAGAACCAGGTAAAGCAGATTCTGTGATTTCTAGTTGGTACTCGTCTCTGGGGAACTGCGGCGCATTATCATTGGCATCAACAATCTCCACCTCAACGTGGTGCACCTCATTGGGATTTTCGACCAGCACCTCCAGATTTATGAGGCAGGTGTTGGATAAATCACACAGTGCCTCCCTGTCGATTCTTTCATTGACAAGTAATTTCCCATTTTTGGGGTTGACAATCACATAACGTTTACCGCTGCTGGAGGTTACCTTCATTTTTCGGGTGGAGAGCTTTCGAATATCCAGCCCCAAGTCATGCGCCACATCGCCGACCAGTGCCCCATTTTCGAGCTCTTCTGTAACAGAATAGCGCAATTGTCCAAAGGAAAGGCCACAAAATAAGGAAAATATCACAAAATAAAAAGGCACATTATTCCCTATCCAGTTGCATATCCCCGTCACAGCCATTGCAAGCTCAAAGGATCCGCAGACGGATTAAACGCAGCCTTCCGCCTGTTTAGCTTGCAGTATCTTGCGTCCCAGCACCTCATTAAGGTGGGCTAATTGGTCTCCCGGTAAAAGAAGCACAAGCAGCTCATCCATTGTGCTACCCGGCGGAGATGAACCCTCTCTAGCGCACCCATATTTCCTTTGTCCGTGATGCGCTTTTTTTTATCTCCAATGCGCGCTGCTGACGGGTGTGTTTCCCTGCCTCTGGAGCTGTGAGTTAGGTAAAGCCGTTCGAATTCTGCACCAAGATTACTGGAAACGTGGTGGAGTCTTTTCAAAATAAAATAAGAAACTTGTCACATATACCCACTCCCATTGTACTCTCTCAGCACTTTTTTTTTTTAACGATCTTTCAATTACGTGCTGGGAGTCATAGCTTGTTACATTTGTTATACAATCCTGACTTATAGTTTCTTTAATTCTTACCATTATGCATAATGAATTTATTGAATGTATTGTATTGCGTGTGGTTGCTACAAACATACAACACATCACAATAAATCTGTGTGCCTTATTAAACATTTAGCAGCACAGCTAGTATGTAGAAGATTTATTCTGAAAACTAGAACCGGAGGTTATATAACTGAATGTAGCTGAATTGACTTTGGAAGCAACACATCCCACCTCAGCGCGCGCTCAGACCCCTGCCTTCTCCTCTCCAATGTGGCGCAGCTCCCCTCCTCCTTCCCCACCCATTTCTCGCCTCTCATGCCTCCATTGCGATGTCTGCTTACGGTCTGGGAGCTAATGAACGACCACCACATTAAAAGCACCCCCAGAATTAAAAATGAATATCTATTCAGCAACACCGGTAATTCATAACGTAAATCAGAAATGCTGTGCAGCACATGGCTGAAAAACCTAGCCTATGTTGAAAACGTAAAATAAAACCTGATGATAAATTATCTTATTTCCCGTTGTTACATTTTACTCGACTGTTGCTCATAAAAGGCAAGGTCGAGGCTCATCTGCACAATATTTAACACCGGGACCTCCCCCCAACATGGAAGATACAAGCAGAAACGTGGTCGCATACATCGGCACGTTTGGGGACCGGCTTGTGTGTGTCTCCATTTGTCTGTATGCTGGAGACATGAAGATGGTTCATTTGCCGGTAGCGATTCTGTGAGCCATCCCGCATGGCGAGCATTTGGGCAAGGCGCAGAAGAAATAAAGCATTGCACTGACAATCACAAGCTTCCTTCCACATGGATCACTGTCAGAGGCAGACCTCAGACTGTCAGGTCACATAATCATATCTAAGATGCCCGTGGTGGACCCCATAAAGCAGTCTCATTTCCTCTCTATGATATATATCCCGAAGAGAAACGTTATATAGGGGTATACTATGGGAATAACGGAGAGCGTGCAGAATATGTTAAATAAATAAATACTGAGGCTGCATTAATCAACATACAGGATTGAGCGTGTTGTCTTTATCAGAGGAAGATCAAGCTAAAACAATAATATCTATCTTATGTTTTTAAGGTTTATTCTTATATTTCTACTCTTCAATAAATGCAAATATTCAATTATTCCATTAGCTGTTTCTAGGGATTTGCTTTCCAACCTTGCAGTTGATTGTTAAAAAAATCAGGGAAACCAATTATAACATAGGGGAGACACAAGCAAGAGTTTACACTGATGTAAGAGGCAGCATGTTCTCCTAAGTGAACTTAGATATTTAAATTGCCTTTAGGTTCAAATGTCAGTAGTTGCAAATACTGGCTCATTGTTTAATTGTTCCTTTTTTATTTGCGATTTCAGAGGCTTCTTATTGTTTGGTAGTAGGCCTATGTACAGTACACCATATGGTGAAATGATTAGATGAGCCATTTTAATGCGTGGTTAAGTGCTTTTTTGCCTCTTTTTTTTATCTTTACTTTTGTGTTTCATGTAATTTCACATTTTCTTTGGCTGTGAGTGACCATTTGTTACATTTCCTGGTGGACTGCAACCCAAACCCTGGTCGGTAGATTCTAGTGGAATTTCATTGTCTGTGTGTCACCTTTAAATTAAATTCACCAGCTCTTTTGTCACATATTGTTGTCTATAATTGTAGTCCTAAATATCTATTTTATGTTGGAAAAGAGTAGGAGGTGTTGATGCCACATTAATGGAAGTTTGGATCATGCATCACTCCAAGTCCAGTTAACGTTGCAGAGAGATGGTAAAAACACATAGCAGTTCTGAGGCATTATACGTTTATGCAAAAGCATCAGAGTGGCGTTTTCAGAAATGGAGTTTGAATTGTTCTCATATTTCTCAACTGTTACTGTAAGTATAGATGCTTGCACAAACCAGGTTAGGTTGCATGACAAAAGAAGCATCAGCCAAGAAGTAACTTCTGCACCAGGGTCAGTTCCTCAGGCTCAGGATGGGTGAGGTGACATAATTATACAAATGTAATACAACATCAGGAAGATACGTCCCCAGCTGACTCAGAAAGCGACTCAGGTTCTGGTCCAGGCTCTCGTCATCTCACGCCTAGACTACTGCAACTCCCTCCTGGCTGGTCTACCTGCATGTGCCATCCGACCTCTGCAGCTCATCCAGAATGCAGCGGCTCGTCTGGTTTTCAACCTTCCTAAATTCTCCCACACCACTCCGCTCCTCCGCTCCCTTCACTGGCTTCCGGTAACTGCTAGAATCCACTTCAAGACACTGGTACTTGCTTACCGTGCTGCGAATGGATCTGGCCCTTCCTACATCCAGGACATGGTTAAACCGTACACCCCAGCGCGTGCACTACGCTCTGCATCAGCCAAACGACTCGTTGCGCCCTCGCTGCGAGGGGGACCCAAGTTCCCATCGGCGAAAACACGTGGGTTTGCTATCCTGGCTCCAAGATGGTGGAATGAGCTCCCCATTGACATCAGGACGGCAGATAGCTTGCACATCTTCCGGCGCAAACTGAAAACTCATCTCTTTCGACTCCACTTCGAGCGTTAGAACGATTAACGAAGCACTTATATACTAATAAAGGACTGGCTTATCTAAAGCCAGTTGAGTAGCACTTGAAATGTTTGGCTCTATGAAACCTGATATACTTATATGATTCTGTTTTCTTCAAGGTTGTGTCTTCCTGGTCGAATGTACTTATTGTAAGTCGCTTTGGACAAAAGCGTCAGCTAAATGCAATGTAATGTAATGTAATGCAATACATGTATATTTACTGGCTATGTTTGCATGCAAAGGGAAGTACGTTTTTTCAATGTGCATTTGACCTTGTTGGGTATATTTGTGTGTAAAATAAGAATCCAGTCAAATGTATAATGTAATTGAGGTGGAGATGTATGGTTTACTCCAGTATTAATTATTATATACTCATGGCAGAGCTGGAAAATGTCACAGCCCCTAGTTACTTGGATTAAAATACAATCTATAACTGGATGTGTTAATCAGATGAGGGAAATCCCATGTTAATGCAGTTATGCATGCACACAACACACAATGTGGCAGGGTGTAAAGGAATGATAATGAAGTACAACATAAACAAATATCACAGACTACATTTAAATAAATATATGCTCCTGCTAACATCAGTGAAGGAAAATATCTGTTTTTGTAATGTGTTTATCTCTATAAAAAGGATTAGAAGTAAAACCAATGCAAGAAAGTAAAACATCTATATAAAAGTCATATATAGGGTTATCCACGACATTCGTTGTCAAAGGTGTGTGTGATTTTGTTAATTTATTAGTGATATAACCAAACAGATCTGTACAAAATAGTTTTTACCAGTCTCTACCAGAGATGTGCTCATAGGTGGATTGTCTCTACAACATGACAACATGAAAACATATTCAAATGTACTTAAAAAGGTGGGGTAGGTAATTTTGGAGAAACCAGCTCGAGTGCGCTAGAGTTTGAAAATACACAGCCGGAAAAAATCTGCCACTTCCTTACAGAGCCCCTCCTCCAACACACACGAACGCGCACATGACCAATGAGGGCACGAGATAAGTTTGTGCACAGATGGAAGGCTGACAGGCAGGTAGGCCATCCAGTTACTTTAGCCGGGCCGGCTAAAATGATTGGTCGTGCTTTTTACAGCGCCACGGCTTCCACAGATGACATTTTTTGATGTGTTTATTGTCAAAGCATTTAATATATTCATTGCTATCGGGATGTTAAGAGCATTCCATGGAATATAACAAAAAGTGTTTCTGAAGTGAATTACATACCCCACCTTTAAGCAATCTAATTTACTAAAAGGGGGCAGCATGTTGTACAACAATTTGAGTAAACATAGATGGCTAGGTCAGTAACATCGCCTCTCTTGTGTAAAATGTGGGATCGGATGATCAGACAGCGAGATAATTAGCAGCCTTAGTGCATTGCTTCATGTGCCAACAAGGAAACTGTAATGATGAATATGGCACACACATAACTTTAGTTGAGTCACAAAGAATGGTATCCATAATGTTCTGGCATGTGCAGCAAAACCATTAGATGTAAACTGGGTGAATACATCTAATGGAGGAGAGCCATAGTGGCTGCTTTGAGTAATCTATGCACAGTGAGCCCAAATTATTTTAAGATGCTGTTATAAAACATATTTTCACTAGAAAAAAACACATTTATACTATACATGTCAACTAAAAGATACAGCCCATTATATCAATATCAGCAAAACAGGAAAGATGCATCGTAATGTGGTCGAAATGATAGAAAAAAATATACTAATACTGGGAAAAGCCAGTACTAGTGTTGAAGCTTGACATCTGGAAATGACCAATTACAGATATTCCGAGTATAAATATTGTCAAAAAAGCAATTGCATTCACATATGCATTCTGATTGTTCACCTGCTTTGTTACAGGAACCATTTTAGATTGTTGCATAAGACTCAGAACATGTGTTTCCATAGCAACAACATTTTGATGAATGTATCAGCCAGTTCTGATTAACATTCTAAATGTAATGTACTGTACCCACACACAACGGTGCGTTTCTACATGCCAAACTAATGAGAAGGCTATGGATGCAATGTTAGGCATGCAACAGAAAAACATACCAGTGCAATTTCAAATATACATTTGACATTATATGCAATTCAATGTCTGTCCATCACATGTGATACCAGTTGCCTAATCCATTGAAATTCACAAACCACTCTTGCAGGTTCAAAACAGTACCAGACATTTTGGCAGAAATCCAGCTTACACGCAGTCCTCTGACACAGCCAACACAAACTGGTGCAGCAGTGACCCCTTGGCAAGGGCAGCCACTCATGAAAAAACCTGCCACAGGCGTCACTCAATGGAGCCCAAATCGCACTGCACTTAACGCCATCAAGCTTCAGCCGGCCACCGGATCAGCATCAAGTCACTGGGTCCCAAGGGAATGTGAAGCTGGTTCCTTATTCATGTTACACTTCTATATATATTACAATGATTCTCTCCAATCTACAGCAGTGTTTGCCTCTTCCAAACCAAAACTAAGTGGTGTACAGTATTATGAAGGCAGCAGGACAACTGCTGTCAGAGGAGATCTTGTGTATAAATAAAAAACTTTGCAGATGCAATAATTTGTATTCCTGTCTTTTCCAGCTTGCGTTTACAAATCAGAGAGACAACCTGCGCGAATCCAATTCTGCTCTGATGCGATGACTGCTTTATCTTTTCACACATCACAAATAAAAACACATTAAAGCTGCAAGCAGTGATGATTGGGCCCTCACTTATGCATTAACGTTGGTGTACTTCCATGATCCCTGTCAACCCAACAGTAAAGCGCCATGACCGCTGGAGACAGGCCCCAAGGATCCACATTATGTTTTACATGGAGGTTGAAAGTGATGTTTTGGAAATCTAACACCACCTCCGGTTAGGGTGAACAGGTGTCCAGCTTTGTACTGCCCTGCACAGCATATTTATCATTTGTCCCGTGTCACTCTGTCAGACCTTGTGCCCTAAAATAATAAGAACTAAAGTGGACTAACTAATGGCGCATTTCCACTACAGCGCGAAGCGCGGTTTAAGCGTACGGTGCCGTGCCCGGCCGGTTTTTGGTTGCGTTTCCACTTAGCGTAGTACCGGCTAGCGGGTACTATTTCACAGTTTTTCTGGCCCCATAAAATCGAGGTTCTTAGCGGGCCAACAACCAGGCTGAGTCGGGCTGAGTATGCTAAACTAGAGAGAGATAATAGCTGGCAAGGGGGCTACAACTACAACAAAATGAACATATTTGACCGTGATTTAATTGTAATACACGTTTCAAAATGATGCTGAAGTAACAACATACTGATACCGGTTAGTAAAAACCATGAATTAATGCTTTGACAAGTCTGCAGACAGACGGCAGGCGAAAAACCTTTTAAAATGCGTGTTTTCTAAATGGAGATCGGCTAAGCTAACACAGTATATGCTCCGACCGTCCACACTCACAACAACAGACATAAATAAACCAGCGACTGTATTCGCCATGACACAGACAGTCTGTGGTTTGTACTTGTTTAACTTTTGTCTAGTTTCTGAACAGATATGAAGAGCTGTGAGCTTGAGTGCTAACAGCTAACGGCTGATGTTGTTTTTCTGTGGTTCGCATTGAAGATGACGTCACGGCTCCGCCTACACTGCGTTACTATAGTTACTGCCCCAGCTACTAAACTGTAATGGATACGCAGCATAAAGTGAGCCTGGCCTAACAAGGCCTAACTACACCGTACTAAGCCAAGCGAGGCCCTGCAATGGAAATGCGCCATAACACTACTGTGACAAGTGGGTGTTCAAAATCCAGCAGCCATAACACCAGCTCTCGCAGATTTAGAAACCCCCTTTAATTTATCACCTGTTCAGAATGAATTGCTTCTATTTGTTCAAACAAAAAGTTCATAACTAACAAGAGTGAGAGTTTTGTGTGATTATGCAACCCAGTCTCACGGCATTTCGTGTTATAATCACGACATTTAATCTATTGATTCGTGTTCACCAACACGATTTTCCCCTTTTTTCCGTGTCACACAGAACGATTTTAAAAGCAATGTATTTCTATTGGTAGTATGTTTCGTGCCTGCAGCACGTCTTTTTGTCCGTTCGGGTCTTGGAAGACCGGAAACTGTGGGGTTCATAAAAACATGTTCTTACTCAATAGAGTGGCGAAGTCACGCCCATCTACTTCCGCCCCATGGGACCTTATTTCTGAAAAATTATGTATTGAAGTCAATGGGGAGAGAAAGATTATCTTTCGATCCCGTTTGAATTGTGCCACAAATTACACATATGATGTTTGTCAATCTTAAAAAAATAATTTCCATGTCAAAAAAGTCAGTTTGTCTTAAAACTGTTGAAATATAAGACTATGAAAAATACGCGACTAGAAAGACTACAAATCCCAGAGTCGCGTAAGTGAATTTAGCTAGCTGACATTAACGTTACACATTACACTCGTGTTACTCACCGAAACCTTGTAAAGCCGGTCCTGCATGCTGGAACCGACTAACTCCCCTTTTGTGTATGTACAGTTCTCAACATGGCCAGACTTGTAGTGATTTTTACCTCTTTTAATACTTTTCGCTTCATTCTGAAAGAAAGAGGTGAAATGTGCTAACGTTACGGCCATCTTGGTGTTGGTGACGTATGCAAGACCAGAGTTGTAGTTCATTGAGCGCTTCACACGAAAACATTTGTTACTTCACAGTTTTACGGCACCTTTTTAATTTTTTGACTTGCAAAATTATCTTTTAAATTGACAAACATCATATGTATAATTCGTGGCACAATTAAAACGGGATCAAAAGATAATCTCTCTCTCTCCATTGACTTCAATACATCATTTTTCAGAAATAAGGTCCCATGGAGGTCCCCCGGAAGGGGAGGGACTTCGCCACTCTATATCAAGCCACGATTATTGTTTTTATTTTAAATCGTATAATGTCGGACTTTTTTTGTCGTCCGCAAGGAAAAGAAATGGGGCTCAGAGCCTCAGAATACTGAAATCTGTATTTTTAAAAATCTTTTTTTCCTTCTAATTTGTTATTCTTTTCTAAATAACACACTGTTATTTACTCACCAATAACACAGAATTATCCTTGTTTTTATTTATTTGTTTAATTCCATAATCTCGGGCTTTTGCAGATTCTGATTAATGATGTAAAATATAAACAACCCTTAAATCAAACTTTAGTTACACCTGAGTAAAATTCAGGAAAGGTGATTGTCAAGTAACAACAGTCAGGAGAGATATTTGATAGTTGGTGCTTGAGAAGACTAAACATTTATCTGCAATTGACATGAATGGAAACGAGTAATAAAGTATATTCATTACTCGTTATTCTCTACTAATAGTTAATTAAAGACTGTATAATGGCTATTTTGCACATCCCTTTCAAGATTTCAAGATTTTCTAAGGTTTATTGACATATCATATACACAACTATAGAGTATGCAATGAATGAAAATCTTGGGTCACAGGTTCCTCAACAGCGCATTACAAGACATCTATCAATATGTGTGTACCTCCACCATTAAACTGCCATATTCTGCACATTTCTTACACTATCGAAATACATAAGAGTATAATTCATATGTATAATGTCAGTTAAGTGCTTCTACATAGTTAACATTGCAGGAAAGCAATATATTAGACGTTAAGTACTTTGTCAGGCTTAATATTTATCTTTTAATACCCCCAAAGCTTTTTTCTTATTTAAAAGAAGACCTTAATCTAAAGTATTATTTAATGTTTGAATAAATTCGTTTTTCTGTTTTGCAAAATATCTTTGTACATCCTGCACTAAACTGTTTTATTGTAGAGATCACTTACAGTATCTTCTTGATTTTTTATATTCTATATTTCTATCATTGACCTTCTACTTTCCCCCTATGAAAGTATGTACTTTTAATATTTAATCAATCAATCAATCAATCAATCAATCAATCAATCAATCAATCAATCAATCAATCAATCAATCAATCAATCAATCAATCAATCAATCAATCAATCAATCAATCAATCAATGTTTATTTATATAGCCCAATATCACAAATGTTACATTTGTCTCAGTGGACTTCACAGTTTGTAAAAAATATCAGTATGACAATAGGACACCCTCTGTCCTTAGACCCTCACATCGTACAAGGAAAAACTTCCGGAGAAAACCCACAGTTTTAAAGGGAAAAATGGGAGAAACCTCAGGGAGAGCAACAGAGGAGGGATCCCTCTCCCAGGACGGACAGACGTGCCATAGATGCCGTGTGTAAATTGAAAAGATAATACATTTGCAACATAGGTAGACCAGATGTTTGGAAATGCATGTGTGTATAATAGGAAGATGAATCCACGAGGATATCCATCCAGGACCTATGATCCAGGACCACAGCCACAACTCAAGATCCAGGGCTCGCGATGCAGGACACAGGAGCGCAGGATCATCCATGACTCCGGATCCCAGCGTATATAGACACCAAAAAGAAAGAAATTTGGGGAAGCTGGGTTAATCGGAACATGAGAGTACACAGGTATAGACAGAGAGAAGGAAGAAGTAAGATGTCCCCCGACAAACTAAGCCTATATCAGCAAAACTAGGGGCTGAATCTAATCAGCCCTAACTATAAGCTTTATCAAAAAGGAAGGTCTTAAGCGCACTCTTAAAAACGGATAGGGTGTCTGCCGCCCGAACACAAACTGGAAGCTGATTCCACAAATGTGGAGCTTGATAAGAAAAGGCTCTGGCTCCCATTCTACTTTTAGAGACTCTAGGAACAACCAACAACCCTGCATTCTTGGAACGCAATGCCCTAGTAGGACAGTAGGGTATAATGAGTTATTTAAGGTAAGATGGCGCCTGCCCATTACGAGCTTTGTAGGCGAGAAGAAGAATTTTAAATTCTATCCTGTGTTCTATAGGGAGCCAGTGTAAGGCAGCCAGAACAGGAGTAATGTGGTCCCTTTTCCTAACTCTGGTTAGTACACGAGCTGCAGCATTTTGAATCATCTGAAGCGACTTGACTGACTTCTTGGTACACCCTGATAATAAAGAGTTACAATAATCCAGCCTTGAAGTAACAAATGCAGGGACTAGTTTCTCTGCATCGTTTTGAGGCAAGATATGCCTGATTTTTGCAATGTTACGTAGATGGAAGTAGGCGGTCCTTGAAATGTAATTTATGTGGGCGTTAAAGGATAAATCCTGATCAAATATAACACCAAGATTCCTTACAGTCTCACTGGAGGCCAAATGAATGCCATCCATAGTTAGTATATCTTTAGATAATTTGTTTTTCGTAGATTCTTCGGGCCAAGTACAATAACTTCAGTTTTGGTCGTGTTTAACATCAAAAAGTTTAAGGTCATCCATGTTTTTAAGTCCTTAGGCAGTCTTGAATTTTATTTAGATGATTAATTTCATCAGGCTTGATTGATAAATATAGTTGAGTATCATCCGCATAACAATGAAAATGTACAGCATGATTCCTTATAATATTGCCTAACGGAAGCATATATAATGTGAACAAAATAGGTCAGAGCACTGAGCCCTGTGGCACTCCATGGCTAACTTTGGTTTGCATGGAAGATTCATTGTTGACACGTACAAACTGAGAGCGTTCAGATAGATAGGACCTAAACCAGCCTAAAGCATTTCCCTGTATGCCAACTAAGTGCTCTAGTCTTTGCAATAGGATATCATGGTCGATAGTATCAAATGCAGCACTGAGATCGAGCAAAACAAGAATTCAATTCAATTCAAAACCTTTATTTATACAGATAAAACCCATTGAGATCATAGACCTCTTTTACAATGGTGACCTGCTTCAATTAGTTCCAAACATTAATACAAACATGACAGAAAACAAAGGACATTATATGATACTACAGTTTGTATACTAGTAGCATTTACAGACACCAATATTTTCTGATTGTATAGCGTCTATCCTAGCTTTAAAAACATGAAATGGAATCAAACTGCTTAGCTTCCATTCCTTTTGTAGACTGTTCCATGCTGCGCATCTAAAAGCTGTATTTCCTAATACAGTCCTAGCAGTTGGCACATGTAATACAACCACAGCTTTAGATCTCAGGCAGTAGCCATTTACAATACGCTGTGAGATCAGGGAACAGATGTAAGACGGAAGTTTCCCTAACATTGCTTTATAAATAAAAAGATACCAGTGATTTAGCTGCCGTACAGTAAGTGAAAGCAACCCAAGAGAGACAAGTCCCTTGTCAGAGGCTATTAGAATGTCATTTGTGACTTTAACCAGAGCTGTCTCTGTGCTATGATGTGTTCTAAAGCCAGACTGAAAATCTTCAAATAAATCATTGTTTTTTAAGTAATCACACAACTGTTTTGCGACCGCTTTCTCAAGAATTTTTGAGAGGAACGGAAGATTAGAAATAGGTCTATAATTGGCTAAAACCTCTGGATCGAGGTTGTGCTTTTTAAGAAGTGGTTTTATCACTGCTACTTTGAATGATTGTGGAACATAGCCTGATAATAAAGACATATTCATAATATTTAATAAAGAAGAGCTAATTAATGGAAAAACTTCCTTCAACAGCTTAGTTGGAATTGGGTCTAACATACACGTTGATGGTTTAGAAGAGAGAATCATTGAATTTAATTGTTCAAGGTTTATGGCTGAAAAGCATTCTAGTTTACTATCTAGTGCAGGGGTGCCCAACCTTTTTTGAACCGAGAGCTACTTTTAAAATTGCCAGTCTGCCGAGATCTACCAGTCCAAATAGAGAGGCGTAGCCATTACTGACAGCCTACTACCAGGTAAATACACACTTCTACTTGTATAAAACTGACCTTCGTACGATTAATACTCCATAAACTACTGCAGATCCTTTATCTTACCTCTTTCTAATCTACACACATACAAGTATTTAACTGAAGTTACACAACAGTGTTGTTGATACAGAGTTGGTGTTTATTCACACGTCACTACAGTGGGTAATGTTTTCAAGAAACATTGAACAGTGCTGCCACATATGACACATGGAAAAAAGAAAAGACTCTGAACCCTTTCTTTGCCATTATATACAAATAGTGTTGCTACAAAAGTATAAATTAGGCTTACTAATAAGACAACCCAGATCTGAAGCTACACAGGAATCTGCTGCAACAGTGCAATAAAAAAGACAACATTAATAGAATCAAACCCTTTTTTTGTTGCATTTTAGTAGATTATAAAAATAAATGCCTTTAAAATAGGATGCAAGCAACACTAGTTTCTTAACCTGAATTGATAATAGACTATAATCAATTTAAGTTTGCATTCTTATACCATTTTGTACAATAATTATAATGAATAAGTTCAAACAAACTCAAACTTACAGCTGATTAATAACGGTATCTAACTTGAGTTTTTATCATATCAAAAACCTGTTGAAATGCTACTGTTATTTGTATTACGCATCGGCAGCCTCCAGGCACGCTTCTTTCACAACTTCGCCGTCTTTGAAAGACTTCATGTGTTTCTCAAGAACGTGACTGACACGATAAGGTGCTCTGGTAGCAGCCTTGCTCTTGTTGTTGACCTGGTGAAAATGGACTGCTTTGCATTTAGCTGTCCTTTCAGGCCCCTCCCCTTTTGGAGCGTAGGGCAGAATTAGGAGGGAATTCCGTCTCGTAGCGTTTGTGCAGTTTTGAAATGCCGCTCCTAAATGACCCTTCTTCGATAAAGCCACGCTCGCATTGCAGATGAGACAGATGGACTTTGAATTGGAATAGATACAAAAATAATCATCCTCCCACTCGGAGTGAAAATTATATATGTTTTGCTTCTGCCATAATTGCGGTCTTGTGTGTGTGTGCGGACTGTCACTCCTGTTGACACGGACAACGTGAGCGAACTAGTGCACTGCCCACTGCTCACCAGCCACGCCCCGACACATGGGGTCACGCCGGCCAATCACAAAGCTTTGATGCGTTCAAGTGCATTATTCTGGCACAGGAAGATTATGTTACAGGACATTAACGATAAAACAGAATATTGTTGTTCTATTTTTAGACACATCTCGCGATCGACTGGGAATCTCCCCGCGATCGACCGGTCGATCGCGATCGACTGGTTGGGCACCCCTGATCTAGTGTAATATTAGAACTTACGTTTCCGGGAGCTGTTGATAACACTATACTGGTCAAAGGCAAGAGGTCATTAATTTTGTTTCTAAGAGTAACAATTGTATCGTTATAAAAGCACATAAAATCATTACTACTGAGTGCTATGGGAATAGAAGGCTCAATCGAGCTGTGGCTCTCTGTCAGCCTGGCTACAGTGCTGAAAAGAAATCTTGCATTATTCTTATTCTCATCTATTAATGAAGAGTAGTAGGCTGCTCTCGCTTTACGCAATGCTTTCTTATAGTCATTGAGAGTAATATGCCAAATTAAACGAGATTCTTCAAGTTTAGTGGAACGCCATATCCTTTCAAGTTGTCTCGACTTTTGCTTTATTTTGCGGGTTTCGGCATTATGCCATGGAGCTAATCTATGTTGTTTTATTTTCTTCTTTTTCAAAGGAGCAACAGAGTCTAATTTTATTCGCAGCGCATCTGTAGCACTATCAACAACATGATCAATTTGGGGTGGTGTACATTTTGTATAAGTTTCCTCCCCTACATGCAGACATGCTATCGAGTTAAGTATTGGTGGAATCTCTTCCTTAAATTTGGCTATAACACTAACAGATAGGTTTCTGCTGCAGGAGCTTTTGACTAATGCTTTGTAGTCTAGTAACAGTACTTCAAAAGTTACTAAGAAATGGTCGGATAAAGCAGGATTATGCGGTTTGACTAATAGTTGCTCAATTTCAATACCATAAGTCAGAACAAGGTCGAGAGTGTGATTATAGCAGTGGGTTGGTTTATTTACACTCTGAATCTAATATAGAGTTAAATGCAACAGTAAGGCTATTTTTATCATCGTCAACATGAATATTAAAGTCACCTACGATAATTACTTTATCTGTTTTAAGTACCAAAGTTGATAAAAACTCAGAGAATTCTGATAAGAATTCTGAATAAGGACCTGGTTTACGGTACACAGTAACAAATAAGATTGGCTGCAAAGTTTTCCAGGTCGGATGCGTAAGACTAAAAACGAGACTTTCAAAGGAGGTATAATTTAATTTTGGTTTAGTATTGATAAGTAAACTTGAGTCAAAGATTGCTGCAACTCCACCTCCTCGGCCCGTGCCTCGGGCAATATGAGTATTGATATGGCTGGGTGGAGTGGCCTCATTTATGCTGACATATTCTTCATGTCTCAACCAAGTTTCAGTGAGACAGCATATATCAATATTATAATCTGATATTAAATCATTTACCAATATTGCTTTAGATGCTAGAGATCTTATGTTTAAGAGACCACATTTAATCTTCCTCTTTTGTTGCACTGTAGTAGTTGTTACATTTACTTTTATTAGGTTATTATGTATGACACCTCTATTAGGTTTTACCTTAAATTGTCCTTGGGCAGACACACACACCGCTAATATTGGGTATTTTTTTATTTTAATCAAATATAACACATAAAAACAATAATTCAATAACGTGCTTTAACCACTAGGCGGTGCACACAAGGTACACACAGCCATAATAACTTTGTATTATTAGTGTAGGACACTTATGTATGTACAACATCTGAAGATGTGTAGTTTTATGCATGTTTTCACATAATTTTACAGCATATTGCTATAATATTTCAGACTCAGTATTTACATTCTTATATTCAAAGAAAATCAGTAATATCTTTAAAAACTACAAGTCCTTTTATATCAGCTGTGCACCGTTATGGTGTAAATATAACCTATCTACGAATTAGATCAAATGTAAAAGACAGCCGAATTAGTGTTGATACTGCAAGGAGACGTATTGTGTGAAGAGAAATTGAAGATGTTGTTTAATTGTTGATATATTTATGATCCACGTCAAGTATTCAGTTTCTGCTGCATTTCTTCCAGTTTTTCCAAAGGTCTTCTCATCAGGGCTCTATAAATAAAGAACTACGGCAGATCTGTAATATGTAATGCAGCCGAACCGTGTATTACAATTAGGGTTGGGAACCGAAACTCGGTTCCAGATGAGAACCGATAAGAAAATGCCGGGTACCGGATACCCATACAAAATACACAATTTCGGTTCTGCTTAACGGTTCCTAAACGCGGTAGACCCTGTATTCCAGCGGGTCCGTCTGCACCGCGGTGCTGCGGTGACCCGGTGGAATACAGGGCGGACCTGGAGAATCACAGAACGGCCGGTCGTCAGCGGGCCGTTGACGGCCGGCTCGGTTCGCTGACGGCCGGCACCGCCCTTCATTTTTTTAAACGGCATCATATAAATTGCGCTGACAGGCGACAGAGGTCCACAGTTGCCCCGCAGCGATGCTCCCCCGCCCTCCCGTAGACATTTCACGAGCTCAGTCACTTCATAACACCAAAGATAGGTCGCGGTAAACACTCTGAAGTGAGGCTCCACTACACTAAAAAAGAAAAAGAAAAGGCAAAGTGTAATGCCTGTTAATAGCTTGCCACAGGCATAGCTCAGTTAAAATAAAGCACAGCTATTGTGCAATACATTTGTATTGCATGTATATTTTTTAGTAACAATTTCAGTTAAAGCTTTTAAGAATAAATACATTTTTGTTATCTAAACGTTTGACCTCTTTATTTTACAATTTTGGAATCGAAACGGGGGATCGATAAGAACCGGAATCGATAAGCAGAACCGGAATCGAAATCGGAATCGATACATTTCAAACGATACCCATCCCTAATTACAATGCCGTTATGTGATGACTTTCAAAGAGAAAAGCAAAAACACTCGGAATAAAGTATTCTTTTATTCTTTTAAAAAAAAAAAATTTGATATGGCATGAACACCATATCCCTACAAGCATTGCAGCTAAAACATCCAATCAGCGAGCTTAAACCATAGCTGAGGATCTTGGGTAATCAGTTCAGTGGCTGTGTATCGCAATGATGCTACGTCTGTTTCCGGTTATTTTTATTTTGAAATTCAGTTCCTGACGGACGCCTAAAAAGCCTGAGATTATGGAATTAAACAAATAAATAAAAACAAGGATAATTCTGTGTTATTGGTGAGTAAATAACAGTGTGTTATTTAGAAAAGAATAACAAATTAGAATGAAAAAAAGATTCAAAAAAATACAGATTTCAGTATTCTGAGGCTCTGAGCCCCATTTATTTTCCTCACAGACGACAAAAAAAGTCCGACATTATACGATTTAAAATAAAAACAATAACTGTGGCTTGATATTGAGTAAGAACATGTTTTTATGAACCACACAGCTTCCGGTCTTCCAAGACCCGAACGGACAAAAAGACGTGCTGCAGGCACGAAACATACTACCAATAGAAATACATTGCTTTTATCGTTCTGTGTGACACGAAAAAAAGGGAAAAATGGTGTTGGTGAACACGAATCAATAGACTATGTCGTGACTATAACACAAAATGCCGTGAGACTGGGTTGGATTATGACCATCCTGGTCAAAGTTACAGGGCGGGTTCCAAATCACATTTACAGAGTCTTCCTGTTTTATCGCGAAAGGCGCTTTTTCGCCGCCATGCCAATTCGGGGGCATTCGATGTAAATTAAAGCTTTTTTAAAACCTTTGTTCTTCAAGGTCTTAAAAATGGTACTGACCGAATTTGAAATGTAGATCAGTTAAAAACTGTAGCAGGAGTTTGTTAAAATAAGGGACCTGAAAAGTGCAAAAATGTGCCATATATTGAACATAACATTCAAAATGGCCGACTTCCTTTTGAGTTAACGATACATCTCCAAAAGGCTTTCTTGTGCGTCTCACCATGCTACATATACCTACAAGTTTCACATTTCTAGTTGAAACCTGAGTGAAGGGCTGCCTGTTGTCAACTTTGACCAAACCTGACAAGTTTGCAAAATAAAATCACATTTTGATAACATTTAAAGGTGGGGTAGGTAAGTTTCAGAAACCGGCTCGAGATACACTTTTTGTTATATTCCATGGAATGCTCTTAACATCCCGATAGCAATGAATATCTGAAGTTCTTTGACAAAAAATCCATAAAAAAATGTCATCTGTGGAACCCGTAATACTGTTTTTCCAGTTTTTGCCGCCCTGTCTGTCAGCCTTCCATCTCGTGCACGCACAAATGTATCTCGTGCCCTCATTGGGCGTGCCGTCATTGGGCGTGCATTGCAGCAGTACTTCAATGACTCGCCAGTAACAGGCGGCCACTTTCACCAGTCTGCTGACGTCATGTGCGCGTTCATGTGTGTTGCAGGAGGTGCTCTGTAAGGAAGTCTGGAGGAAGGGGCGGATTCTTTTCGGCTGTGTACTTTCAAATTTTAGTGCACTTGAGCCGGTTTCTGAAACTTACCTACCCCACCTTTCAGGCCTTCAAAATAGGGATTTATTTAGCCAATAAATGATTCTAGGGATTACAATAGGTCTGACTCTGTTGTTTCTCGGGCCCTAATGACACATCTATCCTCACTCTGCTCTCTGCTCCAGCAGCGCAGGACTGGCCTCTGGACTAAGACCTCCTCACTTTATCCTCCCAGGCTCTAGGTGTTAGCACTCATGACCCCCTTGTGCATCAAACGGGCTCCAGCCAGAGGATCTTCTCTGCTGACTGACTCAAACAAATGGGTCACTCAGCCTGTCAAACACTTTGACTGATACGTGTCCATTTGTACTCACATCATGGTTTTAACAAATATGTTTTCATTTGGCATCACAGGGAACTAATATCTTAAACTATGAAACTTGGAATATAATCACTTTTCCACTGTGTTTTATTTGAAAATCATAGTATATTAATGATTGCTTTAAAGATTTGTTGGACTTTAAAATGAATACTGTAGTTGGAAGAAAATAAAAGTGTAATACATTTAAAACATTCAAAAAACATTATTAAACATAGCATGATTAACAAATGTAAATCTCACAAGCACTTTAGTTTTCAGTGTTAACATTTTATGAGAATTGCAGAGGATATTGAATATAAGAAGGGGATGTGTTGGTTTCATTTTTGGTCAGTTAAATGTAGGGATGGGTATCATTTGAAATTTATCGATTCCGATTTCGATTCCGGTTCTGCTTATCGATTCCGGTTCTTATCGATTCCCCGTTTCGATTCCAAAATTGTAAAATAAAGAGGTCAAACGTTTAGATAACAAAAATATATTTATTCTTAAAAGCTTTAACTGAAATTGTTACTAAAAAATATACATGCAATACAAATGTATTGCACAATAGCTGTGCTTTATTTTAACTGAGCTATGCCTGTGGCAAGCTATTAACAGGCATTACACTTTGCCTTTTCTTTTTTAGTGTAGTGGAGCCTCACTTCAGAGTGTTTACCGCGACCTATCTTTGGTGTTATGAAGTGACTGAGCTCGTGAAATGTCTACGGGAGGGCGGGGGAGCATCGCTGCGGGGCAACTGTGGACCTCTGTCGCCTGTCAGCGCAATTTATATGATGCCGTTTAAAAAAATGAAGGGCGGTGCCGGCCGTCAGCGTACCGAGCCGGCCGTCAACGGCCGTCAGCGTACCGAGCCGGCCGTCAACGGCCCGCTGACGACCGGCCGTTCTGTGATTCTCCAGGTCCGCCCTGTATTCCACCGGGTCACCGCAGCACCGCGGTGCAGACGGACCCGCTGGAATACAGGGTCTACCGCGTTAAGGAACCGTTAAGCAGAACCGAAATTGTGTATTTTGTATGGGTACCCGGTACCCGGCATTTTCTTATCGGTTCTCATCTGGAACCGAGTTTCGGTTCCCAACCCTAGTTAAATGTTATATCTAAATGATATGTGTGATAATAGTTATAGTTTGAACTGATATGATGGAGCAAAATGACACGGTCACACCCTTCACATGTGATTCAGGCCGAAAAACCCAGATAGAGGGTAGTAGAGAACTCCTTCTGCTAATATACCTGCATGCCTAAACTGGAATTGACTGTTTCTACTTTAAGTAAGGACTGGCCTCCAAATACTACTGTGAAGGACTTAACCAACATTACAGTACATAACGTTTTAGAACAGGAACCAAGTTTCAAGTTCAAGATTCATGCAAATACATACATTGAAACTGACACAAAATTGACTTTTATATTATCTAGATATAGGATTGAGCAAATCCACATAATCTGGTTGAAATATGCTTAAGCAGCTTTCACCAATCTCTGAAGCACTCCATAGTGAAACAGACAGTGTTCAATAGAGAAACTCACTTACTGGATTGATACGATGCTTTCTACCAGTTGAGCTCTGTGCAAACCAAGCCTTTCTTATTGTGAAGACAACATCACTGTGTAAAGTATTCCTGATGTATAATGGACTACCTAATTGCAAACCTTTCCAAGACCACACATCATCTGATAATGATTTCGCTGTGGACAGGAGAAATATGATACGATACTGCTGTTGGCACCCTAACCCTCCATACAAATACAAGTATTTATAGTAACTTTAAACATGTAATATATTATTATTATTATTATTATTAATATTATTATTATTATTATTATTAAGTTAACAACAGGGCTAATAGCTACTAAAAAGATTACAAAAATAAATAAGGTTTTGTGATGTCTATAGAAAAAATAAATAAAATAAAATGCTCTCAGTACAATTAATCTTAAATGTTGTTTATTGTGCATTTCGTGTCTTGGCCAATTTGTGAAAAATCCTACAAAAAGAACAATTTAACTAACGTATAGTGTATAGTACGATTTACAGAAAGGAGTTGCAGTTGCTAAACTGTTCAGCACACAGGTGACATTGATTGAAAGGCTATATAAAATGACTGAAAGAGAAAATCTGCAAAGTTGGAGAAACAGGAGTATTTAAGGTCTCAAAGGTGAACAAAAAAACAAAAAACGCCACACTTAATAGCCAATGCGCGCTCTGGTACTCTAGCTCACCTGGTTTGGTGTGTTCTGGCTGAATCCTGACACCCATGGCCCCGGGTTCAAATCTGGCCTAGAGCCCTGTGATAGCAGGAAATAGAGAAATAGCCAGAAGAAAGTCTGTGAATGTTACATTGCTTTTTGTCTTTTTTCAGAAAATGAATTACACTCAAAATATGAATGTTGGAAGGTGGAGATTACACAAATTGAGAGGTGGTTGGTTTATTTACAGATTAGAATATGTGCATAGTTAACATTATATCATTATTTCATTATCATCAAGGTTTATCACAACCAGTGTTGGGGAGTAGTAATTTGTTTAAACTACAATACATTTTGAGCCATGAGAGGATATCAGTTATCATTTTTTAAATCTATTTTTTAACACTACATCACTGGGACATGTGTGTGAAAGAAAAACCAGAGCCTGATAATCCACCTGAGTTGCCATTTATTATTCTTCACCACTGATACTATTTGAATTCCTGAACAAGCCGGAGACGTGGGTGGCTTTTCACAGCTGCCCTACATGCTATTCTTACATACGATTCAGTACAAATAAGTAACTGAGATAATGTGTGAAATTGCAGCTCTGCAGAGTAAATACTTTAACAGATTTAAAATCTAATTTCCTCCTCAAGTAAAGAGTGTTGTGCACCCCAGTGTCCTGCTTTATCGCAGCTGAACACATTCAGCGCCATGGACAGCACCAGCATTGCAAAGAGCACTGGCAGAAATACAGCAATGCTCAGCACACATGGACGTAGCCAAAGGTGCACTACTTCCTCCGACCTGCTCCCAATTCTTTTACAGCACAAGTACAGCTTAAGGCCTTTAACATAGTAGTGCTAGAACAACAAAGTGCTGGTGAGATGAGGGGTGTCTTTTAGTTCAGCATCTATCCAACATATATTGAATTTCATATTCTATGTTCAGCCACTGAGGTCACAATTCGGATTGTTACTTCACAATATCACAATATCTAAAGATCATTTGAGAAAGAAATGTATGCTTTTAGTCAAGTTCATCTTTTAACTTTGCTATTTTTGTGTGTTTTTTATTCCATTCCACAATATGAGTGTAAGGAGATGAACAGCATGTAGCCGCGGCGACCTTGAGAGCCTTGAAAGGCGCCTATATAAAATAAATGAATTATTATTATAATTGTACCCAAAAAACACCCAAAATATTCCTCCAATAGATAGTGAGTTTTTAAAGGTGCTATATTTTGTATCCTATTTGTATTATTAACACGAAAGCAATATTTTATAATAATGTCGGTTCAGTAAAAATAACCCTGATTAACATGAAAAACATCCTAAATTGAACTTTTTTGAATATTTTAAATGTAATCTTCCAAAAATGCAGCCGCTTTCATACATTTCAAAAGCAGTTCTCATTTAACTTACAATCTTTCTGGCTTTTTGGAGTGTGAACACGTCCTTTTCAAACAGAGAATTTCCTAGACTAGACAGATGCCATTCATTATGATGACTCTTTCATGGAAATGCATTGAGCTCTCACGCATCAGTCTCCTGTAGGACTGCAGACTGAAAGCCCTACATGGTCACAGAGAAAACAGACTTTTATTAATCCTGACAAAACTATTATTTGTGTGCTTCCGCGATTTGAACTGCAGCCACATCTCCCTTTATTCAGTTTTCCAAGAACTTGAACAGAGCGTTGTACGGAGAATTGGGTCAAAATGTGTGCATGCAAGAGAATTTTAAGAGCGAGGGAGCAAGTGTGTCACATTCCCCAAGTTACTCTCGATAACTCAGTTTCATCACAGAAAAGACAGAAAGACAGATTAAAAAGCTTTATTCAAACTAGCATGATCAGGCAGAACATTTAAGCCAAATAAGCGACATCAAAAATCGACAATTAACTAGACTTGAAAATAAAGCAACACCATTCTCTCCCATACTTTCTTTGATCCACTAAGTGGGACGGAACTGGATTAGGTTTGATGCGACTCTCGAAGAATACTCTACAGTACAATCTGACTGGCAAATGAGCAGAGAAATAAAACTGAGCTGTGTACAAATGAGAAATAACACACTTTTACTATACCAAGCACAAGCACCTCCTGTGCCATTTGATCACAGTGAAGACAGAAGATATCAAAACAGTCTACTGTATAAAAAACACAAAGTATAAAGCGGTTCAATTTACAGTAAATGCATTTACCGGTTTTCAATAGAACATCTGTTTTGAAACCCGAAAGGCTGAGCCCCTATCCAACAACGCTTTAGCGATTCAAGGTATTTTATCACTGGGGTACTGTGACTAGGGCTGGGCAATATAGCTAACATTTCATATCCGGATATAGGGAAGTTCATGTCTCGTAAATCCCGATATAAGTCATTTCCAATTGTGTATATCCTGATATATGTCATTTCATATCTCATATATCACGATATGTTATTTCCTACTTTGTATATCATGATATAGGTAATTCCATACTTGTATATCATGATACATGCCATTTTGTATTGCATATTACGATATACAGTAGGTAACTTCATACTTGTATATGATATGTCATTTAAGATATTGTATTTCGCGACATAGGTCATATAACATTCTCAATAGCAATGTTTATCGCGATACAGCATGTTTTCTGGTCATTCAATAAAGAAAAATGTGTCTTGAAGAAATACCCACATGGTAAAGCCTACTTTTTATACTCCTCTATGGATAAAATACTTTAAAGATATGAAAATTACTAAGCTTTTTTTTAATGTAATTAAGAAGCAATATTTCCATACTACTTTCAGAATATTTCACTTTAGATTTTCGTAGAAATTTTAGATAAAATGTGCTTGTTTTTGACAATCAGGACAACTCAATTGGGTATTGAGACATGATTTCCTCACAATCCGATTACATCGAAAGTTAATCAATAGAACAATCCCAGCCCTCACAGTCATTTGTAATATTGTATGACATGTCTTTTTTTCATTCATCAACAGTCACATATATCTTTTACAAAGCAGAAGGCACGCAAGGAGCTCATCGCATGTGCAATTCATTAATTCTTTAAACACTGTTGGAACCAGGCATTGATTGCACACATAACATGTTCCCCACAGCAAGAGATCCCTCATTACGTGACGGCGTGTTTAGTCTTAGGACAGACCACCAGCTGTGTTTATGTCTGGGAACCCTGGTGCGCCACTAACACCAGGAAACAGTGGGAGAGGAGGAGAGGGGTTAGATTTCACCGACTCAGAATACGTAGCTTGATACTTATGGAAATATTCTTCCTTCGCTGCATTACTGTGTGCGTGCTGCGATCACATTTAGATCTGGTGCATATTTCAAAGTGCTGTCACTTGCTTAATACTGCACTGTCTATGTGTTCTTGCAGAGTCATCACTTAGAATACCGCAACTATAAATACCACTATTCTCAGGATCCCATCAGCCCAATTAGATTCTATCATTTAGCACCCTAATAAGATCCTAATGAGCTCCTTGTTTCTGAGGAAGGAAAGTCCTGGGCTTCACAGTAGTGCAACAGCGCTACCTTTGAGGTCAACAAAGTACTCTAGTTCTTAATAGTAACTTATGTACACTATCAAAACAACATCATATGCACTAAACTACAAATAAGCAACAGAAAACGCCCTGGAATAAGCTCACAAAAGCAGCATTAAAAGTTAATACATAAAATACCTATAAAAACATGAATAGTCATAAAACAATACCTTGCCTTATATTTCCTTGCACCATGGCAAAGATTAATACATTTGGATATTTTTTTACTCTTTTCCAATAACCAAGAGTATTTTTCATTACAAAATATTTTTTTTCAAATTTCCACTGCTTTGGAAAGTTAATTATTTAAATGGGTTATTTTGTGTGCAAGGAATGATGCAGATAATACTGGCAGCTTAATCAGTGGAAATTAAATTGGGATAATACTAGCTTACACGTGTGAAAAGCAAAAGCTTGATACACTTTTCCCCCTTTTTTTGAAAAATATAGTTTATCATGTTTGAATTTTCACGTGTTACACTCTGGCCCCGCCCCCATGTTGTGATGTCAAAGCGTCCTTCAACTAAAGAAACTTGATCTGAGGACACACCTCCCCCATTCACCCTGGCTCTCTCGCCCCAACAAGAGAGGCTGAAACAGTATATGCTAGATTCTGAACGTGACAACAGTTCAGTAAATTCAATATTGCAGTATATTCTTCCCCAATAAAGCCAGATACAAGTTTTCATTACACGGGTAAAAAGTATTTCTCCTTATAATTTCTATAGAGCTAAAATATCTACAATCAAAATAAAAGAGAAACAATGTATCTCCTATATTTTTTTTCCTCCATTTTACAGCTTTCTTTCATTCTTTTTTTGTCATGTTCACACATTCAATACTGTTGAGAACAACAAACATTGTAAAAAAAAAATCAGAGCATTGATTATTTTATCGGTAAGTAACCATTTGACAGCCTGCTCAACAGCAGGACTCTTAATATAGTAAAAAGTATTGTTCATAAAAGATAAACACCAAGTGCAAAGCCTGAATCGGTGACGTAACCAGCTACAGTTCAGTATTTATCATATTTACGGAAGAAACATATTCACCCTGATTAATGTGAGTCTTTGTGAATAGGCGTGTTTTGACCCTTAGTAAAAAGGAGATTGAATGACGACGACTTGATGACACTGATGGTTTCTAGAACTACAGCACACAGCGTAAAAACCCTGGAGAGAAGGCAAATATGTCCACTGAGGAGTTTCAAAGCATTAAGGAAAGAAAGATTGACTACATGAGGCAACTCTAGAAATGTCCAAACATAAATGATTTCAATTCTATGTCCAAATATTTTCTTGTAGAATCATGCAGACCCATGCTTAGAAGAGAAAAGAAGGTAGAAAGCTGAGGTGGTTCGTGGTCGATGTTTGAGCGGTGGGATCGGAGGATCTGGAGAGAAATGGGAGCCGAGGGACAGAGAGGGAGGACAGTTCTTCTTTGTGAGTCACAGGGAAGGATTTCAGCTCCATGAAGAGATGATAATATCATGGCAGTTCTCTTCTGGGTTGCTGCTTAAAAACAGAAAATAGAATTAGCAAACATAGAAAGTCAACCTCCATATTAACTTGTAGAAAGTCCTCACTCATGCAACAATGGATTGTGACTGGTTACTGCCACCATCAGGGACATTTCAATTCAGGGATTAGTTGATCACTTTTTTCTATATAGTTTTTCAAATCGGTTGTTGAGGAATTTAACCAAATCACCCTTAGAATTGTAACTAATGGCCAATGTAAAATATGAAAAAGCCAAATAGGGAAGCAAAGGGTGTATTAAAAGCATGCACAGGCAGGCATCACAATGCTATATTTGGTATTTGCTAGGCCGTAATTACAGGAAATAAAAAAGGATAGGCTCCATATTTTTTATTATAAGACAGAGCTCATGTGCAAAGAGATGGTTGGTAGGTCTGTGCTCTCAGGTATGTTACATGCTGAGAAAAACTATGTGGGACAAATCATTCCCTGATATCATTTTTCTTTTTTAATCTGCGTCATCAATTTGCCCTGATTTTCCGCCAAGCTAGCCAGATGTGCGCGACACAGGTCTGACCAGCAGCCAATTTCTTTCTAATCTCTGCTCTCAGTGAGCTGAAAGGTTTTTGCACTTGAGAGACTGGCCAATTTAAATTGCTCACAATAGCATTGCACCGGAGCAAAATGTTGTATTTGTGAAAGACACAGACTTACCGGACAATTGAAATATTCGTTTTTTCTGTATTTAATCAGGAAGATATGTTGAGGATTACACCATATTGGCACCGTTTTTTGAGCCAAACCAAGAATTTATACCAAATAGAAAGAAAATGTCTGCAGAATTATAGTGGCTCTACAGAATGTAGTTAGCAACCAGCATACCTCCAGTTGTAGAATGGACTTCCTTTCATTTTGAGTACTTAAGAACAGAAAAAAGAGACAAGTTCAGTGCTACGTGTTACACTCAGTTCACATCGTTCACAAATCTCACCCTCAACATGCACCTGTACATTCATGCATATTCATGTGGTTTAATCTTTCAGTAGATCACTTGTTTCGGGTTCAGTCTGCAGGTCCATCTGTGTAAAAGCAAACAACATCTGGATGCATTTGAGCGCTTCCACATTGATAACAGTCTGCTGTGAGCAGCAGTCTCTACAGACCCCCCGCATAATGCGTCTCATTACAGCGATATCTCTTGTCCTTGAAGAGAACCCCTCCATGTCTGGGCTTCTTTGAAGTAACTCCCCCCTATTACACACCCACCAGTTATGCTCTGATTGTGTGTTATGCATCTGCAATAAATGACCTACATAAGACATAGAACAGTGGCATATTTTCTGTTTCAGGGGGTTATTTGTTTGGCCTAATTATGCAATCGAGTGCAGGTAGTTTGCACCAGAAATACCCTGATGATGAGCATCAACATGACAGTGCTGTTATTCTTAGTTGTGACTTCTTTCACCGATTTGTATTATGTTGCCTTTTTAAATTGGTAAATTACTGCAAATTATAAATACAGAAAAATGCTGTGGATAATGCAGTATTTTCACATTTTATTCTCAATGACCCTTTTTTCCGCACCCTTGTTGCCATACTAATAAGCCAGACACAACATAAATAATAGTTAAAACATACAGCTTTGATTTTCATCAGTGGAAGTAACTTGAGGGCTGTACTTAAGTATAATTGTGAGGTCCCTGTACTTTATTCAAGTATTTCCATATTCTGCTACTTTATATAATTACTAATCCACGACATCTCAGACTACAATACATTTATTTGATACTTTTCCAGATCAACAATACCAAATCACCAAATTAATTAGTATATGTTTGTATCAAAAGGAATGTATTTATCCTAGAGGGATCAAGCTACTCACTAATGTGCAAAAATAATGTAGATAAAATCATATAATCAGCTGCCTAGAATAAATAAATACCTGAGGACTTCCTCCACAACTGTTGTTTTTTCAGTCATTGGTTTATGGCTAAATGCATTTTGAAGTAGGTGTGAGAGTTACAGTTGCTCACATCCTTGTCTTAACCTATTAAGCTCAAGCCTGTTTTTCAGGTCTCAGGCTCAAATCCTTGTCTTAAGAAAAGTATGGCACATATATTTCAGTACAAATACAAGTCCTGTATCTGACATCCCAAACGTGTAGATAAGAATTTGCAGAACATCTTTTTTTTTGCGGAAAATATTGCCACTGGAATCATACTAACATACTGTATTTGACATAATTACTTTCTTAATACTAATCAATGTGCAGTAGCATTTTGATGTTATTGCGGTGGTGCTAGTTTTAACAACTTTATATCACTGACTGTATATTATGAGATGCACTCCTCACCCTTCAGCGGGTCACCAGATCATTTTAACTTTTCAAGCCACTAACAGTTATTTTAACCAAATTATTCAAGATGCTTTGACATAAACTGAGACATACAGAGTGTTTTGGTAAAGAATAAAAGGCCAACAAGTTTGGGAACCACAGGTTTATCAATGAAGTGCAAAAGTCTTTATAGACACATGTTCGTTTTTTTGTGTAAAACTGTGCATAGTGTGGTATCTATATGTGGATGAAATGCTCAGAAAGGTACTTAAGTAAAAGTAGTAATACCACAGTGTAGAGAGACCTGAATTCTAACTTCTATTTCTGTGAAAGTAGAAAAGTATCATCAACATGTACTTGCAGTACAAAGAGTAAAAGTACTCATTCTGCACAACGGCCTGTTTCAGAGCAAATATGTTATATTATTCAATCATGCAATAGGCCTGGTACCTGCAAAAACTATCAACAGTACTACCAACGTACATCCACAGTTAATTCTATGAAATATGTTGGCCTTACAGGGGAAAAAAGCATCACAAAATATTCCTCTGAACACATAACTTAGTTGACTTTGTAACCCTTGTCACTCCGGCCACTCTGTGTTGTCTGTAAGCACCCACAAAGTATTTATAACATACATACCTCCAGTGTGGATGCTCTGGAGTCTGTGGTCTCACTCGGCCCTATGCTCCTGGGTATGCTGGACACAAAATACCCAGCTCCTTTGGGAATTATGGGCTGTCTCACGACCACCTTCCCTTTCCTGGTCTCTGCGAGGAACAAACTGTACCAGTAGGCATCGCTGGAGATCAGGGTGGAATCTGCGATGGTGGAGCTTCTCTGGCTGATCATGCTGTTCCTGCTGATCACACTGTTCCTGTTGGGTTGGGGGATCTTGATGACTTTTGGATTGGGATTCTGACACTTCAGCACAATAATAACCAAGATGGTTATCAGCAGCAGAAACGACACAGCCCCTAACCCGATTACTAAGTACAGGTTGAGGTCTGTGAAGACGTCATACTCTAGTGGCAACTCTGTGGTCTCTGAAAAGGACCTGACGTTTTCCACCGTTGATATCTGAATGGTGACGGTGGCGGAGAGAGAAGGGTCACCGTTGTCTTTGGCGACAATTACCAGCCGCTGTTGCCTCGGGTCTCTGTAACTGAACATTCTCGTCGTCCGGACTTCCCCGTTGTACTGATCCAGGTTGAAGAGGGTTGAGTCAGTGATCTGCAGGAGCTGATACGTGACCCTAGCGTTCTGCTCAGAATCGGCATCGATGGCGATCACTTTGGTGATCAGGTGCCCCTTATCAGTAGACCTCGGTATCACCTCCTCAACGACAGTACCCCTCTCCCGCCAAGGCGCCACAATGAGAGGCTTGTTGTCATTTTGGTCCAGAATGATGATGTGAACTGTCACATTGCTGCTCAGCGGTGGAACACCAGAGTCCCTAGCCTCGATGTGGAAAAGGAATTCCCTCTCTCGCTCAAAGTCGAAGGTCTTCAGGGCATAAAGGTCTCCGTTCTCTGGGTTGATGGAAAACAGCATTGACATAGACGTGTTAACAATCTCCTTCTCCATTATGAAATAAACCAAGTACTGATTTTCATTGAGATCTGGGTCAAACGCACTAAGGGATGTCAATAAGGCCCCTGGTTGGTTATTCTCCATGACATGGATAGTGTAAAAGGACTTGGGGAACGTGGGTGCATTGTCATTGACGTCATGAATTTCTAACGTGATGGTTTCGTTTTCAGCTAGGGGCGGCGAGCCTTTGTCCGTCACCCTCAGTGTGATGTCATATTTGCTTACTTTCTCTCTGTCAAGTGGCTTTGAAACAAGCAGCTCAAAGTAACCCTCTGCGGATTTGTTCAGGAGGAATGGTAAGGATTCTTGTTGATTCAAAGTAAGCTCAACTTTCCCGTTGTCCCCAGAGTCACCATCGCTGACACTGACCACTGCAATCAGCGTCCCAACAGCCACATCCTCTGTCAGAGCACTTTTCACAGACTTAATGGTCACCTCAGGGTAGTTATCGTTCAAATCTGTGATGAACACAGTGACTTTACAGTGCCCAGACTTGGGGTTCACCCCTCCATCCTGGGCCTGTATGTGCATCTCAAAACTCTGACTCTCCTCATAGTCAATCACCCCTTTCACCTTGATCTCTCCAGAGTTTGGATCAAGTGAGAAGAGCTCTTGAGTCTTCTCCGAGGTGTACAGTGTATATGAGTATGTTAACTGAGCGTTTGTGCCTTCATCCAAGTCTGTTGCATTTAAGGTCAGGACCAGTGTTCCTGCAGCCGAGTTCTCTGACAAATTCACTGCAAATACAGGCTGACTGAAGAGGGGGGCGTTGTCATTGATGTCAAGCACGTTAATAACGATGCTGGCTGTGCCGGAGCGGGGAGGCACCCCTCCATCTACAGCGGTTAAAATCAAATTATGAACCGATTGCTCCTCCCGGTCTAAATTACCGTTCAGCACTAAATCGACATATTTGGAGCCATCGCTGCCCGTTTGTATGTCGATGTTGAAGTACTTGCTTTCGCTGAGATAGTACGTTTTGATAGAGTTCGCCCCCACGTCCGCATCCACGGCGTTTGTCAATGAAAATCTCTCACCGGGAGGGGTTGCCTCTGATATGTCCAAGTGCATTGTCTTCCTGCGGAACACAGGCGCGTTGTCGTTGATGTCCATGATTTCTAACTCAATGTTAAAAATACGAATTGGGTTTTCAAGTATGACATCCATTTTCAGAAAGCACGAGGTTGTTTTAGTCATGCATATGTTCTCCCGATCGATCTTCTCGCGGATTAGCAGCTCCCCTGTTTCTTTGTTGATGTCAAGGTAATTTTTACTGTGAATGACATCGAGTTTTGCGCTGCGCTGCACCAAACTGCGAACATCCAGACCCAAATCTGTGGCCAGGTTGGCAACAAAGGAGCCCTCTTCCATCTCCTCCGGAATAGAGTACCGAGTGATGGAAAGCGCACAGCCCCATAGTGCAATGAATGTGAAAGCAGTCTCGATAAAACGTGTCCGTGAAGGAGCAATGACACGCGCCATCATTGTGTGTATTTTGTCAAATGTAGGAATAAAAAGAGATCCGTTCTTACGATCAGGTTGTCTTGTTGCAGGGGAGCGCCGGTGTCATTCTTGCCTCCACTAGTTGTAGCTGCAGCAGGCCATGCACGGTACAGTAGGGCTGGAGGAGCTGGGCTCTCACAGCGCTGCTCTGCAGGGGCGGAGGCAGCGAGTGTGTAGGCTGCTGGGGGGGCCGCCGCACTGAGATTAAGGGGGGGGGGGGGGGGGGACATATAAAAGGTATAACAGGCTTTTTGAATTCACAAAAATAAAAAGTAGATATTTTCATATAAAAAAACATTTCATGTTGACTTACCATAACAATGCTGCACATGTATTATTGTATTGTATTATTTTTTAGTTATTTGCATTAATATACTGTTCATAGTTTATTTGTATATCCAGATTTCATGTAAATCATATTTTTTAAATAGTTTTTTATAATTGTTTATTTCATCTTTTGGTTGTTTTTCTTACTTTTTCTCTTCTTTAACTGGGTTTATGTGCACCATGTATACCATGGCAAATTCCATTATGTGTAAACCTACTTGGGAATAAACCTGTTTCTGACTCTTAATATACATAAATACAGTTGTTGGATTGGATTAGATAACATGATCATGTATAATTTCAAATATATTATATAAGGAACTATTGTCTTACTTGATATAGTCAAGGAAAAACATAATTATAAATTATTCATCATCACCCCTAAACCCTTGGAGGATCAATACAATCAATTTAAAAATTGCAGACAGCATGTGATTTAAAACATACAAAGTAAGAAGGATGCATTAAGGACCTCAGTCATTCCCCTTCCCTTTCTTTTTAACATCTCTCTATGCTGCTGAGTGCAACAAAGATACATTAATAATGGTTTTTCAGCACACAGACTGGGAGTGACAATGAAAGTTTCTTTATAATGATCTTTGAGTGGAAGTTATTGAAGTTGTTGACAGTGTGGCCCTGCACCTGGATGATTAAGACACAAATAGCATGCATGTCCATATCTTTATTATTGTTTAAATTAATCACACCCCCATACAGGTCTTATTTTACATGTGATAAATTATGATAACGATAGAGAAACATAGAAAAGCATGGCAAGCTTAAGCTTAAGATTTCACTAATCATGATTTGAGGTGAGCTCATGTCTTTTCAGGATGATGACCTGTGAACATTCTCCAGATGTCTGTTTTTAATGGTGAAAAATCTCCCACTCTGTACAAAGAAATACTGCAATTGACATATCCAGAATTAACTTTGAACGTACCAATCAAAAATAATAATCAGATAATAAAGAAACATTAAGGTTTTTCTTGATCAATATATATGAAGACATGTAACATGCACTTCAAGTTGTGTTTGCATCTCTTAGCTACAATCTTGCAGGCCCCTGCCCCCAAAAATAATCAAGTAGATTTAAAACCTTTTACAATACAATGAATAGTAATTATACAACGTTTTTCTTTTAAAGGTTCAAGGATCAAAGGTTTTATTTGCATATGCACAGCTACAGTGTAGATATGGCAATGAACATCTTAAGTCCCAGGCTCCTCCAACAATGTAACATAAATATATATAAGATATAAAACAAATACAATAAACAATATAAATAGTGCAAAAAGAGTAGAAATAAAATAGAACAAGAGAATGTTGCATGACTAATGTGTAAGTAATGCAGGATAAGTTAACTATATATACATACAAAATAGAATGTACAAATTAAAAGTCACATACAGTGACATACTGGTAAGCCTTGCATTGGGGCGTTCTGACCATTTAGCATGCACTTTATGACCCCTGATATTATGATTTTTTGCATTTCACTAACTAAATGGATTATAAACTGACATGATGGGCAGTAACATGAGGATGGTCCTTAGTATTCCTTTCCTCTAGCTCCATCTGGTGAAAATATACAGGATTACATGAGGATTTGGACTTCACCTATCTCACGCAAAGAGCTTTATTTCTGTTACTTGAATGCATTTAAAATGTTAATTTGTATCTACTTTACCTATTTACAGGATTAATATTGGCCCTGTTTATTGTGTCTATTCAAAATAGTGTATGTATCTTTCTCCTCTATCCAAACGTACATCACTTCAGTCAGCCGGTATTGCATCAACTTAGGTACATCATGTCAGGACCATGTAACTTGCTTTGGTAAACGTGTCTTAGGCGAAACCCTGAGGTAAAGTGAGGTAAAAACGACAAAGGAAGGCTGTAGATACAATAACTAGAGGAGACAACCCAGATGAAATGGGCACTTAAATGCCCTCAACAAACTGTTATCCATTATGGATAACCCCTCCCACCCTCTCCACCAGCAGCTGGACAGACAGCGGAGCTCCTTCTCCAACAGACTGTCACAGAGAGAGGTACAGGAAAACATTCCAGCAAACTGCCATAACCCTGTACAACAAATCACCTCTGGCTGCCAGAGAACTCACAGCTCCATAGGTATTAATTAATTAATATTTGACAGACAGTCTTCTGATATAAAAATGTATACTTCCACTGCATTTGATTTACTTTTAAGGGCTGTTTTTTATTTTCTATTTTGATTGTTTCTATTTTATGTTTTTGTACTCCTTTTCTTTTTCACATTGTGTGCAATGCCTTGTTTACATGCTGCTGCAAAGAGAACATTTCCCAAATTCGGATCAATAAAGTATCTTATTTTATCATAAATAAAAATAACATGCATTGAGCATTGAATATAGCCAGGTTCATTTTATTCACATAAACAGTAACATGTTTTTACACGAAAGTATCTCATGGCATCACTTAATGAATCTAAAATGTATTGAAGATGAATACTTACATAAAGACAAATATTTATTGAATTAAACGTTTTTTTAAAAAATATTTGAAGGACGCAATACCTAATGCTTATTTCTGAAAAATGTAGGAGAAATCTACAGACGCCAATAAGATAAGATAAGATAGTACTTTATTGATCCCAATTTGGGAAATGTTTGTGTTGCAGCAGCATAAAAAGACATGGCATTGTATAATACAAATTAAAAGAATATTAAACTGAATATATAAATGTGTAGTAAAATAAACACCTACGAGTGTATTTTGGAGTTAGGGTTTTCATTACTTTGAAAAAGGCATGTTTTAAATAGCTCAAATCAGTGCATGAAAAACAATGTTCTTGCCTGAAGTGCCTTAACCCTTGTATGGTATTCGGGTCTGTGGGACCCGTTTTCATTTTTTAGCTAAAGAAAAATGATGTGACAAATAATTTTCTCAAACCCACACTCAGTGGCCTTGGCTAATTTTCTGTGAAGAACATATATCAGAACACATTTTCAATGACCACCCACTGTACTCCCCCCCCCTACACATTTATATTGCATACAGGATGTTCGAGTCACTGGACCCGGGGCTAACAAAAGTGTGGACATTGTAGGTCCTGTGCACCTGTGTGTGTGCGTGTGTTTGTCTCTGTGTGTGTGTTTGTTTGTTTGTGTGTATGTGTGAGACTTTTGTTTCTGCCCCTGCCATTCCCTGCCATACCCTGCCAAGGTTGCAACATTGTTGATAAATTCAAGCACGGACACCTGTCTGCTCTCATATTCCCGCATTATGTTTTGCGGGAACCAATCTTTATTTTTTTCACACTCAATCCAAGCTGCAAATTTGGGGCAAGACACAATAAATAAAGCTTTGCCAGTTTGGGTCCTTATCACAACTGATCAAGATGGCCAAACCATTCTCTGCTCAGAGGGCCTTGCAAATGATTTTGGAAGAGAGAGAACCATTTGATGATGATGTAGAGCAGGGGTGCCCACATTTTTTCAGCTTGGGAGCTAATTTTTAAATGACCAAGCCCAAATGATCTACCTACAGGGTGAGAATTTCTGAGAATTCTGAGTCCGACAGTGACTTTGAAGAAGAGGATGAGATTGAACATCAGCTAGCTACAGGTCGAGCCACAGGTCCAGCCGGTCAGCGGGCAAAAAAACGAGTAGCACTTTAATTCATTAATGTGATCTAACAAATGTAAAAGGGCAAATATTAACCATGCTGTTTATATTGCTTGTAATTGAGATGAAGTAAACATCTGTTGAGTATTTTAACATAAACTATTTGATTGTGTTGAATTGAAGCCCAAAAAGGCAGCGGGTCCACCAGACCCACGAACACTGGCTGGCTGAGTAACAAAAATATGAACACCACACAAGGGTTAAATACTAAATCTGAAACACAATCAAGTCATATTAAGTTGGCACGGCCCAAAATATCAACATTTAAGGTTTTCTTTATTGAAGTATGACCATAGACTGTATAAAGAGTGTGACCCAGTAGCCTATTGCACATGGTTCACATGTAGGTCTAAGATGCAAATTCATATAAATACTTCATATGTACTGTACAGCTACAATCTTGTTTTATTGATTAAAGTGAGAATACAAACCTGGTAAGACCCCTACAGCATCCCAATGCTAACATGTAGTTTGATGAAGAAATATTAATGAGCAAAAATGCCATTTTAAGCATTTTTGATCACCTTAACATTTAGGTATACAATTATCCACATATGAATCACTTTATTTGGTGTTTGTTTTGTGCAGATCCTGTTTGTAATGCTGCTTTGGGATTGTGTAATAATGCTGCTTGTGGCCTCCTGTGTTTTTATGTATATTGCTTTGTTGTTGTCTGCTTTTTAGATTTATTTGCAGGTCTATCATCCTGCCTTATTATCTATTAATGTCCGTGTCATATAACACTGTACACACTGTGAAGACCACTGAGACAAATGTAACATTTGTGATATTGGGTTATATAAATAAACATTGATTGATAATGCTTTTTTTGTCCTTTCACAGTCATATATTTCCAGGGGCCATTCTCACCCAGTTGCTACTTAAAGCAGGAATATAATGGTGACGGCCAAACTAGGTGTTACATACTGTTTATACAAGCAATGCCTCCTGCCAACAATCTAATGGTGTGTAGCAGGGCAGAGACGAGAATAACTCAGAGCTCCTGGCAAACATCAGGCATGAACATAGCAATTTGATTTGGTCTTGAATTTACTGTGCATGCCATAAATGCATGTAGTAGTTTCTGCGTGTTAAATGATAAACAAGCCATATTCCGACCCTTTTTTGCAAATCTATTCAAATGTATTCAAACTTATCAATCCAAGGGCAATAAAAGAGACATATTATTTAAGACCAAAGTGGCAATGAAATTCCTTCAAATATAAAAAAGGCATCTGTGAGGTTAAGGCCCCCTCTAGTGGAGAAAAGAGGGAACTGCTCTTATCTGCTAGAGTTTTGGAAGCTCTGGATTGTTGGGAGATATAACACAGATTGGGATTTGAAAATATTGAACAAGCCCCCCAAAAAAGCTAGACATATGCTTTGTTTCTGCTTATTGCATATGGGACATATTATGCCTGCTAAGCCTGGCTGTTTGAGTGATACAGTCAAAGACACTTCTTGGCTTGGGTGTCTGTAATTATTGGCAGGATATAGTGGTGGGCCTATCTGGATTTGTGTTTTAATTTCTTAGTCGCCTCTAAATGGCGGGGATGAATATTCATTTTTTTTATCTCAAAGGTTTTATCCTTTTGAAGTCTTATCTCCATTGTGAATTTAAAGCTCAAACATTTTATTTCCTGCATTCGGGTGATTTTCTTATTCATAGTGGAATAGACTTAGTTTGTGGAAAGAGAAACTAAATTCAGGGAGCAGCGGACAATTACAATTATATAATGAAATGTAATGCATTATACATAACTATTGTTTTTAAGTATGCATTCTTATGTAAATCTACTTTTCTTGATTAATGTAATGTAGGCTGAGTCAGCAAATATGTAGGCATTATTTATTCTTCCCGCAACTTTTGTTATCTTTTGAAGGTTACACTTTAAAACAGGCATGCAGCACTGATTCAAATTCATGACACATCTATTCAGTTTTAAATAATGGTATTGGAATTCAATACATCCTATTATACATATTGTATTCAAGATCACTGCGTATTGTCAAACATTTCTGCCCATTAAAAACATATCCAAATCAATACATGTTTATTTTATTAGCTTTTCTTTTTAATGTTAAATACCATTTTCTTAATGTCTTTCATTTTTTGTAAAGCACTTTGAATTGCCTTGTGTTGAAAAGTGCTATATAAATAAACTTGCCTTGCCTTGCGTTCTCTCAGAAGTCGTGAATAGAATCACTATTTTGTGGGGAAAAAAAAGTCGTAAATTAATTAAATTGAAGCAATACTAGAATCATTTATTTTTAACCTTATACCAATTGCAGATATGTTGTGTGGTAGTCTGTAGCATAGCAAAAAAATGAAATTATATAAATATTATATACATAGCGAGGGGATGTGTTTTCCCTCTTTTATACTACGTATTTTATTGAATAATATCTCTTGTAGCCTTGCTGGAGAGAGTTCAAAATAAATGTGAAACTGGCCCTTTGCCCCCAGCTTTTAGAAGCAGTTGGAGCAGCTCTGCTCAGGCAGTGAGGCCCGGCCCAGGATTAACCCCCTGGTCTGCATTAGCTCAGTGAGAGCCCATGGATCTTTAGGTATTATCTCCAAAGCAGTAGTTGAAACCCCAGGTTTACTGTCCAAAATGTCAAGAGAAAAGGTTAAATGAAGCTGCTCCTACTTCTTCCAATCTTCCGGACTAAGCCTGATTTCTTGCCGGCACCTTCTAGATTTAGTGGGACTGGCTGGGATCACCACACCTGACTGCATCTCGGCAGGAAACTTAGGAAAAAATGGTTTCAATTTTCCAGTGGGGTTGACAGTTTGTTTTACAAGACATATGACTCCATGGTTCACACAACTGTCCTCTCTGGGCCCAAATCTTAATGTCAGCATATAGGCACAAAATGACTGAATTGTTAAAGGCATTGTTCAGAGGCAACATGCAAGGCCGGTGCAGGCAAAATGAGCTTTTATTCTTAAGGCCCCTTTGAAGACCACTAGCTAATCGTGCTCTTGACACATTTCATTCCACACTTCTATAGTTGGTGTTTAATGTAATTTACACAGAAAAATCCTCAATTCAGCTTTTGAGGGGGACTGAGGAAAATCCTTCATGTCTGCAACTTTAATTGCTTTGTTTTTGATTGATTGATTGATATTGAAATTACTACTAGGTTCATTTAGCAGTTATTTCAGAACCACATGAATGCAACGGTTTAGCATGTCATTTGATAGGAATAAAAGCATGACTGTGCTATATAAAAGGGGAATAAGGTGGTACAGCACTGGAAAACTTGAAAAAAGGATATTGAAAAATCAGTTTGATAAGCAGGGCTTGTGCAAAAAAGTGTCATTTATTTCCAAAAAGATTAAGAAAATAAGGGCAAAACTAACAACCGGGAATAGAAGAAAAGGTATTTTACGTCCTTGGAATGGCTTCCAGGAAAAATAAGAAATCAATTCACTTTCAACATAAAAAGTCTGTATTTTTGTTAACTCCAAATAATAAATCAGTACATCAAACAAACATACTCATGTCACAGACCATTTACCAGATAAACCTAACTCCAATACATACACAAACAAATAAGCCAAGTTAACTCACAAAACATCAATACATCCTGGGGATTGACTGTGAGTGAGTGTGGGGGAGGGGAGAAGTCTTTTTTGTCCTTTGTCACTCAGTTTAGGAGTGTATTTCAGGGGATAAGGATGTGTGAAAGTAAAGTTTTAAAGTTCAGCTTTAAAAGTCCAGAGTGTGTGGTGTGTGTGTGTGTGTGTGTGTGTGTGTGTGTGTGTAGAGTGCTAGAGGAGGAGAAATGATATTGGTGTAGTGATAACCACTTATCTGAGGGTGACAGGCCAGAATAGCTCACTGGATTGCAGGGTTAACTTGGAAGGGGAAAGTTGAATGTTTCCCCAACAGCTCCTGGGTTCAGTGGCAAACACTCCCAAAAAATAGCCTGATTCAGCTGATGAAGTCCTCAAGAATCCACTTTTCTCCTTGTTCGATTCCGACTTCCTCTTGCTTCTTTCTCCTTCTTTCGAATGACATGCTGTCCTCCTTTTAACAGCACACAGGTGCCAATCATTCTCTTGATTGTTTCCTCCAGTTTCTCTCAGGGGTGCTTGATTAGCCACTCCCCTTTTTCTCAGGGAATCTGTAGGAGTGGGTTTACTTTCTCCCTGTCTTGCTGCAATGTTTTTCCGGTTATTACCCGTCCCCTTGTGTGTTATGAAAGTTGATCTGCATGTAAACGGTCTGCAGTCACAAACCCTTAAAGTACACCCTGTAGCGAGTAAAACTCTAACACAGAAAATACCTGTCTGTGCTGCCCCAGAACGCCTCGTTGGACATTTCTCTTTTTCTTCCTGGGTACAGTGACGTGACCATACCCAAATGGACCCATTGGTCCAAATGGACCAATCAGTGGAGCTCCTCACACACACACACTCTCTCAGCGGCAAAACTGTACACTGTAGGTGCGCCGCATTTGGGGGTGCGGGTGCTAGTGGAGCCTCGCAGATGGTGGTGCTGCAGCCCCCTCAGCACCCCCCCCTTCCCGTGTCCATTCGCGATGTCTCGCTGTCTCGCAGACCCCACGCAGCAAGCAGGAAATTAACCCAGCTCACACTGTCCGCTCCTCGCTGCAGCGAGCCGTGCAACGTCCCGCCAACATGACACCCAGACCCCACGCAGCATTCTCATCCTATTGTCATTACTGGTGTCATTTTCTGGTTGCTAACGCCATTGTAACACATAATCACGGATGTTCCGCTGTAACGGTGGTGGACTCATCAGAGCACAGTGGGCTCATAGGGAGGGGGGGGGGGGGGGGCCGAGCTCCAACAAGGCGTGTAGGACAGAGAGTAAATACACATACTATACAGAGATGCTGTATGAGAAACCAATGTGAGTTTGGAACATTGAACAATGTCAATCTATTCTAGTAGACCTCAACAATGGAATTATGATCAGTAGAAATGGCCATGACATGAGACCTTTAACTGGAACATACCAACTGCCCAGGTAAGAATAGGGATGGCTTAATAAAAAGCAAAACCCAAATCACACAGTATAACATACAATGAATACAAGATCTCTAAGCTGCCAACTATGTCTGCCAACCTACCAATGAGCACATTACATTTATAATATATTGTAGTGATTACTTATTAATACATAATCCACTCATGGAACTACAGGTTGGGGGTATTGTTCCGCACGGACACTTATGCTTACTGTACCTCCGGGGTATATACTGTGTCCTCCATCCTTTCTCTTTCTCTTCTCTACTCGGACTGCAAGCCACCAACATGTGCTTTTCTACTCCTCAATAAAGTTACCTTTTGCACCTTCGATGCACCGCCTCCGACTCCCTATCTCTCGGCACTACAATATAATAATATTATAAGTCATTCACTGCAGAATTGTCACATTGTTCTCTTCATGTTGACAGAGCCCAGCCCCTCCCTGCTAAAGACTTAATGAGACACACCTGTTGGCACTTCACTTGATTAAGCAGCTGAGACTGATCCACACAAACATTCAGGCAAAGCCAAAGGAACCCTATAAACCTGTAATACAAACATATCATGTGTAACATACATGTTGGATGTATCAAATACAAATAAATAATTAATCAAGGAGACACAGATACATCGTCTTATTTTGGGAAAAAGGGCCTAATCGGAGGTATTCAGAGTTATTGCAGGAAAGTTATTGTTTCATTACGTTTTAATGTTGTTTTTTAGAAAAAGTTTGTTTATGCTGTAGCCACTTTAGACCAACCACACGTAATTGTTGGCGCAGTTAATTATGCAACTCATTTTTGCACAAATGTAGTACAAGGTCCCTCACCTGTCTTTTTTCAAGTTAGGGGTCCTTGGCAAGAAAATAATTAAGACATTCAAGTTCCCCAAGCCAAGGGAAGGAATGCAACATGAAAAAAGTACAGAGTTGAAGTCAGATTTATTGATATGAATATATACATAGACTAAATACAGAGTGATTTGTCCTACTAAGCATAACTGTGTAAGGCTTAGCAGATACACACATCACACAAAATGATAAATACAAATCTGGATACATATAACAGTGACTGAAAAGCAATTGTGTGTCATCAGACATTTGGTGTGTGTTACTTGCAGTAGCACAACACCCTTGTTATTGCCATTCTTAGTGCTGATGAGGTGTCAACGTAGGGGTCTTCAGTACAGGCCAACAGAGTAAAATCACAGCTGCGGTGCAATTCCTTGTAAAGAAATCCTTCACTGAAACATGGTTAATGGACACATAACATGTTTCAACTTATCCAAGCATTGTCATTATTCTGAAATCAGATGCATTTGCCATTGGATCTCTTCTCTACTGTATGGCTTTTAACCCTTTCTATGGCGCTCATGTCTAATGCAATATACTTATACATGTTATAATCTGCTCAGACATGTATAACTGCTGGTTATAAGCACTCATAAATATGAATAACCCTTTCAAACACATTTTAAGTTGAGGTTTTATGGTCACTTAAGACACTTATGGTCAAGTGTCATTTTTATGTAATTATTATGTTTTCTATCATAATTCTGATAGTTGTAATTCATTTTTGACACCGTTATAATGCATTATAATGTGATGAAAAGTTACATAAAAGTGGATAGATAGCAGTGTTATACATTTTGTATTTCCCAATGTAAAGGCATATAATACATTATAAACTGGTTAGAAGTCACTATAAGTGATAATTGTTTGCTTTACTAAAATATATATACACACATATATATATATATATATATATATATATATATATATATATATATACACATATATAAATATATATAAATTACATCTAAAATGGCAGTGAGTGACCAGCTAAAGAAAGCATCGATACTGCTACTTCACCTTTTAAGTCATTTTACAATGCTTTATAATGGGTAATGGTTATTGGTTCAATGCCTTTTAATATTAATGAGTGCTTATAATTATTTATAACTGCGCATTGCCTTTGCCATCTGTTTGCAGCGCTTGTGCCTGGGCTGCATTCACACTCAATAGACCTGAACAAATGACCCGTCACTAACGTAATGCAGCATGATTGGATGCAAGACGTTGAACCTATACAGCTGTAACTGTGGCACTGCTTCGTCATACAACCAAAATATATGAAAAGAAATAGAAAACTGGCAAAGTTATGAATTTAAATCTCACATCTTAAATGTGATAGCTTTAAGTAGAAACGTTTCCTTTAAAAGGCTATACACTTTTAAAACACGGCGTGTGTACCTTCAAGACACAAAGGTATGTTGTTGTCTACATAAAAGTGATTGATGCATACCCTTTTTCAATTTACTGTAAGCTTTTTTGATTAGACTTTATAAAGTCATCCCTTGTTCCCAACATGACTAGAAATATACTTCATTTATACTTTATTATAGTATTTACAAAAATATACATGTGGTATTCAATTCCACTTGAAAAAGGAGACGCATGTCTGTCAGGCCTCCAGAGAAACTGTTCAACTGGAGAAGAGATTTATAATTAGAAATGGAACTAATAAATGGCATAAATGTATATACACATTTGGTGCAGACTGTACAATACAGTAGAGTTCATTTGAAGATGTCATTACTCACGATGAGACTATCATCAATGTCAAAAGATTGTTCATAGTTTGAGATGAATCTCTTTTTCTTCCCAAAAGTAGAGAAGGTGTTGTAGACATCCAGCTCTCCTCTGGGAGCCAGCTTCAGAGTGCTGTAGTCGGACGTGGAGCCGGGTATGTACACGTTGTGCTGGTAGTCTGCCGCTTCAGAACTCGGAGTGTACTTCGGAGTCCATGAGTAGTGAGGGAGTGTCCCCTCCTGGAGAGATATCTTGCAGTCTGTAAAACATGCGCATAAATTACAATTTGTATCGGGAGATTATTTCTGCAAAGAGCTCCTATTTACATACTCAATTTAAATAAGGTGGTTTTAAAAAAGGCATCTTCTTAATTTCAGTCTTTTTGGCAAAAAAGAAGGAATCTTCTTAAAAGTAATCCTGGTGTTGATGCATTTAAATCCCCCCTGGTATTATCTATTCAGTTTACCATTTTATATTTCAGACTAAATCCTCAGGAACAGACGCAGGGAGAAGCACCCCCCCCCCCCCCCCCTTCCTGTGAATGACAATGAGCCAAAACTGCACCTACCATTCATATGGCTTCCCCAGGTCCAATACTGTGGGGCCACAGAACAGGAAAACCCATGGGCATCGTATTTTTGTTGACGGGTAAGAGTGCCCTCCATATTTGCTGAACTATACCTTGGGAGAAAATAAGAAAGTATAAGTATAGGCATGTGTGTGTGTGTGTGTGTGTGTGTGTGTGTGTGTGTGTGTGTGTGTGTGTGTGTGTGTGTGTGTGTGTGTGTGTGTGTGTGTGTGTGTGTGTGTGTGTGTGTGTGTGTGTGCATGTGTGTGTGTGTGTGGGCATGTGTGTGTACTGGCTCGACTAATGCATTCACCTCTTGTATGCCAAGTTGCGTTGGTTCTTGGTCAAGGTCCAGTCGTTGGTAATACTTGCATACTTAAGCTGGAGAGTTGGAACACAAACAACAATTAGTGATCAGCTCAAGAAGAACAAGAGCACTGCGTTATTGTCCAGATGCAGTCATGTAGATATTGGCAAGGTAAAAGTGTCAGATAGATAAGATAAAATGATCAGAGATATTTAATTGTAATAACAGTTATCATATGTGTGCCCGCAAATGGAATAGTATTCCCATGACTGAAATTATTGTCTGGGTTCACAAGCCAAAATCTGGCTTTTTAATAATCAATCTGGTATGCAGTTTTTCTTTATAAATCATTATATTTTATGGAAAAGAACATTGGCGTCTTCAGATAAAAAAAGAGTACTGGCGTTTTTCCAATGTTTTAAAACTCCTGACTTTGACTATTGAAAAGAAAGTGGGTTTTTTGAAGTGATCTAAATATATCAATGTGTTATTGTGGATACAAAGTATATGTCCAAACCAGGTTTTAAGACTTTAGACCAATCACAACACATGTTGTGGCATTTTCCATTCCATTATAAATAAAGTTTTTGGGTGCAAATGCGTTTAGTCCATAGAAGGAAATTCTCAATTCATGTTTTTGTGAAATAAAAACTTGAAAACTTGAATTTCCTCTTTTATAAGACCATTAAGCAAATTAGACTATCACACTACATCTGCACATTACATTAAAAGCTCTCCGGTGCAACATTTTAATGAGGGGAGATGGTGCCACATCTCCTAAAAATAGCTAAATGATTTGGTTACTAATCTGCTTAATGTGAGGATAAATATGAGTGGTTGGTTACACTGAGGTGAGCACAAACACAGCAGCAGTCATATCTGGGATACAAATGTACAATTACATTACCCATGCAACACCTTTTTAGTTTGCAACACAAACATTGACACTGTAACCTTCCCAGATTGCATAGTGTATGGTCTCAACATGTGTTGGTTGAAACTACTCTGTCCAACATGCAGAATGTTAACAAACTGTGGTTGAAGACGTTTTTAATATAATTGAATTAATACATTTTACATTCACAGATTAAATAGCGTTTAACAGTTTAACACCCCTTTTACAAAACCATTTTTGAAATATATTTGAATTAAAAAAAGATTGGCTTCGAGCGTCAGGGGCAAATGCATGTTGACATTTGCCCCTGACTCAACCTTTCTGTCATTTCTAATTCATGTGAGACAACAGGATGAGTAAGTGGATAACGTTTTGGGAAAAGTATACTTATTAAAGTGAAGGATAAGAGAAACAACTCCTCTGTTATTTGGATTTTTACGCGTCGGTATATGTCAGTTTATTACCTCGTTTGGGGACGCTGCTCTGTTGTTGGCCAGCTCATTACGGTCCACTGCGCTCCAGCCAGAGGTGAGGTAATCCGTGCTCTTGGCGTTATTCTGCTGAACTGACATCACCGGGCTATAGGGCTTCAGGAACATGAAGTCACTTTTGGACGACTCCGGAGTCAGACACATTTTATAGCAGTAGACCTGAGGGAGAGCTCCGTTGCCGTTTGCCTCTACGCACCCGGGCGCTCCTGCGGGCATCCGAACATTCAGATTGGACTTTTTGAACACATCTTCCGTGGTGGAGGATTCTGAGCTGGTGCAGCAGCAGCAGCAGCTGATGGAGGGGAAGCTTGACTCCCTGCTGGACGCTCTGCCCTTCAGCCTGCGCACTGAAACCAGGACGATGATAGCCACCAGAAATGTGAAGGAGATTGCGCCCAGAGACACGATTAAGTACAGGCTGAAGTTAGGGCTGTGATGCGGGCTTAGTGACAGGTCACCCAAATCGGGCTGTGAATCTGGCAGGCTGTCAACCACTGACAGGATGATGGAAACAGTGGCCGAGAGGGGCGGCTGACCATTGTCCTTCACGAGAATGACCAATCTGTGGCTCGAGGGGTCTTTCTCCACCAACTGGCGAATTGTCCTGATCTCGCCTGTGTACAGAGCCACGCTGAACAAGCTCGGGTCTGTTGCTTGGAGCATCTGGTAAAAGAGACGCGAGTTTTGACCCTCGTCTGCGTCCACCGCGCTGATTTTGGAGACAAGGTAACCTGCGTCAGCTGACTTGGGCACTGCTGCTGTTGGCGCGGAACTGTTTTGCACAATCGGTGACACAATCACAGGTGCATTGTCGTTTTGGTCCAGTATAAAGATGTTCACTGTCACGTTGTTGCTCAGAGGGGGGAACCCTGCGTCCTGAGCTTGAATTGTGATCTGAAAGTTTTTAAGTTGTTCGTGGTCAAAGGATCGCAGTGCGTAAATGTTCCCGTTGTCCGAGTTGATGGACACGTAGGTGGACACGGGCATTCCCCGTATGTCCCCCTCCAGGATAGAGTAGGAGAGGTACGCGTTTTGGCCAGAATCTGGATCCAGTGCAGTCACCGAGCATATGGATGCACCCGGCGCGTTATTCTCAGTCAGATACACAGTGTATGACGGCTGTTTGAAGAGAGGCGCGTTATCATTCACATCAGACACTTGGACAAGGATAGTTTTCCTGGTGAATAAAGGAGGGGAGCCCATGTCTCGCGCTGTTAGTGTGATGTTATACTCAGCCATCGCCTCTCTGTCCAGAAAATCAGAAGTTACTAATGTGTAGTAGTTCTTAAAGGAGGAGTGGAGCTGGAATGGCACGTGATGTGGGATCTCACAGTCCACATTCCCGTTTTCACCTGAGTCTTTATCCATCACGCTGATGACAGCTATCACAGTCCCCGGGGGGGCGTCCTCCTGCACAGGTGTGGACACTGATGTTAAGATCACTTCCGGGAGGTTGTCATTTTTATCCAAAACGTTCACCAGCACTTTACAGTGCACTGCCACAGCGGAGGGGCCTTTATCTTTAGCCTGAACATAGATTTCATGCATCCTGGCCTTTTCATAGTCTATCACTCCTTTCACTTTGATTTCCCCCGTGCGCGAGTCCACGCTGAAGAGCTGGCGCACCTTGATGGGCGCATGGCCACTGAACGAGTAGGTGATGTCAGCGTTGGGACCCTCATCTAAATCTGACGCGTTGAGTTTTATGACTACGGTGCCTTTAGGTGCGTTTTCCGCCAGCCTCACTCTGTAAAAGGACTGGTCAAACACAGGCGCGTTATCGTTTGCATCCAACACGGTGATATCAATTTGCGCAGTGCCAGATCTCTCCGGCGTGCCTCCATCCACCGCCGTCAGGACCATCTGATGCGCACTTTGCTGCTCTCTGTCCAGCGGGCTCTGCAGGACGAGCTCCGCAAATTTGCTGCCATCACTGCGCGTCTGTATATCCAAAAGGAAATGCTCGTTGACACTCAGCAAATATGTGCGCAGGGAGTTGGATCCCACGTCTAAGTCCTGTGCGCTCTCAAGTGGGAAACGGGATCCTGGCGTAGCAGACTCTGAGATGTCCAGATTAAACTCGGTCCATGGGAAACTAGGGGAGTTGTCGTTCACATCCACAATCTCCATCTCCACCCTGTACAGCTCCAGGGGGGTTTCAATGACCACCTGCAAGTGGAAAGAACAGGACAAACTCTGCTCGCAGAGTTCCTCGCGGTCAATTCTCTCATTGACGAATAAAACTCCATTTTCCAAATTCACCTCCACATATTGCTTCTTGGAACCGGAGACTATCCGGAATCTGCGCGCAGAGAGCCTGTCCAAATCCAAGCCCAGGTCCTCTGCGATGTTGCCAACAAAAGCTCCATGCTCCAGTTCCTCAGGGATGGAGTAGCGAATCTGTCCCCGGACTGCATCCAAGAAACAAGTGCACAACGCAAATAGGCAAACTGTATGCCATCTCCAAAACAGTATTTTCTTTGCCCCTTGTGTGTCCATCTGGATGAAACAATGCACCTTACACTAAGAACTGCTTACAGGATGATTCAGGCAGAATTGTGCAAAATAGAGTCTGGTAAAAACTTGACATTGGTGGAACAGCGACTGTCTGCCTGAGAGAAAAGAGAGGAGAGAAAGGGGGGCGTGCAAGGGCTAGCCTATCTCTCCCAGATTAGTGCGCGTTTCGTGTGTCTCTGTGTGTGTGCGTGTTTATTATTGGCCCTACTGTTCCAATAGAAGGGAACCGACATCTGCTGGGATAATCTTTCCTGCCTATAGCCCGGTCGAATCCATGTCCCAGTCTCGGCTCTGACCGCGGGTCAAACGCACTTGATTCTATTTCTTACAGGAGTGTTTCATCATTTCTCAACTGGGGTTCAGCATAATCGGACATAAACACATCATATTCATGACTTATAATTAAAGTTATTTAAATTAATCAGTTTATTTGAAATGTTTCACTAATTGAGGTATCATTAGCACAGGATAAAGAACAATTCATACATTGTCCTATGGGATATGGGATAAAAGGATTTTTTTGGAAACCTTTCAATCAACTCATATTCTGATATAAACAATCTTATTCACTTTAAATTGATTTAAAAAAATGACACTTTTAATTCAACTTAATTAAATGAATCAGTTTATTTGAAATGTTTCACTAATTGAGGTATTATTGTTACAGCACAGGATAGGGAACATGTCATAAACTGTCCTTTTAGAGATTTGTAATTAAAGGACTTTTTTAGAAACCTTTCAATCAACTTTTTAGCATCTGTTTCTGTGGAAGGTGTGAACATCCTTTAATATTTGTTTATGTTATTAGAGGAAATGGTAATATCAGTGGAACCTTAATCAAATCAGTGTAACAGAGAGGATGCAGCAGCTTAAAGCAGCTTTAAAGGTCCTGCTAAATTAAAAAGAGAATGATAGCAATCCTTTAGAAAAACACAGGGACTGCATTGCAGCATTTCCTATAAAAAAAGAGAAGTGCATATTTTATTATAGAAGCAGTAACTTTAAATGTAAAAGACTATAAGTATTAAGAGGGCTGTTACTGACTCTATGTATAGCACGGGTATGAAGCGTTCAAATTGTGAAATTGTCCTCAGGAGGCAGCTCAAACTCCCAGACATCATCACTGCCCTGGCAAGGATTGCTCATGTTTAAAACAGATTGTTCATCATATTTCAGCACATAAATACTCAAATGGAGTATCTGTTTACCATCCACCTCAATGCGTGCTCCAACCGTTGGCTCTGAAAAAAAGAAACCCAGTTTCCCCTGGTTAAAAGCTGAAAACACAATCTGTCTGCTGGAATGAAGCCGCAGCAGATGGTGAGGTTTTCCACGGGCTCATGCTCTTTTTAATTAATGGAATGGAGATTAGAGGGCATTTTCCCTGGATCATTAGTGAACAGAGGAATTAAGACATTTTGTGAGGAATAATCCCAAGGCTATCCATGTGATGCACATGTGGTTTTCTCTCAGTGGTCATACTGACCTGCTTTTCACGGCCCTGAGTGCATGGCATCACTTACGCACTGCAGAAACTAAGTAGCTGGGATAAGGGGACGCAACCACCACATTTAGGGATCAAACATACAAAAGAGATTATCTCTCTGTCACTCGTCCCCCTCTCCCTCTCTTGCACACATACACACATTGACAACCCCCCATCTATGTCTCTCTCCCTCCCTCATCCTCTCACTCAAGGGCAAAAGTAGAATATCAATCCCTTTGTCTTTAACTACTTTCCACTTTTAAAACTGAAGGATTAGAGTAGGTTAGCCTATATTCTGCAGCTTTTAACACTTAAGCGGTTTTAGTTATGTTTCCGCCCTAATGGTAGCATGTCTGACGTCTGACATGTTCTGAGTGCTCCTAATTATTTTTGCGTTTTATTTAACCTCTCGTGAAACACTGCAGATGCTCTGCACCACCTGGTATGGAGAGCCGACAGCAAACTGACAGCGATGACTTCTCACATGATTGACTGCTGCGTTAATGAGAGAAATTCTAGTACTCTATTTTGTGCTGCCATATAAAAACGGCTTGTATGTGTGCTAGATAAAGGGGAGACACCCCAGGTAAACAAGGTGACAATCTAGGCCTATTCATATCATCATAAAACCCCCATTCCCTTACATCAAGGCAATATGTGCTCGTTTGCATACATTTCAAGAACATAAATCTACGCTGGCCAACAGGGGCAAATGTGTTACAATGCCTCAAAACAATTTCATTAGGAGGAAAGTGCTGCAGTTTAAAAAACAGTTCAAATAGAAAAACACAAATGTGCAAAAACACACGAAAGAAGCTCGAAAAACAACGGAAACAGGGACACTAAAAGGGGATGCACACAGCCGGGACCTGATATCACGTTGGCCAACTGTCACTTTCATGGAAACCTACCTAAATGTGCGTTTTATTGGGTTATTTAAAACATGTGATCACATGATACAGCATTGCATACCTGCGATAGGCTAGATAACTAACATAGGTAACACTCATTTGAAATATACTGACAACATTTACAATTATGAAACAGTGACAGTTGGCCAACTTTATAATCCCTGAACGTCAACAAGCACTCAGTCCCAGCTGTGTGCATCACTTTATAGTGTCCCCGTTACAGTTGTGTTTTGAGCTTCTTGCAGCGTTATGTGTTTGCAGCGGTTCGTTTATGCAGCGCTTTCAGAAAACGAAGCAAATGTTGCGTGAAGTTGTTGAATGTTTTCTAAATAATGCACAAGCATTGCCAAGTAGGTGAAGATGTTCTTCATTTGCATGTTTTTTGGCCCATAAATGTTTTCATATTTGCATCGTTTTGGAAAGTGCAGCACATTTTTGCACCAAGGTTAACAATTCTCCTTTCATGTTGTCAACATTTAAGAGTCAAAGGTCATTCCAGAAGGAATTTTGCATTTCTCTTTTGTCCATAAATCATAAAAAAGCCAAAGGAAATTGTCCTTTTGCCACCATCTGTTTGATAAAATGACACACAAATGAGGCTATGAATGGTAGATACATACACACACCCCTTTGTAAAAGTCTTCAGAACATAGATATTAATTAAACTTAGATGTTTTATATGCTAGTGCGACTGAAATGGAGATATGTGTATAAGAAGAAAAAGCTTATTTTACGACAACTGCCTTTAAAGACACTACTGGTGATTATGGTGAACATTTAACACAAAGATGAAACTTCCCCATACAGTTGATTACTTACTTTAAGGTCATTCTAGTTTTCTGCAATTGTTTGTTTAAACATGTATATGCATATACATTATCTTTCTGATACAACCAACAGCAACGGCTTGATGTCCTTCTAATATTTGAAATATACAAACAACATGCCTGCTTTTCTTTCTTTTGAGTATTGGAATCATCCTCTGCCAACACACCCAATGGTTAAGGTCTTACTGAGTTCAAATGGTGGGAGTGGACTTTTGGAATGTAAAGAAAAAGAAGCAAAAGAAATGACTTTGATATATTAGCATCTCTGCAGTATGGACCACATATTTCAAAAAGCTATACTCAGGTTATTGATTGGAAGAGAATACACCACGTAATTACAATCAGCAATTGATACAGTACAAAATGATACACATTATCTGTCAACCAAGAAATGCTGTCAGCTGAGGATGTTCCCAAGCCCAATATGCCTTCTGTGCAACCAATGACTATTGGTACAAATGTACACATATTTTTGGAATGCTCTGCATTTAAACAGGAGACAAGTGATTGAAATATTATCTGAGATCATTGGAGTTCAGATACCATCCAAACATTGATTGCTGAACAAGGTTTTTTCTCTAAATGCATAAAACAATCAGAAAAGGGGGCTTTTTGCTGGCTTAACTGCAAACAAAAATAATCCTCTTAACACGTTGGAAACCCAAATCAATGGATATCTTCCTTTTATGACATACTCATTTCAGAACTGTCAATATCATCTGTAAACAATCTATGGGCAATCAATATTTGATAACAAGTGGGTCACAAAAAAAATATGCATACAAGACATTATTTAATGTTAACTTTTAGTTGATTTTGGAGAAAAAAATGCAAAGTTAGGAAAATAAACACAGACATTTATATTGTAGGTGCTTCTCTCCCACTAGTCTGAAAGGAGACATGTTATGGAAGCATAATAGCCCAAAATGGACCAGCGCATGAAAAACAAGTGTCTCACAAATGACAGACACGCTAAATGGAGAGGTTGCTAGATTAACACAGGGAACTGTGACACAGGCCGAAAAGTGCTAACGCGCTACAACGTTGCAAAACATTTCCATTATGAGAAATACGCTTCAGTTTAAAAAACGATGTAATATGACTTGATCGCTTTAAACTCCGCACACTGAGCTCTGATTGGTCAGCAGGCAGTGCTTTCACTGAGTTGAGCTCTTAGCCTGCAACCTAACCTGGTCCCGACCAGGTTAGCCGCTAAGCATAAGTTACCATGGAGATCTAGCCTGCTAAAAAGAGAACCAGCTTCGTAGGACCGGAAAGCCGGAGTTTTCCCTGAATTTAGCCGGCTAAGCGAAAATCCTGCTTCGTAGTATACCCCCCTGAGCACTTGTTGACATTAGGGGATTACAAGGTTCCTTCGTTTGTGAATGTTTTTCAAATGCGTAGCATGTGATGTGGAGTTGGTGAAGATATTTCTCCCATTTGCATGTGTTTTGGCGTATTCGTGTTTTTAGACTTGCATTGTTTTTGAAAGTGCCGCGCATTTCTCCTAATGGACGTGTTTTGGGTTGTAGCGCGTTTGTACCTGGAGGCTACCACAGGAAACAGTATAGACAAGTTTACACACGGTATGAATTTGAACAGTCTGGTTAATATTTTACAATTTGTGTTGGCCTAAAATAAATGGATGGTTTGATTTGAACAAGCACACCCATTAGAACAAATATCATTGTAAGGAAAAAAGGATTCTGGCTGCACTCAGGCTAGTTCTAATATCATCATAGATTATCATAAAAATAAATTAAGAATGAAAGAGTCTGCAAAAATCCATTTGGATATTAACTCATGCGCATGGTTGGTTGTGTTCATTATTACATTCTCTGTTATCACAAAAAACTGCTGTTCTCTTTTCCCTCAGAGTGCAGACAAATCAGTTCTTTGTACTCATTTGATGTATTTTTTATAATTATCATCATATCCATATAGTCTGCACAGGTTTTATATCCAACGTGAAACTAAGATAGTGCCTGTAAAGTTTTATGTGAATATCTTTCATGCCTCCTATAAATGTAGCCGGCTTTTCCTGAGTTATTAAAGTAGGCTCGCTGTTTTTGCTGAAACAGGGCATGGATGTCAGATAAAGCGGGACAGCTGAGAGCTTAGTTGTTATTGGAGTTGTCACACGGTAACCTCTTGACACTGATAGTTGGCTCAGAAAGCCTCCATGGAATCATCTCTGTATTCTTGTTTAGCGACTCACAGCCACAGGGAGAGTGAAAAGCAGAGGCAGTGAAAATAACCTGCGTCTATCTCATTTTCCCCACTTACGAATTGATGTGTGCATGAGACAACCACCAGCTCACTTGACAGTTACATTATGAGATTTTTTTTGGCATAGCATCAACAGTCATAACTGCAGAAGGAAGCTGAGAGTAAGATAATGGAAATATCTTGTTTTCTCTTAGCATTTTAGATTTCCCCATTCTCAACTGATAGCAAACTTCATGTCCTCTAAAACGTCAAACTTTGTAAACTTAACTTTCACCCCCCCCACCTTAGCATAGACCCTTGTTGTACTTTTCAAGGGGGAAGGGGATATTTAGGGGTAGATACAAAGCATATTCCACATGGAAGTGGTCTACCTCATCTGAAAGCTGGGAACCAAAAGATTAAATTGAGATGTAACTCGGCACTAAGTGAATTTGCTCTGTAATAAACATTGGGTGGCGCCTTTTTCGATGTTCACAATTTAGAGTGTTTAGGACATTATGATGGATATGAAGTATATGATGGCCATCCCCATGCTTTATTATGTATCCCTCGTTACAGACTTGGTGCAATATTTAACAATTTCTGAACACAGATTTGATTAAAAATTCTAAAATATAACATTTGGAACTTGAGGAACAGAAAAATCCCTGCTGCAACTGGAATCTATTTAGAATGTAATCTTTCAATTGGATGGCTACCATTTCTGTTATGGAAACTGCTCAGAAAACTAATTTTTGTCAATGTGGCTAGGAAATAAGATAAGATAAGAGGTAAGATAAGAGGTACTTTATTGATCTCAAATTCGGAAACAAAAGCAAGGCAGAAATTAAAGAGTTGAAATAAACGATTCTAGAATTTAAACATCTCAAAATACAATTAAAACAGCATTACATAGTAGAAAATATACAGTAAACTGTGAAAATAAAAACAAAATGTATGTGTCCTATGAATAACCTCAGTCTTTATTTTGTGGTTCTTGAGTTTCATAAGGCTGTGAGGTCAGTTTGTTTTATACATTGAGGTCAAGTTTGAAAGAAAGTGTCTTATACTAGGACTAACATCGCAAATGAAAACAGCTGGGAGTCTCAGCTTTCCATTCATAGAATTTAGGCCATTGCTGTTTAGGGACTTTTAGACTATGTGAAAAAAAAACACATTAATGCATGTGCTACTGGTACCAACGTTGGTACCACAGCAATAAAAAAGACATATGTAGAATACAGATAAAGTTAAGTAGCAACGAAAGAAAGAGCTTTCAGTTTGACAGCCAGATTGTGTCTTTTTCAAATACCCTCCAAATACACATAACACAACATCACATGAGTGTCAATTTCTGTATCACTCCATCATTTGTAGCTTAAGTGCAAAAATATCCATACACATTTTAGCAACATTAATTACAATATCAACATTTTAAAATAACAAGTACAGTTCTGTAAAATCAAACAGTAATATTATCCAGCACTTAACACTATTCCAATTTTCTTAAGCCATTAACAGATGTAAGAGCCAAAATAAAAACCGTAAAGTTATTAAACCTAAAACCTGTAAGTCCCAACTCAGGTAAAAAAAACACAATCCTTGCAGCCAATAACGTGCCTGCAAGACTTTACCCAGGTTAAATAAATAGGCCTACTCATTGATAGTCAAACATGCGGTATCTGATAAAAGCCGATAGTGTATTTTCAAAGTTTCTAAAGTTAGACGAAAACGATTATTAAAATACAGGGAATGTACACCAGCTTACATTGATCATTTTACCAACTACTAACCTGTAAAACACAGATTAGGTGCAGCAGCAATGAAGAAACGAGGGGTGGACGGAAGTTTCCACCCTGAGACAATCCGGGGCGCAACGGCTACCATGTCAAAAGTTTCACTCGGGTGCTGCCTACATTTATAATTTTTCTTCACAACACAAATGAAATGTAAACTGATATGACTGTCACCTATGTTAATAGGGATAATGTTAATCTATACTCCACTAAATGACTGTTGTAGGTATTTCCAACCCAGTCTCACAAAAAAACGTGTAATAACTACGTTGGTCCACAACTTGGGATGTAGTGTTTCTACAAAAACGCCTCTGAAATTGTAAGATCCCTACGTTTTTTTTCACCATTCATTTCCAATGGCTGGCGTCTATGTCACGTGATCTTCAAATTTCTCCCAGCAGAAAAAAAAAACATGGCCGACATTCGTTTTATTCTCGGTATGGTGCAAAATGCGAGAGCGTGTAAAACCTGATGTGAGCACTTGCAGAACAAAAATCTGAGCTTGTGTGGCTACATTTACACTTGTATAAAATATCCACGTAACTGTGAACCAAATTTACACTTGTATAAAATATCCACCTAACTGTGAACCAAATGTACACTTGTAAAAAATATCCACGTAACTGTGAACCAAATTTGAAGTCACAGAAGAAGAAAAAAAAGTTTTGTAGCTTGTAGAAAAAAAATGAACTTAATGATGAAATGTTCACTTGCAGAAAATACATATTTTTTAATAATATATTTTCCATTACAACTGCAACTTGGTTATTACCACCTCTCAAATCAGTCATTACAACTTCACGAATCTGCTCTGTGGCAGTATAAATCGACGAATCTGCGGTCTTGACTTTTGCTACACTTCTTGCGATAAATGTGTCGCAAAAGTAATTTTCACCTGTAGATGTGGGGGGAGAGAGGGGGGTTTGAGCGAAGGGGCGGAGCTATCAGAACGACGAGGCTCGGGTCAGTCACAGTCACAGCCACAGTCAGGTCGAACCGGATGACTGCGGCCGCTAACGGTTTGTGTCGCTACCGTCTATGGTCGCTACCACTCCGCTGACATGGCGCGTCAATCAACGTTAAGTTTTGCCCATTACTTGCCCAGTATTACTTTGAATATTATTATTGTGATTGAGGATTAAATCCGCTTTGAAGACCACCGTTTTATATCGTGCAGTTTAGCGGCAAAATAACGTCAGTTAGCCAGCTAACGCTAGCTTTGTTGAGTTTATGCTAGCTAAACAAGTAGTGGTTGTAGTCTACAGCAGTAATTAATATATTATAGCCTACTGATTTAGCACTAACGGTTGATAACCGTTTATGAAAATAAAACCAATTCAACTGTGCTGAAATAATGACAAGTTTTATAATTGTCTTGGGCTCCTGCTGTGTTTTTAAAGCCTTTGTAAATTATCCATGCTATTTTCTATTTAGCTAACGTCGAAGTAGTGTATGTGAAATCAACCTCACAATAAGATGTGTGTATATTACAATTATTAATGTCATATTTCAAGATGATTACTTAGATATTACAATATGGTTGGTTGAGCTGGAGTTCATTATTGAGCTTACACGTTAACGTCACAGTCATCTGAAGAACGAACCCAAACCTTGTTGTTTTTATTAATTGTATTACCAAATGGGTATCAAATAAACAGTAAGCATTGGTAACACAACTTCCAAAATTACAGTAAAATAAAAAGGACCCTGACTCGGACAATACACAATCCAACATGTTCAACAGAAGAGAATACGTTATATTGTTTGTACACATGGTACTTTACATATATATATATATATATGTTTGTTTAAGGTGTCCAGGTGATGCAGACAGGCTGGACCAGAGAGTGAGAGACAGAACTGGACTCCTCACAGCAGTGAACTTCAGCACAGGTACAAATACTCTTTTTTCATACTGTACAAAGAATCAAGAAAGATATTGGTTTAAATAAATGAAGTATTGACTTTAATACACTGATATACATTCCATTAAACAATACTAAATACTAGATCACCTACACATCAGTTAAGTTGAGGGTTTTTTCCATGCAAAATGTTACATTTAGATGTTAACAAGCAATATGACTTTGTCAGCTTTCTAATTTAATGTATTGAAGGCAAAGCTATTTAACACATAGTGAGAACTGCTACTATTTATCTCAATATTGTCTGTAAAAACGTGGTAAAAGTTATTCTTTCAGTGAGACAACAGAGCAAGCTTCTACAGTTGCACTACGTTTTGATAACAGTTAAATTTGATAATAAAATATATTTCAATGTTGATGAATTTCATACTGTTCATTCATAATCTGATTACAATTCAAACATAATTATATCAACAGCCCCTAAACACACAAACACACCTCTTTCATAAATAACACACTTGTTCTGCAATAATATGTTTTATGTTTCCTGTCATTTTTGTTAGGAAAGGACATGCCTGAAAGACACGACTCAGCATCTCCTCTTTCTCTGAGGGTCAAAAAGAACATCCAAGAGGAAAATTAAAAGCTGATGTTATGAGATTTTAAGACCATGAGGACATTCACTAAGAAACTACTTTTATTATGAAAACAAAGATCTGCACACCGAATATTTTTGTAGTCTATCAGGACCATCATTTGTTTGTGACGCTGCCTGCACCTCAGAGAAGGGGTGGTTATAGTCAGGCTTATAAAGTGTGGCCAAAAACATAGTCAGCTGATGAGATGCATCTATTTCCACATCTACACTCCATCAGCTGATTATTTCTATTTGCCTCACTTTATGAGCTTCACAACACTTGTGCCTTGTACCGCAGAGTTTGCAACGTCACAAATAAATGGGGCCAATCTTCAGTCAGATGTGAATGTGTAATCTAACATTTTCAGTAAGAATAATGGACAAAAGGAGTGCAAATACAATTTATTGAAATGTGAACCAAAAGTTAATCAAACATGTTTTAAATAAAAAGCACATATGGAGAGAAGGTGTAAACCTATTAAATGTATAAGTAAACACATTTAGTTAAATAACGTGACAGACTAGACCTGTGCAGTTGGTATCAGCTTTGCCCAGCATGGGCTCCTCCATCAGGCCTGGTCCTCCTCGCTGAGGAAAGACTCTCAGTCCTCTCCAAACCAACAGACATGACGTCCATCACACGGAGGTTTCTCCCTGAAGTCTCTGCAGCTCTCTGGACATCACGCTGTCTCAATCCGTCCACACTGAATATGAGAGGGGGAAAATGAAAATAATAAATGCTTAGACAATAAGAAATATAAAGTTGACAGTTGAGTTGCTCAGTTTTTTTAGATTGTCAATACTATTACTGTATAACTAATATCCCAGGTTAAGAGGCACCTTCAAATAAAGATTGGTCTTTAAATACATTTTGTCTCTTGAATTGATTGTCTAAAGTCAAGGATCTAGAACTGGTACTTGTAGTTTTAATTATACAGTCTGGTTATTATGCTGTTTGGAGGAGGCATCACAGGTAAGAGTACTAACTAGCTACCATCACATGTACCTTAGCTTGACTTAAATGTATTAAACGTATAATTAAGTGATGGCAAAATATAAATAACTAATGTCATCCAAACATTAATATTTGCTTGATTCCAGAGTTGAATTTAGCACAATTGCATACAAATGTCACGGGATTTTAAGATTCTGAAGTCTTCGTTGTTGTTGTATTTGCTGTAAAGTGTCTCTACTGTAGGCTATTTTTATTATATGTACAGCACTTTGGCTCGACCAAAAATCGTTTATAAATGTGCTATATAAATAAAACTTGATTTGATTTGATTCGTTCTAAATAGAAAATAGCATGGATAATTTACAAAGGCTTTAAAAACACAGCAGGAGCCCAAGACAATTATAAAACTTGTCATTATTTCAGTACAGTTCAATTGGTTTTATTTTCATAAACGGTTATCAACCGTTAGTGCCAAAGCAGTAGGCTATAATATATTAATTACTGCTGTAGACTACAACCACTACTTGTTTAGCTAGCATAAACTCAACAAAGCTAGCGTTAGCTGGCTAACTGACATTATTTTGCCGCTAAACTGCACGATATAAAACGGTGGTCTTCAAAGCGGATTTAATCCTCAATCACAATAATAATATTCAAAGTAATACTGGGCAAGTAATGGGCAAAACTGGTAGCGACACGAACCGTTAGCCTGACCCGAGCCTCGTCGTTCTGATAGCTCCGCCCCTTCGCTCCAACCCCCCTCCCTCCCCCACATCTACAGGCGAAAATTACTTTTGCGACACATTTATCGCAAGAAGTGTAGCAAAAGTCAAGACCGCAGATTCGTCGATTTATACTGCCACAGAGCAGATTCGTCAAGTTGTAATGACTGATTTGAGAGGTTGTAATAACCAAGTTGCAGTTGTAATGGAAAATATATTTAAAAAATATGCATTTTTCTGCAAGTGAACATTTGATCACTAAGTTAATTTTTTTTCTACAAGCTACAACACTTTTTTTTTCTTCTGTGACTTCAAATTTGGTTCACAGTTACGTGGATATTTTTATACAAGTGTGAATTTGGTTTACAGCTACGTGGATATTTTATTCAAGTGTAAATTTGGTTCGCAGTTACGTGGATATTTTATACAAGTGTAAATGTATGTACACAAATTCAGATTTATTTTCTGCAAGTGCTCACATCAGGTTTTACACGCTCTCGCATTTTGCACCATATCTACCTTCATAAGTTTGGCCATTAAAATGCGTTTTGATGTCATTTGATGCAATAAATATGAGTTGTTATTTCAGATTACTGTATGTGTGCAGTGGATGTACATGATCTTTAGTTTGCTAGTTATTACGAAGATTACTTCAGGAAATTGTGTCCATACAACGTTTTCATTGTCACTAAAGTGGTTGCTAGGGACGCTGCTATTGATATTATTTCTGTTATGTTCTGTAACTGTAACTTCCCCGTCAATTTATAGTGTTGGTCCACACAGCGCAAACCTATTAACAAAATCCGCATCTAAAATTGTGGCATAGATCTACGTTATTTCCCCCTGTGCAATTCTCCATTTACTCAACAATAACACATAATTATCCTTGTGTTCATGTATTTGTTCGATTAATAAACACAAGTTGGAGTCCGTCAGGACCGAGGTTCGGAGCAGCTCATTTGCTTTAGAGAATATTACACCCGGAAGTAAGTATTCTCTCCGCTTCGCTTGACAAACCCCGTGATAGTCCTCAAGCTCTGTGATTGGATGTTTGAGTGTGCTCCGAGGGTTACGCCGAGCGTCGAACAGCACTTGAAATGGGATGGAACAACGGCAGACTGTCCAAAACTGGATTTGAACGGGTCCACCCCGTCCCTCCCTCCCACACCCCGTCCCCAGAACTACACATGCTGGCTATTGTGTTTCGCAACATGTTCTATGGCACGTCTCTGCTGGGAATTGTAGTTTTAAAAGACGTTTTCGTATTTCCCATAATAATAAGTTGCCAGTATTAAACTGTGTACATCCCTGGAGGTTTAGGGGATAGGAAACACTCAAATTTAAAACATATCATTAATAAATGGGTGAAAATGGCTTGTGCCCATAATGGGCAGCATTAATATATACCCACATGCCAGCTAAGGTCAGAAGAGCTTTATTTAACAGCTGGTCTTATGTCTGTGACCCCTCCTGTTGTTAATTGATAAGCCTGAAACATGCACTTGTCAAGGTTCAGAGGCACATTTTGCAAATATGGCAGTAGCCATCGATCATCTTAAGATAATATGTGACCCGCTCTATCGAAATCAGTCGGAAGTCGCAACGGCTCATTTCAAAATAAACGTGGATTTGCGTAAAAAACTATTTTTTCGGGGTTCGGGTGTTTTGTTTGATTTTAAATAAACAAAGTCTTGGCTTTCAGAATATGAAACTTTTATTTCCAAAATCACACGATAAGGGATGAAGACAGGCACCTCTCACTCGTAATCTGCTCTTCCGCAGCGCCGCCCCCCCTCCCTCCGGCTGACATTATGAATGTACGCATATAGTAATCATAAATAACACGGCAGGGTCCGTTACAGTTTGTTTTCATCTGATTTCAATTAAACAAAGTCTTGGCTTTCAGAATATTAAACTTGTTTCGGCAAATTCAGATGATAAATACAACTTTGAAGCTTGTAACGGCATAATTACAAGCGGAGAACAGAGTAACTTAACGTCACAGCAGGCATAACAACAGCCGGTGTTTCTCGTGAGGGTTTTCCCCGGGAAACAAACACAATACACACAAACGCAAAATTACACAAACACACACACGTATACACGTACACACACTCGCGAGCTTCCCCCAGACCAGTAATCCAAACGAAAATATATTCCCTCCGTATTATTTTGATAATTTGCTCCGCTAATAATCAATCAGATCGATGGATTCCAGAGAAGAGGAAACTCTGAAGGCCTTTTTCTCAAAATGATGACTCGGTGACAGTCATTATATAATGTGACATATTTCGCTTAATATTTGGAGTACATAAACAGTCCTGATATCAATAGAAAGCTAGGAATCTCCTATTTCCAGCAGTGTATACAACTCAAAATGTGTCTTCGGGTCAATGCGACTGATTTCGATAGACCAGGTCACATATATACTTTATTGATCCCAAGTTGGAAACATTTGCGTTACATCAGCATGTGTAACAGTTGTAAATATGCAGTGGTGTTTATTTGTAAATCATTTAGTATAATCACACAAATTCTGTGTTTTATATTTAATAATTCTGTGTTCTTTATTTATTGATTGTTCAATACCTGACAAGGTCGGAGATGCAACAGTGCATTACAAGACATCTATCAATATGTTTGTATACCTCCACCATTAAACTGTCATATTCTGCACATTTCTTATAGGCCTACTATCTACATACATCTTATAAGAGTATAATACATATGTATAATATCAGTTAAAATAAGTGCTTCAACATAGTTAACATTGCTGGAGGTATACACACATATTGATAGATGTCTTGTAATGTACTGTTGAGGAACATGCGACCCCAGTTTTTTATTCATTGCATAACTACACCGTTTGTGAATATGATGTCAATAAACCTTAGAAAATCTTGAAAGGGATGTGCAAACTAGTCATTATATACAGTCTTTAATTAACTATTAGTAGAGAATAACGAGTAATGAATATACTTTATAGGGATCCTATTAATATCTAATAATAAAAATAATGAAATTCAATAACATGCTTTAACCACTAGGTGTCCCTTTATATCAGCTGTGCACCGTTATGGTGTAAATATAGCCTATCTACCAATTGGATCAAATATAAAAGTCAGCCGAATTAGTGTTGATACTGCAATGAGACGTATTGTGTGAAAAGAAATGTAAGATGTTGTTTAATTGCTGATATATCTATGGCCACGTTTTCAGTTTTGGCGGCAGTTCCTCATGTTTGTCTAGAAGTCTTCTCATCAGGGCTCTATAAATAGAGAACTACGGCAGATATGTAATATTTAATGCAGCCGAACCGTGTATTACAATGCCGTTATGTGATGACTTTCAAAGAGAAAAGCAAGCACACTCGGAATAAAGTATTATTTATTTTTTTAAAAATGTTTTCAGTCTGTTTCCGGTATTTGTTTATGACGATGTGATGTGAGATGTGAGACTGGGTTGGAGAATAGGCTACATGCACAGTCACTTCCGCATTCTACTCATAGCGGCCGATTCATTTCCTGTTTGAAAATGACGACCTTCTACACCCGCTGCCTACAAGAGCTTCCGAAATTAAAAATGTCAGATGTTCATCGGATTTGCAGGACGACTAAAGCCCCAGCCAGCAAACTCGATAAAGGCATCAAATTATATGCTGCGTCATATATACACAACTATGAAGGTAAGAAGGTAACCGGTACTAACCAGCTAGCTTATGCTCCGGGTTACGCTAACATTAGCTGTCAAAAGCTAGGTAACGCCAGAGCCCTATAGTATAACTACTATTATTATTATTATTATTATTATTATACTACTACTACTACTATAGTAGACTACTATAGGGCTCTGGGTAACGCTATGTACTGTTTCTGGTGTTAATTCTTTAAAACATTAGCCATTTTGCTAACAAATACTATCGTTTAATAGCCTTATAGCCTAGCCAAGGTTATCTTGTTGTTAGCCACACTGCATAATGGTATCAGCTTTTGTAAAGCAATGTTGCCATAGATGTGTTGACGTGAGTATAGATCTAACGCTGTTGCTCTGTTTTTCTTCATTCAGTGTCCAATAAAGACAGGCTGACAGGGCAGGTCAGCGTGAGAGCCTTGTGCTACAGGTCAATGCGGAAGAGCGAGACAGCACACAGTTTGAGTGTAGGCAGGCAGCATTGACACTGTTCCCCCCTGTTTATTGAGTTTCAGTTCAGTTAAACATTAGTTTACCTTAAGGGAATCTCAACAGTGTCCTACTTCTCCCTGCTTTATCACAGCTGATTGGTCAGATATTATTACATTGATTATGGATGTGTAAGTTTGGGGGTTCAAATATATAGTAAAAACTGCTTTAATACAATTTTCAAGGCATCTTAGTTTCCAAAGAAAGTTCATTGTGGTATTGTAGGGTAAGAGGGTAACACTAAGCATTCAGGAATACATGCTTCTTCTAGGATAATGGGTCAGTAAAAATAACCAATAATTCTATTCATAATAACCTCCTGGCTCATAGTAACAAGTGAGGTTACTAATCACTAGTATTTCTTCTCTCTTTTTTAGATAACGCTTCGTGATTCATCACCAGTGGTGTTCACGCACAACCAGTGCTCCTGTGTTGCAGGAACTGTTTTGTGCAATCACACAGTAGCATTGCTGTTCCAAACAGCACACTACACTGAACTGAACATGCCAGTTGTGCCACCTGTGCATAGCTGTACTGAATCGGAACAGTAATGGCACAAGCCGCGAACAATGGTAATTTCAATGAGGTTCAAATACTTGTAATCTTTCACAGAGTTTTTGTTTTAAAGTGACTCAACGAACAGTAATTGTCTTTTCCTTAAGGGTGTGAAGCCAGGGCCCATCAACTCCATGGTCTTCACCAAGCCTGTACCAAATAGGATGGTGCAGACTGGAGTAAGGTAATTTTAGCTAGAAAATTGTGTTTCCTGTGTTTTTAAAATTCATAATTCTGGTGCTGTATTCCTAACCTTTATTGTCACATGAATGTGCTATATTGTCTTTGCCATTCTTTGTAGGAGTGGATTCTACAGAGGCATGGTGGGGCCATTACCAGATCCCTACCTGTTCAGAGTTACGGAGGCATACTCAGCATTCAGCATTGAAGACAGGCCGCTTGTGACCACAATGAACATGAGACCTGACAAGCCCCTTGTGGAAAGTGCCTTCGGGATTGTGCAGGAGGGCAGTGTTCTGTCCTATCAGATGCCTGCTTTGACGTCTCGGTACACCACACTTCACACTGATACACCACCAACACCCCACTTGCCCATAGAGGGGTATGTGATCTTGCCATGTGATTTACCGCCGGTGTGCTCAGAAGAGGAGCAACTACATATGAACAGCTTATCTGTTGATTTGGAAATGTCTCACAAAATTGAGGAGGCTACCCGTGAGCAAAGCTCTAGCTCAGAGTGGCATCTGCTCCGCAAACCCAGGGTTACTGCCTCTAGGTTTAGAGAGATTTGTCACGTCAGAGGTGAGAGCTCTGCTAACTCTCTTGCAGAGCGAATACTCAAAGGTACAAGGCAGACTGCAGAAATTAGGAGAGGTGCCGAGATGGAGCCCACAGTAGCAGCTGAATACAGTAGACTGGCAAACGTGAACTACTCCCCTTGTGGCCTTGTCATTCACCCCTCTACGCCCTGGCTTGGTGCCTCCCCTGATGGAGTTGTTTTTGACCCAACAGAATATCCCCAATTTGGCCTTGTTGAATTAAAATGTCCAGGGTCAACTTCTTGTATCTGGGATGCAGTGGTGTGATTTTGTAGTGTGGGTACAAGAGGACTACCTGGTGCAAAGAATATACACAGATCCAGAAGTGCAAAGAGCAATCAGAGAAAAAGTAGACTTTTTTTTTTTTTTTACACATACATGCCGAAGTACCTGTCATTAAAAAAGTAGTGGGCACTGTAGCCATTGTTAACTCTGTAAGCAGTTAGCTGCTAGACCCTGGCTCAGCCGTCATTGTTTTTAGGAGGCAATCCCTCAATCATGTGTTCTGAATGACAACAAAATGTGATTTCAATATTTTGTTTTTGATATATATTGTTTGTCACATTTCATATATGTAAATAAATATACAATTGTATTTAAAAAGACAATAAAGTGAAGTGATTTGTGTAATGAATAGTAAATCAGTGCATTTGTAAGAAATCAACGCATTGTAATTTGCTATTTACCATTTATTCAAACAAAATACTAGCGTGTGTCAGGCAACACGGGATTACGGTGTGCTCACCCAGCTTAATCACAGCTACCTGCACAGGTGTCATCATCTTGTCTTATTTCACCCATTTCTTGACCAGTGCTTTGTTCTGATAGTTTGACAGCATACATGCTACTGCAAACAGTTGGTTGATGTTGTAGGCATGGGACAGGAGGATGACACCATCAAAAAGTTTGTTCTCTTTTATCCTCCTAATGACAAGCTCCACATGAACCCTCAGTCTGGCAAGGGCCTGTGTCTCCCTCACCTGATAGGCTGGCATTTGCTTCTGCTTTGACAGAAAAAGTGGGCAGTACACCTTGCATTTGCAGCAATCGCTGATCAGGAAGCCCTTATCTACCATCACTGCCATGTTTTCAGTCAACAACGCAGCTATTCCAGATTGTTTGAAAATCTCCTTGTCGCTGACAGAACCACAGACTGGAAACAAATGTCACTGCGCCATGTGGGGCTATGCCAACCAGGGCTTTCATGGTGCAGTGAGATTTGTATGTAGAATACATTTCACTTTGGAGGAGGAGTGAGGATGGTGTTTGACACCTCAGCTCTGTGCAATCCAGGATCACCTGTGTGTCTGGGAAATCTTTGAATGCCTCTGGGAGGTGGGCTTGAACTTCTGCAGGTGTAAGCCAGATGCACTGTGACCCCAATAAAGTTGTAAGAAAACTCGTCCATGTTGCAATGATGCGGCTCACAGTGGACTGGTGTACGTTGAAGCGGTTTGCAAGGTCCCTCTCTTTCAAACCCACCGACAGGAAGCAGAGAAAAAGGAAGAACTTGTCAATTGGCTGAAGCAGCTGTCTCTGGAAGATAAACAAAAAAAGGGTACTATATTAATGTCATGAGTGTAGCACACCATGGGAAAAACATTAAGTTGTTTTAGTTCTCTGATGTATTCAAAAAGGATTGAGTACTATAGCCTTTTAGCCTACACAAAAGCAAATTCCCTTCAGTTTGTGTTTAGATTGTGTGTTAAAAGAAACGTAGCCTACCGTTGATGGACGTGCGTGTGTAACCACTTCTTCATTCCTCTTGGCAGCTGATATCGCTCTTGTAACACGAACCATTTATAAATGGAAGGCTCAATCAAAAACCAGAAGGCCATCAGGTGGTTATAGCTCGGGAATCTACACAAAAGACACATGTCAGTCATTAATTGACTCGTTAACTGTAACACATGGGCTAATGCTTTCCTCTTGTTTGCTATAATACATTACAATTCAAATAGACTGATTAAGAAGGCACTTGGTGCAGGTATAGTAATATACAGCAGTAACATGTAACAACTACATTAAAGCAGCAGTAATAATAATCTAAAACATACAGGGAACATTTTACACAGAATGACTACTTTTACTCTTCATTCTTAAGTGTGCAACTGGGAGAAACGCAGTGGATATTGACATGTACTTTTACTTTGGTAAGGTTTTGAAGATTTCCACTTGTAGTAAAGTATTATCAGTATGTTGTTAGTATTAGTATGTTTTACTCCACCACATTTAGTTAACCTTCATAGTTTCTAGTTACTTATGAAAACACATGATTTATGATTCTACATGTTCAGTTCAGGAGTATTTTCAAACCATAGTATTTGTACTTATACTTCAGTTAAGTTGAGTAGCCTACTTATTCCAACACTGCATGCAAATAGTCAGCAGTCAAACAGCAGGTAAACAGGATTCTTTATAAGCTAACCCATCTCAAAAACTTGGATAGAATTTAGCCAAAACATTACCTGGTATAGAATCGGATGTTGTCGTCGGAGCCAGCTGTAAGCAAAACTCTCGCTGGACTCTTAACTCCTGCAGTTGCTTCTGCAGATCCTCAAATGTTTTGGAGTTGTCTTCTGTAGCTTGAGAGGACATGTCCAGTGAAGCTGGTTCAGGGGTTGAGCAGTAATCATGGTCACGGACATCGATGTGCTCTTCCTGCTCCTCCCGAGAGACTGGTTCAGTGGGCCGCTCCCTTCTCTCCCAAACACTAGCCCGCGGTGTTTGAGCAGTGAAGTGATTCCACTCAAACAGAGTTGGGACAGCACCTTTCACAAGCCTCCTACGGCCATCAAGGGTTTTTGGCTCTATTAGTTGATCCGTAGCGAAGTGACGACTGCAGACATTGGAGTGAGAGGAGATTGTAAAGTTATCGCGTCGTATTTTAACCAGCCACTGTCTTCGCAGCTCGAGTTCGGTCGGAAAGCCATGGAAACTTAGGACGCCGTTGAATTTAGCTGACGCCGTACAAAGTGGGACACAGCAGTGCTCGGAGTAGTTCTTTACTTGTCTTTGCAAATGCTCCGTTTTGAAAATCTTCCGTCGACTCATATTTAAACCACAGATTTAAACAGTAAAACATTTGTGGACGCTCAGCTACGCAGACCAGAAGCAACCCGGAAGCGTCCGAGCAGTATAACGGCTAAGGCGGAAGTACGTCTCAGACCCTAGTGCATGTAGCCTGCTATTGCACAGGGGAAAATAACGTATCTATGCCACAATTTTAGCGCTGTGGACCAACACTATACATTGACGGGGAAGGGGGTAGCAATAAAGATAACACCATTAAACAGTTACACAACATAACATACATAATATCGATAGCAGCGTCCCTAGCAACCACCTTGGTAACAATGAAAACGTTGAATGGACACCATTTCCTGAAGTAATCTTCGTAATAACTAGCAAACTAAAGATCATGTACATCCACTGCACACATAATCTGAAATAACAACTCATATTTCTCGTATCAAATGATATCAAAACGCATTTTAATGGCCAAACTAACCTTAAAATAGCCATTTTCCACTGAGAATAAAACGAATGTCGGCCATGTTTTTTTTTTCTGCAGGGAGAAATTTGAAGATCACGTGACATAGACGCCAGCCATTGGAAATGAATGGTGAAAAAAAAACGTAGGGATCTTACCATTTCAGAGGCGTTTTTGTAGAAATACTACGTCCCAAGTTGTGGACCAACGTATTACACGTTTTTTTTGTGAGACTGGGTTGGTATTTCAATTAAATACCACCAAAATATTGCAAAACTTGGGTGTGTACCACGAACAAGTAACATGATTTTGTCCAAAACTGTATAGGATTAGAATAACATTGGAATTCCTCTAAAGGACAGACTATTGGTTACCCATAGAACCCATTTTCAATCAGATATCTTCAGTTTGGCGGTCGAGGGACCCATTGAATCTTTCCTTCTAGCCAACATATGATACTTTATTTCGCTCTGAAAAGCCATCATGTCTGCAGGTAGGCTACACACTACCCGTTGAAACCTTATCTGTTCCAAATAGATTCTGCTAGTCAGACAGAACAAAAATGACTACATGCACACTTGACCTAAAGACAACTGTGCAAATGAGGAATTGGAAAGTGGCTGCAATAAAATGCAGACTCACACTATAGAGCAATTGAGGTCACTGCCGTATATACGGAGAGACTACACAATTACCCCACCAACAAGCAGCTGTCTCTTTGCTACAACACACCAACACCACGCATCAATAGAGAGACTGCTCAGACTGTGTAACATGGTCTTCTTTCCCAGGGGGATGGACTGTTAGACAGCCAATTTGAGAGGCTTCTTCTCTGTTGCTATGATCATTACTTATCCAGGAACGGAGAGGCAGACTGCAGACAGAAGCAGAGACTGCCTTTGTCTGACCCGCTATTTATATTTTATGGCTTTCAGATATCATGTGTGCGGTTTTAATCAACAAAATCACAAATGTCATGTTATCATTTTCAGTTAATCATTTAATTTGACTTTCTATACCAATACTGGTATTTCTGACATTTCAGACTTCAAAATGTTGTTTATGACATTCTTATCTTATCATTTCAGAAATATGATACGGGAGGTTTAAAGGTCTTTAAAAATTCACATTAGCACAAAGTCTTTGAACAAGAGCCTCAGCATAGTTCTACAATTGCAAGAACCATATGTGAAAACACATTATGTTGTATACAGTTTTTTTCAGTATATTGTTAAACAGGTTGCAATTATAAGCCTTTGGAAGCAAAGGGCTATATATCTAGGGTTCTGTTTTTACATTACATTACATTACATTGCATTTAGCTGACGCTTTTATCCAAAGCGACTTACAATAAGTGCGTTCGACCAACAAAATACAAACTTGAAGAAAACAGAATCATATAAGTACATCAGGCTTCATAGAGCAAAAACATTTCAAGTGCTACTCAACTGGCTTTAGATAAGCCAGCCCTTTATTAGTATATAAGTGCTTTGTTAATAGTTCTATCGCTCGAAGTGGAGTCGAAAGAGATGAGTTTTCAGTCTGTTTGAACTAAATACTGTATATGACGCTTCTAATTGTTTACAGTCAGATTAGCAACTTCAGGCGTGAAAATAGAGTTGGATTTGCGAGCCAAAGATGTCTACAACCAGATTATTTCACAGTCAAAGAACATTTTTAGCTGATAAAAAGCTATATTGTTGTCAGACGTAGGACCACAGACTGTTGAGCTGAAAACAACCAAAGCCTGTCTGTATATTATTTGTCACTACTACACAGTAAAAACATACATCTAAACTGTGAGTTGCAGGCCATGTGCGGGTTACTGGGATGCAAACAAGCGGCAACCTCCAGGCCTGCAAAGCCAATATGGAAGTGCCTCAAACCTGCATTTGATCAGATTTTACACAAGTCTACGGTAAAATTGCTCTCTAGATGTATCACCATTTTCTGCTAGTTTACGGTCTTAACGCTAGACTTGTGTTAATTTCGTCAGCTATTTTTTTATTTAGTTTTAGTCTTGTTAAATTTCCTTTTTAGTTTTAATTATATTTAGTCACCTTCATCCTGTTTTTATTTAGTCAAGTTTTAGTCAACTAAAAGTCTGAGCATTTTAGTCTTATTTTAGTCAAAGAAAACTAATTATTTTAGTCTACTTTTTGTCAATGAAAACTGTTGAGTCTTTTTTAGTCATCAGATTATATAGAACATTTCAGTCAAACTAGTCTAGCCAACACCAATAATTTGTCATTTTAGTCAAATGTATTTCACAATAAGATTATCTTGTCCTTATTTGATGAAAAACACAGGTTGAATGATTAAGAAAGCAGCTTTGCAGAGAGTATCTGGTCAGGTTTGTGGTGTTTAGTCATGGAAAAAAGGTAGTTGACGAACATATTTCGTCATAGTTTTAGTCAACGAAATTAACACTACGCTAGACCAAGGCTTATTTGTATATTTCCCCTCTGTGGGACTAATACAGGTATTCTGATTCTGACAAATTTACTTTAATCAAATTAAAACTGGGAGAAAAGTAAATCTTCATATTTCAAAAGCTCAAACCAACAATGTTATGGACTTGCTTATAGCACATAGCCTACTCTCTCTTTTGAATGGTTGGCAATTAATTCTCTGTCAATCAAGTTATGGTTTAAGCACTAAATCCCTCTAGGAAATGTTTAGATCCTTTACTTAAAAGTTTGGCACAACCTTAGGAAACACACACAGTGGATTTTAATTATTTTGGCTGATTAGACGATTTATCAGGACTTGGCCTGTACACAAAGTGCTTGTTTATCATCTCCCTCACTCCACTGTTGTGTCCTTGTACAAGACAAATTACACCTTTATCACTTATATAAAAAGATAACTATCATTAGTGTTGATAGTAACTCCTGTTTTATTTAAATTGAAAGGGGCACCGCTGCATGTGCCTTAAAATAAACTATGCAACATATACATTTATGTAAAATTGAAATTGTTGTCTTGGTTTAATGTTTTCCGGTGCTTCCTGGGCATTAACCCTGAGACTGGCTCGAAAGCCAAAAAGAGGCATGGCAATTTAAACCCCCATGTCAGCACATTCTTCAGAAAAATGGTTGACTTCGAGTGGATGTCTGTGTATGGGTCCCTTCTCACTTCTCTTATTTTTCATTTCCTCGCTCCTCGGTCTCGGTCTCACCGGAAGTTGATTTGTCTGCGCCATCTTGAGTAGCGTCCCAATGGCCTTATTTTTGCCGGAGGAGCGAGGAGCGATAATGGAGGAGCTATAACCGAGGAACCACCAGACCATCCTTCGATGAAATCCTCGAGAGCAGTTTCCCAGCGGAGTGAAGAAAATACATGAACCTCACGGGAGTCACTCCTCAGTTTATACCGTGTTTTGTTTCAATTAATGTATCATTTAGTTACAAATATGTGATATATCTGAACAACAAAGTGGTCAAAAATCATTTTATTCATTTTTTGGAAACATTTTCATGATCGCTTTTTTCGTTTTACATTTTCATTTATTGTCATTTCCATTCAGTCAGTCATTAAGTGCTATTAAAATGTTAATTTGCTACATATCCACACAAACAAACAAAGTGTGCAATCCAATGAATGTTAATCTGGGTTTTGATAGATAATATATCTCTTTTTCTTCTCTCAATTATTTTATTTGTATTGTGCGCTCTAATCAATATTAATCAAACTAGTGTTCGTTTATACATTTTAAGAATGGCGTTTATCTTTTTTAAGAATTAGTTCTTATTTTATTTTATTTATTTGGGTCTACAACAGATGATACAAATGTTATGTCAGTAAGTGTGTACTAACAGAGGCGGGGGTGTGGAAATAACGGGGACAGAGCTGCTGTCAGACGATCAGCTGTGCAGCGTTTCCTCCGGAGCATCACGTGAAGCGACATCCGTTTGTGATGACGCTGCACAGCTGATCGTCTGACAGCAGCTCTGTCCCCGTTATTTTCACAAACACCCCCGCCTCTGTTAGTACAAATTTACTGACACACACATTTGTATCATCTGTTGTAGACCCAAATAAATTAAATTAAATAAGAACTCATTCTCAAAAAAGATAAACGCCATTCTTAAAATGTATAAACGAACAATAGTTGGATTAATATTGATTAGAGTGCACAAAAGAAATAAAATTGAGAGAAGAAAAAGAGATATGTTATCTATCAAAACCCAGTTAGATTAACATTCATTGGATTGCACACTTTGTTTGTTTGTTTGGATATGTAGCAAATTAACATTTTAATAGCACGTAATGACTGACTGAATGGAAATGACAATAAATGAAAATGTAAAACGAAAAAAGCGATCATGAAAATGTTTCCAAAAAATGAATAAAATGATTTTTGACCACTTTGTTGTTCAGATATATCACATATTTGTAACTAAATGATACATGAATTGAAACAAAACACGGTATAAACTGAGGAGTGACTCTCGTGAGGTTCATGTATTTTCTTCACTCCGCTGGGAAACTGCTCTCATGTCAAGAAGCATCAGATCAGTGCATGCACTGCCTCGTCCAATCAGTGAGCGATACACAGTAAGGGGGCGGGGCGAGTGTCTGAGGATTTCATCGAAGGATGGTCTGGTGGTTCCTCGGTTATAGCTCCTCCATTATCGCTCCTCGCTCCTCGCTGCTCGGTCCTCCCGCAAAAATAAGGCCATTGGGACGCTACTCAAGATGGCGCAGACAAATCAACTTCCGGTGAGACCGAGGAGCCAGGAAATGAAAAATAAGAGAAGTGAGAAGGGCCCCTGGTCTGCCCCTGGCTCCGCCTCTGCCCAGGTGCACCTGGTCTGCCCCTGGCTCCGCCTCTGCCCAGGTGTTCCAAATTCCACTCAGCCGTGTGTATATAAAGAGAAGCTGGAGCAGAAGGATGTCTCGCCTATCCTAACGCCGGGAGACACTCTCCTTAGAATACCTCTTTGCCATTTTGAGCTGTAGGCCATATTTTTGTAGATGTGTTTATGTTTAGCCTGGAGGGCATGGTAATCCAGTTTCCGCGGCTTTATTTTGTTTCCCATAGGGTTTATAATTTATTTCTGGTAGGGGGGAGCTCTGGGTCCTACGGTCCGTGGTGTGGCTGCCTCGGGTTCCCTCCTTCTGTTTGTTCCTTTTGGCCAGTCCTCCAGACCTCTTTTTGTTTCCCGTTTCGCTTGTGTGAGCAAACGGCTGATTATCAATAAATGCTCGTTACCAAGTACCGGTTATTGTGTGTATTCTTTCATGTTGCGGGTCTCAGCACGAGCCACTACCGCAGAGTAGAGGTTGGGGCCGTAACATGTCCAAGACACTGTGAAATTCACTTTGCACTTTAATGGAGTAATACAAAGTTAAAATGGGCATTTTCTTTGATTTTCTTTGATGATTGAGCTGATTGAATTGTGTAGTTATGGTAAAATCCCAGTTAACTCAGATGTACAATATAATATCGTATTATTTACATTTTTATATTTACAGTAAATTACTGGCTAATGTGTTGCATTACTTCTACAGTAAAAGTGTAAAAATACAGGTAATTACTGTAATTTATGTACAGCAAGGTACCATAATACCACAGCTCTGTACTGCTATATCACAGTAATTCCATGGGCATGGCAACTGTAAAGTCACAGTATTTAGTTGTACTTTTATTCTAATTTACTGTAAAATGTCTACAGTAAATTACTGTGAAATATTTATAGTAAATTACTGTGAAATCCATGCAACTAGTAGCCAGTAATTTACTGTAATTGTACAGCCACACATTTTACAGTGCTGAAACCCTCCAAATTGCTCTGTATACATTACATTTAATAATAAATAAAGTGTTTTCTACAAATATATTTTTGTATGCACACTTTATTATAGTTTTTGTTGATGTGCTGTGAAGCTGTCAACACTGTCGCTGTCCATGGCGCTGAAATGTGAATGCAATGAGACAGTAGTGTTGAGGGTATGCACAGTGTGGTTTGTGCTATGTGGCTGTTTATTAGTTTGGTCACAATGCCCTTGATAAAAGAGAACTCTGGTAATTCCTCCTTGTTCAACAGCCCCTAAGCTTGCAAATGCATCTTTTTAAAACCTTTATGTGCGACCCTCTGTGGAATTAGTCTGATACTAAAGCATTGAAAACATATGCTGTATCTTTCTTGCTCCTCTTACAACACTGCAGGTATATACCGTAGTCAATGTGAGGCTTGCCTATCACATTTGCTTTGGCTCAGGCTGTGCGAAGGGCGCCCCTTAGTGTAAGTCTTGGAAATTAATTTTGAACCTGGTTGTGGAATTTAAAATCTTTAGACCCAGTTCATTTGGAACTGTTTTCTACACGTCTTAGTGACTTTTAATCTACTAATCTGCCTGAGCGAAATCAGGTCGGCTGAATCGGTGATCTCCTTAAAGCCCCTTCTAAAAACACGTTTCCATTGGAGAGCCTATCCTGATTTTACTTAATGTGTAATCTCCTTTAAATTTTATTTTATTTTTTTAATAACATGGTTTCCTATTCTTACATTTTCTAAACGATAGATTTTAAACAACTTTAATCAGTTTTCTTTAAACATTTATCACTGATTTAATTGAGTTTATATACCAATAATAAAAGTACTATTCATAACAATAATAATAATAAATACAATAATGATAATAATAATTACAACAACAACACCAACAATAATACTAATTCTACTACTAATACTACTAATACTACTACTCCTATAATAATAATAATAATAATAATAATAATTATAATAATAATAATAATATACAAATGTCTGTTTTAAGCCCTTTATTGCAGCCTCTTTATAGGCTTTGCTTTGCGTTGTGGTCTCTATCTTCCTGGTTTTTGTAACATGCTGATTTATTCCTAGCATTAATATTCCACTTGCATCTCAATATTTCATTTCTCATTTTAATAAAGCAGCGAGAGTTTTCCATTGTCGGCTCATTTCATTCTTTCTCTCACATTCTCTATCAACCCAAATCTATTATTGTGTCATCCAGCCCTCTGCAGAAAGCACTCCTCCTATGTCTGACAATCAATAAGTGGCAATTAATAAGCATACCTAAGTATTTCTCCCTTTCAGTTTCTGCTGAGGGTGTTCATCCCCCGTAGCGACATAGCTCTCATGTCTCTAAAGTATGACTTGACACTTTGAATAGATCATGCTGGTTCTTAGTAAAGACTACAGGGTATGGTTGACTTGGACAGCTAACACAAAAACACATACACACAGATTTATGACACTTCCTGTGCATTCACAATTGATATAGCTGTCATACACTTTATAATAGTTACTCTCAAGTGATCTGTAATAGATTCAATGTGATGTTCTGGATTTTGGTTTTGGCATCCAGCAATTGATTTCTCATTAGATAAATGTAATGCATTATTGGGTTACAGCACTATACCATCAAGTTCTAACCATTGTCAACATATTTGCTGCTATCATGTTACATGGGTCCTCTGAGGACATACAGCTCATGTTCAAGATTACACTTACCCACTTTATCATTTTTAGCTGTACAAACATTGTATTTTAATGTTGTATGTGCTGGTCTTTTTATGTTCAGCAAGGCCTTGGTTAGCCAATTAAAAATAAATGATGCTTTTGACCTTTGCTTTCATCAATGAATCAGTGAACACTTAGAGGCAAACCATCTGTGGCCTTTGAAGAAAAATATTTTCTGAAATAAAATTTGTGATAATACATTTGATATTCCAAAGTACAACATGCTGATAAAACCTTAATCTTTAAATATTACACCAAGAACAGGTCAAATTCACGTTTGAACACAGTTTGGTAATGTTAGAAAGTTATTGAGAATTCCAAACTTGACGGATCAATTTCTCAAACAGTGTTAAAACACTGACATGGTCTTTTAACAACAGCAGTGAGATAAACAATCCTCATTTTCATCAAAACAAGTCAATACTCAACAACTTCCATTTGTCTCTGTAACGCCAAAAAGACATAAAAGACCAACACAATATTTAATAACATTCCCTGTCAGACAGGAAAGTGCTACCGAAAAGCACTATTCAACACGAAAGAAAATAATTTTGTAGATTTGTTCCTATATGGTAAATACAATACTTCACGATTATACAGTACATGCAATGCTACCCATTAGTGGTCTTATGTTGCTAAACAACAGTACTTTTAGTGAAGAAATATCCATCCATCCATCCAACTTCTCCCACTTATCCGTGGTCGGGTCGCGGGGGTAGCAGTTCCAGCAGAGAGCCCCAAACTTTCTTTTCCCTGGCGACATCAACCAGCTCTGACTGGGGGATCCCAAGGCGCTTCCAGGCCAGCGAAGAGATATAATCCCTCCACCTGGTCCTAGGTCTACCCCTTGGTCTCTTCCCAGCTGGACGTGCCTGGAACACCTCCCTAGGGAGGCGCCCAGGTGGCATCCTAACTAGGTGCCCGAACCACCTCAACTGGCTCCTTTCGACGCGAAGGAGGAGCGGCTCACCTCCGAGTCCCTCCCGGATGACCGAACTTCTCACCTTATCCCTAAGGGAGACACCAGCCACCCTGCGGATAAAACCCATCTCGGCCGCTTGTATCCGCGATCTCGTTATTTCGGTCATGAAGAAATATGTTTTTGAATAATCGTGGTGGTTTTTTCTTGTGCAAAATATGTAATAACTTACAGTGTGTGCGTGGTACACAAAATCAATTATAGGTCTCATAGTGGTTGTACTACAAAATTATAAAAATAATATTGATGATTTAACTACACCAGCAAATTAGGAAACACGTATTTTGCATAATTTTGGGCAGGATTTCTTGTGAGAAACATGCATTTACTAACTATTATACAGTGTGGTGCTACCAAAATCCCTTCATACATCAATGGTCTCTTTTAGACCAATAGTCCATAGACCATTCTGTAGGTCTCCTGTAGACACACATTTAACCCTTTAGCCACAACAACAGAGACACATTTCCTTACAAATGAGAAGGATGTGGAAATACGTCAGAGGACAAGGATCTGTTCTATGGTATTTAATATTTTGGAACTACACAGGAACTCAAAAACCATGAAGACTGAGGATTAAATAAAAAACAATGGCCACATTTACCAGCTATTAATATAATGTGTGCATGCTCGTTCTTTGCTAACAGGCCTTTATAATTATACATATACCTCCTGTTTATGACCCACCCTACCCATTTGAGTACTGATATAGATGTTTATGGAAGTTATATTGCACAAGTAAACAAAAAAGAGCCTTGAGTCAGCAACGTTCATTGACTGAAGGAAAGTAACTGAATCTCACAACAATGTTGAAGAAGAAACTAATTACGGATCAGTCACGTCTGGTCAACTCCTGTTATGGTCTAGTGCTTAAAACCTTGGCCTCTGTTATGTGCATACAATATATTTTATTACTAAGATTCCATTCCAACCATACATTTTACTGTATTAAAAAATGTCACTTTATGTAATTGTATGATAGAAAAAGAAGATAATTAACCTTTAATGATCCCCTAAAATGATCTCCTGAATAAAGGATAGTAAAAAACAGTGATAGGATTAGGAGATATACATAGAAATACAGATATGCACCAACACATTCTATATTTTATAGAGAGGTGCCAAAGCGAAGAGGCTGCCAGGGAGCAGTGCAGCAGGGACCAGCTACCAGTCCACACTCCGTATTTTGTTGGTCCAATCGGAAATTGAAGCATTGACCCAGGGCCGGCCCTAGACTTTTGGGGGCCCTAAGCGAGCTTTGGCTTGGGGGCCCCCCTCACTCTAGCGCGTTCTCACTACACACAACACTGAACCAACTTTTGTCTTATGATGTTAGCATAAGCACACATATTGTATACAAAAGCATGTAAACACCGTGGACCTAACATCCTCTAGGGGGGTCCTCACCTCCTCTAGGGGGGTCCGAGGGCATGCTCCCCCAGGAAGATTTTTTTTAAATATTGAAATTAAAAGCATCAATCTGGTGCACTTTGAGAGGAAAATTGAGAGATCTATAGATACATCTCTCAACACCCATATGAAACAGAACTGTAAACAGATTTTTCTTTATGGATATTTTACAAATCACTCCCTTTTTAAACTGTATTCTTGTTTTGTCATATAGTATTTCATAACGTGTTTTCATTTATTCTCTCTGGCTGTCCATCTCATAATGTTCACATATAAACTAGCTGTCAATAGGAATATCATTTAGAAGAATTATAATTTCATGCAAAAATCTGTCACAAAAAGAGGTTGCACATTTAAATTCAGGTGTTGTTATGGCAACGTCAGTGGCCAAACAGCCACATTTACTGCTGCAAATATGTTCAAACATGCTGTCGACACTTAAAGCAGTGGCAACTACAGTATGCCACCATTTCAGCTGACTTTTTCTCAGAAATACTGTCAAATAACATCCATATATTTCAGTGCTAGGTTGATGCTTAGCTAAGCTAACTATGAAACACTTTAACTGACAGGACTCAGGATCAACTGTGTATTGTAAGGTAGCTTCTAGCTTCATGTCGAACAGTAAGTCAACATTTTCCAGAGAGCTTTCTTTGAAATCACCAGGTAACGCTAAAAAACATTACATTTAGATCGTATGACAAAATGTTTATTTAATATATCTGGCTAGCTATAGCTACTTGCTAACGGTTTAGCTTACCCCCGCGATTCAAAGTAACGTCAACGTAGCTGTAATTTATGCTTTGCTTACATGTTCGCATAACTTGGAAGTTTACTGACATTTACATACCTTGTTTGCCTGGCTCAAGTGGTGGCTCTGGGGTTGTTGTGTGAGCCACCACTTGAGAATTGTCTTATTTTTTAAGAACAAATGTTCTTATGTCCATCTTCAAAAACTCTGAGTCCGACTGACAGCTTATTTTAAACATTATCACAGCTCACAGGATAGGTACCTGTCATCCAATAAGACAGATGTTTATTTCCATTCAACTCTCTGGTTGGTCTGGTGCCTTGCCTCTGTTGCATTCACTGAACACGGGAAATTACAATCCTGCCGTCCTCTCTAGTGTCATGATGAGGTTCAGGTAAAGCACGGTTAATGTATTATATGATTGACTTACATGACTTTGAGAGTAGGCAATGTAGGCATATTAACAAAATGAATTAAACATACTTATCACGGCGACGGTGTACTGAGATAAAAAGAAAAATGAATTTTTTTTTCTTTTTTTTCATTTTTTGCTGGGGGGCCCTTAGTGGCTGCGGGGCCCTAAGCGGCTGCTTATGTCGCTTAATGGGTCGGGCCGGTTCTGCGTTGACCCTTTAGTTCGCAAGCCAGGTCCCTACTGACCTGCAAACCTGAATCAGGGCGCACCGTTCAATCTGCAATAGCGGGTCGATGTGTGGAGTGAACAGGGCGAGCCCCCCTTTTCAGCTCCCATCGAAACATCTGTTTAATATGTTATGCCCTTATAGAGGAAGTATAAGATATTAAACTGATAAGAACATATACTACACTTGATCTAAGCCAAACGGCCGAGATAGCTTAACTGTCATGTTTTTATCATGAGCATTTCACTTTGTAAAATGGGATACATGTAAACATACTAAGGATGGTAACAGTATATTTCATTTCAATACAGGATTGTGATCTTGGATTCAGTAATTTTTTTCTAAATAGAATTCCCAGTATAAGTAATTGAGTTAAGCATTCTTTTCAGTCAAATTTAGTCTCACCATTGCTTCAAAATGGCCCTTTTAGCATTCATATGAAAGATCAGGCATATGAGGATCTTTTTTCTTGTAGTACGAGTGATATGATGTATTGCTGTATGTGTGTTATAGGATGTAGGGCTTGTATTACACTACAAACAGAACCATTTTATAACAGGTGACTGCTCTTTCCACTCAGATGATCCTCTGTTAGCACCTTTGGATGTCCTCTTGATTTATTGTCTAATTTCACATCCTGTTGGGAAATGTGTAGCCATTTATTATTAATAAAGGCCAGTGAGTGTGACAGTTTGGGCATTTCTGTGAAATGGTCCAATGTCCTCCAATATGAGGTCATTCACTCTCAAGAAGTTTTCTTTCAGTTGATACCAGAAAGTCCCTCAACAATCTCTGTTACATCCAATAAGTGCATTTTAAATTGGATCTATAAATTCCGTTGATGTCTGTTTAACACTGTGCAAAATTAACTTGTCGAGCTGTTGAGATGTATTGATTAATTTTGTCATTAATTGACTTATATTTCATTATATATAAAAGATTTCAAGTAAATGTTTTTAACATATTTAATTTCAGCTTCTTAAATGTGAATATTTACAGTTTTTAAATCCCCAATGACAATAAATTGCATATCTTTGAGTTAATGGACAAACATTTTTGCGTGTCATATTGGGCTTGACAAATACTAATTGACATATTACATCATTTTCTAATATATAAAGACGAAAAACAAATGTTTTAAACTAGAAAATAATACATTAATCAAGAACATTTATAAGTGTTCTGGTTTTGTACTGCTCTATGACAATAAACAAAGTATCTACATTTTTCAGTTTTTTAGGGCCAGCTCTTGCAAACTCTGCCAACTTTCTGAGAAAAGTCAGGACTGAAATGTGTGCAGTGAAACATCATTATGCACTCCTCCTCAGTTGACCAGAGTGGCAGTGTGAGGGGACCCTGAAAATGAGACCCCTGTGTCTGTCTTTAGCTCATGTGCCAGTCACCATTAATGCTTGTTGCACCAGCATGGCTTTTCCCTCTGCCTGACACTCACTTGCACTCAGTCTACCCTCAATTGCTGTCACTTGTGTCCTAAAGGCTGTCATCTCCACTTTGTGCTCCATTGCCACCATGTCTCCTCCACCGCTCTATTTTTCCCAGTTCAGTCAGGCTTGTGGCTGTTTGTCAGTAGAGGCTGATAGCCCAGTTATTTGCTTTAGCTGTCTGCCTCCCTGTTGCTCTGGCACTACATGTTGGGTCCAGTGAGACATTTCATTATCCATCAGTGCCTCTGCAACAACACGTTTCTCACACATCCTCATCGTTTGGCTGGATTTAATGAGTGTAATCTTGAAACATGTATAAAGGCATGCCTGTGTTTTCTGTGATGTAAATAAAAGCAATCAATCTCAATCCATTTTTGATTGAGATAAAAGCCCCTTAATGTGCTCCATAATTTTAAGTGATATCTGTCAAGAATGCAAGGCAGAAACAAACCTGTAGAGGTCAGCATCTGTCTAATCTTTGTCTAATGGGGTATGGATATTAGACAGCCTTCCTCTTAAACATCATTTTCACTTGGAAGATATTTCACAATCATAACCATGCAAATTGCATTTACAAAAATAGCAATCTGTCAACAAAAATTAAAGATAAATCATTCTCTTTGGTTGTTTAATTCAAATGTATTTTCTTAGATTGCTTATTCCATTTGCAAGACACCATTTTATAAATGATCGGGTGGGAAAGAAACAGCAATTAGCTGATCCAGTTTTTTATACTGAGTATCCACCGAGGATGAAAACTCCTCTTCTTTCACAGCATGAGTCGATACATGCAAGGATTATTCTGAAAATAACGTTGTTGCAGCATATCAAACTTTTATGCTGATGATTCAGCAATCTTGTTTCGGGTTACTGTTTGAAATAAGCAATAAGTGTCTCTTTGGCACAGAATAATAACGCTGACTTATGAGTATAATGATATTTAATTATCATACTTTGTGGAAACAAATAAATCACACACCATATGATGACCGTTTTAGAAAGATATTCATGAATCTGAAAAAACAAGTTTGAATATTGTTGTGTTTTCAGCAGCTGCATGCCAACATATTTCATATTTACACGTCAGCTCTTGTTATTGTCCGTGTCATACCAGTGCCATTTTCCAGCACAGTGATTCAAACGCTTGACAACTGCTAGGCAACACCCGTCAAAACTAAAACCCCCGCTGGCATTTGGTGCTCTGTTAAACATTTCTGAAAAGTCATTAAAATGTGCCTCAAATGTGCATTAACCAGTCTATATTACTTAATTCTCAATCTCTTTTCTATTTTAAAGCAAATATATGAGTTCTAATCTAACCAATTACAATTACTTGAAATATATCAACGTCAAAACATGCCAAAATGTATTTATATCAAAGTTCAATGCCTCAGGTGACATGGAAATTAATTACCGCTCTTCATAGCTTTATGCCTGGATAAACATTACATCGCCTAATCTCTTTCAGCATTCCCGTAATAAACATGTTTTTCATTGGAAAGGTCAAGGAGAAGCGTCGCTGCAGATCTATTCCGATGTATTGTGCTTCAGTGTCACGTTCAGGGACCCTCCATCGTGGCTCTGTGTACCATAGTTGCAATATCAGTCACCCTCTAGATCCCAGCGTTGTACACCTACAGCCTGCTTCTGCTACCAGAAATCAGAACAACAACCTTTCAGTCATCACACATCATGCCTGCCTCTGGGCCAAGCCGCTGCCCCGGGAGACTTTTCATTGCCACTTGTCAGCAGGACATTGGGTTTTGAAGTGTTGGTAAATAAAACTCTGAACTCCTCGATCACTGCTTAAAAAAAGTGCATGGCTATTGCATGAACTTCCAGTGGAAGCTGACTCAAGGTTTATTTTCTCTTTTAAATGAATAAAATAGCAAAAACAACTGCCCAGGACTTTCACAAACTCTGCTGAGCTAGAATGTTCTTTTCTATGAAGGCACTGTTAATATTGATGTGCAGATTGTATACTGAGGAAGCAGCTAGCTTAACAGTGGTTCACCTATGGAATCTACAACGATTCCTTCCAGACTTTTCTGTCAACAACCCCTCTACGATCACTGAAGTGTTACAGGAAAAGTTTTGTTTAATTTAGTTTTTACAGCAATAGTGATATTGTTCCTCTTTGCAACTTAAAGAGGCGCTATTATGCTTTTTTGGGTTCCCCTTTCCTGTAATGTGTTATAGATGTTTGTGTAAGTAAATGGTCCGCAAAGCTAAAATCCCAAAGTTCCCTCCAGAGGAAGTTTCTCTCCCCCCCCTGTATGAAACAACCCGATAGGAATCCTGTCACATAACAGTCGCGGTTGGCTAGCACTCCAACACATTATTACGTGATAATTTCCAACACATCTCAAAGCGGTTGACCAATTAAAGAAAACAGAGCCGGCCAGCTAACCAATCAGAGCAGACTGGGCTCTGGTTTCAGACAGAGGGTGAAAAGAGGTGCTGCAGCACAGGCAGTATGAGACAAATAAAGATCTTTTTGATCATTAACGCATGGAGACATGCAAAAACAGCAGAGGCAAACAATACAAATGTAAACCTGAAAATCAGTAATAAATGCCTTGTCCTAAATTCTGTATGTGCAAGTTAATGAAATGATAAACCTTCCCCTATAACTCAAAATGTAGAGATTTAGCAATACATTAATATTAATATCAATCACAACATGCTGCAAGCTGAGAGTGATAGCAAATACAACTAGTGACAAGCACGCTGGGAAGTAAAAAACAAACTGCTAAAATGGATGAAGAACACACTAATAAACTACTATGTCCATCCATCCATGTATGTAGGCTGTTAAATCATCCAGTTTAAAGTCTCTAAAGACACATTATTTGCTTTTAACCTATGTGATTAAGATGTATTATGATGTAAATGTTGATTGCACATTGTATCGGCTGTAGAATAATGACACGGTTTAGATGAATTCCCTGTGAGCATTCCTTTCTCTGTATCCGTCTGCCTCATGGTCGCATTGTTCCGGGGAAATAAAGGCTCGATTTAAGGCACACAAAGGAAGAAGATAGCGTTTCAGTTGCGCCCATACTGTAAATGAAAATAATAAAACTAACATAGTCTTTATTGCTCCCATATTGTCAACAGCAGCACCAACACACGCCTTCCTTTCCTCCGTTCGACAGAAAAACAAATACACTGCTTCTCTTCTTACCAGAGAGCATTTTGCTAAACCCTGTCTCCTAAAAATTACGTTCCCACAGAACTAAACTGCATTCTGAATTACGTTTAGCTTGAAACGTATTTACTCCCACGTTACGTTCGTTATGAACGTATCTAAAATATGTTTATTTTCTACATATCTTCTAGAAACATATTTTCTCCCACGTTACGTTCCTTATGAACGTATCTGAAATACGTTTATTTTCTACATATCTTTGCCATTTATTGTCTTGCTTATAATAATGATAATAGTCATTTATAAATATCATTTTAGAGCACACCTTTGAAATCGAGAATCGGGCTCGATATATGGTTAAATTAAAATCAGTAGGCGAGGCTGTAATTTCGCCAGCTGTTACTCTCATGAGCGAGGCAGAAAATAATAGTTTTAACATGACAAAAAGCTGCTGTGTCGTTTACCTCAAACATTAAAACAAATCCAGAGTTACGTGTTTCTGTACTTCCTCTAAGAAGAAAAGACAGTAAAAGAAGAGCTCTGTGGCTTCAGGTTTGATCGCCGTTCAAATTACAGCGTTGGTTTCCCCAAAAGTGGGCGGGGCTGTAAAGTGACGTTTTACTATCATCTATTATTCAAAACCATTCTATTTATTCTAACGTAAATTACATGCCAGTGTTTTATCTTTTTATTTATTTGTTTTTATTTTAAATCGTATAAATGTCTGTGAGGAAAATAAATGGGGTTTAGAGCCTCAAAATACTGAAATCTGTATTTTTTAAAAATCTTTTCCTTCTAATTTGTTATTCTTTTCTAAATAACACACTGTTATTTACTCAACAATAACACACAATTATCCTTGTTTTTATTTATTTGTTTAATTCTATAATCTTGGGCTTTTTAGCCGTAAATAAAGTCACCAGAAACAGACGGGACATTTCGAGATTTAGGATGGCCGAAGACACTACACTACCCATAATCCCCAGCTATCGTTTGGGACTACAGTCCCGTTGACAAACCCCGTGATGTTGGAGTGGTAGTGCGCCAAGGTTACGCCGAGCGTCAAGCTCTTTGAAATGGAACGAAACCACGGCAGACTATTCAAAACTGGACTCGAATGCCCCCCGAGAAATACACATGCTGGCTATTGTGTTTCGCAACATGTTCTCTATGGCACGTCTCTACTGGGAATTGTAGTTTTAAAAGACGTTTTTCCCAAAATTAGAAGTTGCCAGTATTAAACTGTGTACAGCCCTGGAGGTTTAGGCGATAGGAAACACATTGGTGTGTACACATTTAAAACATGTAATTACTAAATGGGTAAAAATCGCTTATATCCATAATGGGCAGCATTAATATATACCCACACGACAGCTCATTGTTACTTTGTAATTCTACTCCACTACAATTCAGAGGTTAACCTGGTATTTTTACTCCACTACATTTAGTTTAGTTACTTTGCAGATTCTGATTAATGATGTGAAATATAAACAACCCTTAAAGCAGACTTTAGTTACACCTGAGTAAAATTCAGGTAAGGTGATTGTCAAGTGCCAACAATCAGGAGAGATATTTGATAGGTGGTGCTTGAGAAGACGAAACATTTATCTGCAGATCTCTATAAAGTATATTCATTACTCGTTATTCTCTACTAATAGTTAATTAAAAACTGTATAATGGCTATTTTGCACATCCCTTTCAAGATTTCAAGATTTTCTAAGGTTTATTGATCATATACACAACTTGGGTCGCAGGTTCCTCAACAGCGCATTACAAGACATCTATCAATATGTGTGTACCTCCACCATTAAACTGTCATATTCTGCACATTTCTTATTCTATCTACATACATAAGAGTATAATTAATGTGTATAATATCAGTTAAAAGAAGTGCTTCAACATAGTTAACATTGCAGGAAAGCAATATATTAGACGTTAAGTACTTTGTCAGGCTTAATATTCATCGGTAGATAGATACCCCCAAAGCTTTTTTCTTGTTTAAAATAAGACCTTAACCTAAAGTATTCTTTAATGTGTTAATAAAGGTTAATTCGTTTTTCTGTTTTGCACATCCTCCTATTAATATCTTTGTACATCCGGCACTAAACTGTTTTATTGTAGAGATCACTTATAGTATCTTCTTGACTTTTTATATTCTATATTTCTATCATTGACCTTCTACTTTCCCCCTATGAAAGTATGTACTCTTAATATTGTTTTCATCAAATAACATTATTCAACAAAAATAATTCAATAACGTGCTTTAACCACTGTTAAACACAAGGTGTACACAGCATACTAATAATAACTTTGTATTATTAGTGTAGAACACTTATGTATGTATAACATCTGAAGATGTGTAGTTTTATTCATGTTTTTACATAATTTTACAGGATATTGCTATATTATTTCACATGTTTTACTTCTACACATTAATATCTGATTTGTAAAACATCACAGACAGAAAGGTATATCCGTCATTTAATGGTACGCTATTGAAATTCTGAATCCATAGATGTGTCTCCCATCACCCAAATCCCCTGACTATTCTCTCAACTCAGTATTTACATTCTTATATTCAAAGAAAATCAGTAATATCTTTAAAAACTACAAGTCCTTTTCTATCAGCTGTGCACCGTTATGGTGTAAATATAACCTATTATCTACCAATTGGATCAAATATAAAAGTCAGCCGAATTACTATTGATACTGCAAGGAGACGTATTTTGTGAAAAGAAATTGAAGATGTTGTTTAATTGTTGATATATTTATGATCCACATCAAGTATTCAGTTTTGGCGGCAGTTCCTCATGTTTGTCTAGAAGTCTTCTCATCAGGGCTCTATAAATAAAGAACTACGGCAGATGTATAATATTTAATGCAGCCGAACCGTGTATTACAATGCCGTTATGTGATGACTTTCAAAGAGAAAAGCAAGCACACTCTGAATTAGGTATTATTTTATTTTTCGTTTTCGGATATCACAACTTATTAACACCATATCCCAGCGTTTATTGCGGCTAAAACATCCAATCAACGAGCTTCAAGCTGAGGATCTTGGGTAATCAGTTCGGTGGGTTTGTGGTGTGTATCGCTCGAAATGTCCCGTCTGTTTCCGGTGACTTTATTTACAGCTAAAAAGCCCAAGATTATAGAATTAAACGAATAAATAAAAACAAGGATAATTGTGTGTTATGGTTGAGTAAATAACAGTGTGTTATTTAGAAAAGAATAACAAATTAGAAGGAAAAGATTTTAAAAAATACAGATTTCAGTATTTTGAGGCTCTAAACCCCATTTATTTTCCTCACAGACGGGAAAAAAGTCCGACATTATACGATTTAAAATAAAAACAAATAAATAAAAAGATAAAACACTGGCATGTAATTTACGTTAGAATAAATAGAATGGTTTTGAATAATAGATGATAGTAAAACGTCACTTTACAGCCCCGCCCACTTTTGGGGAAACCAACACTGTAATTTGAACGGCGATCAAGCCTGAAGCCACAGAGCTCTTCTTTTACTGTCCTTTCTTCTTAGAGGAAGTACAGAAACAAGTAACTCTGGATTTGTTTTAATCTTTGAGGTGCAATAAACGACACAGCAGCTTTTTGGCATGTTAAAACTATTATTTTCTGCCTCGCTCATGAGAGTAACAGCTGCCGAAATTACAGCCTCGCCTACTGATTTTAATTTAACCATAGCCTATATCGAGCCCGATTCTCGATTTCAAATGTGTGCTCTAAAATGATATTTATAAATGACTATTATCATTATTATAAGCAAGGCAATAAATGGCAAAGATATGTAGAAAATAAACGTATTTAAGATACGTTCATAACGAACGTAACGTGGGAGAAAATACGTTTCTAGAAGATATGTAGAAAATAAACGTATTTGAGATACGTTCATAACGAACGTAACGTGGGAGAAAATACGTTTCTAGCTAAACGTAATTGAGAATGCAGTTTAGTTCTGTGGGAACGTAATTTTTAGGAGACAGGGTTGAAAGCAGCTCAACACAACAGTTTGAAGTAGCTTTCCCCAGGTAGCTGAACAACCAGAGTATTGCTAACTGTGAAAGCTCTCAATGGCAAAAGAGACCCATTGCTTATTCATACTTTTACTTTGCCTTTAATATAGCCCTTAGGTTTCTAGTTCTTGGAAATGTTGACAATTAGTTCCAAAGTCAGGCTGCGAGCATTAGCTGAAAAATATAAACAAGTACACCAATGTTATTTCTTATATGAAAATGGAAACTGAAAGTAAGTTATCAGTCATTAGTAATCTTGTCTTGTTGGTAGCCCAGTGTTCTCAAAATTGTCAAGAACAATGCTACAACCTCGGGGGAAAGGTTGTATAATGCGACTTTAACAAAGATTCAAATGAACACTTTGGAACTTATCGGGTGGGGCTAAAGAAGTAGTACTTGTGATTATCTTATGGAGGTGAATTGCAGGAGTATGTTAGACCAAAGGTTGGTAACCACTGGAATAGATAATACTGTAGCTTGAGCCCTCCTTACTGGTGACACAATTCAATCATGATTGGATTACTTAAATACACCTCTACCAGAAACATACTTAATACAAATAAATGCAATAGTTGTAACACAAAATGTATTACTATTTATTAAGATGAACTCAAAATATATATGTTTAATTGGGGGACTATCCTTTAAACATGTACAATAACCACTTTTTCACATTGACCTTTTTTTTACGACTCAACTTTTTATGGGACAATTATTTTTACAATTAAAATGTATCAAATAACTTCATTCAATGTTTATAACCAAAATATGCGCAACATCAGTGATTTTTTCTCAATTTTCAGTATAAGCTGTGTTTTCATCACTTTATAATGCATCTGCAAGGATGCATTCATTTTGATTACTGTATACGTTGCTGGCTAGTTTCATGTTCTACTTAAGTACAGTACTTAAGTAAATGTACTTAGTTTGATCCCAGCACTGCAAATAATGTATGATATATAATAATGCTTAAGACTGCAAAATGAGTTATAAGAGTTCATTAAATTGGATCCCTAATCTCTCTGACATTCTGTACAGGCAGCAGTTTTTCATTCCGGGAAAAGTTTATTCCTAAAAAAAAAAACCTGGGAGCGCATAGTTTTGGTGGATAAACTGAAAAGATCATTCCGCATGTCAGGTTTGTATTGAGGCAGTCAGTTGTGAGATTTAGTTCAGGTTGGAGGGCTGGCTGAGGAGGCGGACAGGTATTGGGAAGAGGCTGCAGAAGCAGTAGACAGAGCCAGTGGAGATGGACTAATTCCACCTCCCACAAATCCTGCAACAGCTGATTGCCTGGGTGGGCAATGTCGGGGACAATCCTCCCTGCCCTCCTCTTTGCTCAGGCATTAGGAGACTGCTCAGTGGAGAGCAACTGGCAAGCAACGGCCCTTTCAGCTGGATGACACACACCGTTTTTCCCCCCGGAGACAGAAGGAATGGAGCTGTGGCAGATCGCAGAAGATATCAGGACAGGCCTGAGTGTCAATCTTTATCCCAGGACAGGATAGTTCTGATAAGTTAATCCTCCTTATTTGTCACAGAGAAAAAACACATGTGCAGCTGTTTTCGTTTTAGGAAAGCTGCAGTTTATTTTGTTGGAGGGCACAGTTGGTAGAAAACATAGGCTTTTCCATGAAGATAATGAGGGGTATACAGGTCAGGTGTTTCTCCTTCAGCAGGACACAATGATCATCATCAGTGTTGCTGATGCTGCTTGTTAGGGGGATGAATCTTTCCATATCTCATGATTATTTTTGATTGTTGGGGTCATGGTTGGATTCAAAATATTGTACCGATTGATAACATAGGGGTCCTAACTTTAGGATCTGCTCCTGTCTACCATGCTCTAAAAAAATGCAGGGTTTGGCAAATGAAGGCATGAAAGTAGAGTTTTAAGAAAGTAAGCGTGTATGAGATAATGACATTTTATATTTAAAAATATGTTTTCGACTGATTGCCATGTCACACAAAAACAAACCCAAGACAAAAGGTGACATTAATTCATCGTAGACCTTTAAAAAAAACAAAAACATTTTTGTTACTAAAACATTTTTTAGATATTATCTATAATCAATCCTCGGGACATTTAAGAAAAGCCAGGGGACCTATCATGCAAAATGCACTTTTGTATGTCTTTTATACATGAATATGTGTCCCCGGTGTGTCAGGGAACTCACCAAGTGTCAGAAAACACAACCCTCTCTCTTGTCCTCCATACCCAAATCTCTAAAAAAGGGGCTGTAACGGATCTGATACAGACTGATGCAGATTTGAAAATTCTCTGACATCAGGAACGAGGAGCTCCGCCTATGGCCAACTCTCCACCTATCAGGGGAATGGGGGTTGGGCCACGGCCGGCCGCTGGAGACGCTGTAGTACATATGCCAGGCCTGTAGGTGGCGCTGTAGTCTGCCACAAAAGCAGCGAAGAAGACTTCTCAGATTCAGCCCCTGCAAAAACAGGGCTAAAAAAGAGCAAATGAGGCATGACTAAAATCCATGATCTGTTTGGTATTTTGAAAAAAAAACTTTGCAGACATGTTTTGTATAGGTAATATGGCCCGACAATATATTATTCAAATATAGCATGATAGGTCCATTAAATAAAAATAAAAATGCTGCATGTGACATGAATACAATTGCATGGCTAAGGATAGCTGGCTTTTTATTTCTAAGAAACTTTCCTCTTTTAAGAATACATGTTTACTATGCAATAATTACAATAATTAACACTAATGCTTCACACAACTTTGACCTGCTGCGTTCTTTTCTAGAATTCAGACTTTTGGACGAAAGTTTTTTTTTTTTTTTTATATGAATATATTTCATCCCACACAACTAGGTATTAGTATTCAAATGTATTATTCAAAATTAATCTTCTCCTGCTCTTGGTGTGATCCCTTTTCAGATGGGATTTTAACTGAGGAAGTATATTAATATGTATGCATCACTAAGCCACCAGGGTTGGTGGAGGGGGTCTGGAGGACGGGCTTGGGCTGACAGCCCAGGGGCACGGCAGAGGACCAGGAAGGGGTCTCGGGCGGACGGCCCGGGGGCAAGGCAGAGGACCAGGAAGGGGTCTCGGGCGGACGGCCCGGGGGCAAGGCAGAGGACCAGGAAGGGGTCTCGGGCGGACGGCCCGGGGGCAAGGCAGAGTCCAAAATGGGGGTTATGGAGGGGCGAAGGCCACCGCGGGCGAACTCAGGGGGCCGAGCATGAGGGCGAGGACCGCGGCCGGAAGTGTCAGGGGCTCGGGCCCGAGGGCGAGGACTGTGGCAGGAAGAGTCAGGGGGCCGGGCTCGAGGGCGAAGACCGCGGCTCTCAGAGGGCCGGGCTCGAGGGCGAAGACCAGACAGCTCCGGAGGCCAGGCAGGAAGGCGCTGACGGGACAGTGCCGGAGGCTGGGCAGGACACGGTGTCGGAGCTGGTGGGACAGGCCTCGGCAGGATCCCCCACGGAAGAGGACCAGGACACGGGATTTGCAGGATCCCCGGCAGGAGAGCAGTCGGCGGGGCCTCCAACGGCACAGTACATAGGATTGGCAGGACCCCCGGCAGGAGAGTAGACGGCGGGACCTCCAACGAGACAGGACAAAGGGTTGGCAGGACCCCCGGCAGGAGAGTAGTCAGCGGGACCTCCAACAGCACAGGACAAAGGGTTGGCAGGACCCCCGGCAGGAGAGTAGTCGGTGGGACCTCCAACGAGACAGGACAAGGAGCTGGCAGGACCCCCGGCAGGAGAGTAGACGGCGGGCCCTCCAACGGGACAGGACAAAGGGTTGGCAGGACCCCCGGCAGGAGAGTAGTCGACGGGGCCTCCAACGGCACAGGACAAAGGGTTGGCAGGACCCCCGGCAGGAGAGTAGTCGGCGGGACCTCCAACGAGACAGGACAAGGAGCTGGCGTTGTCTGGGGAGCCAGCAGGAGACGAGGCGCTGGAGTCGGCCGGTACGCCGACAAGACTCGGGGAGCTGGCGTCGGCTGGGGAGCCAGCAGAAGACGAGGTGCTGGAGTCGGCCGGTACGCCGACAAGACTCGGGGAGCTGGTGTCGGCTGAGGAGCCAGCCCTGTAGCCGAAACTGGAGTCGAGCCCATGGCTTCCGGGGCCGGTACTGAAGCCGGAACCATGGCTGCTGGGGCCGGAACCATGGCTGCGGGGGTCGGAATTGAAGCCAGAATCATGGCTGTAAGGTCCGGTTCTGGAGCCGGAAACATGGCTGTAAGGTCCGGTTCTGGAGCCGGAAACATGGCTGTAAGGTCCGGTTCTGGAGCCGGAAACATGGCTGTAAGGTCCTGTTCTGGAGCCGGAAACATGGCTGTAAGGTCCAGTTCTGGAGCCGGAAACATGGCTGTATGATCCAGTTCTGAAGCAGGGACCACGGTTGTAAGATCCAGTTCTGGAGCCGGAAACATGGCTGTAAGGTCCGGAGCTGAAGCCTGGATCATTGCTGTGTGGGCCGGTCTTGGAGCCGGAAACATGGCTGCTGGGGCCGGCACTGGAGCCGGAACCATGGCTGCTGGGCAAGGAACCGGAACACGGATCCATGGCTGTGTGGGGTGGTACTGGAGCACGGTACCATGGCTATGTGGGATGGTACTGGAGCACGGAACCATGGCTGCTGGGTCCGGCATTGGAGCCGGAACCATGGCGGTTGGGGCCTGTACTGGAGCCGGAACCATGGCTGCTGGGGCTCGGGCTGCTAGCCTGGCCTTGCGACGACTCCTCTTAGCAGCCTCCTGAATACTCCGTGGACCTCCATAAGCCTGACGAGTTCCGGAATACGACTCCTGGACAGGAGCAGGAACTGGGGCAGAAGCACTGGCTGACTCCAGACGGACCACACCGAGACGTTTGTAGTCAGCAGGCTGGAAATCACACACCCAGAGGAAGTTCAAAATCTAGCCAGGCAAGAACTTCACCAAGTCTGGTTTCTCCATAGCCAACCGGTGCGCCTCTACCAGAGCGGCCTCCCTCTGCCGAACACTGGACGCTCCACTCCACCAATCACAGCAGCAAGCCAAACCAAAGGAAAAATGCTGTAGCTCCACCTCAAATGGATCATCTGCTGGGTCCATTTCTGGTCGATTCGTTCTGTCACGGTTTGTGTGGGAAACAGGACTCAAATGCAGACTTAAGTGACAAAAATAAGTCCTTTATTTCAAGGCTACAGTATCTAGACACAGAACAGAACACTCACCGCAGAATTACTCAAAACACAAGACGAACCGACAAAGACAGACGGAAAAACCAGAACTTAAATACACCCAGGACTAATCAAACAAACACGAGACAGGTGAGGAGGTAGGAGAAAACACAGTGGCACCAGGTGAACACAATCGGGTAATCAGGGAGGGAAAACAGACAGAAAGTAACAGGCAGGAAACGGGGGTGAACAATTTACAAAATAAAACAGGAAACCCAAAAATAGAAAAAGACAAGACAAAACAACAACACAGACAGATCGTGACATTATCAATAGAGTTATATGTTCAAGTACAACACTGACTGCATTAATATCCAGGTATAATATATTTTCTACTGTCTCAGTGAAATATGTTTTGTTGTGGCATGGCAGAATCGATGTTTGCAGAACTGCACCAACTATTAAATATCTGAAGTTTGCACAAAGTTGAACTTTTTCTGTCTAATGACAAAAAGTGAGCCAGTGTGATTTGACAGAAGCTCAAAAACATCCACGGCCTTCGATTTTTCATGAACTGACGTACAGAGGATTATCTACGGGCTCTTGATGAGATTATAATTCAACTTCTTCATAACTGTCCTCATTCAGAATTACTCACTCCTCTTTCCTTTCGCTTTAAGCATTTATGGACTTAATACTAAATATCGGAGACGGATGAGTGCAGTGCAACTCATAAATCTCGCACATCAAGCGCACATCTAAATGTCACACTTTGAAAGACTGAAGCTATCTGCATTTTTTTTCTCTCTCACACACACACACACACACACACACACACACACACACACACACACACACACACACACACACACACACACACACACACACACACACACACACACACACACACACACACACACACACACACACACACACACACACACACACACACACACACAACATTGGGTGTAGAGCAACCTTTATCAACAAGCAATACACAAATGCTGGTTATCAAGATGAAGCATGCTGATAATAGGTTCACCCTTTCTGTTGACCTAATGGGGGAAATCAAAAGCAGGGGCTGAACACAGACTGCTAAATCGATATAAAGCACTTACCCTGATTGGGCATCACTATAGGGACACCATGGTTAAAGCTGCTATGGTGCTAAGCTCGCCGCCTTTCTGTTGTTCAAATATCCTTGTTAAAGAAATGCATCTATGCACACTCAAACATTGACAAGCACGCTGAAGCGTCGTTATTTAAAAGGGTTGTTGAACATGCACCTTTATGTGTTTCTTGGGTCTACCAAATCGGTAACACTTTATTTTGATAGTCCATAGTTAACACTCTATAAGTCATCAGTTGACATTTAGTAGCATGTCAACAGGTTATTAACCAATATTCAACCTTACTATCTGTAGATTGTGTCAACATCTTCAAAATTGACAATCAACTACTCAAAATCAATCTGTCAGAACGTCAACAGGGTCATGTTGATAATCTGTTGAGTCAAGATGTCAACTAAAGATTACATTAAGCATTAGTTGATGATCAACAGAAAAGCAACTTTAGAGTTTAGTTGACTATCTGTTGATCGTCAACTAATCGAGAGTTGACTATCAGTATACTTTTAGTAGGCATTCTCCACTAAGCGTTTGTAGGCATGTGTTAGGACTATCCAATTAAAGTGAAAAACAGTTGAGAACAGTAGAAAGTCTATAACCTATCAACAGAACACATACATTCATCCACTAATTATATGCAACAGACATGGGAATAAAGCGAAATGATTTCCACAACTGATCACGAACACTGGATAACTGAAGTCAATACCAGGCTATAAAGCACAGTAAAACAAACACTATAGGCATCATATCAGAGAAATAAAGCTTTTTATTTTAAGAATATACTACAAATATAGTAAAAACACTGAACAGTTGTGAAATGGTCAAAAATAAAGTTTGAAACACATTATCTACCAGCTGGTAGTCAATACCAGGCAAACGGAAATAAATCACTGCACTGCAGATTTGAACAGTTTAATAACTATAAATAAAATAAACAACGAAACTTGACCAACAGAAGAACATTAAATTATTGATCTACCCTGAGGCCAAGGTCAACCGTTAAAGGTCTAATATGTAGGAATTTCCTAAAAAACAATGTGTATATATATATATATACAGTATATACATTGTTTTTTAGGAAAATGTTGTGTATATATATATATATATATATATGTATGTATGTATGTATGTATGTATGTATGTATGTATGTATGTATGTATATATATATATATATATATATATGTATATAAAACATTATCGACTCAGTCATGGAACCTTTGGACAGAAACGTGCCTTGCCCTGCATTCATGTAGACTGGCCTGCGCTCTCACTTATCAAGATAAAAGTTAAAATAATCATCTGTTCTTATTTATTCTAGGACCCATGTGCCACTTTATTTAAATCTCTGAGCATGAGGTGGGGTTAAAAATAAGTAGTTGGACATTTTATGAACTATATCAATACCATGACCATGTGGTTCAATTTCTTGCAAACCAGCCTTTTTTTGATGGCTTAAACCCCTTGTAATGCATGTGAAGAGCACCTCTGTTACCGTCTGTTAACAGCTAATGTAAACTGTCTCGTTATGATTTCAAGACGGATGTGATTTTTGCTGTTGAGGAAAACACATGGTGTGTCCTGATTTGTACTCAATTTAGTGTTTCATTTGTATATACAGGGAACAGCAGAGGTCTAAGTGCAACAGGCTCGTAATGCACGGCATGAAGTTATACGTTGCCCACGAGCCAGATGCAGTTGCAATAACCCTCAAGTAATAACCATGTGTCTCCATTTATGTTAATGTCTGTGCTTTTAAACAAACTTGAAATAATAACATTTTAATTAAATGTATTAACATATTCTTGAAATAAAAAAGCTTTCTTTCTCTGATATGATGCCTATAGTGTTTGTTTTACTGTGCTTTATAGCCTGGTATTGACTTCAGTTATCCAGTGTTCGTGATCAGTTGTGGAAATCATTTCGCTTCATTTCCATGTCTGTTGCATATAATTAGTGGATGAATGTGTTCTGTTGATAGGTTATAGACTTTCTACTGTTCTCAACTGTTTTTCACTTTAATTGGATAGTCCTAACACATGCCTACAAACGCTTAGTGGAGAATGCCTACTAAAAGTATACTGATAGTCAACTCTAGATTAGTTGATGATCAACAGATAGTCAACTAAACTCTAAAGTTGCTTATCTGTTGATCATCAACTAATGCTTAATGTAATCTTTAGTTGACATCTTGACTCAACAGATTATCAACAGATAGTCGACATGACCCTGTTGACTTTCAACTGACAGATTGATTTTGAGTAGTTGATTGTCAATTTTGAAGATGTTGACACAATCTACAGATAGTAAGGTTGAATATCGGTTAATAACCTGTTGCAAAAAACATGTTAACAGTCAACAGCCACTTTTTGTAAAATCTATAGATCAACACTTGAGATGTACCTTATATTCTACTGGCAGTTAGTGAAATGCATGTTAATTGTCTGTTGAAACAGTGTTGTTGAATGTCAACTGATGACTTATAGAGTGTTAACTATGGACTATCAAAATAAAGTGTTACCAATAAATCACATCATACAGAGTTGAATATCATCTGCTGGCTCTAAATTAGCCCGATGCTGATACAGTACACACACTGCGATCCCTCAGCTCTGTAAATGGAACATGGCCCCTAGCCTCGAACATGTTATCAAGTACAAGTGTCCATCTGCCGACTGCTGAGCATTTGACAGTTCATCAATAGCGATGCTATTAATAACTTGGTTCTAACACAACAGCCCAGGGGCGAGGTAAGATAAGAAAACATCCCTCTCCTCAACAAGTCAATTTATTGTACACAATTGCAATTAACAGACAAGGTGCTCGACGAACTGCCATCAGCAGTCATTCCACAGCTTCTACAAGAAACGATGTGCACTTAATGAAGTAATGCCCAAGTATAGACTGTCATTAGATGTAATTATGTGATACTTGTAAGATGCATTATAAAGTGATACTGAAGAAGTGATTAGTCACTTGAGCTATAAGTCCTTGTTAATGCTGCAGGCAAAAGTGACTCAAATCTGATTTTTATGCAAGACTCAGCCCAGTTTTTCCTTTTTATAACAATGTGAACTGAAAAAGATCACATCAGTGAATCACATATTTTCAATATTTATTTAGGCAAATGTTTTAGTGTTCTTCAATCAGATACTGTATAACTATGTCGGAACAGTGAAATCTGAAATGTGTACATCTCTTAATAAGATAATGTGTTACAATTCGTCCAAAAACAACACGACTATGTAGCTCCTGACTCCAACTCTGCATCCAAACACATCCCCACTACAGAGATATGCTCCACAAAAAAGCATAATTACATTTTCTTCTTCCTTGTTGTTGCTTTTTTCTGCTTATGCATTTGCTGGCATCCACTGCACATTAAATTAAATGATAAACACCAAGTAGCCTCCACATTTACTCTGTCACTGATATTTTGCAGGTCATTTCAGAAATGTGACCTGTTCACACTGGAATCTGGTGTTAGCCCCATTAAAGTTTAATCATGTGACATATTTACATGTTTTAATGTTCAAAAAGCTTTTTATTTTTCTCTGCAGCACTTCTTTTCACCCTCTGTCTGAAACCAGAGCCCAGTCTGCTCTGATTGAGAAACTCCATTCTGAAGGAGATTTTAGCCTTTGCAGACCATTATGCACAGGGACCTACACACTACAGGAAAGAGAGAACCCCAACAAGCTTAACCCTCCTATTGTCTTCGTCCCCCCCCTTACTTTGGTGTTCGCGGTCAAATTTGACCGGTCCTGTTTTAATTGCTATGACATTAACACAAAAACCATTAATCATCACCAAATTTCATTTAACACCCTTTCAAACTGTATATATTGTGTCAGACTACTGGTATACATGAACAACTGCAGTAAATATACAAAGAATAGACACTGAACATGTATTGCCAGTGATGCAAACACAGGTATGGTGAAAAAAGAGAGAACTATTCGAAGCAGGAAAAAAACAGCGCAATATACCATCTGACAAAGGCCTGTGCTATAATGCTTCAATTAACTGCTATTATTTATAATATACTCAGATCAATAGGAGACAGAGATGTTAAGTTATAAATCAAGGGTTTTTATTATTATTTACAGCAGGGGTGGGGAACCTTTTTCCTTTCAATTTTTACAACATCCTCCGAGGGCCGTACAAATGATTGAACTCAACCTCTGCTTAAAAAAACTAAAACCACAGCCCATTCATTTCGCCTTTCTTTCATGCTGTGCAAAGAAAAAGCAACCTCTTAATCCAGATATCTCACCATGACTCACGTATGCATGCATGTGCACGGTGTGGCATGACCACCAAAACAGAAAGATATGGACACAAGATGTGTGCAAATGTATTTAGTATCCTATCCATGTGAACATGATTTAATTGAGGGGGGGCCTAACGCCCTCTAGGGTCCATGCTCACCCGGGAAGATTTTTAAATATTTAAGTTAAAAGCATCAATCTGGTGCACTTTGAGAGCAACATTGGGAGATCTATGGATACATCTTTCAACACCCATTTGAAACAGAACTGTAAGTAGATTTTTCTTTTTGGATATTTTACAAATCACTCCCTTTTTAAACTCTATTCTTGTTATTTTTAACAACTTTTTTGTTTCTGTCATATAGTATTTTATACCTGTTTTTCATTTAGTCTCTAATGTCTCATTAATAACTATAATGATCATATCAAGGTGTGCCTTTCATGCATGAATTATGTATTTTTTTACCAAGTGTTATTATTGCTCTTGGGGCATGAAAAACAAGATTTTAACTTTGATTTTTATATGTCCACCCAGGTGGACAGTATGCATTCAGGGTTTGAACTGAAGATGTACATTTTGAAAAAATTATAAATAAAGATGTGCAAACTTAAAATGACATTATAATAACATGAGTATATTGATTTACGGCCCAAAAAGATATTGCAGATGAAGTATTTTCAAGAATAACCAGGGCCAGGGGCCAATTTGAGGCCCCACGCACAGTTATTTGATGAGTGCTAGTGGAGCCTCGCAGCGGCGAAACCGTTCCGCGCCACCCTAATTGCACCACATAAGCGCATAGGTGCGCCTCAGGTGAGGCCCCCCTCCGCAAGGTGTGGCCCCCTCCACAAGGTGAGGCCCCACACAGTCTGCATGATCTGCCTGTAGGGAGGGACGGCCCTGGGATAAACAACAGCAGTACTAGTACGAATTGTAGTTGAAATATAGCCAGTATGACGTCCCACTGTAGTGGACAGGTGGTTAATCATGATTTCCTGCAAACATAAAATCAATACTTTGATCATTTATGAATTTATGATTCCTTAGTTGTTACTTGATGTCATCACCTTTTTTTATACCTGCAGGGGACGCTTTCCATAAAAGGATTGGCAAGATATAGATGGGTGACTTGGTCCATGTGGCTTTCTGTCGGCCATCTTGGTTTAGAGACATGTATCATTACACTGACTTGGCACTGAGTGGCAGTGTATGGGATGATGCAATAGGGTCCTATGTAGTGGCTGATGGTGCAACTATGCAAAAAAAACAATGCATATAGGCCTACAAGAAAACACCTTTTTAATAGCTGTCCACTGTAGTGACCTCTATGCATGAAAGGGTTAACCTCACTGAGCTGAGGTTATTTGAGCCTCTCAGGAGAGAGCTCTCTTCCACCTGGTTGAAGAAAAGCTCTTTAAATTCGTTAGCATAGCTAGCTAACCAGATGCTAATAACAACAGATCACCACTGTGCTTACAACTAAAGACACAGCCACGCAAACACTGCGGCATGTGTACGGCTCCTTATGCAATATTTGAAGAGCTGGAGCGGCGTTCCGGTGCTCTCTGTCAGCACTCCTTTCAGACGAGACATAGAGGGTGTTTCTCAATCGCGAGGATGCTGGCTTGGTAGTCGCGTACTTCCAAGTCACTTCCTTCAGAAACTAAGCAAGTATGCTTCCAAGTTACGGCTTGGCAAATCCCAGAGTCGCGTACATTAACGTTACACATTACACTCGTGTTACTCACCAAAACCTTGTAAAGCCGGTCCCGCATGCTGGCTCTTACGGAACCGACTAACTCCCCTTTTGTGTATGTTCTCAACATGCCCAGACTTGTAGTGATTTTCACCTATTTTAATACTTTTCACTTCATTCTGAAAGAAAGAGGTGAAATGTGCTAACGTGACGGCCATCTTGGTGTTGGTGACGTATGCAAGACCAGAGTTGTAGTTCATTGAGCGCTTCACACAAACAAATGTGTTACTTCACAGTTTTACGACATTTTTTTTTTTTTTACTTGCACAATTATCTTTTAAATTGACTATCATATGTGTAATTCGTTGCACAATTCAAACGGGATCAACAGATAATCTTTCTCTCTCCATTGACTTCAATACATGATTTTTCCAAAATAAGGTCCCATGGAGGTCCCCCGGAAAGGGAGGGACTTCGCCACTCTATAAGAGCGCTGTTGAGAGAGATGACGAGTGGCATTTACAGTGGCCAATCAGAGGGGTCTCAAACCGGATACATCACACAGGATGAGGGTTCCCAACCAACCAGAATGGTTTAAAGTTAAATTAAGGAAGTAGACGTAACACATATACCGATAGCAGCACCGTTTGTCCAGCGGCTTAACGGTATACCGATACCGTCCAATCAGGTACCGGTATTGACTTAGTACCGGTTCTCGATACCCATCCCTAACCATGGGTGTTACAAAGTTGACTAAATCATCCAAAATTCAATGAAAGTGGTGATCAGCAATTTCATATGTTGTTAATAATATAATAATAATTATAATAATTATAATAATAATGTCTACTGTGAAGGATATCATAAAGCCTTAATGCAATCGAATGTAAAACAAAAAGGTTATGATTGATGAAAGTAGTAAATCGGTCAGATTTGACCCGAAGACAACAGGAGAGTTAATAGGGCCCCTTTAAATGTAGCCCAAGTTTCAGTCTGGGCAACTCTGAACCTGCACTCTGACAACCATTGTAGTGGATTGGATTGATTAATGCAGCTACAATGACATTGTGTAGCTGAAATCTAGGCCACGTGTCAATGTCAGGTCCAGGGTTTGCATCTTTGCCTCGCCAGAGACCAGAGCTTTCTTTTACTTGATGTCCTCAAACAACAAGCCACACTCAATTTCTGGCAAGTGGAAGCTGCCCTTTTAACAGCTAATGTATGCAATATGTGACACAAGGTGCTGTCCAATAAAATCAACGAGCAGGGGCATTTGTAATGGATGCAGGCCAGTTTGTCCAATAATGTTTTTTAAGTCTCTTACAGTAATTCAAGGCTAATTAAGCTAGGCAATTTAACTCACTCTTGTACTCCAGACTCATTGAGGCAGATATAAAACGCACACTGTACTCAGCTAAGCATCACTAATGAATTAAATATACTAAACAAAAAAAAGGCTGTAAAGATTTGCTGAAATACCAACAAATCAACTGAATGTTTTCACCGGCCATAACAACTATGATTGCTTCAATTATTTTTTTAATGAAACAAAAGAAGAGTTGGTATTGCAGCTGGGAACTTATTGGAATAGTCTTTTTACAGAAAAAATAACTACCAAATACTTTGACCAGCATAAACAAATAAAATGCTGTTTACAGGCTTTTCAATAAAGACATTTCTTCCTGTTTTTTGTTTAACATCATATTAAAGTGATTATATTTAGGTTTTACACTGACAACACTTTCCCATCATCTTAGACGTTCGGGGACTCAGGGATGGATGTATCTTTTTAGATTTTCTGACATTTTAAAGGCCAAACAATTAATTAATAAAAAAAAGGAAAAGCAAGGAAATCATTTTGGTTTCATTTCATGAGACTCATTAAACATTAAACATACTTAGAGATACATATATTACACATTATGCTTTTCTGCGTCTTCTATCACAGCTCATGACTTGGTGTTTTCAGCCTGCTTTATTGGAACGGATTTGGCCTTTATCTGTTTTTGTCGTTCCAAATGCATTCAGGCACCTGATGGGTAAAAAATGCATGGAAAACTCCCGCTACCTATGTGCTGATGACATGTCTCAGTAACACATGCTACGTTCACCCCTTACTGTTTTAACCGTGCCTCTCCAAGCCAACTTATCTGATGACATCACAGAGTAATGCAACTCTCTCCCCTGTTTTGCCTGAGTGTAAGAATTCAATTATTATGTGATGCAATTCATAGCAATGAGTTTAATGCTATTGAAAATAATTAAAATAATCCAACAATTATGTCAGCTGTGTACTACTTTGTAGAATTAATCCAGATTTACTATATAATCACTCTAAAAGTAAAGTAATTTGCTATTTTTTTCCTATCATTCCTACATTAATTTTGTTTAGATTATCCTTCTTACTCTTATATTTGTGTATTTTATATTATGCCTAACAATTCCATGTTTAGATACCAAAATGTTGAGCAATTTTTTTACATTAGAATTGAATCCTCAAATATCTTTTTTTTTAAAGCTCTATTGCGAATATGACAGATATTTTTCATGATATAAGTTCTGCTGGAATTGTGGGAGGGGGCAATACAAATCACTGGCATTTGACAGTCCTTAGGCTAAATCAAAATAGATTGAGGTTTTCATTCATCCCATCATGCACCACATAACTTGCTTGGCATTGTTTTAAACCATAGACCCGCTGCCTTAACTTCCTTAGGCATTACATCTACTGCATGTTGCATTTTTTCCATTTCAGTGTGTTTTCTTTGCGTATGTGTTTATGTTTAGTGATGTATGCCTTGAAACTCTAATGGGTGACATTTGGGTCCATGTCCTGGGGTGTTATAGAAATATAAACCCTACAGATACTGTATGTAATACAGACAATGCACTACTTTGTGTCCCTGTCTCCATTTAACACGTGGTTCTCATGCATGACAATAGAGTATGTATGTCACACGCTGAATATGTCAAAGTAAGGGTTGAGGGTAATGATTGTGTTCAGATTCTAACAGGAAATGGCTGAGCTGGGTGCTAGGCAATGGAGTGGGGGTTGTTAAATCTTCAATTTGGCTGTGGGCACTAAGTGCACAAGCTAAATGCACCTGACTTCATGGTGAAATTGCACCAAAGAGCGCATTTATGGTGACAGAAAGGTGATGATATATATGTTTATCCTTGGAGCCCTGAGGAAATGGACTCTAATGTCATCCATATACAGGTGAATCACCTTTTCTTCACCATGCTTGAGCATTCAGTCCAACATAGAATGTAAGATGCCAGAAGGGTACCTGATTTAAGATGTGTTACCAAGAGAGACAAAGTTGGCACGATTACCCAAGGACGATATTGTTGACAATCATTAATTACAACAAGGACTATTAAACTCAGAGGGAAGGTTTGCCAGGGAGTCAATTTGGCCCCATGAAACAAGGAAATTAAGGTTTTAATTAACAGCTTGTTTAAATGTACAACTTGACAGGAAAATCCAGAGACTATTTCCCTCAGTCTTTAATGCAGAGTTTTGATGTGCTTTTTCTGCTTTACGCTGAACAAAATATGCAGATGTGTTTTTCAGCTATATCACTCTACATCACATAAGATGTACCACTCTCTTACAGACCTCATTGGCTTTTGGATAATTGTGCCTTCCTGCCTTATGATATAACTGTATGCAAGTTGACAGCCGTGACGGCGGTGTATTAATGCATTTCCCATAAGAGCAAACCAGGTCCTAGACTCATCCATAATCCAAAAATACATATTGAAAACAGTTTCCGTTGGACACAAATGGCTGAGAATGAACAAACAGAGCCACCTCCAGTGTGGAAGAAAAGCTAATGAAATTCCATTAAGCTGAATAGGATTTGATTTAAGGTCACTATATATTGCTTTAAATTCAATGCACGGCGCAATTCATAAAGCCAATTGTGAGAATTAGCTGATATTGTCTTCCTGTCAATAATACCAATACCTTTTATCAAATAAAGGTCACTAGAATGAATCATCCTGGTATTAGTTATTGGAAAATAGCCAATTAAGTGATGAAAGGGGAAGCCATTCATTGTACTTGAAAGCAGGATGGATGCAGTGATTGGATTGATTAATTTACTTCTTAAACTGTCAAAGCAGAGACTCGGCGATGGGGGGAACCGTTTCAAATATTCAAAGGGGCGAATGTTGGAGTGAAACACCTATTAATCACGGGGATTTTTTGGCCGAGCAGATGAATTGTGGTGTCTGGCTTTCTATGCACGCTGCCACAGAATCATTAGCTACAACAGTCGCTCAAGCCAGAGCAGACATGGAGGCTAATCAGCCGCTGTAATGGACACACTTCATAATTGTCAGTCTTAGCGCGCTATGCTAAAGAGACCTAAGCTGAGAGCACACTATGGCAGCTTTGAACGCATGAGCTGAGAAAATGATGTGCCTATATACTCATTATTTTACCAGTTGCGTTGCGAGAATACAAAGGATTTCCAACATTTAATTCCACAGTATTTTCTTAAGTACAAATGTCGTCCCATTCTTATAGTTACTGAAGCGAAGTGAGTTCCTTATAATTAAGGCAACTTTATAGGCACTGTTCCCAGGCGAGGGTATGTACGAGTACCTGTGTTATATGTTTCATCTTTATTAGCCAGAGCATGGTAAGCTTAGCTCTTCATGCACTAATCCCCAGCTAAAGAAACAGCTTTCAAGGAATTAACATCAAAAGTAAAGCTTTGCGTGCCGGCGGGGGAGCTTTCAACAGAGCCTGCCTCAACTATCTCCTAAGTATTTGCAGAGCCTCGGGGATGAAGTGGAAGTTAAGTTTAACTTGCTCTGTGTTCTTCCTCAATTCTTTGACCTTGTTCTCAGGTCTCTTAATAATCCCAGATATGTTTGAATCCATACAGCGTTTCTATGGGGCACTAACAGGGCGGGAGGACATCACCCATTCTCTCCTCTCAACGTAATTCCTGTGATTAGGAGGTTGTGGTACATGCAGGCGAGGTTTTGGATCAGCACCTGACAGACATGAATTACCTCAAGTATCAACCGTGCATAGCAAATCCTTGGATCTCCATACATGTACATGTTGTACATATTCATTATAATCAGCTCAGCGTGTCATTTCATTAAGTGAACTTTTCCACAGTTAAATTGTAGTTATTTCACAAGAAAAAAACATTCATTAAACCAAAAACATGTTTTGAATAGATCATGAATTTCATGTAAGCATACTTGATTTTATCATTTTTTATATTGCAATATCGATTTAGTACCATATTCCATCCATTTACTGTCCATAACATCATGTTGCCATCCTCCTCTCTGATATTTACAGATGGACTGAAATAATAAGTGTATTGTGCTATTGTACTTTTTTTTAATACATTTTGAATCTCTATATATTTGAGCCAGCGACACATCAATGCCTCCTGATGCCCCCTTTTAAGAGATTGTTCTTGGCCAGTGATGATTACTTTCACAATACTTGCTCCTGCTTCTGTTCCCATAAGTCATTTACTCGTTCATAGAGTGTGACAGCCGTGATTGAGCTAAGGGACAGTGATTCATCGTGTCTTTCCAAAAGCACCGTTGGAGGAAACGACATTGCTTTGGAGCCGAAAGCTAAATTAAACCTTTATATCTCCCATCTTGTGAGGTCCACAGTGAATTCTCCATGGTGCAATACATCGTTTGTCTACCTGATGTTCCCATCAGGCATTCATCTTTCTCCTATTAATAATCTATTTATAAGGCTTTTTTGAAAGGAGTGCGCTGGCATTTTTCTTGTCAGATGTGGCACAAGATGTGGGACTCCACCCATGACATGATCAGGTGGTTACACTGGTAAAATTGCATTATAACAATGTCTGGTATTATTTGAAAGACCCAGACTATAAAATGGTCTACAAGAGTAAGAACAAAACACATGTTCTCTGCATAGATGTACAGGGTGAGTATCCTTATCATTATAAGCTATCGTTTTATTATTAATAATAAATAATACTTTCTTCTTCTTCATTCTCACTTGCATCTTCTCCCTTATAATTTTAATCATTGCCATTTTATTGAGTTCTGTTATTTTTCCCATGCAGAGCAGTTATACAAATAAAAGTGTTTACATTTATTATGTTGTGTAAAATGTGTAAATACAAATACTCGTCTCCACTGATCTTCAGAATCTCTAAATATGTCCAAATGAGAGTGAAGCTGTATAAAATAAGTTGCATATGGTCACATATTCTTATGTGTGAAATCAGTGAAAAAAGATAGCAAAACTAGACTTACACATTTTGGTCTTGAACAATTACGCTCTCTAAACTTTCTTGTAGAGAGAGTTTCTTTCACAGTTGAGCAGCAACCCTATGGCTACCCTGTTTACACTAGTAACAGCTGATCACGCCAAAACAATGGCTATCTTCACTGAAATCTGGAGGAGACACAGGAGCAGTGTATTTTGTCCACTTCAAGACACTGGTACTTGCTTACCATGCTGCGAATGGATCTGGCCCTTCGTACATCCAGGACATGGTTAAACCGTACACCCCAGCGCGTGCACTACGCTCTGCATCAGCCAAACGACTCGCTGCGCCCTCGCTGCGAGGGGGACCCAAGTTCCCATCGGCGAAAACACGTGGGTTTGCTGTCCTGGCTCCAAGATGGTGGAATGAGCTCCCCATTGACATCAGGACGGCAGATAGCTTGCACATCTTCCGGCGCAAACTGAAAACTCATCTCTTTCGACTCCACTTCGAGCGATAGAACGATTAACGAAGCACTTTTATACTAATAAAGGACTGGCTTACCTAAAGCCAGTTGAGTAGCACTTGAAATGTTTGGCTCTATGAAACCTGATGTACTTATATGATTCTGTTTTCTTCAAGGTTGTGTCTTCCTGGTCGAATGTACTTATTGTAAGTCGCTTTGGATAAAAGCGTCAGCTAAATGCAATGTAATGTAATGTAATGTCTGACCAATACAGCAAAAACAATCAGAACTTTCCCCTACTAAAAATTGTGTTTTGCAATTCAGCCCTGTGGTTATTTTGAGTGCTTTCTCTTGTCATGCAATCGACATGGCCAAATGGCAGCACTTGGGTTTTGAAGAAAAAAGAATAATGCTCTATAGGGGAAGAATATAGATTTTTTCAGTTTATCTATTATTGTTGGATCTCTTGTTATACCACAGTACTGTATGAACCTTTTTTCGGTCTAATGTCATACACTTAAGCGCTATACTCTCGAAATTCTCGAATTAAAAACAACATTTGTCCAGGTTTAACAACAGAGACATCTCATTTGAGTATTTTTATAATTACGTTTTCTTAAAGTTATTTATGTTTTCTCCAGCTATCCTCAACACGTCTCACAATCGGCAAAATCCCTTTAAAAACGATTTCTTCCCTAAGTGGACATTTTCTTCTTCTGACCTTTCTTGAAGAGCACTATTTTGTGCAAAGCCTCAATAACCATGGTAACTTGGCTAAAAAACAAACAAAACATGCGCTATGTTTTGAAGGTAAGTACATAAAAACATCTTTTAGTTTGAATGTAGAAACAAATCAATGTGTTTTTACTTATATTTGAACACTTATATTAAAAGCTATGCCTTAGTGAATGTTAAGTTGTAGAGAGCACATAAAAAAGGTAGCCATAGTGATAATAAAAATCCCCTTGTTTTCCCATAAAGCGTTTATTAAGCAGGGCATATGTTCCTGTGTTCAGTTTTTGGGAGACAAGGTCCTATCATTGAGTTGTTAGTGGGTTTAACTAATACATTGTTTCTGATAACAAGAGCTCCACCATTGTCAGATGTCTTCACTGTCTATATTTTGTTACCAATGTTTGGCTTCCCTCTCCCCAGAGGACTTTATTATTGCAGCATTTTGTCAATATCATAGAGTAAACAATGTGTTTTTGTGTGTGTGAAAGTATCACGTATCAAGGCTGCACACAGGAAAGTAGCCCAAACATTGCTTAAAACACTACTCTGCCAAGTTTTTCTCTCTTAAGATTAGGGAAATGCCACTATGCTAAGAGGGTTATCATAAAAATGTAAATATGTATAAGTCAACTAAAGTTTGAATGGTTTTATGGTCCTAGAAGTAGGAGCACCCGTACTATCTCTGCACTTTAATCTCATTCTCCCTCGTCTTTTCTAATGATTATGTGGGATTTCATGTGTTCATTGCTCTGTGAGAAACCGTTCTGTAAGCAGAAGGAAGTGTATCCTCACATTTGCTAGCAGATGCGCCCCTGGGAATGCTAAACTAGACAGCTTGTAGACTCACAGAGCAAGCATTTTGTCAGGAAAACTTTACCACTAACAGAATCCTGGGGTGTCCGTTTTGCCGACACATGATTATAAATCCTATACCAACTGTGACCCTGACCCTTACTTTTTACTGAACTATATTTTATTGAATGTAGGTTGTGTAAATAGAAAATGTACCTTATTCTTATATATAAAATATGTTCTTCACTCACATAGATCATCGACTTGAAGACACATTCTTTGATACTATAGTGCTATAAACAATATCCTGAAAAAAGAGAACTGCAGATTTAAAGGCCTCCCTGTGTGAATAAAGCAATACTACTGAGAACACTCTGTGGTACTGTTGCACATTAAAGCTGCAGCCACTGGTGTGAAGTTGTCCATACAAATGGTTGGAGTTCCCTATCTCTTTGTTCCGACCTTCGTACTTTCTTTGAAACGACCCGTCTGTGTTCATTGGCTTGTGCAGGCTGTCCATTTGGTTCTGGTAGAACACTGACATCTTTGACAGACTTTGAGAGGCAATTGAAATGTCAGAACCTACAACTTTCTACTCTTATCAGTTACAGCAAACTCTCTTGGGGGCATAATTCTTCATTCCTAACCATTAAGGGTTACTTTCACTCACAAACTGAATGGGTGTGTTAAAGGAGAATGAAAAGGTCAAATACTAATGTAGGAACCCTGATACTGTATTTTACAGTTAGAGGCTACAGTTAACGTACCTAACAATGTGATATGTCAATCTAGTTTTCTGACCAAATTATATGACTATTGGCTCAGAATGAACATTTTAAAATAACAATTGGGCTCATTCAAGAATGAATGACACTCCAATAATCATTACTAGATGATACATTAATGAGAATGTTATCAGACAATAGAACATATTGACATTTTTTGACTAAACCACATGGGGGGGTTGCCTAAATAGACTGAACCACTGAAAGGGGATTTGGTAAACCAGGAAATGCCCACTAACAACTGAAACTAAAATAAACAAAAATGTATCTGACTGCAAACACCATTTTAAAATTATAAGTATTAAAACATGTTTCCCCTAAGAAGAAATCCCTCCTCTTGATTAATAGTTTTTGGTCCCACAGGAAGAGGAAGAGAAAAACAGGAACCTTCCCTTCCTATTAAGCACTCGTTGCCAGTTGACCACAATGTAACTAGTTATAAAAAGAGCAACAATTGCAAAGGTCTTTTGAGATGCATATGAAAAGGTATGTTAAACCTATTTTTGTACGGAACTATTCACACATCACCATGAAAATATTAAATATGTGTTCTTAGTTCATGTAGAAACATTACAAAGGTGTGACAACTCACTGTAAGTAAAACAGAAATAGTAATGTCTTAGTCTAACTTTTCATAACTGAATAAATTATTCAGGAAAAGACAGGATCCACAGAGCAGCAGTTGTAAAGAATCCCCAACGCAACAAAAATATGTTACCATGTGATGTGCGGCTGGTGCTTCTGCTACCGGAGAGATTACACAAAGCAAAATATTCCAATATTTTCTAAAACTTGGCAACACAGGAGAAAAACAATTGTACCTACATATTCATGCAGTACTACAATCTGTGTAGTAAGGCATCATTTTAAAACGCATTATATTTAGAAATACTGCCACCCTGCTTGGATTCTAAACAGGTGATCATTTCTAATGTTTTTCACCCATGTTATAATTCCATAGTTTTTGAGCTTTATTCATTTATTTTTCACTGAAAAAGAATCAGAATCTGAGTAGACGTCCCTACACACTGTAGGTGCTTTAGTTATTGCCAACTCTCTGAAGATACTGTTAATTTCACTGTATCTGTTCGTGGTTATAAGCGCTGAACAGGATGAATCAGAATATTTTTACCCTGAGGCTCATTTGTATTGATGTAATTTTAATAGCACAGGATCACAGCGAGGCTATCTGCCTGGCAGCACAGTAAGGGGAGCATTTCACTCTTTGTTGCTGCTTTGAGATGTACAAGGTTCCTTTTTGTCTTATTAGAATAAGGGTTAGCAGGTGCAATACATTTTTCAATTACCCCCTCAGTATTTAAAACCTACTACAAAAGCCTTACGTTTGCAACCAAAATTGGCAGCATTGGCTGCTCATTTGCTAAGCAACTCTCACAAAAACATTTGGATTTTACATGGTTTTATTAAAGGTCACCTACTGTATTATGCAAAATCCACTTGTTCATGTCTTTTATACATAAACATGTGTACAGTAAAGTAAAGAGACTCTGAAAGTTTCAGGAAAAAAAAATTCTCTCTCTTTTTGTCCTGATCCATTTATATAAAACCTGTCTGAAAATGAGCTGATCAGATTTTGGCCACTTTATGATGTCATAACGATTTGTTGTCTTGTGTAACCATTAGCCAATCACCAACCAAGGTAACCCCCCCCCCCCCCCCCCCCCTTCCCCACCTTATCACCTGAATCTCCTCCTAGAGCACCATTGAGTTCTTTTTAACCAAATATCTCTCAGAGGGGCGTGGGGAGGGGCTCCTTATTTTCATCTAAAGTAACAGACAGAGAATCAGCACTTTAGAAACAGGGCTGAAACAGAGGGGATTATGGGATGCTAGGACCAGGTGGAGGGATTATATCTCTTCGCTGGCCTGGGAGCGCCTTGGGATCCCCCAGTCAGAGCTGGTTGATGTCGCCAGGGAAAAGAAAGTTTGGGGCTCTCTGCTGGAACTGCTACCCCCGCGACCCGACCACGGATAAGAGGGAGAAGATGGATGAATGATCTGTTTGGTATTTCAAGCCAAACACTTCAGAGACATGTTTTGTATACAGTACATCTGAGACCTATAATATATTGATGAAAAACAGTATAATAAGCCGGGTTCCTTAAACTACACCTAATCAAATTCCTCGTACGTGTGAACCTACCTGGCAATAAACCAGTTTCTGATTCTGATTCTGATTCTGATGGTGGTAATTATTGACTATCCGTACAATTGAGAATTTAGCTTTAGAGCCAGACTGTAATTTTCTAAACTGGGATTGGAAAGCTGATAAACAATGCCATTGTCTATTGCCAAAGGCTGACAACCATTAATATGGAATATTAATTAGTTCATATCAGTTTTGAGCCCTCAGCCGACAACAGTATCATCATCCATTGCAATTTTACAATGGACTACATTATGTCATATACTACATTGGTAGACATTTCCAAACTGAAGGAACACTTTAGCACACAAATCATTACGAGTTTGTAACACAATGAAATAATACAACCAGGTACAGTAACTTTGAAAGAATATTTTCAGTCAATTGCATAAATACTGTAGAGGGTTATGACCTGGAGTTTGGGGAAAAAGGTCAGCACAATGATACTAATGACTAACAAGAATATGTAGACACGTACAATTATTTGATCATACTTAAACATCCTGTGGAGAGAACAGTGTATCTGTTATGTTATCTGTTGCATCTGCTAATTGATATATGCATGCATTTCCTATAGAAATAAATATATCAACTACTTAATAAATGAATAATACAATAAACAGTATATGGATGCATCTATTGGTTTGTTGTTCTTGCAGTCCAAAGACGTTTGGGGGGTTTTAAAGCATGCCTGCACAGAAATGTTTTATCCAGCAAAGTCCCTTGCTGAATATAGTCTTGGAACAAAGCCTGGTAATCCATAACAGATGCTCCACTCGAGTCTTATCCTATTCAGTACATGAGTCATTGGGTTTTTATTAAACCCAATCTGGGCTGAACACCATGCTGTGTGATTGACAGATATATTGCTGTGACCCCTTGACCTTTGTTGTTGTCCAGACATTTCCACAGAAAGGGGCCTTTATCTATGACAGGGTTTTGTTGTCTATAATTACATTGAGCTAGGGGTGGATGCTGGATGGTTTAAGATTAAATCCTTAGATTATGGATTTTTATTTCAACAATCAAAAGAGCTCTCATCAGACTGCCGCCATACCTTCATGTACAAAACAGGCTGATATGTCATGTGTTTTGCTAAACTAAACAGAAACTAAAATAAGCAGATGTTTCATATTATTGTCTGCTGATTGGACGGTGTTCATAATTGTTAGTGAAAGAAAGAAGAAATACATATATGTTTTATTTCAGTTAGACTGGGGGTTAATGTCAGTATTTTAAAAAGGTTGCTGATTTTCAGATTTAATAATTTCACAGAATTTTATTCAATTCACAACTTCAATCGATTTGTTGTAAAATCACAAAGAAAACACACAGATTTACAGCCTTATTTTGTGTTTAATATCACAAAGCGGTGGTATATAGTCGTGAGGTGTGCATGTCCTTTTTCTGGCTTCTAGCTCTACAACAGCCGTCATAAATCCATGTACAAAAGCCATAACAGCATTTGCGACACCGCCAATTTACTTTTTAACACCTGCGAAGAGAATTAAAACCGCATCAGTACATTCTGCCTTATGGTAGAACAGAAAAAGAAAATTCAGTCAGAAAGCACATACATAATGCTTTTTTTTTTCTCCCAGACATGCCTTCATCACACGACTAATTATCGATTTTGAGGGACGACTCTTTTCCCTTTTTCCGTAACAGTGCGCTGCCTCTTCATTACCACTTCTAAGAAGAGTGGGAGGCGAATGCATGTAATGATCTCTCCGTCTTCACATCTGTCAGCAGGGGTTGTTTGATATGACTGCACTTGCAATGATTATGGCTTTATGAAGTCTTGGTACAACAATAACACACAAGTAGTTTTGGATTGATGATGAAAAGCTAGTAGCAGTATGGCTTATGTGTGTGCTTTCTGTAGGGGAAAAACATTCTTTTGACTCAAAATAGTACACTGCAGCATTACAGCAGCTCGATATATTGTTGGCGTTTATTTTGATACTGAAAGAAACAAAAAACCTCACACAGACCACAGACTGCTTTTTGTACACATATTCTGCTGCAAGGTTGTTGGATGATGGTAAAGTTGTACCTTAAACCTGAAGAATAATCCTTAGCCTCGGAGGTACTGCTACAGTATGAATAGTGTTTGATTTCTCTTTAGATGGAGGAGTTAAGAGTTTGTTCTCAGTCTGTGCAAACTTCAGTCTCAGTCTGTGATTTTGATGCTTAAAAAATTGGCATCTTGCATTAAGTCTGCAATATGGTGTCTTAGCTGTTTTTGATGTATCAACTTGGAGCCTTGGCTCTTTCCTGGGGTGGATTATTTAACTATTATTATATTATTAAATCAACCCCTAGCTCCAAGTTGATATAAATAAAGCCTAGGCCCTTCGGTTATGAGGTATTTCACTCTTTAATGTAAACTTTGATAGTTATTTAACCATTTCCACAATATTTTATCCGTACCACTGTTTTCATGGGGTTCCATGTCTGTTGTAGTTGGTTGTCTTTATGTTTTCAACTGTGTGAGGATACACTATTAGCTGGCTATAAGGGAGATTATGCTGTTTTCTAGGTTGAGTTTGAATTCTGACCCCCAGGAAAGTAGCATAGTTTTTTTTTACAGATACTACACTTGATCTTAGCCAAAAGGCCGAGAAGCGATGGAAAGTAGCATAGTACGTTTGCAATGCCATACTCCTTCATGTCTATCATCAATTTTGTCAAAAAAGAAAGAAAGTAGCCACACAGTAGGAATCTGTAGTCCAAACAAGCTGTTACATTAGGTCAGTTTAGAATCTGAATTGTCAGGATTGAGGCAGGATGTTGGACCCAAAAGCAGTAAAAGGAGGATGGCAGGTATTTATAACAAAGAGACATAACAAAAGCTGACAAACAAAAATCTGTTTAACCAGTGGTGTAGTGGGCCGTACCCCCACTTATTTGAAGCATGATTAGTCTAATAAATATAAAATCATTGCCAGTGTTATCAGTTGCAAGTGTGTATTTGTTGTAATAATGACGAAAACATAATAGGCAGATTTCACAGTAATTATAATAAAAACATATAGCTCAAGCATTTATGCAACTTGATTTGAAGTGTGTGAGGGGCAGCACCGTGTGTGTGTGTGTGTGACCAGGGGGGTATACTACGAAGCAGGATTTTCGCTTAGCCGGCTAAATTCAGGGAAAACTCCGGCTTTCCGGTCCTACGAAGCTGGTTCTCTTTTTAGCAGGCTAGATCTCCATGGTAACTTGTGCTTAGCGGCTAAACTGGTCGGGACCAGGTTAGGTTGCAGGCTAAGAGCTCAACTCAGTGAAAGCACTGCCTGCTGACCAATCAGAGCTCAGTGTGCGGAGTTTAAAGCGATCAAGTCATATTACAGGAGAAAGGAAATACAGAAAAGCTGCCGTCGCAGGAAAGACGGCCGGCAAAAATCACCGACTGTGTGAACGTGAACATTAATAGAATATCACCTCCCATCTTCAGAGCAATCTGACTATTATAACATTAGCGTTAAGAACACTTACCACATATCTACCACAACATAAGTAACCGGATCAGAGTAACATTAAGTACAGTCCGCGGCATATCACTTAATGTAGCCTATCATATATTTTCTTATCTGAGTCAGCTGAGCCCTATCTGGCCGTGCAACACTCACAGTGTCACATAGGCCTACTGTATGCAGAAGTATTATTTTAAGCAACACATTAAGTTGACGAAACACTCGAGACAAATGTAATTAGTCTTTTAGACGGGGCAGTGATATCATAACCCTGTTAATGTACGCATTCAAACACTTTTTATTTTGCCACCTTGCGTGCAACTATGTGGCTTTTATCCTGGATAAAGTGTTTAAGTCATGGATGTTTAAAGTTTAACTTCTTCATTTTTGACTAGTATTACAGTTCACTTTTCATTCAGGAAGTATGACGCTGCGCTGTCAGAACGCTTCTCCATGTTTGTGATTGGTCGAATGCTCCAAATACCACCCCTTTCATGTGAACACGCACCTAACTAGATAGGAAACGGCTGGCTTGAGCGATCCACTTGATAACCAGCGTCGTAGTACAGTTTAGCGAGAGCGCGTATGTTTTGGATTAGGCCAACCGGCTAACTCAAACATATCCAGGTTAGGTTGAACCAGCTTCGTAGTATAGGCCCCAGGTGTCCCGAACTGTGCGGGACTGCACAAACATGCATTTTTATTATTTTTCCCGCGTCCCACAAATTGAGACTATATGTCCCGCATTTGTCCCTCACAGAGGTCCACACACAGTGTACCTGTACCCCCTTGACAGTTCACGAGCGTGTCCATAGTGTCTCCCGTCCACGCCCCGTCCACCCAGTAAAAAAATCCCCACAACACCACTGAGTTTAACACTAAAACAGGGGGACCAGGCAAGCTAAAACCAAACTAAGAAAAACTGAACATGTACAGACCAGGGAGGGCACGAGGAGCAGGACGAGGAACATAGGCAGGACCGTAAACAGGACCAAAGACGACAAACTTACCAAGAACACAAGGGAAGACTGGCCTGTACACTTAAGACTAATCACAGAGACAAGACACAGCTGGAGAGGGGAAGTGAAACACAGGGGCAGGTGAACACAATCAGACAATCAGGTGGAAAAACACAGGATGTAAAACAGGACAAGACACACGGAGAAAGGCATTTCAAAATAAAACAGGAAACATGAACACAAAAACATGACATTAACGGCCCATTGGCCAGATGGAGTCCATAAAAGAGGGGAAACTGCTTTTCAATGACGTTATGGTTGATAAAGGGTATGCTGCTGTTAGATGTTGATTTATTTGATCTTTGATGTCTTGTTCTAAGACAGACAGAGCTTGTCCAATCAGGGTTTCTCTGCTGCTAGCAAACCCATTTGGCATCTTCTGAGCTATTGCTATGAACTGGGCCTTTGTCATCTTCAGTTGATTTGCTGTGGTTCATCGGACTAGTACATTAGGGGAAACTATAGGTTACTTACGTAACCCCAGTTCTCAGAATAACATGAAGTGAGATGTCTCACTATGGGATGCGCCTCATCGCGGAGCAAACAGAAGCATCAATCTCATTACGCCAATCCTGATTGGCTAGTGATCTTGACGTCAGCATCAGGGAAATCACCCCCTATAAGTAGCTTGCGCCACGACGCATGCGTCATTCAAAATAAGCACCAATTCTCGCTTCACCATAGCAAGGAGGGCCGTCTGGTGAGACATCTCACTTCATGTTACTCTGAGAACTGGGGTTACGTAAGTAACCTATAGTTCTCATTCATAACACTCCGTTCGATGTCTCACTATGGGAAATTGCTCCCGTATTGTCAGACGAGCTTATCTCGAAAATCACCAAACCAACCAGAACTTAACAGGTAGAGCTCTGACTCAACCAGGTGCCCAGCACTGCTTGAGTCACACTGGGAACAGAACGTGCAGACCCTGAGTCGAAAGAGCTCGCGGACCCGAGGGTGCCTGCGAACTCTGACTCGTATGAGCCCCAAAGCAATTGCTTCCACAAACCAGTGGGAGAGCCGTTGCTTAGTAACAGGCTTGCCCGTATAAGGGTTAGCCCAGGACACAAGGGGTTGGTCATTATGACAAAGCACCCTTGATCTGTCCCTGTACGTGCGTAAAGCACGGCTGGACACGGCAAATCCGGCCGCTGTTCCCCGGAGGAATACAGTGGCGGGGAGGATGCCTCAATGTCAAATGTGGTACCTGAACCAACCGCCTTAAGATAAAGGCAGGGTTGGGCTTCAACCACACTCTGTTTGCCCTGGGGCGAACTGAGTGCATGAAGACTGCACAGATAGTGCATGAGTGCCACTGGCTCGCTTGGCAGCTGCCAGGGTCAGCTTCATGTCACACTGTATTCAGATTGTACCACTCACGGGCCAGGCCCATAGAGCCAAGCGCTCTGGGTGTGGGTGAAAGATCGCCCCCCCCCGCTTGGGACAGTATGTTCCTGCGTAGTGGGAGCTGCCATGGCTGCCCGCACAGCAGCTGATATATCTCCGCTAGCCAGTACATAGCTGGCCAGTGCGGAGCTATCAGGATAAGTGTGTGGCGTTGCTCTCTCACTCTGGCCAGAGTTGGGGGTATCAGAGCCAGGGGTGGGAACGCGTACAGAAGGCCCGGAGGCCAATTGTGCGCGAGTGCATCCACGCCTAACGGTGCATTTAGATTGCGCATTGAAAAGAACAGCTGACACTGAGCGTTGTCTTTCGATGCGAACAGATCCACCGCGGCTCTGCCGTAACGCACCCACAGCTGTAGAGTAGAGTCCAGTCTGCATAAAGTGGTATACCTCTGGACAGTAGATCTGCCCCGAGGTTCATCACTCCCGGTACGTGCGTCGCTCTCAAAGAGAGGAGACGTCGACCGCTCCATAGGATCAGTTTGCGCGCCATTGTGTGTAACTGGAGAGAACGCAAACCCCCTTGGCGGTTAATATACGATATTGTGGTCGTATTGTCTGTCCTCACAAGGATGTGATGTCCCCTGAGGAAAGGCAGAAAGCGTTTTAGGGTGAGAAACACCGCTAAAAGCTCCAGGTAATTTATGTGCGCCCGCTGGAGGTCTCTGCTCCAGAGACCCCTCACCGGGCGACCTTCATAAATACCTCCCCAACCTGTCAGACATGCGTCCATGGTGACCACTTTCCGTGAAAGGACAGCACCCATAGGCACACCTCGTACTAGAAAAGTCGGGTGCAGCCAGTGGCGCAGTGCCATTACGCATTTCACAGTAACCATCACTCTCCGCGCGCCATGGCGCCACCCAGCGCTGAAACTCCCTCATGTGTAAGCGTCCCAGTCGTACGACCAGGATGGCTGACGCCATGAGCCCCAGCAATCTCAGGCATGATCTGAAGAGAACATGTTTGCGCAGCTGGAAAAGTGCGAGACAAGCTCTGAAAGCTTTCACTCTTTCCGCTGACAAGCGAGCTGAAAAGGGCACCGAGTTCAGGCGTAAACCCAGGAAGAGTATAGTCTGCGCGGGGCACAACATGCTCTTCTCTGTGTTTATTATGAAACCCAGGTTGAGCAGGTGCTTTACGAGGACATTTGTCTGCGTAACAGCCTCCTGCTCCGACTGTGCGAGAAGCAGCCAGTCGTCCAGGTAGGTTGCCAGGCGAATACCCTGTTGTCTTAACGGACCCAGAGAGAGAATCTCTCTCTCCAGAATATGGGCTGACTCTCCTCAGGCCTGCGAATGCAGAATGCCCGAGAAGCGAGGGGGGGTGACAGCGAATTGGAGTCTGTAGCCCCGTGTTACTGTCTTGAAAACCCAAGCAGATGATGTGAGCATCTTCCACTGCATGCTCCTTAGAGCCAGTGGAGATGTCACGTCTCTTCCCTTCTGAGTCTCTATTTGTTGTGTTATGGGGCCCTCCAGTGTCTGAGCACAGTGGTGCCCCTTTTCGACAATCCCCACCGACACTGCGCATGCGCATGACGGTGGTGCCTTCACAACCCCAGCCGGCACTGCGCATGCGCGTGGCGGTAGTGCCTTCACAGACCCGCCTGTAATCCGCCTTTTGAGAGATGCCGTAGCTGCTCTCAGAAGGGGAACAGTTGACGGGCTGTTTATTGGTTTTATTGTTTTTCTTATCATTTTTTTGAGCTGCGCCCTCGGCCTGAAGCCTGGATGCGTCAGCGGCAAATGTTTTATGACAGAAAAATCAACAAATGTGTGACATGTGTTTGTGCGGACTTGAGGATGGTGTTGAGGCATCTCTCGAGGCGGCGGGAACACATTTAGAGCTGGGGAACCGTGGACTTCCAGCTCTGTCACAGAGGGGAGAAGGAGGGGCTGTCACGCCGCTCGCTTCTTCTTCCTCGACTGCTGGCCGAAATTCTGGGTTGGCTGCGCCTGAGCTGTAGCCGGAAATGAAATAAACCGTAACTTTTGAGGGGGTCTTGACTTTATTTTCCAGACACATGGGCTGAACACAAATGCAGAGGTGAACACAGAACACACATGCAGAGGTGAACACAAGACAACATTAGCACGACCAGTAATCCTACAAGCTGTCATCACTACCCTCCTGACTGTTCTCCTCACTGTCTTCCTCTCTGTCAGACATGGTAGCTGATGATGTAGAACCAACAGTTAATCATTAGCACAAAGCACAATCGGCAGTCCCAAGAACAGTTTGGTCCAAAAAGGCCAGATGCTGGTGTCCAAATAGCAAAGATTAAAGCCTGCCTTCAGATTGCATGGAGGTTCTCTTGATATGAATTGCTGACACCGGTACAGCGTGAGAGATTCTGACAGAAATCAGTTAAAAATGATCTAATGGCTCATTACCTTCTTGTGCTCTCTCGTGAGTATTCTAGCCAACAAATAAGGTTAGTTTAAGGCATGAAGTCTCTCCATCCCTAACCACAAGATAACTGCATATCTCATCTTATCTTAGAAGTCCCTGCAAAATAAGGTCAACTTGCAACTTGCCTCCAGCAGTTAAGTAGAATTATTCTTTGTGCGAGGCGAAAACAACGTTGGCAATGTCCCTTATTATCTCCATAAGTAAATTTTGAGTTTGAGATATGGAGAAAGCAGTTGTTTATCTGCCATGGTGATAGGGTTTACAGCTAAATGTAATCCAAACAAAGGCTTACGAAATTGCTTTCTAGGATGATACCTGCAGAATTTGCATACAAGCTGTGTTGGTGTTATAGAAACTCCTTTCCTAAAGTGAAATATCGTGACAACAGCTCAGATTACTGCTTTTAAATTAAAATATTAAGGTAGTGTGTATTACAAGACTGTTGAATCAGATTTCATTCAATTGTAAATAGATTTCTATTGTTGTGGTCACTGTACTGTACATGACTTCTTCCAGGCCCGGACTGGCCATCGGGAGGACCGGGAGGTTTCCCGATGGCCTGGCCTGCTAAGTGGCCTGCTGGCCTGAGGATTTTTTTTTGTATACGTATGTATTGTGAACGCAACGCTGCGCAAATGTGGGTCTGACTCTGCCTCACAGAGGGTGACTGGCTGTCTACATGATGTGGCCTGCCGACATGGCCACTTTCATACAGATCATACTAATAACCTCGATTGGTCTCTGTGTGTCATTCAAGCTCGGGAGGGTGTGTGTTATGTGTGGCGCGAGCGAGTGAGATAAAGCACCCGGTTACGTGTATTGTTGTTAGCATCTGGTGCTAGCTAGCTGCGCTAACGGATATAAGGAGCTGTTTCAACAATAAGGTGGAGGAGAGTCCTCTCCAGTCAGACTGAGAGACTGATAACCTCAGCTCAGGTGAGGTAAAGGACTCTCTGAGTGTTTTGATAGTTAACTTAGTCTAAGTTCTCTGTGGGTCTCAAACGGTTTGGTCACCATTTATGTAAACACATATTTCCATTTGAGGGGGGAGTGATTAGTAAAATATGCATGAATAATAAAAAAAAAAAACGTTAACTAGGTGAAAAAAGGTAAGATAAACTATTAAAACTTGTTGAGAGCTAAAACTAGTCTTTGCTGCTGCCTCAAAGAGGAGCAGGGAGGAGAGGGGGAGACAGGAGAGGCTGATTCAGGAGCACAGACACACTCACAACTATAAATGAACCAAAAACAAATAAATAAACAAGTTTCAATGTTTTTTCATATTGGATATGGTATGTTATTGGTTATGGCCATCATTACTTATGATTTTATGATTATTTAAATGTATACAGTTTCATATGGGTGTAGTCTCTTTATTTCCCCCTCAAAATGCACCAGATTGATGCATTTAAGTTTAACATTTAAAAAAAAATCTTACCGGGGTAGCATGCATAGGAGTTGAGGTCCACCCCCACTTAAAATATGTTCACATAGGTTCCTAAATAGATTTGCAATTTTTTTTAAATAGTAACCCATGTCCATATGTTTATTTTTGGGTAGTATATTTAGAGGGCTATCACTATACGGGCAGCAACGCTGTAAATATTGACAAATAAATCCAGCAAAATGGCACAAAAAACTGGTAGTGGCCTGGCTGGGTGTATAATTCCCGGCCTGACTTATTGTCCCAGTCCGGCCCTGACTTCTTCCCATTCAGTGCTGAACCATTTGAGAATTGATCGCCTTTGTTTGTCTCAATGGGGACTGCGTATTGTGCTGTTTGGACGTTATTCTTTGTTTGGATTTAGATTTATTACTGATTGTTGAAACTGCGTGGGGACTGTTTTACATGAATCCCACATGGTATATCTTTTTAAGTGGATGGATATAGGTGGGTTATATGAGCTGTCTCATTGCGTCTACGGTGTGGGGAACTCATGCTTAGTAACCATGGCCACCAACAGAGTAGATTTAGTTTGGACTGCCACTCTACATTGCTCATGTTATGACTCAGGGGATGCAGTGGAGAAGACAATGAATCCTTATGGAGAACGCTGGGAACAAACCGAAGGAGAGAGAATCTCAGTTGCATATATCTGAGAGACGCACACGTCCCTCTCCGTACGGTGGGATAAAGCAGGCCTGAGGAGCGGTGATTTATTGAGTGTGTGGAGGGCCCTGACAGGCACGGCTCTCATTAGACAGACAGAGTTTTAATTAGCCGGAGCACAGCAGTGATGCAGGCGTTTACATTTTCTGAATAAACTATGCCAAGAGCACAGGGGCTCACACCGCTCTCTCAGAGGTAGCAGCATGAGTGAGATGCTCTCACACCCTCAGAGGGCTTCAGTTAAGCTCGGAAAAACACAGACTACATATTTACTCCTCTGAAAGGAAAACATTTTGTGACTGCACAAAAAAAGGACTCATTTATTTCGGTTTTACCCTTCAGTGATCAAAAATGTATTTATTTTCCTTTTATATCCATAGAGGAATAAAGCAACTTTTCCATTTCAAGTTTTGGATTTCTGTCTTCATGGTCAGCATTTATCTGTGAATAAAAATTAGGGACATGCAGGTCACCCTTGAAAAAGAGATCTTTTGATCTCAAGGGGCTTTCACCTGGTTAAATAAAGGCTACAAACAGGGATTGGAATGAAACATTGATTTGTGGTACGTGCATAACCCACATACAATTGCTTGTATGATTCCTTACAATAAGTTATTTGTTTCTGTATAAACTTCAGTTTACAGGGAACAACTTGGTTAGGTTAAAGCAAAACAATTACTCGGTTAGGTTTAGGATTGCAGTTTGACTTAGAGAAGCCATGTTCAATCTGAATTTTCTTTAAAATAAAAAACATCTATATTTATTCTGACTTTTCTACATGATCTCACAGGTTTATCATTACTTTGAGAAAAAAGATTATTAATTTACCCCTTTTAGAAGTGTAGTTGGTCATTTGTTCTGGAAATGTCATTTTCAAGCCTGAGACCTGAAAAACAGGCTTGGGGCCTAACAGGAACAAAAGATTCATGGCTAAATGGCATATCACACGTGGCTTGCAAATGCGGTTGAAAATTGTTTGCCCTTCCACTCATAGTGAACTAAATGAAATGGCCAAACGACACCTACAGGTACGTAATCATACTGTAATAATCTGAATCGGAGTAATAATCAATAAAACAATCAGCACAGGGAAACTATGAAACATTCCCTGCATAATAAAAATAACACCACAAAAAATGCATTATATTTATGTATATTATATATATTTATATTTCAAACAATTTACGGGTAAAGTAATTACTTGGTCCAACACAAATCCAACATTTTTGTTTTACGATTTTGAAAATGTATTATAAATCGAACGTATCTGTGCTACAAGTTCTAACACACTGTTACTGTGATGTGGTGTAATGTATGAGCGTGTGTACTGAGCTGTAAAACAAACCTCCATTACGAAGGCTTAGAACAGGTTGTGAACTCCCAGAGGATGTGCTGTACATTCACAGGAGATTAAGATTATATGTTTTTGTTTTTTTCTGTATCACTGTGGTTGTATTTGTCTGAAACAACTTGCTCATTTTCAGGTTCATATTTGTTTTCTAAGCCTCTACTGTGACTTTTGTACATGCTTTAATGTTCAAAAAGGTATTTATCATACTGCCTGTGCTGCAGCACCTCTTTTCACCCTCTGTCTGAAACCAGAGCCCAGTGTGCTCTGATTGGTTAGCGGGCCGGTTCTGTTGTGATTGGTCAACCTCTTAGAGCTGTACCGCCTCTTATTACATTCAATGTGTTGGAGCGCTAGTTAATATAACAGGATATGGAAAACCCCAAAAAGCATAATTAGCCGCTTTAATAATTGAAAACCGAAATTATAAGATTCAAATTGAATCAGCATTTTCCAAAGTAGAGTTAGAGCAAGACATCAGGTGCATGCTATTTTGGGTACAAGCTTTCCTGATCATTATGTAAAAAATCGTTTACTTGGGGGGGGTCGTGTTTTGCATATAGTAAAGCACAGAAGTCTGCGGATGGTCCGTCAGAAAACCTGCATATTTGCTGGAATAAATCAGGTTTGTATATGAGAGTCTGAAAAAAAACATCTTTGTCTAACATACCAAGAATGAAAGGAAACATGACAACCGTATTTACTCTGAATCATACTGTCAGGAAGGTATTGTGCCTGCGTGCATTCCATGACAGTGGGAGTAAAAAATATGTATGTAAGATCAAAACTGAAAATGTTCCATGGAAGGGATTTATACCAAAGCCTCTGTAATGTAAATGAACCCGCATGAGATTAATATGTCTGGTGGCTTGCTGTCTATCATTATATCCGTGTTCATTAGCACATACCTCATTGGATAATGTCACTGAGGCTGTATAGCGACTGACACGTTTGATGTTACGATTAATGACTGACTGGGTGCTGGGAACTGAACTATATTGATCTCCATTTAGATGTGATGCCTAGTATCTATGGCAGCAGACCAGATCGCTGTGAAACTGCATATCAATCTGAGAGGTCAGAAACAACATTTGTCATCAGTAGTCGCTCCCCAATCGCACACAGCCCTTGAAAAATAACCAAGACCCAGTTCCTTTCCTCGCATGCTTAAAGAAGATGTTTATTGAAGTGAGCAGCTTTCATTCTCTCTGCTCCATGTCATATATCAAAGGATCTGCATATCAAACAAAGCCCTTTTGTTTAGAAAGCGCAGTGACTTCTTGTGGAATTGTGTGTGTTTGTGTGTAAAAGTGGGGGGGGGGGGGGGGGGATCTCTACACAAATTATTCATGTAAAAAAAACGTTGGCAAAAAACAGGGAGTGAATGTGCATCATTTATCATGCCATATATTGGAACAATTAAGTTGTTTAAATGACTGGATATGAATATAGGTGATATAAATCTCCATCAATCAATGCCAACAGTGAATACGGATTGGTTTAATAAGGTGTATTGTTATGAGAAAAGAAAGCAGGTCACATCTGCTCATTGCTAGTGAGACTTCCTGGTCAGCGTTACACAGTGCTGGAACTAAGAGCAGCTCCTAATGGGCATAAGGGCTTAATAATGACGACGTTATTACTTGGGTAATGTATTATTCATGACTTCCTTATTACACAAGCAATTCTTAACAGTGAGGATCACGTTTCTGTCCATGCCTGTGCTTCATTCTAAGTATGCTGACAGCCAGGACAGAATCTAGGACAGCTGGTGTTTACCTTAAGTTGTATACTTCCTATGTGTGATAACTGCATCTCAAGAGAATAAGATGTGGGATGAGACACAGGAGTTTTAACTTTTTAGGAATGCAGAAACAATCTCTGCAGTGCGGAGGGAGTACATCTGCGGACAATGCTCAAAGCTTATACCTGTGTTTTTCAGGGAAAACACACCCACAACTTTAGTGAAGGCTTTAGACATTTTTCATTACTCATCTGATTACAATATATTGATTGAATGATTCATAATTGTTAGGTTTATTAAAGGTCAGAAAATATATTTTAAAAAGATTCTAGGTCTAAATAATTATTTGTTTGATTATGTGAGATATAAAAAGGTTTGATTTATACTTATAACCCCCACTGCCAACTGTATACCCGCAGACAAATTACAAATTATTCCTTTCATTTAGTTTAATTTTGCACTGATTATATCCTCTCCCCACTGCTGAGAGTGGTGTGTGGGGTGAACAGTTGCTGTGTCTCTGAGGATGTCTCTATCTGTTTGAAAGTCTAAGATGAGAATTAACGTGTTCATGCGATGTCTGCAACCCCAATACAGTGATGATGAAGAAAAGGGGAAACTGGAGGGCATTAGACAGGTTGGATTCAAGCTGCATTCATGACATTTTAAGTATGCATTATTATTATCTACCTTCAGGAATTGGAACTCAATTTTTGTTTAGAAAAAGTTTGGAAGAAGAAAAAAGAAGAAAGCTCAGTGACATGTAAAAGGTGTTGTGTGCCGCTGGCTATATGGTGGTAGAGCAATAGATATACAGAGCAGAGAATTCTATTTTTGATGCAAATATAAATCTAATTAAACAGGATTGTACCCGATCAGAGAGCTTCTGTTCAGCTGAAAATGCTTGTGTTTTGTATACATGTTTACATCGTAGGGTTTCCTTTCCATATGTTTAGATATTTCCCTCACTTCAAATAACCACATCATGTAAAGCATTGAGCAAAATGAGAGACAGGAATATGCAGTTTTAACATAACAGCATGTTTTGAAATGGTTTCCATTTAAGCCTGGTTGATTGCAACTGATTGCCCCAACTGAACTTAATCTGTGTGCTGCTTTGCACCAACTACCATCCTTGAAGTTGATTACAATCGCTTTTGTTTGCTTCTGTTTCCTGTGTTCTACAGCCATCCTTGTAAAGCAGCAATTTATTTTTACAATGTACAAGAAAACAGACAAGGCTACAAAAACGATAAAAAGAAAATACACCTGCCATGATTTTGATCTGCTTATTTCTTGTTATCATCACTAGATATGGAAGTGTTTTGTTTGTGTGCTGCTTGGGCTGTAATAAATAGGAAATAGCAATTTTGTTTTTTGCTGCACTTTGTGTGGGATGAGAGTATATATGTTAATTTCGTAAAAGTCCATATTATGCTAGGTTTCAGGTTCATAGCCTATCTGTATTTTGTGCCTCCAACTTTTACTAATATTATACATCACACTTCACTACAGCAGGCATGGGCAAACTAAGGGCCGCGGGCCATATACGGCCCGTTGGGATCTTTAATCCGGCCCGCCGAATATTGGTACAAAATTGTCCAAATTATAGTAAAGACCGCATTCATTTAGCCTTTTTCCTGCAATACAGGGCATTTCAGTTGATCCCACTAGATGGCGCACTCTAGACACAATTGACCTTTGCTGGAGTCGGCAACCCGGCAAGATCTAAGAACCAAATACGTCACGCTTACATTGGAGGGGGTCGAGATTAACCTGAGCAATAACAGTTCATGGCGAGTACAGCGAATACAAGTTGTAACAAGCAGTAGCGCTGAGCAAAGTGACTAGAACGCGACCACACACTTATAAAAAACACTTATATAAAATCAGGCAACACTAACCAGGCTGAGTGTGATTCTGTTTATTTACCTTACTTTAATAACCATCCGTTCACTGTCATTAACCATTGTGAAGAGGCAGACGTTTTTGTATTATTGCAGCTATCGGATGGAATCAAATGGGCTACATGTGGCCATCACAAGTCAAATCATAACGAAAACTACGCCGGTAAAATATGCGTGTAGAAAATAGCTTATGCTACAATATGATAGCAACTGTAGTCAAGATAGTCTGATTAGCTTTGGTTGCTATGCTAACATCACCTGTAGAATGCCAGAGAAACTTTCATAACAGCGTTGTGATGCCAAACAGCGTAAATTCATACTGAAACACATTCACTGATGGGGATGGGGGATATGTATCAGCTGTAGAAGTTGTTGATACTTCTTAATACATGCATGTGTGTATGTACAAGGAATACACAATGCATAGACGGTGGCTTTATTTATGACCACAGCATGTACAGTGAACATGTAAGTTGCATGCCTATTACTTTAACACGTCACCGGGTGGCGCACTAGCTACAGTGGCCTGCAAAGGACAAACTTAATCATATGAGAATGATCTACATCAGCTGCTTGTGTGACAGTCGGACAGTGAATATTTTACAGCGGCCGCTGCCGTGTGAGTTAACAGTAGAATAAACTCCGGTGCGTGAGCAGCACTGCAGCGGGCGGTAATGCCGCTGAACCACATTAATAAACAATGCACCATGGCACTCTGGAGAAAGTAAGGTTGGAGAAATAGTTATTTCATTTAATCTGGCTTCGTATGATTAAAAACTACCCGACGCATAGTGATGTCATGTTACGTATTGCGCCGAGGCTTCGTAGCGTGTGTCGAGTAATCCCCGAAGCTTTTTGTGAAGCTTGTATCGAGGCTTGTATCGTTTTGGGCCAGTGACGTCATCGATGACAAACGAAGCCTCGCTGCCTGTCGATACCACGTGACTGCTTCATGAAGCCATTCAGATCGGTTGAACCGTTGAACCACAACGCTCATATTACCCATGGATGTATAATAAGAACCATATTACCCCTCCTGTACCCGGGCCCGGTGACACGATGGAATCAAGAGAGCTCAGACCCTCACCTATATAGAGGTCGGAACATGTCATAACGTATAAATAGATACAAGCATAAATAAATGTAGGAATAAAAACATGAATAAATACAGAAATAAATACAGGAATAAATATATTCCAGTGTTTTCAGGGAGCTTTAGCGTGTGTGCTGTGGCTCAGCTGGAAAGCAGTTGACTCATGACCGCAGGGTCCCTGTTTTCAACGACTGAACAATACATATTTTTTGTTGTTTATAAAAGCTACAGCTAAATGAGATAATGTAGTTAATAAATGTATTCTTTGATATGGTTTAGCCTTTCTCAGGCTACAACATGGTTAAGTTTCCGAATATTATTAAGGAATACAAATCCCTCTTTGCAATGTTTACCAGCCTCCTTAGGCTTTTCAATCACAATCATTCAACTGGAATAAAAACAATATTGTTAACATGAAAATATGATTTAATGTTCGTTGTTTAGAGTTATTCTAAGGCTTTACTCATTGGGAACTCGGTATGAGATAGAGCACACTGTTGAGATGTCCAATCTGCCTGTTTTACACACGGGGGTTTGTGTTCAAATGAAGCCCATGATGAAGCCTCATGAGATGAACCCTTTTGCGAACCAATTGGCTGGAAAGCTTCATAAGGCTTCATCTCACCATCACTACCGACGCAGTCCTCTATTGATGTTGTTGTGAGAGGTGTTGCGGAGAAAATCAGCGACGTAAAACGCTGTGTGGGTCATAAGAAGGCACGTAAACGGTTACGTCATGAGGCAAACGATGACGCAATAATTCACCTTTGAACCTGCATCTGTAACAATGAGTGGACCAAAGAAAAGAAAAGTCGACAATGAGTGCCGAGTGTTTAATGAGGAGTGGACAGCTAAAAAGTTTGCCCACGCCTGCTCTACAGGCTAGACTTATTTTTATTTTATAAATACTGCTGCTACTTACTATCTACTTGAATGTGTACTTCTGTAAATTGTCATAATTAACAACGTACATTTCCCCTTTGCGTGACCAATAAACAAATTCTGATTCTGATCACTTTGTTGTGATTGGTCAACCACTTAGCCCACCCCTACAATGTGTTGGAGCACTAGCCAATAGAAGTCTGAGTGTTACATAGTGATGTTACTATGTTACAGAAATACAAAACTTTAGGATTTTAGCTGACCATATACACGCACAAAAACCTATGCAAAACATTACAGGAAAGGGGAACTCCCTCCCAAAAACCAAATAGGGCCACTTAAACAATGTATAAATGCACTATACTCTACCTAACTACAGAAAATAGGGACTATCTTATGATCAAGGACATGGTTTGACTATCAAGCGTCCCTCCCCATTTCATACCGCTCTACATTACATTACATTATATTACATTTAATTTGGCTGACGCTTTATCCAAAGTCTTACAATAAGTGCAAAACCATAGAGATTCAACCTCCGAACAACAAGGAAAATGAAGATAATATTCACGCAAAGTCATACCGTTGTCAGCGCTGATGAATGAGTTACTAGGCCTAAGCTAACTCGTTAAAGTGCTTTTTCTGTTTTTTCAGCAATAATTTAATTACCAAGGTACAATCGTAAACAGATGCTTTTTCAGTTTTTGACAGAGTTTCTGTTGTCGTTATGTCAATGGGGAGTGCATTCCATCATTTAGGGACCAGGATAGCAAACAGGTGTGTTTTTGAGGGGTACCTGGCTCCCACTCGCAGAGATGGAGTAACAATCCGATTGGCTGATGCAGAGCAAACTTCTGGCATCCCTTCTTAGACTACCACCATCTTTACACCACCACCTAGGACTCTCTGCTCGAACTACGCCCATCAAACTTGACTATCATTTTTATATCAACTACACATCTGTTAAGTTTTGTGACTGCATCTTGCACAGTCGCAAAATCACAGTGAAAATAAAGCCAGCATTGCTGTCGAGGGTATCAAATAGAGGCTTTACCATAGTTTGTTGTTAATATATGGTTAAAATATGAATAAAATGTAAGATACTGGGAGTTTGTTAAGAACAGCAGTGAGTGAAGAGAAAAAGCAAATGCATGCACACAACGTCATACATATACCCTTTAGGGACAAACGTGTGCAGCTACCAGACTCTAACATGCAATTCCCTAAACACCTTCTCAGCATCCAGAGAGCATTACAATACAGCTAAACATCTTGCAATTATGTGCTCATTTGCAAATCCCATATGTGATTAGTAGAAAAATAATATATATCTTAAAATAAATCATCCCTGCCTTCATTTTGATAGAGATAGGGGAATAATTGTATTTCTTCTAGCACACGGAACTAAATTAACCCTGTCATCCCACAGGCTGGGCTCATGCACTTCTGCCATTTTGCATTGCCTCAGAATTTGCCTATTCGTAATTTGGGTTTTGTGAGAGGATAAAAAAAACAGGCTTTGTGTTGTAAAAGGTGCACCTGGTGCAGCTATACAGGATTTATAGCAGCTCCACCCCCCACCCACAGCAGTTGTCGCTGCTGCCTGACAGTGTGTCTCAAAGCAATATTTGTCTATTCATGAATGAACTAGATGGCTCACAGTTGGTGTTATTATAGTCAATAACACTCAGGGTGAGTTGTTTTAGTAAAGAGTGGAGCGTGCCAGAAGATAAAGATGGATCAAATGTATGTGTGCTTTCAACATGCCAGGTATAATTTTGACATTGTGGTTTACTTCATAACCCCCTTAACATACCAAATTCAGGCAATATTAACAAGTGAAGTGTCTAACAGTGCTTCCAGCACATAAAACGCAGTATGAATCATCCAATGGAAAATATTGTTTTGTGGGGCTTTTGCTATACAGAGATTCTTCCTCGAATGGATTAATCTAAATTGATTTAATCCACAAATCTGCAACAAAAAAAAATGCGTTTACCAGACTTGTGCTCATAATGATTCTTGGAAATAAATAATTCCGCCTGAAAACAGCTTTGGAAATCTAAAGAAATCTTATTTAACTAAGACCAAAATAACCAATTAGTGGACAATCGACTATGAACGGGGAATCATTATTGTTTTGTATTGTTTGTCTTGAAAGTAAAAATGTGATCATTAAAGAGGCCCTATTGCAGGACAGACAATGGTTTGAACTGAAAATACCTTTATTTCAAGGCTAACACGTACAACATTATACAGAACTCACTTCCTTGTACGCTCACAGGCAAAACAACAAACAGAACTCTCTCCCTTGCGAAAGACTCACAAGAATCCCACCGGCACCAACAGAAAACCAGAACATAAATACATGCAGAACTAATCAGAGGACAAGACACAGCTGGGCAAGGCAGGAAAAACACCAGGGCACCAGGTGAACATCATCTGCTATCAGACAGGAGGGAAAACACAGACAGATGACATATAGGTTTTCGTGCATGTAGATCAGTGGTAACCAACCTTTTTAAGCCCAAGATCACCGACCTCAGCCTAGGTGAAAGGCGAGATCTACCTATTGCAGAATTGAGTGAAAAAGACGGCCCAGACAGTGCTTCCAATTTGAGGCCTTTTATATAGGCTAATTGCATCTGAATTACTGTTACAATGAAGGCTCCATAATCAGCTCACGGCATAGGCAGGGGTAAAGTGCTATTTTTTACGAGTGGGGGGCGGACTTCACCTCCTCTAGGTCGGTCCTCACCTCCTCTAGGTCCTCACCTCCTCTAGGTCCTCACCTCCTCTAGAGCAGTCCGGGGGGATGCTCCCCCGGGAAGATTTTTTTTTAAATATTGAAGTTGAAAGCATCAATCTGGTGCACTTTGAGAGCAACATGAAGTGATCTATGGATACCTCTCTCAGCACCCATATGAAACATAACTGTAAACAGATTTTCTTTTTCTTTATGGATATTTTACAAATCACTCCCCTTTTAAACTGTATTCTTGTTTTACTGCCATATAGTATTTCATACCTGTTTTTCATTTATTCTCTTATTGTTTGTATAACTATAATGATATGAAGATGTGCCGCGTAAATAATCTTTTGAATAATTTGTGACAAAACCGTTCTAAACACTCAGAGTCCTTTGCTCACCTGAGCCCCTCAGTCTGACAGGAGAGGACTTTCCTCCAGCTTGTTGTGGAAACAGCTCCTTATGTCCGTTAGTGCAGCTAGCTAACCAGATGCTAACATCACGGTCCCCGCTAACACCGGTCCCTCTCTCTCCCTCTCTCTCTCTATTACACTAAATGCGCTATTGCCACACACACACTGGCCGTTTCTCAATCTCGAGGATACTGGCTAACAAGCCAATATTTTAAGGATGCTACGTCATCGAGTGCCGCCGAAGGACTGTTCCAATCTCCAGTATACTTGGAATTCCACCGGAGCCGCGTCCTTGGTTTGGGGGAAATTTCGAGGCTGCACATGGGTAGACTTCGCGTCCTTAAAATCCCCACAATGCTTTGCGCACGGATCAATTTCAAAAACCCTTGCGGAGAATGGCTGAACCGACGCAGCACACATTTAAATGTAAGTATGTAGTGGCGTAGAACATGTGTTGGTAAATATGTTACTTTGTTACATTTGTTTGTTATCACCAAAATGTGTTCCGTGAAAGTAAAGCAAGTTCATAATTAGATAGACATCGTGAGGTATTTATTTTCGGTACAGTTTATGTTGAAACCGTTAGAGAGAGTGGCACACTTGTTAGCCTGTTCCATTCTTCTTCGTTTTCCGAAGCCGTGGCTTGGAAGTATACTTGCTTCGTTTCTGAAGGAAGTGACTTGGAAGTACGCGACTACCAAGCCAGTATCCTCGCGATTGAGAAACGGCCACAGAGCCGAGCTTGAATGACACAAGCACACTCTGTTGCATTCACTGAACACGGGAAATTGCATTCCTGCCGTCCTCTCTTGTGTCATGATGAGGTTCACGTAAAGCACGGTTAATGTATTACATTATTGAGGTGTCTCAAATATACGTCAATCAAGTGGCACCTGCTAACGGGGTGGTGGATGATAGGTTTACATCTAAAAACGTATTTTTCAAACATTATTTTTTTTTTTTTAATTTATTTTGTTACTTTTTTTTTTAACGGTCCGCGATCTACCCGCACCACACTCGCGATCGACCGGTTGGCGACCACTGCTGTAACAGGATCTTGTGATATCCAAGCAACAGAGCTTCATTTAGCATGAAATAATTATTGCACTGACTGTATATTTACACTGAACAAAAATATAAATGCAACACTTTTGTTTTTGCTCCCATTTTTCATGAGATGAACTCAAAGATCTAAAACATTTTCTATATACACAAAATAACCATTTCTCTCAAATATTGTTCACAAATCTGAAAACATCTGTGATAGTGAGCACTTCTCCTTTGCCGAGATAATCCCTCCCACCTCACAGGTGTGGCATATCAAGATGCTGATTAGACAGCATGATTATTGCACAGGTGTGCCCAACCCAGTCTAAAAAAAAAAAGTGTAATAACGTAGTATTTCTACAAAAACGCCTCTGAAATTGTAAGATCCCTACGTTTTTTTTCACCATTCATTCCAATGGCTGGCGTCTATGTCACGTGATCTTCACATTTCTCCCTGCAGAAAAAAAAACATGGCCGAACTTCGTTTTATTCTCGGTGTAAAATGCCTATTTTAAAGTTAGTTTGGCCATTAAAATGCGTTTTGATGTTATTTGATGCGAGAAATATGAGTTGTTAGTTAAGATTATGTGTGCAGTGGATGCACATGATCTTTAGTTTGCTAGTTATTACGAAGATTACTTCAGGAAATTGTGTTGATACAACGTTTTCATTGTTACCAAGGTGGTTGCTAGGGACGCTGCTATCGATATTATTTCTGTTATGTTGTGTAACAGTTTAATGGTGTAATCTTTATTGCTACCCCCTTCCCCGTCAATGTATAGTGTTGCACAGAGCAAACGTATTGGTTTAACAAAATCTGCATCTAAAATTGTGGCATAGGCCTATACGTTATTTTCCCCTGTGCAATTCCAGTCTCACATCTCATCACATCGTCATAAACAAATACCGGAAACAGACCGAAAACACTTTATTCCGAGTTCTCTATTTATAGAGCCCTGATGAGAAGACTTCTAGACAAACATGAGGAACTGCCGCCAACACTGAAAACGTGACATGGATCATACATATATCAGCCATTAAACAACATCTTACATTTCTTTTCACACAATACGTCTCCTTGCAGTATCAACACTAATTCGGCTGACTTTTATATTTGATCCAATTGGTAGATAGGCTGTATTTACACCATAAAGGTGCACAGCTGATATAAAGGGACACCTAGTGGTTAAAGCATGTTATTGAATTTCATTATTTGTATTATTAGATATTAATAGGATCCCTATAAAGTATATTCATTACTCGTTATTCTCTACTAATAGTTAATTAAAGACTGTATATAATGACTATTTTGCACATCCCTTTCAAGATGTTCTAAGGTTTATTGACATATCATATACATGTTGTATGTATGTTTATGTATGTTTATGTATGTTTTGAGTGTGTGAGGACCCCAGGAAGAATAGCCAATGCTCATGCTAGTGCTAATGGGGATCCTAATAAAGACATAAACGGTGTAGTTATGCAATGAATGAAAAACTTGGGTCGCAGGTTCCTCAATAGTGCATTACAAGACATCTATCAATATGTGTGCATACCTCCAGCAATGTTAACTATGTTGAAGCACTTATTTTAACTATATTATTAGGGCCGGGACTTTAACGCGTTAATTAAGATTAATTAATTACACAAAAATTAACGCGTTAAAAAAATTAATGCATTTTAATCGCACTTATTTTTGCACCGCGGAACGTTTCTCACTGGATGAGTTTCAGGCGTACCGATTATACTGGAGCACCAACTAACGTTCATGACTTCAGACAACAACAAACCACAGTGAACAACAGTGGGAAATGTTGTTTTGAAAAACGGACGGATGGAAGCGTCGATAAGAGCACGGTTGTGTGCAAATTATGCAAAAAGGAATTCGCATATCACCGCAGCACATCAAGCCTCAAGTATCACCTCAATGCAAAACATATAGCAGCTAGCGTGGAAGCTAGCGTGGACGTTAGCCTCTTTTTATCGCGTTCACACCCAAAAAGAGCCGGTACTAAAATTAGTTCATGAGAACCTTTTTACCCCCACGAAAGTCCCTGCTAGAGAGCAGGGACTTTCGTACGGCTCTCTTGTGAGAAAAGAGCTATATTTCTGATTGGCTGGGCGGATTGCAAACCACGCCCCGTAAAAACTCCCAAAAAGTTTTGTGAAGCCGCCATTTTATTATCCTCGCATTAGCATTATTAGCATTAGCCCAGCGCAGAAACGCAGAGAGACTAACTTATGGCAACACAAAATAAAACATGGGAGCGGTGGAGATGAGGAGGTGTCGGCGTTCTGGCGATTTACTCGGAAGGCTGCTGGGACTCCCAGCAGCTTCTACTGAAGCCAGTCCCCAACTCCGGGGACTTCCGGCCGGGGACTTTGGGCGGCAGTATACGCCGTGAAGTGGTTTGCGGCCTGCCAGTAAACCCAAAGCAGAAGAAGAAGAAGTGACGTCAGCGGCTTCATTTGCCTAATCCACCCCCAGGTTCAAAGAGTTCTCATGAACTAAGTTCTCATGAACTAAGTTCTCATGAACCTTTGTGGGAAAAGTACTGCGGTGTGACTGCGCCTAATGGTATACTAAAATCCATGTGAAAAAAAATTGCTTCTCACTGTTCTTAGGTCAAATATTTATATGTGATTAAAAATGCGATTAATTTCGATTAATTAATTACAAAGCCTCTAATTAATTAGATTAATTTTTTTAATCGAGTCCCAGCCCTATATATTATACATATGTATTATACTCTTATAAGATGTATGTAGATATTTCATCTCCGGCCTTGTCAGGTATTGAACAATCAATAAATAAAGAACACATAATTATTAAATATGAAACACAGAATTTGTGTGATTATACTAAATGATTTACAAATAAACACCACTGCATATTTACAAATGTTACACATGCTGATGTAACGCAAATGTTTCCAACTTGGCATCAATAAAGTATATCTTGTATTAAGATGATCGATGGTTACTGCCATATTTGCAAAATGTGCCTCTGAACCTTGACAAGTGCATGTTTCAGGCTTATCAATGAACAACAGGGTTCACAAACATAAGATCAGCTGTTAAATAAAGCTCTTCTGACCTTAGCTGGCATGTGTGTATATATATTAATGCTGCCCATTATGGGCACAAGCAATTTTCACCTATTTATTAATTATATGTTTTAAATTTGAGTGTTTCCTATCCCCTAAACCTCCAGGAATGTACACAGTTTAATACTGGCAACTTCTTATTATGGGAAATACAAAAACGTCTTTTAAAACTACAACTCCCAGTAGAGACGTGCCATAGATAGAGAACATGTTGCGAAACAAAATAGCCATCATGTGTAGTTCTGGGGACGGGGGGGGGGGGGGGACTGGGTGGACCCGTTCAAATCCAGTTCAGTCAGACAACTCACGTGTTCCTTTAACATGTTTATTAGAAGCAGCATATAGTTGAGTTTGGCGACTAGGCTCGGGCATCATCACTCCATAGATATACATAGCACGATGAGTGATGATTAAATAACTAACCCCCGAGCCTACAGGTGGAAGCATGGGGTGGAAGCTGGGGTGGTGGTGGGGCAGGCAATCAGCAGCGACGTACAGATGTAGCGCTTCATTTCAGACGCCTACCCGTGCGGGTCCGTGATCTGCACGGGGTGGGCCCCTGCTGAAAAGGAAAACCCCCCGCAGGACTTGATACGCCCCCTTGATAAATAAATGTAATTTGAATGAAACCAGCTGCAATGGATCATGGATCCACCAGGGGGAGTCGTGAAAAGCTGCCACACTGAAACTCATGTGAAATAAAGAGCTGATAGATCTACAGGTATCTGATCGGATATTTGTTAAGATCCATATGTCACGGATAGGATCATATTCTGTGCTAAATCACCATGTTTTTATTTAACAAAATAATGTTGTTTAATTCACGTAGCCTAGGTGTAAGTACAAAACCATCGCTATGTTTTTTCATCAGGAAATGCAGCCCGGCTCAAACAAACGATTTTCAATCATCATCCTCACGATCATTTAATGTAGGCTATCATATGTTCGCGAGTTGAAATTAAAGCACTAATACATGTAGTTTAATCCCCGTGAGTTGACAACAACAAACATAATCGCTTTGTTTTTACATCACATCCGACCGGAGGAAAATGCAGCACGGCTCTCACTACCGATCATCCTAATCCCACGGGCAAACAATAATATGTACAGTGTTAATAGTTTACTGTATTATTAGTGTCTAATATTACTACTATAACAATCACACATTGAGTTGTTAAAATCAGACCGTTTTATTTTTTTAAACAGTCTGAATGAAACGGCAGCTCTCAGGTGATCTGTGTGTTTACCAGTGTTGGGACTAACGTGTTACAAACTAACGCATTACTGTAAAACAACTACCTTTTGCGGTAACTAATAACGTTACTAGTTACCTATTCCCATTCAGTAACGCCGTTATAGTTACTGTGATTTAAATGGGTGCGTTACTGCATTACATTATGTGATGGAACTGAACCGAATCTCCCTGCGGATGTAGTTTACAGGTGAATACAGCGATGTCCTCTCACAGACGACGCTGAAGTTGGCTTCCGATTCAAAGCATCCGATTTGGCAGTTAAGGGGAAAGTTAAGGGACATTTAATTTACAGCGCTGAGCGAACAATCCTCCGTGTTTGAACCTCTTAATTCGCTGCATAGCCGATGTATTTGGACTGGATTATCCCAGAGAGTCTAAAGATTCTTTATAACCCAGTTTGAGATTTGTGAAACCTTTATTCTATTTGTGAAAATACAAACAAGGGAGATTTCAGTGCTTTTTGTACATGTAGACCGCATTAGACCAGGTCCTGATCTAAAACCACTAGACCTACACTCATCAAATCGGGTAAGTATGTACAGCTAATTAAGGAAGAATAAAGTCTTTACTTCTCAAATGTATTATAATGTTTTGTTGCAAATAAAAATTCAACAGATAAGTAGGTATACTTATATAAACTTAATGTATTTACAGTTGCAGGCAAAACATTTCAACAGGAAATTAAATATAGTCTATAACTAGCATTGTTCAAGTTTACTTTAAGCAACAAGCTTTGTTTGCCTAATTACAGTATGTCATCTTGAGTACTAGGATTGCTAGGAATGTGAAAAACATTACAAGATTAGAAAATAACACTTTGGTAACAATGGTATGAGAAAGTTGGTTCATTGTAATCCTGTCTTCTCTCTCAGAAAAATAATTGCTATTCATATTTTGCTTTAGGACAAAGCAGCAGAAGCTGTTCAAAGTGGATGAAAGACTGAAGGTTAGCCTTTTTCTTTATCTCATGAACCTGAATTCCTTTAACATGTCTTTCATTGTTTTGGTTGCTATGAAACAGTATTTAAGATACGAAAACTTTCTAGATAAATAATTATCACCTAAATGAGGAGCATACACTTATTTTTATTTATTTATTCATTTGTTTAACAGGGACAGTGCACATTAATTAACATTCCTGTAAATGTGCCAGAGTTAGCCAAGAGGCTATTTTTCATCTGTTGTCCCTGGACAGATTTTATAAGTGAACCTAAAACAAATTTCATTTAAACAATTAAATACAATCAAATTAAAACATGCAACATACATTACTGGAATACTTAAATAAATAAAAAGACAGAACAATAAAACAAAACAAAAGAACATGTTGTGACGACCCCTCCCCCCTTCTGCCTGTCTGTGCTCCCTGCCTTAATGTCCTCTGGCAGGTACTGGGAGTGTCGTCCTGTTTGTGCCCGCCCATCTAGAGGCGGAGCCTCAAGAAGGCATAAAGGCTTGCCCAGCCGGGAGGTTCACTTTCTGATCCTGGCCTGCTGCAGCAACCTCAGCCTTCCACCTTTGTTTGTATTTTCACAAATAGAATTAAGGTTTCACAAATCTCAAACTGGGTTATAAAGAATCTTTAGCCTCCGTGGGATAATCCAGTCCAGATTAGATGAGTCTAGGTCTAGTGGTTTCAGATCAGGACCTGGTCTAATGTGGTCTACATGTAAAAAAAGCACTGAAATCTCCCTTTTTTGTATTTTCACTTTCTGATCCTGATCCTGGCCTGCTGCAGCAACCTCAGCCTTCCACCTGTGTTTGTATTTTCACAAATAGAATAAAGGTTTCACAAATCGGAAACTGGGTTATAAAGAATCTTTAGACCCTCTGGGATAATCCAGTCCAGATTAGATGAGTCTAGGTCTAGTGGTTTTAGATCAGGACCTGGTCTAATGTGGTCAGGATGCGAAAAAAAGCACTGAAATCTCCCTTGTTTGTATTTTCACAAATAGAATAAAGGTTTCACAAATCTCAAATTGTGTTATAAAGAATCTTTAGACCCTCTGGGATAATCCAGTCCAGATTTGATGAGTCTAGGTCTAGTGGTTTTAGATCAGGACCTGGTCTAATGTGGTCAGGATGCGAAAAAAGCACTGAAATCTCCCTTGTTTGTATTTTCACAAATAGAATAAAGGTTTCACAAATCTCAAACTGGGTTATAAAGAATCTTTAGACTCTCTGGGATAATCCAGTCCAAATAAATCGGCTATGCAGCGATTTAAGAGGTTCAAACACGGAGGATTGTTCGCTCAGCGCTGTAAATTAAATGTCCCTTAACTTTCCCCTTAACTGCCGAATCGGATGCTCTGAATCGGAAGCCAACTTCAGCGTCGTCTCTCACAGCACCATGGAAAAGTGAAAGGAACCAGAGAGGAGTGATGATTGGTTAACTCAGGGTAACATTTCAGGGTAAGCCAATCAGAGACAGAGTTGGGTCGGGTCTTGCCTTCACACACACACACACACACACACACACACAAACACACACACACACACACACACACACACACACACACACACACACACACACACACACACACACACACACACACACACACACACACACACACACACACACACACACACACGTATCAGCGAGAGCAGCAGCGCATTTACAACTTGGAGATATAACCACTATTTTCAATTTGTGGGGATAAAGGACGCACAACATATTATGGTCAAATGTAAACTGTGTGCAGGACAAAAAGCATTGTCCACATCAAATAACAGCAATGCCAATCTCCTGAAGCACCTAACTAATGTACATGAGGCTATAAAACTAGTCGCCAAAGACCCCACCGTCTCAACCACCGGCAGTGACCCAGATGGCGCAACACCATCTAAATAGCCAAAAAACGATTTTTTTAAATCGCCACATGTCACCCAGAGTCAACTAAACAGATTGATTGCTGAAAATAGTTTGTTTGTCTTTAGTGTCAGTCTGACAGTTTATTATTTATCTAATTGTTACTGCCAAAAGAGTGTAGTTCTTGTTTAATTGTTACACTGTCAAAATAGTGTAGTTGTTGTGATTGACATTATTCACCCACGGATCTATGGGTTGGGGTATTGTTCTGCACGGACATTTGAGTGAACCCGGACCGGACTTCTTGTTTCCGCCGGTCTTCGCTTCCCGGGAATGAAGTTGTTCACAATGGTTTTCAGATGCTAAATAAAAGTCTAGCTTGTATCTTTGATACCCCGCCTCCGACTCCCATCTCTCGGCACCACAACACTGCCAAAAGAGTGTAGTTGTTTTTATTTCATATTGCACTACTTAGAACTTGATTGTTGAGGCTACAATAAAGATGCCTGCTTTATTGTTATTGCACAGATTACAGGTACTGAGACAACGAAATGCAGTTTAGCTTCTAACTGTGCAACAAGCAGTAAAGTGAAAAGTAATGTACACAATCTACAGAATAAAATATAGAATGAATTGAATGATGAATAAACAGTGTGGGGTATGAATACACTAGCAGCCTGTGAGCAGTATTAACAGTGTGTATGAATATATGCTAAGATATATAAAGTATGAAAACGGTAAGCAGTGCAAGTATAGTATAAAATATATGGATATTAATTTCATGATAAACATTGTGGAACAATGATGAAAAATATGAATGGAAGTGGCGACGTAAAACTGACACAAAACAACAACAAACAAAAATATTTTGAGAAGCCCCCACCCCCATGTTGCCTATGCTGTATGCTGCAAACTCTTTGTTTAAAACTAATTGGCCATCGGAATATGTGGAGTAAGTCTCCCAAGGGGGGTGGTCACATTCCACTGCTCTCCCCCCTCCTTTGATCTCCCAACCCCCAGTCTGTATAGGTTTGTGTTCGCATATTTCAGTGTTAATTTTGGCAGCTGTTTTTGATTTAGTCTTTAGACGAAAATGGTTATTAGTTTTAGTCGACGAAAACTCAAAACGTTTTAGTCAACTTTTAGTCGATGAAAAATTACATTTTAGTCAACATTTAGTCAAAATGTGTCTCTATAGCAGGGGTGCCCAACCAGTCGATCGCGAGATGTGTCTAAAAATAGAACAACAATATTCTGTTTTATCGTTAATGTCCTATAACATACTCTTCCTGTGCCAGAATAATGCACTTGAACGCATCAAAGCTTTGTGATTGGCCGGCGTGACCCCATGTGTCGGGGCGTGGCGAGTGGGCAGTGCACTAATTCACTAACGTTGTCCGTGTCAACAGGAGTGACAGTCCGCACACAAACAAGACCGCAATTATGGCAGAAGCAAAACATATATAATTTTCACTCCGAGTGGGAGGATGATTATTTTTGTATCTATTCCAATTCAAAGTCCATCTGTCTCATCTGCAATGCGAGCGTAGCTTTATCGAAGAAGGGTAATTTCAGAGCGGCATTTCAAAACAGTGCACAAACGCTACGAGACGGAATTCCCTCCTAATTCTGCCCTACGCTCCCAAAAGGGGAGGGGCCTGAAAGGACAGCTAAATGCACAGCAGTCCATTTTCACCAGGCCCAACAACAAGAGCAAGGCTGCTACCATAGCATCTTATCATGTCAGTCACGTTCTTGCGAAACACATGAAGTCTTTCAAAGATGGCGAAGTTGTGAAAGAAGCATTCCTGGAGGCTGCCGACGCGCTTTTTGGGGACAGTCAAAATAACAGTAGCATTTCAACAGGTTTTTGACATAATAAAAACTCAAGTTAGATACCGTTATTAATCAGCTGTAAGTTTTAGTTTGTTTGAACTTATTCATTATAATTATTGTACAAAATGGTATAAGAATGCAAACTTAAATTGATTATAGTCTATTATCAATTCAGGTTAAGAAACTAGTGTTGCTAGCATCCTATTTTTTTAAAGGCATTTCTTTTTATAATCTACTAAAATGCAACAAAAAAAGGGTTTGATTCTATTAATTTGGTCTTTTTTATTGCACTTTGGCAGCAGATTCCTGTGTAGCTTCAGATCTGAGTTGTCTTATTAGTAAGCCTAATTTATACTTTTGTAGCAACACTATTTTTATATAATGGCAAAGAAAGGGTTCAGAGTCTTTTCTGTTTTTCCTGTGTCATATGTGGCAGCACTGTTCAATGTTTCTTGAAAACATTACCCACTGTAGTATGTGACGTGTGAATACACTCCAACTCTGTATCAACAACACTGTTGTGTAACTTCAGTTAAATACTTGTATGTGTGTAGATTAGAAAGAGGTAAGATAAAGGATATGCAGTATTTTATGAAGTATTAATCGTACAAAGGTCAGTTGTATACAAGTAGAAGTGTGTATTTACCTGGTAGTAGGCTGTCAGTAACTACGCCTCTCTATTTGGCCTGGTAGATCTCTGCAGACTAGCAACTTTAAAAGTAGCTCTCGGTTCAAAAAAGGTTGGGCACCCCTGCTCTATAGCCTACTCTCTGAACGCTCCGTCCCCGGCAGATCTCTGTGTCCGCTGCAGAATGTCTGTTAGGCCCCGCCCCCCGCACACAGAGAGACACAGGGAGATCGCTCTTCTGGAGTGAATAGAGCGGAAATAATGATATTGCAAGTTAGAAACATAAGATGCATTTTGACAGACAAGATGGACACTTGGGGGAAAATATGCTGCATTTTGAATGTCCGATAGTCCACCATTAACACCTTAGTCCCGTCTCGTCTCGTCAACGAAAACTAAACATTTCGTCATAGTTTTCGTTATCAATAATCTATTTTTAGCTCGTCATCGTCTCGTTTTAGTCATGTAAAAAAGGTTGTTGACTTACATTTTTCGTAATAGTTTTCATTGACGAAATTAACACTGGCATATTTAAACTGTCGCACTTTCTGTTGTTTCTATCGCGCATTGCCGGTATGAAAGGGTCTGTGCCGGAAATATCAAACATTTAATAAAAGTGAAAAACAATGAACAAGACTTAACGTATTCATCGTAATTAATTATATTTATTCCGTTTGGATGTAGGATTTTTGACTTTGTTTAGAGCAGTGATCTTCTCTGCAGCAGAGCTAAGCGCTGTCAGACCGGACCTAACCCTGAAAAGTATTATCATCTGAAATTAATCATTATGTTATTAATATTAAATACATATAAGTATTTTTACAACTTGTATTTAGAAATACTAATTATTGATGCATAAATGTGTTCATCCATTCAATGTGGCATCTGCTATAATGGGGTTAATGTATAATATTACTTAATAATACAATACATTATAATATATGATATGATAATTATATTTTAGTTTTATTCATTTCTTATTACATAGTTTCTCATTATTATTATTTTTATCGCTCATCTTATTTTTGATTTTATTAATCTGTGCTATCCTGTTTTTCACTCTCACCCTGTTGCTGTTTGAACTACTGCATTTCCCCACAGGGATTAATAAAGGTCCATCCTATCTTAATGTATAAGTTAATTTACTTCAATCTACTGTACTGTGTAAAAACACCCCAACAATATTACAAAAAATATACTGCATAAAGCAAACTATATACTTTATTTGATCTAAAACTGATGTTTTTTCATTATAGTAGCCTGTGAAAACCATAACAAATAAGTGATGAAATGCTACAGTATTCAACAAACACAACTGCAGAGCTGCAAACATTGCAAACAGACTAAGTTCTACAACACCCAGTTGTCTTTGTGTATTTGTGAATGAAGCGCCATCTCATGGTTAAATCCTGTAATTGAACAAATGGGGAAATTTGGCAACGCCCTCTAGCAATTTGGCAACACCCCCAGCCACTGGGATCCGCTGGGCTTTTGACTGGGACACACCCATGTGAGTCCTATCTGGAGTGCTACATCTGTAGAGGTAGCTGCAGCAATAGCAGCAGCAAGCAATGCATGGAGAGAGATCTGGCATGTTAAATAGAGCGGCATATTAAGGAGACTCTGTTTGGTTGGTTGTAGAGTGGTAAGGGTGCGTTATGTATGAATGCAGCATAAGTGCTCGAGTTGACTGCCTGAACTAGCTCGCAGGCTTCGCCCCATTTCAGTCAGACAACTCACGTGTTCCTTTAACATGTTTATTAGAAGCAGCATATAGTTGAGTTTGGCGACTAGGCTCGGGCATCATCACTCCATAGATATACATAGCACGATGAGTGATGATTAAATAACTAACCCCCAAAACTGCGTGGAGATTAGATACTATCCCTCAAAACTGCGTAGCCCGAGCCTGACGCTGGTGATGTAAGACTGATAAGTAGAGGGCCTGGCGAACTGCCATGTGGCCATTCCCTCTAAGCACAGCGGCTTTAAGGGGAATATACTACTAAGTGAGACTGCTATGTGTAGGCCTGAGGAATAGCCCAGAGCCGATTCTTCCCTGAGCACAGCAGCTTTGAGAGGAATATACTACCTATATATGCTACCTAATGAAACTGCTATGTGAAGGCCCGGGAACAGCCCGAAAAGCCATCCCCCTTAAGCACCGCGGCTTTAAGGGGAATATACTACCTAGTGACTGCTATGTGAAGGCCCGGGAACAGCCGAAAAGCCATCCCCCTTAAGCACCACGGCTTTGAGGGGAATATACTACCTAGTGACTGCTATGTGAAGGCCCGGGAACAGCCCGAAAAGCTATCCCCCTTAAGCACCGCGGCTTTAAGGGGAATATACTACCTAGTGACTGCTATGTGAAGGCCCGGGAACAGCCCGAAAAGCCATCCCCCTTAAGCACCGCGGCTTTGAGGGGAATATACTACCGAGTGACTGCTATGTGAAGGCCCGGGAACAGCCCGAAAAGCCATTCCCCTTAAGCACCACGGCTTTGAGGGGAATATACTACCTAGAGAGACTGCTATGTGTAGGCCTGGAAGTGACCAGTGCCGACCCCCCCCCCCCAGCACCGTGGCTTTGAGGGGAATATACTACCTATCAAGACTGCTGTGTCTAGGTCTTTGAGGCAGCGACAATGAGCTTTCCCCCCCAAGCATGCAGCTATGAGGGGAATATACTATAATTAAATAAATATGATCTAACCCAGCAAACACCTGGTATGCAATAACAGAATTCTACAGATATACATCTTTGAACGTTACTCATCATCGAGTAGTGCAAGAGCTCATGGTTGTTTGTGCTGCAAGGATCTCATTCATGTGAGGCATGATATAGCGCTGGTGGGCAGAAGATGACCGACGGCCCAGGATACTCAGGGTTGAGGTAGGCGGATATAGAGCTGCGGTTGTGGCTGTGCAGATTCTTAAACAGTGGGAATAGCGATCTGGGGGCAGATCGCAGCTTAGGCAGAGATCACGCAGCTTGGAGGAGAACCCTCGTTGTTGGGTTTGCAGCCATCGAATAAACATGGGTGCCGACCCATGTGTCAGAGGGCAATGATGCGAGAAGTTCAGCATGGAAGATAAAGGACAAAGAAAACAGTGTTAGATTTAGCAATGATTATTCGGGGTTCCTTGACTCCCCAAACAGAAATGTCAGACATTGAATGTTTCAAAAAAGTGTGTATATTTGATCTCCAAAGTTAATTCTGTAAGGAAGAGATTATGCTGAGGATTAAAAGGTGAGAGGTCTGTGTATATTCGCCACCTGAGAAACCAATAGAAAGCTGTAACAACTGCATCTGACGTTTATCAATGTATAGTGAAACCCCTTTGCCTGAACTTATACATTAACCTTTGCACGGGTGCAAAGTTAAGAGGCAGTCTTTATCATTGCGTGGAGGACGTGCCTTCTTAAGGCCCTTGAGGAGCAAATTAATTAACTCTAACGTGGCTTAATACTTAGCACTTGAAGATTGCAGGATTCGAATGAAAATACAATTATATATAATGCATGAACGACTATTATATCTATTGCATAAGTACACAGAGGAGGTTGGGACACACTGTAAAAAAAGATCGTAATTTTACAGGAAATAACTGTAAATTTGTATAGTAATTATCATGTTTTTTTAAATAACTTGCAAAATCCTGTAAAATGACAGATATTAACTATAAATTAACAACCCAAAACATTATTTGAAGTATTTTGACAATAACAACAAATAACGTTTATTTCCTTTTTTTTTTACTGTAAATGTACTATATAATATTTACAGTATTTTTGCACTTTCAGAAAATACATGCAGATGTACGTAAAATAAAATGTTTTTATCTGTAATTAAATATGTAACTCGTAATATAAAAGTGTATTACTATTATAAGACTTTAAGATGTTCTTTGTAATTTTAAGGTAAACATAAAACTGTAAGAAAAGCGTAAAATAAAAAAAACGTAAAATGTAAGTAAAACATTTTTACATAAATCATTTTCTCAATATTCGATTGAATCCAACAAAAACACAAAATATCCAATGTTGAAACAAAAGTAAATAAATATGTTTTCATGAAATTCCTAACTTACTATATTGTAAACATCTACAGTTGACAATATCATTAAAAAAAAAAAAATCATAGAAAGTGGAGAAATCTCTGCAGGGAGGACCAAGGTTTAAAACACACACTGTTATTTACTCAACAATAAGTCACAGCTATCCTTGTTTTATTTATGTGTTCTGTTGCTGTGTTTTTTTTTCCATTGGTCAATTTACAGTAATAAACCTTAGTTTTACAGTATAATGTATGGTTTTCGGATTCTGGCCGACAGCCAGAGCTACGGCACTTGAAATAGAATTCAGCCAAAACACGGCAGACAAGTCAGGCATGTTTGGAATGATTCCACAACACTCCTGATTGGTTAATATAAACATCATCGAAGAAACCTGCCAATGAGAACTGTCCGCGCCTGTCGTTCACATTTGAAACATCCAAGTCAGTTTGAGCGGGTCTCCTCCTGCTGGAGCTACAGCTGTCTGTGTGTCTGTTACAGGAGTTTATGGATTCATATCGGGATCGTTTTACATCTACACGTTAAATATGAGCATCGGGACGTCAACAAAGAACAGAAGACTTGAGATCTGGTGAGTCCTGCAACTGTAATGGAGTTAAACATGTATTTAGATAATCCTTACTTAGTTTGTGAATGTTTTATTTTGTATTTAAGGTTACGTTTCTTCTTCTAGTTAGCTGAGTTTCTTCCGGTTAAGTTGGTATGCATAATTAATAGGTTGTTAAATGTTAAGAAGCCCTGAGATGCTGTTTCTTGCAAGATGTTGCGCCCGGGAAACCCGGCTTAACATGCGGCTGCTAACGTTAGTTTACAGTTTATTGCAGTGCCGCCCCCCCACCCTCTCGTCTCCAACACGGGAGAATTACACATAAACATGCAGTGGGGTATCACAGTGTTGTCGCCAAGTTTAATGTAAAGTTTCACAGCTTTCTTACAGCGGAATCTAGTTTGTTAATGTTCAGTAGCCAACAGCTAGCATAGCATAAACAGCTAACCGCTAACGTTCGGCTAATTTGCTAGTTAGCTCTGCTCTATATATTACACGCTAACATGACTAGCTAATGTCACACTGTGAACTAAAATACTTTTTGTATTACTACATCATACATGCTTGGTCCAAATCACTGCTAAAATTAATTATTTTTGAAAATGTATAGTAAAGAAACACTCAGCCATGCATGAAATAACATGGCAAAAGAATACGGGTAATGTTTGACCCATGTTGTGCCTTAGAAGTGTAGTGATACAAACATGATTTGTATTCAAAAAGTAAGAAAGGGACAAATAAAAATTAGACTTGGTGTTGATTGTTAAAACATGTTAATTGAGGAATACCTGGGATCCTGAATGGTTAAAGTAATTTATTGCAAAGATATTTACAATTAAAACTAATTCGGGTCACTTTTGACACATGTTGGTTGTATGTTGTGTAACAAAGGGTTAACATGACAGCTGTGATGTTCACTCTTTTGACAGAGCACCAGTGGACAGCGAAGACTATGGAAGAGAAGATGTGATGGTTTTGTGTGGAAAGCTGCTAACGCCAGCCTGTGTCCCTCTCATCAGTCTCTCCAGGCAGCACCCAGCTATTCTTCCATCTTGCAGATGAAAAGACTTTGATATGTGAGTAATAACTAACTTGTTTCTAACATAATATTGAATGTGGTTTAGTAAAGTATTTAAAAATACCCCACATTGTACATGTACAGGACAATCAGACCTTATTCAACAAAGATCATCAGACAATTGTTTTGTCTTTAAGGTACAGCTGCAGCAGAGAGTCTTGAGTTTGAAGAAAACACTAACATTTTATTTAGTGTTGTTTAATCAATCAATATTTACTGGTCTTGAATTTCCTCACTGTATTACAAAATGCTCGAATCTTATTGTACAGGAACATTATGCAGATTTCATCACCTGAAGATAAAAATATAGATTCAGCGATATGTACCATTTTAAGGAAATGGACTGTTAGCGGTATTTACCAAAGCTCCGCAGCTGTAGCTAGGCGCTGCTAATGAAAACTCAAGTGCTCAATTTGTTGGTTTTTCTTTTTTATTAAGAATTGACCAAGCATATCTTCCTCTTCGAAATCCTAGTTGTACTTCGCTAACACGCAGTGCCTGGGAGGGTGCGTTTGATTGTTCCCACAATAGTGCGTGCGTGCGCTTGTGCTTCAAAGGTCCATCATACAAGATGTAGGGGATCTATTGGCAGCTGCTGATAATAACATCCATCATTATGGTTTACTAATAGTTATCACTTCACTTCCTCCTCCAGCATCTGGACACAGCAGGAACCTACGCCAGGATCCTGTTTGTGGACTTCAGCTCTGCCTTCAACACAACACTCTGGCTGGAGGCTGCGCTCCATCAGGACCAACACCTCTCTCCCTCAGGACCAGAACCTCTCTCCATCAGGACCAACACCTCTCTCCATCAGGACCAACACCTCTCTCCATCAGGACCAGAACCTCTCTCCATCAGGACCAGAACCTCTCTCCATCAGGACCAAAACCTCTCTCCATCAGGACCAAAACCTCTCTCCATCAGGACCAGAACCTCTCTCCATCAGGACCAAAACCTCTCTCCATCAGGACCAACACCTCTCTCCATCAGGACCAGAACCTCTCTCCATCAGGACCAAAACCTCTCTCCATCAGGACCAACACCTCTCTCCATCAGGACCAGAACCTCTCTCCATCAGGACCAAAACCTCTCTCCATCAGGACCAACACCTCTCTCCATCAGGACCAACACTTCTCTCCATCAGGACCAACACCTCTCTCCATCAGGACCAGAACCTCTCTCCATCAGGACCAAAACCTCTCTCCATCAGGACCAACACCTCTCTCCATCAGGACCAGAACCTCTCTCCATCAGGACCAACACCTCTCTCCATCAGGACCAACACCTCGCTCCATCAGGACCAACACCTCTCTCCATCAGGACCAGAACCTCTCTCCATCAGGACCAACACCTCTCTCCATCAGGACCAAAACCTCTCGCCACCTCAACAAGGCCCCCCCCCCCCCCACTGGTGGCACGTATGGGGCGGGCCATTCTGCACATGCGTTAAATGCGTTAAATATGTTAAATATTTTAACGCAATTAATTCAAAAAATTGATTACCGCCGTTAACGCGATAATTTTGACGGCACTCATTTTAAGTTTTCAGAGTAATTGTTTCCTACAGAACATTTTGTGATGTCATTTTGTTGAACCTGTTTGATTGGAAAATGTTAGAAAAAAGCTGTAAGATAACAGTATTCTAGCTGTAGAACTTTAGGTTCTGTATTTATTTTAGTGTTTGATCATACAAATCTAATAAAAAAAATGTAAACTGTTTTTCTCATCAGAACTTTATTTAAAGTATTTTAATGTAACATTTTAAGACAATGGATTTTGAAAAGAGAGGAAAGTTTCCTCTAAAATCTTTAAGGACAATTTCTGTATACTAATTGCTTTTGCACTTTATTTCAGTTAATGTATTTTTACTTTAATTTAATGTTTTTTGTTTGGCAGCCGCTGCTGCCAGTCATTTGACCGTTTTTTTACGGGTTTTTTGCCCGTAGAAGTTTTAGTGCTGTACTTTTATTAAATGTTATTGACTGTAATAAGAGAGGATAAATCTGTAAAATTACAGTGTTTGCACGTTAAAATATTAGTGCTGTACTTTTATTAAATGTTATTGACTGTAAAAAGAGAGGATACATCTGTAAAATTACAGTGTTTTCCTGTAAAATCTTTAAGGACAATTCCCGTAAATTAATGGCTTATTCACTTTATTTCAGTTAAAGTATTTTACTTTAATTTAAGGGTTTTTGTTTGGCAGCCGCTGCTGCCAGTACTTTGACCGTTTTTTTTACGATTTTTTTTTTTACAGTGCAGAAGAAGATAAAGTACCAAGCTGAATTGTATGCTTTGAATCATGCTCTTGGTTGGAGGCAGAATATGGGAAATCCTTGAGGGCTTGACGTGTAGATCCAGAGTCATTTGGTTGAACGAAGGGCATGGCAAGCTGGTGGGGCAAACCACTCATTGTGAAATCCCCCGAACCAGCAGAAGGCGCAGCATCTGTAAGTAACTAGAGAGGATCTGAGGACACCGCAAGGTCATTATAAAGAATGAACATAACCTTCCACTCGTCGCAGAGGGGCTAAGGACCAAAGATCTGAGCAATAGCCATCTCTAAGATTGCATTCATGCCGAATAGTCCGCGTCTTTACACCAGACGCAAGTGTATTACATCGTTTCATTTGCAGAAGGTTGGGTTTGCGTTCACCCAGGCAACCTCAAACAGACTATGAACTGTAAACTAAAGTCATTGTACGGAGATGCTTTTTCAACAATTGGCGGGACATTAAGCGGATAAAATGCAGATCCCAGCTATTTCTACAGTAGCCTGCATCATGGAGCATTGGCAGGTTATTTTCATACTGCTGTTAATCTGGAGTACATCAACAGACTCTGCGGCCGGCGCATAGGATTATAAATCGGACAACGTGCATTAAAAACATTATAACACATAATAGGGAGGCGTGTGGTGCAGTGTGTTAGTGCTTTGATCTTCGAATCAGAGGATAGCAAGTTCGAGTCCCACTGCAGTCAGCATGTCATTGTGTCCCTGGGCAAGACACTTCACCCCAAATTGCTCCTGTGGGGATTGCCCACAGTATTGAGTATGTAAGTCGCTTTGGATAAAAGCGTCTAACAAGTAACATGTAATGTAATAATAAACGTTATGCAGTGAGGAGGTTTCACCGATGACAGGTGGCTCTGATGAGATTGTACCACTGCCTTTTCTCTGTACACAGGGGACCAGTGAGGTAAGCAGTCACCAGAATGAATGCATGACCCTATAGGTTACTGGATGTTGCAAACAGCATAGATAGCAAAACAAGCGATGTCGCGCAAATAGTTGTTTCCCATGTTTTGATGCGGACTACGTCACACCAGCAATGAACCTCTCCAGAGTTTACTAGCGAGCGACCCGAGACCACCTCTTTTAGGCGGAGCAGAGGTATCGGACTACTTCCACACCAATCCAACGAACCGCATCAAGGGGTTAACGCTACAGGGACCAATTCAATAGTACTAACCAAGCAGGTGTGAACGTGACCTAAGACTATGGTGCCTTAAGGTTTGAACAGAAAGGCTAGCGCTTGTTCCTTATAGATATAAAACATCTCTTTTAGAGAGACTACCAGTGGGAGACCATAATTGAAGGCAGTAATCAGTATTGAATGTATTACAAATCTAATATGTAGTATAACGTAGAGCACTTTGAACATTTGGAAAGGCGCTAAATAAATAACATGAATTGTAATTATGGCTGTTCTGATGCGGGACAGCTTGTCTGGCGGCAGTTAAGCTTGCATCAGCACACTATCGAAAATGATATCGATAATTCTAGACGTGTGGAAGGGCTTCCAGTTCCTGTCCTGAAAGAGGTAGGCCTAGCTGTTGAAAAGTTTTATCTGGGAAAGTTAACAACTAGGAAATGGTTAAAAGATGGACACCAAGCGGTGCTTGCAGGTGTTGCAGAGAATCCAGCATAATGCTTCTGATGAGGTGTCAAAGAAACGTGGCTACTATGGCAACAAAATGCACATTTGATTGTAAAACCTTAAAATATATATGCCACAGAAGGCATATGGGATGTCTGCTTTCCCTGCCATGTCATCTACAGAGCAAAGAAACGGGAAAAATCTTTAGTAGTTAATAATACTCTTAACAGAATAATCGTGAGGAACTAACGGCTCAATAAAGAAACGTTGCTAGAATAATTCCTCCTAGCACTAGGCTAGGGGCCTGTCGTGTTTTTAAACGTTTAAATAGCAGCACGTGTAATACTCCTGGCTCCTTCAGTGCAAACTTCAGTCTTGAGTGCAGGTTTCAACAGACATGGGTCCCTGGGAGCCAGCATAACCTGCTAAGAAACCTTGATTTAAGCCTGTGATAAGGTCATTTGACGAACATCTGTGATTAGAAAGAGCTTGGAAACGATTTGTAGCATGAAGCCTCCTGAGGCACACCCAGCGAGGGGCAGATATTGCAGGTAGAGCTTAATTCCTGTGAGGAAAAACTCTTATTTGGTAGGTGATTAAATGTACATGGCCACTTGGCAGAGAATGATTCATGGTATTCATAGAAAAGACACTGTAGGAGATTGAAGTCTAAAATGATGGTCAAAAATGTATCGAGCTTCCCTTCATATTCACGTGATGGAAATTATTAATTTATTTCCGTTTTTAATTGTATTGATTTATAGTAGGCCTAGTATACATACTTATACACATACAACTTCTGTATAATTGCCTCAAATATGACTTACTGCAGGCCAAATATTTCCATAATAAAATATTGCTTATGCAGAATAGTATTATATACCTGCCAAGATGCGATTCCTAAGGAACTGCTGCTGCAAGGGGGAAGCAAGAACTCGTGGCTGGATCTGGGACTCCAATTCCCAGAATCCTCGTGAGTGTGACGTCAGCGGCACAACGTGGTTGAACGCGGAAGTAGAAACATTTATTTACATTGCAGGTAGAGGAAATCGAGTTTGTTCACGGGAATATATCGTGCAATTAAAGGCTTCAAGCGCTGATTTTACTTCGAGAAGGTAGGACAGGATGGCAGGTACTTTGGGGATGCCGGAGTTAGCTTGCTCCTGCCTTTTTTGGTGTTTAAATACCCACCGACCGAGAGACAGTGCGACTCTTAGCTGACACACAAGAGAGGGGTTGTTACCGGAGCTGGCGTAGAACTCGGGACTTCCTCTGGCCCAAAGGATATTAAAAGTTACTCCAGATGAGGACGGAAGGGACACCTGAATGTGTGTCGTGCGGGAGCTATGGCTCGTTCCAGCGGCGTCTGAACCATGCTCTGAGCTAGCCTGTGTTTCGGGAATGAGGCATTTCTTACGGCTTCTTGCGTATGATGATTCGGTTCCAGAGTCGGAGATTGCAATAGACATTTGCAAGGACAGCACCGGCAGGCAAGCAGCAGCAACATGAAACACAGCAGCAGGAACATGAACGCAGCAATAGCAAGTGAACGCAGCAGGCAAGCAGCAGCGACGTAGAGCTGCAGTAATAGCAGCACCAAGCAATGCATGGAGAGAGATCTGGCAGGTTAAATAGAGTGGCATATTAAGGAGACTCTGTTTGGTTGGTTGTAGAGTGGCAAGGGGGCGTTATGTATGAATGCAGCGGAAATGCTCGAGTTGACTGCGGCCCAATCCCAAACCACTCCCTCGACCCTACCCCTCCGTGATGGAGTGAACTCCGTCTGAAGCCACACTCGCAGCTCAACGAGGCTCCCTCCTGTCAGATGGAGGGAGTAAATACAGCAGCAAGCTTTGGGACGGCCTCCCCTCTCTCCGGCAGAAACAGGAAATGCCGTAACTGTATGTAACAACGGTTTCAAATCAGCATCTCTTAGACAAAAAGTTTAAATGAATAACTCAAATAAAACTCCAAACATCTTTCAATGTGTTTCAAAGCTCTTTTAGTTTTAAACCTGATGTTTATAAGCTTCTTTGTTTTTGCAACGGTCTGTACATATACACAACTTTATAATAAAATGCACACATTTACCTTTTTCTAGACTAAACACAGGTATGATCCTAAGTTAAAAACATATGAGGTTATCATGAGGTTGTTAACATCGCAATTTATCAGTGGATGTTTGCTGGAACTACTTGTAAACAGCGTGTTTCCTGACGGACACACACAGCGTGACTCCGGTCAGGTAGAGACCGGTCTCAAGTCAGCACCGCTGCAGACTCGCTGTTTGAGGGCTTGATAGCCCACTCCCCCTCCACACTCGTTGCTTTGGAACAGCCCTCAATAAGGCGGACCCTCCGCGTGAACGCGCAAACGGAGGGGTAGGTTGTAGGGGGCGGTTTGGGAATGGGCCTGCCTGAACTAGCTCGCAGGCTTCGCCCCATTTTTGGACAGTCTGCCGTGGTTCCATCCCATTTCAAGTGCTGTTCGACGCTTGGCGTAATCCTCGGAGCACACTCTCCAATCACAGAGCTTGAGGACTATCACGGGGTTTGTCAAGCGAAGCGGAGAGAATACTTACTTCCGGGTGTAATATTCTCTAAAGCAAATGAGCTGCTCCGACCCTCGGTCCTGACGGACTCCAACTTGTGTTTATTAATCAAACAAATAAATAAACACAAGGATAATTTTGTGTTATTGTTGAGTAAATGGAGAATTGCACAGGGGAAAATAATGTATCTATGCCACAATTTTAGATGCGGATTTTGTTAAACTAATAAGTTTGCGCTGTGGACCAACACTATAAATTGACTGGGGAAGGGTGTAGCAATAAAGATAACACCATTAAACACAACATAACAGAAATAATATCGATAGCAGCGTCCCTAGCAACCACCTTGGTAACAATGAAAACGTTGAATGGACACAATTTCCTGAAGTAATCTTCATAATAACTAGCAAACTAAAGATCATGTACATCCACTGCACACATAATCTGAAATAACAACTCATATTTCTCGCATCAAATGACATCAAAATGCATTTTAATGGCCAAACTAACCTTAAAATAGGCATTTTCCACCGAGAATAAAACGAAGTTCGGCCATTTTTTTTTTTTCTGCAGGGAGGAATTTGAAGATCATGTGACATAGACGCCAGCCATTGGAATGAATGGTGAAAAAAAACGTAGGGATCTTACAATTTCAGAGGCGTTTTTGTGGAAATACTACGTCTCAAGTTGTGGACCAACGTAGTTATTACACGTTTTTTTATGAGACTGGGTTGGTAGTTTGGCTGCCAGTGCTTCAAAACAGTGGCGCCAGCAGGGGGGGGGGGGGGCAGGGGGGGCCATGGCCACCCTGATATATTTGTTGGCCCCCCCACCACACACACCGCCTCGCCAGTCACGTATGCGTAGTAGTTTATCTGATATTTAACAACAAATAAATACACAGCCAGCGAGTCGCTTGATTTGAGCTTCCAATGCTCATACTGCAGCCACTCTGATACTCGGCGCACCACTCTGATACACGCGCGCACCACTCTGAGATTCGCACAGACAGCAGCAGGTTGCAGCAAAACGTTTCTTTCTACTGACTTTTCTATTGACTTGACAAAAATCCACCAGACTTCTAGAAGGTAAGTCATACGTCCCACTGCTACCATGGTAACACTCTGATACTCGGCGCACCACTCTGATACTCGCGCGCACCACTCTGAGATTCGCAAAGACAGCAGCAGGTTGCAGCAAAACGTTTCTTTCTACTGACTTTTCTACTGACATGACAAAAATCCACCAGACTTCTAGAAGGTAAGTCGTATACGTCCCACTGCTACCATGGTAACACTCTGATACTCGGCGCACCACTCTGATACTCGCGCGCACCACTCTGATATTTGCACAGACAGCAGCAGGTTGCAGCAAAACGTTTCTTTCTACTGACTTTTCTACTGACTTGACAAAAATCCACCAGACCAGAAGGTAAGTCGTATACGTTCGTTGCCTGTTAAGCCCCACAACACTTTAGGTTTTAGTGTGTTAGCTTTAGGTAGCAAAAAACGGAGATATGCTTACCTTTAGCTGTTATTCTGATCAAAATGTGTGTTCAATGGCATTAAAACGAGAAAAACGGCGGAAGACCTGCAAAACAGGCTCGGGGCTCAGTAAAGGCTGGCTTGACTTCAGGTATAATAATTCGTCTGTAGGCCTACACACTTTGGCGGCTATCCTAGTTAGCGTTAGTTTAGCTTGCTAAGCTAACGTTAGCTGATGTCGGTATGCTGGGCTGGTGTAATGCGTAGGCTACTATTAATCACTGCTGTGTTTAATGTCAATTTGCATAAAATGAAGAGAAAGTCAACAGACATTTCTTCTTATTTTAAGAAGAAGATGAGTAAAGGAGAGACAGCTGGCAGGGGAGCAGCAGCATAGGGCTAGTGAGGAGATGGCCATACATACTACATACTACATATGTACATGTGGAACTCTGTTTTGTAAAAGTGAAACTTACAGTTTTATTAATGTGATTGTGACCTTTGTAATCATTTAAGTCTTCTACACACTTTAGGTATGCAGCTCCTTCAAAATGAAACGAGAATCTATGCAGTTTTTCCTTTTCTGTGTTCTGAGGTTATGAGCCGACCATTAGTCAAGTTTGTTTTCATAATGTTCTGTATGCTAATTTTAAAAAAGGGTAACCAGTTTGTTTATAAAGTATAAATATACATTTTCAAAACAAATGGAATACAAGCTATATGTATTACTCTCACCACAGTGGCCTAATCTAAAAAAAAAATAGAAATATGTCTCGTCACCTATTTTCTGTCTAATAGGCTCCATCTTGGGGCCTCTTCTCTTTAACATCTACATGCTACCACTGGCTCAGATAATGAAGAACAACAAAATAAGTTACCATAGCTATGCAGATGACACACACATTTACGTGACAATTTCACCAGGAGACTATGCTCCAATTCAAACACTGAATAAGTGCATTGAACAAATCAATGACTGGATGTGTCAGAACTTTCTCCAATTAAACAAAGATAAAACTGAGGTAATGGTTTTTGGAGCCAAGTCAGAATGTATAAAAGTTAGCACTGAGCTTCAGTGTGCAATGTTCAAAACAACAGATAAAGCCAGAAATCTAGGTGTAGTCATGGACTCTGACCTGAGTTTCAACAGTCACATTAAAACTGTTACTAAATCAGCCTACTATCACCTAAAGAATATATCTAGGATTAAAAGACTAATGTCACAGCAGGATTTGGAAAAACTTGTCCATGCTTTTATCTTCAGTAGACTCGACTACTGCAATGGTGTCTTCACAGGTCTCACTAAAAAATCTATTAGGAAGCTGCAGCTGATTCAGAACGCCGCTGCTCGAGTCCTCACTAACACTAAGAAAGTGGATCACATCACTCCTGTTCTGAAGTCTTTACACTGGCTTCCTGTGTGTCAAAGAATAGATTTCAAAATACTGCTGCTGGTTTATAAAGCACTGAATGGTTTAGGCCCAAAATACATTTCTGACCTCCTGCTAAATTATGAACCATCCAGATCTCTCAGGTCTTCAGGGACTGGTCAGCTTTCTGTCCCCAGAGTCAGAACTAAACATGGTAAAGCAGCGTTTAGTTATTATGCTCCAAATATCTGGAACAAACTCCCAGAAACCTGCAGGTCCGCTACAACTCTGACTACTTTTAAATCCAGGCTGAAGACTTTTCTTTTTGCCGCTGCTTTTAATTGAACTATTCATATCTTAGACTGCACTGTAACTTTTATCCATGTACTTTTTTCTTTTAATGTTTAATTGACTGCCATGTATTTTTTTCTTTTAATGTTTATTTTATTAGCTTTTCTTTTTAATGCCATTTTCTTAATCTCTTTCATTTTTTGTAAAGCACTTTGAATTGCCTTGTGTTGAAAAGTGCTATATAAATAAACTTGCCTTGCCTTGCCTTGCCTTGCCTTGCCTTGCCTTGCCTTGCCTTGCCTTGCCTTGCCTTGCCTTGCCTTGCCTTGCCTTGCCTTGCCTTGCCTTGCCTTGCCTTGCCTTGCCTTGCCTTGCCTTGCCTTGCCTTGCCTTGCCTTGCCTAATACTAAAAGGTGGTGTTTTGTATCATTTATAATGTTTTGAATTTGCTATAAAGGTCAATAATAGATGGTGTTTTTGTGTTCAATCACAGTATGTATTTACCATGTTATACCCCTTGTGTTTTTGGGTCCTGTTGAAATAAAATAGTCATGTTTTAAAACTTGATTTAATAAAGTCATGTCAATCATCTTTGATCCCAGTGTGACACAAACAGCTTTGTTCAGTCTAAAACAATTTATAACCTAGAGCAGTGGAGCAAACGTTTTGTGCCCAAGGCACACCAAAGGACAAGTAAAAATCTCAAGGCACACCTATTGTGCAAAATAGCCCTTATAACACGTGTTATCACTCATATCATGTAAAATATCTGTAAATGTGCATAATTATTTACTAATGCCAAATAAAATGTGACAAAGACAACTATATTACTCATGAAATATTTATTAACGAAATATTTCAGAAATTAATTTGAAACTTTATCAAATTAGGCTTCATCAAACAGCAACACACTCATTTAAACCAGACAGGTCACAAAATAAAAAATGAGGCAAAGGAAACTCAGCAGAAATTCAGCACAGAGAACTGTCAATGCAAGGAAGCTGCATTGCATGGTCCTGAACTACAAATTATAAATGTAACATTTCAGCAATCAGCATTGAAACATGTGCTATTGTAAATATTTTTGCCGATATATTACACTACTTCGTTACTATCTACATAAAGTAACTCGTTACTTTACTCGCCGAGCACGTACGAACTGCGCATGCGTGAGTGGCAATAACTTTCCTTACCATCAGGCGGCGGTAGTGTGTATTTGTCATTCAAAACAGGCAACAACCGGAAGACAGAGAAGAAGAACAGACTACGTGATATAAAGAAACAACAAATAGCTGTGCGGTAGCTTCACCTTAGCATGTGTTCTTTGCAGGTGTTTGTTGAGGTTTGACCACGTGGTGTTTACAGCAGTGGATAACAGCTTCTGTCCTGGACACAGTTTGCACCTCACCATCACATTCCTGTCTATTCTTCGGACGAACTCAAAATAATGGGCATACCTCCAGCCCTCGAGAGTTATCGCTGACTCAGCCATGTTTATGCAGCACTGCACGTGGAGATGTGGACGCGCAAGTCGCGCAGATTACGTACATATAAACCTACAAAGTACTGATATAGTAAATTAAAAAGTAATTATTTTTGTGTAGTTGTATATTGCAATAATAACGTATGGTTGTCACAAAATCCCACGGCACACCCGGACTTGCCTCACGGCACACCGTTTGGGAACCACTGACCTAGAGACATAATATAACTGAAGAACATGTTGTGTTGCTGTTGTGTATTGTATGTGTTGAGAATGCTGAACATTTTGTGCCTTACAATAAAGGAACTTATTTAAATTAAGCTGTATTTGTCTTTTTAAAAGGAAAGAACAACTAGCATATATAAAAAACAAAACAATAAATCACCAACACATGTATACATAACACAAAACAAGGTTCTTTTAAATGTTGTTTGAAGTAAAATGTTAACTATCCGTATTATATTCACTTCAGATGAATAGTATTAGAAAATGTAAAATAAGAAACCAAAGTATATCAGTAGGTGATTATCTTTGCCATTGTTTTCATCTAGTCTATACTTTTACAACAATTACATTCTTGGTTTGGGTGGGCCACCCCAAGATTTTCAGTGGCCCCATTTGGCCACCCCTATGAAAAATGTCTGGAGGTGCCACTGCTTCAAAAGTGCTACATACAGCACATTCCTTCACTGTTGTTGCAGCTAATGGTTAAGCAGTGCCAAGTAATATATTGACTTATAGTGGCATTTAAACCTGGCAATGACAACGTTAATGCTGAATAGACAGAGATGTGTCACATAAATTACCATTAATGCTGAATCCATCCTTTTTCGTAGCTGTCACATCTTATAGTAAAGGTTCTGATATTCACAGTTTATGTTGGTTAGGATTTAAAGATGTGCAGGGATTGCAAGATACTGCAAAAACTCTAAATCTAAAAAAATAAAAAGAGTAGAAGTATAAGGTATTAGATGGTAGTTGTGGGGAGCAATAAGGCGATTTTCTGGTTAGTTTTAGGGAGCGTGACATCTCATGGGAACAAACTGTTGAGGTGATGTGTGACCTCACTCCCAGGGGAAAGTCTTTCAGTACGGATAGCATCTAGGGGAGACAGGTATGTTGACAGCTCTTCCTGACCCTATGCTCACTCCGGCATCATTCCTTCCTGTTTGCTGATCGAAGTTAGCAGAAAGGAAGTCTTCTGCTCAGCAGTTGAGGCAACACATTGCAGCTACAGTAATCGCTGTAAGAAAAGCCAGATATATAGGTCTGTAAAAATGCCCCATGACAATAAACCTAGGTATTCTTGTCAGATCTTTTTTTTGTCATTTATCATATGGAGAATATCTTCCATTTATGTTTTTGATTGGGTATGACATTCTTAACACCAGACACATTTGTCCGATCCCACAATTAAAGTGTATTCCATGAAAGCATTTATTGTTTTTTATGCTCAACCCTCTTGAAATCACTTAATCTTGCCCTCCCTTGATGATACTGCAGTTCCATTAGCCATTAATTCAGCTGCTCAACTTGTACTATCAGATCAGAAAGTCACATATAAAAATCCCTTCATTTCTCTCATACCGTTTTATTGTTGTCCTAGTACTGTATGAGCACTGTTTACCTGTCCACATGCAATCTTTAATTCCCAATACATTGCTCTCCCTTTTCGTTTGTCCCTCAGAGCCTTCTTTGGCTCCTGACTCTCATGCTTATTTACTGCCAACCATCCCTCCCAATTGGCAGCTGGACACATTTTGGGTCATTAAATCCCCTTTGAGAATTTTAACGATGTGCTGCAACCCCACACCCCCCAAATGAACTTATGTCCTCAAACCTACCCTACTTAGCAGTTGTCCCAAGCACAGCACCCACACAAACCTTCTAGTCCTATCAATTCACATTCAATCGTTTTAAATACCACTCGTATGTTTTTCTTGCATTTTGAGATTTTTTGTAGTGTTTTGTCATGACTTTTAGAGTCATCATAGTTAAATTGCGCATTAAAGAAACAGGCGAAAAACTGTGATTTTGTCCGATGGGGTCAATGTTTCAAACAGTGAGCAAGCGAGCAAGTTGCTTCATTCAGTCATCACTCTGCATGCTTTTGTCTGTCATTGCTTCAGAGGAGCGAGCCCATAAACTGTATATAAGAAGTGGACATGAAATCACCAATTGGTTTGTGGGCCACCATTTTGAAGCCTCCAGTTTAGCGTTTTGACCATCTTGGTTTTTAGGAACCATACGTGTCACGGCAGGGTGGAGTAAAGTAAAAGTGAATACAGATTTTTTTTTATTCTGATGGAATTAGATTAAAGTTCTTAGGCAAAACACAGACAACACTCAAACCAGACAACGTACTAGCGACCTGTCAATCACAGGGTAGCCACGCCTTGAACAGGTTAAGAAATTAATTTTAATCTAAATTGGACAACGATATACAAAAAGAGCAGACGCATATATTAAACTAGCTACTCAGACAATCATTTTGTTGGGGAAACGTTTATTGAGGTCATAAAAGAAGTAAAAAGACATATAAATTACTCCCAGACTTCTATACAACCAGACTTTGGAGTAGCCACTATTAGAAATAATGCACGTTTAAGGCACTTCTGCATTGGCTTCGGACTCAAAGGTTTCTGCTTTAATGCACCGCACGATGACAGACACAGGGAGGCCTGTTAATTCAGATATATTCAATCATAACAACATAATACAGCACATTTAAAAGCAACATTCATTGTTTCTTGAAGAAAAACTTGTCTTGGTCAAGAACTACAGTATGGCATGTGGCAACCTTTAGGAAACCGCTCAGTATGTAGTGACAACACACTCTCACTCCCTAAACGTCCAGGAGCGACGCTGACCCGGTGACCGTGGCGTGCAGTTGGGACGCGCCGAGACTCCTTCAGCTTCATAAACGGATGCAAAGAGCTTTCAACTGATTGCAATGTATTCCCATTGGCGGCGGTATTTGATGCTCATGGAAGCACCGCATCTGTTTATGTCGGCAGCTCTTAAAGGCAATGTGAGCGTCCATTCCCATTGGATAACGGAGAATTGTACACCCGGAAGTATGTATTCTCCTTACTGTCGATTGATTTGACAGTGATATCTCCACTACTCATCAACTCAAAAACACCAGATTACCTTTGTTAATTAAATGACATTGATAGGTTTAAATTGTGTACAATGCTTTTGTGTTTTTCCCCTTAAATTCTGAGAAACAACTTGTTTTCTCTGAAATGTGGAGCGCCACAGAGACTACACTACCCACAATCCCCAGCTATTGTTGTGACGACGCCTGTCCGCTTTGACAAACCTCGTGATAAGTCAACAAGTTCTGTGATTGGATGAAACATAAATTCATACAAAAAAAGTCCAACCCTGTCTCCTAAAAATTACGTTCCCACAGAACTAAACTGCATTCTCAATTACGTTTAGCTAGAAACTTATTTTCTCCCATGTTACGTTTGTTATGAACGTATCTTAAATACGTTTATTTTCTACATATCTTTGCCATTGCTATTGTCTTGCTTATAATAATGATAATAGTCATTTATAAATATCATCTTAGAGCACACATTTGAAATCGAGAATCGGGCTCGATATATGGTTAAATTAAAATCAGTAGACAAGGCTGTAATTTCTCCAGCTGTTACTCTCATGAGTGAGGCAGAAAATAACAGTTTTAACATGCCAAAAAGCTGCTGTGTCATTTATTGCACCTCAAACTAAAACAAATCCAGAGTTACTGTCCTCTAAGAAGAAAGGACAGTAAAAGAAGAGCTCTGTGGCTTCAGACTTGATCGCCGTTCAAATGACAGCCTTGGTTTCCCCAAAAGTGGGCGGGGCTGTAAAGTGACGTAGATTTTACTCTCATATATTATTCAAAACCATTCTATTTATTCTAACGTAAATTACTTGCCAGTGTTTTATCTTTTTATTACTTGTATTGTTATACTTTATTTGCTATGAGTTATATCTGAAGCAAATTATGTTTCTGAAGATGTGTAGTCAATTCCACCCTTCAATGTAGCATACATGTGAACTCTCATAGAGTGGCAAAGTCCCTCCCCTTCCGGGGGACCTCCATGGGACCTTATTTCGGAAAAAGTATGTATTGAAGTCAATGGAGAGAGAAAGATTATCTTTTGATCCCGTTTGAATTGTGCAACAAATTACACATATGATGTTTGTCAATTTAAAAGATATGAAAAAATAAAAACGTGTCGTAAAACTGTGAAGCAACACATTTTTTTGTGTGAAGCGCTCAATGAACTACAACTCGGGGTTGCGTTCCAATAGTCCATTTAGCTTAGGAACCTACGGAGCCCTGGACGGTTAATAGAGAGAAAAATAAATAAAACGTGACCACGTTTTACTTTCTCGTGCGCACGCTTTAGTAACTCGTGCGCACGAGTTAATAAAGCGTGGCCTCGTTTTATTTAAATTGATGGATTCCTGTCCGAGACTCACAGTATCTGCTGCCCACAGCTGTTTTATAGAAGGAAAACCTCCTTCACTTTATGAAATCTCTGCGGCACCAGTGGCCTGTACTACGAAGCAGGATTTGCTATTTACACTATTCATTCATGAAGTATGACGCTGCGCTGTCAGCACGCGTCTCCATGTTTGTGATTGGTCAAATGTTGGTAACCCTGTCCCTTTCACGTGAGCGCGCGCTCAGCCGGACAGAGAAACCCTGGTTGATTTACTGAGTTGATAACCAGCTTCGTAGGACCGCTTAGCGACATCGCGTTTGTTAGGGTTAGTTAAGCCGGGTAAATCAAACATATCCAGGTCCAGGGTCTGTTGAACTGGCTTCGTCGTACAGGGCACTGGAGGCAGTAACGTGTAACTCAGCAGAATCTGAGAAGAGCAGCACCAGCTGCAAAGAGCTGTGCCTTTTACTGTTTACTTCACTGCGTTTCCCTTCATTAGAACCGCTGAATAGAGATCGAGGCTGCTACGTTTAACCACACACACATATACACACATCGAACTACCAGAGTATTCTCCCTCGTTTTATGAAGGAGATGTCCTGTCACCGGGGCGCATGATGTGTGTGTGTGTGTGTGCTCAGCTCCGCTCTGTGTTCGTGTGTATCCGACACCACCGGCATTTGTTTTCAAATTACCACGAACAGTACTTTACACAAATCTGGTTCCCCATAGTTAAGTGTATTCCCAAGTGAAAGAAATTTGTTTAATCTTAATCTCGATGTGCTATAGTCCTGCCGGAGTGCACCGGAACGAACGATACTATCATAAACAAATGCCCCCCCCACATACACACACACACACACACACACACACACACACACACACACACACAAAACGAGGCCACGCTTTATTAACTCGTGCGCACGCTTTAGTAACTCGTACGCACGAGAAAGTAACTCGTACGCACGAGAAAGTAAAACGTGGCCACGTTTTATTTATTTTTCTCTCTATGAACCCTCCAGGGCTGCGTAGGAACCTTCCTAACCAAGTGAAATGACCCGGAAGTCCCTCAGTGGCAGCCATGATAAGTGCCGTTCCAAATCTCCAAATGAAAGGAAAGGAGGTTTCAAACTTCCTTAATAACCTCCTTTAGCTTAGGAACCACTGGACCTCCCTAACCGAAAGGAGAGGAGAAAATGCTGCCCCACAATGCATTGCAGCCGCAGCATTTGCCGTCACTCAACAGTCGGCCGTTCACGGAAACAAACGATTATGACCGAGAAATTATATCATGAAAGTTACGGTGCTTATTAAGCATTTTAAAACGTATGTGGTAAGTTGCCAAAGTGCTTTTTTCTGAACGTTCATCAGTATTATAATCAAAAAGAGAAATATGAACGTTAGTTTTTACTGAAATGATCAAATAAAGTCAACATCTCACAGTCTTTACTGAGCTGTGTGGGGTTTGTTTGAATGGTGATATACACAGTGATAGATGGTAAGGACTAACGTTTATAATAAATACATTTGTATTGATTTTAAGATATTTGTATTAATGTGGACCGGAGGGAGAGGGTGACGAGCATAAGTTTCACTTTCTTTTTTTATTTCAATTCCAACTTTGGTCATGAAGAATATGTTTCTCTGTTGTCCACGTTCATAAAGCATAAAGCAACAGCATCAGAGCACGGTGCAGAGTCTCTAGATGAGTTTACAGTAGTCCCTCGTTCTTATTAAACATCCATGTTGTAGTCCGCTGTATAGAGAACTGTAGTTTCCATAGTTTCCCCACAGCAGCAGACGCACATTCAGGACGTCCGCTGGCGCATCATAAACACGTCGGATAGTGAAAGTGCATTCGGATTCTCTAAAGTACCGCAGTCTCTTCTCCTAAATCCTTTTGAATTCTCCTATCCACTATCCCTTAACCCCATGACGTTTCACTCAGAGGTCAAGGAATAGGAGATAGGGTTAGAACTTAGGAGCTGATTTTTGGATTATCGGAACGCAACCCTGGTCTTGCATACGTCACCAACACCAAGATGGCCGTCACGTTAGCACATTTCCCCTCTTTTCAGAATGAAGCGAAAAGTATTAAAAGAGGTAAAAATCACTACAAGTCTGGCCATGTTGAGAACTGTACATACACAAAAGGGGAGTTAGTCGGTTCCAGCATGCAGGACCGGCTTTACAAGGTTTCGGTGAGTAACACGAGTGTAATGTGTAACGTTAATGTCAGCTAGCTAAATTCATTTACGCGACTCTGGGATTTGTAGTCTTTCTAGTCGCGTATAATTCACAGTCTTATATTTCAACAGTTTTAAGACAAATTGTGACTTTTTTGACATGGACATTTTTTTTTAAGATTGACAAACATCATATGTGTAATTCGTGGCACAATTCAAACGGGATCGAAAGATAATGTTTCTCTCCCCATTGACTTCAATACATAATTTTTCAGAAATAAGGTCCTATGTGGCGGAAGTAGATGGGCGTGACTTCACCACTCTATTACAGGAACAATACCGGAAACAGACGTAGGAAAGATCCTCAGCTCGCTGATTGGATGTTTTAGCCGCAATGCACGTTTTTAAAGATATTACTGATTTTCTTTGAATATAAGAATGTAAATACTGAGTTGAGAGAATAGTCAGGGGATTTGGGTGATGGGAGACACATCTATGGAATCACAATTTCAATACCATTAAATGACGGATATACCTTTCTGTCTGTGATGTTTTACAAATCAGATATTAATGTGTAGAAATAAAACATGAGAAATAGTATAGCAATATCCTGTACAATTATGTAAAAACATGAATAAAACTACACATCTTCAGATGTTATACATACATAAGTGTCCTACACTAATAATACAAAGTTATTATTAGTATGCTGTGTGTACCTTGTGTGCACCGCCTAGTGGTTAAAGCACGTTATTGAATTATTTTTGTTGAATAATGTTATTTGATGAAAAAAATATTAAGAGAACATACTTTCATAGAGGGAAAGTAGAAGGTCTGTGATATAAATATAGAATATAAAAAATCAAGAAGATACTGTAAGTGATCTCTACAATAAAACAGTTGAGTGCATGATGTACAAAGATATTAATATGAGGATGTGCAAAACACATTAAAGAATACTTTAGGTCAAGGTCTACTTTCAAATAAGAAAAAAGCTTTGGGGGTATCTATCTACAGATACATATTAAGCCTGACAAAGTACTTAACGTCTAATATATTGCTTTCCTGCAATGAATGAATGTTGAAGCACTTATTTTAACTGATATTATACATATGAATTATACTCTTATGTATGTAGATAGAATAATAAATGTGCAGAATATGACAGTTTAATGGTGGAGGTACACACATATTGATAGATGTCTTGTAATGCACTGTTGAGGAACCTGTGACCCAAGTTTGTCATTCATTGCATAACTAGTTGTGTATATGATATGTCAATAAACCTTAGAAAATCTTGAAACCTTGAAAGGGATGTGCAAAATAGCAATTATATACAGTTTTTAATGAACTATTAGTAGAGAATAACGATTAATGAATATACTTTAAACATTTATCTGTTTAGTCTTCTCAATCACCAACTATTAAATATCTCTCCTGATTGTTGGCACTTGACAATCACTTTCCCTGAATTTTACTCAGGTGTAACTAAAGTCTGCTTTAAGGGTTGTTTATATTTCACATCATTAATCAGAATCTGCAAAGTAACTAAAATAAATGGAGTGGAGTAAAAATACCAGGTTAACCTCTGAATTGTAGTGGAGTAGAATTACAAAGTAACAATGAGCTGTCATGTGGGTATATATTAATGCTGCCCATTATGGATACAAGCGATTTTCACCCATTTAGTAATTACATGTTTTACATTTGTACACACCAATTTGTTTCCTATCGCCTAAACCTCCAGGGCTGTACACAGTTTAATACTGTCAACTTCTAATTTTGGGAAAAACGAAAACGTCTTTTAAAACTACAATTCCTTTGGGGCTTGACGCTCGGCGTAACCTTGACGCACTGCCACTCCAACATCCAATCCCAGAGCTTGAAGATTAATCATGGGGTTTGTCGCAAAGCGGACAGGCGTCGTCACAACAATAGCTGGGGATTGTGAGTAGTGTAGTCTCTTTGGCGCTCCACATTTCAGAGAAAACAAGTTGTTTCTCAGAATCGAAGGGGAAAAACACAAAAGCATTGTACACAATTTAAACCTATCAATGTCGTTTAATTAACAAAGGTAATCTGGTGTTTTTGAGTTGATAAGTAGTGCAGATATCACTGTCAAATCAATCGACAGTAAGGAGAATACTTACTTCCGGGTGTACAATTCTCCGTTATCCAATGGGAATGGACGCTCACATTGTCTTTAAGAGCTGCTGACATAAACAGATGCGGTGCTTCCATGAGCGTCAAATACCGCCGCCGATGGGAATACATTGCAATCAGTTGAAAGCTCTTTGCATCCGTTTATGAAGCTGAAGGAGCCTCGGCGCGTCCCAACTGCACGCCACGGGACTCTGACCAAGCGTCGCTCCTGGACGTTTAGGGAGTGAGAGTGTGTTGGTAGTGAGTGCGTGGTTGAACGAGACTATTGGTGAGCCTAATAAATTACTAATTGAGTTGTGAACAAGCCTTTTTGTATTTTCCTTAAGAGACCGGTATTGTGTTCAATATAATTATTTAGTAGTATCGTTATCATGAATTGAAATTCTCCTCGTATCATGCAGCCTTAGACTTTATTAACACATTGCAGTTTTCTTGTTCTCCCTCAGCACTATTCTGGCTTCCTTCTTTTTTCCCCAACTTTAGATGTTCTGCCTCCAAGATGAATGTGCTAAATCTAGGCTTTAAAACATCTCACCAGAGACCTTTGGGTGACATCAGATGCTACATCAACATTTTGTGGTAGCCTCATCAATCACTCTTCTACCTCTCTGTGCATCCGTCTGTATAATAGGCCCTTTGCACTATGGGGCCCAGTGAAGATAGGAAATTACAGTATATAAAAACTGTTTTCATTTTGGTATATATTTCCATTCGTACTTTGAAAAAAATGAATACATCTTTCTACACACGTCTGATGTGAGATAGAGCTTATTGCTCATCCATGGTGCACAATGTCTGAAACTATGCTGTTTGTGCTTTCTAGTTTTGCATTTTATTTAATAACCTCCAAATGTAGGTCACACATTCAGCTATTGCTGGAATGGGGCCCTTCATTGTTATACTATATAACCCCTTGTTATTAAACGGTTCACATAGGTTCAGTACTGGTACGATGGTTTGTATAAAACTGTACAGTGCCGCGCAATTGTTAATTAAAATAGGGGCTGCAACTAATGACGTTTTAAAATATTTATTACTTGGTGATTATTTTCTAGATTTATTAAATAATCATTTGGTCCTTTAAAAGTCACAAAATACTGAGCAATATCCATCTTAGTGTCACAAGGCTCAATATGATCACTTTAAATGACTTCCTTTGTCAGTCCCAACATATATTTCTATTTATATATTCAATATATTTCATTAAATTGAATAGAAGGTAAAAAAAATCTGAAAAATCGAAGGGACCAAAAACTGAATTTTCAGACATTTTTGTATGAAAAAGAATGCACAAAATACCCAAATATTTGCAGATTATTTTTGCAGATTATTTTTCCGTCTATCTAGTTATTTCTGTTGAAAGCTTTTAGCTAAATATGTGCATTATCAGGCCTTTACGAGACAGTAAAGTACAGTATGTAGGAACAAAAGGAGGGATAGAGAAAACCGGACCTCATTTTATTATTCAAAATAAGTATATTGGAGATGATTCCAAACGTTTCCCCTCCAACAGTGAGACCCCATCTCCATATCTACCATCCACCTTCCTCCTCCTGTGCAGAGCCTTGCTATGGGCTGACTATATCACTATCTGCACCAAACTGGCAATCAGTAGCTGCTTGTTGATGCCACAGTCGGTGCCTGCCAGGGGGATTCCAGTTGCTAGGGGATGTGTAGAGCATGGCACTTTGAGCTTCTAAAGCAAGTATCTTTTTGTATACTAACTACCGTGCCAGCTTATGAATATGCAGTGCCAGACTCTAAAAAGGAAACTGCCTTGCCTGTGTTTTCCATTCTCACTTATGGATGAATAGGTAATTATAATGATATAAGCACTCTATAAACCTAAAGATTGTAAAATACACTGCACATAAAACAGTGTTCAATGTCTGTTCACTTAGCAAGCTGCCAAATGGACTGCTGTAAGCCATCATATTAATCATATACTAATATAGCTGCCAAATGATATAATCCACTGTGCGTCAAACTTCATTAATGTGGGTTATTATAGAAGAAGAAGCATTCTGCGAAGACTGGGGTTCGATATTTTGAGTACATTTGACAAACCTTTCAATATCAAGTTTATTTGCGTCATTTGTATCAAAAGGCCTTGTCGCCTAATTTACACTTTTCTTTGCAGTAGGCTCAGGACTTAGTCATCTAAATGAGTCATTCATTCGTTGCCTCCATGAACGAGCGGGCAGATTAAGTAGTGGGAAGACATTATTACATCTATATGGGTTTGCTGTACTTGCACCTCAGCCTCAGTATTTGATCTGCTGACACAGTTTCTGATTCTAAACCCTCTCTCAAAACAAGTACGGTCCATCGACCAAAAACGTAATCAAGTTATTCACCATGTATAATATAATCGAGATTAATTACAAGATTATTATACTTGCATTCTGGGGGGGGGGAATAAAACAAATGTATGGTGTTGTAATAAAGGAATGCACGACAAACTGGTGAGAGTAGTTTTTTAAAATGTATTTATCTTTCTTCCGCCAATTTTCCAACACTTAGTTTAATCATCAACAAAGCTGCTGTCACAGAGCGCCACTCTGATCACTCTCAGTATAATGTATGCTACAGAGGGCTTATTATCTCTGCCACTGTCATACTGCAGCACTATAGTCTGCTCCTACAGTGGTGACCCTGTCCGCTATCTCCCACTCCTGTGCAACTTCAAGAAACGGGTTAGCGCATGCTTCAGCTAAATGCCTTTCCTTCACCACACCTAAAAGGAACAACTGCCGTTGTACTGTTATATCGAGGTATAGTTCTTACTGATGTGCAGTGTCCTCCAGTCGATGCAATGCATGTCTCTTGTGCCGATTCCTCTGCTCTCTTTGCCTTTTCATGGCCATGTGGTTAATGTTTCAATATCTGTGCTACTATTATGCAGCCGCTGGAAGGTTTCAGGGTTAACGTTGACAGACCTACTCAAAACACATATTTGCAGACTTGCTTTTTGTCTGGCAAGTGTCATCTGTCTACATCAATTCAAATCAAATCAAGTTTTATTTATATAGCACATTTATAAACGATTTTTGGTCGAGCCAAAGTGCTGTACATAAAATAAAAATAGCCTACAGTGGAGACACTTTACAGCAAATACAACAGCACAGATTGTTCAGAATATCAGTATGAGAAAAACGACACCCTCTGTCCTTAGACCCTCACATCGTACAAGGAAAAACTTCCAGAGAAAACCCACAGTTTAAGGGGAAACAATGGGAGAAACCTCAGGGAGAGCAACAGAGGAGGGATCCCTCTACTAGGACGGACAGACGTGCAATAGATGCCGTGTGTAAATCGAAGAGATAATACATTTTACAGCATATAGACCGAATGTTAGGAAATGCATGTGTCTGTAATAAGAAGATGAATCCACGAGGATGTCAGCTACAATCCTGTGGAAGCCATCAGGGAAGCAGCATGACGAGACCCAAGGCAGGACCGCAGAGACAGGTTCAGCCACGACCAGAAGTCCACGACTTAATCCAGAACTCAGGATAGAGGATCCAAGACACAGGACTACAGCAAGAGGATCAGCCTCGACTCCGGATCCCGGCGTAGATATAGATACAAAACAAGAAAAAATATTTGGCTGGGTTAATCGGAACAAGAGAATACACAGACACAGACAGAGGGAAAAGGTCATTGGATAAAAGTTATTCTTGATAACCCTCTAGAAAGATCTCATGAACTTCCCCACTCAATCTATCAAGACCCGAGCAGTTCTATTAGATATAGGATAAGAAACAGAGATAGGGAGCACAATAACCTATCTCTTCGTCAGATGCACTCCCCCGCTTATCTAAGCGACTCTGTACCCCGTTACCCTCTACAAGGCCATAGACCAGCGGAGGGAAAATGGGGGGTTGGGTAAGGGTAAAGATTTTTAAGAATAAACCGCAAGGGTCTAAAGGGAAAAAAGATGAAATATAAGGTACTATATTTTAAGTAATCCTATCTACTATTCCTATATTTGAATAATGTATAAACTATTTTAAAAATACTTTATGAAATCCTATGTTATGTTATAAATATTAAAATAAAGAACTAAATGAATAAATAACTAAATTAATAAATAGATAATTACACAAAAGCCAAAGAGAAAAAGTGAGTTTTAAGTGTTGATTTAAAAATCCCCAGGGTCTGGGCCGACCTCACATGGAGGAGCAAAGTATTCCAGAGCCTAGGGCCAGCCGCTGCGAAAGCTCGATGCCCTCGGGTTTTAAGCCTGGTCTTAGGCACTATCAACAACAGCTGATCAGCCGACCTTAAGGCTCTGCCTGGGGTGTAGCGATGGAGGAGTTCGGCTATATAGGCAGGAGCCAGCCCATTTAGGGCTTTAAAAACAAATAAAAGGAGTTTAAAATATATTCTGAACCGAACTGGAAGCCAGTGCAATGAAGCCAGAATTGGGGTGATATGGTCGCGCTTTTTATGGCCAGTGAGAAGACGTGCAGCTGCATTCTGAACTAGCTGCAGGCGTTTCATTGAGGCCTGGTCCATACCCACATACAGAGCGTTGCAGTAATCCAGTCTCGAGGTAACAAAGGCGTTAATAACCCTTTCTAGGTCTTTAAAAGATAAAAACGACTTGGTCTTAGCCAATAGTCGTATTTTGAAAAAGCAGGTCTTGACTACAGTGCTAACCTGCTTATCAAATGTAAAGGCGCTGTTGAAGGTCACTCCAAGGTTCATAACAGAGGGGAGGATATTTGTATTAAGGGAGCCCAGAATATCAACTGGGGAGACTGTTGGTTGGGGTCCAAAAAAGATGACCTCGGTCTTACTCTCATTAAGGGTGAGGAAGTTTTGGCTCAGCCAGGATTTGATCTCTGTTAAGCAGTCCTTCAACTGCTGTAATGAGTTGGCATTTTGATTGAGAGGCAGATAGATCTGTACATCATCAGCGTAACAATGGAAGGGGATATTATGTTTTGTAAGAATTGAACCTAGGGGCAGTATGTACATTAGAAAAAGGATGGGGCCCAGAATCGAGCCTTGGGGAACCCCACAGGTAAGAGGGGCTTTGGCAGAGGAGAAGACACCTAACTGCACTGAGAAGCTACGGTCCGTTAAATAAGACCTGAACCATGCAAGAGCAGAGCCTGTAATGCCTGCGGACTGTTCAAGTCGTGACAACAGGATACTATGATCCACAGTGTCAAAGGCAGCAGTTAAATCTAACAGCACCAAAACAGCTGGGCTGCCTGAATTGGCGGCTAAGAGCAGATCATTAAAAACCGTTAAAAGGGCTGTTTCAGTATGCATAGGTTTAAAGCCAGACTGACATTTTTCATGGATACCATGCGTGGTTAAAAATAACTGCAACTGGGCGTAGACTACTCGCTCCAGGGCTTTAGATAAAAAGGGTAGCTGGGAGATGGGCCTGAACTTTGCGAGAATGGAGGGATCGAGATTTTTCTTTTTAAGTAGTGGCTTAACCACGCCATGTTTGAAGGCAGCTGGGACACTTCCTGAGCTAAGAGAAGTGTTTACAAGCAATAAAACACTTGCTCCAACTGATTCAAAAACATCTCTAAGGAAGCAAACTGAATTTGGTCTGTTACATATGAAAGAACCAGGAAGCTGTGGCGCAGTGGACTTTCTCGTCGCAATTTCTACAGGCTCGCACTACCTGTTAGCATCTGGCATCTGTTAGCATCTAGCTCTCCTGCTTACAAACTTTGAGCCATCCCTGCTTATACAAGTAGTAGTTTTAGTTGTCTGCGATCTGCCGAGGCCTACTCCCACCTGTCGAGTACGGCTGTACTGAGGTGTTTTTCCTCCGGAGACGTCGCGAAGAGACGGAGCGGCTCCACCTGTTGCTGCATGCGATCTGCGATTTACGGAGGCCTGCTCGTCGCGAAGAGACGGAGCGGCTCCACCTGTTGCTGCCTGCGATTCTGCGATCTGCGATCTACGATCTACGGAGGCCTGCTCCCACCTGTAGAATACGGCTGTACTGGAGAGGTTTTTTCGTCGCGGAGAGACGGAGTGGATCCACGCTTCGGGCTTGGCCTGCTTCCACCGGGCGTGTGCTGCTGTACGGAGGAGGATTTTACCACCGCTGGGGCCTGCTTTCCACCTGTCCTGGTTCTGCTGTTGCAGAGGCCTGCTTTCACCCCGGGGATACCACGGAGGGACCGGAGCGCTTTCACGCTGCTGTTTTCGCCTGTCCTTTGCTGCTGTGCTGATTTTGCTCCAGGAACATCGCGGATACTGTGTGCTGGTCTGGGAAAATGGCCCATATCGGGATTCTGCTGTGCCTGTTAACTGTTTTGGAATATGAGAAGATCTCTAGTCATTCTGAGAAGTCTACTGGATTCAGGTCTGTTCTGCCACCCGCAGTGGGCATCCCCTGCAAAGGTTCGGATGTGTTGCTCAAACAATTACCGGTTGCCTTGTCACAGACAATCTGCTCGACAAAATATGTTTGTCTTTTTTGTTTTCCTGCGATGATGGTTCTTCAGGACTGCTTCTTAAGCTCAAATCACACTCTCGCAGACTTTTCTGGTGTTTCTAAATTAGATGACAATGTATGTATGTCGTTTAAGAGGAAAAGATGCCTGGTTTTTTTGTTGTTATTACTGTCAGGAAATGTACAACCTAACCCTGGTCCGCCCAGTAGTAGTAGTCAGATCGCTACTCCTGCTGATTTTAAAGCTAGGTCTGGGTTGGGTTTCATCCACTGTGGGGTAATATTTGTATGTATTCATATTAGCAAACTATGGATGAGCTTAAAATGGGAATAAGTTGTGTAAAACTGTGAGCTGGAGTTGGGGCTGTTTGGAGTAAACAGGGTTTTATTGCTCTGTGGGGGAGGTGTAGGTATGCAGGTCCTTGAGACCTTTTGGTTGTGAAGTGAGCCTGTTTGGTTTCCTGCTGGCCAGCGTTGCGTCGCCCAATGAGATGACCGGAAAAGATGACCAGCTGACCTAACCCTTAACCCCTCCTTCTTACTCCGCCATATCTCCGGTTGATCCCTGGCTTTCTGCCTCTTCTTCACATGCTGCCCCGGGTGAAAGTATCTCTGCAGTATGCGAACCAGTGCAGGAGTAAGCCGGCATTACTCTTTAAGCATTACAATTAGGGCCGGGACTTTAACGCGTTAATTAAGATTAATTAATTACACAAAAATTAACGCGTTAAAAAAATTAACGCATTTTAATCGCACTTATTTTTGCACCGCGGAACGTTTCTCACTGGATGAGTTTCAGGCGTACCGATTATACTGGAGCACCAACTAACGTTCATGACTTCAGACAACAACAAACCACAGTGAACAACAGTGGGATATGTTGTTTTAAAAAACGGACGGATGGAAGCGTCGATAAGAGCACGGTTGTGTGCAAATTATGCAAAAAGGAATTCGCATATCACCGCAGCACATCAAGCCTCAAGTATCACCTCAATGCAAAACATATAGCAGCTAGCGTGGAAGCTAGCGTGGACGTTAGCCTCTTTTATCGCGTTCACACCAAAAAGAGCCGGTACTAAAATTAGTTCATGAGAACCTTTTTACCCCCACGAAAGTCCCTGCTAGAGAGCAGAGAGCTGCTAGAGAGCAGGGACTTTCGTACGGCTCTCTTGTGAGAAAAGAGCTATAGGCTATGTCTGATTGGCTGGGCGGATTGCAAACCACGCCCCGTAAAACTCCCAAAAAGTTTTGTGAATTTTATTATCCTCGCATTAGCATTATTAGCATTAGCCCAGCGCAGAAACGCAGAGAGACTAATTTATGGCAACACAAAATAAAACATGGGAGCGGTTGAGATGAGGAGGTGTCGGCGTTCTGGAGATTTACTCGGAAAGGCTGCTGGTACTCCCAGCAGCTTCTACTGAAGCCAGTCCCCAACTCTGGGGACTTTGGGCGGCAGTATACGCCGTGAAGTGGTTTGCGGCCTGCCAGTAAACCCAAAGCAGAAGAAGAAGAAGTGACGTCAGCGGCTTCATTTGCCTAATCCACCCCCAAATTCAAAGAGTTCTCATGAACTAAGTTCTCATGAACCTTTGTGGGAAAAGTACTGCGGTGTGAATGCGCCTAATGGTATACTAAAATCCATGTGAAAAAAATTGCTTCTCACTGTTCTCAGGTCAAATATTTATATGTGATTAAAAATGCGATTAATTTCGATTAATTAATTACAAAGCCTCTAATTAATTAGATTAATTTTTTTAATCGAGTCCCGGCCCTAATTACAATATAACTGTAATATATCATGTTGTATTGTAATGATTGTATTGCATTGTCATATTGCCATTAAAGTAGATTATTGTTAACGGTTACTTTGTAGATATGGATTCCTTCCTGTATTATAACCAGCTGGATAGGGACGCGCGGAGATTTGAAAAGCGGCCCAGTTTGCCCTCCAAATCTCTAACAAATGGTGACCCGACGTCTAGATATAACGAAGCTGAGGAAGAATTCAGACGCTTTCAAACATCTCAGACAATCAGCAGGACTCTGCAACTCTGCAAATAAGGTAAGCAGACGATGAAAATCGCCTGTCTGTAATTGGATACGCTAAAACTTTAGGATTGTCTGTAGGCGTTTCACAGTGTTTTTAAAGTTTAAATGGAATATACAATACATATTTTACTATGTTAGGAAAGTTATATACAAAACGTAAACGTTGATCGACAGGTAGACGAAAGTCCTGCGTGACGTAAAATAGAGCAGTTTGACGCGGATTTGCAGGTAGTTTATTCCTGAGTGGCGTGGAGACGGTGCAGTTTTGTGGGTTGCGAGGTTTGATTCCTGCACGACAAAAACCTGGAAACACGATATTTAAGATCGGGTCGCCGTTTAAAACTGGGGTTAAATAACAGACCAATGCTGAAAGCTAAAAGCCAGAGCTCTGTTATATGTTAAATCGAGGGAGAGCGTTTCCCTTTGTCTGTAAACTTCTGCTGCTGCCATCTAGTGGCTGAAAGGGGGTATCACACCCATGAAACTTCTGCTGCTGCCATCTAGTGGCTGAAAGGGGGTATCACACCCTTGAAACTCCTGCTGCTGCCATCTAGTGGCTGAAAGGGGGTATCACACCCTTGACATTTTTCGAGCTTAGAGTTTAATCATTACATTGCTGGCCGGTATTGAAGACGGGAAGCACGTTAATAGAAACAACGACAACGACAGCACCAGGAGATGAGTAAACTCAATAATCTGTAGGGTGTAAATACATTGTGCAAAACACATTTTACACTCGAACTGTTTGCACATCATAGACAAGGAATTTAGACAATATAAATAAATGTTCAGAAAGAAGACATAGGCCTACACTTGATTCAAATTTCATTACTGTGATCCGATTGGTGTGCTCTGCAGGTTTACTATTGTTCGAAGTAACAGTGGGATTTAAAATGAGAGAAGATATGGAGATGTTCTTTCATAGTGTGTGGAATATGTGATGCTGGAAACATGTAAGTATTTCGGAGTTGTGTTGGGTAAATATGTAACAATGGATGAAACAATTTTTGGAGTGAGTTTTTGTAATATCATAAGTAGACATTAATTATGTTGTTTAGATGGCATTTAACAACTAATACAGATAGTATGATTAGAAAGAGACAGAGTGGAAAGGGTTGGATTTATTTAACATCAGTGGGCTAGACTTCTTATAGGTAATGTGTACCGAGACCTGGACTCCCCCTCTGAGTTAGAAAGGCTATGATCCCGACCCTCCAAGCAGATGAAGACCTAACCCAACAGGAGACTCCTCCTTCTCCATCGTACAGACAGAGAACCAGAGCTGAACCAACAACGACCTGAGGCATCCAGAACCAAGCCAGCATGCTGACAAAGAGGCAAACTCTCATCGGTCCCTCAAACAGGACATGAAGTTCCAAACTGCGCCGCGAGATTTGGCACAATAGACATGAGAGCAGAATCCGCCCTCCATAAAAACAGCAGAGACACTGTAAAGGAGGAGTGCAACAACAGTGGCATGATGGGGCTGCGGATGTAACTGGGCCAATGGCTGCAAATAAAGTTACAGCGGATGGTTTCAACAGCTGATGGACTGAAGAGAAGACAGAATCAGAGGAGTTGGCATGGTCGATTGGAAGTGAGGAGGCCGGGGTCACGGCTTGAGAAAACCAAGTAGCAATATTTTCATCATGTTAACAAATCATTCTTTAAGAGATTTTTATTCACGTATGAATAAAGTAGCGATCTCATTGGTTACAATATTGATCACCATTAAAAGGATAGTTTTAGGAACCACTCTATAGGACAAATCTTTATTTGTATTAATAGCTGGTGCCAAGCCACATATAAAATTCCAATCTAGAGTGTTGATTTCACCATTGTGACATAGTTATTACCATAGGAGGGCTTTAAGATAGAAATATAAAACGACTTCGCTTTTAAATCCTTGATAAAGGAGGGAGTAATTGTTACATGTTCGGACACCCAAAGTTCCACACACTGCTAAAGAGTTTATCATTGTTTTTTAAGTAGACCAGAATTATAATGAGCTATGAAATGCAGAGCGACACAGATCCTAGTAATGTTTTGACTCAAGATAATAGTTATTGTAGACAAGTTTCTGAAATAGATCATTAGAAATGGATTGCAGTAGTAGTAGTACTCGAAGGAAGTGAGTTTTGTACCAAGTTTCAGGAAAAGTGGGAGGCAGAAGTCCCAATGACAAGTGAGAATCATCTTGAAAATCATAGTTGAAATCGTGACATATTTTTGTAGACAAAGGATACTGGCCTATGCGGAAATGTCAAAGTCTCTGCAGAGCACGACACATGGCCAAAAAAGACGGAGACCAACTGACCTTTGACCCTGACCGACAGTGTAACTTGACAAGGCACTGTGGATGACTGACTCTGGGGTGAACCTGACCAAACTTGACATGACAACCAGACAGTGTGAGTGTGAATGTATGCCGGCATGTGATCAGTGTAACTGCATGATTCTAAAACAATAACTAACCAAGCATGTTTTTGGACTAACATATTATTTTAGAGCTCCAAGGGAAACGAGAGGTTTCCTAAAAATTCCACAAAAAGGGGAAACCGCACATGTGATATTTTCCTCTCACATGAGTTGGCGGTTTGCAAATGTAAAACTAAAATCTGAAGATTCTGTTTCTTTTAGGCCGGAAGGACGGAGAGGAACACTTATTTTCACTGAAGTGTTCACTGTGGAAATAATGATAATGATGTCAAATTTAAAATAATGTTCGTTATGTCCCTAACCAATTACCTGACAGTTTTTGTTCCCCTCCCATTACAGGGTTTTGTTACACATGATTTCATGTGTAAAAGGGGGGAGTGAGTATAATGTATAAAGGTTAACATGGCTGTAAAATTCACAATTTAAATTTTTCTTTTAAGGATTGACAGAAACCTTCCGCCCCAACCCAGATGTTCAAACTGAGCATTGAATGTAATTAACCTGCTCCATATCTGGGGATAAGATACTGTTTGATGAATGTTGAGATGTTTCTAAATATTGATTTGAATTATAACAGGTAACAAAGAAGTAGTGGCCAAGGGGCTACTGTGAAACCGAAGAAGTTGAGCTGTGATAATGAAACAATTTTGTAATATTTTAACAGACATTAGAGTAACTGAGGTTTGAAATGTAGAAAGAACATATTACAGTTAAAGCTAAAACATAGTAGTGTATTGAGACAGAATTTAATTTAGACAACATCATGTAACTAGCCTGGTAAAGAAGTAAAAGCCATATACTTTATTATTTAGGTCATTATAGGGATATACATTTCATCTAAATTTAGAATAGAAAGACATTTGATGACAGTTTGTTGGAATTCTGTATTCATTTTTTCAGCGTGATAATATCTAAGCACTGACAGGTAGAAGCAGTATCACCAGGAAATCATTCACTTTGTTAGTATCATGATTTTGGTTGTTTTTGAATCCATAACATTAGTGTGTTTCTTTACCAGAAACATTAGCAGTTCATATTATATTTAGATTTTAAATAGGATTTCATTTAAAAATAAACACGGATGCTGGTCAGAAATTCAGAGCTATTGAAATATGTTATTTAGTTTACCTAAAGATGTTGAGGTTCTTATTTAGTTGGCACAATCCAAGTATTAAGATTCTGAAGCTGCACTGGCAGATAGGAGGTCTACAATTAATTTAGAAAACCTGTTCACAGACGGCTGTTGTTTCAAGACACCCCAACAACAGGCTCCAAGTGGGTCAAAACAGCTGAGCGTAGGCTTGAGGGAGTTGTATCAGATTTCTCCACACAGGTTACTGGCGCCAAAAGGGGGACCCGAGAAGCACGAGGCCGACACAGCAGAGTTCGTCTGGCTGAAAGTCATCAGGACAAAGTGGCTCAACTCCAGGCTCTCCGACCCCGACCGAGTGACCCAGCGGACCTCTTATGCCATCTGCCTGGGAGAAAAGGGGGACAGCTCGTACCACGGGAGCCAGTGTGCGGCGGGGAAACCACCTGCTAGGACCAGGGGACGACATCAGGACGGACGTGGCCCTGGCAGACGTGGACTACTCAGAAGCAGCGGACTGGAGAAGGAGGATCGGGAAGACATCTCTACAGCATCGACCCGGAAGCCGCCATCAGCGGGCCGGAGGACGAGGAGGAGGAAGACATCTCTCTAGCAGGCAGCCCAGAAGCTGCTGTCAGCAGATTGGGGGGACAAAGACACGGCAAGCCAGGACGGCACAGGGGACTTTTCGAGGCAGCAGAGGAGTCTACTTCTCTCTAATCGGTTCCGCCCGTGAAGGGCTTGTGGGCTATTCCTCCGAGGGGGGGGGGCTGATGATTCTAGCACTCAGCTACTCCCTCATGGTTCCTTCACTGCCACGGAAAGTGGTGTTCTGTCTCCATGAAGGTTTCAAGTACTCTAAATACCAGCTTCGGATGGATTTATACAATGTTTGGGGGACGGACACAGTAGAAAAGAATGACAGTGGGTATCTTTCAAAATGCCTTGTCTGAGTTTATCTCTGGAGAAGGAGATAAAAAGGGGGAATTGTGGGGTAATATTTGTATGTATTCATATTAGCAAACTATGGATGAGCTTAAAATGGGAATAAGTTGTGTAAAACTGTGAGCTGGAGTTGGGGCTGTTTGGAGTAAACAGGGTTTTATTGCTCTGTGGGGGAGGTGTAAGTATGCAGGTCCTTGAGACCTTTTGGTTGTGAAGTGAGCCTGTTTGGTTTCCTGCTGGCCAGCGTTGCGTCGCCCAATAAGATGACCGGAAAAGATGACCAGCTGACCTAACCCTTAACCCCTCCTTCTTACTCCGCCATATCTCCGGTTGATCCCTGGCTTTCTGCCTCTTCTTCACATGCTGCCCCGGGTGAAAGTATCTCTGCAGTATGCGAACCAGTGCAGGAGTAAGCCGGCATTACTCTTTAAGCATTACAATATAACTGTAATATATCATGTTGTATTGTAATGATTGTATTGCATTGTCATATTGCCATTAAAGTAGATTATTGTTAACGGTTACTTTGTAGATATGGATTCCTTCCTGTATTATAACCAGCTGGATAGGGACGCGCGGAGATTTGAAAAGCGGCCCAGTTTGCCCTCCAAATCTCTAACACCACTTGAATGTGCGCAGTCTGTTAGGTAAACTAGATTTTGTCCGTATCTGGGCGAGCTCAACTGACGCTGACGTCATTGTTTTATCAGAAACATGGCTAAACAAATCTATTTTGGCCTCTGACATTGCCTTAAATGGTTTTAATGTATATTGTACCAACCGGCCTAATAAAGGTGGTGGCGTTGCCATTTATGTTAAGAATAAGTTCAGTGTAACCACATTAGTTTCCAAATCGATCAGTAAGCAATTTGAATTTTTAGCCATAAATATAGAAGTGGCAAAGGGTCAACAGGTCATGGTGGTGGGCTGTTACAGACACCCCTCAGCTGTCAAAGACTCCTTGTCTTCACTAGCAAATATTTTATCACAACTAGACTACAAGGAAATAGTGCTACTTGGAGATTTTAACTGGGACTGGTTAACTGCAGTGTCAGAGGATTTTAAAAACCTTTGTATCTCTTTAAATGTTACTCAGATTGTGGACAGTCCTACTCGCCCTAACATTAAGTCCCCTAATAAATCCTCCCTAATTTATCTCATTTTAACTAATGTTCTCCATAAATATTCATCTGTGGGAGTATTTGCAAATGATCTGAGTGATCACTGTGTTGTAGCCACAATTAGGGACACTAAGGTCCAAAAGGTTAAACCTTGCATTATCATTAAGAGAGACAAAAAACATTTTGTGGAGCAGGGTTTTGTGCATGATCTGTTTGATTTTGATTGGGGTAAAATCGATCTGTGTGCTGATGTAGAAACCGCATGGTCTTATTTTTATCTTGGTTTTATGGAGATCATTGATAGACATGCACCCCTGCGTAAATTTAGAGTAAAGGGACGAGACAATCCTTGGTTTTATGCTAATCTGTACAGTCTCCTTCATGAGAGAAACAAGGCCTGGGCAAAGACTAGGAAATCAGGCTCAGAGGTAGAATGGCTGCGTTTTAGGCAGCTAAGGATTAGCTTCACATCGCAAATCAAAAGTGCTAAATCAAAGTACTATCTGTCAGTAACCACAAAGAATCTGAATAATCCTGGAACATTTTGGAAAGCCATTAAATCGTTATCCACCGGCGATATCCGTAATGAGCTACCTCCGTGCATTACCATGCTAAATTGCTTTAATGAGCATTTTGTGTCCTGTGGTTCTCTTTTTGATTCTGTCACTAACTCTGCTTATGTGAACACTACAGTATGTGACTCTGAAAAACGTGTGTTGGAAAACCCTTTTAGTTTTACCCCTTTTACTGTTGATGTTGTTCGTGAAGCTTTAACCAAGTTAGATCCTAAGAAACCGGCTGGCCCGGACAACGTAGAACCTTTCTTTTTAAAGATAGCTGCAGATTTTATTGCTCCACCTCTCACTACTATTTTTAACCTCTCCCTCAGCACTAACACAATTCCAAAATTGTGGAAGTCAGCGTATGTCCTGCCTTTGCTAAAAGGAGGGGAGGCCACCTTATTAAATAACTATAGGCCAATCTCTAAGTTGTCAGTTCTGGCTAAGGTTCTTGAACGCGTAGTGAGTGAACAGGTAAAGGTGTTTTTATGTACAAATGACATCCTGTCTAAACATCAGTCAGGCTTCAGAAAACAACATAGCACCATCACTGCCACAATGAAAGTGGTGAATGATGTGGCGAGTATTTTAGATAATAAGCAGAGTTGTGCAGCTCTATTTATTGACCTTTCAAAAGCGTTTGACACCGTCGATCATCGCATTTTAAAGCAGAGGCTAGCCAGTATAGGCATGTCCAGCCATGCAGTGGGTTGGTTTGTGAACTACCTCTCTGAAAGGTCCCAATGTGTTCACTTTGATGGGCTGTCTTCTGAGTGGTTAAACATTGCTAATGGTGTTCCCCAAGGTTCTGTTTTAGGTCCACTTTTATTCTCCATATATATCAACAGTTTAGGTGAAAATGTGAATGAAGCTACTTTACATTTTTATGCGGATGATACCGTGATGTACTGTGCAGGTCCTTCCATTAAGGAGGCTGGTGTTAAATTACAGGCTGTTTTTAACATTATTCAGACTCAGCTCTCTGAACTAAAGCTTCTTTTAAATGTTGAGAAAACCAAGGTAATGCTCTTTTCTAAAGCTAAAAAGACACCAGAGCCTGTTTTAGATATTGTAACTACGCAAGGAATAAAACTTAAAGTGGTTACCTGTTACAAATACCTTGGTATCTGGCTTGATGATTGTCTCACTTTTAAACTTCATGTCAATAACCTGCTTAAAAAGCTGAGGGTTAGGCTAGGTTTCTTCTACAGGAACAAGTCCTGTTTCTCGCTTGAGGCCAGGAAAAGGCTAGTCACTGTGACCTTTTTACCTGTGCTGGACTATGGTGATTTGATGTATATGAATGCACCTGCCAATTGCCTGGTCAAGTTAGATGCTGCGTATCACAGTGCCCTGAGATTTGTGACAAACTGTAAAGCATTAACCCATCACTGTACCCTGTATGCAAGGGCTGGTTTGCTTTCACTAACTGTACGGAGGCTCAGTCACTGGTACATTTTTATATACAAAGCCATGTTAGGGAAACTTCCATCTTATATCTGCTCCCTGATCTCACGGGAAATTGTAAGTGGCTACTGCCTGAGATCGAATGCTGTGGTTTTATTAAATGTGCCAACTGCTAGGACTGTCTTAGGGAAGACAGCTTTTAGATGCGCAGCTCCTCTGTCTTGGATTAGTCTGCAAATTAAATGGAAACTGAACAATCTGGTGCCACTAAATGTTTTTAAAGCTCGGTTGGATGCTACTCAATCGGAAGCTATAGGTACCTGTTTATGTGGATAATTATGTAAATGATGCTGTATGATGTCCTTTTGTTGTTCTATTTATGTTTTTATGTTTCATGTGGAACTACTTGAACAGGTCTCCCTTGAAAAAGAGATCAATGATCTCAATGGGATTTATCTGTCTAAATAAAGGTTTGAAATGAAATGAATGCTGTCTAAGGTGCAGTTTGTCGGCCGCAGGTGCTTGACTACTTCCGAGAGAGAAGAGAGGGATACAGGCTCAAAATGGTCGAGGACAGCAGGGCACAGAAAGGGAGCAGGATCTGGGGTAGCACTAGTATAGGCTAGCCTAAGAGCAGATACTTTTTCGATACAAAATGTAAGAAATGTATCGCAGAGAGTAGTTGTGAGGTATCTATATTACTTTGTAAGGGTAAAACCCCAGCTCGGTTCAATATACCAAATCCAGTGAACAGAGATAACAGTACTCGAGTTTCAAATGTACTTGCTGCAAGGAGAATCGGCGAGTGACATGCAATGTCCACTCCTTAACCAACACTACTCGCCTTCTCTCAGCGCAGTCCTTTTATTTCAACAATACAGTTACATATCATGCATGAGAAAGTGGTTATGACCAACGTCTTATTTGTCAATGGGAGTCTTGTGACTCGCAGTCATGTGGGTGTATGTGTGTGTGTGTATGGTCCACGGAACAGATTATTCTCTGTTCCTCTTTTTCTGACTACGAGTCTCTTGTAACATATTTATGAGAACACATTATGAAAACACATTTATCCTTCAATAAACTCTAACATTCCCTCCTGTTTTTCATAATTACTAGCTGGTTACAGTGTCTTTATTACTTTCAGAATTAATTCACTTGTTTTTGACATTTTCGAACCATTCGTCATATGACAGACAGTAACCTAGCTTTAAGTCTTACACATTGGAGGTTAGGTGAGTATATTCGTCCTTCTGAGAGGGGTCTGTGTCAGTATAGTCACCGTTATCTGTCTGTTGCAACATCGTTGAGTAGTGACCATTTTTTCTCTCGATGGACTTCTTCTTTTGTTGAGGATTCCTCACTCAATTGTCTTATAGTCATTAGCGTCAGACCCAGCAGGGTCACTACAAACAACACCTTTCCCAACATAGTCTATTTGTGATAGTGGTTCTGTTGTTTTCTTCACCGGGGTTGAGACCAGTATTTCCTAATGAAACACCGCCCTTTGTAGCCGGACTTCCACCACTTATCCGTCGTTAAGTTGGAGAGGTATTATCTTTTTGCAGTGGCTCTGATGTATCCACGTAGTTCTTTCGGCGATTTTTAGTGCAGTCGGTGTTGTCAGCAGTACCATGTAGGGACCGTCCCACCGTGGACAGTGCCAATGCTTCCTCTTAATCACCTTCACGAGGACCTGGTCACCAGTCTGCACTCGAGTATCCTGTAAGGGAGTAGAAATGTCTGGCAAGTTATTTGTTCGAGCTATCTCATTGCTTCTGAAGAGTCTGCTCATCCATTCAGTTAATGTAGTCTCTGCCTCAGCATCATCCTCCTCCCTCACCGCGTCTGTGATTGGTAGTCTGAATTGCCTTCCTGTTATGATCTCAAAGGGAGACAACCCTTTTGCCGTGGGCGTGATTCTCATGCATGTTTCTACTAGAGACACACATTCCACCCATGGTCTTCCTGTTTCTTCCATTGTTTTCCTTAGTCTTAACTTTACTGTTCCGTTTGTTCTTTCCACTAAGCCTGCACTCTGTGGATGATATGCACAATGGTTTTTTAATGTTATCCCCATATGTTCGGACAGTTTGGTAATAACCTGATTTACAAAATGGGAACCATTATCACTGTACAGTTTCTCTGGAATACCTCTGTTTGGTATTATTGTCTTGCATATGGCTTTTGCTACGGTAATAGCGTCTGCATGTTTTGCTGGGAATATTTCAACCCACTTTGAAAACGGACATATCATTACCAAACAGTATTTGTACCCTTGGCATGGTGTTAGTTCGATGAAGTCCATATGCATGTGTTGAAACGGGTATGTTGGTGGAGGGAACTTCCTCTCTGTGGTCGCTCATTGCCTTGAGCATTGTGTCTGCAACATACTACACAGGCTCTACAAAAGTTTTTAGAAAATGTAATGTAGTTGTATGTATGGAAGTGTTCATTTATTATTGTCACCATCCCTCCTGTTGAGACATGGCACGGCCCATGACTCAAATGAGCTGCTGTTTTGTAGAGACTAACAGGGAGTACTATCTTGTTGTTTATTCTGAATGTTCCCTCAGGGTCTGTGGTTGCACCATCTGTCAACCATTTCTTATTTTCTCTGTCGGGTGCGCTGTTCTGCATATCCCTTAATATCACAAGAGGTATCGGTTGTGAAACACTTTCCCCCTTCTGTAAGAGGATATGAAACCCATATTCGCCCACAGCTGCTAGCTTCGCTACCTTATCCGCGTGTGCATTGCCAAGTGTTACTGCATCCTTCCCACTGGTGTGCGCAGCACATTTGCATATAGCAATGCTTTTCGGCAACAACACCGCTTTTAAAAGATCAGTCAGCAGCTGTGCATGGGTGACTGGTTTTCCTGTTGACGTTTTCATGCCCCTGCAGGCCCATTGGGCTGCAAATATATGTACTGTTGAGTGCGCATACTGGCTGTCTGTCCACATAGTCACATATTTTCCAACCCCCGCTTTGCATGCTTCTGTAAGAGCTACTAATTCCGCTGCTTGTGCAGAATATGTGTGGGGGAGTCGGCCTGCTTTTATGACCTGTGTGTGTGATACAACTGCAAACCCTGTTTGATTTTGGCCTGTTATAGATTTAGAACAGGACCCATCCACAAACCATGTTTCGCCACTAAGCAGTTGTATGTCTTTCAAATCTGGTCTTGGTTTGCATGTTCTGTCAGTCTCTTCTTTACAACAGTGTGGTTCTCCATCTTCTGCTGTAGGTATTAATGTGGCTGGATTTAAGATATTACATATTTTTATCACAATGTGTGGTTGTGACATTAGTGTAGCTGTCAGTGCCAAATAACGTGCAGGTGATAAGAAAGCCATTTTGGTGTCATGTAACAACATGGTGACTGCGTGTGGAACCATCAGTGTGAGTGGGTGGAACAAAACTATTTCTGCTGTACAACGTACCGCCATTGCTGCAGCACATACTGCTTGTACGCATACTGGTAATGCTTGTGCTACTGGGTCTAACCTTTTAAAGTAGTAAGCGACAGGCCTTAGTTTTGTGCCGTGTTTTTGTGCCAATACTGATGTCATAAACCCTTTTTTGCAGTCAACTGTTTGTACAAATGGTTTTTCATAGTCTGGTAATGCTAACACTGATGACCCTACGAGACACTGTTTAGTCCTTTCAAATGCAGCTTCTGCCTCTTGTGTCCATTCTATCTTGCCGGACATTTTCATGTCATTGTCTGAGTATATGCAATCTAGTAGGGGCTGAGTCATTCCTGCGTAGTCTGGAACCCATGCTCTGCAATAGTTAGTCAGCCCAAGGAATTGCATCATTTGTTTTTTTGTTGTTGGTTTTGGTGCGTTTAACACCGTCTGTTTCCTCTCTGAGTGTATGCGTCTCCCTTCTCGGTTTAAATTGTGGCCTAAAAAGATCACTTCCTCTGACACAAACTGAAGTTTCTGTCTTGAAACCTTGTTTCCTGTTTTGGCCAAATGTGTCAGTACTTGTAGTGTGACTTTTGTGCTTTCTTCCTGTGTGGGTGACGCAACAAGAATATCATCTACATATACCAAAATCTGCGATGTGTCAGGTATCTGTAATGTAGCCAAACAATTTGCTATTTCTCATGAAAAGATTGTTGGGCTATCCACATACCCCTGAGGTAATCTGGTGTATGTGTACTTTGTTCCTTCATGTGTGAACCCGAACCATCCTTGTGAGTCTTTTTCTACAGGAATGGAGAAAAAGGCATTGCTCAAGTCTATCACTGAGAACCATGCCATATTTGGCTTAAGGCCGTTCATTAACGTGTGTGGATCTGGTACTGTTGGGGCTGTGCTTTGTACAGCGTCATTTACTGCTCTTAAGTCTTGAATCATTCTCCATGACTGCCCATCAGCCTTTTTTACTGGGAAGATGGGGGTATTGCATGATGCATCAGGGCACTCACGCAGGATCCCTGCTTTTAGCATTTCTTCAATTACAGGTTTGATGCCAACTTTTGCGTGTCGTCTCCTTCCTCCTTCCCGTCACGATGTGTTGGATTCCGGCTCGAAGGACCAATTAATGTGAGGTATCTATATTACTTTGTAAGGGTAAAACCCCAGCTCGGTTCAATATACCAAATCCAGTGAACAGAGATAACAGTACTCGAGTTTCAAATTTACTTGCTGCAAGGAGAATCGGCGAGTGACATGCAATGTCCACTCCTTAACCAACTCCACTCGCCTTCTCTCAGTGCAGTCCTTTTATTTCAACAATACAGTTACATATCATGCATGAGGAAGTGGTTATGACCAACGTCTTATTTGTCAATGGGAGTCTTGTGACTCGCAGTCATGTGGGTGTGTGTGTGTGTGTATGGTCCACGGAACAGACTATTCTCTGTTCCTCTTTTCTGACTACGAGTCTCTTGTAACATATTTATGAGAACACATTATGAAAACACATTTATCCTTCAATAAACTCTAACAGTAGTTGATGGCACAATTGGAGAAGCATCACAAGGATTAATGATCGAATTAAGGACATTAAACAGAACTTGAGGATTATGGCTATTTTTGGAGATTAACAGAGAAATATACTCTGTTTTGGCTGCTTTGACTGCCGTCTGATAATCGGAAAGGCAAGCACGAAGAATTTCTAAGGAGACATGAAGTTTATCCTTTTTCCATTTTCTCTCTGCACGCCTACAAGCGCGAGTACAATCATTGAGCCACGGCTCTGAGAGAACTTTGTTGCGTCTAAGCGTAAAAGGAGCAACGGAATCCAGTATTAGTGTGCATGTCGAATCAAACACAGAGATAAGCTCATCCGCACTAAAAGCACAGTTCACCTCTAATTTACAAATCGGATAAGTATTAAAAGCATCTGAAAACTGTGAGGCAGTCAAGGGGTTAATTGAACGCAGACAACGTGATTCGACTCCTACAGAAGGGATCGAGGTTGTAAACAGAACCGGTAAATGGTCTGAGATACGCGTTCCTGCACAGATTTCATCCACAGAGATAGACAATCCAAACGATAATACTAAGTCTAAGGTGTGTCCTTTATCGTGTGTTGGGCCAGCCACAGACTGAATAAGACCGAAAGAGTCGAGGAGGTTTAAAAAATCCCTAACCAGAGGTTTAGTCTCGCAGCACACATGGACATTAAAGTCTCCGCAGATCAAAACACGATCATAATGAGATGAGGTGATTGCACAACAACGCTGTCAATTGAATATTTATCTTTCATGACCCATGCTTTTCAATTTCTTATTTGATGTTACGGAGAACACTACAGCATTTCACAAAACACCACAGCATTTCACAAAAACACAAATGAACAAAATGAACATATTTTATCGTGATTAAATTGTAATACACGTTTCAAAATGATGCCGAAGTAACTACATACTGATACCGGTTAGTAAAAACCATGAATTAATGCTTTTAGAAGTGTGCAGACAAGATGGCAGGCGAAAAACCTTTTAAACTCCGTGTTTTCTGAATGGAGATCGGATCGATCAGGATAAACTAACCTGTAGCTGCTCTGTCCAAACTCACAACAACGTCATGCAGACAGAAATAAAGCAGCGACTGTATTCACCATGACACACAGTGGCGTTTTCTCCTGGAGGCCAAGGGAAGCCAGGCTTCACCTGTTTTTTCGGATTGTAGTTATAATTTTAATAAATAAATAAAAACACTTCGTTTAGTTTCGGAAATTCTTTGTTGTGTGTTGCTGCCGGTCCATCTCTCCCCCATTCTCATTGAGTATTTTACAAATAGTGAAACAGCGCCCCTCTAGATGTTATGGTGAAACAGTAGATTGCACTCACTGTTGCGAGAGGAGGCCAGCTGAAATTGTCTTCCCTTGGTGAAAAAAAATGGAGGGATTGACCAATCAGACAAGGCTCACATCATGTCCCTGCCAACCTGTGATTAGTCAGGGCCGCTGGTCAGGGCCATGCCAAGGGAAGCCAGAGGCGGCTGGCTTCCCTTGCCTCACAATCCAATCAAATCGCATCAATTTAGTGTTGCAGTGACGCGTCCTAAAATCCGGAAGTAAGCTGCGCTCGGTTTCCCTCATGTTTCCGTCGACAAAAAAGCAATGGGATTTCTCCATAGGATTTTGGAAAATAGCTCGAAATAAGGTCAGTGGAAAACGAACCTGTTAGATAAATGCACGTTTTGTTCAGTCGGATAATATCCACATGTCTACCCTACTTTTATAATTTTCGAATAATAAATCTAATCGATAGAAGATAGATAGCGTCACTGCACCACTCTCACCGCCGTTAGAAAGTAGCAAGCAACTGAAGCAAGTGCAATTATGGAGGGTGGAGATTTGGAGTATTTAATCAAAAATAATTGTACTAAACTTCCGCTACAGCAGCAACAATAAATACAATCTGATGACAGGCCAATGCCCAAACTGGAGCTGTGTACAAAACCTTTATTTAACCAGATTGGTCCCATTGAGATCATAGATCTCTTTTTCAAGGGAGACCTGCAGCATACTGTATAGGTTCCACATGAAACATACAACAATAAAGGACATTATACATTATATTTACAAGATACATTTACATAGTTATAGACATTTACAAGTGCCCATAGTATCAACGAGCATTTTATTTAGCCTAGCTTTAAAAACATGCAGAGGAATGAGATTGCTCAGTTTCAATTCTTGCTGAAGACTGTTCCAAGCAAGTGGAGCTGCACATAAAAGCTGTCTTACCTAAGACAGTCCTTGCTCTTGGCACATCTAACAATACTACATCATGCGATCTCAGACAATAGCTGCTTGCAACTCTCTGTGTTATCAGAGAGCAGATATAATACGGGAGTTTACCCAACAAAGCTTTATAAATAAACGTGTACCAATGACTGAGCCTCTTTACAGTAAGTGATGGCAAACCTGTGTTGGCATACAGGGTACAGTGATGAGTAAGTGCTTTAAAATTTGTGACAAATCTCAGTGCGCTGTGATAGGCAGCATCTAACTTGTTCAGGCAATAGGCCGGTGCATTCATATTCACCCACACTCACTGCCTGCCTGGAGGAGATACAGGCATGGATGAAACAAAACTTCCTGAAACTCAACAGCTCCAAGACCGAAGCCATTATAGTTGGCACCCCACACCAGGTTCAGTCATCCACCATCACCACCATCACCTTCTCCGGCCAGGACATTACCCTCTCCTCAATAGTAACCAACCTGGGTGTTAAAATGGACGCCCATCTGACCTTTGAGGCCCACATTAAACAGCTGTGCAAGAACTCCTTTTATCACCTCAGGAACATCGCCAAACTCCGCCCCACACTCACTCTGTCTGACGCCGAAAAGCTGGTCCATGCCTTTGTCTCCTCCAGGCTGGACTACTGCAATGCACTCCTCATCGGGATCCCTAACAAAAGCTCAGAAGCTCCAATACATTCAGAACAGCGCTGCTAGGATCCTGATGAGGGTGCGCAAATATGAACACATCACCCCCATCCTTAAAGCACTACACTGGCTACCCGTGGAACTGAGGATCGAATTCAAGGTCTCCGTCCTCACCCACCAGTGTGTCCATGGAACTGCCCCTCCCTACCTCAAGAAACTCCTCACCCCCCATACCTCCTTGCGGACCACCCGCTCCAGCAACTCCAACTTCCTCAAACCCCCCAGGACTAAGCTCCGTACTATGGGAGACCGGGCCTTCTGCTCGGCTGCTCACAGTCTGTGGAATGCTCTCCCCGACCAAATGAGAGCACCACAGACCGTGGAGGCTTTTAAAAAAGGCCTCAAAACCCATCTCTTCAAAAGAGCCTTTGCCTAGACCTTTTTATCACCCTTTTATTTATTTATTTTTAAAACATTTTTAAAATTTAATTTAATTTTTGTATTGCTTTTTATTAATTCTACCGTGTTGTGTAATGTTTATTTATACTGTTCATGCTCACTACTTGTCGCACTTCGGGATTTGAAATCAAATATGAAGTGCTTTATAAATGGAACCCATTATTATTATTATTATTATTATTATTACAACAAATCACCATAGTCCAGCACAGGTAAAAAGGTCACAGTGACTAGCCTTTTCCTAGCTTCAAAAGAGAAACAGGACTTATTCCTGTAGAAGAAACCTAGTCTAACCCTCAGTTTTTTAAGCAGGTTATTGACATGAAGTTTAAAAGTAAGACAATCATCAAGCCAGATACCAAGGTATTTGTAACAGGTAACCACTTCAAGTACTTGTCCTTGCATAGTAACAATATCCAAAACAGGCTCTGGTGTCTTTTTAGCTTTTGAAAATAGCATTACCTTGGTTTTATCAACATTTAAAATAAGCTTAAGGTCAGCAAGCTGAGTCTGAATAATGTTAAAAACAGCCTGTAATTTAACACCAGCCTCCGTAATGGAGGGACCTGCACAATACATCACGGTATCGTCCGCATAAAAATGTAAAGTAGCTTCATTCACATTTTCACCTAAACTGTTGATATATATGGAGAATACAAGTGGACCTAAAACAGAACCTTGAGGAACACCATTAGCAATGTTTAACCACTCAGAAGACAGCCCATCAAAATCAACACATTGGGACCTTTCAGAGAGGTAGTTCACAAACCACCCTACTGCATGGCTGGATATGCCAATACTGAGTAGCCTCTGCTTTAAGATGCGATGATCGACGGTATCAAACGCTTTGGAAAGGTCAATAAATAGAGCTGCACAACTCTGCTTATTATCTAAAATACTCGCCACATCATTCACCACTTTCATTGTGGCAGTGATGGTGCTATGTTGCTTTCTGAAGCCTGACTGATGTTTAGACAGGATATCATTTTACATAAAAACTCCTTTACCTGCTCACTCACTAGGCGTTCGAGCACCTTCGCCAGAACTGACAATTTAGAGATTGGCCTATAGTTATTTAAAATAGTTGCCTCCCCTCCTTTTAACAAAGGCAGGACATACGCTGACTTCCATACTTTTGGAATTGCATTTGTGCTGAGGGAGAGGTTAAAAAGAGTAGTGAGAGGAAGAGCAATACAATCTGCAGCTATCTTTAAAAAGAAAGGTTCTACGTTGTCCGGGCCAGCCGGTTTCTTAGGATCTAGCTTAGATAAAGCTTCATGAACAACATTGACAGTAAAAGGAGTAAAACTGAAAGGGTTTTCCAGACCACATTGTTCAGAGTCACGGATTGGGGTGTTCACAGAAGCAGAGTTAGAAACAGAATCAAACATAGAACCGCAGCACAAAATGCTCATTAAAGCCATTTAACATAGTGGCCCTGTCCAATATAGTGCCAGATGCTGTGGTAAGGCACAGAGGTAGCTCATTACGGATCTCACCGGTGGATATCGATTTTATGGCTTTCCAAAATTTCCTAGGATTATTTAGGTTTTCTGTGGTAACTGACAAATAGTACTTCGACTTTGCACTTTTGACATTTGAAGTGAAGCTATTTCTTAGCAGCCTAAAACGCAGCCATTCTACCTCTGAGCCTGATTGCCTAGCCTTTGCCCAGGCCTTGTTTCTCTCATGAAGGAGAATAGACAGTTCAGCAGAAAACCAAGGATTGTCTCGTCCCTTTACTCTAAATTTACGCAGGGGTGCATGTCTATCAATGATATCCATACAACCAAGATAAAAATAAGACCATGCAGTTTCTACATCAGCACACAGATCGATTTTCCCCCAATCAAACCCAAACAGATCATGCACAAAACCCTGCTCCACAAAATGTTTTATGTCTCTCTTAATAATAATACAAGGTTTAACCTTTTGAACCTTAGTGTCCCTAATTGTGGCTACAACACAGTGATCACTCAGATCATTCGCAAATACTCCCACAGATGAGTATTTATAGGGAACATTAGTTAGAATGAGATCAATTAGGGAGGATTTATTAGGGGACTTAATGTTAGGGCGAGTAGGACTGTCAACAATCTGAGTAACATTCAAAGCGACAGTGAGGAAAAAAGGAGCGAATCGGACATAAAACGTTAAAGGTCTCCTGATTTAGTTTGTGAATGAATGCTTATTAGAGTTTCGGCTGGAGAGTGCGTGCGGACATGTCGGTTAGATAACAGGCATCTGTATGATACAAATGTGTGTCAAATGATACCGAGTGCTGTAATCACTCATCTGGTTACGTTATTACATTGACCACCACACCCCCGACCCAAAAGAAAGGACGTATTATTGGCTTCCCCTAATTTTTTTCCCACGCCACGCTACTGTGACACAGACAGTCTGTGGTTTGTTCATGTTTAACTTTTGTCCAGTTTCTGAACAGATATGAGGAGCTGTGAGCTCTGTGTACTAACAGCTAATGGCTGATGTTTTGGGACATGTTGCGCTGTCGGGTGCTGACCAATCACGAAGCGTCATTTCTTGATAGGCAGCAAAAACAACCAATCACAGTAGTGCTTCTCTGGGGGGCTCTGTCCAATAGAGTGGTGAAGTCCCTCCCCTTCCGGGGGACCTCCATGGGACCTTATTTCGGAAAAATCATGTATTGAAGTCAATGGAGAGAGAAAGATTATCTTTTGATCCCGTTTGAATTGTGCCACGAATTACACATATGATGTTTGTCAATTTAAAAGATAATTTTGCAAGTCAAAAAAATTAAAATGTGTCGTAAAACTGTGAAGTAACACATTTTTTTGTGTGAAGCGCTCAATGAACTACAACTCTGGTCTTGCATACGTCACCAACACCAAGATGGCCGTCACGTTAGCACATTTCACCTCTTTCTTTCAGAATGAAATGAAAAGTATTAAAATAGGTGAAAATCACTACAAGTCTGGGCATGTTGAGAACATACACAAAAGCGGAGTTAGTCGGTTCCGTAAGAGCCAGCATGCGGGACCGGCTATACAAGGTTTCAGTGAGTAACACGAGTGTAATGTGTAACGTTAATGTACGCGACTCTGGGATTTGTAGTCTTTCTAGTTGCGTATTTTTCATAGTCTTATATTTCAACAGTTTTAAGACAAACTGTGACTTTTTTTACATGGAAATTATTTTTTACAGTTTTTCTCGATTGCTAACACACATTTTTTTTGTAATTGCTCAGTTTCTCAGAACACTAAACACATTTCACAAAACCACACACCCAAAGTGCAAAACATCTAATTTCTCCTGCTAAGTGAAGAACTGCACTCAAAACTACATAAACACTTACCAAATGCAAACTTTAGCACCAGATATAACACACTTCATTCATAATACTAGATCGTTTGACCACCCAACTACACACTGCTGAGCATACTCTAAAGCACTTCCATCTGTTATGGGCTGTGCTCTGTACATAGAGGGTTCTGCAGAGAAAGATTGCTTGAGTTTACAGAAATACAGTAAATGAAGAAATACAAATGAGTTGTTGAAAAAAATCACATTTTATTCAAAGATAATATTGTGCAACATGCATCTCAGCACATAGCTACTATGCTTCGGATCTCTCTAAGTGTGATGCATTGTTTGCCAAAACCAAGTTTGTAGCTGCTGCTTCCTGCCTCATTAGCTTTCCACCTGCACCTCTTTTTTTCTCAGTCCTTCAGATAAACAACAAAGATATAGTGTTGGTCAGTGTCTGTGTTGCATAAAAGTAAGTTTACCACAGTACATTGTGCAGGATTTGTGTAGTTATAGTATGCAACATGCCAACAATTCAATTACAGTAATGAAGTCAATACGTTTCACACAACAGATATAAGCACTGATATATCATGAATTATGCAGAGCTACAAACTGGTAACTAACCTGTTTTCAAGTCTAAGTGTCCGGATTACAGAGGCGACAGTACAGTAATTTTCCAGAGCAGGGGATATTGTAAATGCCCAAACATCCCAGCTTATAAATACCTGGAAATGTGGACATTCTCATAAAACTTAGATTAGGCTGAACCCTCTGTCCAGCCTCTCTCATCGTCAAACCATGGTTGATAACATTTAATTTCATTAGAGAGTATTCTTCTTTGTCCACGTCCTCTCCCTCCAGCTCTACCTCTACCTCTCATTCTTCCTCCTCTCACTCTCACACACCTCTTCCTCCTCCTCTCACTCTCAGCCCACCTCTTCCTCTTGCTCTTGCTTCCATGTTGGCTTCCATTGTTGCTGTAAGAAAGTACTCACCTGTGGTCTTTTTATAGTGCTAACATCCTGATTGATGAGCCAACAATTATGCTATCAGGTGTTTGGTCAGGTGGAACGTGTTTCTTGATCATTGGTCCATGTGTGAGGCATTTTGAATATCAGTGTTTTAAACCAGCTCACACGTGACTTTATGTCAGATTCCTGTGTCTTACGTGGAGAAACGTGTGCAGTGGTTTGCAAAAAGTGCCATGTTGATTTGCAAATTGTGTGAAAAGCTGAAAACGTGTTTAGAGTTTTGGAGATTTGAGCCGATGTTTTGCTCTTTGAGTGTCGGTTAAAATAATTGTGCTTTATGTATAATTTTAGTGTGTTAGCAATCGAGAAAAACTGTAAGATTGACAAACATCATATGTGTAATTCATGGCACAATTCAAACGGGATCGAAAGATACGTTTTCTCTCCCCATTGACTTCAATACATAATTTTTCAGAAATAAGGTCCCATGGGGCGGAAGTAGATGGGCGTGACTTCGCCACTCTATAACAAACAAGAAGTGTTCTCCCTAAAGGAATACCCTTTCCTTAAAAGCTGAAATGTTGAAGTGTTTTGGTGAAATGCTGTGGTGTTTTCTGAAATGTTGATGTGTTTTCTGAAATGTTGATGTGTTTTCTGAAATGTTGATGTGTTTTCTGAAATGCTGTAGAGTTTTGTGAAATGCTGTAGTGTTTTGTGAAATGCTGTAGTGTTTTGTGAAATGCTGTGGCGTTTTCTGAAATGTTGTTTTGACTTGCACTTCAGGGCCACCGTAAATAAGTGAGGCAATGAAAAATAGTAACAGTGACTTGTAGGGATGTAACGATATACCGAATATCGCAGTAAATAAACGTCCCAATACCGTCGTGAGACTGACAAAATCTACCACGATTTAAAAAATAAAATAAAAAATGTAAAAAATATAATTTTTTTTAAAACATTTTTTTGTTTTAAACCTTTATTTAACCAGGTGGTCCCATTGAGATCATCGATCTCTTTTTCAAGAGACCTGTCCAACATGGCAGCAAGTAGGTTACAACATGAACATAAAACAACAGAACACAAAATGACATCGTATTTACAGGGCTACATTTACACACCTAGAGACATTGACAAGTACCAACAGTATATTTATATCTCGCCCTGTCAATAAGCCTCACCTTCTTGGCAAAAACTGTATTGTTTTTGAAGTGGTGGAGAGACAATGCACAGTTTGACCCACTGCTGTCACCCATGGCCAAAGCATATCTCTCCGTCCCACTTAGGTGGCGTTAGACTTTTTCGCTGTCCGTCATTTTGACAGACAGGATCGTAAAATGTCCGTCATAATCTCTTATTACCCGTCGGGTCTGGTCTGAACAGTTCACGAGAGAGCACGCTCGTGAACTGTCAACGGGGGGGGGCGGTGTTATGCCGTGTGTGCATGCACCTCGCGGGAGCGCGCACAGCGTAAAGCAAAACCTCCCAGACATGTGTTGATCTGTACGGCAAAGTACGGTTTGGAAACGATATCATTTCCTTTTGGAGGGCATGCATAACACGGCATAACACCAGAGCCTCGCTGCGGGGAAACGTTGGCGCTGTTCCGAGTTTGTTCTAATCTGTCAAAATGACAGACTGCTTTCAGATTTTTCCGTCATTGTTAAATAAAATATTCGGTTAACGCGACCACCCAGCAACATCAGTACCAAGCGAGAGAGTTTTTTCCAGAGCAGGGGATATTGTAAATGCCCAAACATCCCAGCTTATAAATACCTGGACATTTGGACATTCTCATATTCCTAAAAACCTGTCTGATGATGCTGAGTGAGTGACTAGTGAGTTTGAGTTGAGTTACTTGAAAAACTAAAGTGAAACTTGATTTATTTTATTGCAGGGTCTGATTATTAAATGTTTATTTGTGAGATGCAGTGGCGCAAAGAAAATGCCTACTTTGTTTGGTAGTAGCCTACTGTAGGTACAAAAACACTGGTTTTCTTGTTCCAGTCTGTTACTGTCACTTTGTTTTTGACACTTTAAAATACTGCTATCCTACTAAAATGCTGTACAAATCAGATTTATTATTTAATAAAGAAACATTTTCGAGTAAAAACATTTTTTATCTAAAAAAAAATGACAAACATTGTTTCCCCTTTATTATTCAATATCGCGATAAATACCGTACCGTGGACTTGTTATCGCGATATTATCGTACCGAGAGTTTTTGGTATCGTTACATCCCTAGTGACTTGTGAAAAGGGTTATTTAAAAATCACAAAACAACCTCTTATTCCAGCGGCCCTTTTGCATGTTGTGCTACTACCTACATTAACCAACATAAAAGATACGCATGGAAACGCCCACAAGGCCGATCACTTTGCACTTTAGTTCGTCATTGTGCTTGCATTATTAAAATAGGAGCTGCTGTGTTTTTCTCCTTCTAATGAGCAGGAGACTAGAAAGTAAAAGCACATTTCAGTAAGATGGCAACGGCAAGTATGATCTCTATAAATAGTTCTGCATTCATATGAAGAACCTTCATTTTAGTGTTGGTTTCCGTTTGTAACTGGAGTGGTTTTGATATCTGTGATTGATTGAAGCAGGTTAACAGTCCGTCTGGAAGCAAAAGTGGATAAATGCTTTGACCAACATGCAACTCCACCTATTGGCAAAATTCTGACCATGATTTTTTTTAATAAACAAACCGGGACGTGGTTTTAGATTGCTCAACCCAAACTCCATTCTCACGTCTCAAGCTGGTTATGCTGCGTTGTGTTATGATTATTCAGAGGTGAAAGTAATACTCAGATCCAGTAAAAGCAAAATTACTATTATCCTAAAATACTCCATTACAAGTACAATTCTTGAATGTAGACAAATGAAGCTTAGCGCAAGTTCAGACAGGAAGACCTATCACTCCGTATTGCACGTCATGGCAATACTCGCTCCCTGCACTAAATGACAGGGAGCGCCACTCCTCAGCTAACCTATCACTCCCCTCCATTTACAAGCCTAATTATCGCACCTGTTAATCCCTCTATATATGCTCTCCCCTTTCCTATCAGCTGTCTTCCAGGTGTCAACGCGCAAGCAGCAGCAGGGCTTCGTCCCAGCTCCAGGCATTATTCATCAGCTCCGCAGTCTTGCGGATTAAGCTACAGGCGGCGTCCCCCAGTCGGCTAGCGGTTCCAGCCGGCCGCCCCGCAAAACCGGACGCGGGAGGAAAAGACAAGGAAATCGGGCTCCACGGAAGTTCCTCCGGCTAATGGAAATGGGCTACTTCACGCAAACAATTGACGCACGCCTTCAGTCTCTCAAGAGGGCATCACTGGCATCAGGGCCGCTCAAATGCGGCGCTTCCGGCTTCACGCGGAACGGGTCCTCATCGCATGCGAAGCTTTACCCATTCTGGCTTCAACCACAACCCCTCCTGCAGGCAGGCAGGGCGTAAGCTACATCCCATTGAAGCTACTTCCTCCTGCGCCTCACCTCTAAAACAGGCGTCAGGGTAGCGCTGGCAAGAGGCAGTTGCAACAAATTCACGATATGTTTCGTATATTGTTATGACATTTGGGTCATGCAGAGTGAGATCGCTACCCCTTTAAGAGAGGGTGTGGCGCGTGCATGTGTGCGCGGGCATGGTATGGTAGACCGAGCGGGATACATGTTTTCTAGAAATAACGAGGCAGCAGATAAAGGAAGGTCTGTGATCTTGCGAAACAGAAGAGCTAAATAAATGCAACGACCTCCCAAGAAGAGCTCGCCTCTCTCCAGTCTTTCCGATAAAATGGGTTATTGAATAATCCGGGGCTTTAGCCCCGGATGTTTTTTCTTTAGCCCCGGACAAATTGTCCCTCAATAATATAATACATTAACCTACTTTACCTATAGGACGGACGGCAGAATTGTAATTTCCCATGTTCAGTGAATGCAACACAGAGGCAAGACGACGCCACCAGACCAATCAGAGAGTTGCATGGAAATAAACGTGTTTTATTGGCTGACAGGTACGTACCTCTCCTCTGTGACAATGTTTAAACTTTAAACTGTCAGCCCCGGACGTGGAGATTCTGAAGATGGACATTAGACATTTCTTTAATAAAAAAGACGGCAATTCTCAAGTGGTGGCTCACACAACAACCCCAGAGCCACCACCTGAGCCAGATGAACAAGGTATGTACCTGTCAGTAAACTTACAAGTTATGCGAACATGTAAGCAAAGCATAAATTATAGCTACGTTGACGTTACTTTGAATCGCGCGGGTAAGCTAAACCGTTAGCAAGTAGCTATAGCTAGCCAGATATATTAAATAAACACTTTGTCATACAATCTAAAGGTTGTGTTTTTTAGCGTTACTTGGTGATTTCAAAGAAAGCTCTCTGGGAAATGTTGACTTACTGTCTGTGTTCGACATGAAGATAGAAGCTACCTTACAGTACACAGTTGATCCTGATTCCTGAGTCCTGTCGTGTTTCATAGTTAGCTTAGCTAAGCATCAACCTAGCACTGAAATATATGGATGTTATGTGACAGTATTTCTGAGAAAAAGTCAGCTGAAATGGTGGCATAGTTGCCACTGCTTTACGTGTCGACAGCATGTTTGAACGTATTTGCAGCAGTAAATGTGGCTGTTTGGCCACTGACGTTGCCATAACAACACCTGCATTTAAATGTGCAACCTCTTTTTGTGACAGATTTTGCATGAAAATATAATTCTTCTGATTGATATTTCCTATTGACAGCTAGTTTCTATGTGAACATTATGAGATGGACAGCCAGCTAACAAGCTTTTTATACAAATATTTCAGATCAAAGCCAATCCAGTGGGGCTCCTGAAAGGGGGCAAGGGACACTATGCTCCCAAATATTAAGCCTTGACCCCCATCTTAAAATTGATATGATCAAAAAATGATCTGCATTGTCGGAGGCCTTTTTTCCTCATTATCATGTCAAATTGTACAGCTTTCCTTAGTGTTGAAAGCAGAAAGATGACTATATTAGAGTATTAAGTGAATTACTCAAACTGCATTTGTATAGGAATGATTCTGTCCTATTGGCAGATAACTACTCTAACAGTGATATCTACAAGAGATGTAAATGTAACTATTTTCAATTGGTTAGTATTACATTTTGTGACAGTGTGGTGACACTCATTTTAATGAAGACAAATGTGTGTATCTTGAAATTCATTTATTTGACAGAGCTGGAAACTGATTGACTTACATACTTGTTTGTGTTTACCTACACAGTCATCACAGATGAGCCAAACAGAGTAGAGGATGAAGAAAGGAGAACAGGAGAAAGGGACACACAAGAAGGAGATACAACAGACAAGAACGACAATGGAGACAACAATGAACAGGAACACCAGAACAGACAAGAGTCAATGAGTAACATGACTGATTTAGGGACTGCAGATACAGGGCCAAGGCAAGTGAGACACCACTGCTTTCCATCCGGCATGTTTGGCCAGCAAAAGAGATCATTTCAACCGCAAACAGCAAGAGATGAGGGATTATTATTTCCTCCTTGCATCCCTTTTTTCTGTTTAATCTGATTACTAACAACTTCTAATAAATTGACATAGTTTATGATTTAATTGGAAAATGAAGTGTTTTTAAATAATAAACCCGTTTCTGATTCTGAGATTTATTTTTGACATATGGGTGTTGAGAGATGTATCCATATCTCTTGATGTTGCTGCTCTCAAAGTGCACAAGATTGATGCTTTTAACTTCAGTATTTAAAAAAAGTCTTCCTGGGGGACCCCAGAGGAGGTGAGTTCCCCCCCAAAATAGCACTTTATCTCTGCTTATGTAACTCCGGTGTAGTGTCCCCTCGGCAACAGATCACTCAGAGCTGGTGATTACTTTCCTGCATTTCAATGGACAGATTATAAAAAGGACACGTGAGCTGCATTGCTTAAGAGATCCTCTCATGCTATCTCTTTTACAAAATAAGTGTCCAGTCAACAACAAATTTCAGTGATCGTATAGTGGTAGTATCTTTTTCACAAGCAATGTGAAACATTAAACTTATACCTGTCACATACCTGCGTTGATCTCCTGGAGTGTCTCTACTCTTTCTTCTCCACATCTCTTGTCCACCATCAGAGATTGCAAACATTTCAGAAACAGCTAGAGGTAGGGGACAAACAACTTGTTCGCTGGGCATGTCAAAAACCTCCCTGCTTTGATCAAGACTTTAGGGAGCCTTTCAGCCCCTCTAGTAAAGGGACTGGAAAGCAAGCTTTGAAAATGCAGTACCATCTACATGCTGTCATGTTCCAGACACTGCTCTCAACCACTCAGGGCCTGCACAAATACCTGCAGAAAGAAACAATTGACTTGGTGCAGGCAGTAGATTACAAAACAGCAGTTGAGAACACACTGAAAAGTTACCAAAGTAACGAGAAAGCACATGAGGTCTATGACAAGACCAAGGCCTTGTGCAATGATCTTGATATTCCCGAAACTGTGACACAGAGGAAGAAGCGTAGAAACATGGAAGACTTTGTAGTCGAGGTATCATGTGGAGCAATGTGAAATATTAAACATAAATAAACTGGTGTACAAATCTCACATACCTGCATTTCAATGGACAGCATAAAAGGACTCGTGAGCTGGGTTCTGGTGCTCAGATTAGCTATTGATGATCACGTTGATAAATCATATAAAACAATTAGCCAATCACACTAAAAACATGTTGCTGTGACTGTGAGCATTAAACAATTAACATTAAACTAAACAAACACAACAGTACGTTATTGTCCTTATAAAATAAAAACATACATTTTGTCCACCGAGATAATACAGGCACCTTACCCTCAAGAGATCCTCACGTGCTATGAGAATCTCCCACAATCCATTGCCGTAACAAAGCTTTTTGTTTGTGACACCAGATGGCGCAATTGTGTATGTGCGTGTGGGGAGTCTTGCAGTAGAACATTTGACTGTAGCGCCGCCACTGTGGGCTAAGCCCCGAATGTTTCCAGGTCCAGGCGACGCCCCTGGTTACGGCCCGTACACACAGCAGCTTTTGGTGATTTGTCCACCGCTTCCAGCGCGTCTCCGCCCATTGACTTTGAATGGGGATGACGTCACTTTCCCTCGCTTGTCGCCGAACTGCATTGTGGGGGGGCAAGGCGAAGATTTCCAGGATGTTCAGGATTCCAAAGTTGAACAATGTTCAACTTTTGAGGCTGAGCTGGAAGCGACAGCCAATCAGATCCGTTTATGCAAATCTGACAGTTCAAGCGCTAGCCAATCAAACCGCGTGCAAGCTGGGAGAACCAGACCCACAGTTCATTCTATATTCCACAAAAATGGAGGAGAACTTAGTTATTGCGGTAGCAAATCACCCGGTTCTTTATGACCAGTCCCTATTTACTTACCGGGATACAAACCGGAGGAACCAGGCATGGAGGGAGGTGGCAGAGCCAGTGGCTGAAACTGGTAGGTTTTCGCTTGTTTGGGGATTTTATATCCAGTTTACTTCGTTGCTAGTTTACTTCGTTGCTAGCAAGCATAGACAGTATCATTAGCCAGCATGGAACGTAGCATAAAATAGCACCATAAACATTAATCTCATAAATGTTAAAAATGTTAAAAAAAGAAATAGTGGAGAAGAACCGGGGTTCTTTGCTTTGTATGTCGGGGGCGGGAGATTCATGTGATTGGTTGTTGGTCGCGAAATCCCCAAGCTTTCAGACACGCCCAGCTCCAAGATTTTCAAGATTTTTGAAAAGCTGCTGTGTGGACGTACCGTGGTGAGTCCCAGCAGGCAGTGTTGGTTGTAAGGTGTTACGGTACGTCCACACAGCAGCTTTTCAAAAATCTTGAAAATCTTGGAGCTGGGCGTGTGAAAGCTTGGGGATTTCACGACCAACAACCAATCACATGAATCTCCCGCCCCGACATACAAAGCAAAGAACCCCGGTTCTTCTACACTATTTCTTTTAACATTTTGAACATTTATGAGATTAATGTCTATGGTGCTATTTTATGCTACATTCTAGGGCTGTGCAATTAATCGTATTTTAATCGCGATTACGATTATGGCTTGCGACGATTATGAAAACAGCATAATTGACAAAATACGATTATTTTGCTGGGTGCGCTTTCGCCCCTCCCTAAAAGCCCACTCAGTCACGTGGGAGTGACATGTGTTGTGAGTGTTCAGCGCGAGCGAAGATGTCAGAACAAGAGCAGCAACTCGTTAAAAAGAAGGGTCAAATTATTTCCACTATTTGCAAGTACTTTGGCTTTCAGGAGTCCGACGTGGAGCAAAATAAAGTACAGTGCAGGATTTGTTACCAGGTTGTGTTGGCACCACACGCTAACACAACCAATCTCTTTAATCAGCTGAAATACAACCACAAAGTGCAATACGACCGGGCAGTAATACAACAAAAAGCAGATGCCCGCTCGACTTCATCCACCACATCATCACAGTCATCGATTCAGGACGCATTGTACAGAGTAACGGCCTACGCGACGAGCTCGCAGAGACACAGAGATATTACAGGTGCCATTACATTTCACATCGCTAAAGATATGTGCCCAGTTAGCACTGTTAGCAACCAGGGCTTTAAGCAACTTGTCAACACGTTGGACAAGCGTTACGCGATGCCGTCTCGGTATTATTTCAGCAGGTCTGCGCTGCCTGCACTATATGACAAATGCCGTGGGGAAGTTGAGAGAGATGTGGCTTCAGCTGACTACTTTGCTACCACAACAGACCTATGGTCTAGCCCAGGGGTTCGCGAGATGTGTCTAAAAATAGAACAACAATATTCTGTTTTATGTCCTGTAACATAATCTTCCTGTGCCAGAATAATGCACTTGAACGCATCAAAGCTTTGTGATTGGCCGGCGTCACCCCATGTGTCGGAGCGTGGCTGAGGGTCTTCAGTACAGGTGGCAATATTGTCACCTGCCTGCGCTCATCTCTGAAACCAGACCATGTAAACAGGCTGGTGTTTAAAATCTTTAAGAGATGACATGAGCAGCCCTACCAGCATTTGCCATGGTGGCCTAAATATTTTTATTTGGTCTTAAATTGTAGTTCAACATTTATTTCCTGTTACCTCTGGACCATGACGGTTGGCCAGCCTTCAACGTTTAACTGAGTGGAATAATGAATATGTTTTACCAAAATGTTGGCTATATGTTAAGGAGTTTTCAGTAGGTTGTGACAGTGCACTGCATCATATTTGATTTAATTTATTTTGGTCTAATTTAGTTTTATTTATCATATTAATAATATATGTTTAGTATGGTTTTGGAAGTGCGCTCCAACATATTTGTTGATCTTGTTTATTGGTAAAATATTATTTGTTTTAAAGTTCAATAAATAGTCAATGAATAATCGTCAAAATAATCGTGATATCAATTATTGACCCAAATAATCGTGATTATGATTTTTGCCATAATCGCACAGCCCTACTACATTCCATGCTGGCTAATGATACTGTCTATGCTTGCTAGCAACGAAGTAATCTAGCAACGAAATAAACTGGATATAAAATCCCCAAACAAGCGAAAACCTACCAGTTTCACCCACTGTCTCTGCCACCTCCCTCCATGCCTGGTTCCTCCGGTTTGTATCCCGGTAAGTAAATAGGGACTGGTCATAAAGAACCGGGTGATTTGCTACCGCAATAACTAAGTTCTCCTCCATTTTTGTGGAATATAGAAATGAACTGCGGGTCTGGTTCTCCCAGCTTGCACGCGGTTTGATTGGCTAGCGCTTGAACTGTCAGATTTGCATAAACGGATCTGATTGGCTGTCGCTTCCAGCTCAGCCTCAAAAGTTGAACATTGTTCAACTTTGGAATCCTGAACATCCTGGAAATCTTCGCCTCGCCCCCCCACAATGCAGTTCGGCGACAAGCGAGGGAAAGTGACGTCATCCCCATTCAAAGTCAATGGGCGGAGACGCGCTGGAAGCGGTGGACAAATCGCCAAAAGCTGCTGTGTGTACGGGCCGTTACAGTATGGAGTTCAGTAACGTATTACTTGCATTACTAATGCAGTTCGGGTAATTACTACCCATTACAATGCTCAGTAACTAACGCAGTTTCAAGCTTCAACACAGTGTTACCTGAAATAAATGGCGTTTCGTAGGGCTTCTTTTCCTCAATGACCAAGTCCATCCATCCATCCATCCATCTTCTTCCGCTTATCCGTGGTCGGGTCGCGGGGGTAGCAGTTCCAGCAGAGAGCCCCAAACTTTCTTTTCCCTGGCGACATCAACCAGCTCTGACTGGGGGATCCCAAGGCGCTCCCAGGCCAGCGAAGAGATATAATCCCTCCACCTGGTCCTAGGTCTACCCCTTGGTCTCTTCCCAGCTGGACGTGCCTGGAACACCTCCCTAGGGAGGCGCCCAGGTGGCATCCTAACTAGGTGCCCGAACCACCTCAACTGGCTCCTTTCGACGCGAAGGAGGAGCGGCTCAACTCCGAGTCCCTCCCTGATGACCGAACTTCTCACCTTATCCCTAAGGGAGACACCAGCCACCCTGCGGAGAAAACCCATCTCGGCCGCTTGTATCCGCGATCTCGTTCTTTCGGTCATGACCCATCCTTCATGACCATAGGTGAGGGTAGGAACGAAAATGGCCCGGTAGACAGAGAGCTTTGCCTTCTGGCTCAGCTCCCTTTTCGTCACAACGGTGCGGTAAAGCGACTGCAGTACCGCTCCCGCTGCTCCGATTCTCCGGCCCATCTCACGCTCCATTGTTCCCTCACTCGAGAACAAGACCCCGAGATACTTGAACTCCTTCACTTGGGGTAAGGACTCATTCCCTACTTGAAGTGGACAGTCCATCGGTTTCCTGCTGAGAACCATGGCCTCAGATTTGGAGGTGCTGATCCTCATCCCAGCCGCTTCACACTCGGTTGCGAACCGATCCAGTGAGTGCTGAAGGTCGCAGACCGATGAAGCCATTAGAACCACATCATCTGCAAAAAGCAGTGGTGCAATCCTTAGTCCACCGAACTGCAGACCCCCTCCCCCATGACTACGCCTCGAAATCCGATCCATGTATATTACAAACAGGATTGGTGACAAAGCGCAGCCCTGGCGGAGGCCAACCCTCACCGGAAATGGGTCCGACTTACTGCCGAGGACCCGGACACAGCTCTCGCTTTGGGAGTACAGAGATTGGATGGCCCTGAGTAGAGACCCCCTCACCCCATACTCCCGCAGCACCTCCCACAGTAACTCCCTGGGAACTCGGTCATACGCCTTCTCCAAGTCTACAAAACACATGTAGACCGGATAAGCGTATTCCCAGGCCCCCTCCAGGATCCTTGCGAGAGTAAAAAGCTGATCCGTCGTTCCACGACCAGGACGGAATCCGCATTGTTCCTCCTCAATCTGAGGTTCGACAATCGGCCTGACCCTCCTTTCGAGTACCTTAGAGTAAACTTTCCCGGGGAGGCTGAGTAGTGTGATGCCTCTGTAATTGGCACACACCCTCTGATCCCCCTTTTTAAAAAGGGGGACCACCACCCCGGTCTGCCACTCCTTCGGCACTGTTTCCGACTTCCACGCAACGTTGATGAGACGTGTCAACCATGACAGTCCCTCAACACCCAGAGCCTTCAGCATTTCCGGGCGGATCTCATCCACCCCCGGGGCTTTGCCACTGTGGAGTTGTTTGACGACCTCAGTGACCTCCCCCCGGGAGATTGGTGTTGATCCCCCGTCATACTCCAGCTCTGCCTCTAACATAGAGGGCGGAGTTGTCGGGTTCAGGAGTTCCTCAAAGTGTTCCTTCCAACGCCCTAACACTCCATCAGTTGAGGTCAACAACGTCCCATCCTTACTGTACACAGCTTGGATGGTTCCCTGCTTCCCCCTCCTGAGGTGTCGGACAGTTTTCCAGAACAACTTTGGTGCCGCCCGAAAGTCCTTCTCCATGTCTTCTCCGAACTTCTCCCACACCCGCTGCTTTGCCTCGGCCACGGATGAGGCTGCTGCCCTTCGGGCCTGTCGGTACCTTGCAACTGCCTCGGGAGTCCCCCGGGATAACAAATCCCTGAAGGCCTCCTTCTTCAGTCGGACGGCTTCCCTGACCACCGGTGTCCACCAGGAGGTTCGAGGGTTACCGCCCCTTGAGGCACCTAGGACCTTGAGACCACAGCTCCCCGCCGCGGCTTCGGCAATAGAGGCTTTGAACACCGACCACTCTGGTTCAATGTCCCCAACCTCCACAGGAATGCCCGAAAAGCTCCGCCGGAGGTGTGAGTTGAAGGCCTCCTGAACTTGGGCCTCCTCCAGACGTTCCCAGTTCACCCGAACTACACGTTTGGGCTTACCAGGTCTATCCAGAGGCTTCCCCCCGCCACTCGACCCAACTCACCACCAGATGGTGATCAGTTGACAACTCCGCCCCTCTCTTTACCCGAGTGTCCAAAACATACGGCCTCAGGTCCGATGATACGATAACGAAATCGATCATGGACCTTCTGCCTAGGGTGCTCTGGTACCACGTACACTTATGAGCATCCTTATGTTCGAACATGGTGTTTGTTATGGCCAATCCATGACTAGCACAGAAGTCCAGTAACAAACCACCACTCCGGTTCAGATCAGGGGGGCCGTTCCTCCCAATCACGCCCCTCCAAGTGTCTCCATCATTGCCCACATGTGCGTTGAAGTCTCCCAGCAAGATTAAAGAGTCCCCTTCAGGAGCCCCATACAGGACTCTTTCCAGGGTCTCCAAGAAGGCCGTATACTCTGAACTGCTGTTGGGTGCATAAGCACACACAACAGTCAGAGTTTTCCCCCCCATAACCCGCAGGCGTAGGGAGGCGACCCTCTCGTCCACTGGGGTAAACTCCAACAACGAAGCACCTAACCGGGGACTTGTGAGTATCCCCACACCCGCCCGGCGCCTCACACCTTGAGCAACTCCGGAGAAGAATAGAGTCCAACCCCTATCCAGAAGTAAGGTTCCAGAGCCGACGCTGTGCGTAGAGGTGAGCCCAACCAGATCCAACTGGTAACGCTCCACCTCCCGCACAAGCTCCGGCTCCTTCCCCCCCAGAGAGGTGACGTTCCACGTCCCCAAAGCCAGCTTCTGTCGCCCGGGTCTGGTCCGTCGAGACCCTCCGCTTTCACTGCCACCCTTCTGGCAGCGCACCCGACCCCATCGATGTTTCCCGTAGGTGGTGGGCCCGCGGGACGGAGAAGCGGAGGTGTTGCCCACGTTGCCTTTTCGGGCTGGGCCCGGCCGGGCTCCGTGGCAAGCCCGGCCACCAGACGCTCGCCGACGAGTCCTCCTTCTGGGCCTGGCTCCAGAAGGGGACCCCGGGCTTCCTCCGGGCCGGGTATCCTCACTTCTTAGTTTTTCTTTCATGAGGTCTTTTGAACCAATCTTAGTCTGGCCCCTTGCCTGAGACCAATTTGCCATGGGAGACCCTACCAGGAACACAAGGTTCCAGACAACACAGCCCCCAGGTTCATCAGGGCACACAAACCTCTCTACCACGGTAAGGTGCTGGTTCTTCAGAGAGGTCAATGACCAAGTCGCTGCACATTATCCTGTTTATGACACGACCAGATACTAAATAAATTAGGAATTCACTCCCAATATTAATTGAATGATTATTGACTGAATGATCGTATTTTTCTCTTTTTCTTCTCCACTAAGAAATATTCCGTTTCTCGTTGCACCAACGGCTGGATCTGCGATAACATCATCTACTCGGCAGTAGGGGTGCAACAACTAATCGATTACCAAATTAGTTGCCAACTAATTCAGTCGTCGATTCATTGGTGACGTCATCTCGTGTGTTTTACGCGCCGTTAAGTTCCAACGTATTGGTCTTTTATCGGTACCGGAGACATTTATAAAATATATGTCATGTATTATTGCTAAAACACATTATATCGCAGTCTTAGTGTCGCCAACTCGTTTCTAATATGCGAAAGACAACAAATGCGTCTATGATGTATTTTCGATCAGACGAGATCTCTCTCCCCCGTCTGTGTGCGAGGGGGCGGGGCAGTTTACACACACGCAGCTGCTACATGCAGCGGAGCACACTGCGGAGATGGCGGAGAGAACGCGCCCCGAGGTGTGGTTAAACTTTACCCGTCTCGATGTGGAGAATGCTCGTTGCCAAAAGTGCAATAAGAGTTTAGCATGTAAGGGCGGTAACACGAGCAATTTGTCTAAATATTTAGCAAAAATGCACCACATTCAGACGGAGGAATGCACCGGGTTCGACCGTCTTTCTAGCAGCTCTGTAGCCCCATCCACGAGTAACGTTTCCACGTCAGGTGTTATGTATGCTAGCAGCAACACACGGAGTTAACTACATTATACAAACATGGATTAATGATTAGAGGTAACTGAGTTATTTAGTTTGTTAAAATTCCAGCTATTCTGTTTACAGTCTGTCGACAGATTACTTAATACGATTTGTTAAAGGCTCAGGGCAATCTCGATGACAAAGGTCAATGTTCCCCCCTTTCTACGCACGGAGATAATGTAATCTTAATAGTGTGCAGGCCAAGGCTGGCTCTTCAAAGCAGATATTAACGACACGCTTTAAAGTTCCCATCATCGTTCAGCGGAACTCTTTCAGCCTTAAGCGGCAGTCAAGTAAGGAGAAACTACGTGTGCACCGGCTATTCGGGTAAATAATATTAATAGCTGTCTCTCCCCAGTTCAAATCACCCACTGCTCAGGGAGATCTCCTCATGCGTTGCCTTTACGCATCTAGTGTTCAAATACAACATTACTAACCTATAACTCCGCTCAACTGGGAAAAGAGAAGAAGAAAGAAGAAGAGAATCCTCCAGGAGCACAGCGTTCCTAATCATGAGGAACTATAGGCCCAGTCACACACCTGGAGTTCCTAGGCATCACATCAAGCTCATGGTATTAACGTTCCTCTAACCAAACTGCGTGCATCCACATAAACGTCTTCAACGACAGTTGCTCTTCCTCATCGGGCAACCGTACTTTGCATGCGGATATTCTTCGGCACGCCATCATCTCCCGTTTCCTGGACGTGGCATCCGCCGGCCTGACGACGACCGCGGCTCATGTTTATTCCTGCATATCTAACCCTGTATGTCCAGGTCGTAAAACCTTCGGGTCTGTATACATGTGTCCCTGCTAAGGCAGGTTGCCCCGCACGTTTGGGAAGCCCTGCACGTTCCGGGCGCCCCGCACGTCGGGTCGCCCGGTGCGTCCGGGACGCCCCGTACGTCCGGGACGCCCCGTACGTCCGGGACGCCCTGTACGTCCAGGATGCCCTGTATGTCCAGGATGCCCTGTATGTCCAGGATGCCCCGTATGTCCGGGACGCCCTGTAGGTCCGGGAAGCCCCGTATGTCCGGGTCGTTAACCTCCGGTCCGTATAATGTGTCCCTGCTAAAGTCAGGTTGCCCCGCACCGAGCGACCCGACGTGCGGGGCGCCCGGAACGTGCAGGGCTTCCCGAACGTGCGGGGCAACCTGACTTTCCCGACGTCCGGGACGCCCCGTACGTCCGGGATGCCCTGTACGTCCGGGAAGCCCTGTATGTCCAGGAAGGATGCCCGGGAGGCATCAGATGTTTAAATTCTCACATGTATTAACCTCTCATTTCCATCCATAGATTTCCACTGCATCCCACAAGGTAAGATTCTTCACGTTCAGTACTTCATACTTCATTCTTTTGGGGGTTCATCGGAAACGGTTCTTCCCTTCCCGATTGATATCCTACAAAACCTGGGCCTAATCGCCAAAACACCATTTCATTCACTTGTGATAAACTGTCATCATTATGTTTCATTTATATAATGTGACCGATAATAAATATGTATTCCATACATTACGTCTCTCCTGATTGAAATGAAGCTTAGCGCAAGTTCAGACAGGAAGACCTATCACTCCGTATTGCACGTCATGGCAATACTCGCTCCCTGCACTAAATGACAGGTAGCGCCACTCCTCAGCTAACCTATCACTCCCCTCCATTTACAAGCCTAATTATCGCACCTGTTAATCCCTCTACAGTATATATGCTCTCCCCTTTCCTATCAGCTGTCTTCCAGGTGTCAACGCGCAACCCTCCTCCACCCCTTCGCCTCCTGCTTCCAACTCAGGGCCAAGCTTAACCTTCTCCCTTACAACCGGACCTAACCACTTATCACCACCACCAGTGTCTAGACCCAGGGGGGTTCATCGGAAACGGTTCTTCCCTTCCCGATTGATATCCTACAAAACCTGAGCCTAATCGCCAAAACACCATTTCATTCACTTGTGATAAACTGTCATTATGTTTCATTTATATAATGTGACCGATAATAAATATGTATTCCATACATCACGTCTCTCCTGATTGAAGTATTATCAGCTAAATTGACTTACAGTTTAAAAAGTACTCAAAATGCACAATAACTCCTTTCAAAAATAATGTATTTTTTTAAATAACATTATATTATCCTGTTTACTTACATACACTGTACAGTCGGGGCATTTTAATATGTAGTTTGTCAATGCGAAGCCAATTCAAGATACTTGAGATACATACTGGGTTATTTGTTTATAATGGTAGTACCTTGCATACTTTCTCATTAGCAAATCACATTTTATATGAAAGAGTAACTATGTGGTAAATAACCGGAGTGGAGTAATGGTAAATGATTTGCTTCCGAAATCTAGAGGAATAGAAGTATAGAGTAAAATGGAAATACTCAAGTACGATAATGTCAAAACAGTACTTGAGTATGGTACTTGAAAATGTAGTTTGTGACTTTCCACCACTTCTATTACATTTTCCGTACTGAGATTAGCCAATAACACATTTCCACTGAGGTGGACAAAGTCAATTTATTATTTTCAATTCTAATCAGACTGTTTCCATTAAGCATCCCACAGAGTGGGGCAAGGAACCCTCAAAATATGGCCCCCTGCCCCACGAGCCTCATCATCATCGCACTGATAGTCGATGGTTTCCGAGGTTTTGGCAAATACAGTATAGACCCAGTTATTCAATGCTTGCAACCCAGCATGTTTATTGGAATAATATGATTTATAAAGGTTAAAGAGGGTATCTTGCAGCATCCAAGCCCCTGGCTATTTTTAATAAAAACAGCAGTACATGTTTTCTCTCCTGCAATACAGTAGAAGCAATAAAAAGCTGCTGCAAAATGTTCTTCTCACAAGTGAGAATCCTTTTGCTCTTGACATTTAAGGTGTGAATCAAACACGGCAGGATCTCCCCGCCATCCAGCAGACCTGTTAGAAGCACTTGTGCACAGTGAAAATCATCTGCACAGTAAGTCAACAGTCTACTCTGCCCTTCCACTTTTATAAATAATCACGATGATTGTAAAATCATTTTTATTGATTTTTTTTCGGCTTAGGTTCGTGTAACTTTCACAGTTTTGGAAGATGCAAGTGCCCCACGCATTTTACTTTATTTCATTATATAAGAAATACTACTACAGCTATGGTAAAATAATTGGATGTAATGGGACTTTTGTTAATATTCGGGCTGAACATGTCTAATAACATGGTTTTAAATGTTCCTCAATACACATGAGGTAGTATTAGTTTAAAGTAAAAATGATGGTTCAGTATGATACAATCATTAATCACTGCAGTCAGCATAGTTGTGTCCTTGGGCAAGAAACTTCACCGCAAATATTTCCTTTGGGGATTGCCTACAGTATTGAATGTATGTAAGTCGCTTTGGATAAAAGCTTTTACATGTAATGTAATGTACCAATGATACCATCACTATTACCATCAGTTATTACCATCAAATTAATATATATTATATTTACCATTTATTTCCGAATATTAAGACTAGTTACCTTATACACGTTGTAGACAAAAAGCCACTAAGTCAAAGAAAATTCCTGGATATAATTAGAGAAAATCTATGGTGGCCGAGATGTGCAAAACGCCCAAGACATTTGCATTAGGAGAAACATGCTGCAGCTTCAAAAACTACTAAAAAAAAAAAAAAACATGTGCAAATGGAGAAACATCTTCTTCAACTTAACAACATGTGTGCAGCATTTTAACCATATTGACGATACATGGAGGGGACCAAGGGACACTAAAAAGTGATGCACACAGCTGTAAAGTTTTTTAAACTAGCGTGTTTCACCTTGTGCAAATGTTTCTGGCTGTTTTAGCACGTTTGCACCAGTCTACCACCTTAGAACACTAGAAACAAGAGGAATCAGGGCTCACATGGCACATCAAAAATGTAGGACAGAGCAAAGGAACAGCTGTCAACACTGGAGGGAAAGGTCACACTTCAGTCCCTTTCTTCACCAGTCACTCTTTCCTCCTGGAATTGGCATGCACCTAGGAAAAAAGGCCACTATTTTTTAAATTAGGGTACATTCAATCTATCTACAGATAGAACAGCAACTCAGGAGGTGCTAAAGTCAGCACCTTGCTCATTGACATTTCAGCGGATATATTGGAGTACAGGGGGGCTTCAATCCAGGGCCTCGGGCTGCTGCTCCGTCTTTCTAATGACTGAACTCTTCCTCCACTGGTTTCCTGGTTGACGGTTGTGCTTGAGGCCTTTGTGTTAGGATGAACAATTGTAAATCACTTACACAAGCCCTGACTTCATGGCTTTAACTGTGCTCAGATAATGGCTATCAAAATGGGCCATGCATTTTGTTAGAGTTGGATAATGATATTAAATATAAACAACACTTAAATCATACTTTATTTACACCTGAGTAAAATTCAGGGAAGGTGATTATCAAATCCCACAAACAAGTTAGCAATACATTTGATAGTGTGTGCTTGAGAAGACTAAACATTTATCTGCAGATCCGTATAAAGCATATTCATTACTCGCTATATTCTCTAATGGTTCAATAAAGACTGTTGACTATTTTACATATGTATATATACCCCCAAAGCTTTTTGCCTATTTAAAAAGAAGACCATAACCATTCTTTAATGTTTAAATAAAGCCTAATGAGTTTGTCTGTTTTGCATATCCTCCTATTAATATCTTTGGACGTCCCGCACTAAACTGTTTTATTGTATATATATTTTACAGTATCTTCTTGATATTTTCTATTCTATATTTCTATCATTTACCTTCTACTTGCCCCCCTAGTGTGTATATATTCCTATGTTTATATAACATACATGCAGCAGACATTAGCAATACATCCTACCTGCCTAGCAATGACGCTAAAATAGTCATAACGCTCTTTCGACACTAGGTGGAGCGTATTCAAAAACTGTCCAGTTTACAGTCTTAACAATAACATTACATTTCATTTTAAAAAACATTGCATTTAATTTTCAATAATTATAAGTGACAATCTGTGAAGCTGACAATTGAGCAGCCCGACCAAGCAAGGAGGCAGAGTAAGAACGTCCAAAAATATAACCCGGTGTGGGCATTTATTAAATCAGACACAATGATTCACAGCCTCAATCCTGCCGAACATGTGCACACCGTCACCAACCACAGGGATCTCACACCACACTACCAGCCCCCTAACAGACAGGGAAACAGAGCCTAAATACACACTCACCCTAATCAGCAATTAGACACAGGTGGGGGGGAGGAGACAACCCAGGGCACCAGGTGCACACAATCAACAGCAACAGACATGGGGGAAGGGGAACACTTTTCAACATAAAACCAGCAAACAGAGACAGACAAACTAAAACACAGACAGATGCACACACTACATACATTTCACCACCAACAAAGCTACACAATTCGTAATCTATGGCCCCAAAGATCACCTCCGTTACACAATCCAATAATAATTTCCCCTAAACGTTTGCATGAATATTGGCTGACATGGATTCACAACGAGAACATATTTGATCTCATGAACTCTGTGCGGCTTTGTGACCTCTTGGCGAACCAATATTCTCAAAGTTCCTCAATGTTTCAGTTTTCTTAGCCCATCAGCATAGTAAGAAAAGGTCCTCTCGTCATGCTAAAACCTTCCTGACGGTGTGCATACACTCACAACCCTTACATATACTTCAAGCATAAATCAGGCATATGTGCTTACATCTTTCAACACCCAAGACTTGTCAGCACTGATCAAGGTTGGAGCATATTATAGGGTGTACGTTTTAGTTACATCCATTATTGAATTGTGAGTAACAGCTGTCAATTCACAACTTAATTTAGATATTGGGCTAACAAGGCCCCAGTAACCTAAATATTCATTATGTAACTGGGGTGTTTTTATTGAGGACAAACCCTCAGTGTGAGGGCCTCTGTAAGTCTAACTTGTAAATCTATTTGGATGTAATAACAAGAGGGTGCAATCCTGAGTTTTGACATATGTTGATGAGGTTAACCTTTTCTGTTGCTTGAGATAATGGAGATTAGGTTGAAGAAATACTAAAGTGAAATAACAAAACATCTTTTAAATGTGCTCTTTCTTTTGTCAAGGGCAACCCTATCTTGGTACAAATAATATGTTTATTGCCTAATGTGGCTCATTTTACTGGAATAACTTAACTGTCTTATGGGAGGAAATTGCATAGGGCATACTTTCTATTAATAATTCATCTTTTTTAAATCTTAGAATATAGTGCCCATGTTGGTACAGTATATACAGTGGGTCATTTAGAGTTCGAGTAGCAGCCTGAAATTGAAAAGCAATAGACTGCGATCACTTATGACACATACCACCTCTCATGAACAGCTTGTGGCAATTATTTTTGTCACTGCTCTTAACAATGACCTCATTTAAGAAGAAGTATAATAATTAGATACAGTTGTAACCTTCTCTCAGATGGTAGTATTAAGTGTTTTCTATTTTAGAAAAATTCAGAAAAATTAATCTTCGATAAAAGAATCTGCTCTGAGGAAAACAGTTAAATAAAAAGGCTGCTACCACTCATATCTGTGCATTTGATATAATATGCTTGTACAGTAAGCCTATCACAATAACTACTTGGAAGACCATTTTGTGCCACGGATGAATGATGATATCATGTTATTATAATGCCCTATCAAACAGCAATACACTTCTTAAGAAAATTCTTGAAAAAATGATTATAAAGAATTAAAATATCCTAAACAAGACCACACAACTAAATGATGACTGAAATGGACTCACCCTGCTGTTTATTCTTGCTTCATATTGGCTACAGTTGGTGACTTCTTGTTGTCTACAAATATATAAGTAAACATTACACAAAATCAATTCAGTAAAGATTATTGAGGTCATGACCTTATATCATATGATGCGTCAATAATGGCATTGATATGACAGGCCTGAATGGATGGATAACTTAACCCTGCATTTTACCCTTATTATTTTGTGACCAGTTGAAGGCTGGTCAAGACAACCGATAAATGGTTCCATTATGTGTCCATTTGAATGGCATGCCGCTATGGATGCCTGCAGACTGTTAATGTATTTCCTTCACCCAACCATAAGCATATTGTTCATTTTCATAATTTGTATAAATGGCTGTATAAATGAATCCTTTACAAATATCATGCTGGTTCTAAGACAGGTCTTTGTCAAAATGTAGTTGCATTGTGAGAAAGTAATGAACTACTGATCATTTTGTAAGCTCCTAAAGTGAACTGCTGTATGAGAAAATTCCACCTGCTTATCAAAACAAAATCTACATATAAAGTGTACAATAATTATTCTATTTGACTACATATGGGGTTATAGTGGGCTTAACTAACCATAGTCAAAAGTATACAGCCGATGCACCACATTTTAAAACCCATACACTTCCTCCATTTTAATTAAGCAAGAGGCAATGTGTACTAATGAAGGCTGCTGGAGAGGAGACATGCAATTTGTCTGCTGGTTCATTTAGTTTGCTTTTTTGGGCGGTGTGAAAAGGTAAGAAATATGGTTTTACAGCCTCCGATAGCATAATATGGGGGTTGACTTGTGTTAACAATATTTATTTACCTTCCATAAATGCAAAAAGAAATGTGTGAAGTCACAACAACAAAAATATGTTCTTTCTTCGAAAGGCAGCAACCAAGTCATCATCCGAAAATGGCCGAGTGACAAGTAGGTCCAGAAAGTTTGTCTTTAAATCTTGCGTTTAAAAGCTGAACTATAAACAAAGATATAGATCCAAAAACATCATTTTGATTCACGATTACAGACTGGATTCATAAATGCCTGATTGAAAGTTGTTAATGTTAGCAAGATATTCACAAATGCTTTTAGTTTATTTTCAAATAAATTATAGTATTTATTTTTTCAATCGCAGAATATAGTATCTTAGTATCCTAAGATACTGTTATGTTTGGCTGTGAAAAAAAAATATATATATATATTATTATGAAGGGCAGACCATCTATTTGAATTTATTTTGTTTTTTTTAGAAAGGGGCAAGTCACATAAGATTGTATTCTTCTCCCTGCTCCTTTTCGCTCAATGGTGTTTTGGTAGAGTCATGTTTTGTGGCAATTATTGTACATTTGGTTTTGCGTACCATGAGCGGAACAAATAAAAATGAAATGAAATGAAATATATTTTACTTTTACAGATTATACATTTACGGACAGATTATTGAGACCAATCCCTCCATAGAATACTAGCATTATATTGTACTGATTTCAACTCTGTCCTATTCTCTGCTACAACATTTACAGTGCAGCTAGGAATCAGCTCATCTCAGATCAGCCTTTGGAGAATAACAACGCTATAGGCAATTGATCTTAACCAAATTTCCTCCAAGATTTATGGGTAGGATGGCTGCGAGCCAAGCCTGTTTCTTTTAGTTTGTGCCATTTCTCTCCAGATAATGATGGAGGAACTGGCTCTTTGTGCTCAATGGTTTGTTGGGTCTGAATTTTGAAAGATAAGATGCATCTCTTTCGCCCCACAGGGAGGATTTGGTGCCAGTACCTATACAGTTTCTAACCGAGAGAGTTCAAATTACACATGGTTTCAAACAGAGATGAGGGCTCAAGCAAGAATAAAGGCTGGAGCATGGAACATTTGCTTATTACCAAGCCAGCGTAATGTTAGTCACATTTAACAACCAATCAGTACGACATTGCTGAATGTAAAATGGTGCAAGCACATTAGTTCAAAGCAATCATTAGGTTGTATCTGGTCACTTCTCTCTTGTTCCTTTTGGCAGCGGCTGCTTTTGACTTTAAAGGAGGTTTCCAGGACTTTTTGTCATATTCACTGAGTTAGGAGGTATAATTCAAGTAAAAGGGTTTCTGTTCACCAGGCCTGAGAAGAAAGAAATAATAAATATTTGTAATGAAGGTGCTGTTTCCGGACTCTTTCAATTTACCGGAATGGAGAAACAGGGTGGTGTTAATACTAAATTATAGTATCACACACAGTCTCTGGTAGATTATGGGTTTGCCAAATTGCAGTACTTGTGTGGAAACATTCAGAAAGATGGCAAATCTATAACCTTTTCTCAAAATGTCAACTTAAAGTATTGCAGGGCTTTTTTTAATACTCAATTTTGATTGGTCAATTTGGACATTTAGGGGTTCTTAATTCTCGCTAACAGACCGCTGCTAAGAAGAACAGATCATTGTTAAGGAGGATCAAGGGATATGTTCAGTCATATCCATCTGCAGAAAGTAGTCCGGTAAATGTAACGCAAGGTGTGAACCAGAAACAATATTGTTCTCCACCAGAAAAACACAGTGGAATGCTTTTTTTTAATATTCATTTTATATTTGTGTAGAAAACGTGATCATGATGGAAAACTGCCCCGAGTAAAGAATAGAAAAAGAGCACAAGAGAAGGAAAGAGGTCAAAAGACAAGAGCACCGGACCTCAGAGAAATCGTAGATAACAGATTTGGACAATTACAGAAAGTCTTGATCAGTGGTCATTTCAAGTTATGTTGCTGTTGCTGCAGTCCCTTCCGCTTTCCGTCAGGATCCTGATCACCATGTTGGTTTTCCTTTTTCATTACTGACCACCTAAAAAAAAAATGGTGTATCTGCCCCGTAATTTGGAATTGCTCCAAGATGTATTACATTTTTCCTTGGCCCATGCTTCCACCAAGTTTCATGAACATCTGACCTCTAGTTTTGTTCTTATCCTGTTGCCAAACAGAGCCAAACTTGCTCAAAACTGACAACTTTTTTCCAGCACCCTTACCACAAGTTGCACTTAAGTGGTCCCAACTTGCGTCAATGAGCTGCCAAATTCAAAGAAGAGAATCCTTTTTGCTACAGCCTTGTGGTCAGCTCTCTGAGCAGATGAACTGTGTGACATGCAGCCGGCAGTATTGTTTTGGTTCAGTAGGGGTCCAGGCTGCGGCCCAGGGGAGCCGTCTTCATCATCCCAAGTACTGAAGACTGCCAGCGGTGCTTCCAGCTCAAAGAATATGGAAGGGATGAGAAGTCTACCCAGCAGGTGTGTCCGTGGTGAGTGCAGTGTTTATTTCAGGCACGGACAACAAACGCTTCTCACATATAAGCAACAATACTTTTTTTATTGACAGGTCTTGCTACTTTTTATCTGTCATTGCATCTGTAGAGTTGAATGTTTTGATCATAACTCCTAGGAAAGTAAGTTAAAATGGGTGCGTTAACTGGTAAGAGAGACAAAAATATTAATTACTTACCATATGAGGGTCCTTGCTTAAACCCATGTTTTATTAAAGCCTACAATCACTCCTGTGAGTAAAGGATTGTGCGTTATATTTATTTGTTGATTCCACACATGGCAGTTATTTTAAAACAAAGCATGTACACTTTACAAAACATGTACACTTACTGTTTATCTTTATTTTTTTATAGCGCATGGTGGAAAGGAGCAGGGAGAAAAACATCTTATCTTACCTGCCCCTTCTTAAAAATAAAATAATAAATGAAATAACCATAAAAAAGTAAAATAAAAGCAATATTCTTTCAGTCACAGTTGCTTACAAATACTGAAACATAAAACCAGAACACAATCAAAAGTCAACTTCATACCGTCTAATTATGCTTTCTCTATACATTGAGTTATATAATGCATGGGCTCTGTGGAAGCAACTCTCTCCCTGCATGTCTTTGCCAGAGAGCAAACTCAGCAGACTCCACTTCGAGCGATAGAATTATTAACAAAGCACTTTTATACTAATAAAGGACTGGCTTACCTAAAGCCAGTTGAGTAGCACTTGAAATGTTTTTGCTCTATGAAACCTGATGTACTTATATGATTCTGTTTTCTTCAAGTTTGTATTTTGTTGGTCGAACGTACTTATTGTAAGTCGCTTTGGATAAAAGCGTCAGCTAAATGCAATGTAATGTAATGTAAAGAGCACTTACAAACACTTCAATGGATTATCCTCCAGTATGTTTCCTTATGAATTTCCTTCCTTACTGAAACCAGATGTGTGATATGAAATTAAATCAAATATTATTCCATTAATGCCATTCAAATATTAACTTTTTGGCATTTCATGTAATTTAAATTTCACGTGTTGTTAAATTAGTATTACATTTTTAATGGAATCCTCGCTCTTAGTCAATTAATACAAATGCAGTCCTATCAACAAGTGAGACTGCAGCAAATTAGCGGTCATTTTATCTCGCAGTTCAGGCACACTGCTTGACAAATTGGCCAGAGGCATAGGCCAAACATCCGACCTAATCTTGCCTTGCCACAGGCTACTTAAAGTTCAATTTAACATCTCAGTTCATTGGGCTTTAAATATGGATGGTTTAAAGGCGAGACTTTCTTTCAGTCCTTTGTAGGAGTTTATTGTGTTCTTGATTTATTTAGATTTTGCACCTTTTCCCAAGTTTTAGACTCTTTTAGTTCTAATTTCTTCAGTGTAGGGCTGTGTATCCTCTTGACCTGCCTTTGTTGAAAATACTGCAGAATAAATATAATCATAGCTAATAAAATTGCCTTTTTTTGACATTACAAGGAATTGATCTTTGGCATTGTTTTCATATGTCAGGCAATGTTCTCATCATGTGTATAACTCACATGTCAGTGTACATGATGGGTGAGGTAGGATTGTGTTATATTACTAACGTGACTTATTTTTGTTTCCTTCACTCTTTATAATGTACCTCTAATAGCAGTGTTTTCTCACTCCTCCTTCGCAGAGAAATGACTGGCTTTCTATATAACGACAGGTGTCCAAAGCCAATTTGTCGGCCGTCACATATTTTATTGAAAGGATGCCCATGGGAACCTCTTATCTGATGGATGCTTTCCAACAGCTTTGTGCAGACTAAAAGGCTTGGGAAAGTCAACCATTTACCTCAGCCCAGAGGTTTGGGAAGGTTCTTTGTTTGTGAAAGCTCAAAGGCTTCGAAAGGCCAAATGCTTATCATAGACCAAAAGACCTTTAAGGCTTTAAGGCCACCTGCTCACAAAATATAATCTGTTTTTGTGACTCTTCTGCTGGTGATTAATGCTGCAGCGAGCTGACAAGAAAGGCATCTACTCAATCTTTAACTTATTCTGCGGGCATCACATTACCTGCCCATTTTACATTTTTTGGAAGCAGTAATATGAAGCCTTTTTTTCAACAATGTTTGTATGATGCAGATTAAATATTGTATCAGGCATAAAGAAATGTATTATTTCTTCATTGAGATGCCTCGTATTCCTTCACACTTGGCATGCCTTTTGCGTGAATCTCTGGGAAGTCTCGAGGTTAAGATAACATCGAGACCTTGTAGAGGCCCAGACCAAGGGTTACACGTTGCTTTTTCACTGAGGAGTACCATGTTGGATGTTTGCCTACAAATGTTGGCCGATTTCAATTTGATATATGCACATATTTTTCTCTAGGAAATTGAAAAGAACACAGTATAAAGCCCACTGTGAGTTACCCGCCTTTTAAGTCCAGTGAATGAGACTAAAAGACTGCATAGGCCTACTGTATATCATATAAGTTGGACCCATTTTAAGGTAGATTTTTTCCCCCTCCTGAAACTCCTCCTTTGGACTCCTTTGTTTACTTCCATAACAAAGTGACATCACAATGTAAAACTCACGCTTCATTTGGCTAGTGCTCGACACATTGTACATGAACAGGGACATTTTCCAGCTAACCAATCAGAGCAGACTGGGCTCTGGTTTCAGACAGAGGGTGAAAAGAGGTGCTGCTGCAGTGGCAGTACAAGAACAATAAAGTACAAATGAAGCATGTTAACATGTGAACAACCTGAAAATAATATATACAGGGCTCTTTACAGACATTTTAGTCATTTTACAGGCCTTTTGTATGAGCCGAAGGAATTATTTGGGGCTTTTCTTTTTTAAACCTTTTATCAGCCTATTTATTTATTCTAAGTTGTGCCAGTAACATTGTATAACTCAATTGTTCTACTATGTGTTATTGTGATTATACATCATTCTGTATGACCGGGGATATACATCTTAATGCGTGATGAGTTTTTATAATGTATCATTCTTGGTATGAGTGAAAATGTACCTGAACATAATGTAACTTCACTAAAGGCTCAAATATGATTTTTTTATTTCAATTACTAAAATGTATGTTTTCTTAAAATATGGAATATGTATTTATGTTTCCAAAATGATACTATTCAAGCGCTAGAACAAAACAAAGTCATTTTTCAGACATGAGCTTATTACATTCAAATAAATAGCCATTGCATATATGCATCCCTCCCTTGATTTCAAGGTTGCTTGCTGGCATGTGGGGTATTTTTCCTTGATCAAAGTGATATCCAGACTGCCCTCCAAACTGGTTGTCATGGAAACAGGAATCACATGACCTGAAGTGAGACAAACTTTGGATGAGAGAGGATTGGCTCTCTGGAGGGCGCCAGTCCCCCTCTCAATTCATCTGACATGGTTGCCAAGGAAACAGGGCTGTGAGACAGGAAGCTGAGGAGAGATGTAAGCTCTTGTTTGTTTGGATAACAGCAAAGGAGCTGCCCGGACTCTAGACATCTAGGGAAAAAGCTTTTATCTTGAAGACTTTTAGTATATGGTGAAACATCTATCTGTCTATGTCTGGCTATTAGTAGAGATAGACCGCTCCACTTGTATGTCCTTCCGATAACTGCATCTGGATATCTGCAGATGGAGAGCTCTTTCTTGCATACAATTCACATTGTATGGGATTTTTTGTATTAAATTGCATTGTATGCATTTTATTTGAACTGTAAGTTAGGCAGTTTTAATAAAGTGCAAATTGTTAAGGCAACTATTTTTCTTTGGTAGAAATATCAATAAATCCTTTGCCCAGCATTTATTATCCACTGCTAGTATGATCAATTCTATACAGTACTTGAGTTCTGATATACCAAAAGAAGGTCAAAGAGTGCAATGGAAAATGTACTACTTATTTACAAACTTTACAAATGAATATATAACATAAAGTGCAAGAAATGTTTTATGTACTACGTTCATGGCTGCTTTGTTTTTCAAAATGGTATGATGCCAAGAGACAAAAAAGACAATCCTCAGTATTTGGGTGTCATATTTACTGTGTTTACTTTAGGCTATCTTTACCATGCAGAATCACCTGGAAGAGCGGTAGATCAAGCGAGAGCAAACCCTGTGATCGACTACTTACAGAACAGCATTGGTAAAAATACATCAATCTAAATCATTGCTACCTGCTAGAGTAGTTGTATAAAGAGCAAAAGGCGTCACTGGTACAGTCCGTGTCATCTCATTCACTCTAGTTAATTGTTTGAGGGATTTTTCATTATGAGCACCACACGAGTTGAACGAGCAGGAAGGCCGTTCCTAAAAGGAAGAACAAAAGTTGTCTATTGCAAGTCTGAATATCCTCATAAGGTTCACGGCATGTAGCAGCCTCTCGACATCCACACAAAAGGCACCAGTTTAGCTGTGTCATTTGTTTGCAGTTGCTTCAACACGGCCTGGGGGACATTTTTTACCCTTGTAACATTTGTATAAATGGCAGGCGGGTTGTTATGTCAGTCTTTTAAACTATGAGTGCATGAGGTCATTATTGGAACCATCTCGGATCAGATCTATGGGTCTGGATTGACGATTGAGAGAAAAAAAAATGCTAACGTCATGGCAGTGAACTGGAACTAGTTGGTGTGTCCCCTTGAGATCATCATTATTGAACATCAAACAACAAGGTTAATGGGCCAATAAGAGAGGATGTTTGATGCCCCCAGCAGCCCTACATGACTGATGCTTACATTTGATTTGGATGGCACAAAGAATGAGCCTGACAGTCTCTCAATAACGGTGACAGCCCATGTACTGATGGAGGCGGTAATCATGTTGCCTTGGGATGTTTTACAGGTCCCACTGGCTGTCAGTCATCTCCAACTCCAGTCATTGCTGTGGCCCATGTGTTATTTATGTCATGCTGGTGTGGCTTGTGGGTGAGATTATAGGAGTAATCACTCAGATTGGGTTTGCATGGTAGGAGTACACAAAGTAAGATTTTTTCTCCTGGGCTCTCTTTAGATGAGACTTTTTGATTAAATGGCTTTTCTGTCAGCTCTGCATGCCAATCAAAACCCTTCTTCAGCTTGACAAAATCGACGAGTATATACCTTTTTGATAATACAGTCTGCCTGCTGATACTGTTTATGGGTCAATAGGCCACACATACCTGTTCCTTTTTACAATTTGCATACAATTTGTTAGAGGATCAGGGAAACAATAAACAGAGAATCACTTGCTTTCCTCACCGTATTCCTTTCATCAAAAAGCGTGAAGCCTGCTCCACGGTGAGCCATCAAAGGAATTATCCAATATTGGATGATACCAATGTGCTGCTGTGTGAAAGCACAAGTTCAATAATCAGTGACCCAGTTTTTTTTAATTGCTTACCCACAGACACAAAGAAGAAGAAAAGATAAATAGCACAGTGTTGTTCCTGCACCAGCATCTTATGCCATACATAAGGAGGGTCTCCCCCATTAACTGTGATACACAACATCATGAAAGAGAATATATAAACAGTCTAATATCCAGAACTGTGTTCTATGTAAAGACAAAAGGGCAGAATCTGAGGAATAATTTACATACTTTCTGACCTAATAACGGAAGAAAGAAAGTATATTCAGGACATTCAGGTACTCTGGGAAACAGCATTATTCAAGACTCTTTTTAAGTTGTATTGAAATACATTCAGTGAAATAGTGCGGTTTTCCTATTGTCAGTATTTCAAAACTGTGTGCGCTCGCTTATGCTCTAACTACATTTGTTGTATCAATCTAGTTTGTCACACCTTTAGACAAGAAAACCAGGTGGTACCATAAACAGGTTGGCAGGAAAATGTGTGATGCAGCAAAACCTGGGAGCAGCAGTGCCTAGCAGCAGCTAATCATGTGCTAGCGTTGCTACTGCCCACAGCTAGCAATCAGCTCACTCAATTCAGCCTTTGGACAGACGCATTGCAATACAGCTTTAGTAGCTCTACCATACTTCTTCAATCAGCCATTCGACAATTCAAGATTTGACCCGGGGCCTCCTTCATAGTGCACCACTTTTTCTCTCAGTCACTCTTGCTGGGCACTAGGCTTGTAGATGACTGTCATATTATCTCAGAGAGTGATGCATAAGTAAGTATCGTTTGAATTTCCACGATTCTGATTCCGATTCTACTTTTCGATTCCGGTTCTTAACGGTTCTCAATTCCGATTCTCTGAGGGGCAGGGTAAAAAAATGATGCTAGCTTCTTCCAACAAAAAAATTACATTTATTCGAGAAACTTTTACACAGGTTAGTTTACAGTAATATTCACATTAATCAGTTTATATTCACTGCTATGTAACTGTAACCTGAGAACCACTAAAGCTACAACAGTGCAACAGTCCAACTTTTAAAGGAACCCCCCCCCCCCCCCCCATTTAAAAACAGTTCTTCTGCCTACCTGGAAGAAATGTTTGAACATTTTAAAGTAATATGCTTCAATCTGGTACACTTTAAGCAGAATTACTAGAGACTAGATCTAGGGGGTACAACTCTAAACACCCATATGAAAAAGATCGGTTTACATTTTAATAATTAAATAAGTATGTGAACATAACCAATAACCCATAGCCAATAACAAATACATGTAACGTATTTTATTTTTGTTGTAGATTCATATCTTATTTTACTATTTTATTTATGCATATTTTTGTATCTCTCCAGTTTAAAACGATATGTCTGGTTTACTGTCCTATAGTATACATTGGAATGATTTCAAACCTGTTTCATCCCAATAATTATAAAGGAGTGCCTTGGAAATATGTGTTTACATAAATTGTGATCAAAACATTTGAGACCCACTGAGATAACTTAGACTAAAGTGAACTATCTAAACCAGGGGCGGGGAACCTTTTTCCTCTCAAGGGCCATTTCAATTTTTACAACATCCTTCGAGGGCCGTACAAATTATTGAACTCAACGTCTGCTTAAAAAACTAAAATCACAGCCCATTGATTTTGCCTTTCTTTCATGCTGTGCAAAGAAAAAGCAACCTCTTAATCCAGATATTGGACCATGACCCACACATGCATGCACTGTGGCATGACCACCAAAACAGAAATATATGGACACAAGATGTGTGCAAATGTATTTAGTTTAATATCCATGTGGACATGATTTAAGTGGGGGGGGATCTAACCTCATCTAGGGGGGTTTGGGGGCATGCACCACCAGGAAAAAATGTTTTTAATGTTGAAGTTAAAAGCATCAATCTGGTGCACTTTGAGAGTAAAATTAATAGATCTATGGATACATCTCTCAACACCCAGATGAAACAGAACTGTAAGCAGATTTTTTTTTTTTAATGGATATTTTACAAATCACTCCCTTTTCAAACTGTATTCTTGTTTAATAATAACTTTTTTTTACTGTAATATAGTATTTTATACCTGTTTACTTTATTCTCTTATTGTTTTATAACTATAATGATCATATAAAGATGTGCCTTTACCTCACTGGTTGGAGAAAAAGCTTCTTATATTCGTTAGCATAGCTAGCTAACCAGATGCTAATAACAACAAAGTTATTGATTGTCTGATCAGTATGACAGATCGCCACTGGGCTTTCAGCTAAAGACACAGCCACGCAAAAACTGCGGCATGTGTACAGCTCCTTATGGGTACTGCAATTTGTGAAGTCCCGGTGTCAGTACCAGATATGTTCGGGCTACCAGATATGTTCGGGTGTATTTCCGTCGCATCCGTCATCCGTCATATTCGTCATATTTTACGGCAACTCAAGAGGGCCATCACGGTCAAATTCCGAACATTTAAACACAGCCGACACTTCATTCTTTACTTTGTCCGTCATTATATGTAGAAGATTATACTTTTTCTCCGTCATGTTGTTTCCTTAGCAACAACTTCAAACAGGCATAGCCTACACTTCATTCTTTACTTTGTCCGTTATTATATGTAGAAGATTATTAATTTTTTCTCCGTCATGTTGTTTCCATAGCAACAACTTCAAACAATAACAACTAACCGCTAGCCGCAAAGCTAGCATCACAGCCACTGCTCCGTTTTCGGAGACTTTGCACACGTTTTCACAAACATTTTCACACGCTAGGAGTACTTCCACTAGCTTCGTCTTGATCTGTAGATGTGATTTGATGTGTCGTGTGTCCCCCAACTCCTCTCCAAAGTTCAGATATTTAATAAAATACTCAGGGGAGTTTCCTGAATTTTCATGCCCAAAACTAAGCACTAGGCCCTGGGTAAATTAAGAGGCTGATCTCGGGCACTTTTGTCCACTTTCCCTGGTGGTCGAAACTCAAGCCAGACATCCCTGGAATCGTCTCAGAGAGTAGATGATCAGTGGGGCCTTGTTTTTACTGAATGCTGTGTTTTTTTTATATGGGGAATTAAAATATGAGCTTATTTTTAGGATTTTAGGAGACTTTGCACACGTTTTCACAAACATTTTCACGCTAGTATATAGAGTATGGGAGTACCTCCATTCGCTTCGCCTTGATCTGTAGATGTGATTTGATGTGTCGTGTGTCTCCCAACTCCTCTCCAAAGTTCAGATACTATATCAAAATACTAAAAGGTAAATAAAACATTAAACATCATGACAAAATAACAACCTGAAATATATGTATTCCATCTACACATTTCGTAATTATCTAATCTAGTGGCCTTATAAAAGTGTTGGCTAAAGTAACGCAGAATATATATTTTTTTTAATTGTAAATAATTAGAAACATTATTTATGTGCACAAGTACATGGGACCCCATCATAGCACGCCACACATAACAAGCTGTCCCGAGTTCCTCCGGCTGCAGTTCCAGAGACGGCCGGTGTGTGGCAGCAGAGCGCTGGGAGCAGAGGGAGGTGAGTATATGACGGATGACGGATGCGACGGAAATACACCGGAACATATCTGGTAGCCCGAACATATCTGGTACTGACACCGGCCCGGAGCCGCGTTCTGGTGCTCTCCGTTAGAACTACACCCCTGTCAGCAGGCCCGGACTGGCCATCGGGAGGACCGGGAGGTTTCCCAATGGCCTGGCCTGCTAAGTGGCCTGCTGGCCTGAGGATTTTTTTTTGTATGTATGTATTGTGAACGCAACGCTGCGCAAATGTGGGTCTGACTCTGCCTCACAGAGGGTGACTGGCTGTCTACATGATGTGGCCTGCCGACATGGCCACTTTCATACAGATCGTACACTAAAGCCCTCGATTGGTCTCTGTGTGTCATTCATGCTTCGGGAGGGTGTGTGTTAGTGTATGTGTGGCGCGAGCGAGTGAGATAAAACGCGCGCACCGGTTACGTGTATTGTTGTTGTTAGCATCTGGTGCTAGCTAGCTGCGCTAACGGATATAAGGAGCTTTTTCAACAACAAGGTGGAGGAGAGTCCTCTCCTGTCAGACTGAGAGACTGATAACTACAGCTCAGGTGAGGTAAAGGACTGTTTAGATAGTTAACTTATTCCAAGTTATCTCAGTGGGTCTCAAACGGTTTGGTCACCATTTATGTAAACACATATTGGGGGGGGGGGGGGAGTGATTAGTAAAATATGCATGAATAATATTAAAAAAAACGTTAACTAGGTGAAAAAAGGTAAGATAAACTATTAAAACTTGTTGAGAGCTAAAACTAGTCTTTGCTGCTGCCTCAAAGAGGAGCAGGGGGAGACAGGTGAGGCTGGTTCAGGAGCCCAGACACACTCACAACTATAAATGAACCAAAAACAAATAGATAAACAAGTTTCAATGTTTTTTCATATTGGATATGGTAGCTATGTTATTGGTTATGGCCATGTTTTTTTTAAATATATACAGTTATGTTTCATATGGGTGTAGTCTCTTTATTTCCCCCTCAAAATGCACCAGATTGATGCATTTAAGTCCAACATTAAAAAAAAAAAAACTTAACGGGGGAGCATGCCCCCGGACCCCCCTATAGGATTTGAGGTCCACCCCCACTTAAAAACGTAACCCCCTAAATAGATTTGTGGATTTTTTAAAATAGTAACCCATGTCCATATGTTTATTTTTGGGTAGTAGATTTAGAGGGCTATCACTATGGGCAGCAACGCTGTAAAAGTTGACAAATAAATCCAGCAAAATGGCACAAAAAACTGGTAGTGGCCTGGCTGGGTGTATAATTCCCGGCCTGATTTATTGTCCCAGTCCAGCCCTGCCTGTCAGACGAGACATATACCCAGGGCTGCACATAACTGGTGCGCAGGTGCGCATGCGCACCTCCGCCAAAAAAAGAGCACCGGGTCATTTGAAACAAAGTGCATTTGCGTACCAACATTGAGAGAGGGAGAGAGAGAAGGGAGAAGAGAAAAGAGAAAATAGAGGAGAGAGAGAAGAGAGAGAGAGAGAGAAATATATTTGCGAGTTGCATACATGTATGAACCATGATATGAACTCAGGGTCGGCCCGTAGCGCTGGCTAGATGTTCGCCTAGGGCGCCAGATCTGTGGAGGCGCTGCGCTGGCAGTTCTGGGAGGGAAACAAACATTTTGACCGTTGGGGCTCATCCTAATTTTCGGCCTTGATGTAACAATATTCATAATTAAGTAAATGTAACACCCTTTTCACCCCGGTTACACGTTTCATTTGCCCTGTACGATGGGCGCTGTAAGTGATGAAAATGGGGGATGTTGGCTTATCTGGCGCCCGCAGCTCACAGCCAAAATGCGAGGGAGAGAGGGAGGGTGCACCGGTACCAGCGCTGTTGTTATTAGAATCTGGTGCCGTGCTAGCTGCTCAAACGGATATAAGAAGAAGATGTTTCTACAATAATGTGGAGGGAGAGTCCTCTCCAGTCAGACTGATAACTACAGCTCAGTGAGGTAAAGTCTAAGTTCAAACGGTTTGGTCGCAATTTATGTAAACACATATTTCCAAGGTACTCCTTTATAATTATTGGGATAAACAGGTTTGAAATCATTCCAATGTATATACTATAGGACAGTAACCAAAAATATCCTTTAAAACTGGAGAGATTAAAAAAAATGCATAAATAAATGTTAAGGTAAAATAAGATATGAATGAACAACACAAATAAAATAAGTTACATTCATTTGTTATTGGCTATGGTAGGTTATTGGTTATGTTCACATACTTATTTGATTACATCCACTTGTCTAAGATGACAGAGACTTTCGACCCAAACCCAGCTGTTGACTTGTGGATGCAAGCAGCTAATCGCAGACTCAACCAGAGAGAAAGAAGTAGGCCTACATCATCAGCTACCATGTCTGACAGTGAGGAGAACAGTCAGGAGGGTAGTGATGACAGCTTGTAGGATTACTGGTCGTGCTCATGTTGTCTTGTGTTCACCTCTGCATGTGTGTTCTGTGTTCACCTCTGCATGTGTGTTCAGTGCCGTGTGTCTGGCAAATAAAGTCAAGACCCCCTCAAAAGTTACGGTTTATTTCATTTTAAGGATGAGCACCAAGCAACATCTCCAGGTGCTCCTTTGAGAACCAGGGCAAAAAAGTTATGTGCACCCCTGCATATACCACTGATGACACGTTAGGCTCGTGTTGTGTTCAAGGACCCTGACCTTGGCCAGGAAAAACAGGCACTCGCTTGTTTAATTATTCTGCGGTCTAGATTTATTTTATTTTTTGCGTGTGTTTATAAATTACCTCGAGGGCCGTACCAAATGGTCTCGCGGGCCGTATACGGCCCGGAGGCCGGAGGTTCCCCACCCCTGATCTAAACACTCAGAGTCCTTTACCTCACTGAGCTGTAGTTATCAGCCTCTCAGTCTGACTGGAGACGACTCTGCCTCCACATTATTGTAGAAACATATTCTAATATCCGTTAGAGCAGCTAGCAACAGATGCTAATAACAACAGCGGCGCTGGTACCGGTGCACCCTCCCTTTCTCCCTCGCTCGCTCCCACGCTCACTCGCACTTTGGCTGTGAGCTGCGGGTGCCAGATAAGCCAACATCCCCCATTTTCATTACTTACAGCGCCCATCGTACAGGGCAAATGAAAAGTGTAACCGGGATAAAAAGGGTGTTACATTTACTTAATTATGAATGTTGTTACATCAAGGCCGAAAATTAGGAAGAGCACCAACGGTCAAAACATTTTTTTTCCCCTCCCAGAGCTGTCAGCGCAGCGCCTCCACAGATCTGGCGCCCTAGGCGAACATCTATAACGCCAGTGCGACGGGCCGGCCCTGGTTGCGTTCCAATAGTCCATTTAGTTTAGGAACCTTCCTAACCAAGTGAAATGACCCGGAAGTACGTCAGTGGCAGCCATGTTAAGTGCCGTTCCAATTCTCTAAATGAAAGGAAAGGAGGTTTCACACTTCCTTTATAACCTCCTTTAGCTTAGGAACCACTGGACCTCCCTTGACGAAAGGAGAGGAGAAACAATGCCCCACAATGCATTGCAGCCGCAGCATTTGCCGTTACTCAACAGTCGGCCGTTCACAGAAACAACTGATTATGACCGAGAAATTATATCATGAACGTTACGGTGCTTATTATGCATTTTAAAACGTAGGTGGCAACTTGCCAGTGTGCTTTGATCTGAACGTTCATCAGTATTATAATCAAAAAGAGAAATATGAACGTTAGTTTTTACTGAAATGATCAAATAAAGTCAACATTTCACAGTCTTTACTGAGCTGTGTGGAGTTTGTTCAACTTTTAAAAGATGTTTGAATGGTGATATACACAGTGATAGATGTTAAGGACTAACGTTTATAATAAATACATTTGTATTTATTTTAAGATCTTTTCATACAATCATACGTATTGGGATCATTTGTATTAATGTGGACCGGAGGGAGAGGGTGACGAGCATAAGTTTCACTTTTATTTTTTATTTCAATTCCAACTTTGTTCATAAAGAATATGTTTCTCTGTTGTCCACGTTCATAAAGCATAAAACAACAGCATCAGAGCACGGTGCAGAGTCTCTAGATGAGTTTACAGTAGTCCCTCCTTCTTATTATACATCCATGTTGTAGTCCGCTGTATAGAGAACTGTAGTTTCCATAGTTTCCCCACAACAGCAGACGCACATTCATGACGTCCGCTGGCGCATCATAAACACGTCGGATAGTGAAAGTGCATTCGGATTTTCTAAAGTACCGCGGTCTCTTCTCCTAAGTCCTTTTGAATTCTCCTATCCACTATCCCTTAACCCCGTGACGTTTCACTCAGAGGTCAAGGAATAGGAGATAGGGTTAGAATTTAGGAGCTGATTTTTGGATTATCGGAACGCAACCCGGGTCCCAGGTTACGCTGTAGGAAGTGTAGGTACAACGCTACATTTCCCGCAGTCATACAGTAGGCTACGGAGAGCGGCGAGAAACATTTTCTCAGGCATCGAAAAGCGGAACCGAAATTCACATTTCTAAAGGATGCTGTTGGAATCGAAATGTTGGAACCGGTTCCGAATCGGAACCGGTTCTCGGTACCCAACCCTATGCATAAGACAATGATACCATTTACTGTATCATGATACCATTTACTATATCATGTTAAATGTTGGTATAATCCATTAAACAATAGAGCAGGAGAATGGATTAGAATTAGGATGTAGCACGGCATTGCTGATAATGAATTCTCATTTTGTAAGAAAGTTCAACTTCTGTTTTGTTATTTGGAAGTTTTTCTAGGCAGCGAAAGAAACAGTGTGCCAAATGTTTTCATTCAATATTTCATTAATTCATGTATTGTTTTTGGCAGAGTTGGGATTTGTGTTGTTTTCTCTGCACGGAATGTAGGGAAATAATGTTTTCACACATGATGTCAACAAACAGTTCATTGTTCCTTAACAAATGTGATTTCTAAACAGACAAATATGCGATGAAGTGTTAAAGGAAAAAAAGACAAAGTAAAAATAAATATACCTATTCTACACAGAAGCCTATACATGTGGTTACATACTGTAATTCATAGTTTCATATCATCATATGTTGTTTGTGTGCTGTTTAACTACTAGTTAAGCAAACCAAATGTATTAAATTAGGTCATCATTATAGATTTCAAACGTATTTACTTTTACTCATGCTACTAATTTTAGGTAATCATCAGAATATCTTACAACCAAACTGAGCACATTATAGTAAATATCATTTGAACAGAACCTTTTTTGGTGAAAGTCTTGATACTGTATTTAACTATGACAAATATCAGGAGCAAGTGAACAAACATTAATTTAAGACACCTTGGGTATCCATTGATGATTTGTGTCCTTTCTTAACACAAATCCCAATGGAATGCCCGAACGATGTAAAAAGTGTTATCCTTGCATCGAGCCATCAGTGCGTTGGGTGACTTTACCGTCCTTGTAGCTTCAGTAGCTCTGTTTATGGCCGTTTTTGTATTCTTAAAGATTTGTATTTTTAAAAGTTCTACATGTCATAGAAAGCACTCATAGTAAATCTTGTGTTTTGAAACGTATTATCATACTGTCGGTGATGTGTCAGTGTTTTTTGTTCTCGTTCCCTTCACAGATGTGACACCTGCCCGCTCTCATCCCGGGCTCTCTGAAACTGTGCCTTTGCCAGTCAACAGCGGCGGTGTCGGCAGCACGGAGGTCCCCAGGGACAGCCGGTAGACAATAACCCTATATTTTGAGGTTCATAAAGTGTACCCGCATAAATGTGAGTATGTCAATTGCATTGTAGTTCATGATGTACCAAAACCTTACCTCCTCCAAATGCAAAGTGAATGAAGTATTATGACAAAAATGTTTTTCCTTGTTCTTTTCTCACAACCGACTTTAATACTTTTTTGAGATTTACAATGTCCTTTGGTCTGGTAGTAACTTAGGACCTGTTTCTAGAGGATGAATCCTACTGACTTTGGTGATCTCTCTTAATCTCTTTTCATCTTGTGCCACCACCTGGTTCACTTTTGTGCCATTTATAGAAATGTTTTAAATGTTTTTTCATCAATATATTATAGGTCTAAACAGTACAAACAGCGACTCAAAGCGCAGCGGACAAGATAGCTGAACACATCAAAGTTTAGCACCAAATTACACATCCCAATTTAAGCATTCTACAAACAGAAGGGAGACGACAAGTGAGAAATAGAAATAAAGGAACGTGTTGATTGGCAGAGAATCGACTAAGACAAAATAAATTAAGTGTGAAGTAACAGCACAGCGTGTTCAGGTAGATTCAGCATGTCCACAGCCCACATGCTGAATCTACCTAAGCTGGAAGACAGTAGACTTTCAACTGCAGGCTAAATGTAATCATGTAAAAAAAAGTTTATAAATGTATTCTTTGATGTTGTTTAGCCTTTCTGAGGCTATAACATGGTTAAGTTTACGAATATTATTTAGGATTAATAATCCCTCTTTACAATGTTTACCAGCTTTTTTAGGATTTTTAATCACAATCATTCAACAGTAATATATATAATATTGATACAAATTGAGAACATGAAAATATGATTTAATGTTCATTGTTTGAGTTATTCTAAGGCTTTACTCGTTGGGCACTCGATATGAGAAAGATATGAGGTTAAATTGTTAACATAGGTTCAGGAGCATGGCCACGCCTAAAACTCCGCCTCGAACCACGGCCACCCCTATTTATATCCGGCAAAACTTCCGGCCACTGCTTGTCTCCATCCTTTCAACCCACCTTCCCTCTCCCTTCTACCCATACAGTTCCCCTTCCGACTCACACCGAGCGATACATCCATCCATCCCTTCTTCCCTCCCTCAACATCCCTACATCCCTACAGCCCCCCATCCCTACATCCCTCATCCCTTCATCCCTCATCCCTACATCCCTTCATCCCAACATCCCTTCATCCCTACATCCCTCATCCCAACATCCTCTGCCCGTGAACATTTATATTTAAACTGTGCATATTTATATACTGTATATACTAACATTTTAATTCCAGGTATTGTCTGGGGGCCCGTAATCAGCCCACGCAGATCATGCCGGAGACGGAACCCTCACTCTGAGTCTCCCACTGCACGGACCACAGCTCGTCCTCCCAGATCATCCCTTCACCCCCCTCATATGATTCACATGTTACTTCAATAAACTTACAAACATCACACTGTTGTGGCGTGGTTCCTGCTAGTGAACACACTGTTGAGATGTAATATCTGCCTGCTTTACACTCTTTGACCAACAGGGGGGTTTGTGTTCAAATGAAGCCTCATGAGATGAACCCTTTTGCTAAGCAATTGGCTGGAAAGCTTCAAAGTTTCATAAGGCTTCATCTCGCCATCACTACCAACCACATGTTTTTAGGATTTGTAATGTAGTCATAAAGAGTAAAGCAATTGGACCCACATGCGGGAGACTGAAGGCAACAGGAACTTTGAATTAAAGATTTGGTGCATGTGCAACATTGAACACGACAGAACACAACCAAGGAACAAACAGACACTGAACTGAAAACCAGGACTTAAATAGAAACTGATCTGATGAGAGGATTAATTGCAGGTGTTGAGATGGGTGGAGAATCTCAAATGAGGGGAATGAGGTGATTCAGGGCAGGTGATGAGATGTGCAAAGGTGGGACAAAGGAAAATAAGATGAGAAAATAAATGCAAAAAACTAGTGGTATATATACTCTAAGTATCTAAGTAAAGGTATTCAAGTACTGCTTCAATTGAGTATTTTCTTTTTACCAAACTTTTTTTTGAACAATGTATTGTAGGGCCGTACCTAAATAAAGTATATAAATATAGTTTTTTTTTCAAAATACCAAACAGATCCTGCATTTTAGCCATTCCTCATTTCGCTCCATTTGCTCTTTCCAGCGCTGTTTTTGCAGGGCTGATTATGTGATGTAGCTTTAATGCAAATGAGCTGCACCTGACCACGCCCCCCTTCAGGAGAGGGGAGCGTGCTTTGAGATCAGCTGCTGGGCTGTCAGAAGAGGGGGAGAAAAAGAGATCTCCGTCCTCCGTGTTTTATTCTTATGATTATATATGAGTCGTTATTCATTTGTTTTAAAGCTCAATAAATAACAAAGAAGACCTTTGACCGGCACTTTTCTAATTTTGTCTGGAAGATTTAAACTTTAACGGACATGTTGACCCGCGGAAAAAAATCTAACTGAAACTCTGCCGCACGGTCCCCTCGTTCCTTGGAAGAGGCGGAGAGGTGGGTGTTTTTCATCTGCTGGTGGACTACCGGAGAGAATTACAACGAGGGAGGGATTGCAATGAATAACAGCAGCAGGAGCAAACGCTTGCCTCTGGGAGGGAGAAAAAGAGCCACAGCGGAGAATAAACAGAAGGGCAACCATGGCAACCATGCGCGGGAAGTCTTCTTCGCTGCTTTTGTGGCAGACTACAGTGCCACTTACAGGCCTGGCATATGTACTACAGCGTCTCCAGCGCTTTCGAGCGGCAATGGCCGGCCGTGGCCCAACCCCCCATTCCCCTAATAGGTGGAGAGTTAGCCATATAGGCGGAGCTCCTCGTTCCTGATGTCAGAGAATTTTCAAATCTGTATCAGTCTGTATCAGATCTGTTGCAGCCCCGTTTTTAGAGATTTGGGTATGGAGGAAAAGAGAGACACTTTCTGACACTTGGTGAGTTCCCTGACACACCGGAGACACATAGTCATGTATAAAAGACGTACAAAAGTGCATTTTGCAAGATAGGTCCCCTTTAAGTTACTAGCTATTTTGAAGATTTGATATCAATATAAAATGTAACCATATCATTAAAGGTCAAGCTACCAAGCAGTACATAAATAACATCAAATTCACCTTTACCAATGCAACATTACTCACAAGTAATGCATCATCAATTATTATTGTTTGTTTGTAGCCTTTATTTAACCAGGTGAAAGCCCTTTGAGATCAAAAGATCTCTTTTTCAAGGGTGACCTGCAGGACATTAGTTACACATGTAACATAAAAACAACAGAACAACAATAAGGATGACATACAACATAATGTACAGGGTACAGTTTACAAACTCTATATACAGAGACAGGTACCATGAGTATCAAACAGCATGTCACCCAGCTGAGTTTTAAAATGATGCAGGGGAACCAAAGTGCTCAGTTTTAAACATGTTTGCAGACTGTTCCAATTTAGTGGAGCTGCACAACTAAAAGCTTTCTTCCCTAAGACAGTCCTAGCACTTGGCACATTTAATAAAACAACATCATGAGATCTCAGGCAATATGTACTTTCAATTTGTCGAGAGATCAGAGAGCAGATATAAAAAGGTAGTTTACCCAACATGGCTTTGTAAATGAACAAGTACCAGTGACTGAGCCTCCGTACAGTTAGTGAAGGCAGACCTGCCTTGGCATACAGGGTACAGTGATGAGTAAGTGCTTTACAGTTAGTAACAAATATCAGGGCACCGTGATAGGCGGCATCTAACTTTTCCAGGCAATTATAATACAATCATTTCATAATATGATTCTGAAATGGGTCAACGTACATAGCTTTGGCACTGGTGCCTTCCAATACGCATACTATTAAGGAATATCAGAAAAAAGATTAGCATGTTACAAAACATAGTATGTGCAATCCTGTATCATATGATATTTATGAAAAATACCAGGATGTCACATTTTGAAGTATGCAAGCCACCATGCTTTTCTGACTATTCCGACCCACAATCCTTTGCACAGATGGATATATTAGCAAGAGGGTCAATGTTCAAGCTGTATATAGCAGAGGTGGGACCAAGTCATTGTTTTGCAAGTCCGAGTCAAGTCTCAAGTCTTTGCGCTCAAGTCCGAGTCAAGTCTCAAGTCATTGTTTTGCAAGTCCAAGTCAAGTCTCAAGTCAGGATGGGCAAGTTCAAGTCAAGTCAAGTCCTAAACTTTGACAAAACGAGTCATAAACAAGTCATTATGTGTTTTTCACCAAATGTAATGACATCGATCAACAGAATAATACTTAATAATCAAATTGCTCTTTATTAGTCACATTAATAATTTAATAATCAATTTTCTCTCTGCTGGTAAAGTAACGTGTGTTTTTCTAATTTAAGAGGGATCAGTAAGGTAAGGCTACCGTGACGGTTTGATTCAGAAGGAGTTTAATGTATAAGATCCCTGATGTTGAGGTAACCAGAATGTTTATTTCCACTGTGTACAACATGTTATGAGGGACCCACAATCTATCTTTATGCAAGGGATAATGTGCAGCGAGGCGGTCTCTATGGGGAATACTTTTGTACTTTTACTTGTAACATTTTGAATGCAGGACTTTTTATTGTACAGGGTTCCTGCAGGTTTCGCCAACTCAAATTTAAGACTTTTTAACACCTTTTTAAGACCACTTTGAATATAATTTAAGACCTATTTAACGGCAATAAAGTATGAAGGAAAATGTATATAAAGAAGAAATACGTCCCATAATCACTTACAAAGTAAATGTATTCATGTTCAACATAAGAAACACAACAGCGTAACAGTACAGAACTGTGTTAGCGTGTTAGACAAACAGTGTGTATGTGTGTGCTTGAGTGTGTGTGTGTGTGTGTGTGTGTGTGTGTGTGTGTGTTAGGGCTGTGCAATTAATCATATTTTAATCGCAATTACGATTTTGGCCTGCCACAATTACGAAAACAACATAATCGGAAAAAAACGATTATTTTGCTTTGCTAGGTTGTGACAGTGCACCACAACATATTTGATCTAATTATTTTTTTAGTAATGTATCATTTATTTAATTAATTTTTGTATTGGTTTTTCAGTTGAATTATACGTTCAGGGTAATCAACAGTTAAAAAGATACTGTTCAAATTATTATTTGTTTTAAAGTTCAATAAATGGATGTTTTCAAAGTCAATGAATAATCATATTTAATAATCGTGATATTAATTATTGACCAACATAATCTTGATTATTGCCATAATCGAGCAGCCCCAGTGTGTGTGTGTGTGTGTGTGTGTGTGTGTGTGTGTGTGTGTGTGTGTGTGTGTGGGGGTGTGTGTGTGTGTGTGTGTGTGTGTCTCTGAGAGAGAGTGACAAGAGCTATATTCAGAGCTCTGCTGCCTTGGCTACACTATTTCATCGTTGCTGTTGAATAATTGGTGTTTAGCTGCGGTATTTAGCGTATACAGCACCTCCGCTTTTAGGGTTGACGTAGACCCAAACTTCGCCCGGAGGTCCCCTGGTGTTGTTGCGGGAGCTGCTCCACTAGCTAACGCTCCACCAGCTAACGCTGCATTAGCTGCTGCTGCACTAGCTAACGCTACATTAGCAAAACAAACACTAATTTATTTTGCAAAAGGTGCAGCGGGCTTCAAACACGTTCCCTCCACTGGTTTCAACCAAGCACTAAATTAGATGTTTTCCAACCAAATACGGTTGAACTTACACTTCCCCATATTTATTTGTAAGTAGATTCGAAGATAGGCTACATGAGCTGAAGCTTGGTTGCTAGGTTACTAGCTGGGTGTTCTCCAATAAGGGGCCGGGGGAAACAAAGTTAGTGATTACTGGTTCCATGTTGATTTAATTCAATACAAATTGTTGGGGGGAACTGAAAGGCTATTACCGCACTGGTTACTTTGCAGCCCGGACATTTCCCCCAAAACACATTTAGACGCTATCGCAACATAGAAGTACCTTTCAAATCCGATAATTTTTAAGACCTTCTGAATCATATTTAAGACCTTTTTAAGACTTGTTATGACCCCGCGGGAACCCTGATTGTAACTTTTTTTAATTGTCTGAACTTCTCCCACCTCTGACAATAAATCCTGAGTGGTTACCAAAAAAAAACCCTGCTCTGAAGGTTATTTTCATTTTTACAAATCCTGCACTCAGCTTTGCTTTCTCCAATATCATTGAAAAGCAGCCAGATGCTGCTTCTTTTTTCGGTTTTCGCTCATTTCTTGACTTTTTCCGACGCGCTTGCATTTAAATCCGGCTCCCCGTCGCTCTCTGCAGCTGGCCTGTACCACTACACATGTTGTGCCCCCCACCCTTCTTTCACATAATGGTATGATCCTAGTGTGTCCTCGCATATGATTGGCCGCATGGTGGCCCCTAAATAAAGACCCGCCCCTGCCTGCAAGGATTCTCAGCAAGAGTAGGAGCGGCTGAAGATTCTGCTCTCCCCGACGGGAGTCTGCTCTTCTAGCGGCAGCTCGCGATCGGCGTGTTGGAGACCCTTGAATTAAATTATCAAGTCACCTCAAGTCAGAAGGCTCAAGTCCAAGTCAAGTCCCGAGTCATTGGTGTTCAAGTCCAAGTCGAGTCGCAAGTCTTTTGTGATGTTGTCAAGTCGAGTCTCAAGTCATAAAATGTGTGACTCGAGTCTGACTCGAGTCCAAGTCATGTGACTCGAGTCCACACCTCTGGTATATAGCATGTTCCGCTTGTATAAATACTGCGTGGAAAAACGCACTTTGTAGGCCAGCTGCAGTACGTAAAGCAACAAAATTGAAAAGTTTACAACGCAGCCTGTGACACAGACAATCAGTGTTGTTTGGAGGTATGAAATGAGAAGACATAACATGTCATGTGTAAAAGGATAAGCTTTTCACTAACCCAATGGTTACATGATCCCTCCGTTGTGTGAATAATGTATATTGATTGAGTGTATTGATTTTTAGGACACCATGGGTGAAGTCAAAGCCAGCAGGGGATTCAAGGGTATCTCATTTCTACTCCTATTCCATAATTGTACATCTAATACTTTGAGTTAATATTATAGCCTGTTAAAGTGTTTGAAATATAGTCCTTAGTTCAAGGTTTTCTCTTTATGGATTTGTACACAGCACAATAGAGCAGTGGTTCTCGAACCTTTTCTGTCATTCCAGGTGGGCCCCATCTGTCCCTCATCACTCCAATAAAATAGTAGGCCAAGCTTAAAATTGTCAAATGTATCGTTCTATAACAATATAACAATGTATCTATAACAAATAACATCAGTTCAAAAACAGAGAAAATCAACAACAATTTCCAAACATATAGAAAAAGGGCCTACTATGCAATAGCTTGGTTTCACGTGACGTCACACCGTTGCGTTCCTTTGGCGCGAAATTCCATTGGCGGTCAGGAAGTAATTTTCTACAGAGGATCTAGCTGCTGTTACCATTGTGAAAATGCCGGTGTGTTGTGTAGTTTACGGTTGTTCCAATCGATCCGGCCGAGAGAAAAACAAGAGGTTTTACCGAGTGCCGAAGTTTGTCGTCCATAAAGCTGAGCAATTTAAGAAGCTAACCGAAGAACGCCGGGAAAAATGGCTTTCAAACCTACATCTGCGGTCGGGAGGAGCAGAGTCGTCTAATGCATGGGTCTGCAGCGACCACTTCAGAGGTATTAGCTAACTTGGTTTTTGTGGCTTTGTTTAGGTATTATTGGGTTGTGGTTAAATGCGTATTTACTTAGTAATACTGATCATGTTTAAGTTACCTGTAGTCTAATATGGACTTTGTTGGGACTTTTTAGGGTGCCCTAGCGCTTTGGGTGACGTTGAGTCGGTAGACTGGGCTCCCACTGTTAGCCTCGGTTACCACACAACAAGTAAGCCCAGATCAGAGGCATCTCTTCGACGAGAGCAGAGGATGGAGCTCAAGGAAGACCAACAAAGACAATCAGAATGTGCAGAGGCTTTGTTGGATCTCCTGCAGACAACCGAGAGCCCAGAACCGACGCAGCCCCCGTCTGACAGCCCACAACCAGAGGACACCAGTGGGATATTAAATGACCAACAAGGTAAATTAACCACCAGCATTATTATTAAATATTACAAATGTGATTGTCAGAAAATCAATGCAAACTTTGAATTAGGTTTAGAAAATAGAGCACTAATTTGAGAATCTGCAATAATTGGAACAGAGAACTTGCATGTCTGTAAAAAGGTTGTCAAAAAGATAACTTCACAAAAATTCACATTCATATTTGACTATTTTAAATAACTAATTATGCTTGCTACTGCTATATTGTATGCAGATGCAGGATGCCAGACTGATTTAACGATGGAGGACATCGAGAGGATGGAGGATGTTCTGAGACAGAACACAACAGAGCTGGGAGATCTTCGAACAATGGCACTGGACACAAAGTTCAACCAGGAGTCCTTTGAGAACAACGAAGAGAAAACAAAGTTTTACACCAGGCTCCCCAACTTCTTAGTTTTACTTCAGGTTTTTCAACTGTGCGAGCCCTATACTGTACATCACCTGTGGCCCTATGTCTGTGCTCTCCAAATTTGAACAGTTCATTTTAGTTTTGCTGAGGCTGAGACTAAATCTCCCTCTGAAAGATTTGGCTTTCAGGTTCAACATCTCTCTCTCCACTGCTTCTAGAATTTGGCATAAGTTAATTGACATACTTCACGAGAGTACAGAATTTATAATTGAGTGGCCAGAGCGACATGTACTTCAAGCTACAATGCCAATGGGATTCAGACAGGCATTTGGATGTAGAGTTGCTGTGATTGTTGACTGTTTTTGAAGTTTTTATTGAGAGGCCCTCTAATTTACTAGCTAGAGCACAAACATGGTCCAACTACAAGCATCACCATACTGTTACATTTCTGATTGGTGTTGCTCCCCAAGGCTATGTTACCTACATATCTTGTGCCTGGGGAGGAAGAGTTAGTGATAAACAGATCACAATACAGAGTGGGCTCCTAAAAAACCTGTTACCTGGAGATATTGTCCTAGCAGACCGTGGGTTCGATATTGCCGATAGTGTGGGATTTTACTGTGCTTCACTAAAGATGCCTGCATTAACCAGGGGGAAAAGTCAGCTGTCAGCATACTAGGTGGAAGAGACAAGAAAAATAGCTAATGTGCGTATTTATGTTGAAATTGTCATAGGATTAGTCAGAAGAAAATATCAGATTCTGCAATGCAGGGCTGTGCCCATAGAGCACATGCTAACAAAACCAGGTGAGGCACTAGCATTAATTGACAAGATTGGGGTTATTTGCTGTGCCTTGTCTAATCTGTCAGTGTCTGTCGTCCCATTGGAGTAAAGTCATGGAGCTGTAGTCTTGTAAATAAGAAACCATGTATTATTCAGTATCATTTAATCTTTTCAGTAAACATCTTTTTGTGTTCAAACATCTTGTGTTCAAGTTTTTTCAGTAAACATCTTTTTGTGTTGAAAATTGTGTAGCCCTACTCAATATACAACTTTCATCTACATTCAGGCTTAATTCATTCAACAATATTCTAGAGATGACAATTGGTCTGGTGACGCTCCCATGTATGGCCATTGAGGGTTATTGTAAATGTAAATAAGAAACCATGTATTATTCAGTCTTAGTATCATTTAATCTTTTCAGTAAACATCTTTTTTACAATAGCAATATATCACACAGCCCTACTTCCTCTAGTGAGTGTGGTCAGTGAATATGAAGGTGCTGTAATGCAGGTTAAAGAGCTGCCACTGTGCAAATGTTACGTTCCCTTGTAAATATAGGGGTACAAAGGGAAGTAGCGACACACAACATAACCGGCCGAGAGAAAAAGGAGAGGAAACTGATCTCTGACGCCATAAAGTGGTCTTTTAATTAACACAACGAAAAAGGGCTCACCAGCCAACTTGTCAAACAAAGCTTAAGATAAGGGGAGAGCGACTGCAACCTTCCTCATGTCCTATATGGAGGTGCTGATTGGAGATTGGGAGCACCTGGGGAGATCAGAGGGAGAGAAAAAGACACCCACACACACCCAAACACCAGCACCCACTACGGCACGTAATAATAATGCAACAAGGAGAGAACCACAACTTCCGGGACCAGGACAGACCACAGGTGCTGGTAATCACGCCTTCTCTCCCTCCTGATCATCTTGCAACTGAAACTGAAAAATGGAACAGCAGACAGGGAGAGGAGGCTTTTAGTCACCTGATAGTTATGCACTAACATGTTCTTGTGGAAAAAAATGAGCACACCAACTCTTTATGACTTTTACCTTTCCCCTTGTAAGTTGCTGTCCCAACACTTCAGAGAGAACACATAGTCTGAAGAAACGCTCGACTCTGGGAATTATGTTGTCCCACAGGTCCACATCACGCACAATTCTCTCTACAAAGAGGTCATTTTTAGTCCAGACAACAAAGTCGCAGTAGTCAACATCAACGAGGTGGAGCTGAGCCTGTATTTGATGGTAGTAGGCATGTCTCCTGTCCAGCTTCACAGTGCCCCCATCGTTGACGAGACAGAAGCCCTGTTCTCCAGCACACAGGCGAAGATTGGCCTCCTCTTGTTTGCTGTGTGGGCACTAAAAGTTCAATGAAAAGAAAAGTAATATATTGTACTGTAAATAAGTGTCTGCAGCTCAAAATGTATTGGGAGAGGATCCCCAGACTCAGGATCACAATCCTATACTTACCCGCTTTACTGTAGCACAATACTGAACAAATAACTTACCTTTATCTCACAGATACCAGTTCCATGGCAGGTGCACGTGACACACCCGTCTGGCGACGCTCCCATGTATGGCCATTGAGGGTTCAGCCAAAGCCTGCTGTCTTTACAGCTGAAACCCTGGTGGTGCAGACTTTGTACTCCTTCATACTGCTTTCGGGCGGACACACACACACACACACACACACACACACACACACACACACACACACACACACACACACACACACACACACACACACACACACACACACACACACACACACACACACACACACACACACACACACACACACACACACACACACACACACACACACACACACACACACACACACACACACACACACACACACACACACACACACACACACACACACACACACACACACACACACACACACACACACACACACACTCTGTATTTTTATGCATTGAATATTTTGTGAATCATGTTTTGTAATGATAATGAATTTAGTTATAAGTTACTTGTACTGTAACTTACTGATATACGTGATCTAATCAGCGTATACCACGGGTAGAATTGTAAGTTACTTTTCACAACAAGTCGGTATCCCTCCGCGTCTGAGAAAAACTGTATACAGTTTGCTTTTCTGATTGGCTCCCTAATCCCTAATAAATACCTTGTTGCAGCTGTAGAGAACTTGTGTGCCTCTGGGTAGCATATGGACTTGATCAAGGACTTTGATGGCTGTACAAGACTAGTCTGTAGAACCTGCTTCAGTCTTGAGGCTGTGATCCTTCCTGCTCTTTGGCTAAACCATATTGCTGATAAGCTCTGGTTTCTGGTCTCCTCCTCTACTGCCTGGACCTGTGGCTGTGTCAGCTCTTCCTGTCTGAAGTCCTGGCATGCATTCTGCAACTCTGTTGGGGATAGCTGTAGCATCTCTGGTGTCCTATACTGAGGTAGTGGTTTAGGTAGCTTGCTCACATATTTAGGGACAAATTCTCTGTAATATGGTTCCCTGGACATCAGTGCAGCACTTCTTGGGGAATTTCTGCTCAAAGTCTTGAAAAACTGCATATACCTCTCTGATCCTCGCTCCAATTTTGAACCCTGGACTGTGGGACGCTGAAATGTGTGCTTCTCACCTGTCCTTCCAGCAATGGCATCATCCAGTTTTTTGCTTTTTGGATTTTGCGGATGAAAAGTCTATCATCGCAACTGGAGCAGCAGGAATCTGCACATGTGAGAGACAGACCAACATGTATGTGAACATACATGTAGGTGCAGTGTAACAATGAGACAGGCAAGGACGGCATGAACAGCTGACTGACCACTGGGGTCTGAATACCTTTTTGACATGTGATGGCATTAGCCACTTGCACTTCTCAGTGGTGCAGGATGCAGTCTCTCTCATCTTCACACCTGCTTCGATTGCAAACAGAACTGCTCCAACATGTGAGCAGGATTCTGACAAACTGTATAGACAGAGACATACTAGAATAACTAGATTGATCGTAAAAGCTAGTAATGGTATAACATGAATATTATAGCAGGCATTATTTTGTCTGAGCTTAAGTGTTGTGTCAAATATGCTTTGGGTTGGGATATTTATTTTATGACTTACCCAGCCATACAGTTACAGTGTGCTGTAACAACCTCTCCATCTTCTTTAGCTACAATCCACGTTTTTAATGGTGTTTCTCCAGACCTCTGGGAATGGTTGACCTACACAATTGAAGCTCCAGTTCACAACTTGCGAGTTGGTAACATACATTTAACAACATCACAAGCAACACATAACCAGATGGTCTTGGTAAAGAGGTTGTTTTTAATATTAACCTCAACATAGAGTGATATAAACAACGTGCAGGCTGTTCAAAGGCTCTGAGCTGTCTATACACACAAAACACAATATATCCTAAGCTAAACACATACACATAACAAACATATACATATATACACACACAACACACTCACAGGCCAGTTAATGCTGAAGGCAAGGCGACAGCCGTAACACTGCCTTACATGAGTCCATGTAGCTAAAGTTAGCTAGCTAGATGTCTCCTAATAATGCTACTTAGAGGTAAGAAGGTATAGGTAGTTAACACTCACCCGGGCAAAAACAAGGCGACATTTGTTTAATGCCTCTTTGGTGGCGAGGTCATTCACCCATCCACACACGAAGTAGTTGAAAGCTTCCAGGCTTTTATACGCTTTCATCTGGCTAGCCGTGTAGTAGGCGGTATGAAGGACGAGGTAGCTGGTGATATCCATCGCCTCAACAGCGGGCAAATCGGATAAATCACGAGAAAAGTCGTTTTTTTTCAGCTGATACGGATCGTATCCGATGTGTGCTGTGATTTTTTCACGATATCTGCGGCGTGCAGGTTCATTTAATTGTTTGACATAGTTGGTGTCCTCCATGATTCCTGCGTTGATGAATGATTGCGTTTTCACTTCCTGACCTCCACTTGAATTTCGCGCATCATAGAAGTCACGTGACTGAAACCAAGCTATTGTGTTATCAATGGTAGGCCAAGCTATGTATTTAAATAACGTCAAGTTCTACATCTTATAACAAATAACATCAGTCAATAATAACAAATAAAATCAACAACAAATAACTTCACTCAATAATAACAAATAACTTCAATAACAAATAACATCAGTTCAAAATAGAGAAAATCAATAACAAATCAATACATTCATACATTCAGGAAATACATTCAGCAATGCAAATGACCAATTGAATGCATGAGTCTCATCACTGGATTATTAGTGACTGCAATGAGCCTGTTTTGCACTGCACATCTTTTCAAAACGTGGTTGCAGGCTTGATAATGCCACTCTGAAGTCGTGCTCAATATTGAGCCTAGATCTGTATTTGGTTTTCAGTGTTGCAACAGCTGAAAAACCCATTTCACAGAGGTAAGATGTGGCGAAGGGAAGAAGAATGTGCACAGCTCTCTGCCCAATTACTGGATACTCCCTCTCCACTCCAAGACAGAATTCACGTTCATTTGGTTTCAGTTATGTGTGTGAGCAGGCTCGGATTGGCCACCGGGAGATTCTGGACTTTTCCCGGTGGGCCGCTGACGTTGGTGGGCTGCTGCCTTCGGTGGGCCGCTGGCTCTGGCATATGGGCCGTGGACTTTCACAGCGCCGCTGCCCCGGGACCGCATCCGCCGCCGCAAACACCCGCCATTGCGAGTCTCCGGCTGTAACAGTCCACTACCACCCGTGAGGACCCAGGTTCGATTCCGGCCTGAGGTCCAAAAAATGTATTAAAAAAAAAAAAAATCTCCCGTTCATCGCGTCCATTCGCGACCCACTATCACATCTCTGCGCCCCACCAGTGGGGCGGGCCCCACACTTTGAGAAACGCTGCAATAGAGTTAAGATAGAGAGAAGGATAAAGAAAACATCAAATAAATGTTATTTTCAGTCTGGGAGTTTGTCGTAAATTAAAATGATCATGTATCACAGACTGCATTTGCTGCAATGAAAGGTACCATTACACAAACTAACCTAATTTTAAAGTTGATGAATAATGACTTTTTATATTTGGTCAGTCCAGTTTTTCCCCTGCATATGTGTCAATGGAAGAACTAAATGTGCAGAGATAACAGAACTCTTCCATTCCAAACTTTATCAGACATAATTGACATGTGTAACCTTTATGATGCTTCCCCCAGGCCTTGTGTGAATGACTCTGGAGCTGGATTGTGGCCTGTGACATTTAGACAACAGTTAGAGCAATTTTCTAGTAAGCCCTGGTAGCTGCCATAAATCCTTGTTTTTATTTGAACAGATTTTCAAGAATAATGTCAGCATGTGGAATTGATAGCGAGTATTTCGAAACGGTTTCTGATTGATTCAGACTCAAAAAACAATATTTGCCTTCCCAGATAAATCATTAAATGTAACCATTTAAACTTTCTTTTTTAAATCTATTTGCTTGTTTAAAATGCTTAACATACAGTATGAACAGGATTATTGATTATAAAGAGCTGGAAAGTTGTCAAACAGCTGCATGTGAAATGAATTGAGCACATGCCCCAACAGTGCATGCAGCCTGTTGCTTCTGCTAGATTTGTACTATTTTTCAACTTTCAGCTTTCGTATTTGATCTTACTGTTGTCATTCTCGTTCAGCGACTTCTATTAGTAATTTATTAAGCTGTGCCCTTTATAAAAATGTTCTTGTATAGAGAGTTCTGTTTGTTGCCATTTATTTGCTGCCGTTTCGCAGCAACCCCATGACTTGTTTACACGAGGGAGAAGCTTATTGTGCTAAAGCCGGCTAGCATGGTCGGAACATCTATCCCCACTGAAATCTGTAGAATGACAAAGTGGATGCAGGGTAAACCGAAGTGACAAATTAAGAAAGCTGGGTCCAGATTTTTGTAGAAAATGTGATATAAGCTGTGTCTCCCGCCTATCATCATGGGCATTGTAAGATCACTGGTTTATGGGTATGGACGAGCTAACAGCGTTAACCAGGGGCCTGTACTACGAAGCTGGTTCAACCTAACCTGGATATGTTTGAGTTAGCCGAAACATACGCGCTCTCGCTAAACTGTACTACGACGCTGGTTATCAAGTGGATCGCTCAAGCCAGCCGTTTCCTATCTAGTTAGGTGCGCGTTCACATGAAAGGGGTGGTATTTGGAGCATTCGACCAATCACAAACATGGAGAAGCGTACTGACAGCGCAGCGTCATATTTCCTGAATGAAAAGTGAACTTTAATACTAGTCAAAAATGAAGAAGTTAAACTTTAAACATCCATGATTTAAACACTTTATCCAGGATAAAAGCCACATAGCTGCACCTGCAAGGTGAATACAGCTGGCAAAATAAAAAGTGTTTGAATGCGTACATTAACAGGTTTATGATATCACTGCCCCGTCTAAGACACGATCTGACTTTAATTACATTTGTCTCGAATGTTTCGTCAACTTAATGTGTTGCTTAAAATAATACTTCTGCATACAGTATGTGACACTGTGAGTGTTGCACGGCCAGATACGGCTCAGCTGACTCAGATAAGAAAATATATGATAGAGAAGTGATATGCCGCGGACTGTGGCTACTTAATGTTACTCTGATCCGGTTACTTATGTTGTGGCAGATATTTAAGTAAGCTTTCTTAACGCTAATGTTATAATAGTCAGATTGCTCTGAAGATGGGAGGTGATATTCTATTAATGTTCACGTTAACACAGTCGGTGATTTTTGCCGGCCGTCTTTCCTGCGACGGCAGCTTTTCTGTATTTCCTTTCTCCTGTAATATGACTTGATCGCTTTAAACTCTGCACACTGAGCTCTGATTGGTCAGCAGGCAGTGCTTTCACTGAGTTGAGCTCTTAGCCTGCAACCTAACCTGGGGCCTGTACTACGAAGCTGGTTCAACCTAACCTGGATATGTTTGAGTTAGCCGGTTGGCCTAATCCAAAACATACGCGCTCTCGCTAAACGGTACTACGACGTGGGTTATCAAGTGGATCGCTCAAGCCAGCCGTGTCCTATCTAGTTAGGTGCGCGTTCACATGAAAGGGGTGGTATTTGGAGCATTCGACCAATCACAAACATAGAGAAGCATCCTGACAGCGCAGCGTCATACTTCCTGAATGAAAAGTCAACTAAAATATTAGACATATGAAGAAGTTAAACTTTAAACATCCATGACTTAAACACTTTATCCAGGATAAAAGCCACATAGCTGCACCTGCAAGGTGAATACAGCTGGTAAAAGAACAAGTGTTTGAATGCATACATTAACAGGTTTATGATATCACTGCCCCGTCTAAAACACGAGTGGATCTGACTTTAATTACATTTGTCTCGAGTGTTTCGTCAACTTAATGTGTTGCTTAAAATAATACTTATGCATACAGTAGGCTATGTGACACTGTGAGTGTTGCACGGCCAGATACGGCTCAGCTGACTCAGATCAGAAAATATATGATACAGAAGTGATATGTCACGGACTGTAGGCTACTTAATGTTACTCTGATCCGGTTACTTATGTTGTGGCAGATATTTAAGTAAGCTTTCTTAACGCTAATGTTATAATAGTCAGATTGCTCTGAAGATGGGAGATAATATTCTATTAATGTTCACGTTCACACAGTCGGTGATTTTTGCCGGCCGTCTTTCCTGCGACGGCAGCTTTTCTGTATTTCCTTTCTCCTGTAATATCACTTGATCGCTTTAAACTCTGCACACTGAGCTCTGATTGGTCAGCAGGCGGTGCTTTCACTGAGTTGAGCTCTTAGCCTGCAACCTAACCTGGTCCCGACCAGGAGGGTATACTACGAATCTAGTTCAACCTATCCTGGATATGTTTTGAGTTATCCGGTTGACTTAATCCAAAACAAAGCCGCTCTCGCTAAACTGTCCTACAACGCTGGCTATCAACTCGTTTGCTCAAGCCAGCCGTGTCCTATCTAGTTAGGTGCGCGTTCACATAAAAGGGGTGGTATCTGGAGCATTTGACCAATCACAGACATGGAGAAGCGTACTGACAGCGCAGCGTCATACTTCCTGAATGAATTGTGTCAACTATAATATTAGACATATGAAGAAGTTAAACTTTAAACATCCATGACTTAAACACTTTATCCAGGATAAAAGCCACATAGCTGCACCTGCAAGGTGAATACAGCTGGTAAAAGAAAAAGTGTTTGAATGCGTACATTAACAGGTTTATGATATCACTGCCCCGTCCAAGACACGAGTGGATCTGACTTTAATTACATTTGTCTCGAGTGTTTCGTCAACTTAATGTGTTGCTTAAAATAATACTTATGCATACAGTATGTGACACTGTGTTGCACGGCCAGATACGGCTCAGCTGACTCAGATAAGGAAATATATGATACATTATGATGTGATATGAATGATAATGGGATACATCGACGTCTGCACTCACAGTGCCGCTGACTGTAGGCAGGGGCGTAGCTGGAAATTCTGGGCCCCATGAAACAATCTATTTGTGGGCCCCCAATCCATGCGAGTGCGCGTTAGTGTGCACGCTAAAAAAAATGTGGCCATTTATTTATTGCATTGCATTAGCTTTTTTACTGTAGCGGCCGGGTTGCTGCCTTTCTCAGCAGAGTGCTAAAGCCCTACCTGTTACACGCGCAAGTAATTTGAGGAGGCGCGAGTGAAAAGTGTTGAGCTATTGGTGGGGACAATTCAGGATTCTTGGATACTGGTGGGGTCATGACCTTGCGTCCACCCCCTAAACGACACGATGAAACCCAACCTCGAAAACCCTGTTGAAGTTAATGAACTGTAATGGACTGCAAGAAATCAACATGCACTGACTATCAACTTTATCTTCTGTCTATTTAATTGAAAATTACACCCAATACAGGAATGAACACAAACAAATCTCAACATTCTTTGACTTATTAAATTAAGATTTGAACAACACAAGGACAAAAGTATAAATTAACTGAAGATTTGAACACAATTATAAAACAATAAACTCTCAGGACATGAACACACTTACAGCAAACAATGAAAAATGTAGTGCTAGAGGACTATGCATCAGATAGTAATTGTTCACAATGTGGGCTGTAGCCTGTCAGCTTACTATAGGGAAACATCCCACAATCCTGTCATAGACTGGATTTTTATCCCTAAATCCCGAACGCCAATCGCCGGACCTTCTTGGTGGCAAAATATTTTACGAGCTCTTTGAAATCAAGTGACAGAGCCAGCTTGCTTTCAATCGATAACATTGCAAGGCTGTTCAACCTCTCTTGCGACATGGTAGATCTTAAATAGCTCTTGATAAGTTTCAACTTACTAAATGATCTTTCACCAGCAGCTACGGTAACTGGGAGCGTCAAGAAAATTCTGAGGGGAATGCAAACGTCTCCAAAAATGCTCTGGAGTTCCATCTTGCATATTGCATTCAGTAGATCAAGAGAGCTACAATCAGGGGGTAAGTGGCAGAAAATATTTTATTGAGATGCCTTATCTCACTCTCAAACTGATCTGTGAGATCGTGTGAGTATTTCTCCCTCAGTGGCTGACACACAGAAGCCATGACACTGTCACTCAACATCCCAATTTTAAGTATGGCAGCAAATTCTTCAACAATATTTGTTGTTGTTTGGAACCGAGTGTCCAAGTCACTTATGATCTGGTCCATGGCAGTGAAAAACAAAGTGTTACGGAATGTTGTTTCTGGCCTATCCTCCTGACCTGTTCCTTCAGCAGTTATATCTCTCACAGGCTCCGCCCTCTACTGGACTCTATGGGTACTACCTTACCCTGCGAGCATTCTCCCACTGAGACTTCTATAGACGTAGCCGGCCTTGGGCGGGCCTACCTGAATGCGCGCGCATCACACCGTATAAAAGGAGGCCTCACCTCCTGACTATCATCCTTTTCTCTTCAGCGGCGGAAGTGTTTTCACGGAGCTTAAAAAGACGAGAGAATAGAGAGTTATGGAGTCAGTTCTTGACCACAGGACCTGGCCGAAATGTCCTAACCTGATCGCGGGAGCGGATCCACACCCCTTCTGCTTCCTATGTATGGGGCCTGACCACGCCGTGAGCTGTAGGGGCCTGACCACGCCGTGAGCTGTATGGGCCCGACACCGGCATGCTCAGCCTGCCAGATGCTTCCTCGGCTCACACGTGAGCATCGTGGGCAGCATTTCCTGTCGGTGGAGGCCCCGCAGGAGGAGGTGGAGGATTCGGAGCTCGACGTCGTCGAGATGGGCGAGTCAGGATAGGAGGAAGTGCCGTTCCGGTTCTCCCTTCCGTGGGGCCAGTCAACCCTGATTCCGGAGGAGGAGGACGAGGACGCCTCGGTGTCTGTAGGTCCGACTCTCAGGTCTGCGCGGAGGGATTTCCCAGCGGTGATGAACCTGGCGGCGGAGCGTGTAGGCCTACAGCTCCCCCCACCGCTGCCACCGAGGCCTATAAGCCGCCTGAGACAGGGGTATTACGGCCCGGTGCATCCAGCGCAGCCGACCTTCGTTTCGCCCCAGCTGCCTGATATATGGCGGTGTGTGGAGGCGACATGGCAGTAGCCATTTAAAATGAAGGCCCCAGTAGCCGCTATGGCAGGCATCATCAAGGTGGAGGGACGCGCGGACACAGCGTGTTCGGGTGTGCCCCCCCTTGATGAGAACCTGGCGGCCCATCTGCTTCTGGGGGCGGCTGGTTGGGCGGAGGGTAAGCGACCCCTGCCCCCGCTGCCCCGGGACCGAGACATACTGGAATATCTGGACAAGATGTTCAAGCTCGGTACGCAGATGGCGGCTGCAGCAAACAATCTCTGCGTGTTGGGCGTCTCCCTGATCACCCCTCAGGCAGTCGCCCCCGCCCTCCTCTCTCAAGAGGGGAGCGATTATTCGGACCGCGCTATAGGTCAGATGAACAATCTGATTCATGGCGTGGTCGCTGCAGCAGGGCGGGTGATTTCCTTGGCCACAGTGGCGTCTCGTCACGTGTGGTTGGGACTCACTGCCCTATCTAAGAAGGACCGAGAAGATCTCCTCGGAGCCCCCGTGTCTACGGAGGGGCTCTTTGGGTCAATCTCCTCGGTCACCCAGCGCTTCAGGGTCCAGCTTAGCCGGATGCTACCGCTGGCCCCTCCTCCGGCCCCGCTACGTGCTCCTCCATGCATTTCCATGCAGGCGAGGGAGCGCAGCGCGACAATGAAGCGGAGGGAGAGGCACCGGCACGGGGGTCCCGTTGCTGCGGCGCCCTCCACCTCTACGGCCCATCCCGTGGTGCCGACATATCGGCAGCCACGGGGACGGGCTGCCCGACCTCGGCAGGCTCCTCAGCAGCAGAGAGCGGCCGGGTGGGGTGCGCCGTCTGCCCGGAGCTGACTGGCGGGGGGAGGTAGCGTCTCGGCGGGGGGAGAACAACTCTTCGCCCAGGACGCAAGGGTGAATCCCATCTCCTCCCTATTTAATGCACAGATTCCGAGAAAAACTTTCAAAAATAAAGAAAGGGTTAATCTGTATCCAAGTCTAAGTGTCCTTTGTTTCCACAATGCTACACTTACACATGATGTCTGTACAAATTCCCCACTCGCCGCCCCAGTCATAACTCCTGTAAGAGAGGAGGCTAGTGGGAGTGCGCAGATGAGTGATAAAACGCAAGCAAAACTATTGTAGTGCTATACGTGTACAGGGGCATTATGGCCGGCGTATTGCTGTTAGGGAATACACTAAGCCTGGGGCTAAGACTCCAATTAATGCAATTTACCAGAGTGGTAAAAGTTGCATATGGCAGCGCCCGCACTCACAGAGGAGCGCGTGGCGGTGCGTTCAGGGGCCTTAGTAGAAAGCACCACTCCTATAGGGACTCCAATTAATGAGGTCCACTGTAAAAGTGAGAACAGCATTATAAGGGAGCGCGCGCTCACACATGAGCGTGCGGCGGTGCGTTCATGGTCCTCAGTAAATAATCGGCCCTTTCTGTGTCGACCCTCCATGGGCAAATCTTCCCTTCACGGGGAGTTTTGCGGCGGGACGGGTCGCCAGAGAGTACCACAGCTTTATAGCTGCGGCTCCACAGCTGAGAGCATGCCCTTTAACACAGTGTTATGGGGAATGGAAACTCAGCTGTGTACTATCAAAGTGGATGGACAGGACGCTGAGACTGGGTTATTCACTCCAGTTTTGCAGCGTCCCACCCCCTTTTATGGGCATGCGAGAAGTGAATCTAGTCTCTCAGGAGATGGGTTTCCTCGCAGCAGAGATTCAGGCTCTGGTGCAAAAACAGGCGGTATCTGTTGTGCACCCTCAGCGCATGGAAGAGGGTCTTTATTCCATGTACTTCCTGGTTCTCAAGAAGACCGGGGAATTCAGACCTATTCTAGATCTCCGCGGCCTGAATCGCCACATTTCCCGCAGGAAATTCTGCATGTTGACTATGAAACAGTTACTGGGGCTTGTGCAGCCGGGCGATTGGTTCACCACCATCGACCTGAAAGACGCGTACTTTCATGTAGAAATTGCTCCAGAGCACAGGAAGTATCTGCGTTTTGCCTTCCAGGGAATAGCCTACGAGTACAACAGGCTGCCGTTCGGCTATTCCCTATCCCACGCACATTCAGCAAATGTGTGGCCACAGCGCTTCAACCGCTGCGCGCACACGGCATGAGTTTTCTTTTACATAGACGACCTCATAGTCATGGCTGGGTCACGGGAACAGGCAATGTTTTGCACAGCACAATTGATCACACACCTGACCAAATTGGGCTTTGCGATCAATTGGAAAAAGAGCACCCCCATACCTCACCAATGGGCGCTGTATTTGGGTGTGGTGCTCGATGCAGGCGCGTCGCGCGCCACCCTGTCAGAGAGCAGACGTGCGTCCCTTCTTCAGGGGGTGCGCAGGCTGCGACAGGGGGCAATAGTGACAGCTTTTACTGTCATGCAGACATTGGGTCTCATGGCGGCTGCTCACATGGTGGTCCCGTTAGGGTTACTACATATGCGCCGCCTGCAGAGGTGGTTCTCTTCTAACCCTGCATCCAGAACAGGATGGGGAGGGACCTGCCTGAAGAGGGCTATAGGTGGGCGCTGGGCTCTAACAGAGTCTCGACACAGCAACCTCCTAGAGCTACGGGCGGTAGTGTTAGTCCTCCAGCATTGCAGGCCCCTAATTCAAGGGAGGCATGTAATGGTCAGGAGCGACAGCAGCACCACAGTGGCTTACATCAACAGGCAGGGCGGAGTTCGATCTGCCGCCTTGTTGACCACAGCAGAGGAACTGTGGTTATGGGCTTCAGAGGTGGTGTTATCTCTGAGAGCCCTCCATATCCCAGGACTGGAGAACAGAGGGGCCGACCTCATGTCGAGGAGCGGCCCCCTGCCAGGCGAGTGGGTGCTTTACCCGAGGGTGGTGAAGCAAATCTGGGCCCAGTTCGGGAGAGCGGAAGTGGATCTGTTCGCCAGCCGGCGAAACAGCCACTGTGCCCTGTGGTTCTCCGTGGCTCGGAGCGACAACCCACCCTTGGGGGTGGACGCGTTTGCACACGAGCCATGGCCAAGGAAGCTGCTATACGCCTTTCCACCGCTGCGTCTCATTCTCCCCCTCCTGAGGAGAGTGAGGCGAGAACGTCTGTCAGTCATCCTAGTGGCTCCGGATCGCGTTGGGGCGCCGTGGTACTCAGAGATGACACAGATGAAGGTGGGCCAGCCCTGGGCGGTTCCCCAGTTCTGGGGGGCGATGTCTCAAAGAGGCAGGTGCAATCGGGGCGTTACCCACTCTCGGCCGTCCTCTCCAGGTTTGGCTCCTGAGAGGGACAGGCTGAGACAGGGTGGATTGTCTGATAGTGTTATTCAGTCTATCCAGGCAGCTAGAGCTGGATCCACCACAGCCTGTTACAGGCCAAAGTGGCTAGGATTCCAGCGATGGTGTGAGGAGCGGAGAATAGAGCCCCTATCTTGTGAGTTAGGCTCTATTTTATCCTTCTTACAGTTACTGGTGGACAGAGGGCTTGCGCATTCAACAGTGAAAGTGTATGCAGCAGCCATCTCGTCCTGCCATGAGGGATTTGGCGGCAGGTCAGCCTTTAGTCAACCACTGGTGTTGCGGTTTTTACAGGGGGTCAGGAGGCTGCGCCCAGTAGTGCACGCCTCCACCCCACAGTGGGACCTGCCCCTAGTGCTCGAGGCTCTGGCCTCGGGGCCGTTTGAGCCTCTGGAGCTCTCCTCTCTGAAAGCTTTGTCGTGGAAAACAGCTTTGCTTCTTGCCTTAACGTCAGCCAAAAGAGTGTCCGAGTTAACTGCTCTGTCGGTGCACCCGAGCTGTTTACAGATTCGGGGTGACCAGAGCGGCGCGACACTCAGACCGAACCCCTCCTTTGTGCCCAAGAGCCTAAGGAGTGCGTTCAGGTCAAGGGCTATTCAGTTAGGGGGTTTTAGTCTTCCTCCCCATGGGGGACCAGGGAGGCTAAACTGCACCTCCTCTGCCCGGTTCGTGCGCTAGCATGTTATGTGGAGCGCACGGCTGCCCTTAGACGCACCGAACAGCTATTCGTGTGCTTCGGGGGCGGGGTGATCGGGAAAGCTCTGTCCAAGAAACGCCTGGCAGGCTGGCTCTGCGAGTGCATTGCACATGCCTACGGACAGGCAGGGAGATACTGCCCCACGGGGGTTCGTGCACACTCCACACGGGCTGTGGCTGCGTCAACAGCCTTATTCAACGGTGTGAGTGTGGAGGATATATGCACAGCGGCGTCTTGGTCGACGCCAGGCCCCTTCATAAGGTTTTATCTCTTGGACATGTCGGGCTCTTTCTCCTCGTCTGTGCTTGCGGGGGCAACACAGGACTGGTAGGGGGGAGGGGGGTTGTGGGTCAGTTGGCATCTGACCCCCTCCCCGGACGTAATGCGCCTTCGCTGTTCTCGGGCCTTCTGAGGGTCCCGGGAGGGGCGGGGGGGCGCACTGGGCCCTTACAGGGCTGGAGGACTACTCTCCTCCTGTCGAGAGGCAGCCCTCCACACTTTAGTCCACACACTCTGCACGGGGTCAGTGTTTGAGTGTGGGACGTGGGCTCTGACGCTCTCCCTGTTATCCTTAGGGATTCAGGCGTGTAGTAAGCCCATTCGGGGCCGAGGGGGCTCTCCCCATCCGTCTATGGGCGGGGGGGGGGGTCCCCCGGCACTGTTTTTTGAGCACACTTTCTGCGAGGTAAGCGCAGCAGGGTGTGCTCTGTCAGCCACAGCCCAGATTTCTCCTCGGTTACAACCGGGTTAAAGGAGAATGTGGGGCAGCAGCTGCTGACCATAAAAGCCGGTCAGTGGCAGTAGGGTGGAATATTGTTGTTGGACGACAGTGCGCGTATACATCGCGTCTCCACCCACTGTACCCATAGAGTCCAGTAGAGGGCGGAGCCTGTGAGAGATATAACGTCGGGTTACGTATTAACCCTTGTTATATTAGCACAGGCGGAGCCCTCTACCCAGGGCACTGTCTGTCCTATTCCGCTCGCTGAAGAGAGGTGTAGGATGATAGTCAGGAGGTGAGGCCTCCTTTTATACGGTGTGATGCGCACGCATTCAGGTAGGCCCACCCAAGGCCGGCTACGTCTATAGAAGTCTCAGTGGGAGAATGCTCGCAGGGTAAGGTAGTACCCATAGAGTCCAGTAGAGGGCTCCGCCTGTGCTAATATAACAAGGGTTACCATACGTAACCCGACGTTTCATCATGAAACCTCTTCCTCCTCCTCTCACGGCAAAGTTCTTTTTTGAAATGAGGTGGAACCTCCATTTCCTTAGCTACCATTGATGCCTCAGACAGAATAGCATCCCATCCATTTCTGAGAGTCTGCATCTCATCTCTTAGGGCAGCAACATTACCTGCCTCCATCCTCTATTGAGATTTTCCCTGACTGGAGTATCACATTTTCTGTCATCAATAGATTGCAATACTTTCAGCCAAATGGTGAGAAGGACAATGGCATCAAATGACATGCGGTAGTTCCTCAGACCAACAGCTTCAGATCTGGCCTCACCTGTGAGACTGCATGAGCTCAGTATGGTAGCAAGGGCTTCAATGACACCAGGTAGGTGCTTTGCTACAGGTTTCACAGCATCAATTCTCGCACTCCAGCGAGTGTCAGATAGCCTATGTACAGAGCAACCTGTTTTCTTTTTGTATATAGACCAACGAGATGGACTGGCACTTACAAATGTGTAGAGGCGTTTAATGTAACCAAAAAAGTTGGACACTTCAGGGCTCGATTCTGCAGCATGCACGCCTACCAGATTCAACGTGTGGGAGGCACAAGGTGAGAAAGTAGCAAGATTATTCTTTTTCAGTATTTGGGCTTGGACTCCCTTGATTTTCCCTGACATATTCGCCCCATTATCATACCCTTGCCCCCTGCAATCACTAATGTCTATCCCTAGATCCAGAAGCACACTCTCCATCATGCCTGCTATTTCACATCCTGTTTTTCCGTTGAAATCTTTGAATTCAATACATCTTTCAGTGATCTCCCATTCGCCTGTGTCTTCATTATAATGTACATATCTTATGAGCACAACATTTTGCTCGGTGTGGGAAATGTCAGGCGTTGCATCACAAATGATTCCATAGTATATGGCATCCTCCCTTTCCGTCAGAATGGTTTTTAAAACCTTTCCCCCACACAATTCAATAAACTCGTTCTGGATGTCTGGTCTCAGATAATGAGTTAGCTGGCTTCCTTTTTTGGATGTCCTGATTGTGTCTAAGTGGTCTTTCAAGAGTGGATCATATCGTGACAAAAGTTCTAGCGTACCTACAAAATGTCCATTGTGGACATCGCCCAAAGCATGCGTTTTACCTCGGAAAGCTAAATTCCTCGTTGCCAAGTGCAGAGTGACATCAAGGAGTCTCTGCAAGATAGCTTTGTTTTTCTCAATTTCAGACTGTAGCTCTCTCTGCAACTGATGATCAACGCCACATGCAGTCATAACCGAACACTGTATAGACCCTCCAGAAAAACGCGGGCAAATATCCTTGATTATGCGGGCTAAAATCCTTGATTATGCGGGCTAAAATCCTTGATTATGCGATCAAACATGCGGGGTTTTATGTGATTTTATGCAGTGAAATTGCGGGAAGTTGCGAAATATGCGGAAAGTTGCGAAATATGCGGAAAAAATAAATATTGGGCTGTCTTATTTATTTATTCTCTCTCACACACAACCTGCCACTAACGTTAAACCCCTTTACTATTCAATTAAACACATTCAATGTTTATTTATTGTAAAAGCAATTGGGCTATTTTAATAACACACACACACACACACACACACACACACACACACACACACACACACACACACACACACACACACACACACACACACACACACACACACACACACACACACACACACACACACACACACACACACACACCACACACACACACACACACCACACACACACACACACACACACACACCACACACACAACACACACACACCCGCCTCATTCTGTTTTAATTTACTTGTTCGTTATCTGACCAGCTTCAATCTTGTATGCTTCTCACCTCGTTTCTTGTAGTCCTCGAAAGGGTTTTGGAGGTTGATGCCTCGGTGATACAAGCGGCCGAGATGGGTTTTCTCCGCAGGGTGGCTGGTGTCTCCCTTAGGGATAAGGTGAGAAGTTCGGTCATCAGGGAGGGACTCGGAGTTGAGCCACTCCTCCTTCACGTCGAAAGGAGCCAGTTGAGGTGGTTCGGGCACCTAGTTAGGATGCCACCTGGGCGCCTCCGTAGGGAGGTGTTCCAGGCACGTCCAGCTGGGAAGAGACCAAAGGGTAGACCTAGGACCAGGTGGAGGGATTATATCTCTTCGCTGGCCTGGGAGCGCCTTGGGATCCCCCAGTCAGAGCTGGTTGATGTCGCCAGGGAAAATAAAGTTTGGGGCTCTCTGCTGGAACTGCTACCCCCGCGACCCGACCACGGATAAGCGGGAGAAGATGGAGATGGATGGATGCCTCGGTGAACGTGAGTTGTTTGGCTTTCTTGTCCGCAGCAGCAGAAAGCATTTTCGAATGTTTGAATGAATCAAAGTGGGTCGTCACCGTCGATGTTCTCTTATGCTCCAACACACAGTTGCACGGGGTGCAGAATAGTTTCCCCCCACTTTCGTGCAAGACATCGGGGTACTGCTTTGCCCGGTCTTTAGCAGAAATGTTCGTCGGTAAATGAGATGGATTAGATTTTTTCATCTTGGTGTTTTTTCTCTCGTGTGAGCTCCACACGTTCACTCTACGGTGTTGTTTACCTTCTGTGATGCGCGAGCTGATGACGTTGCGTCATCATCATCACTTCACGTCAAGACGAGTTAACTTTTTTCCCCCTCAACTTTGTGTGTAAAAATGCGGGGATTATGCGGCCTTTTGATAAATGTGCGGCCTTTTAAAAATCTGCACCATTTTGCTGATTATGCGGTAAATTCTGCGATCGCAGAATCGCGTTTTTCTGGAGAGTCTAACTGTAGGTTTTTCCATCGCAAATAACAGTCCCTGTGATTCCTACTTGTTTCATGGCTTGAAAATGTATCATACATGCGACGCCACTCGACGTCACACATCTTGTATCCCTGGTCACTACTCAAAGCACTAAGAGAGGGTATTTTTTGCTCCTTGGAGAAAAGAACACATGGTATGCAGAACAGTGCATTTGCACTTTCACTGTGAATCAACCAGTCCCTTTTCACTTTTCCCCTACCCTTATCTGCTTTGGTGTATTTCAAGTAATCTGGAAATCTCTTTCCCTTTGAATCATGTGGAAATTCTTGATCTGTTTCTCGCATTGCTAATTTCTTTACAATAGTTGCCCTGTCCTTGTCACTCATCCTAGCTGGGAACAACCCTGGGTCAAGTGATAGCAGATCTTCTACCTCAGACACCACTACAGGTAGCTCAGTATCTGTGGCATCCTGTGTCGGAGCCTCACTTTGTCCCTGACATTGACTGTCCATAGCTGCTTCCTCCTCATCTGTGCTGCTTTCATGGTCCTCGACCTCTTCTTGTACTGGTACTTCTGCCTCTTCACCTCTGCTCTCCTCGTTGGCTGCCTTGCTCGAGGGCCCTGGCTCTAGAGTATCCATAGTGTACATAATTTATAAAATGCCCTATAATAGTAATAACACAGTACAGCTCGAGCTATCTCTTAATTGTTATAATAATAATAATAATAATAATCATTTGTATAGATATTTTCCAATTGCTCAAATCTAGCTATAGCTACTGTAACAACCTCAATTTAATGTGCCAGTGGTCAATGGTATTGCAATTACTGGAAGAACTAGAGTAACTAAATGTGAATATTACCTAAAGTTGTATTCAATGCATGGTAAGCATATTTAAAATCTGTTTGTTAACCCCAAGCCCTGCTGCTTTATACCTCCCTCTCCTTCAACTGGGAGCTGGCCTGAGGGAAGGGGCACTGATCCTGAAGCCGCATCTGTGCATTAGAGCAGATGTGATTAGCATGTAACATTATACAGGTCAGGTTAGCTAGCCATAGCAAAAGGGCATAGCTGCTGGATACAAATTCACTGGGCTCATCTACACTCATCTAATTTTTGATAGCAACAGGTAGCTAACGTCAGCCACAAAATGTTGGCCAAGCTGTTATGGGCTTCAAAACAAGTTCTGTGAATAAATACCTTTCTTGTGAAAATACTTGGTGACTAGCTGTCGACCTCTTTTATTATTTTCCTCATGCTGACGTTTTTTCTTTCGTTTCTGAGCTCCTGATTCATGAGCTGTAGAGGACATTTTCCTGTCAGTCTGTTCAAGCTGCAAGCTGCTGGTGCGCTGCTGTGCCGCCTAGTTATAGTTGAAAGTGGGGGTGCAAGATTAGTAACTGGCAGGCAAGGGGTGGTTTGGAGTGGGTCAGGCACGACCACCTCCATGGCAGAATTTTTTTAATTTAATGAACACCTGTACGTGCAATTTCCTGCAATATAGAGCACAGAACTGTCTCAAAATCCTATGGGATCCTAAAGGATTCCTATAGGGTTCCAAAAACGTATAGAGATTCCTATAGCATTTTTTGACTAGGGATGTTATCCTACACTTTAAGCTGTCTGATATCCCATTACCTGTAACTCTTCGGTCTCTTTCTCACTTCCTCTGCCTCCTCCCTTAGTCTGCACAGTCACCACATTATTCTACACTAAGGAGAGAAATACACTTATGAGTACACTGAACAGGTTTGAATACACAATCTTTATGCTACTCTGTAAAGAAAGGGAGAGAGGGGGGAATATATTATCCAAGTATTTGTGTCTTAATTTGTTATGTTATCCTACACTTTAAGCTGACCTATATTTCCATTACCTGTAACTCTTGTGTCTCTTTCTCTCCTTCTCTGCCTCCTCCCTGAGTCTGCACTGTCACCACCACATCATTCTACACAGGAGAGCAATAATACACGTATGAATACACTGAACTGGGTTGAATACATGATTTTTTCTGCCATGTTCTACCTGGCTGGCTACACACACACACACACACACACACACACACACACACACACACACACACACACACACACACACACACACACACACACACACACACACACACACACACACACACACACACACACACACACACACACACACACACACACACACACACACACACACACACAGTGTGTGCAGGTTAGTTACAGTAGGAGATGGGCTTCTATCATATTATCTTCTATCATTCTATAATTCATTCTTCTTTTATTTTCATTTCAGGTAGTTGTACCTTAAGAGAATTGAAGGCTGGCATCTGTAAATGCAGATAGATATAAGTACTTTATTCTTATTTTATTATCATTATTTTCTTTCCAATTAAATGAAATCAGAAAATAAGTGGTATATGATGGAAAATATGAAAGTCAATGCTTGAAGGAAAATGGACTTCGGAAATCAGTTTTTTATTTTTTATTTACTGTTCTGTAAAAGTCTTGTCGAATGTAATATTTTATGTTTTGTGTGGACCCCAGGAAGACTAGTTGTTGTCATGCAAACAGCTAATGGGGATCCTAATAAACTCAAACGGGCTTCGATCTACCAGGTAGCTAGCTAGTCAAACACACACACTGGTTGATGTTACTAGCTAGCTAGCAAACGTCAGCCAACCGCTAGGTAACATAAAGAGTGACCTGTAATTCAATGCAGCGAAAATGAAGAGAAGGTCATGATTACAGGTCAAGTATACTTCGTGGGTTCTACCGCACACTAACTTATTTCCTAAACCAACCACAAGATATAGCACTGTCTACGTCACAACTCCCCGCCCTCCCCCGTCCGCTCCACCAACTACAGGCCCGCACCTCAGCCACCATCACGGTGCAGCTCTATGATTGGCAGAGAGACGGGGGATGCCTAAGTGACACCCTGAGTAGCCTATCAGGATCGCTACACTACCCCCCCACTACAAAGTTTCTCGCCCACGAGGAACATATAAAACACAGTACAAAACACTCCCCCCACCCTCTCCAGCTCACTGCAGGGACTACCCCACTGGCTGTCCCCAACCAAACCAGTAGCCTTTGAAAACACAGCAAAACCCACCACAATCCCAGCCCTCTATAGTTTCTACCCCCCCACTACAAAATTCCTCGCCTACGAGGAACAACTAAACACAGCCCCACACTACACCTACACACTGAACTTTGACTAGGAAGAGCTGGGTGGACTACCATCCCTTCCAGTGAGACCAGGGCACATTCTTGCCCTCTACAGGAACTGGGGGGTCTCACTATAACCTTACTACCACACAAAATCTCTGAAACGACCCGGGGGTCGTGTCTGCCTTCTCGGCAGGGGGGCTGGGGTTGCCGGATCTGGCCCAGGCGCCGAAAGATTGGGGGGACTCTCAGTCCTTGATGGGGGACTGCTGCTCTGTCCGCCGGGGGGTCTGCGGAGGGATGTCGATGGGACGTCTGTGTGTCCCGAGGTTCCTTTGGTCTGTAGGGAAGCGACGCCTCTGTACGGAGCCAGCCTGTCTCTGTGGAGCACCACTTTTCTCCCCTTTGGTGGCTGCTGCACCCTGTAGACCACTTCCCCCACCCTCTCCAGTATTCGGCAAGGACCCACCCACTGACTGTCCAACTTTGGGCACCGGCCTTTCGTTCGTTGTGGGCTGTAGACCCAAACCAGTTCCTCGGCCCGGAAATGCTGCCCTCTGGTCCTGATGTCGTAGTTCCGCTTCTGTCTCACCGCAGCACTTTTCTGCTGCTCGCGGGCAAAGGCATGAGCGGACTCAAGCCGGTCCTGCAGCCTCCTTGTGTACTCAGGACCAGGAGGCGTGTCCAGGGAATCTGGTGGCCGACCAAACGCCAACACCGCAGGGGTTCGAAGCTCTCTCCCCAGCATGAGGAGGGCCGGCGAACAGGCTGATGACTCCTGGACTGCAGACCGACATGCCATGAGCACCAGGGGCAGATGCTCGTCCCAGTCGCGCTGATGCCGCGACGTGAGGATGGCCAGCTGCTGTCCCATGGTGCGATGAAATCTCTCTACTAGTCCGTCGCTCTGTGGTCGCAGGGGGGAGGTGCGTGTTTTGTGAATGCCCAGTTGAGAGCACATGGAGGCGAACACCCGGGACTCGAAATTCCTCCCCTGGTCACTGTGCAGGGTCTCCGGTAAGGCAAGGCAAGGCAAGGCAAGTTTATTTATATAGCACTTTTCAACACAAGGCAATTCAAAGTGCTTTACAAAAAATGAAAGAGATTAAGAAAATGGCATTTAAAATCAGTCATTAAAAAGAAAAGCTAATAAAATAAACATTAAAAGAAAAAATACATGGATAAAAGTTACAGTGCAGTCAATTAAACATTAAAAGAAAAAAGTACATGGATAAAAGTTACAGTGCAGTCTAAGATATGAATAGTTCAATTAAAAGCAGCGACAAAAAGAAAAGTCTTCAGCCTGGATTTAAAAGTAGTCAGAGTTGCAGCGGACCTGCAGGTTTCTGGGAGTTTGTTCCAGATATTTGGAGCATAATAACTGAACGCTGCTTCTCCATGTTTAGTTCTGACTCTGGGGACAGAAAGCTGACCAGTCCCTGAAGACCTGAGAGACCTGGATGGTTCATCATTTAGCAGGAGGTCAGAAATGTATTTTGGGCCTAAACCATTCAGTGCTTTATAAACCAGCAGCAGTATTTTGAAATCTATTCTTTGACACACAGGAAGCCAGTGTAAAGACTTCAGAACTGGAGTGATGTGATCCACGTTCTTAGTGTCAGTGAGGACTCGAGCAGCAGCGTTCTGAATTAGCTGCAGCTTTCTAATATATTTTTTAGTGAGACCTGTGAAGACACCATTGCAGTAGTCGAGTCTACTGAAGATAAAAGCATGGACAAGTTTTTCCAAATCCTGCTGTGACATTAGTCTTTTAATCCTAGATATATTCTTTAGGTGATAGTAGGCTGATTTAGTAACAGTTTTAATGTGACTGTTGAAACTCAGGTCAGAGTCCATGACTACACCTAGATTTCTGGCTTTATCTGTTGTTTTGAACATTGCACACTGAAGCTCAGTGCTAACTTTTATACGTTCTGACTTGGCTCCAAAAACCATTACCTCAGTTTTATCTTTGTTTAATTGGAGAAAGTTCTGACACATCCAGTCATTGATTTGTTCAATGCACTTACTCAGTGTTTGAATTGGAGCATAGTCTCCTGGTGAAATTGTTACTTACATTTGTGTGTCATCTGCATAGCTATGGTAACTTATTTTGTTGTTCTTCATTATCTGAGCCAGTGGTAGCATGTAGATGTTAAAGAGAAGAGGCCCCAAGATGGAGCCTTGAGGAACCCCACATGTCATATTTGTCAACTCAGATGTGTATTTACCTATAGAAACAAAGTTGTTTCTGTCCTTTAAGTAGGATTCAAACCAATTCAGAACTGTTTCCGAAAGTCCCACCCAGTTTTCCAGTCGGTCTAGTAATATGCTGTGGTCAACAGTGTCAAACGCAGCACTGAGATCTAATAATACTAACATTGAAGTTCTGCCACTGTCTGTGTTTAAGTGGATGTCATTAAAGACCTTTACAAGAGCAGTCTCAGTGCTGTGGTTTGGACGAAAGCCTGATTGGAACACATCGAAACAGTTATTTAAATGCAAGAAATTACTCAACTGTTGAAAAACAACTTTTTCAATGATTTTACCTAGAAATGGGAGGTTTGATATGGGCCTGTAATTGTTCATTACTGAAGCATCTAGATTATTCTTTTTTAAGAACGGTTTAATGACTGCAGTTTTCAGGGCCTGTGGAAAAATACCTGAGTGAAGAGATTTACTCCAAACCGGTGCTCTGGCGGGAAACACTGTCCAAACCGCCTCTTCAAAGCCCCCCGCTAACGCTTCATAGTTGAGTCGGTCCACAGGGCTAAGTAGTAGCAGACATGAAAGAGCCTCTTCTGTGAGGCACAAAGCTAGCTGTAGTGCTTTAGTCTCTACTGACCACCCCCCGGCATGAGCAAGCAGTTCAAATTGGGCATGGAAAGCCTCCCAGTCTGCCTTACCCGAGAATTTGGGTGTTTTCACTGACCCGGCGGCGGCTGCTGCGGGTTGATGGGCGCCGCCATTGTTGTTTACCTCCAGCTTGGAAATGGCGCGAACTGCCGCAGAAGACGGAGACAGTCTCTAGCCATCCTCACCGCCGACTCTCTCAGGCGCTCTCTCACCTCCCGTGCACTCATGAACTCCTCTCTCATGTCCTTCGACCACCCGCATGCTCCATCTTCCTCTTCATCACTACTGTGTTCCTGCTTCACTCCCATCTTGCTGAACTTATCCATCCCCGCTAGCTTACCGGCTAGCTCCGTGACGCAGTTACGACTCTCGTCCGGATAGACGTCCCTTGTTCGAAAAGTTCACTTCTGATACCAATAAAACGTTCCCCAAGATGAGTCGGAGACAGGCTTGTAGTTATTAGGCTTTAATAACTAGTAGTTGAAGACAGATGATAACAGGTCAAGTATACTTCGTGGGTTCTACCGCACACTAACTTATTTCCTAAACCAACCACAAGATATAGCACTGTCTACGTCAGAACTCCCCGCCCTCCCCCGTCCGCTCCACCAACCACAGGCCCGCACCTCAGCCACCATCACGGTGCAGCTCTATGATTGGCAGAGAGACGGGGGATGCCTAAGTGACACCCTGAGTAGCCTATCAGGATCGCTACAATATTCTTTGTTTGAACAACTTACTGAAAAGGTCTGCCACCAATGACAGACTGGTCGCCGTGATTTACACTCAGCCTACCTGCATCAGGACTGCTGTGGGTGGGAGGCAGTTGATCAAACCATTGTGAGCGAAATGCGGGGGGGGGGGGGGGGGTCACAATCTTTGGAAACTTAAAAACTCGCTATTAAGTGTCTATAATCAGCACAAGTTCTTTCATTGCGTATTATTAATTTGATTGAAATTACATACTTATGTTTACAGTGATATATTGGGGGGGACATATCATATTTTTCATATGATCAAAAAGTGGGGGTGCAAAAGCACACGTTTGCTCCCCCAAGGTCAATTGTGGGGATGCACCTGCTCCATTGCTCAGGCGCCCATACCATGCAATGAATGAAGGGAGGGGTGCTCATTCTGTCAAACAGAGTAACAAGCACCTGTTTGTTTCTTTTGTGAAGTTTTTTTTAATACAGGCCATTATACTTTTGAGTCATCTACATGAACTTACTTTAGGATAATAATAAAACCATATTAATGAAAAGATAATAATAGTGTTCTCTGGGCCCCCCCCAGTGCTGGGCCCTTGGAATCATCCTAACCTCCCCCTCCCAGCTACGCCCCTGACTGTAGGCAACGTAATGTTACTTTGATCCGGTTACTTATGTTGTGGCAGATATTTAATTAAACGTTCTTAACATAGCCTAATAGTATAATAGTTATAATAGTCAGATTACTCTGAAGATGGGAGGTGATGTTCTATTCATTTTCACGTTCACACAGTCGGTGATTTTGGCCGGCCGTCTTTCCTGCAACGGCAGTTTAAACTGTATTTCCTCCGCACACTGAGCTCTGATTGGTCAGCAGGCGTGGTGCTTTCGCTGAGTTTATCTCTTATCTTGGAACCTATCCTGCTTCGGAGCACAGACTAGGTCCAGGATAAGTCACCATGGAGATCTAGCCCGCTAAAAAGTGAACCAACTTCGTAGTACCGGAAATCCCAGAAGTTATCTTGCTAAACGAAAATCCTGCTTCGTAGTATACCCCCCAGGTTAGCCGCTAAGCATAAGTTACCATGGAGATCTAGCCCGCTAAAAAGAGAACCAGCTTCGTAGGACCGGAAAGCCAGAGTTTTCCCTGAATTTAGCCGGCTAAGCGAAAATCCTGCTTCGTAGTATACCCCCCTGGTCCCGACCAGGTTAGCCGCTAAGCATAAGTTACTATGGAGATCTAGCCTGCTAAAAAGAGAACCAGCTTCGTAGGACCGGAAAGCCGGAGTTTTCCCTGAATTTAGCCGGCTAAGCGAAAATCCTGCTTCGTAGTATACCCCCCAGGAGTCAAGATATATCTGACAAAAACGTTTCCATTGATGGCTTCTGGACTGTTTAGCCAATGTTTCCAAAAACAATGTTTCCATCAACAAGGTTTCCCTTGTTTTCTTTGATGGCTACCGGGAAGGCTTGCACGAGACGAGAAACGTTATCATGTCTTCTCCGTGAATCTGAATCTTCACCATCTTTAGAGGGTCTCTGTGCCCTTGGAAGACGTCCCGCCTTGTTCTTTTGCCTCAGAAGCTGTGCATATACTTTGGTTCCACATTTTGACTTCAACGTATGCTTATATAAATATGTATATTTATTTATTTATGGGGCAATTGTCACAAAATGTTATATCCCCTTGCAATTATTCAAATATTTTTACTTGAATAAATTATTGATTGTAGGCCTAGGTGTAAAGAGTTGACTAGCACTTACACTGTTACACTGTTGTTACAAACAACAATTGTTTTTATTTTTATGATGTAATCAAACATTATGCTGCTTCATGAGTTCCAAAATGGTGGCAAAGGGATCTATTACTGCAAATGTAAGGATATTGCTAAGGAGGCTATATTTCAGGGTGTGCTGACACGCATTTGATGAGACTATATAATCAATTTCATCGGTGCATGGCATAGTTATAATAACATCATCAAGTTAATGGTAATTATAGCTGCAGGCTCTTCATTGATCTCCAGGCAAAGGGGTGATCCCCTTTCAGCTGCAGAATAATAGCTATACCTTTAAGCTGGACTTGAATCAATAAACCTGCAGAATTCCCTCTTCATTGTGAATAAGCATCTCCACCGCACACCCTAGGCGTAGCAGTCATGAAACTATATCATTGTTTTTCTCCTCATTAGATAAAAAAGCCACAGTGTTTGATTTTTGACGAGCTGATTGGTCTAAATATTAATTACGTTGAGAAAACCAAGACAAAATCTGGGTACGGATGAATAATTCATGTTTGTTTTTGAACCAGCCTTGTGAAATTGGCATTCACTAAATAATGTATGACTGTGTGTCTTTGATAATAGGGTTTGCATTAGAAGTAGCTTTCCTTCATTCCACGGCGTAGATTCTTGCCTGGGCTAGTTATTGTGCAAAAAATTGATTTCCTTAAAACCCTGATGCCAGAAGACATTAGTCAGCTGTGTCTAGAGGCCAGGGCTGTACATAAGAAAGGGCCCCCACATGTTGCTGTCGGAAGGTGAGGGATATTTGTAATCACATATATGCAGCCTCGGTAAATCGGATTATTCCTATAATGAAGAGAAATTGTTGAACAAGGAGATCAATAAGATTTAAAGTACACAAGCAGCTGCAATGATGAGAAATCTACATTCTGACTTTAAATTAGGACCTCTGTTGAACGGGGTTTATTGCATCCAAATGAGATTTCCTGGTACTAATTGGCAAATACATGAACTTTAACAATTAGTATTTAAGATATCCCCGGTTCACTGAAGCCTGAAGGCAAATTTTGAATCACTTATAATTCACTAAAGCGTGTGTCATTTCAGTGAGAGCACAAATAATTGTTTTAATGAGCATTCAAACAAAGAAGGGAATTAATATGATATGGGTGCATCAAATCTGGTAGTCTCAATGCAAAATTAAAGTGTCCTCTGGTAGAAGGAATCATTATGGAAGTACACAGAGGTTAATATACACACATTACTACTAATCAGCACTGGTTATATATTTAATAACAGGTACAATTACTTTCACTAAAACACGTTGTTATCTCATGTCTATCCCTCATGAGTGAATGATTTTTTTCTTATTCTGACATTCAGAAAAAAGGTATTTCAAATACTTTAAAGTGAACTGAGACTCAGGGGAATGGTTGGATTTTATTTTGACATTTGTAGGTTTCATGATATTTTTGGATACAAACAACAACATGGCAAAGCATTGATCATTGTATTTGTCACAGACATAGAAGAGTGGGAGACAGAAGAGACTGACAGAAACCGATTTCTGTCAAAACTCCGCTTCATAATATGTCACGCTCAAATTCACAATTGGCGTTGACATAAAACTGGTCAATTTTCCCCATTTATTATTTCAAAGCTGAGATTAATCACATGGAGCGAAATAATGACTAAACCTAATCACAGACTTCTGCTTCTTGCTCGGCAATAATTAGAGTCAGACTGGCTGCCCGGATATATGATTTATGACAGAACATGACGGATATTAATGGCTTTTGTAATTGGTGCATATGTTTATGAAAATGGCTGTCTGGTTCTGGAATTATGAAAAGGTGTCAGGTAAAGCAAGATTTGACCAAAGACTGACCAACTGAAGAAGGCAAAGATACTGTTGTTGTACTTCCTTAAAAAAGTTGAATTGTCACTAAATGAATGTGTTGGACTCCCGCAAGTTGGTCATACTGCAAACATTGAGCAGTCTGCTAAATGGCAAGTATTCCTTTTTAATTCCCAGTGTGATAGATTCAAGGATTTTGCACTTTCAAGGTATTTTTAAGCACAACGAGTAGACAAATCAGCATCCATTTGGGTTTGCTGCCGAGAGAAAGCTCTATATGAAAAAGGTCACTTATATTCCGTTTCCTAACTTGTTTTCACAGTATTATGCCATTGCTCCCCAGAGTTTTAGGCTTTATTCTGAGATTTCCTCTAAATAAATGACAGCAACATAACGGCAGTCTCCTCAACACATTATATGCTATGAATGACAAACACTTACCAACACATTGTGTATGATGCATGCAGCTCCAAAGTGAAACATGTGCCATGTCACACCTGGATTGCTGATTAGAAGACGGAAATTAAATGGCAGTAAAAGTGCCAGATGCTTGGATTATATAAAACTCAAACAAAAAAATTGTTTTTTAAGTGGTACCAGCCATGAATAGTCATGAATCTGATCTCGTGTTTAATGGTGCTTGATTGTATTTGTATGTCACGTTTTGTCTGTGTTTTCTTGTTTAGTTCTGAGTTATGTTTTTTTAATTATGTTTTGTACTGTCTCGAGTATGTTGTTGAGCTTTAAATATTATCCCAGCTAGAAAGAGACATTGCGTATTTGGTTTGGCTCTTAATCCTGTGTTATTTTATGCTACAGAACTAAATCAAAGTTAAAAATGTAATTGCGTTTTTTAGCTTGCAACTGTTTCGTTATTGATTTTTGAAGCCAAAATTGTCATTCCAGTTGACACTCAACAGGTGAAATAGCAACCCCTAAAGTAAACCCAAATGATGCAACACAATGTCACAAACTAATGCTGCCATGCTATAAACAAATAATACACTCATTTCTATGCTTGTGTCACTAATGAAGCATACAGTAGTTATAGAGGGAAAATAAATGCTATTCATTTAGAAATCCATCGTTTTTATGCAAAAAAGGCCTTTCCTCTGTTTTATGTTATATTAAAGTAAACTGCTTTGGGTTTATGACTGACAAAAAAGACACTTAAAGAAGACATATTATGCTGATTCTCAGGTTTATATTTGTATTCTGTGCCTCACTGTGACATGTCTCCATGCTTTAATGTTCAAAAAGCTCTTTATTTTTCTCATACTGCCTGTGCTGCAGCACCTCTTTTCACCCTCTGTCTGAAACCAGAGCCCAGTCTGCTCTCAATCAGCTTGGACTTTGAGGAAATGGAATGGAATGGAACCTCAATGTCCTGGCATTTATATACCCTACACTAAATCAATAAAATATAAAAAATGTAAACAAAAACAAAATGATCCCTTGTTTACGCCCTAATTAACACTAACATCAGTGTTATAGTGAGACAGTGTGACAGAAAGTGAATCAATGAAGGTGAGATGCTCTGAGTGAGTTGAGTTTTTTCTTTGTGAGGTGTGCAATTGTGTGACATTCATAGGAGACAGGGACAAAATGAGATTGAGATTGAAGTAGGGTTAAGAAAAGGCTACATAAGCAGCAATGGTTGAGAAGCAGTCAGGCTGTTCACGCTAGGAACAAATGGATTTCCGGAATAGTGAGAGACGTGCTATGTTCAAAACTCTCCTGTATCTTAAGGTGTCGGATTTGAAATAAAAAGAAAGGTTGGACAAGCGCAGGATAAAGAACATTTCAATATGATATCAAATGTACTCTTACAAGTGATGGCACAGTCGAAATATGTGTTGCAAAAGTCATCTTTAGAAGTTTGATTGCAGCCATTTTGTTGGCCGTTTTGTTAAAGACAATAAGTGAAATAGAAGCTCATTATCATTTCCTAGGATGAGAGCTGACATTCGCAAGTGGGTGAGTCGGTATCTTCAAAGTAATAAGGTGGAATACTTCACATTCAGTGATAGTTCACGAGCGTAGCCTTGGGAAATGTAATATGTACTTTTTCTGAAAATGTCAGTAGCCGCTCCAATTACGACACAATAAAGAGAATAGTTATCTGTTGCTGATTTTAGCTTCTTTGTTCTGATGATTGTTGCTACGCTCAAAAGCTTATACTTTGGGTTTGCATCAAAAGGTGATTGTTTTGTGTAAATATTTCCATCATAACCTGAATGTAGTTTTTGAATGAGATCTGATATGAAAGAAAAATAATACTATCCAATAGAGGTAAGAGAAACAGGGCATTTTATCATTCAACACATTGTATTTTGTGTAACAGACCAAATTGACAAAGGCTAAAACACTAACCCCCTAATCCCACCAGGATTAGGCGTTGCGCTGCGGCGTTTTTAGCGATCGCGGCCACTCTAGTCAATGGGTGCTATTCCACCAGACACGCGCGCTGCGCCGCGGCTCGAAGCGTCCCAGAAGCTCCTCGCCGCGAGGAATTTCTAAAATATAGGATGAATCCTATTTTTGACGCGGCGCAGCGCGGCGCAGGCAGGAAGTGGAATGTTCATCCAACAACTGCGAGGCTGCACACAAGACGCTCCGCTTCCGCAACGTTTTGAAACGCGCCTGGTGGGTTATGACCAAGCGGCAAACTGTGGGGTAGAGCCGGGAAGCCAATACGGAAGTGCCACACACTGCAGTTCATATATTGGCCGATAGGCGATGGCTGCAGAAAGGAGCAATTTCCATAGACCCCCATGTTAAAATGCCCGATTTTACAGCAGAAAAAAACATGTTTCTACCCCTGGCTCCATACATTTTATTATCGATATAGTTAGATTCCACCTTCATGATTATGGATCTGTGAGTGAATTGTTTTCTAACGCGACCCTTTATATTTATATTAGGTCTTAAAGTTTGTGCATACATTAGGGCGTGGTCACTTTGATTGACAGATACGTGCCTCACTGTCAGCTAACAGCAACTTGTCCAATCTGCTAGGCTACAACCATAGAGGCTACAACGTTAGTTAGTTGTAGTTACTGTACTTGATCCTTTAGCTGTGTTCGTGGTGATCGTGCTTGTTAGGGAATATTGTTACAAATACCAGATAATTAAAATGTCGTGCTGTGCGCTTGAATGTACTAACAGATCTTCCAAGAAGTCTACTTTCAGCTTTTTTCGGTGAGTAAAATGATAATATTATACATGTTAACCCTGTTAGCAGGTGTTTGTGTGCTTGTTAGCTTAGCCTGTTATGTAGCTTATTAGCCAGCTAAGGACGTAACCCTTTATACATATATACAGTTTAGTTTATGATTCAGCCTTGGGTAAGACTTTTATACTATATGGCTATGACGCCCATAATGCTAAACGGGAGCAAATGTTAAAAGGGGTGGGCCGCCGGAGTCCACACCGCCGAAGCTAACGGGGCTGCAGGGTGCTAGCTCGCTAGCGCGTCTCGGTGGCCGTAGCTAGCACCCTGGGGCTCCGTTAGCTTCGGCCAGCGGCGGAGTCCGGCGTTATAACTGGAGATCAAGGAATGCATCGTAACGCGGACTTGGTTCGCCTGCAGCCCGCTGTAGTATTAGCTAAATAAATGATGTTGAGCAAGGCTTATTAAGCTGAACACCGCCACAATTATTCTGCTATGTATCGGTACTTATTTTATTTTATTAACGTGTGAATGACAAGCATTAAGAATAATACCAAATAGCTAATTATCTTGCAGATTGTCTCGTTTGATTATGAATGTAACGTTTATATAGTGGAACTACACTGTTTTATCAAAACCAAAGTGCCACGCAGTGACTTGGTATGCATGTATTTCAGCAGGAAATGTGCAACCTAGATGACATTTACCAACACAGACTATATAGAAATATTTGTAAAAGTTGTTCATGCGTTACTAAGTGAATATGGCATTAACCCTCCTGTTGTCTTCGGGTCAAATCTGACCGATTTACTACTTTCATCAATCATGTTTTACATTCGATTGATACTGAGAGCATGTTAGCTTAGCTTCTTAGCCTGAGCTAGGACTCGAACGTCACGCTCGTTGGCAGCAGGTCCCGCCCTGTCCCGCCTCAGTTCCGCCTCTTTGCCCTTATTTGGAGAAGGCGGGAGAAGGCGGGAGTTAGACTCTGACGACACCGTCGAGCCGTTAGTGGCCGACTCCGCCTACTAAGGGCTTCACGGCAACTCTGCAGAATCCTATGGGTGATGTCACGGACCCTACGTCCATTTATATATACAGTCTATGGTTTTGACGCAGGAGGAGGTCGCAGCGCGGCGCAGCCGCAGCGCAGACGCTCCTGGTGCGATTAGGGGGTCAGAATCCAAAACTAACAGACTCGACTCGACTTTTCATAACATGGCAGAGTAAGAATGGGATTGTCAATTGTCCAGTGCTTCCCATTGCTGCGCTGAATTTAAAAGGTCAACTGCGGCCTGTGTAAACTGCAGTCCATTGAACAGATCTACTGTGCCCCCTGACATTACCGAGCTAAAGTTCATAAGAAACAATTGAATGGTACAATTCAAAGGTCTGCTTTTTATTTCCCAAGCACTATACCTTTATGAAGTCAGCCCATCACGTGTAATGATGCTTGTGTAAAGTCTAATACATGTTTGCCTCAATCATTTATTATTTTTTTTGTTTTTTTCACATAGATCCTGTAATTGTAAGCATTGCAACTCATTTTCGACCATCATGGATCAGTCTTGAGTTTCATTGGTACATTAAAGTTCAGGATTTCGTATTTCAAAGTCTGATTATTTATGTATGATAAGTATATTTTTTTCTTTAAACTACATTTTTCTTTTCTTATCAATCTGAATATGGTGCCTTGAAAAGTCAGAAAAGGGACAGTGGACTGTTATAGTTCTATGACCTTTTGAGCATAAGCAAACATGGATTAAGAACTAACAAAGACAGACTTCTGTGTGTCTGTACCAGTGTGTACTCTCATGTTCCGAATAACCCAGCTTCCCCAAATGTCTTTTTGGTGTCTATCTACGCCGGGATCCTGAGTCGTGGCTGATCCTGTTGCTGCGGTCCTGTGTCCTGGATCCTGCATCATGTGTCCTGGATCCGGAGTGCTGGATCCTCTATCCTGAGTTCTGGATTTGAGTCCTGAACTTTGAGTCGTGGCTGAACCTGTCACTGTGGTCCTGCCTGACTCTCACCATACAACTTCCCTGATGGCTGCCACAGGATTGTTGACATCCTCGTGGATTCATCTTCTTATTATAGACACATGCATTTCCAAACATTTGGACTACCTATGCTGTAAAATGTATTATCTCTTCGATTTACACACGGCATCAACTGCACGTCTGTCCGTCCTGGGAGAGGCATCCCTCCTCTGTTGCTCTCCCTGAGGTTTCTCCCATTTTTAAACTGTGGGTTTTCTCCGGAAGTTTTTCCTTGTACGATGTGAGGGTCTAAGGACAGAGGGCCTCATATTGTCATACTGATATTATGTACAAACTGTGAAGTCCACTGAGACAAATGTAACATTTGTGATATTGGGCTATATAAATAAACATTGATTGATTGATTGATTGATTGATTGATTGAAAGAGTAGTATACATCTGATGTCAGAAGTTGAGATGCATGTTTTAATGTAATCTCTAAAAGTCACGCAGATTGTACTTGAATAGAAAAAGGTCTTAGGTGTATGTAGAAGTGAGGAGATAGTAGCTCATCCTGATTTTTTCAGCAGCTCTAAAGCTCAGAGGGTTGGTATGTCTACAAAAAATAATTACCCTTTAGCGACCATGTTTAGCCCTTGAAGGCTATAATTTGGCATGGAGTTCAAGTGTTTGTGCTTTGTGTCTCTCTGTCTGAATGCATGAATGCCAAGATGCACATTTTTGAACTGGTGAGCATAAAAACAGGAAAAGATACAAGTTTGTCTTAAAGCGGCCCTATTATGCTTATTATCAGGTTTCATATTTGTATTTTGTGCCTCTACTGTCACATGTTTACATGCTTTAATGTTGAAAAGGTGCTTTATCTCTGTTCAACCTCTGACTGAAACCATGGCCTGTTGTAATTGGTCGACCGCTTAGAGTTGTCCCGCAACTTAGCCTATCACGTAAAAAGTGTTGGAGCGCTAGCTACAGTAATAGCAGCATGGATGTTACATAGTGATGTCACTATGTTACCGAAGTAGTCAGTAGTTGAGGCGTTTCATTCGGGGTGGAGTGTGTGGAGGAGAATTGTGATTTTTGCCCTTCCAGACCATTTACATTTACTATTTAACACACTACAGGGAAAACCCAAAAAACATAATTGTGCCCCTTTAAAACAAAATACATCAGACAACAGTACAATACATATATGTATTCAGCTTGCATATCAGAGCATATTTCATGATTGAAAGGTGAGCATTGATCCCGTTGCAGAATATTTAAAACATGTTGAAAAACTATATCTCATAATCATGTCAAAATGGGATAGTTCATGACACAGACATAAAGCAAAGCCCAATTACAAGCCAACTTCAAATTAGCGGGTCAAAGGATTGCTGCTGCTATTTACACAACATATCCCCTCAGCTGTCAGAGCTTCCTGCCAACATTTTGATGCCCAAGGAAGTGAAATTCAGACATAGATTTATGACATTTGGCTCATAAATATGGATAGGAGTTTTGGCATATGAAGGGTGCATCATATTGCTAACTTCGCTAGCAAAAGGAAACACCCAAGGTAGTTGAGTTGGTTACAACAAACACAGACATAAAGATATACTGTATACATTCTGGTCCCAACACCTTCCCTCTTTACATTTACTAGGAATGCTGCAGAAAGTCATCATTTAATCTCAGGTAACAAACCACTGTTCTCGCTGTACGTGTATTGTCTCAGAAAAGAGTCAATAGCACACCTTCAGAATTCATGTCATACTCAAAATGCAGATTAAACACTGAACATCGCACACACATGCAAATGGCCTCATTCTGCTGCTTAAATTATGTTATGACATAAATGTGCTAGATGTGCTTGGCATTAATTAACACTTGCAACTTGAAGACTCAATCCATGACCAAAATGTGTTAGTTCTTGTTTGTTCTTCTTCCAATATTCAGATCTTCCAGACTGGCAACAATATTGCCCTGTTTTTAAACTCCATTGCAAATATCGAGAGCTTTTAATTCGAGGTCATCCGGCTCCCTTACCTCTAGTGCGTTTCCGCCCTGTCAGCTGTTGCAGCCATGGATATTGACTGTAAATGACTGCAGTGCCTTTTGGGAACTGTCCTTAGCCCTCTCTCTAGTTCCAGGGGGGGGGCCTAGGCAGGGGCGGATCTAGCCAAATATTGATGGGGTGGCAAGAGGGTGGCAGGAGATTTTGAGGGGTGGCATCCCCTGACAGAAGTATATGCTTATTTAAATCGCAATCATATCAATCAATTATGGGTGTAACGGTACACGTACCAGTACTGAAATTATTCGGTACGGGCCCTTCGGTTCGGTACACATGTGTACCGAACGAATATAGCGTTAAACGTAAAAAATTGAGAACATGAACAACTTTCTGGAAGTAATCTCAGGTATATATCATAGAGCGACCAAGTCATTTCATTGGACGAGAGGCATACTATGAGAGCTGGTCACAGGGATGCGTTCAAATGTAGTCAGTAATTTGAGGAAATGGCGAACGCAGATAAAGTTGAGCTGAAAATCCTCCAGCATCATTGAAGTCTCCGGTTTGGGAACATTTTGGTTTCGCAGTTACGTACAAGGATGACGGACAAAGACAGGTGGACCGAACCAAAGCTGTTTTTTCGGCATTGTTCAACTAACATTGGTTACGCGGCTGGCAATACATCACACTCATTTGAAAAGGCATCACCCGAATGTGAATATCACCGGTACCAAAAGAAAAAAGACTGAAGTGCAAAACCAACTCCCACTAGCATGTAAGCCTCCACCACTCGCAGAAAGTTCAGACCGAACCAAAGCTATTACAAACGCCAAATATCCTTATGTTGCCATGTTAGCAAAGCGCTACCTGGCTGTATCTGCTGCCACTGTCCCTAGAGAGGGTGTTCTCCACAGCAGGAGACATTGTTAGTGCTAGCAGATCTGCCATTTCAGCAAGCAATGTGGACAAGTTCATCTTTCTTTAAACAACATGAAAATACAATGACAAGCAAGTCCTAATGTCAAGCTGGCTGCTTAGGTACTAGTTCAGTTAAAATACAGATTATTTCAGTTCATCGAAATGCTGCACCTTAATGTTTATTTTACTATATGTTGTATTTATTTGAATCCATTAGTCACAGTTTAACACAAATTAAAAAAATGTTTTTAATGTTTTGTGATAATTTTTTCTGCTTTACCGAAAACGTAACGAACCGAACCGAACCGTGACCTAAAAAACGAGGTACGTACCGAACCGAAATGTTTGTGAACCGTTACACCCCTACAATCAATGTTAACTTGGAAAGCCACAATATTAATATTTTAACTCAATCACATGTGATATTATTGTGGCACATCAGTAAAGCCTTATAAGGTGGCAGACGTAATTTAATGAATTTTAACTGAACAATAACTGAATGAGTTTGTTTCACTCTTAGACCAGCAGGGGTACCAAATCTATGCAGACTGCTGCAATAAGTACATTAATTAACTGTCTCATCGATGTTTGTCTGAATGAATATGATACTATTAACAATCATATTGTTCCTATCAGCTGTTAGGAACAAATTAAATCTATTATTATTATTATGTATTAACAGTGATTGCACTGTTAATAAATAATAATAATAATAATAGATTTAATTTGTTAGCGTTTTTACAGGTGCTCAAAGACGCTTTACAGATATAGTGAAGAACTGTTATGATTCACATATTCATTTATCATTGAATAAACTATATTTTTTGGAGGAGTTAATGATGAATGTTCATCAAGATGCTTGCTCACCCTCCTTCAAATTTGAAAAACAAGTAATTATATCATTATTGATATACAGTTACAACCTTGACTTTACATCAGAAAGAACAAACATTAAAGAAGTGACTAACTGCATCAGTTAGGGTTAAAAAACGTGTATTCAGCTAAAACATCGCTGCATTATCCAGTGGAAGGTCCTTACCTACTGGCCTAGTTAAATCAAAGTGGTTACTTTCTGTTGGCTGGGCAGTGTAGTTTTACACACGTCTTATTTTACTTTCTCAGGACTTAAAACTGTTTTTTGGGGGCAGACCCCCTCAAAGAAAAAAATATATACACGCATACAAGGTCATCATCTTAACAGTTTGTTATTCTCATCGAGTCATCCGTGAGCAGAGCATCAACTTGGCATGTCTATTACAGCTGAATGCGGCGATTACTATTTTGTTCAGCAAAACGCCTCACAAACGTATTAAGATCAACAGCTGTAGTGCGTTTTGATTCAATGCTGAGTACAGCCAAACTTGACATTCTCTTCTCTGTCATTGTAGACCGCAATTACCTCATTCCTTCAGTACTTTTGTCCGAAAGGCTTCTCGTTTTGCGCCGTCCCCCCGTTCAAGTGAATTCGCCACCAATCATATTTCCACTCTCGCGCCAGGACCGGGGGAGGGGTTACATGACGTGCATCTTGTGCTGCATTCACTTGCACTCGGACATTAGAGACTTTCTCTCATAAATGTCCGATGAGCCACAACTTTTCTTTCAAAACAAAGATGCCAACTGGGGTGGCAGCTGGGGTGGCAAGGCTATTGTTTAGGGTGGCATTTGCCACCCCATGCCACCCCGGTAGATCCGCCCCTGGGCCTAGGTATAAAAGTCACGGCTCGCCACTGTCAAAATGCATGCATTGGAATAAAAGGTGAACAGTTGCTTCAGCATCATAATAAAATACAAATGTATTCCTTTTTTTCTTTTTCTTGTGAGATGTATGTGTTAACCTTTATGATTCTTATTTGAATATGCATACGGAAAACCATGAGTGGCAATGATAACCAAAAACAAAGTTCACCTATGCATGTAGTTCGTAAAAGATGATTTTTAAATCAATAAATGTCTTGTGTTCAAAATATAAACTTCTGCCTATTACTGAAAAGATGAATCTCCATCTATCAGTAGCCTGCCTCATGTTTCACACCCTCAGGATCGCGAGGCCAGACAGCCTTAACGCTGCATATTAATAACCTGTGTGCATATTTTGGTCTGTGGAATTGTGAGCAATTGACAAAGGAAAGATTTGAGAACATTTCAATTATTATTTGGAATAAGGGTTTCAATTATACAGCACCTGAGTAATTAATTAAAATTTGAGTTTTGTATCATGTTTTTGTTTCAATAAAAAGTGATATCATGTTTTTATACTTTTCCCCTCTAAGCTTATATACTTATTTATATATTTTTTTAACATTAGAAATAAAGTTTAGGCTGTCCAACTCAAAATAAAAGCATGAATATGGATACAAGACACAACAATAACATGTAGCAATAGGGACAAAGGTACAGACAGCAGGTTGAGTATGCGATCAGGGACAATATTCTGCCTTTGTTCGGATGTAACGGTGTGTGTCTGCCCCTCCACTTTTCAGCACTTTGTGAGCACTTTGTGATGTTCGACCACCAAAGTCTTGTTTTCCATTCTTGTTTCCCTTTACCTATCGAGACCTTGGGAACTTTCCTCTACTAGTTTTCAGACAACCCACCGAGGCTAACTGATGCAGGGTGAGGGGCGTGTTGTCCTTCAGGATTTGGTGGAGAAAATATAATTCTGTATCTCTCAGCTTTAGTGTAAGTGTGCGGTCATCCAAGCTGGGTCCTCTTTTTCCCTTGGTGTAATAAATAAGAGGACATGGCGGCACTGCAGTGAGCAAGATAATTATTAGCTTAATTCATTTTCTGCCCACTTTTGGCACAGCATCTGTTTGGATTTGCCTCATACTCCATATGCTCTGTATGTCATATCATAAAGAAGTCAGGCTTATATTATAGCTCAGTTTATTAGCTCTAATGTTTTACCTCTTTTCTCCTGCCAGTGTGGACACAGGCACATTCGGTCAGACTATGGATCCTGCAGATGAACACCAGCAAGTTTTTTTTAAAATTCAAAATCAAGTTTTGGTTTGACCTAAATAATAAGTAAGGTTTATCATGTCTTCTTGACAGATTTGAAATGTTGCCTTGGTGCCTGACTCTGGTGCTGCTTACATTTAAGGGATTTGGGTGGACACGAAATTACCACATAAAGTGTCTTGTTTTTATTTCACCTGACGGAGAAAAAATGCTACCAGATAAAAAAACACATTACGTGATATTGACTGAAGTTTTTACCTCAAGGCATGTATCTCAAAATTCTGGACCTCTCAATAGATGTAAAAAATATATCACTAGCTAACATTACTTCCCATAGCTGATTAACGAAAAAATAAATAAACGAGTACCAGATACTGATAAAAGTCCATATTTAAGGAGGCATTTGAGGTTTTGCGATAAGGTTTATCGAGAGCTGGCTAACGTTAGCCCTGTTGAATTTTATTAGACATCTTTAAACTTTAAAGGTTGGTTAGTTATTGATACCAAATATGTTCTAATACAAGCAATGTATAATACTATCGGCTTGACACCAATTTACATTGATGTAATAACCCATGTTACTTGTATGGGTCACTTTGGGTAGATGCAAAAGGAAATCAAGTTGGAACAGAACATTTGCATAATAACAGATAGATACAACATCTAGGGGTTTTCAGATGCTTGATTACCCTGTTGGATTCCCATTGATTACATCAAAAAGACATATACACTGTATAATTATTTTGGTATAGACATGAGCCATTATTTCTACTTGTAATAAAATAAAGTTAGTTACCACAATATAGAGAAATATTTGAGATAAGCATTTTGTAATCAATACAGATTATGTTCCTTTTAATCACAGCAATTTCAACAGTTCATGTGAAGTGTCATAAGCATTAGGAGTTATTTGCATGTTCTCTAAATGCACACACATTTAAATGCAACATAACAATATTATGCGTGCTGTAAACAGATTTACATGAAGATAATGATTTGCATATAATTTGCATACATATGCATTGTGATCTGGATGAATGTTTTTTTGTATTCAAGCCAACTTGTAAACATCTGGTTTTCCACATTGTGGATGCTCCGTCAACAAAAACTTCACACATCCCAGTCTGCCTGCTTCTTAAGGTGAAGGAAGCACCAGATATTTCACATAACAAGCATGATTTATATTTTACGGAACAAACTGCAACACCCATGCTTTCTTGCTCAAAGCGATGAAGAGAATCTCTGCAAGTGTTGGTCTTAAAAACTGACCTACTTCCAAAGCTATCAGACAGGACCTTCTTCTGAAGTGTAGATGGATGCTGGCAGAGTGCACCGACAAACCCAAATTCTTTGCATGTCTTCCAAAGTTTACTTCAAGAAAACTTAAAGCATACTTTACCATGTCCACACCCTAGACCAGTAACATCTTCAATATTTTACAATGTCTGGGCAGATACATTGTTTCCATGCTTACCCTGTACTGTATTGGTAAGTTATAAAATCTGGAGTAAACAAACCATACACCTTACCCTAAAATTGAGGCTGAAAACCATTCTGTATACCACTGCTTTTCCCGAGGTCATTTAACAGCATTACTTAATCTACTGCAGGGGTGTCCAAACTGTTTTCACATACAGAAAAACATACGAAGGGCTGGGTCACTCAGTAGAGGTGAGGTATATTGCCTCATATGTTAATGAAAGGTATTTCAAGCTTGTCATGCACATAAGTTATTAGGTTGTTTTTAATCAACAAAGATTTGTTAGAAAACGTTTTCAACTCCAATTTACATAATATGTTTGAAAAATGTGCTAATTACCACATGAATGATACTGTGTAATATATGTTTACATATATATTTAATAAGTACAATATAAGACAAGCACAAGTTTCGTCTGTAGGCCTTATTCCATTCTACTTATATAATTTGTTGAGGGCCGATTCAAAATGGACAAAGGGCCACAGTTGTCCCCCGGGCCGTAGTTTGGACATCCCTGATCTACTATATTTCCAATTTAGATTTGTATCTTATCTCCCTTTTATGAATTGTCTTGTTTTCTGATTGATTTGTTTTGTGTGCTTATGCTTTAACACTTTCACTTCCCTTTTTGTCTGAAATGTGCTACATAAATAAAAGTCGACAAAATACCCATCTTAATTTGGAGCTCAAATTAATTAACAATTAATGAATTAAAAGGAATCTGTAAAAAAAAATCTGCATATACATTTTTTTTAAGAACAAAACGAAAATGCAGTACTCATGATTGTGTGTTATAGCATACATTTTCTAAGATAAATACATTTGAAAGGCAATTGGATTGATGGATAATGTATTATGACATATATTTTACATCATGCCAATCATAATGACGAACAACCAGAAGGTCTAACCCAACCATTCATTATGAGAACACATGCAGATTATGAAAAACCTGTTGAATTACTTCATCCTAAAACATTTAATAGCAGCTTGCCACAAACTCTAGGGTTTGAAGTTATTTTTGTAGAATGTTGCTCTACTTATTGGCTTCTTTTGAACATGGATATTTAATGAGATATTTCATTCTCCTGCCAGATAAAGTCAAGGTTAAAGTTCCCCCCATGTATAAAGAGCTATTATCCATATGCAATGACTGCATAGTTAAGACTTTCCCACCTGAACAAAGAACAAACACATTCTAAATAATGAGCGCGCCGAACCATGATGACACTGTCCATGCCAAATTTGTCATGTTTATCTATTTTTTCAGACACTCTCTGGGGTGTTAATGTGGAAAAGTGGTAGCTGATGTCACCCAAAATAATGCAGACCTCCACATTCTGAAGCTAAGCGTCTTTTAATTAAAGGTCCAGTGACTGTGCTCTCATTCCTTTCCAACACATCCTTTTTCTGTTGTTTGTTTCCTCCATTAAGGGGGGGGCTGGCCGGTGATGCCTGGCCAGGGTTGTTTCCGTGGTAATGAGCTGTCAAGGATATAAAGAAGGCTGTTCTTTTTTTTCTTTTGCATATCTCTTTCCTTCCAAGTAGGGAAAATAGACGCGAGAGCTAGTCTGGCAGCAGCATCTGTGGAGAGCACGCCCTGGGGATTCCAGTGTCACAGATGCAGTTTAAAAACCATGTGAATGGAGTGGCTCTCCCATACTGCGGGGCTGAGAAACTGGCAAGCTTAGACCTTTAGATGTTGACTGTCAAATGAGAGCCGCGCGGTTCTGAGTTGCTCACCAGTAGGACTGATTTAATTTGCCGGCCTCTAATGACAGAAAAAAACCTTCTCCAACCGGTCTCTGTTCATTTTCCAGTCTGCTGATATGTCTCCCTATTATTGTGTAAGTACTAATTGTCTCTTTCATCATGCACTTCGGCTTGCCTCAGAGCAGCACATGTTCACCAGCTATACGCACAGTTATTGAGGATAGCTGAAAATGGAATTTAATTATTTTAGTCATCCCTCTCTCTGTCACTCTGTTCCAGTGTCAAGCGCACGCAGTCTGCCTCCTACAAGTTCATTACACTAATAATAAACCACACAGCTGATGTGAAAATCTAAATGAATTAAGGTTGGATTTTGATTGCTTTATGTTTTAGAAAAACACTTACAGCCGGAGGAAAAACTCTGCTAGAGACATGTTGCAACATCAAATGCAGACTCATGATTTGGCTCAATTGGAGCATGACCATTTCATATCTTTCGAGCATGCATAAGAAATACGAATCTGTAATAAGCTGTATTTGTTTAGCCCTTCACCCTTCTAATAAAAACAGTATGTGCAAATGGTTCCAGATAAACAGGGTAAAATCACTTGAGATTAAAAAGAAAAACTGGTTGAGCAGGTGACTCACTGCATAAGCTTCACTGGCATGCATCATGATTATGAGTCTGCTCAGTTATGAAACAAATGTTGCCTTGGCAATATATTTTAGAAATAATAGGTAGAATTCTCTGTAAAGTGCAGAGTTGCCTTAAATGCCACCTGTGACAGTTTTACATGAATTGTCTCCAAGGTCCGTTATGACACTCGTTTGTTAGCATTTGGCCGGTGAAGTAATATCACCAGTATTTGTCAAGTTGCAGGGAGTAGTGTCTGGAAACGTTTTTTAATGGGGCGGCCTATTATGCTTTAGGAGTTTTCCTTTTCCGGTAGTATGTTATAGAATGTTATCCTGAAGTCTAAAATCCGGGAGTTTCTCTCCCACACTCCCCCCCGGCCTGAAACGCCTCCATTGGAGTTCTTTGTTGACTTCTGTAACATAATGCACCTTACTATGTAAAATGTGCATGTTTCATTGGCTCCAACGCATGCACGTGATTTGGAAACAGGCATTTCCGACACATCTCTACAGTTGTGCTACAGCACCTATTTTCACCCTCTGTCTGAAACAGAGCCCAGTCTGCTCTGATTGGTCAGCTGGCCAGCTCTGGTATGATTGTTTAAAGGATTAGAGAAGTGTCAAAAATGTCCCGCCCCTTGGCCCATCAGGTACAATGTGTTGGAGCCATGGTTGGAGCACAGTGTGGGAGAGAAACTCCATCAGGGGAGAAATGTGTAATAGCCTTTGCAGACCATTTACATGCACAAGAACCTATGTATGGAAACCCCCCAAAATATGATATCTTAGTTGACTGTTGTTTCGTCATTGATATATAATTATTTATACAGTATATAGTGTGATACTAGCCTGCTTGTTGGGTGAATGAGAGTTTATTAATTTGTCAGTGATTATGTTTGAGAACCAATTGTTTTCCCCCTGGAATTAAGGAATCATTGCAAAGACAATAAAACTTTTCTTCATACGAATTGTAGAGATAATAAAAAAGCATTGATGTTCTGTGCTGCACCAAAATTAAGTGCAGAATATGGTGGTTATGTTGTTGCCGTTTGTTAGATATGTGTATCAGTGAGTATTTCCAAATTAATTGAGACTTGGCAGTCTTAGAAGATATTGTTTCCTTCACATTTAATGTTATAGCTGTAGCTTTAGGCAGATTGTGTTGTGTATAACAGCTTGTTGGCTTCATTTAATTAACAAGTCCTCCTCTTTAAATACAAACACACACACGCTCACTGAAGAACAGATCTTTTATTTCAGCTTTATTAATCCAAAAACACACTTCCCATACAGAGACATTTCAGGTTGGCATGGTAAGGCTTCTCGGGTTGTTATCTTTGGCCTTTTGAAATTCTTGTATATCCTGCATGATTTAATTTGCAACAAATAAAAAAAGGAATTAGAATATCAGTATTTTTCCTATGCAAAGTATGTGTAATATTATAATGTGTGAATAATATGATCACATTAACCTGCAGTACTATCAAGAGCACAAATAGAAACAATTAAATAACACTGTGTTGAATAAAACAGATACAGACAACACGAAAATATGACAATGTATTCAAAATGTGGGTCTCTTGACACTGTGATGATCAGTACTGGCAGGAAATGCAGAAAGTGCTCCTGCTGCTCATCTTACAATGTCAGACTGTAGTGAAAACCAAATTAATTTTCCACCCGGAATTGCCATATCACTAGTCAGACAAGAATGATATATTGCATTTGATATTCATTTTCCATCATCTTTGGCAATCTTTGCACTTTTTGACAGGGTAATGGAGGTCGTTTAAGAGTAGGGATATCATCCATTACAAATTCAAGATAACCACTTGTGTTACATAATGACTTTGTGTGTGACTGCAACAATATGTTTCCTATCAGGAGACACCAACGTCGACTATTTACAAACCTGAGTGCGATGGGTATCTGCTAAAGAAAATGATGCACATTCAACAATAATAATAAATCCCCAAATGACACTTTGACACTTTGACTTTTCTTTAAACGTTATTCATGGCTTAGGTAATTCAAGCATAGAAAATCAAAGTGTTGGGGTTTTAGCGCAATCTGAGCTCCTGATGCAGCCAAGTAAGGACTCTTAAATTCTGCTGCTACTGACAATACACTCAGGGACAATCATACATGGTTTCCTTGAAATCCCTTTCATAATTGAATCGAAAAAAAGAAGCTCGGAAAGTTTTTCAAAAAAACAAATAGAGACACAAGTCCTTGAAAGAACTCTGGGCGTCCCATCTGCTGAGGCTTGGACCTTATTGTTGTCCCCCCTCTCTCCACCCTTTGCAGTCAATATTTAGCTCTAGGAAATTATGTATTTTGAGCAAGAACTGAAATTGAAGTTATTTTGATATTTTCTTTACTAAATAGTCCATGTCTTCATGTGTGTCTCCCACAGGCTCCCGCAGTTGTTGCACGCGCCACCTGCCTCGAGAAAGTGCGTCAGTCTTGTGAATGCATGAGTGATTGAAATTGAATGTGAGATTCTGTAAAGCTTCTAAGTACGCATGATAAAAATCCTCTGTGTTGAAACAGTAATTAACCGTGATCCATATCTCAAATTATTCCGTGTTGGCTGGTGGAATTTGAAGCAATTGGGCATGAAAGCCATAGTAAGTCCTTTCATTTGATGTTCAGGAAGGTTTTGGATCGGTTACCTTCGAAAGGCAACCTTTGATTTTACACAAGTGGATTTAGTTGAAATATGTTGAAAATGTGAATTTATGATTTTGTTATAATTATGCTGGAAATCTGTAAGCCTGGGTCTGATGTGACAGCAGTAGGATGAGTGGGATGATGATGATAATGCACATAATCACACCATGACGTGTGGGCTACAGAAAGAGAGAAAGACAAGTGAAGGCATCATGGGTAATTTGTTCTGTCAAAGCTGTTGCTGTCAATTGAGGATAGGACACACTTTGAAAAGTTGCACAACTATTCTCCACGTTAAACTAACAGAACCGAGGCAAATACTGTATCCAAAAGTCACTTTGTACCTTTTAAAAAAATACAAGCCTCTGAGGTATTATAAGCAGAGGTAATGTCGGGACAAAATAAACAGATGGCCTTGTACCGGATACAGACTCAAGAGAGTCAGTGACAGACATTTCCCCACCAGTGAGAGCACATTGCCTTAAACTGTGCAAACATACACAACGCATGCCCTGATATTGCACTCCCGAGGGGAGGACATGTAGAGCCAGGCGCATACCACTGTTAGGCTTGATTGACAAATACACTTCAGTCATTAACACTCGTTCCCTCGCTCTGCTCTATATTATGCTGCTTGCTTCGATATGTGTAAGAAGCCTTGTAACCTGGAGGAAAACAAAGGAAGATAATTACACTGAACAAAAATATAAATGCAACACTTTTGTTTTTGCTCCCATTTTTCATGAGATGAACTCAAAGATCTAAAACATTTTCTATATACACAAAATAACCATTTCTCTCAAATATTGTTCACAAATCTGAAAAAATCTGTGATAGTGAGCATTTCTCCTTTGCCGAGATAATCCATCCCACCTCACAGGTGTGGCATATCAAGATGCTGATTAGACAGCATGATTATTGCACAGGTGTGCCTTAGGCTGGCCACAATAAAAGGCCACTCTAAAATGTTCAGTTTTATCACACAGCACAATGCCACAGATGTCGCAAATTTTGAGGGAGCGTGCAATTGGCATGCTGACAGCAGGAATGTCCACCAGAGCTGTTGCCCGTGAATTGAATGTTCATTTCTCTACCATAAGACGTCTCCAAAGGCGTTTCAGAGAATTTGGCAGCACATCCAACCGGCCTCACAACCGCAGACCACGTGTAACCACACCAGCCCAGGACCTCCACATCCAGCATGTTCACCTCCAAGATCGTCTGAGACCAGCCACTCGGACAGCTGCTGCAACAATCGGTTTGCATAACCAAAGAATTTCTGCACAAACTGTCAGAAACCGTCTCAGGGAAGCTCATCTGCATGCTCGTCGTCCTCATCGGGGTCTCGACCTGACTCCGGTTCGTCGTCGTAACCGACTTGAGTGGGCAAATGCTCACATTCGATGGCGTCTGGCACGTTGGAGAGGTGTTTTCACTGTTCAGGGCAGATGGCAGACAGCGTGTGTGGCGTCGTGTGGGTGAACGGTGAGCGGTTTTCTGATGTCAATGTTGTGAATCGAGTGGCCCATGGTGGTGGTGGGGTTATGGTATGGGCAGGCGTATGTTATGGACGACGAACACAGGTGCATTTTATTGATGGCATTGTGAATGCACATAGATACCGTGACGAGATCCTGAGGCCCATTGTTTTGCCATTCATCCACGATCATCACCTCATGTTGCAGCATGATAATGCACGGCCCCATGTTGCAAGGATCAGTACACAATTCCTGGAGGCTGAAAACATCCCAGTTCTTGCATGGCCAGCATACTCACCGGACATGTCACCCATTGAGCATGTTTGGGATGCTCTGGATCGGCGTATACGACAGCGTGTTCCAGTTCCTGCCAATATCCAGCAACTTCGCACAGCCATTGAAGAGGAGTGGACCAACATTCCACAGGCCACAATCAACAACCTGATCAACTCTATGCGAAGGAGATGTGTTGCACTGCGTGAGGCAAATGGTGGTCACACCAGATACTGACTGGTTTTCGGACCCCCCCAGACCCCCCAATAAAGCAAAACTGCACGTTTCAGAGTGGCCTTTTATTGTGGCCAGCCTAAGGCACACCTGTGCAATAATCATGCTGTCTAATCAGCATCTTGATATGCCACACCTGTGAGGTGGGATGGATTATCTCGGCAAAGGAGAAGTGCTCACTATCACAGATTTTTTCAGATTTGTGAACAATATTTGAGAGAAATGGTTATTTTGTGTATAGAAAATGTTTTAGATCTTTGAGTTCATCTCATGAAAAATGGGAGCAAAAACAAGTGTTGCGTTTATATTTTTGTTGTTTGTTTTGTCAGTGTAGCTTGAGGTGGGCGCTTGTGACTACTGAGGAAATGTGTGTGCGTAAACTGTAAACATACGTACACATACACCTATAAAATAAAACTGTTTTGATTTGATTTATTTCAAACGCGTAAAACAATAATACAAAAACATAATAATAATGAAATGAAACATGAGAAGTATTTTACTGTACAAACTTAAGCAGCATTAAATTGATAAACAAAAATATTATTCACTTACAAATTATATATAAACAAATGATCTACCGAATTACACATCCGAAAAACTGTAAATAAATATTTGTAACAAACAGTATATAAACCAAAATTGTTATGTATTTCATTGGGATAGAACAAAATCAATGTACTATACACATGTTTTTTGAAATGCAATGTATTTCTGAAGTTGGTAAGCATAGTTATGTAGTGTTTATTTTATTTATAATGTAGGTTCAGTTTTCAATGTGATCTTGGAGCCGTAGTTTGCAATTCAAGGACTTTCTGTTTTATTGAACATGGTCAATTGATAAATAAGATAAATAAAATAAATCATTATTATCCTAGACCAAAGCGAATTTAGGCATTCTACAACATTATTTGCTTTCCTTGGTTTACCAATATCATTCCAATATTTCAGTTTCAAGGACTGAGGAGACACTGAGGACACATAAAAGAGGATACATGATGCATACTTTATTGGAAGTCTGCTGAACAGAGTGCTCTAAAACTGCCTTAAAACATCACTGCAGTTATACACCGTGACAAATGACTGAACTCATCTGGTATCACTCCAAGATTTTTATAAAAGCTAATAATCTCAGTGAGTCAGGTAGAAAGCTATAGTTTGGGGTATATTAGCAAAATGTAAAACAAAAACAGGGCTGTGCTGGCAGAGGTAACTGTGCACACTTATTATTATCTAAAGTCTCTGTAGGACCGTAGCAGCCGACTGGCAGGTGATCCAACTGTGCCATATTCATTAAAAAACAACGTTGCTTCAGATGAAAGCTAAGGAAGGCTTGTTTCTTAAAGAAATACTGTTCATACTTAGGCCCTTGCATGTTGGAAGGAGTAAGATGCAAGTGAGGGATAAATGGATGCAATTAGGGGAATTTGAATAGCCGTGGTCAGCTCAACCAGCTTGTCTGAGCATACAGAAATAAACCTTTTAAATAGACCTTTTGAGTGAAGTGTACTTTTTCAAAGCTTTGGACTAACGTAAAAATGTGGTTCTTGAAGTAAATTGGCAAAACTCAACTAGAATCTTAACAGGGTACTTTATTTGCCTTTGTGAGCCAATCAGACATCAACATCAGCTGTGCTCGCTAACTGGCAGGTGTGAATATGCGACTTTGTGTAAGTGTGAAGCGGGACATTTTTAGAAAATGACATGCATATTCAGTTGGCATTCCCTTGAAAAAAAAGAAAGAGGTAACACAGAGACATTCAGCAGGTGGTTGATGATGTCGCCTTGTGCTCTATCAAGGCCTGCTGTTTGAAGAGGTCATCTTCTACAGATTTGGAAATGTTTGTACAACAGTAACCCTTTGTCGCCCTCTTTTGCTTTCCGAAACCTAATATGTGATGTTTGTCGTTAGGGCCCCCGCTGACAGCAGACAATCTCCCTGAAAGGGGCCCAGTGTCATTTGCGTTTCTCTTGCATGGATCTTGTTACATTGTTTAAGTTTCGATGGAAAGTCAGTGGGGTAGAAAAGAGGTGTTATTAAAGGAGTTACCTGGAGTAAAAAAAGATAGAGAAAAAATTATGATGAGGAAAAGAATAAGTGAAAGACGGTTTAATGGAGTAGATAATGAAAAGACTGCAAGCCTCAGATCAGTTTGTTAGGAACGTGACACAAATACCTCAGACTCACATTACTTAAGACAAAGTAAAAAATCAAAAAGGTCTTTACAAATATTTACAATAAGTGCATGAAGACAGTGCGTGAGGAGACAAGATATAAGTGACTGAAACGTAACAAGTGAACAATGAGACATGACTAAACATAAAAACATAAATCTAAACATGGACTCTAACATGAAACATACGTATAACATAAACCTGATAAATCACTAAACATGACATGAGTGAATTAACAGACAAGAGGTGATGTTACACAGTGTGCTTGCACTTGGCTAACGTTAGCTTCTTCATGCTTGCTTGACAAATGTTTTCATTTGTATGTTGAATAAGCTAGTCCGGCATACGATCAAAACATTTACGCTTTTAATCAAATGTAAAGGATGCAACACCACGCAGTCATGGCAAGTTCACAAATATCATCTGAAAAAGGAACACATCACTTGTTAGCGCAAGCAAATGTTACCTAGCAAAAGACATCCGTCATATAACATATCAAGCCTGTCCTCCTACAAAAAACGACTAAATAGGTCGATTGTTCAGCAGCTTATTACGACCCATAGTCACGTTTTAAAGTGTAGCACCTCTAGTGGTCGTGTAAGAAACAACATGCTCCCGTTGATTGCAAACGATCCGGAGGGTCGTTTATTCACAAATAACCCTCTCTGGAAAATCCTAAATTGTGGAATAGTTTGGCCATTCAAATGCTTTTTGATTCGATTTCTAGCGAGAAGTGTATATTGTACTTTTAGAGTTTAGGATGGCCGAAGACACTACACTACGCATAATCCTCAGATATCGTTTGGGACTACAACATCCGCTTTGCTTGACAAACCCCGTGATTAGTCCTCAAGCTCTTTGATTGGATCTTGGAGTGTACAAGGTTACGCCGAGCTCTTTGAAATGGAATGAAACCACGGCAGACTATCCAAAACTGGACTTGAACGGGTCCCCCCCCAGAACTACAGATGCTGGCTAATTGTGTTTCGCAACATGTTCTATGGCACGTCTCTACTGGGAATTGTAGTTTTAAAAGACATTTTCGTATTTCCCATAATTAGAAGTTGCCAGTATTAAACTGTGTACATCCCTGGAGGTTTAGGGGATACGAAACTCACTGGTGTTATCAAATTTAAAACATATAATTCATAAATGGGTGACAATCGCTTGTGTCCATAATGGGCAGCATTAATATACCACATGACAGCTAAGGTCAGAAGAGCTTTATTTAACAGCTGGTCTTATGTCTGTGACCCCTCCTGTTGTTCATTGATAAGCCTGAAACATGCACTTGTCAAGGTTCAGAGGCACATTGTGCAAATATGGCAGTAGCCATCGATCATCTTAAGATAAGATACTTTATTGATCCCAAGTTGGGAAATGTTTTTGTTACAGCAGCATGTACTACTTGGTTCTACTCCACTACAATTCAGAGGTTAACCTGGTATTTTTACTCCACTACATTTATTTTAGTTACTTTGCAGATTCTGATTAATGATGTGAGATATAAACAACCCTTAAATCAGACTTTAGTTACACCTGAGTCAAATTCAGGGAAGGTGATTGTCAAGTGCCAAAATAAACTATGCAATATATTAGACGTTAAGTACTTTGTCAGACTTAATATTTATCTGTTGATACCCCCAAAGTTTTTTTCTTATTCAAAAGAAGACCTTAACCTTAAACTATTCGCTAATGTTTAAATAAAGCCTTATTAGTTAGTCTGTTTTGCACATCCTCCTATTAACCTGTTAAACCCCGAGCCTGTTTTTCAGGTTTCAGGCTCGAAAATGACATTCCCAGAACAAATGACCATATCTTCCCTTCTAAAAGGGTTAAATTAATAATCTTTTTTCTCAAAGTAATGATAAACCTGTGAGTTGGATGTAGAAAAGTCAGATTCAATATAGATGTTTTTTATTTTAAAGAAAATTCAGATTGAACATGGTAAAAAACTGTAAATTATAGTGTCCGTCCAAAACATATTTTGTACTTATAGTGAAAACTAACCTTGGATGATGGGTTAGTAGACTAAAAGCTTTAGGAATCCAAAGTACAACATATATTAAGTACCCTGTATCAAGATTGATGCAAAACAAGTGATATTTGACCTTTTTAGACAGATTTAGCAAAAAAAAACCTCTTCTGGGGCCATTTGGGTGGATTTTCAATATCTCTGGCCCCCCTTGCTCGATTTTGACATGTGACATCTCTTTCTGACAGTCAGAGCCAATGGAATCGAGGGGAACTCCCACATAGTCCTTATTTGGTCATGTGTATGTGTGACGACTGCTGCATCGCCGAGGCCGGAAGCAGCAGCTAGCTGTGGTGGCTACCATTAGCAGCTAGCATTTACTCTCCGATTTTTACATACAAATGGAATTATGGATTATAAATTCAATCAGTTTTTTATACATGGACGTTAAGAACCTATGGATTAACAGATTCAGCCGCGTTTTTTCTCATTTTAATGCCATTGAACACGTACTTTGATCAGATTGACAGCTACTTGTGAGACGATCTCCCAGAAGCTTCGTAAAGGTACGTGTTGTGATGACTGTATTTGCTTCCCCTGTCGCGAGTCCGGATCACTCAGTGATGATACTATATACCTACATAATCTATGGAGTCTCAGCTTTAATCGGATATATTGTATGTGCAGCTATGATAAGTAATAAGGGTACTTTTATCTTGAGTTCTGTGCCAATGTCCGTTAGCATTTTTCGCTCAGGGGTAATTTAGATGCTTCTTGTGAGACTTGTGTTTTGTTTTGGTAAACATGGTTTGTATCGGCAGTTAGCTGAGATTATTTCCGTTAATCTGGTATAACACATTAATAGGTTCTTAAATATTAAGATCCCCTGAGACACAGTATCGTGAAAAAAAGACCCAGGGTCCCCGCCGGCGGGGACCTTCGGGCTTAACAGGTTAATATCTTTGTACATCCGGCACTAAACTGTTTTATTCTAGAGATCACTACAGTATCTTCTTGATATTTTCTATTCTATATTTCTATCATTGACCTTCTACTTTCCCCCTATTTTGTATTTAGGCTACTCTTAATATTTAATTGTTTTCATCAAATATAACATATTCAACAAAAAAATTCAATAATGTGCTTTAACCACTAGGCGGTGCGGGTTAAAAAACGTTCAAGTTTACAGTGTTAACACAATAAATTATACTTTCCAGTATAAGTTTGGTTTATGACGGATTTATTTTGTCATCCAAACATATATTGTTTTGATATTGTGATTTCTTCTTTCACAAAATAGTTAACTGTAACATCAACAATGCAAGTCAATGGATTTATTCCTTATAACAGATTTAATTATAGGATAGCTACTTAATTTGATGTATGATATGTCTAATACTGGTAGAGAAGCAAAAATTCAGTTGACTAATAAAATAAATCTGCGGCCTGTACGCACCATGAGCTACTAGCGGAACTTAGCTCTTGAATGCTACGCAGGGTGGGTTTTGCCAAGAAAAGCAGCTGGAATTACAATAATGCCGCATTCCCAGGTGTGAAGGTAAACTTCTGTTGTTGCAATGTTGAGGTAGAATGAAGGAGTCTGGAACCGTTGTTAGCTAAAGCACCGAGAGTTTATTGATCACAGTACATTAATTACATACGGCCGGGGAGATCACTTAGTTGCACACCGTCCCGTGTTTCACCAGCGATCTCTGCACCAAAAGACACAAAACATCTAACCAACACGAGGAGAGGCGGGCTTCCAGAAAGCCCGCGTATACCCAAATCAATAGCCGATGCGAGACAATGGTCTGCTTGTCTCAAAGAGATGCTGCCAGGTCTCAAACCCCCCACGGACATAGGAGAAGCGTTTGACCTGTGACCTCAACCTACAGAGGAGTCTTTGAGTGACTACAAGCAGATGTTTGCAGTATCACAGACTCTAAGGAATAATAAGAGACTCTATAAACAGATCAGATTAAAATATTCTCTTACAGATTCACTCTTTTTATCAATCTATTGATAACCAATTAACATTAGTCTAAGAATATTTCAGTCAATACTTAAAATCAATAGGCGTCCTCAGAGTTGGGTGGGCTCAGATACATTCATTACATTAAAAATAGAACAAGATTGAAAAACACTTCAATCACCATGATTGAACACAATCTATCATAATAAAAATCATTTCTCTTCAGTGCTTGGCATTTTTGTCAAAAGGTACAATAATAAACACATGGGGTACAAAATATTATAGCAAAATATATGTTTCAAAAATAAGATCTTTTATCATTTATCACTCAGTTAATCTCATTCATCAAACACAGATTCTAAATCAGCTTACATCTTAAAGATTTACTTTAAGGCAATTACTTATTAAAAAACACAATTAGGATTATAAGAAATCAATTGAGGTATAATTTAGGATTATGAGAAATCCAATTGAGGTATAAATCAGAATCATGAGAGATCCAGCTAAGGTTCCTAGTTTAAGGTATAAATTCGCAGTGATGAATCGATCAATCTGTAAACTGTAAAGTTACAGTGTCCTCAATCTTTAACATTACTTTACGTTTACTTCATTACGCTTTATTCAAGAGTAAGGCACTTAGTAATACATTTATTTCATTCAAATACACTTGTTCAAAATCTGAAAAGGAAAATCAGACATTTTATTTGTATCACAACCTGCAAAGGAAAAATCAGACATTTGTCCTTTAATCCAGTGTATCAACTGTAATCAATTATCAAAACATCTGTTCTTTATTCAGAATATCAACTTTAAACAACATCTCAATCGCTGAATGGAGGTACCCACGGGTCGGAGATCACGATGGAGACCCAGGGGTCCGGAAGCTCGGCATTGTACATTAATATTGTGTCCTGTACAGTTGAATGTCCAACTAGCCTTTGTGGGGCCTGGAGGGCAGTCTTGGCAACCCTTCGTATGGCTAATTTAACTACAGTGATCAAACAGATCACTAGGATTAGCACAACCAAGATAAACACTGAAACAGTAACAACAAATGTAACCAGCCCCGCTCCCCAAGATCCAAAAGTTCCACTTAATTCCCCAAATGTAAACCCATGAGTTTCATGCAATTCTTTTATTCCCCTGGCAGTATCATGAGCCATGTCCATAACTTCAGGTGTGGCATCAGATATGAAAGAACAGCACTCACTTCCTATCACCTTGCATGTTCCTCCTTGGGCAGCTAAGAGGAGGTCAAGCGCCATACGATTCTGTAGTGCTACTGTCCTAACTTCCTGCAATTCTTTGTGTTCAGCTAACATCGCTGTGTTGGATACATTTAAATGATGTTCTACCACTTTAGACAATGCGACAATTTCCTGCTGAGTAACATAAATACCGTACCAAGGCAAGAATAGGCTAGCTATCTGTTGTCCTTGTGTAATTGACCTGCTGTTCCTGTGTAGAGAGGGAAGTATTGCTGCAATCTCAGTAGCCTCTACTTTACGGATTAAAGGGATTAGGTAGGCTAGATAACAGGTACCATAAAAAACATCATATGGCACACATCCATAGGCCCGGTCCCCACAAACTAAGTAAACTCTCTGTGGGAGGGGAATTCTGGCTATATGTACTCTCACTATGGCATTACAGTCGCTGTGTCCCACATCAGGAGAGGTGTGAGATCCTACTGCATTCTGGAAACAGATGGACACATTCTTCCATTCATGCACAACAATTGGGGGGACATATACTGAGCAGTCACGTGTAGGGGGCTTGCCTAAGGGTATTGGCTGCGTACAGTCATGTATTTTAACCTCAACGGAGTCCACTGTCCTAGAGCCGAACCAGGGCACAACTGTTACCAACGCTTCCACTAACAAAGCGGGTGTGTGTGGTTGCATTGTACATGTTGGACTTGTAAAGTTAGCTGAACAATTAGTCTGAGCTAGAGCTAACTGGAATCTATATTCAAAAGCTAGGTTAACGTATTTCTTCATATATATTAGTTTTAAAAACATCAAACGTTTGAAACCGTCAGGCAGGTAATCTTTATTTACTGTATCAACAATGAGAGAGACTAAGCCCTTGTACTGTAAAGGTTTTTCAGAGTCCATTGGGTAGGAAGGAGTGTAACAATCCTCAGCCTCATCGCTAATTCTAGATGCTATGTCATTCCAGTTTACTAAACCGTAATCAGCTTTTGTGAAAGGAATTGGGCTAAACATAGGAGAATGCATTGATTCTGGCATATTTTGGCACAACCAACAGTTGCTAACATTACGTTCATGTGCATAGTCTAACATTAAACTTACTGCAGAATTAGTTTTAGTTTGTTTATAAGGAGTAATTAAGGCCTTTTTTGAAGAATCTACCTCGCCTCCTGATTATTTAAGTGGAGTAGATGGAACATTTGTTTTGTTATTTGGTCCAGTAACTGTGCATGCAGTATCACCTAGATTGGGAATGCGGTAATCTGGCTTCCGCACTGTACATTTTACCTCCTTCCTTATCAGTGCCTCGAACTGTTCTATCGTGCTACACCACAGTTCTGGGGGCATTTCTTCGATGGTGTTAAGAGCCATCCTTACCCCCTCTGGTGCGAACCTGAACCAAGAGTACTGGCTTTTTGGATATATCTCCCATGTTGGGTAAACTGAGGACACAGGAAACACAATAATACAGTTAGATGAGTCACATATTGAACTTGGGCAGTTAAAGGCAATAGTCTCTGACTTATGATCAGGGAGGGAGACAATCCTCCTTATTATCCCTCCTTTTCTCTCTCTTTGTGTCTCTTGCACCATACTGAGTGTCTGTGTGGTGTTTGGATACAACCTGTCCTTGTCGCTAGGCACTTCTTTGCCCGTTGGTGTTGTTTTGCCCTCAGGGCCTGGACCCTGAGTGGTCAAGTCGTCTGCGCTCTTAGATAAGAGCACCTTATTTTCTCCCTCAGATGGGCGAGGTCCCTCGCCACCTGTCGTTGGGATTGTCACAGCTTCATCTAGCAGGGCGTTCTTGGCCAGGTACAGTAAACCCAGAATGACGATGATGGTGACTGCCTTCACACGCCAGCATCCGGTAGAGGAGAGAGACGACATCTTGAAGCGTGAATCCACTCCGCTCTACCTTGTACTCTCAGGGCTGTTCTGGTCACTATTAATACCTGGAAAGGACCTTTCCACCTGGGAGACTAAGAATCTTTTTCAAGCGATTTGATTAGTACATTATCACCAATCTGAAAAGGGTGGGTGGGCTCCTCACCAGGCTGGGGGAGCCTGTCAGCCACCTGCCTGTGAAACTTTCTCAACATGTCAGTTAGATATTTGACATAGTTAGTCATGTAATCCTCTGTCCACAAAAGAGTGAGTCTGTGGGGCATTACTGGAGGACTAGATCCTGTGAACATTGGCCTTCCCATCAATACTTCGTGTGGGCTAAGCCCTGTCGTTGCATTTGGTGAGTTTCTGATTGAGCACAGAACTAGCGGCAGCGCGTCTACCCATTTTAGTCCTGTGGTCAACATTGTTTTAGTGAGTTTTTCCTTTATAGTCAAGTTCATTCTCTCAACCTGGCCTGAGCTCTGTGGATGATAGGGAACATGCAATTGCCATTTGAACCCTAACACTGTAGCTAGACTCTGGGTTATCTTAGAAATGAATGCTGGACCTCTGTCACTGTTAATCCCTGCTGGAACACCAAATCTAGGGACAACATCTTTGAGACACTTTACAACTGTTCTGGCGTCTTCTTTTCTGGTAGGGTAGGCCTCTACCCATTTGGAGAACTGGCACACTATTACCAAAAGATATTTGAATCCTTGGCATGGTGGCATGTGCGAAAAGTCAATTTGCATATTTACAAAGGGCCCCGAGGGGGGCGGTAAATGTTCATGCTGAACTGGACCTTTTCTTCTTCTTGTCTGCTGGCATATCATGCATCTATCTACAAGGGTCTGTGTAGCTAGTGTAATGCCTGGAGCAAACCATTGTGACTTTATAATCCCATTCATCCCTCCTTTTCCTACATGTGATTTGCCATGTGCAACATGTGCCAAAACATGGAGGAATGAACGGGGACAGACCATCCGGCCGTCTGGGTGGAGCCACAAGCTGGACTCAGCGTCAAGTGTACAACCTCGTCTTAGCCATAAATCTTTCTCCCTAACATCAGCGCGGGCTTGCATGTCCGCGACATCATTAAAGGAAGGCAAACAAATGGTTTCTGCGGGTTGTGTCGAGGGGCATTGGAGTACCATAGAAGAGGAGGAAACTGCTGCTTGTTTAGCCGCGGTGTCGGCTAACGCATTTCCACGCGAAATAGGATCATTAGAATTTGTGTGAGCAGCACATTTAACTACTGCTAGCTGTGCAGGGAGCAGGATAGCGTCTAATAGCTCAGCTACTAACGCATGATGTTGAATAGGCTTACCAGCCGATGTTAAGAAACCGCGCATTTTCCACAAGACACCAAAATCATGGCACACACCAAATGCATACCTGGAGTCTGTGAAAATGGTTGCAACTCTACCTTGAGCCAAAATACACGCCCTGAGCAGAGCATACAACTCTGCAGCCTGAGCTGACGTGCCATTTGGCAAGGCCCGGCTTTCTAAAACTTCCCAGTCATTCACAACAGCGTAGCCTGCTAAGTGTACTGTGTCAGACGGCCTGCTCGCAGACCCGTCTGTGTACAGAATCATATCTGAATTAGGGATAGGGGTTTGCAACATATCAGCTCTGGGGGAGGAAGACATGTCAATCGTTGTGACGCAGTCATGTGTTATTTCAAAATCTGGAATTGGCACCAATGTAGCTGGGTTTAGGGGGGGGGAACGTTTAAGAGTGATGTGTGGACTTGAAAGAATTGCCGCTTCATAACCAGATCGCCTTGCTGCCGTCATATGCTGAGTAGCAGAGGTGTTCAGAATATGCAAAACTGCATGTGGGACATGTACTACACAGTCACTGGCCAGTACAATGGGAGAGGATTGTTTTACAACTATCGCCACTGCGGCCACAGCCCGCAGGCATGAAGGCATACCAAGCACCACAGGGGAGAGTCGAGATGAGTAGTATGCAACAGGCCGGAAATTAGAGCCATGCTTCTGCACCAAGATGCCCGTTGCAAAGCCCCCCTTCTCATGGACGTGTAGATGAAAAGGTTGATGGTAGTCAGGGAGCCCCAGGGCAGGAGCAGATGTGAGGGCCTGCTTTAAGTCCTGAAAGGCAGTGTGCATGTCCTCAGACCACTGAACAATGTTAGGGGCAGCCTGCAGAGTGGCAGCACGCAGGACAGAATCCATCGCAGCATACTCAAAAATCCAGTGTCTGCAATAATTTGCCATGCCCAAGAAGGAAAGCATGTCCTTCTTTGTGCGAGGTGGTGGTACTTTGTTCAACAGACAAATCCTTGCTGGCGAGAGGAGACGGTGTCCATCCCTCAGAATGTGACCCAAATACGTGACCTCAGTCTGGCAGTATTGCAACTTGGCCAGGGATGCTCTGTGTCCGCATTCAGAAAGTCTTTTCATGAGCAGAATGGAGTCGATGCGACAGGCGTCTTTATTGGGAGAAGCTAACAACAGGTCATCTGCGTACTGAAGCAAGGTACTACCTCCTGTCAGGACCAAAGTGTCCAGATCTCTCCTCACAGCTGCTGCGTACACAGTAGGCGACTCAACAAACCCCTGTGGGAGGCGCGTGTATGTGATTTGTTTACCTTTAAAAGTAAATGCAAACAGATACTGGCTGTCTGGATGCAGAGGAACAGAGAAAAATGCTGAACATAAATCAATCACTGTGTAGTACTTAGAGTCCGGGGGCAGAGAAGCTAAAATCGAATTGGTGTCCGGCACAATTGGAGCTGTCGGAATGACAATAGCATTAATAGCTTGCAAATCTTGGACAAAGCGCCACTCATCAGGGCGATTGTGTTTAGGTATGGGTAGAATTGGAGTATTACAGGGACTAGTTGTGTAAATTAACACGCCCTGATCAAGCAAAGATTGGATTACTCCTTCAATCCCCAAAATGGCTCTATGGGGCAAATTGTACTGTCTGATAGCTGGCAATCTGGCATTGGCTTTAAGTGTTACTCGATGTGGAGGCGCTGAGGCAACAAACCCAACATGGTTCTTGTGTTTTGCCCATAATGCAGCCGGTACTTCTGAAAAATCTGAGGGGGGGCCATACTCTGTGGGGGGGTTTGGTTGTAAATGAAGGAAAGTGCATTGTGGAAGAGCAATTGGCTCCGCGAGACGCAGCAGGAAATGCTCCCCTCCAAAGTGAATTACGTTAGGCGTGTGTGTGTGTGTGTGTGAAAAAAGTGAGGCTTCTAGCTGGGCCTGGCAGCGGGCTGCCATGGCCCCCACCTCTTTTGGGTTACTGCCTGGCGTAACAGCCACCGTTATGTAGGGGAGGCTTTCTTCAACTTGGAGAACCTGCTGGGGTGTTGTGAGTCTGATGGGTAAAACACATCCTTGTCGGGAAATGAACAAATATTGTTCACTTGTCAACCGATCTGATTTGTTGCAAAAACCTCTTACTGATTGCGCGTAGTCATCTGACGGATTAAAGGCTGCTGTGCAATGACAATTCAACACAGGTCGCATAAGAGACATTAAAGACACACAAACCGGAGAAATGCTAGCAATCTTCTGAATCCCTGTTGTGGACAAAACAGAAATCATATTGAAATCTGGAAATGACCAACAATAAAGGTTGTCTCGCGATGATTGAATTAATTGGACTGCCTGATAGACCTTACTGTCAGGAATTGTCAAAAACAATCCGTCTGAAGTGCAATGTATTGTTGCCTGTAATTTACATAGTAAGTCCCTGCCCATTAAATTAATAGGACTTCCATCTGAAATAATGAAAGAGTGTTCCACGTTTGATCCATTAATTGAAACATTAGTGTTCTCTGAAATGGGTTCGGACATAGAAATTCCAGCAACACCGATGGTTGTGACAAATTTATTGGTTGCTTCACACACTTTCTCCTTAGTACGCACGGCAGACAAGGTGGCTCCGCTGTCAATCAAAATATCTACAGCCGTACCACTAAAATCAACGGGCATAATTGGATCTTCACGCGGGTTATTGGAAAGGCGAATTGTTGTTGCTTGAATGGGTAAATGCTGTGATTCTGATCCTATATCTTCTTGGCACCACTATCTTCTATTAAATCCACTTTGTTGAGCGTTCTGCCCCTGGTTCTGTCTGTCATAACGTGGAGACTGCATTAATGCCAGATGTCCGGACTGCTGGGGAAGGTTAGGGGGAAGTGCGGGCTGGGAGAAGGGGGGCTGGGTGAGGGGGGGCTGTGTGTGCTGCTGGACCCCCCACCGCTTACCACACTGTCCTGCCCAGTGATCGGTCTCTCCGCAAACATGACATGGCATCAACTTTTTGGGATTTTTGTTCTGCTGCTGTCTGCTCTTATTATGATAATCCTGTGATCTCCCCTGATTTTGATACTGCTGTGTGTGGTTTTGTCCCTGCGTTTGATAAGCCTGGGTGTTTTGAGGCAATTGTTGAAGCAGTTGTGAAATTCTGGGAGTAAGAAATATTTGGCTCCTATGCAACGCACGCATTGTGGCGATAGTCGCTTTCCAAGATTTAATTTGCCATTCGGGAGTCGACATCATGTAGGCCTGAGACGTTTCTGGGATTAAATTATGTAACAAGGTCTGTATGGCAAACAAATCATTACCGTCTCTTTTAATTCCCGCATTATTATCCCACACTGTCATGAAACGCTGGATAAATTCTGGGACATTTTCCGCTGGGTCTTGTACACATGCCGTCACTTGTGAGAAATCTGTGTGAGTTTTAGCGCATGCTCTGATAGCCAATGCGGCGACGTTTTGTATCCACATGTCTCGCGTCTGTGTCGTAGGCCAGTCCCCTGCGGCTGTACACTCAGGAAATTTAAACTCGTCTCTGCACGTGGGCCAATCTGCCTTGTATGTTAAGATTATCAGCTGTTTAACATCATGAACCAAACAGTTATAAACTGAACAAATATTAGTCAACCATGACAGATACTCATCTGGACTTTTAGTGGGACTGGGAGCGTGGTTAGTGACATCAATGACCTCAGCGGGTGTCCAGGGTTTGCAAACTGGAACCTCTCCTATCAGAATTTTCGGGGCGGTCACACTTTCTTCAGAATTATTATCCTGAGATGTTTGCTTTGTCTTGTACATTTTACGCTGGACATGTTTTGAAAAACTGCTGCCGTACGGCGAACCTGGGTAATCTTGTAAAAGGAGTGGCTGAGTCAGGCCCGGACTGGCCATCGGGAGGACCGGGAGGTTTCCCGATGGCCTGGCCTGCTAAGTGGCCTGCTGGCCTGAGGATTTTTTTGTGTATGTATGTATTGTGAACGCAACGCTGCGCAAATGTGGGTCTGACTCTGCCTCACAGAGGGTGACTGGCTGTCTACATGATGTGGCCTGCCGACATGGCCACTTTCATACAGATCGTACACTAAAGCCCTCGATTGGTCTCTGTGTGTCATTCAAGCTTCGAGAGGGTGTGTGTTAGTGTATGTGTGGCGCGAGCGAGTGAGATAAAACGCGCGCACCGGTTACGTGTATTGTTGTTGTTAGCATCTGGTGCTAGCTAGCTGCGCTAACGGATATAAGGAGCTTTTTCAACAACAAGGTGGAGGAGAGTCCTCTCCTGTCAGACTGAGAGACTGATAACTACAGCTCAGGTGAGGTAAAGGACTGTTTAGATACTTAACTTATTCCAAGTTATCTCAGTGGGTCTCAAACGGTTTGGTCACCATTTATGTAAACACATATTGGGGGGGGGGGGAGTGATTAGTAAAATATGCATGAATAATATTAAAAAAAACGTTAACTAGGTGAAAAAAGGTAAGATAAACTATTAAAACTTGTTGAGAGCTAAAACTAGTCTTTGCTGCTGCCTCAAAGAGGAGCAGGGGGAGACAGGTGAGGCTGGTTCAGGAGCACAGACACACTCACAACTATAAATGAACCAAAAACAAATAGATAAACAAGTTTCAATGTTTTTTCATATTGGATATGGTAGCTATGTTATTGGTTATGGCCATGTTTTTTTTAAAATATATACAGTTATGTTTCATATGGGTGTAGTCTCTTTATTTCCCCCTCAAAATGCACCAGATTGATGCATTTAAGTCCAACATTTAAAAAAAAAACTTAAACGGGGGAGCATGCCCCCGGACCCCCCTATAGGATTTGAGGTCCACCCCCACTTAAAAACGTAACCCCCTAAATAGATTTGTGCATTTTTTTAAATAGTAACCCATGTCCATATGTTTATTTTTGGGTAGTAGATTTAGAGGGCTATCACTATGGGCAGCAACGCTGTAAAAGTTGACAAATAAATCCAGCCAAATGGCACAAAAAACTGGTAGTGGCCTGGCTGGGTGTATAATTCCTGGCCTGATTTATTGTCCCAGTCCGGCCCTGGGCTGAGTGCGAGGAGTGGGGGTCAATCGCGGACTGCCATGTGAAACATTCCCCTCCCCCGCTGCTGCCCTCTGCTCGGCGTGTGCCGATTCTAATTATCCATGTTGTCCTATCTGATATCTCAATTTATTTTCATTCATGATAGCTGCAGCTGTTATTAACAGTGCTGGAATTGGGCCGGTACTTACCGGTACGCAGTACCGGCACTTCTGGTTCTGACCCATGGAGTACCGGCACTTCTTGCTCAGTACCGGCATGCTGGCGGTACTCCGGTACTCATGCACCGTGCCAGTACTCAACACTCTCCCGCCGTTCTTATTATACATCCATATATATATATATACAGCCGCCCGGTACTCAGTAGATGCGTCATGAGGTGCTGAACGGACATTCTCATCGCTCTAACCGCTGGAGTTTCACAGCGGCTGTCAGCTGTTTACTCCTGTCATTCAAACAGAACGTGCTGGAGAGGGGGCGGGGCTTATCTTCTCCATGTAAATATTGTGGTGGAAACGACTATGTCAAAATTAACCTATTTGACCGTGATTTAATAGTAATACACGTTTCAAAATAATAATAATAATAATAATAATAATGCCGAAGTAACAACATACTGAAAACTGTTAGTAAAACCATGTTTTAATGCTTTACAATTTACATACCTAGATGCACGTGTGTTGTGTTTATGCAGTGCAACTCCCACCCAGTGGGTGGCTATGTAGAGTGATAGAACAGAGCAGGCACGCCCCCGAGAGAAGGAAAGCAAGTCACGTCACAAATTAGCATTTCTAAAATGTTACCGTGGATTAATAAAAGTGCAAAAAGACAGCGGTTGTCGCCGGAAGAAACTTCAAATACAGAGAATGCTGTGCCTGTGTTGGAAATTGTGTCTGATGGGGAGCTTTCTTTGGTTGATCCTCCTGCTCCAAGTTCTAGTGCATTAGCACTAGCTCCTCCGCCTCCTCCAGAGCCTCTAACGTTAGCTGCTGCTGGCGCAACTGCCACCACCAACACCGGGCAAAGCGATGCACCTGACTGCTGGACAACGGACCAGGTGCAATATTTTTGCAAGACCAATGCATGGCTCCTTCTTAAAGATAAGAAGCTAGGATGTCGGATATGCAGAGATGTCAAATCTTTGGGAATACACACTGGACAAGGACTGAAACTGTCAACTGAATGGGGTGAGTGTGCAGTGTCTCATTTCGGTGTTGACAAGGGCAAACAACAAGCTAGCCTGAGAAAAAAAATCATAGAACATAAAGAATCACAAGCCCATATAAAAGCTGCTGACATCCTTACATCTGCTTCACGTGAAACTATTCAACATCAAGTGCAGTCTATGCATACATCTGAATTAGACACCACTATCAGAGTTTTTCGAACGGCATATAAAATTGGCAAACATAGCCGGCCATTCACAGACATGCCAATTGATTTGAATGTACAGAAACTGAATGGGCTGAACGTGGGCAGGGTTTTGCACTCCAATAAAACCTGTGGCGAAATCATCGACCACATAGCTCATGAGCTGAAGAAAAAAATGGCAAAAGACATTACAGAAAACCAAAGAAAACTCTGTGTTTTGGTCGATGAATCTACCACTATTAGTGGTAAAACGGTGCTTGTTGTGTGTCTACGCTCAGCATTAGCTGATGCTGAGCCCGAAACGTTTTTTTGGGAGCTGATCGAGTTGGATGGAACAACGGCTGATGACATCACAAAGGCGTTAATGGAGTGTCTTGGAAGAGATTTTAACGAGGACTTTTTAGGTCAGTGTTTCGTTTCTTTTGCATGTGATGGGGCTTCAGTCATGCTAGGGAAGAGAACAGGCGTTTCTACCCAGTTGTGTAGTAAATTCACAAGCCTGTTTGTGTGGCACTGCTCCAATCATCGTCTAGAGCTGGCAGTTGGGGATGTGGTCAAGGAGGTCTCAGGGCTCAATCATTTCCAGATCTTTTTTGACAAACTCTATTCCTTGTTCCATGCCTCCCCCAAAAATCAGAGGCAGTTAGCGCAGTGTGCGCAAGCAGTCGGACAGCGTCTCCTGGTGATAGGGCGTGTTTTGTCCATCCGCTGGGTGGCTTCAAGTGAAAGGAGCGTCAGAGCAGTCTGGGAAAACTACCGAGTGCTTCATGATCACTTCACAAATGCTGCAAACGACACGAGCAGGGATTCCAGAGACAGAGCAAAGTACAAGGGCCTGGATGATGTGCTCACATCTGCAACGTTTGTCAGCAATCTGGGACTGATGTACGATGCGCTCACAGAGCTCAGCGACCTCTCTCGGCAACTCCAAAAAAGAGAGATGACACTGCCTACAGCAGATAGGCTCTTAACTCGAGAAATACGAGTTTTTGAATCCATGGTCACCATGCCTGGCCCACACATGACTACAGTTCATACAGCTCTAGCTGAGAAGTCCTTCAAGGGTGTTGCCCTGCGTGAGAATGGCAGGCTTGTACAGATTCATGCAGGTCAGTTTTTCCGCAGTATGGTAGAGAATCTGAGACACAGAATGACTTCCACAACCTCCTCTCATGTCAGCACAAGAGAAATCCCATTACATGGCGGGGAGGCCCGGGACAATCAGCTAATCCAGGACATGAAAGTTATCCATCCTGGAAGTTGGCCTGAAGAGGAGTTAGACGTACAGTATGGGGACGTAGAGGTGCTACGTTTGTGCGAAGTGCTGAAAGTGGACAGAAGAGAGACTGTTCAGGGCTTTCGCGAATACAAGGAAACCAGGGCATCCCGTACACCTGCTGCCATGGAGCCTCTACTGAAAGCAGTCCGAACCATCGCTGTCTCCACTAGTGAGTGTGAGCGGGCATTCAGCTGCATGAACGATATCCTTACTGCAAAAAGGAATGCTCTCTCTGTCAGCCGACTGTCCAGCCTGGTTTTCATTAAATGTAATGGACCATCACTAGGACAGTTCAATCCGGAACAGTATGTGAGGTCCTGGCTGGCAAAGGGAAGGAGAAGTGCTGATGAAAGAGCCTGTCCAGCTCCAGCCCCTGATACTGATGTCCCCAAGGCCTTCTGGAGCCTTTTCTAACAATGTGAAGTATATTGCAAAGCAGCTCACCCAGTGAGAAGACTTTTGGCATAATGTGCCGATTTGTACAGATCCTGGAGATAGAAGGACTTCAGACCAACCAGGGAGTTATCTGATCAGCTTGGTGTTCAATGTAACTCTTTACCATGGCTCAGACTTTGTTACTTGCAGTTACAGGTTCTCATTTTAGATTGTGCAAATTTTGCATTTGTTTTTACATGTTCTTTGTTCATGCTCTTTATCATTTTTCTGAGTTGGAAAGTTAGATTGCATCATAGTTTACTTTATACATATTTGTATTCTTCAGTGGTGAAGTATATTGCAAAGCAGCTCAGCCATGTGAGAAGACTTTTGGCACTTTTTCGTTTTTCGTTTTCTGAGTTGGAAAGTTAGATTGCATTCAAAATGTACAGAAATACTTACTTTTGTTAAAGCTTTTTATAAAAAATGCTTCTGACCAGAGCTTTGTTTCCTTGTCATTAATGTTGAATACCACCAGAGGGGCTCTCACCTGAAAGGTCTCTGCTTCATGTGTCTTCAGCAGAAGATCTAGACTTTGATTGCTATATTTTCAGTTAATATTGACCTTACTGAGCTTTAGCCATATCCGCTGCCTATCATAAAAAATGTTAAGTACAGTGAACCTTTCTAAAAATATACAATAGTAAAGAGACAAACCCACCAGCATTATAGTAGCCAAATTCTTGTTTGTGGGCTGTATATATAAAATTGACTTGAAAAAGTTGCTGATTTTAGAGTACTGGCACCTTTTTCATTCCAATTCAAGCACTGGTTATTAACAGATCATCATCGGAGTTTCTCGCAACGGGATTTGAGAGTTCTGTCGCGGGAATTATTTTCGTACAGAGAGATACAGCCTGCTCTCCGTCCAACAGCCCTGCGTCTGTCAAAATACAAATGAGCTGAGATGGGGTTGGAGTTTTACCTTGTCTTTTAATCCAATCATAAATTATGGATTTTGCAATGTCTGGAACATTCTCACCGTGTCTTTCCCTGAATCTGGACATGTTTTCTGATCTCACATCAAAAGCAGTCTCTAGGCTAAGCAAATGACAACTTTTTGCACATTGAGCAATTTTATCAATAAGCGCCTTGAGCTCAATGGAGCCTCGCTCGATGCCAACAGATTTTGCATTTTTCCTTTCTTCATAACCCCGCTTTTCTGCCAAAGCCATCCAGGCTTTCACACATTCTGTCATGTATCCTTGATCCCATGAACAATTTGAATTATCTTCCACCAGTTTAAATGCTTGCCACAACACGGCCATATCAAAACTACCTGTCAGAGGCCAATCAAATTGAATCAATCCTTTCTGATTAATCTGTTGTGAGTGTTCGCAAAGTAACGATGTAAACGGCATAACTTTAGACCAATCCAAAGTTCTTCCGACAATTCCAGACGGCATGTTTGGAGAAAACAAATGCGTGTAGTGGTTTTCTGCAATCGGGTTTTTTTTAAGTGTCTTTGTGCGTGAAATGGCTTTCCTCTTACCAACTGAATCGTTTGTGGAGGCAGTATTACCCATGTTTAACGGTTAGTACAATAAAAACAAACACTGCAATTGGACAAACAAACATGTACTCGCAACAAAATCAGTGCCCTTGCCAAAAATCATCCAGTTTAATTTAGTCCGAGAATTACGGAAACGTCAACGGGAGCACTGAAATATCTGTTTAATATGGGCTCTTCTCAGCCATATTCAATCTGTTGATGAGCAATAAACTACCTTATTCTCAATCAAAACCACTATGCAAATGTAGTGGTAAAACTGCTCAACCGACCGAGAGCAGCGATTGTTTTAATTAATTCAGTGCTTTTTTTTTAATTTATTTTTTTTTAAACAACAGCCAATTCAATAATCCGTTAGTTTATTAAACACAGTGTGAACGTAATATTCTGCCACGACCCTTCCCATTTAATAGCTCAATTTAGTTCTTGAGCTTATGGTGTGATTAACAGAAAATACAAGTCTGTGTTCTTAAACATTACTCGTGTGCCGCTCACCACAGGGGGGAAGGGAATTCGCCCTCCCTCCTGCAGGCCTGAGCAGACACTCGAAAATGGATTGGTCTGATTTAAACCCGTTGAAATCTCCAGAATTCGGCAATTTGTTTCAATTACAAATCCTCACATTGCTTTTTTTAAACAGAGGTTCCACCTTGCTGATGCTTTCCTTAAGGTCTCTCCGAATATTTGCAGTGTGTGATTGTCCAGTAATTTAATTCTAGAAACCACACACAGCGGAAATCGTTAAAAGTCGATGTTCCGAGGTTATTTATTAGCCCCAAATATTCTTATTGTTTTATACATGAGCTGTGCTTGCTTTTGTTGGCACTTGCCCCAGCAGCATTCACAGGAAAAACCGGCCGGGATAAAATCCCCTTTTGACACCGATTCCTCAGGTTATGATTAAGCCTTCAGATGTACATAGTGGAGAGACCAAAACAAATTGCACTCGCGCAGTTTCACAGATAATTTTGATACCGTCAATCACAGAGTCTGGTAAGGCAGTTGTTCAAATAGATTTGAAAAAAAGCACTTACCAGCCTTCTGAAGAAATCTCGGTATCCTGTTCGTAGACGCCAAAATGTGAAGGTAAACTTCTGTTGTTGCAATGTTGAGGTAGAATGAAGGAGTCTGGAACCGTTGTTAGCCAAAGCACCGAGAGTTTATTGATCACAGTACATTAATTACATACGGCCGGGGAGATCACTTAGTTGCACACCGTCCCGTGTTTCACCAGCGATCTCTGCACCAAAAGACACAAAACATCTAACCAACACGAGGAGAGGCGGGCTTCCAGAAAGCCCGCGTATACCCAAATCAATAGCCGATGCGAGACAATGGTCTGCTTGTCTCAAAGAGATGCTGCCAGGTCTCAAACCCCCCACGGACATAGGAGAAGCGTTTGACCTGTGACCTCAACCTACAGAGGAGTCTTTGAGTGACTACAAGCAGATGTTTGCAGTATCACAGACTCTAAGGAATAATAAGAGACTCTATAAACAGATCAGATTAAAATATTCTCTTACACCAGGTTCCTTCCAATGTGTATTACATTCAATCATACATATTGGGGGTGCACTCAATTCATTAGCTGAAAAAGAAGAAGACATGATTGGATACCGATAATTCCCAGTTGAAAAAAATGCATTAGGTGACGCAACGTCATGCGAATCTCAAAAATCCCACAGTTAGTTAACACTAGAACCGTCAACAGGTACATTTTACCCACAGCTGTTTTTTTATTGTAACTTTTGTTTCCATAACATATTAAAGTCTCCCAGTCCGTGACTTTTCCTGAAAGTGTGTTATATAGCACCCTCTGTTGTTAACAATTGTCAATAGGAAGTCAGATTGAAAAAATCGCCAACAAAATTGCCGTTTATACCCATATCCGCCAGCGGGTAATATTTACCTCATAGAAAATGCAGCGTAAACATGACGTGTTGCTATAGAAACGCCTTTTGTCTACTGCGGTTCCTTATTGGCTCTGTGCACAAGATGGCGTCTATCAACTTCCGGCGGCTGGGTGTGCGGTTGTAAACTTCCGGTCTACGGTGTGGAGTGGTTGAGCGGATGGATGGATGGATGGATGGATGGATGGATGGATGGATGGATGGATGGATGGATGGATGGATGGATGGATGGATGGATAGATAGATAGATAGATAGATAGATAGATAACGTTAACGTGATGGCACTATTTTACACTCGATGTCTCCAAGACCTACCGAAGGTTAACATCAGTGATGCACATCGGCTGGTAAAAGCGTCAAGCTCAGCCCCGAGGACCAAAAGAGAAAAGGGGTTCAAGATGTACATATCCAGTTACATCGACAATTATGAAGGTAAGTGACAAACAAAGCTGTAGTTACTGGCTAACTTTGACAACTTGACAGTCTTGATACAGTGTAAAGTGTTTTAATGATGTACTATTACGTTTTTTTGGATAACATGAATGATGTCCAATTCCCCACAGTTTCAAACAAAGATCTACCTTCAGGGAGAGTGAGCATCAGGGCTAGCTGTTACAGGTCCCTGAGAAAGCATGAAAAGTTCATCGGTTCATCGGTTCAAAGCCTCAATCAGGTTCATGTTCTGGGGTTTTGATGTAGCTAAAATGACTGACATTTTGTTTTACTGTGTAGATTGTCTTTGAGAACTGCTCACCTGTGGAGATTGCAGTGGCAAAGTGTTCCTGTGTAGCTGGAACAGCACTTTGCAACCACAATGTTGCACTGCTGTTCCAGACCGCACACTACTCCACACTCAACCTGGCTGCTGTACCCCCTGTCCTCAGCTGCACTGAAACAGAGCAGCGATGACACAAGCCAAGAACCATGGTAAGTACAGTATGTGTTCACAACCAATCCACGGTATAATGAGTATTTCCTTTGTGCCAAGAGCTGATTTATTTATGTTGCATCAACGACCTTTTCAATTAATTTGACAATTATTTTTTGTAATTAATAGGGTGTGAAACCAGGCAGAGTGAGTGACATGGTGTTCATTTCCACTAAGCCAAAGCAGTTTACAGTTGCTGACGGTGTAAGGTAATATCTATTGTCCTAAGTAATTGTATGTAGCCTGCTACAACTTTGTGATTGTTGTTTGAGTGTAAAATTGTTCTTAAAGTCCTAATTTTCATATAAACATGTTCAAAGGAGTACACGTTACAAGGCCATACGGGGGGAGCTGCCAGACCCAGATGTCCTCAAAGTCTGCGAGGCATACAAGGACTTCTCAGCAGACATCGCACCACTGATCACCACCATGGCTATAAGTGTGGACGTGCCACTGGTTAACTGCACCTTTGGAAAAGTTCAGGAAGGTAGCCCCATCTCATACCAGCATCCACTTCCTCTTAGCCGGGTTATATTGCGTCACCCAGATGCCCCTCCACCACCACCTCTACCTGTGGATGGCTATAGGCTGGAGCCTACCACCTGTGAGATTGTGTGCAGTCACCAACAGCACCTCCATCTACTGTCACTTGCGACAACATTGCTCATGGCAAGGAAAATTGAGGTGGCCACAAGGGAGCAGAGCGACAGTGTGGAATGGCACCGTGTTAGGAGGCCAAGAATAACTTCTTCCCGTTTCAGGGAAGTATGCCATGTTCGAGGTCAGAGTTCGGCTGAAAACTTGGCACAACGGATTCGGAAGGGAGTGGCGCAAACAGCGTCAATGAAGAGGGGACTGGCATCCAGGGATACTGCCGGATTAAAAACACCAATTACTGGCCGTGTGGGTTTGTCATTCACCTAGATGCCCCCTGGTTAGGGTCATCTCCTGACGGTCTGGTGTTTGACCCAACTGAGAGCCCACCTTTTGGACTTGTAGAAATAAAATGCCCAAATGTGAAAAGTTATGTGGACTGTAGCTACTTAAAAATGCAAAGTGGCACATTAAAACTGAAGCAGTCTCATAGCTATTATTGGCAGGTGCAAGGCCAGCTCCTACTCACAGGGATGGAGTGGTGCGATTTCGTCATTTTTGCGGAGGAGGATATCCTTATACAGCGTATCTGCAGAGACTACGAGGTGGCTAAAACCATTAGGGAGAAGGGAGATTATTTGTATTTTTATTTGTACATGGACTGATATGCACTACACTACATTAGTGTACCACTCTACATCATACTACATTACTGATCTAACATGAATATTTGACTGTATATAGTTCTTTCAATTGCTAAAACCAGAACCAAGTGTGTTCTATAAGTCAAAAAGATCCTTTACTCAAAGGACCTATGTGAGGAAGAAAGGGGTGTTTATTGGCAGACATTTAATGTCATATGACGTTATTCATTAACAAAAGTTGTGGATGCTAACTAACTTATCTTGCATTGATCTGTTCATCTGTTACATAAACTAGCATTACTTAAATATGCAGAGACTAATTGAAATGTTTAAATATGTATTTGTTTTCCCCGATATAACATCAACCTATGTTTTGTAAAAGTTTATTAAATGAATCTGTAAAATGTTATCATATTGTGGATTTATTATATTATGTATTGTCCTATGTTGTGTTTGTGTGCATTTGTTTTGAGGTTATAATTCATTAGTACCTAAACATATTATGGTATAACTGCTTTTTGCAATGACCACAATGAAATACACAATTGGTTTGGTTTGGTTCGCTGTTCTTTACCTCTCATCATCGATGCTATCTATCGCTATCTGTATGCTATCTATCTTGCTATCTATCTATCTCTCTCTATCTATCTATATCTCTATATCAGTCTATCTATCTCTCTATCTATCTATCTATCGCTATCTACCCGCTCAACCACTCCACACCGTGGATAGATATATAGATAGATAGATATATTGATAGAGAGATAGTTATAGATAGTATAACATCTTGGAGAATACAAGATCTTGGATGGCTGAGCTCACGTTGAGGATGGAATGCATGTGTGCAGGTTACGTGCCAGTTAAATAAAGATGGACACTCGGAATGAGAGAAGTAGTCCGCGTCGTCTGTTTATTTATGTAGACAATTATATGTCCATAGAACAGAACATTACAGATGGATCGATAGATAGTTATAGATAGAGAGAGAGAGAGAGATTTGTACCTAAACAAAACACAAGTCTAACACCAAGCGTTTAAATCAGCACTGGTAGGTGGTAGCGATATTTTATACTTCATGCTATCTGCACAAACTATATCATATGCAAAGCTGAGAGTCCACATATTCTATTGGTATAAGTTTCATCCCTGTGCGATTAAAACTCACTGTTCTGTATGATAAATAAAATAACCTTGTACCTTGCAAATCAATAGCGGGTACATTTGACCCGTTGGCGGTTTTACGTATACAGCGACCTCTGGCGCTTCGCAGAAAACATTTTTTGTATATCAATTGTGGATATTTTTTATATTTTTATAAAACAAGAAGTGTTTTTGTGTGCATCAGAAATATAATGATGTGAACAATTGTCCATCTAGAATTGAAAAGTGGGTAGAGGCTGAGTGGATCGTACTAGGCTTATCTTAGTGGCTCTGTATGAAAGTTTGCTTTATGACCGGAAAGCACAGAGAGGACAAACAAATTCTGCTTATTTGATTGTTTGCTGTTGTGTGTATGGATTGTTCCACAGCAACGACACAGATTACTTACAGGCTTGTTAGCTGGCACCACAGCTGTTAAGCTCACATAGGGTTGCCAACTTCCAGACATGGAGAAACGGGACACATGCATGTGTCGCGCGCGCGCGAAGATTTTCGGGTTTCTGGCGGATTTAGTTACTTTTTTTTGTTACTTTATTTCGGTTTTAGGGTTAGGGTTATGTTATTTAATTATTTTGGGGGAGCCAGCCCCCTAGGGTTCGAGGGGTCAAACCCCCCAAAACCCTCAAAATGCATAGAAAACTATGCATAGCCTACCTACAGTAGGCCTATAACACAATACAAACACAATGATTTATTTTACACCTGCATTAGGCTAGTACATCACATTGTATATCAGCATGTTCAAATCGGATAGGTGGGCACTAGGGACATCTGGGCACCTCGATGTACAATTGGCTATTTTGTCCAAAATGTTAAAAAATAAATATTTGAAAAATTGTATTAAGTAATGCAAAGTATACATGATGTGAACATGCACGGTACATCATTATTAGACTTAATGTTATCCTTCAACCAACCAACACACACACACACACACACACACACACACACACACACACACACACACACACACACACACACACACACACACACACACACACACACACACACACACACACACACACACACACACACACACACACACACACACACACACACACACACACACACACACACACACACACACACAGAAGACCCGAGACAGATCTCGACTCACAGGCTTTACCCAACTGTGTTTTTCTTCCACTGTTTGTTGTAAGACACAAGTATTTTCTTTTTAGAAGGGACAGGGCCCAGAACCACATCCTCTCTCTCTTCTCCTCTTTCATTATCACCTCCTCCACCGGCAGCGCTCATTTTCCCACACGACTGAACAGGCTGACATGCCACACAAACAATGATGCCGCACCCGCGGCCCACCGGAGAAAATCTCACACACACACGTGCGAGCATTGTGCCTGCCCTGTCAACTGAGCGGTCCTAGTGCCCTTCGTATACAGCACACAAACACACAGGCACGCAGCCAGACACACTGCATTGTGCGCAAACAGAAACATATTTGTTATTTTTCCCTTTACACGGGAGTCCGGGACAAATAATGACCCGTACGTGACACGCCCTTTTTGGCTCAAATACGGGACGTCCCGGCCAATACGGGACGGTTGGCAACCCTAAACTCACCTCCCTTCCAGATATAGTTGGATGCTTATAGCTTCAACAGAAATGTAGGCTATCTGCTGTTACTTTGTCAACCATCCACTATTGTGCTTGTGGGGCTAAAACCCTGAAGCACATTGGTGCTATTAGCTGTATTGCTAGTTTAACTTGACATGATGAGGAAATTGTTTAACGAATAGCTGAATTTGTGTTCATTTTGTGTGTGTTTGTCCCTGTTAGTTATGTTTGCATGCTTATGAAAGCAAAGCCTTGTTATCAGAAAAGCTGCATGGGGCTGGAGGTCTGTGGGATTGTTTGTGACGGCTGCTGCTTTTTTTTCTCTCAACTCAAAACATTAGTGTTGTTGGCTGACTTTATTTCAGTTGACAGGTCAATCATCGTTTCAAACTCAACAAGGCCGACATTTCCTATTCCAGTCTTAATCATAGCATAGTTTGACATTATTTTGGAAAATACCAACAGAAATACCAGCAGGTTTTCATCCCCTGTAAACAAAGTTTTATTTTCAATCCTTAAAAATTAGATAGGGTGAGGGTTATCCTTAATGATGTGATATTTGATGATACATTTGATAAGAAAAGTTCTACATTTCAGTGGTGTAAATACATACAAGGAAAACATTCACTTATTTCAAGAGATATGGAATTGGCATGAATGTGCTAGATAGTTCACTGATGTATTGTCATGTTTAGGATACCATGGTAATCCTTACATACTCACAAGGCTGATATGTGAACTGTGTACAAGCATCAAATCAAAGATCAAAAAGATTAAATAGACAGAAATATGCCCTTGACATATCGTACAACTTTTGCCGGGAGTGTTTATACTAAAAGCTCAATTATGTAACATTTTGTCATATTAAAAGTACATACAATGAGTGTGTGAGGAGAACAGTTGCTATACTGTCAAACCCACAGCTTATTACACACCACAATTTAGCTCCAAGGAGCTTTTAGGCACTTCTATTTTACTGTTGGTTTTTCAGCCCACACACTTTATAGTTGGCTCCCAAAAGCTCTAACCAACTGTAACTTTGGCTCGGAAGATTTGATAAACTTGTGATGCCGTACATTGCCAACTGCTATAAACTGCACCCTCCTGCTGACTGGAGAAAGGAGCTACATGTAGAATAGCATAGTTGTTGGTAAATGAGAACTTTAAAGATACTTGAAATCGATAAGCTGCATACATGTTTTAACAATTGAATACAAGCTTACTGCTGTACCCCTCCTTTTTTGCAATAGATTAGACCCTAAAAGGCCTCACAGATGGATGTGACTGGTAATGTGTCTGAATGCCTTCTCTTCCCTTTTATCTAGAGTACATTTGAATGTGCAATATTCCACATTTCTGAATGTTGCATAATTTAGCTGAACTAAGACTTTTTAATAAACTGATTAAGTGCATGCTGAGAATCCACTGCCTATGCTGCTTGCCTTTTTAACTAGGAATCATTAGATTAAATGGCCAAATCACCATCTGGTGGGTGGATGTGCTAGAGTTGTCATATCAGCAGTGACAGCCGACCAAAAGATGACACATGCCCTTAAAGCCAGCAGCTTTACTCAGTCAGCAAACATAATGCTTTTAATTACAGTAACATATCTGAAATGGGCCAATACTGTTTGATTGTTGCTTCCATTTCTCTATTTATGTATTAAATTAATTGTTCAATTGAATGAAAAACACAAAAAATACTGACTGTTGTTTCCTAATGGGCACCATCCGAGTATGCAATGGACCATATTAATTGTACAATGCTTATTCCAGTGTTAGTTAACTGAATATACAGGACTATAAAGGGTGGATAGGATTGTGCCTAAAAGTAATACAACAAAAGGAAATAAAGGCTAATTAGTTGAGCTGCCAGTCAAGAGCTCACACAAAGGAGGCTTTCCATGTTGGTGCCCATGTTAAATGTGCATGTGTATGCGCATATGCATATTCTTGTCATGAGCGAAAGGGTATTAAATGTATTTAAATTCCACACTTCACTATCCAGTCCAACAGATGGTATCAACACATTGTGAAAAGGCAGGCTTTTATGAAAACAGAAATAACTTGTGTTTAAATATTTTTATTAAGATGTAGACATATTCAACTTGATGTCAAGATGTTCTTTTGTGGACTGCAATTTTAAAGCCTCGAGTTCGACAATTTGGTCTTCAACACCTTGGCTTTTTTCAGTTATATGGAAGGGTGGTCACTGAAAAAAACTTGTTAAGAAGGCAAAATGTACTTTCTGAGATGAAAACACAGACGACTCAGTGCAGTGACTTATTAATCACGCAGTAGGCACGCCCTAAAACATTTCTTTATTTTGTTCTATTTTACTCTACATGCACCTGAATTAGGTAAATGAACATAGTCCCGTATTGAAGAAGACTAGCAATTCGGACCATACATTCATTAGAAAATGGCAAATAGGGTACTTTTTTCATAGACTTTTCTACAATCTGGCATCATTGTGCAAGCACTCTGCAGAATGTTAAGGAAGATGCCAGTTTAAGTCACTTAATTCACTGCTTGTTATACAATTGTACTTCTTATATTTGTTTAGGTCAGCCCAACAATATGTTAACACACAGTTGAAATAATTATGACCAGTAAAACTTTTGACCAGGTCCATTTGTTTGTTTAAACTGCCTACAACACCTGGTTATGGTTTTCAAACTACTACTGCATTTTTTATGTTACATGACTTAGATCGGAGATCAAAATCAGCGTTTCTTTTAACAGTCTTTTCCTAGCGTGACAATGATCTTTTACAAACAAAAAATCGAAATCAAATTTTGATTGTACAACCCACAAAATCAAATAGCTTACAGAGTACATTTACATAAGGCAAATAATTTGTTAATTAAATGAAAATGATATGCCGCCAAATCAGAAAATAACAGATAGTCCTCTGTGATACTTATTAGCGAGTAAGAAGTGTTGCACATTGGCTTTCATGCATGAGATGGAAGACCATAAACAGTTCAAGCCTTTTTATTGACAATTGTTTTGAACCCTGCATAGACTTTTCAGGGTTAAAACATCAGCTGCTTTGCTGTCCTTGAAAAATCCTAGCAACATCAACAGTTATCTTATTACAGTTAAGATGTTCTTTCTAGTTTTTGAACTTAAACAGTCAAATCTTATTTTGTCAGCTTTAGCAGCTGTATAAAGTTACAGCCAGCGTAGAGAAAAGTGAACTCTGGTGTGTAAATGAGCATGTAAAAGGACCAGCTAGTTTTTAAAGTGTTTCCACTAGACAGCATACAATTGTATTCCAGTTCTTAGACTAATCCCTTGCGAAGTTGCTTCAAATGATACAGTACCTGTCATCTGTGGACGCTCATTAGTGACAGAACAATTAAGCAAGTCCGTAACACATTTTAATTGACTTTAGCCTTCGCGTCAAGATTTGAGAGAAGTGACATATTAGCAAACACAGATCAAGTATTGACAGAGAGCCAGGATCAAATGTGAGAGTAACTCATGAGTTGCAAGATACATTGAGTCAAGTTTGAACATTTTAACTGCCAGCTATCTTCAAAGATGCATATTGCACAGTGCAAGTATTTCATGAAAACTCTGGCTGAGGGTTGAGAAAATCCATTTGGGTTGACCTTGAAGTATCGCCCTACACCCCTGGTTTTACAGTAAGTAACATCAGACTTGGAGCTCCCTCAACATATTCTGTCAATAAGACGTGCTGAAAACTAGTTGTGTATAGGGTTTGCTGAAATCAAAATGTGTTGAAAAGCACCTTCTCAGATTCTCAAGTACTCAAAAGGACTGCTGCTGATATTGACTTCTGCCAAGGAGGATTTGTTTGCTTCTCTGTGTGTCCTATAGGCTGTTTGTCTATTTGTCTGTCAGCTTGATAAATGAAAAACTACAGGACCACTTTCCTGAAACTTTGTGGAATGGTGTAACATGGGACAAAGAAGAACCCATTACATTTGGGAATGGATCCCAATCAAAGGGAGGATGCACAAAAGTTCTGCAAGTTAGAACAACAACTTGGATCTGCTTCATTTGCCTCTTCGTGGTCAAGAAAATACTGGAACCTTTTGTGCATTCAAGTTGTTTTCACACTACGACTGAAAGCTCATGAACACACCAAAGTTAGAAGAACAACTTCCCATGTCAGGAGATGGTACCAGTCGAGAAACTTGTGAATGCACCGTTGGCCTTGGATCTCTGAGTGCTATTCTAGTTGTTTTTGCTTTGTGAGTTCTCAGGCAATTTTGACCTACAGTAACAAATCACAACAAAAGGTGAGGCATTGCTTAAAAGCCAGCACAAGTGTGACATTGTTATTGCTTACATGTGTGGAGTTAATTTAAAGGAACAAGCTTATAAAGTTGGAAACAAGGAAGAAATGTAAAGACTTGAGAGGAACGGGCAAATGAGGCGCAGGATTATAGGAACATAGTAATGAACACAAAGAGAGCTGGGGGACAGGAATAAATGAGAGGAGCAGAGAAACACAAAGGAGCAGGGAGGATGGAGGGGAGAATTACAAGAGTAAAAGTAAAAGAGTGGAGAAACAAGTGAAAGAATAAACCAGAAGGAAAACAAAAGAGAGCAGAGAAGAAAATTCAAAAAGGGAGCAGGGGCAAAATATTACAATGAACAGAGTAAGCATAAGGTGGGAAGACTAACAACCAGCACATACTGTATTAGGACGTGTGTTAGTTAAAATGTAGACAAGATAATCCACAAGACAGAACTGAAAGGAAGTTGGTGAGTGGCATGAAGTTATTTTACACTTGTGGATGTCATTATACACAAACCCAGGAGCACATATGATCAGTAGAAATTATCTGTGGTTATTAGCCTCATGTGCTGGATGTACAATTGTTTGACACTTAGACGTATAGGACCCATATTGTGCTATACTGAAATGAATAAACAGCATGTTCTGTGTTTATACTTTTAGTTTTTCACACGTGAGGTCTCTCCTGCCGATCATTCTGGGTGTAGACTTTGATGTTGATGAACGTGAAAAGAAAGCTATTTGAAGTCTTTGTCAATTCAAATGATGGTGGGTAGATTTGAAGTCGAGTTGTACAATGACTTTCCTCAATACGATACTTTTAAGCCTCTGGTTCAATAGTTGGACATTTCCCATCTGACACAGCTGGAAAACGCCCATTTGACTGATGCAATTCATAATTGCTGCGCCTGACAGTAAGGTTAGAGGATTTCTTCAGTCAGTTTTAAAACATTGTTTATGAGACTTTTTGTATTGATTGTTAATGGAACACAAGAGTTCAGAGTTGCTTCCTCAATGTCAGCCTACAATTTTTTATTATTTATGTATGGATAATGGAATAACATCATTGTAGTGATAGCCAATTGAAATTCATTGAGATTGGCTTTGTCATTGTTGTCTCTATTTTCTGTACTGTAACTGTATAACCCAATACAATTCTGCTGCTGTCAACCTTGTCTTACTGACTCGTGTTTTCACATTTGATTATTTACCTTTCCTTCATCCAGAATGGTTTAACTTTGAAGGTATCACTGCTGTAACGGTGAGATTACTGTGAGCTTGTCTAATTCGACGTACATAAAGGATGGTGATATACCAATCACGCATGAAACCGAAGTGTCCAAAATATGCTGTGTCAGTGTGAATTATATCCCCTCTTTGTAGATGAAGGTTATTTTTGATAAAAAAACGAAATGTCAAAGCAATTTGGAGCACTTTTGTGAGTCCAGACCATTTCTTCCACTTTGCTCTCAGTTGGTTTGGTTAGACACACAGTTGAAAATAGCTGGCACAAGGAAGTGCTTAAGTGTGATTCAACTCCTTCTGGAGGAAGGTGAAGTTGGATTTGTTTCGAGTATAGTGGTAGAGTTGGAGCATCAAAGCTGTGGATGTGTTGATCATTACTGTATGTGCTGAGGATGATTGATCGCCCACCAATATTCTCTGAATACCAGAATGTCCAAATGAAGCCATTTCATGTTTCTGGTAATGCGAGCAGCCTTTTGATATCCTGGCCAATACAAATTTGATCAACTGAAACATCTGAGATTGAATCCGCTGTTATAACTCAGAGTTAGCATGCCACTCCATGTGTGTCTGTCCTGGTCGGAAGTTTCTTAATTACGGCTTACGGGCCTCTGAGGTTGCTGAAAGGCAGCATAAAGTACCCAGTATTCTGTCTTCTCCAACGCTGTCTCCCTGCCTATAGCTTTGCCGATATCTGTGTTGATAGGTAATAGATTAAGAGCGGTGAATCATTTTAGAAACAGGAAGCGCTCAAACGTTTGTGTGAGTTTATCTAATTTAGCATTGATTCCATGTCAGCCACAGCTTGTTACAAAAAACATGACTGATAGTGTGTTTAACAAACTTAAACTAGCTTTATTAAATGTCAGGTCTTTGGCAGGAAAAACATTTTTAATCAATGATTTTATCACTGAGCACAATCTCGATTTTATGTTTTTAACAGAAACTTGGATTGAACAAAATAACAGTGCAGCTGTTCTTATCGAATCAACCCCTCCCAACTTTAGTTTTATGAGTCAGGAAATAATGCATAAGAAAGGGGGTGGAGTTGCTATTCTGTTCAAAGATTCCCTTCAATGCAGGAAGACATCGTATGGAAACTTTGATTCTTTTGAATATGTGGCCCTTCAGCTGAAATGCTCCTCTCGAGCTCTGTTCCTAAATATCTATAGACCACCCAAATACTGTGCAAGCTTTTTTGATGACTTTACTGAACTGCTGTCTATAGTGTGTATTGACTTTGACCGTCTAGTCATTGTTGGTGATTTTAACATCCATTGTTTTGTGTTCTTGATAGCTATGGACTGACTCAGCATGTGACGGAGCCCACGCACAATAAGGGGCACACTCTGGACTTAATTATCTCAAAGGGTCTGAATATCTCTAAGGTTGTGGTGACTGATGTTGCACTCTCTGACCATTCCTGTGTTTTCTTTGAGAGCTCTATTTCTGTTCACAAAAATGTTCAAAAAGAGGTAACCACAAAGCGATATTTAACTGAAAATACTAGGGAAATGTTTACTCAGGATTTTTCTTCCACACTTGCCCCTGCTAACATCTCAGTAAATGAGCTAGTAGATCATTTTAATTCAAAAATTAAAAATGTTATAGATGCCATTGCTCCAACTAAAGTAAAGGAAGTGTCTGGCAAGAAAATATCTCCATGGAGAAAGGCCATGAGCGTGAAAACAGAAAAAAGAGAATGTCGAAAAGCTGAACGCAGGTGGCGAAAAACAAATCTCCAGGTTCACTTTGAAATCTATAAAGGGAGACTTGGCCTTTATAATTTGGAATTGAAAAAACGCACGACGATCGTTCTTCTCTGACATCATTACCAAAAACAAAAACAACGCACGTGCCTTGTTTGCTACCGTCGACAGACTAACTAACCCCCCAGTATCAGTAGCCTCTGAATTTCTATCCACCAATTTCTATCAGAAAATCAGACAAGCAGTCAGTGCCTCTGCATTAGGAACAGCAAATGTGTTGTCTCTGTGTCCACTTAACATCAATTCAAACACCATGACACAATTCCATCAGATTAATGATAAAAACCTAGAGGACATTATACAACTTCTGAAATCCTCCTCCTGCTGCCTTGATATTATTCCAACAGGATTTTTCAAAGATGTTTTGCCTTGCATGGCCTCAGATCTACTTCATATAGTAAACAAATCTCTTCACTCAGGTATTTTTCCACAGGCCCTGAAAACTGCAGTCATTAAACCGCTCTTAAAAAAGAATAATCTAGATGCTTCAGTAATGAACAATTACAGGCCCATATCAAACCTCCCATTGCTAGGTAAAATCATTGAAAAAGTTGTTTTTCAACAGTTGAGTAATTTCATTCATTTAAATAGTTGTTTCGATGTGTTCCAGTCAGGCTTTCGTCCAAACCACAGCACTGAGACTGCTCTTGTAAAGGTAATTTAATGACATCCACTTAAACACAGACAGTGGCAGAACTTCAGTGTTAGTATTATTAGATCTCAGTGCTGAGTTTGACACTGTTGACCACAACATATTATTAGACCGACTGGAAAACTGGGTGGGACTTTCGGAAACAGTTCTAAATTGGTTTGAATCCTACTTAAAGGACAGAAACAACTTTGTTTCTATAGGTAAATACACATCTGAGTTGACAAATATGACATGTGGGGTACCTCAAGGCTCCATCTTGGGGCCTCTTCTCTTTAACATCTACATGCTACCACTGGCTCAGATAATGAAAAACAACAAAATAAGTTACCATACCTATGCAGATGACACACAAATGTACGTAACAATTTCACCAGGAGACTATGCTCCAGTTAAAACACTGAGTAAGTGCATTGAACAAATCAATGACTGGATGTGTCAGAACTTTCTCGAATTAAACAAAGATAAAACTGAGGTAATGGTTTTTGGAGCCAAGTCAGAACGTATAAAAGTTAGCGCTGAGCTTCAGTCTGCAATGTTCAAAACAACAGATAAAGCCAGAAATCTAGGTGTAGTCATGGACTCTGACCTGAGTTTCAACAGTCACATTAAAACAGTTACTAAATCAGCCTACTATCACCTAAAGAATATATCTAGGATTAAAAGACTAATGTCACAGCAGGATTTGGAAAAACTTGTCCATGCTTTTATCTTCAGTAGACTCGACTACTGCAATGGTGTCTTCACAGGTCTCACTAAAAAATCTATTAAGAAGCTGCAGCTGATTCAGAACGCCGCTGCTCGAGTCCTCACTAACACTAAGAAAGTGGATCACATCACTCCTGTTCTGAAGTCTTTACACTGGCTTCCTGTGTGTCAAAGAATAGATTTCAAAATACTGCTGCTGGTTTATAAAGCACTGAATGGTTTAGGCCCAAAATACATTTCTGACCTCCTGCTAAATTATGAACCATCCAGATCTCTCAGGTCTTCAGGGACTGGTCAGCTTTCTGTCCCCAGAGTCAGAACTAAACATGGTAAAGCAGTGTTCAGTTATTATGCTCCAAATATCTGGAACAAACTCCCAGAAACCTGCAGGTCCGCTGCAACCCTGACTACTTTTAAATCCAGGCTGAAGACTTTTCTTTTTGTCGCTGCTTTTAATTGAACTATTCATATCTTAGACTGCACTGTAACTTTTATCCATGTACTTTTTCTTTTAATGTTTATTTTATTAGCTTTTCTTTTTAATGACTGATTTTAAATGGCATTTTCTTAATGTCTTTCATTTTTTGTAAAGGCATAATTCAACCAGCAGTCATGGCGCAAGGCCAGGCCTGGCCTTGCGCCATGACTGCTGGTTGAATTATTTATTGGGCTCACGCATGAAAACAAATCCGGCTCACCCAAAGGGTACACCGTCCTGTCAGCTGGAATAATGACTGGAGTGTAGCAGATCACTAATGAGAACAGTAAATTGTCAATTGTTTCATAGTATGGCCAATAGATAAAAGAGGTTATATCTCTCACAGGCTCCGCCCTCTACTGGACTCTATGGGTACTAACCCTTGATCATATCATGCAAGCATTCATCCACTGAGAGTTCTATAAACGTAGCCGGCCCCGGGGCGGGCCTACCTGAATGCGCGCGCATCTCACCATATAAAAGGAGGCCTCGCCTCCTGACTGTCATCCTACACCTCTCTTCAGCGAGCGGCATACGACAGACAGTGCCCAGAGTAAAGGGCTTCGCCTGTGCTTATATAACAAGGGTTACCATACGTAACCCCTCGTTTTGTTACAGCCCGGTTCAAATGCAACACAGTGCTAGCATGGTAAGGAATACCAGGTAAAATTGTAAAAGAAAAAAAGAAAAGCATTGAGAAGACAAGCCAGTGAGCCATGTAGGGAAAAGGGAGAAAATTAAACACCAGAACACCGCGTAGAAACAATGAATTGTCAGACAATGCTTCACACTCCAATAAGCTAGTATTAGAGACACTATAAAAGCAGAGAAAACTAAAGGGGTTGACACACTACAATAAACACAGACAAAAGAATAACATATTGAATTAACTTGATGGAAAAATTGAATAATGATAGTTGTTGGTTGAAAATTCATAATTAGAAACAACAATAGCAAGGGGGAAACCATCTGCAGGTAGTTGGAGAGACGGACACATTGAAAATGAAAATAAAAGAGAAGTCTGAAGGGAAAAAGACAATGCAAATGTTTATACTGTCCATTATTGTCAGCTCTAAAGAGGAAGACAAACAGAAACAAATTATATGCCATGCGCTTTAGAATTATTACAGTTTTTTTATCAATTGTTTGATCATGTTCTCATTCATAACACTCTGTTCGATGTCTCACTATGGGATGCGCCTCAACGCGTATGCAAACAGAAGCATCAATCTCATTACGCCAATCCTGATTGGCTGGTGATCTTGACGTCTACGTCAGGGAATCCACCCACCCTTTAAGTAGCTTGCGCTACGACGCAGCGTCATTCAAACACCTCTTCTCGCTTCAGAGCACATCTCGATTTATCAGTAACCGGGCTACTTACGTAACCCCAGTTCTCAGAGTAACATGATGAGATGTCTCACCAGACGGCCCTTCTTGCTAAGGCGAAGCGAGAAGAGGTGCTTATTTTGAATGGGGCTGCGACGTATCGCAAGCTACTTAATCAGGATAATCAGGATTGGCGTAATGAGATTGATGCTTCTGTTTGCATACGCGTTGAGGCGCATCCCATAGTGAGACATCTCACTTCATGTTACTCTGAGAACTGGGGTTACGTAAGTAACCTATAGTTTTGAAACATTACAGACTCTGGACTGAAAAGGGTGGTAACTCCCCAAGACATTCAATTCATGCTCTAAAAGCAAACACATGCAACAGAATACATTTTGTGGTAGTACGAGTAGAACCTGTTGTTTTTGTTTTTATTGTCAATGGTAGACACTGTGTTACTGTGTTGAACCATGTACTAAAACACAGGCAATTTGAGATGAGTCAATTGAACAGAGATCTGAACCACTTGCTTGGCATGAAACATATTATTTTTTAAGAATTGAGCCAAAGCAAATAACAAAAACTCTAACCTCAAAAGTGAATTTGATTACTTGATATTTTACTAAAAGATATAATATACTACAGTAGTACTTTTAAAATGTGATTGTGCATGATGTTGAGCAGTCAGGGTCAATGTGAGACTGAAGTGCATTGCATAGAGTGTGTTTGTGTTCGCACTGTTGGCCTTTGGAGGGTGTGAACAAGTGATGAAGGCATGGAGAAACATTAGCCGCTTCTTCTCATCTGACTGTGAGAAGCTTTACTGGGAAGACCTAATCCACACAGAGCTTCATGGCATACTTTCCACCCTGAAGAACCCACTCTGTTTAAACAGTAGGAGTTGTGACTGCAATAAAGAGGATCCCTCACTGACTTCTCACATTCGCACACAGCAAATATTTTCTTTGTGGCGTCTTAACCAAGCCTGAAACGTGGTATCTGGTCTATGGTAATGTCCATTGGTAGGCCAGTCCTCGGTCATGCTGAAATATCTGAAACACTATTGGATGGAATCCCATGCAATCTTGTATAAACATTGAATGTTCCATGGCAATGTGTTCTACTGACTTTCTACCCTGACCTTTCCTTTAGTGCCAGAATTAGGTTCACTGCTGAGAGAAAATTGGGTAGTTTGGCACTCAAAACCTTAAAAAATAAACAAGGATTGTCAAAAAACAGGTCGGAAAAGCAGGAGTCTTGCGAAAATGTGTCAAGTGTTAACATAAAGGTTACTAAAACGAAGGGCAAACATGGAACTCAGAATTCTAATGAAAGTAAAGAAAAAGAGCACCAGACAAAATAGAGCTGAATCCTCACAGTAAGCTGTCGACCTTTTTCTTTCTCTTTACTCCAGGCATGGCATTTTACTTTCCTCACCGAGGTGGAAGCTACCACCTGCCTACTGTAGGTAAGGTATTTAACAAAAGGTTTAGAAACAGTTTAGCCAAACATAATTAAGAACCAGTATGTCTTTTAAAATAAGGCAAGGCATGCTTTTGAGCTTTGCTACGTTGGGTGTTTGCCTTTCACAGTTTAATTGCCAAGAAAAAGTATTGTTTAACATGTATTTTACAGCCAACAATCCAGAGGGCAATTGTGAAAATGCTATATTTAAGGCTTTAAATTGTAGTCCACAAACCAATGGGTGACGTCTCCTTACACTCCTTACACTCCTTACATAAAGTCTTACATATGAGTCAGACCTATAATCAAGGCAAGGCAAGGCAAGGCAAGTTTATTTATATAGCACTTTTCAACACAAGGCTATTCAAAGTGCTTTACAAAAAATGAAAGACATTAAGAAAATGCCATTTAAAATCAGTCATTAAAAAGAACAGCTAATAAAATAAACATTAAAAGAAAAAAATACATGGATAAAAGTTACAGTGCAGTCTAAGATATGAATTGTTCAATTAAACATTAAAAGAAAAAAGTACATGGATAAAAGTTACAGTGCAGTCTAAGATATGAATAGTTCAATTAAAAGCAGCGACAAAAAGAAAAGTCTTCAGCCTGGATTTAAAAGTAGTCAGAGTTGCAGCGGACCTGCAGGTTTCTGGGAGTTTGTTCCAGATATTTGGAGCATAATAACTGAACGCTGCTTTACCATGTTTAGTTCTGACTCTGGGGACAGAAAGCTGACCAGTCCCTGAAGACCTGAGAGATCTGGATGGTTCATAATTTAGCAGGAGGTCAGAAATGTATTTTGGGCCTAAACCATTCAAAGCTTTATAAACCAGCAGCAGTATTTTGAAATCTATTCTTTGACACACAGGAAGCCAGTGTAAAGACTTCAGAACAGGAGTGATGTGATCCACTTTCTTAGTGTTAGTGAGGACTCGAGCAGCGGCGTTCTGAATCAGCTGCAGCTTCCTAATAGATTTTTTAGTGAGACCTGTGAAGACACCATTGCAGTAGTCGAGTCTACTGAAGATAAAAGCATGGACAAGTTTTTCCAAATCCTGCTGTGACATTAGTCTTTTAATCCTAGATATATTCTTTAGGTGATAGTAGGCTGATTTAGTAACTGTTTTAATGTGACTGTTGAAACTCAGGTCAGAGTCCATGACTACACCTAGATTTCTGGCTTTATCTGTTGTTTTGAACATTGCAGACTGAAGCTCAGCGCTAACTTTTATACGTTCTGACTTGGCTCCAAAAACCATTACCTCAGTTTTATCTTTGTTTAATTGGAGAAAGTTCTGACACATCCAGTCATTGATTTGTTCAATGCACTTACTCAGTGTTTGAATTGGAGCATAGTCTCCTGGTGAAATTGTTACGTAAATGTGTGTGTCATCTGCATAGCTATGGTAACTTATTTTGTTGTTTTTCATTATCTGAGCCAGTGGTAGCATGTAGATGTTAAAGAGAAGAGGCCCCAAGATGGAGCCTTGAGGTACCCCACATGTCATATTTGTCAACTCAGATGTGTATTTACCTATAGAAAAAAAGTTGTTTCTGTCCTTTACGTAGGATTCAAACCAATTTAGAACTGTTTCCGAAAGTCCCACCCAGTTTTCCAGTCGGTCTAGTAATATGTTGTGGTCAACAGTGTCAAACGCAGCACTGATATCTAATAATACTAACACTGAAGTTCTGCCACTGTCTGTGTTTAAGTGGATGTCATTAAAGACCTTTACAAGAGCAGTCTCAGTGCTGTGGTTTGGACGAAAGCCTGACTAGAACACATCAAAACAGTTATTTAAATGCAAGAAATTACTCAACTGTTGAAAAACAACTTTTTCAATGATTTTACCTAGAAATGGGAGGTTTGATATGGGCCTGTAATTGTTCATTACTGAAGCATCTAGATTATTCTCTTTTAAGAGCGGTTTAATGACTGCAGTTTTCAGGGCCTGTGGAAAAATACCTGAGTGAAGAGATTTGTTTACTATATGAAGTAGATCTGAGGCCATGCAAGGCAAAACATCTTTGAAAAATCCTGTTGGAATAATATCAAGGCAGCAGGAGGAGGATTTCAGAAGTTGTATAATGTCCTCTAAGTTTTTATCATTAATCTGATGCAATTGTGTCATGATGTCTGAATTGATGTTAAGTGGACACAGAGACAACACATTTGCTGTTCCTGAAGCAGAGGCACTGACTGCTTGTCTGATTTTCTGAATTTTGTCAGTTAAAAAGGAGGCAAAATTATTGCACGCCCTGGTGGATAGAAATTCAGAGGCTACTGACACTGGGGGGTTAGTTAGTCTGTCGACGGTAGCAAACAAGGCACGTGTAAAGGCCAAGTCTCTCTTTATAGATTTCAAAGTGAACCTGGAGTTTTTTTTTCGCCACCTGCGTTCAGCTTTTCGACATTCTCTTTTTTCTGTTTTCACGCTCATGGCCTTTCTCCATGGAGATATTTTCTTGCCAGACACTTCCTTTACCTTAGTTGGAGCAATGGCATCTATAACATTTTTAATTTTTTAATTAAAATGATCTACTAGCTCATTTACTGAGATGTTAGCAGGGGCAAGTGTGGAAGAAAAATCCTGAGTAAACATTTCCCTAGTATTTTCAGTTAAATATCGCTTTGTGGTTACCTCTTTTTGAACATTTTTGTGAACAGAAATAGAGCTCTCAAAGAAAACACAGGAATGGTCAGAGAGTGCAACATCAGTCACCACAACCTTAGAGATATTCAGACCCTTTGAGATAATTAAGTCCAGAGTGTGCCCCTTATTGTGCGTGGGCTCCGTCACATGCTGAGTCAGTCCAAAGCTATCAAGAACACAAAACAGTTCTTTAGCCCCTCTGTCCTGGGGGTTGTCAACATGGATGTTAAAATCACCAACAATGACTAGACGGTCAAAGTCAATACACACTATAGACAGCAGTTCAGTAAAGTCATCAAAAAAGCTTGCACAGTATTTGGGTGGTCTATAGATATTTAGGAACAGAGCTCGAGAGGAGCATTTCAGCTGAAGGGCCACATATTCAAAATAATCAAAGTTTCCATAAGAAGTCTTCCTGCATTGAAGGGAATCTTTGAACAGAATAGCAACTCCACCTCCTTTCTTATGCATTCTTTCCTGACTCATAAAACTAAAGTTGGGACGGGTTGATTCGATAAGAACAGCTGCACTGTGATTTTGTTCAATCCAAGTTTCTGTTAAAAACATAAAATCGAGATTGTGCTCAGTGATAAAATCATTGATTAAAAATGTTTTTCCTGCCAAAGACCTGACATTTAATAATGCTAGTTTAAGTTTGTTAAACACACTATCAGTCATGTTTTTTGTAACAAGCTGTGGCTGTGGAATCAATGCTAAATTAGATAAACTCACACAAACGTTTGAGCGCTTCCTGTATCTAAGATGATTCACCGCTCTTAATCTATTACCTATCAACACAGATATCGGCAAAGCTATAGGCAGGCAGGGCCCCGACATGTCCTGGAAAGAGTTGAGAGTGCCATACGCCCTTGAGCCTGGACCCAGCACATATCAGTAAGAATTTGTTGTGTTTTGTACACACACATCCTTATCAGGCTTCGGAGACTGCAGATGCTTTCTTGAAGGGAGGGGAGGTGGTTGACCAGGGGGGGAGGTGGTTGACGTAGGCGCGGTGATGAAGACGGGGGAGATGGTGCGCATCTCTGCTTCGGTGATTTTGGTGGGCGTCGTTGAGGGGCGGGGGTAAAGGACATGCTGCCAACCCTGCGTGTCGCCGTCATGCGGTCATTGAACTCCAGGGGGGTGGGCGAGGGTGAGAGGGTGAGCGGAGAGAAGAGAGAGCTGGGGGATGAATGAAGAGTATCCTCAAAGGCGTTGACAGGGAGCGTGACGGGCAGTGGAGACTCCTCCATTTGTCTCATAGGTCTCCCATAATCAGAACATTCCCCAGGCGGATGCAGTGATAATTCTTCAGGGTTTTCTGCGCGATGTGTTGTGTCTTTCTCCTGTTTTGATTCCTCTTGCCGCTTGTCCTTGGCAGAGGGAACAGATTGATGACGCAGGCAGTTGAATATGTTAGAGATAAACAATTTCACTCCTGACTTGTTCAGACAAACTCCATTTGCCTTAAAAAGATGTCTGCGGTCCCAGAAAAAGTTAAAATTGTCAATAAAATGGACAGAATGGTCAGTACAGGCCGTTGAAAGCCAGGTGTTCAGTGCAAACAATCTGCTGAATCTCTCCACTCCTCTTCTGACTGGCGGTAGAGGGCCACTGATGAACACCTCTGCATTTAGAGAGCTGACAGTTTCCAACAAACATTTAAAGTCTTCTTTCAGCACTTCTGACTGTTGTTTCACAACATCATTTGTTCCAATGTGCAGTACCACATTTTTTACATTCTGATGTTCAGCCCCAATATGCAGGATCTTCTCAGCCAAGTCAGAGACCACATCCTTGGGAAAACAGAGTACTTTGGTGTTGTTCTTACTACACAGACCTTTTACATCTCTTAAAGCAGAGTCACCCACAATCAGAGTTTCAGGCCCAGTCGTTAGCTTTCCCTCTAGCCTTTTACTTTTGGAGTAGCTATTGGTCCTTACCCTGCTGTGTGAAGAGGACAGGTTATCCGGGTCATCAGAAAGAGATCTCCGGCTCTCGGTCAGCGGAGCGTATCTGTTCTGGATGGGCACACTTGGTGGTTTAGGAGGATTGTTTGTAATTCTCCCTTTAGCAGCTGTCCACTGCTGTTTCTTAGTATGAATAGGGGTTGAAGAGGCGCTCTTCCTGGGTGATAACAATGCAGGCCAGCCGGTCGCATCACAGATTTCAGAATGCTGGGCTCTGCCTGTTATCCGTCCTCCCAAATCCCATGGAAATGATTTACTCTTAGGCTTTGCATCCAGAGAGTTCCAGGGAGGACTACCACTTGTAGATTTATTACCCAGTACACAGCCCTCCTGTTCCTTGGAATCCTTGTAGCTGCTAACTAGCTGTGAGTTAGCATACCCTAACACTGGTAAAGTGGTGTCATTCCCACGACATAGTCCATTCACTTCCACGTTAACTTCCAACCGTTGCATTTTCATTTCCAACACAGCCATCTTCTCTATAAGTTTGTGGAAGTCATCTGTAGAGAACGGAGGCATTTTGCTACCAACTAGCTTAAGCTAAATAGCATGCAGTAGCCTACCAGGCTTTAGCTGTTGCTAGGCCACGCTACTGTAAGACTGAGGTCGTCGTAAAAATGTTGAAATATGGCTGAAACCCTCCGTCTATTTACGAAGATTAACTGTCCCAGTGATAAGTTAATGTCCAGGAGCCGCTGCTCGAAGTTTTCAGAGAATAAGAATAGGAAAATCAGCATAAAAAGTAAGCAGAGGCAGGAGCAAGCAGAAAAGCGTCTGCACTGTAAGAAAGATAAGACATGAAAATCAGTCAACCAATCTTCAGGTTCAGCCTACAAAAATATCTTATTTGAAACAGGAATGTTTCCATGGCCAATGATATTACTTCTACCAAATATTCCATCATATTTGTTGATAAAGGAGTGAAAGCTGAATTTTATATTCATAAAAGGGGGTGTTTTAAAACTGATACAAGTTTTAAATGTGCATGTCGGATTAAATTATATTGTGTATTATGTTGTGCTTAAGAGGGGACACTGGGTTGTTTTGTATAGTGTATGTGAGTCTCTTAAAGAAAGGTTCTCATTTTATCAGTCCTTATGAGACTGGTCCTGTTAGGCAAACCTTGCTGCTCTTTCAATCCTCGCTCATATCACCATGGCAACACACCAGCCCCTGCAGGCGTCTGCCAAATTGACAGTGTAAAACAGAGCGCACACATCCACCCATTCATCCAACCCCCTCTCTTTCTTCAGAACATAGACACTGTTTATGTAGTTAATTAGTTGATGTAAACCTTTTTATACTGGTAAATCATCAACTGGTTTAAACTGTCATATATGTAAGATATAAAATAAGGATTCCTTTTTTCCCCTTTTCAAGACTTAATTTGTTGGAATTCAAGAGAAGTAAATTGCAATGACTGTTGCTGACCAAAAGCCTTGCAGGGTGAGATAGAATCAGGCGTAGGAGCAGGATCACGGTGTAGGAGGATTTAATAGACCCTTACCTGCAGGGTATACAGGCATTTTCAACAATTGAGCTGTGATGTTAGTAAGCTGTTAGAAAGCAGGATATGACACACACTGCGACAGTTCACCACTGTCTCTCTACATAAAACCCATCCATGTACTTTCAGCACACTGTGTGCCTCAATGGATGTGCTTTATAGCATTACAAATCTATTATTTTTGACGTTTTGCATTCAGATGAAAGCGCAGAAAACCCCAATGTGGATAATGGACATGACTGAAATTGCATATAATAATACAAAAATACGTGTTTGAAAATGTCCTTTTTGTGATTCAGTGAACAACAGATGAACAGCGCCAGCTTGTTTGAAGATTTCTTTTTGTCAGACCTGTAAACTGTGATCTTATAGCCTGCAGACAGCGAGATCTTTTTAATAGACAGTCCCACAGGATCATAGAATGCCCAAATGTTCTGAGGCTATGCATGATGCATCTGTTAGTCTCAACTCATTTTCACAGCAGCAAATAAGTCATTAAAATTAAAATATGTTAGAGTGCAAAATATTTAACATCAGAGATACATCATTATATAACACAAAATATAATTTAGAATGTGAGAAAAATGCAGAATATACAAAGAATGAATATGAAGACTAACATTACCTTTGTGTGTGGATTTTTGGTTATTTCTATAAATTATTATTATTTGATTATCATTTTATTGATGTATAAAATGTGCTTCTATTCATGTATGTATGTATGTATGTACATTTCTATAATTACAATTGCATTTTTTTAAGCTAGGTTGTAGCTAGGTTTTTGTGTCAATAATTTTAGGATAGAGTGATTTGTATGTGAAGAATTCAATAAAAAGTATATAAAAAAAAAAATCTGACTTCATGTGTTTTGTTTAAATAAGTATCAATTTCAGCTTTTTAACGAACAAGTCAATGAATTACCAGTGGTGTGTTCTGGTTGAAAATATAGCCGAGATTGAGTCACACCTTATGCTGCATACAAACATATGAAAAATAGATTTCCGTATACATGGTCATAGGCGGTTGGTGGGGGCCTGCTGTGCTAAAGATTGAAGTGATCTATGCTCATTAACAGTCCCTAGTGCAGTCTAATTAGCATGTTATTACATGGACAGCACATCCAGCACAGGAGGCTTGTTATTTAAGGATAAAGCTCATCTCTCATTTGAATGCATTTTTCATAAGCTGCTCTAATTAAGTTTCATTAGCATTATTAATTAAACATGAAAAGCTTCTCATTTCCTCTGTATCTTGGCGTCTACTTCAAAAACAGCAAAGTGACATTTCTCATGGTAATGACAATCTCAATCATGTATTGTATGAATCAAAGTGTGATCTTGTACAATTTTTTAAAAATATTTTGTTTATAGTGACTGCTTGTGTCTGCCTGTGTCCTTATAGGTTCACCAGGCTCGGTATGTTCATTGTCATTTTAAAGAGTACCATCATCCTTACCTTCCTGAAGAAACCTCTTGAAACCATCTTTATTCTGTTTCTCTGTCACTCGTAAATCATGCATAGTTACAGTTGTCGAGCCCATCTGGCATTCTGGCAATAGCTGGCCTTGGTTTCAGGAAGAACTCATTCTTTCTTTGTCACTTGAACTAGCCATTTCACTCATTTCACAGATGATATCATTACAGTATTTGCAATAGTATTTCAATTAAGGAATCTTATTTGTCAAAAGTACACTGATCCTATGACATAAATACAATCAAAACATACGTAGAAATTAAAGGATTGATTGTCAATCATCTGTGTCAATATTCTCCTTGTTGATGGCATGTAAGATGACATTCACTGAGGGCAGTGGCTGATGTGAATGCATTGTTTAGCATACATTTCCCACCAGATAAATGTTGTTAGTTACTCAGAGATAAAAGATTTCCATGTTTATGTTTCTAATCGGTTTAAAATGTACAATGGTTGTGGGTCTACATGTAAGAACTGAAACATTGTTGAGTATTGTTTAGCAGGCTAAAAGGACTTTTGTAGCAGCTATTTAATAAAAAAAAGGAAATGTGTACAGTAGGAGTTTATTTATGTTTCATGAATATGTGCTAATTCAAAGATATGTATTACATGAATAAATGCATATGACACCGTTTAATAGTTCACACAAAAAGAGAGATGAATAAAACAAACAAAACAACTACCAAAATTGGAATCAGCCGGAGTTCCAGAATTAGCATATCTATTGACAAAAAATATATATATTACAAAAATGGATACATTGAGGTTCAGTTATCAAAAGCACAGTTATTTCCCTGATTCTTTCTGCATTGCATGTAAAACGATACACATTTTGGTTCAAGTGAAGGTTGTTTGTAGTATGCAAATTAATTAGGTTTTCATGTTTGCTGAAAGGGGAAGTGAAGCATCCCTCCACATCAAATTGCAAACTATAAAAGTGTTCAGTGTACCTATAAGCACATTTCCAACAGTCCTTTCAGTTCAAACATGGACGTTTTTTCAGGTCAAATTCTGATCTAATGCCCTGAAAACAATCTGCAATGAGTAGGAATGGTATACAAGTGACTGCAAAACAAAAATAAGTGTTGAAGGTAAATTGTGACAAATAATGAACAAGGCAAACATTTTGTGGTTTGATACATTCAGTAAAGTCATTCATAAACACCCTAACTATAGGTTACTTACGTAACCCCAGTTCTCAGAGTAACATGAAGTGAGATGTCTCACTATGGGATGCGCCTCAACGCGTATGCAAACAGAAGCATCAATCTCATTACGCCAATCCTGATTGGCTGGTGATCTTGACGTCTACGTCAGGGAATCCACCCACCCTTTAAGTAGCTTGCGCTACGTCGCAGCGTCATTCAAAATAAGCACCTCTTCTCGCTTCGCCTTAGCAAGAAGGGCCGTCTGGTGAGACATCTCACTTCATGTTACTCTGAGAACTGGGGTTACGTAAGTAACCTATAGTTCTCATTCATAACACTCCGTTCGATGTCTCACTATGGGATATTGAAACTCCCGTATTGCTAGACATGCTTATCTCGAAAATCACCAAAACAACCAGAACTTAACAGGTAGAACCCTGTCTCAACACGGGGCCCAGCACTGCGCGGGCCACACTTGGAGCAGAGACATCTAGCCTGTAAAAGCGGACAAAAGTGAGCGGTGAGGACCAGCTCGCTGCTGCACAAATGTCTTGGATGGAAACACCCTTGAACAAAGCCCAGGATGTAGCCAGTCCACGAGTAGAATGAGCACGCAGGCCCGTTGGTGCCTGCAAACAGTGGCGGCGCCAGAGATTTTCTCTAGGGGGTGCTGTGGGGTAGCTTGACGTTTCATAGAGGGTGCTCAAACATTTAGGGTTTCCCATTAATGCACCAGCGCTACAGTTGCATTTTCTACTGCAACACTCCCCACGCACACACACACACACACACAGTGCACCCGCGACTGTTACAACGAAGGCTCGATAATCAGCTCACGGCATATAGGCAGGGGTAAAGTGCTATTTTTACAAGTGGGGAGCGGACCTCACCTCCTCTAGGAGGGTCCTCACCTCCTCTAGGGGGGTCCGGGGGGATGTTCCCCCGGGAAGATTTTTTGTTAAATATTGAAGTTAAAAGCATCAATCTGGTGCACTTTGAGAGCAACATTAAGAGATCTATGGATACATCTCTCAACACCCATACGAAACATAACTGTCAACAGATTTTCTATTTCTTTATAGATATTTTACAAATCACTCCCCTTTTAAAACAAACCGTTTGAGACCCACTGAGATAACTATACTAAAGTTAACTATCTAAACACTGAGAGAGTCCTTTACTTCACCTGAGTTGAGGTTACCTGAGACTCTCCGTCTGACAGGAGAGAGTTCTCCCTCCACCTTGTTGTTGAAAAAGCTCCTTATATTGTTAGGGATTTAAAGGGATATCTGATCCGCTTTTCAAATCTCCGCGCGTTCCTATGAAGCTGGTTATAATACAGGAAGGAATCCATATCTACAAAGTAACCTTTAACAATAATCTACTTTAATGGCAATATGACAATGCAATACAATCATTACAATACAACATGATATATTACAGTTATATTGTAATGCTTAAGGAGTAATACCGGCTTACTCCTGCACTCGTTCGCATACTGCAGAGCTACTTTCACCCGAGGGCAGCATGTGAAGAAGAGGCCGAATGCCAGGGATCCTCCGGATATATACCAGAGTAAGAAGGAGGGGTTTGGTGTTAGGTCAGCTGGTCATCTTTTCAGGTCATCTCATTGGGAGATGCAACGCTGGCCAGCAGGAAACCAAACAGGCTCACCTTACAACCAAAGGTCTCAAGGCCTGCATACCTACACCTCCCCCACAGAGCAATAAAACCCTGTTTACTCCAACCAGCCCAGAATGTTTATAGCCATTTGTAGTCCTTACATTTATGAAAGGATAAAACAGAGAAATCAATATAAAACACAAACACAGGTATTATTTGAACAGTATTCACTTAACTGCTACTGTTGATAACCACCAGAGAAACCCAAGGGACCTCTCTTAATATTACAACCACTGTAGCTTGTTCTAAGTTGAATGCAAATCAGGACATGCTCTCACCTTCCCCCATCTTCCTTTGTCCTCAAAAACACATGTCAACAGGCCCCAAATGCAGCTCACAGTTTTACCCAAATTATTCTCATTTTAAGCTTATCCATAGTTTGCTAACATGAATAAATACAAATATAACTCTACAATATCTGTTAGCTTGGCTAGCTAGCACCAGATGCTAACCACAACGATCTCCGGTAGATACCCACTGGTGCCCACAAAAAATGGCTTGTGCCACACACACACACACACACACACACACACACACACGAAACGAATGAAACAAATGAAACACAGAGACCCAGAAGTAAGCTACTTGTACTCACGAGGCCTATTATGTGCAGAATCCCTCTCGCTTTCAGGTGGTTTTGATTGAGTGTCCACACATGGACGTTTAAGGAGTAAAAAACGATCAATTTTTCACTTTGCTGTTAGCAAATCATTTGGCGCTCTAGCTAACAGGAAGTCATTCAAGTGTCACAAAGTAATTTAGCCTAAAAAAAAACACATATTTCTTGGGGGTGCTTTGGCAATCAATTCAGGTTATACCACTCACGGGCCAGGCCCATAGTGCCAAGCGCTCTGGGTGTGGGTGAAAAATCGTCCCCCCCGCCTGAGACAGTATGTCCCTGCGTAGCGGGAGCTGCCACGGCTGCCCGCACAGCGGATGATATATCTCCGCCAGCCAGTACATTGCAGGCCAGTGTGGAGCTATTAGGATCAGTGTGTGGCATTGTTCTCTAACTCTGGCCAGAGTTGGGGGTATCAGAGCCAGGGGTGGGAACGCGTACAGAAGGACCGGAGGCCAAGCGTGCGCGAGCGCGTCCACGCCTAACGGTGCGTTTAAATCGCGCATTGAAAAGAACAGCTGACATTGAGCGTTTTCTTTTGATGCGAACAGATCCACCGCGGCCCGGCCGTAACGCACCCACAACTGACTCACAATTATTGGATGTAGAGTCCAGTCTGCATATAGTGGTGCACCTCTGGACAGCAGATCTGCCCCGAGGTTCATCACTCCTGGTACGTGCGTCGCTCTCAGAGAGAGGAGACGTCCGCAGCTCCATAAGATCAGTTTGCGTGCCAGCATGTGTAACTGGAGAGAACGCAAACCCCCTTGGCGGTTTATATACGATATTGTGGGCGTGTTGTCTGTCCTCACGAGGACATGATGTCCTCTGAGAAAAGGCAGAAAGTGTTTCAGGGTGAGGAACACCGCTAAAAGCTCCAGATAATTTATGTGTGACCGTTGGAGGTCTCTGCTCCAGAGACCCCTCACAGGTCGACCTTCGTATATACCCCCCCAGCCCGTCAGACATGCGTCTGTGGTGACCACCTTCCGCGATAGGACAGCACCCAGGCACGCCCCGTACTAGAAAAGTCGTGTGCAGCCAGTGGCGCAGTGCCATTACGCATTTCATAGTGACCATCACTCTCCGCGCGCCATGACGCACGGGGTCTAGTCTGAGGGCTGGTACCCAGCGCTGAAACTCTCTCATGTGTAAGCGTCCCAGTCGTACCACCAGGATGGCTGACGCCATGAGCCCCAGTAACCGCAGACATGATCTGAAGAGAACATATTTGCGTGGCTGGAAATGAGCGAGGCAAGCCCTGAAGGCTTTCACTCTCTCTGCTGACAGGCGGGATGTAAAGGGCACCGAATTCATGCGTAGGCCTAGGAAGAGTACAGTCTGGGCTGGGGACAACATGCTCTTTTCTGTGTTTATTACAAAACCCAGGTCGAGCAGGTGTTTTACGAGGACATTCGTCTGCGTAATAGCCTCTTGCTCCGACTGTGCTAGAAGGAGCCAATCGTCCAGATAAGTTGCCAGGCGAATACCCTGTTGTCTTAACGGGGCTATCGCGGCTTCCGTACACCGTACAAACACTCGTGGGCTGAGAGACAGACCGAAGGGAAGTACTCTGTACTCGTAATAGACACCCTGAAAGGCGAACCTCAGATATTTCCTGTGTGGATAATATACTGGGATGTGGAAATACGTGTCTTTCAGGTCGACTGATGTGAACCAATCGTTTTGGCGCACGAGACACAACAGAGATGTGTGAGTGAGCATTCTGAATTTGTATCTTTTGAGATATTTGTTCAGAGCCTTCAAATCTAGTATAGGCCGAATCCTGTTCCTTCCCCGTTTGGGAACGAGGAAATACTTGGAATAAAAGCCGCTCTGACTCTGTTCGGAGGGTATTATAGATATAGCCTTCTTGTCTAGTAGCGAGAGGATCTCTTGCTCTAGAATATGGGCCGACTCTCCCCGGGCTTGCGAATGCAGAATGCCCGAAAAGTGAGGGGGGGTGACAGCGAATTGGAGTCTGTAACCCTGTGTTATTGTCTTGTTGTGTTATAGGGCCCTCTAGTGTCGGAACACGGTGGAACCCCAGGTTGACAACCCCGGTCGACACTGCGCATGCGCGTGGCGGTGATGCCTTCACAGCCCCGTCCATCGTCCGCCTTCTGAGAGAGGTAGCAGCCACTCTTAGAAGGGGGGTAGACATCAGACTGTTTATTGTTTTTATTGTCTTTCTTTTCATTTGTATTGACTGCGCCCTTGGCTTTAAGCCTGGAAACGACAGTGGAAAATTATTTATTAAAAGACAATAGTGATGACATGTGTTTGTGTGACTTAAACGAGCAGTGGAGCTTGCTGTCGTTGATGTTAAGTCCATTTCCCTCATGGCGCGAACTTGAGGACGTTCTGACATCACTCAAGGCGGCGGGAAGATGGGGGCATGGTTGCACCCCGGAAATACATGAGCATCTAACACTGGAACGTGTTCTGGAGCTGGAGAACAGGGAACTTCCAGCTCCTTTATCGAGGAGAGGAGAGGAGGCTGTCAGGCCGCCCTCTTCTTCTTCCTCGTCTGGTGGCTGAAAGTCTGGGCCGGCTGTGCCTGAGCGGCTGCTGCCGGAACCGGAGACTTTCTTGGCCAGCTTGCCCTCGCCTCGTGTCTGGGCTGGAGACCCGGGGTGGGCTGTGGCCTCTGCTGTTTCGGGATCTTGAAATGGGCAGGACGTGAGGCAGCCTGAGCGAAGGACTGCCGTGGGGCCGTTGAAGGCGGCGGCTGGACCCTTCGGGGAAGACAAAGCTGGAGAGCCTCATTCACACCGCTGCTGCATCGAAGCTAGAGCGGAGCCAAATATGCCCTCGGGAACAATAAGCATGTCCAAGACGTCCTCTTTTTCCCGGTCTGGAAGGTTCGTCCAGGTAAGCCATCTGGCTCTCTCCTGTACCACCATTATCCCCAGTGCTTTGCCCGTGGCTTGGACTGCACAGCGCTGCACATGGAGGCAAATGTCCGTGATCTCTACGATTTCGTCCCACACGGCAGGCTCAGGTTTGATCGTCATGTCCTCGCAGAGCTCCGCCTGGTAGGCGGTCAGCAGCGAGGAGACGTTGAGCGCCCTGGCGGACAAAGCTGCGGCTTTATAGGCTCGTTCGGTCATTGCTGTCTGGAAGCGGTCTGCCTTTGCCAGTAGCGTGGGGCTCCTGCTCGGTGCCGAAGCCAGCCGCGGTTGGAGGTGGGCTGCCACCAGCGGTTCCATGGGCGGCATGCGGAGCAGGCCGAGCTTCTCCATGCCGACACAGTCCAAAGAGGAGGCACCCTGGATTGGGGCCTTGTTGCTGAAAGGGCGGTCTCTCCATGAGACCGACACCTCGTCCAGCATATCTGGAAAGACTGGGAGAAGCTGCTTCCTCATCCTCGCTGCTTGGGGCAAGTTCTTCCCCTCATAGCGAGATCTGGAGGTCTCCTTGGCCACTTCAGGCCAGGGGATGTCCAGCATGGACGCAGCGCGTTGGCACACGGCCTGCAAGTCCATACTGAGGCAGGGCGAAGCTGGTGTGCTTTCGCCCGGGGGAGCGGACATCGCCTCCGGCTAGGCAGCCTGGGCAGATGAAACGAAGATGTCATCTCCGTGCTCATCCGAGTCGGATAAGAGGAACTCAGAGGCATCCTCTTCATCCTCCTCCATATAATCCGGCTGTAGGACATCCTCCGCGGGTGGAACCACGGTGAGGTCCAGTTGGGAGCCCCATCTTGACACAGCGCGGGGCTCCGCTCTCGCGGCTCTTGCCGCCACTGGGCCCCAGCCTAACACGGCGCGGGGCTCCGATTCCACGGCTACCACCGTTGTTTTTTAGCCCCAGCCTGACACAGCGCGGGGCTCAATCTCCGCGGCGGTCGCCACCATGTCCCGATTGCCGGTCGGCGAATCAACGGACATGAAGGGGTCCCGTACCGACAGGCTAGCTTGGCACGCTAGCCGTCGGCGGAGGCTCTTGATGGTGAAGCGGGCACAATGTCCGCACGAACCGGGGGTATCGATAGCTTCCTGGGCGTGTTCCAGCCCAAGGCAGGATGAGCAGACCTGGTGAGAGTCCGTGCCCGAGATCCTAAACCCGCAGCCTCCGAGCCGAGCCTCCGAGCCTCCGACTCCTCTGGTGTGAGGGAGAGAAGGGTCCATCCTCGTGTGCCGGGGTGTCGGCGCGACAAGCTAGTAACAGGTATGTTACCGGAAAAAAAAAAAAAAATACAACCTTACCGTTATTCCGTTAAAGGAAAAAAACGACGGGGTAGATTTTTCTTTCAAAAATATTAACTGGTGTGTTAATATCTTTCTTATCTCCGACTCCTCTGGTGTGAGGGAGAGGTAAACCTTACCGTTATTCCGAAAGAAAAAACGGTGGGGCAGATTACAATATTAACTAGTGTGTTAATATTTGTTCAATTCTTCTGCAAAGCAAAAAAGTAACTGGCAGGCGCCCGTCGACCGAATGTTAGCTTGGGTTCAGTCTGTGGACCGTTAAGCTAGCCCGGCTACTGATATTCGAGATGTGCTCTGAAGCGAGAAGAGGTGTTTGAATGACGCTGCGCAGTGCTGGGCCCCGTGTTGAGACAGGGTTCTACCTGTTAAGTTCTGGTTGTTTTGGTGATTTTCGAGATAAGCATGTCTAGCAATACGGGAGTTTCAATATCCCATAGTGAGACATCGAACGGAGTGTTATGAATGAGAACTATAGGTTACTTACGTAACCCCAGTTCTCAGAGTAACATGAAGTGAGATGTCTCACCAGACGGCCCTTCTTGCTAAGGCGAAGCGAGAAGAGGTGCTTATTTTGAATGACGCTGCGACGTAGCGCAAGCTACTTAAAGGGTGGGTGGATTCCCTGACGTAGACGTCAAGATCACCAGCCAATCAGGATTGGCGTAATGAGATTGATGCTTCTGTTTGCATACACGTTGAGGCGCATCCCATAGTGAGACATCGAACGGAGTGTTATGAATGAGAACAATGTTTACTTTTAAACACTGTTTAACACTTCATATATCTGCACACATTAAGGTTGTTAGAAATTAAAATCAATGTTTTGATAGCATAATGTACCTTAAACATACCGTCAGTTTAAATGCTGTTTTATACTGAAAAACCAGAAGTTCTTGTGCACAACCAGTTGTTAAGCTTTTATTCTGAAAATCCTTCATGACGACATCCGGGACCACCATACTAATACCATTAGTATCATTAAAGTGGCTATTGACGCCGTTAACATTTATTACATATACAGTTATGAAAGAGATTAGGAGGAGAAAATGCATGTGGAAGTAAGGAATGAATGTAGAATGTCGAAATCCTCTGTTTAACGCGATATCGGACACAGGAGAACGAGGGGGGAAGTCCCCTACGTCACTACAGCTCCCAGAGAGGAGGAGCGAACAGCCAGCAAGCGGAAGGACGAATGCTTGTAAGCTCTCTTCTGCACGGCCAGCACCTGGGAGAGGAAGCTGCAGACTTTCTCTCCTGTCTGAGCAATATCCTGTTTGTGACTTTACCGCGCCTTTTTTATTAATTAAAGTACCAAATTTGAACCTCCAGAGACTCCATTTAGTCTCCTTTTTAAGCTTCTCTTTCCTGGACGCGAGAATAACGATCACAGTTAACAAGGTGTAATGTTTTGTTACAAATATGTGTTTTCAAGTCTTCGTGGTGCAATTATAAGCACTAATTGCACTCTCTATTCAGAAATGCATTCAAAAATAAATGAGTATGTTTTCATAACACGGAAGCTGACAGGAACAATTAAAGGGAAAATATGGTTTCAAGATGTTTTGATCATTTTTCTAAATTGCTATTCATCCCAAACTACATCTCATAATTAGGGAGATATAAAAGAAGATTACAAACTACCTTTATTTCAGCTTCTCTGGTCTCTGTGTGTATGTTTTTGCTGTAGGAGTTACATATTTGTGTACTTTATGCTGATTTTGTTACTTTGTACTGATCACTTTTCACAATCTGGTATATTTGAGTGAAGCTGTCTCAGATCTTAAAACATGTCAAGTATATAACCTGACAACCTTAGGAGCCCTTTGGCCATTCTGTAGTCTAGACTAAAGACCAAAGGTTTTTCAGTCTTTTCAAGACCTTCAGGCTTTGAGAAGATCCCACCTGGGGAGTTTGAATCTGTGAGGTAAATGCATCTCATGGGTTCTTATCTGTGCACCAAAACATTTATAACTTTTCCAAAAAATACATGTTTGTGTTGGTTGTCTTATATATTTTTTTAATGTAGCTTTAACCTGTTCTACACTGCCCCCCCGATACCGGGGGGAAAACATGTCATCTGCAGGAAACAGCGCCTGAGGGCATCTTAATATTCAATAAACTATGAATGTTTTATATCCATGTAACGGGAAGAAACTCAGCTAACTGATCATTTTTTAACGCTCTGCTTCTGAATTAGCCACGAGCAGAAACATGCTAACGCATTACTGCACAGAAACTCACTCATACCACCCTTATTACTTATCATAGCTGCACGTCCAACCCATCGATTAGCACCGTGAGAAGACACAAAATCGATCGGTACCTACATTATCACTCCATGATAAGAACTTGCGAAGATATTTAACGGGTTGGATTAAATAAGTGTAAACTTCTTCCGACCCCTTTTCGGACGTGTAAATTAGCTAAAGCTTTGTTGTTTATTGATATCAGACAATGATACTACAGATTATTCAATTATTAATTAAATATTTCGTTTTGTTATTGCATTCATTTGTATAGTACTGTATCATGTCTGTATCATCTTTTGTTTCATTTGTATTTTCTTTGGTTTTACACACGCTCGAAAAAAATAAATAAACTAAAACTAAACTAAACTAAATTAACAAGAACAGACATCAAAACATGTGGCGCTAGGTAGCTAAAAACGGCAAAATGGCTTACCTTTGTCGTTGTCTGTTCAAAAGTGGTCTTTAATGGCATTAAAACGATAAAAACGCTGCTTAAGGTTAATCCATAGGTTATCCAGTGGTTCTCAAACTTTTTCTGTCAGGCCCCCCCTTTTGGAGAAAAAAATAAAGTCGGGCCCCCCCCAACACAAATAGTCAGGCTCAGTGGCGGCGCCAGAGATTTATTTTGGGGGTGCTATGGGGTAGCTTGACGTTTCATAGAGGGTGCTCAAACATTTAGGGTTTCCCATTAATGTACCGGGTGCTACAGTGGAACTTTCTACTGCAACACTCCCCATGCATACTGTATACACAACGTACCCACAACTGTTACAATGAAGGCTCGATAATCAGCTCACGGCATATAGGTGTAAGCAGGGGTAAAGTGCTATTTTTATAGGTGGTGTGTGGACCTAACATAGGGGGGTCCGGGGGCAAGCTCCCCCGGGAAGATTTATTTTTAAATATTGAAGTAAAATGCATCAATCGGTGCACTTTGAGAGCAACATGAAGAGATCTATGGATACATCTCTCAACACCATATGAAACAGAACTGTGAACAGATTTACTTTTTCTTTATGGATATTTTACAAATCACCCTTTTCAACTTTATTCTTTTTATACTGTCATATAGTATTTCATAACTGTTTTGCATTTATTTTCTTATAACTATAATGATCATATAAACGTGTGCCTCGGAAATAATTGTTTACATTAATGGTGACCAAAACGTTTGAGACCCACTGAGATAACTTAGACTAAAGTTAACTATCTAAACACTCAGAGAGTCCTATCCTGTCAGACTGAGTCTCTCAGTCTGACAGGAGAGGACTCTCCTTCACTTTGTTGTTGAAAAAACTCTTGATATCCGTTAGCGTAGCTTGCTAGCACCAGAAGCTAACAACAACGATCTCCGGTACCGGTGCGCTCTCTCTCTCTCTCTCGCTCGCGCACGCACACAAAATGGCTCGTTCCACACACACACAGAGCTGAGCTTTAATGAAACACAGAGACCCATACGTAATAGTAATGTACTGTATCATATTATTTTCGAATCAATAATTTTTCAAATTATGATTTTTTAAAAATCTTTTTTCCTCCTGGTCTCTCGCGCATTATTAATCATTAAGATTATTAATTTTCCCCTTTTAGAAGTGTAGTTATGGTCATTTGTTCTGGAAATGTCATTTTCGAGCCTGAGACATGAAAAACAGGCTCAGTGCTTAACAGGTTAAATTATAACATTTAAAGGAGCTCTATTGTGTTGGTTTTTTCTGGTTTCATATTTCTATTTTGTGCTTCTTTGACAGGTTTGTGACATGTGATTTGTTAGCGGGCTGGCACTGTTATGATTGGTCGACCGCTTAGAGATATCATGTCCTAGCCTATCACCTACAATGGGTTGGAGTGTTAGCCAATAGGAGCGTGAGTATAAGGTTTTATGTTACCTTTATTTAACCAGAATAGGTCTCATTGAGATTTAAAATCTCTTTTCAAGAGAGTCCTGGCCCAAGATAGGTAACAGCACAGTTACAGACAAAGGTATTGATGTCACTTTGTTATGGAAGTAAACAAAGGAGTCCAATGGAGGCGTTTCAGGCAGGGGTGAGTGTGCATGAAAGAAACTCCCTCTGAAGGGAACTTTGGGATTTTAGCCTTTGTATTGAGCATTTATATAGAATGATGAAATACAACTTTAATATTAAAAGTTATATTCTATATTATTGTAGTATGTGTGTATCTTCTCCTTAAATACATATGAAATAGAATGAAGGCAATATACTCAAATGAATGGAAATCAGTAGTACTTCTACCTCACATCACCATAAGTTAACACATGATCAGAATCATGGAGTAATACAGGGACTAAGCAACCGTTAGCAAGGCCGGCCCCCTAACTGGTGAATTGCCTGTGGGAAATTAATCATATAACAAAGTATTTTTAGTGGCTGCCCACATATCACACCAATCAAGTACATTGGCGGTTGGAACCATCATTTCACAAGCTTTGGAGATCAGAAATATGGCAGTGTCCGGTGAAATTAATGCATTATTCATATATATGTGTAAGTCAGCAGAAAATGACTTTGCACTACTGAGCATTATAACCTCGATAGTAAGGCTTACCACGCCAGTGAACTCAAGGCACGGCTGGCTAGTCCTGGAATTCACTGTACAATGGTGACTGAGGAATGCTTGGAATGGAGAGAGATCTTCAAACTTCCAGGGCAGTGATGCAGTCGCTTTCCTCCCTAAATGATATGAACTCACTCTGGGGTGTTCTTTATAGAAATCAGTACATTTTCTGCTTTAGTGCCAGTTACACTTCGGTTGTACCATGCTTATTTAAGCATAACAAATCTTGAATCAAACAAACTGACAAAATAACACTGCTTGTTTAAAGTGTAGCTTCAAATATTACAGTATTGTCCCAGTCTCTGTCAGCAATGTCCTGGAGTAAAATGCTTCAACAGTCATTATTAAATCAAATGTAGGTTTTTCGATTTGCTGTTGTAGATTGTTCTTGACACGGAATCCTAAATAAAGGGTGTTTCACTTTTAATTAATAGTTTCATTGATTTCCCCATCATGTGTTCAAGTATACATCAAGGAAAAGATCGAGTACCCTCATACGTAATATGAAAGAAATCCAAATGGTAGGTCTTATTAAAATGTGGAGGCTAGATGTTTTGCCTTTTCTCTTTTCTCCAAAGTATTCTATTGGCAGCCTCCAGCCTCTCGTTTTTCAAGAAGCTATTTGGATGCACAATAAAACAAGAAAAATGTCTTTCATTTTCAGCCAGTGGATATTCTTATATAGATGTCATTTTCTGAATGTTTTTCATCCCAAATGCCCTATAAGACAACAAGGGTATACACTGTTAAAGGCTTGCTCTCTTATTATGTGTGTGTGCTTTATTACCAACATGGTCAACAACAATGAAAACAATGAATTTGTGTCTCTTCTTTTGGATATCGGCCATCTTGGTTGAAGAGAGAAAAACAGATGGTATAACCCTCAATGACACTAGATTGCATTCCAAGGCTTCTGTTCACTGTGCTATTATGTTAAAGAATAGCTAGAGCAATTATGTTTCACCTTTTTGAAATCATAAAGACTTTAACACATTAAAGGTCAGGACTGATTGAGCTTACATTTAGAAAAACAACATCCTCAGTGATGTACATACTAGAAATTAGAATAACACTTTCCAAGATGGTGTGCATTGAAAGGTAATGAGGTGGCATTATGTTGTTATCTTTATTGTGTCCAGCCTTTGAAAATAATCAGTCTGCAACACAGTTTTAGAATGTTCAACATTAGACAACAATGACCTTATTAGTAGTCAAGAAAGCGATGCCGGTATTGTAATCTGTGTGTTATCATGGAGAAATGTGCTCCTGGAGGGCTATTATGTAAGAGGGAAATACCACAGAGAAGGTTTTCAGTCTGTTTGTGTGTTTGTAATTGGAGTAGACTGGGCTCTGGTTTGAGACAGAGAGTGAAAAGAGGTTCTGCAGCACAGACAGTATGTGAAAGACCTTTTTGAACATTAAAGCATGTATAGGGCCCTTTTAAGAGCATATCAGTATGGGCATAATATGTCCTCTTTGACAGGCGTGTAGTGAAATGAATAGCAAAAACAATCAACAATGTAAAGCCAAGGACTTAAGCTTTCAAAACAAATTGTTATGAAAGTGGATAACCATGATGATGATGTGCTTAAAGCCATAAGATGTTAATACATTTAAAAACATATTTTGACGGATTATTCATTATAAGGATACCAGTGTCTTTGATATGAAGGAAGTACTTATAAAACAAATTCAATTGATCAGATGAGAACAGTTTTTATATGTAAAAGGCTAACATGAATACCAATTTAAACTGAACCTGGTTACCTGGACACAACTTGATGCATGTTTTAGTACAGTGGTAGTTCACTGTAGCATATAGGAATATTACTTGTTTTGCATTATCAACAACTAATCTATTTCAAAAGACCTCTGGGATAAGTATTATTAAATAATTTAATTCACACCTAACCTGAGTTTGAGTAAAAAGCAGTCGTGGTGGCTTTTGAGGTCAAGATCAAGTTTTTAAAAATAATGTTTGAAATATTTATGCCTTAACCTTGCTACAATGGCTTCGAATAAAGTTGCGTGGGTATGCTTCAGATATTTCAGATAATTTATTCTCACAAAAGCCAATATCTACAGCCAGCTGAGGTAATAAGTGGATGTATCATTTTTAAAACCAATGAACCAGGGAATTAACTTCTTTAATTGGCGGGGTCTAAGGATGCTATTCCTAAGGAGACGCCTCATCTGTTCCTGTTTGTGCAAGTGCAAGCAGCGGGGTCTGTGTGACAGGCTGACTGACACTGACACAACACACACACACACACACACACACACACACACACACACACACACACACACACACACACACACACACACACACACCACACACACACACACACACACACACACACACACACACACACACACACACACACACACACACACACACACACACACACACACACCCACATACACGCCATTTTGTTGTTGTGCATCCAAATAGGAACACATATTGTATTGTATGTATTATAAATCATTAGGTTGGCTTTAATGATAAAAAAAAGAAGAATGATTTCCTGCTGGAGCCCGTTCCCACAGTTCTTCAGAAGCCTGAATCAGATTCTGACGTTATTAAACTCAAGGAAAAAAAGATTCCTTTTCCAACATTGAAAATAACAATACAGTTAATACAAACACATTTCTTCTGCTTATTGGAGTCTTTTGCCTTTCAAACCTTATATTTCCCAGACATATTACAGGTTTATTTAGAATATATTGCTTTAATATATCGCTTTTACACATGTTCAAATATTTAATATAAAAAGTATATCATTCCTGCATTCCTCACTTAAATGAAGATGTATTTTCGCAAGGGGATGCAGATCTTCTATATTTTATTATTTTCCGACTGCCAGCTGGATCTTGCCTTTTTTCTCATTACAGTTATACCAATATGAGCGAATAGACTTTTGATGAAATGTGTCGAGTCTGTTACCTCCTTGAACACTTGAACCTTTTTTTCCCTTTATTCAATCATCCTTTTGGACTATGAAGTTACCCAGTGAGGATCGGGCCAAGTGGATGATACTGCACTTATATTGAACATCAGTCTGCATCTAAGAGCCTAGAACTCTGTTATTTTCCTGAAATTACATCAACTAAGGGATAAAAACCTTGAATCCTTTCCACTGCCATTAGAGTGAGTCTGTAATCAGCTAAACGGTTTGGCACAATACCCAGTAAATAATGAAAGTTTAGAAAACAAGACAGAATAACTTCACTTTCCACAGATCAACAACACAGTTCAGCCCCTGAATCAGACTGCAAACCTAGAGGAATGCCACCATTTGCTAATCCACTCCCATGTATAGAATTAATTTATTACTTTTTATATAATTTAATCTTTTTAAAGAGCAGGACCAAAATGCTAAGTGACTCTATTTGCTCTCCGTCTCTCTCTGGTGTAGGGTTTGCAGCTGTGCAGTGCAGAAAATGACTGCAGGAGTGTTTAAAACCTACTGTTTATATCACAAATGTTGTTGTGGCTGCTATTGCGTGCCTAACTGTCAGGATCATGTGGATATAATCCCAACCCAGTGGCAAACATAAACAATAAACTTAAAACGGGAAATGCAAACAGTAGCTCCTGGCATGGTTAAGCCCAGACCCCCCCTCCCAAACCCTTTAAGCACAATACTGACAACCCTGCACTGCTGCATATGATCAATGTACTGAATATCAAGGCACGAGTTTAAGACATAGAGGCATGTTTACATGACATTAACAGGATTACCTAGCACAATGTACTCAGCGTGTAAAATTAATATTCTTTTAAAAATTGCTTGATTGTAGACCAGTATTATTGAAGATTAAGGGACGTTTTCAAAACACCTTTTCTTCCCATGCTCTTATATTGCATTTCCTACAAGAGGGAGGAGTGATGCGGATCCTCCCACCTCTTAATGCTCTCTGCTTCCTAGAGAACCCTTTCTGTTAATTAACTAAACCACATGGGGCCAAACACAAGTCCGAATGCCTCCTTGTTTTGATTTAAGTTCACCGTATTCTCTTCCAGTGAAAAAGAGAAGGGGGCAGAGGCTGCTTCTAGAAAACATTTCTATATATATATTTCTATATATACCATTAAGTGGGAAGCTAAGGGGAAATATAGGGTCAGACCAGACGTCTGAAGACTAAACCACCTTTATCAGGTTAAAAACATATCGTTTAAAACAAGTAAGATCTTGTGAAAATGTGGCTGTAAACTTGATAATATGTCTTTGATCCAGAATCATGCCATGGTTGTGAATACATGTTGAGTAAAGTTGGCGTAATAGCTACAAAAAAAGAATAAGAAATTAGAAAAAGAATGAAACAATATACTGTAGCTTCCAAGATTTATCATGACAGAAAATAGAACAACATAATACTATAAAAATATATATAATTTTGATAGTATTGAATGTTAGTAACCACCAACAACAACTAAAATGGGTACATGTACAGTACACGAAGCAATAGATGGTGTTGGGACTGGGTTGTTCACCATTAAAGGCAATATTTAATATAATATATTTTATACAACCACTCATGTCTCAACCCAGTCTCACGATATTTCGTGTTATAGTCACGACATTTAATCTATTGATTCGTGTTCACCAACACGATTTTCCCCTTTTTTTCGTGTCACACAGAACAATTTTAAAAGCAATGTATTTCTATTGGTAGTATGTTTCGTGCCTGCACCACGTATTTTTGTCCGGTCGGGTCTTGGAAGAACGGAAGCTGTGTGGTTCATAACAACATGTTCTTACTCAATATCAAGCCACAATTATTGTTTTTTATTTTAAATTATATAATGTCGGACTTTTTTTGCCGTCCGCCGGGAAAATAAATGGAGCTCAGAATACTGAAATATGTATTTTTTTAAATATTTGTTTCCTTCTAATTTGTTATTCATCCAATAACCGAGCTACAACCATACAGTAGCTGAGGATCTTGGGTAATCAGTTCAGTGGGTGTGTATCGCCTACGTCTGTTTCCGGTGACTTTATTTTGAAATTCAGTTCCTGACGGACGGCAAAAAAGCCTGAGATTATGGAATTAAACAGATAAATAAAAACAAGGATAATTGTGTGTTATTGGTGAGTAAATAACAGTGTGTTATTTAGAAAAGAATAACAAATTAACAAATACATTTTTTTATCCTCACGGACGGCAAAAAAAGTTCGACATTATACGATTTAAAATAAAAACAATAATCGTGGCTTGATATTGAGTAAGAAAACGTTTTTATGAACCACACAGCTTCACGAAACATAGGCTACTACCAATAGAAATACATTGCTTTTAAAATCGTTCTTTGTGACACGAAAAAAGGGGAAAATCGTGTTGGTGAACACGAATCAATAGATTAAATGTCGTGATAACACAAAATGCCGTGAGACTGGGTTGCATGTCTTCGTACTTGGGCTGGCTTTGTGCCAAGTGTCTTCTTCTTCTTTCAGATTTGTAATACATCAGTTCCCGTCTCACCGCTGAGCTCCCCACCTTTCTCATGCATGATTGTGTTTGCAAAAGATAAACAAGTGTTGAAGAGTCAACTGATAACGGGAATGGACAGCTGCTGGTGGGAATATTAGCCTGTAAATTGTTCAGCCTTTGTAACTGCCAATCAGAAATGCACACATACACACACGGAGCTAAATCATGACAGGGATGACGGGAAATTGCGCTGACAGCTTTATAAACACACCTCTTTAAATCTCCTCAGATGCCAGGGCCATTAGAACATCAGTTGTCCATTAAGACGTCTCGTTTCGTCGGCATTTCAACCTTCAGAGAATGATGTCGTTATTTCTTCTCTATCTTTGTTTTTCTCATTGACATGACGAAATGACTGAATCATTAGGCGTACTGAAAGGAGACTTGTGCTATCATAACAATACAAACTACATGTTAACATACTTAAGGTAGAACATAGAATAGAAAGTATGTACGAAACGTTTGTGTAACAGAGCATAAGTCCTATTTAAGACATAATGTTATATTGCATTCTTATAGTGGTATTAATATCTCTATTATTATCTATCAACATGTTCATTATGAAAGTTTACAAACCTGCTTTACAGCCAATATAATGTAAATATTGGTGGTAAATCTGCTCTGATTGTATAGCTCTGCTGTCCTCTATTAAAGAGACATTAAAATGATGAGTGACACCAAAATAAAATCAGCTTGATGTAGATATCATGAGTTTTAGGACCAGGCACAAAGAGAACATTGAGTTGAAAATTCAGATTTTGTTTGTTTTCCATTTTGAGAATAATTTTGAAATGTCGAGAATGAAGTTGAAATGTCAAGAATGAGGGTGAACTTTCAGTTTTATTGCCAAGCATGAATTAATCAGATTTTTGTTGAAAGTCTAAAACGTGTTAATTCGTGGAGAATAAAGTTGCAACAAAAGTTCTTCCTCTTAATTTCTTCAACTTTTACCTGCACCTAATACTTATATACTAAAATAGAGGAGAAAAATAATGTTTGTATTAGACCATGGATGAACACATACATGGGGTTATTTAATACAATTCGGATCAGAAAGCACAACCTTAAGTTTAACTGAATTGGGCCGAGTTGCTTTTATGATCAAACTGTGCTCCCAGAATCAATCTTTAGAAGTGCTTATAATTCATATGGAACACGATAAATAACAAATAAAGATGATGACTGGCTCTGAATTCAACAGTTTTAAAGTTTTAATTTATAGCCAACCACTTTGGCAGAAACTGGACATTTCTACCATTTATGTGTTACTTTTAGCTTTTTCTCTCTTTTGTTGTTGACCTTTTTGCTGCTTGCCTGCAAGCCAGTTTTCACACTCTCTCAATTTCATAACAAACTGTTCAGGTGTTAGACTCAATAAGTGGTTTTATTTTTTTCTAGTGAAAATGTATTTTATGACTTACTCAAACTAGTTCGATATCGTTCCATGTACACCCTGGCAACTGTTGAAGTACCCCATCGGGTAAAATCACTACTCCACGGTTTAATGTCTCATTAAATGTGTATACACTTCTTATATTTTAAAATATAAATTCAGCATTTTTTTTGCATCTTACTAGTTTTTATATTGGCGGTTGTTTACTTTGATGTATTCCCACACTGTCATTTTAATATACACTTAGAACTCCCTACAGAATCAATGCCTGCATTTAGAAATATTAAATGATTAGATATTATTTTTAATATGTATAGTTTATAGTTATATAGTTTATAGTTATAGTTATATTCACAAGTAAATGGAAAACCTAATTCCAGTCGTGATGAAAACTAATCAGATTTACAGAGCATCAGTGCCAACTCTTCTTCACAAACTGCTGACTCCGTGGCTTGGCTTTGCCTCGGGACTGAACAGTTCAGGAATCATAAAGTTTTCTTTTCGCATCACTGCTCTGTCTTTTCCTCGCTTGACCCATCTATAACAGCTCCTGCTCCACAAGTGGATGTGTTCCAAATTTAAATGCAACATGTTCTTCAACTCGGTGTCTGTGTCTCTTCATATCTGAGGATGATATATTGCAGACTCTGTTTTTTATTGTGGTGATGTTTAAAGATTATATCCGGACCAAATCACATATGGCAGAACGATGCTGCTGCACTGACTGATGACTGCGCAGCTTAAATGCTGTTTTATGTCTTTCTACACCCCGTGATGTCACAGTGGGCATTTTAAAGCAGACGACAAAATACAGTTTGTAAAAGTTAAGCCAAAATGTGAGTGCTTTAAACTTCCCTCCTCTCTAACAGCTAGCTCTTTACTAGTTGCTAAAATAAGTCTAAGAAAAAATGACCATACTTCTAAGTTAATTTATTACATATTAGACATATATTAGACATTTAATTATTGAGTTAATGGTCTCAATAGCTAGTTTCAAGCCATCTTTAGTACAGCGTTGTGTTCATTTTGTAAATTATCTTCCAATTTAGAGTAAACAAAGACAATGTCCTTGAATCGTTTTAGACCTGTGACCCACTCACAGTGTCGTTTCAGTTCAAAAAAGTAAATTGTAACATTTTAATTGGCTTAAAATGTCTTGCTCATTTGGTTATACTAAACTCACCTCTTGAGTAATTGTACAAAATAGCATCAACTAAATTGAGATTTTCAAAATGTTTTTCAACATTTTCAAAACATTTTCAAATGACTCGTGGTGACTACATCCAATACTATTCTTCTGTATGCTTGTACAAAATGCCAGATAGTAAATAAGTAAAATATAAAAATAATTACATAAAAGAGGACAATTAAACACCTAAAAAGAGATGAATGAACTTCATAAAAATCCAATTAAAAAAGTTAAAAAGGATAAATGCTTCTTCTTTACGTCCACTTCCGTGTGTCAAAAGCGAAACACCAGCTGTGACATCAGTGACAGGGATGTGAATAGAGCCTTTGAGTAGAGCCTTTGTTAACCTTTCATCCTATAGAGAGCAGTGCAGCAGCAGGAATCTCTCCTATTTTCCATTCAGTGTGGAGTTGCTCTTCAAAGTGTCGAATATTGCAGCAGCTTTTTCTATATTCCCTCATTTCCCTCTCCTTAGATCTATCCCTATTTCTGATTTGTATGTGTGCGCGTCTGTATTTGGTAGAGTCTGTACGCCTCCTGTGAAAGTGTGTCTGTTTGTCGAGGGGGGGACCTTCTCCAGGTGTGGTATGTGATAAGAGAATAGATGTAAATGTATACAGATCACATTCACAAGCCGTGTTGCCGCAACAGTAAACAAACCATGAGCTTAGAATTAAAACAGCCTGTCTGCCTACAGAGTATTCAGGCAGCTTTAAAGTCTTCAGCGTCAATTGATGAAAATAGAGATGGGTCTCTCTCAAACATATTTTTGATTTAACAAAACTTGCTTAATTGATGCTCTTGACTGTGATTATACAACTAAATTAGGAATTTGGAATTTGGAAAAGGACATCTGTAAATACGAGGCTGTATTATTCAGGGCACTGGCCACAGAAAATGTGCTGGATAGATACCGCATGGTGGGAAGAGTCTTTTGTGGAATTTGGGAGGGTTTGAGGGCATTTTCTGCCTTTGTTCTGAGGCACCGGTTACCCTTGCCTTGTCCTCATTTTACCGCACTCAATTTCAAATATGGCGAACAGGAAAAGGTGAGTGGGAATCAAACAGGCCTGTAATCTTTAAACTGAATAAAGGGATCAAATGAAGCAGTATTTCTGCCCACTCAGTCATATCAGAAACGGACTTTGCTGCTATAGTGTACTGCCATGTGGTAAATACTTTTTGCATATCATGTATTTATTTGTTGCTATGTTTATAAATGTCATGTTCTTATGTTGTATGTCAGGGACTACGGATGGAAATGAGCTCAAAGCTCAAATCCGGCATATTTACACTTGAAGCATTATATGTCTTAAGTGTTCATTATTGTGCATTGTCCCTATTCAAATAAACTATTAAATGAAACGATTAAATGACAACACACTGAACATTGACCCAGACTGTCTGTGCTGTTTGGTTTAGGACAAGCACACATTTCAATGAATGCATTCTATGAGAGCCAAACACCGATGACAATACTTGTAAGTCAGTATAAGGGTTGTTAAAACTGCTTTAAATTCTCCTTTTGTATTAATTTACATGATTAAAAAGAGATACTCAAGGCATAAAACATTGTTTTTGTTCATGCACTGGTCAATGTTGACAGTTTGGGCATTTTGCAACCATAACATGTTCCAAATATCCCATATACTCTAGTCTAGACATTTGTAAACATCACATTTTAGAAAAATGCCAAAATACACTGGGAAAGTTTCATCCTGGTTATTTTACCCAATTTTTCTGTAGTGTTTTGCAAAATGTATTGAATTTCACAATACACATATCAGAAGGCTGTTTTTTCAAAAATAATTGCTCAGTTGTTTATTCCTCAAACATGACAAAAATTGCCTGCTAACAATATTTTCAGATTTATGAAGTGATACAGAGATATATCCATAATCCCCTGTAGCAAAACCTTTGACTTATATTTCAACAACTAATGCATTAACATAATATTAATAAGCAAACATCTATGAAAGCAAATGTATTCAGAAGACAAATATTGTCAAATGTTGTTCGAGAGCAACAAAAAGCCTTATAACATGTAAACAAATCAAAATGATCTTGCTGCAAATAATTTGTTGTAACATTGACTTGCTTTATGGTTTTGACCCAATAATAGTTTTCTAGTATAGTATTTGTATACTAATACAACTTTGTTCCTCTCACATTGTGTTCTTCTCTCTTTCTAGGCGACTCATGAGCCACCTGTAAAATACACTTAAATCGTTATTAGTATGGCTGCAGAAGAGCAACATAGCAGTGGCAGTGCGTGGGCGGGAGCTCTAATGTGATTGGCTGAGGGACACTGTAAGCCTGAGTGGCAGCTCTTAATGGGAGCCCTGGAGAGGTAACCCAACAGCTGTGTGTTTGCAGTTAATGAGAGATGGGGGAGGAGTAAAGGATCACAGACTGGAAACACTGTGATAAACTCTTGCCTCAGAATGGCTGGGGAAGATAGGAAATCAAGTTTTCTCCGGAGGGGACGTTGCTCAAGGCTTTCCTTTGTTACAAAACCCGCGTTTATCATTGCCCCTGGTCCATTGCTTGTGTTTTAAGCAGTTATGATCACTGGCATCATCGTTGTGGAAGAAAGGAAGAGAATAACTGTGGCGTGGGATGTGTTTGCTCCCTGCTGAGCCATGCTGATTTATAGCCCACAGCAAAAACATTGTTTTTTTGTAATTACACTGTTGCAGTTTTTAAACAGATGATGTTAGTTAATCCAAATGTACACCAACAGCATTTCCATTGTCTCCAATCGCAGAAAAAAGGAAGAAGCAACAATAGGCCTATAATGTGCTTTCTTCAGACTTCAATGTTATCATTCAATTTCCCTCCTAATTCCCTCAGCTAAACAGTGTTATTTCCCCTCCTTATTATAACCGCCTGAGGGTGGCGCCAAATGAATAAATAGTGGCCGCACCAGCTTCCATTTTAGGGCCATTCATTTTGCTACATGGAATGCATATCAACAAGTAAACTGTCAGTGCTACCTGTTACATCACGTTTGGACACCTTTGTGTATTTTTTGTAGCAGGGGTTGGTGTTTGCAGCAGCAGTTAACACATGCACACAGACTGCAGGAATATTCTCCAAGGTTGCATTGAATTCGCCCCATTTGAGGTGACCCAGTTTGATGAGATCTTAAACTGTTGGAAATCACACAATTTCCTGGTAGGCAGCCCGGGCATAATGTGATGTTGAGTGTGAAGTTGCTGTGTGCTGCGGTGGATGAGAGCCCCACCTCCTCCCACGCTCTGATGAGTAGGAAGAGAGATAGGGAGAGAGGGGAGAAACTAACGGAGCCACAGCATCTCCACACTTGCTCTCTGGAAATGCTTCAGATTGGCTTCTTGTTTTAGGGTTGGTAAGCTTATTGCGTTGCACAAGAAAAGAAATACAAATAACAGTCGTTCAGACATACAGTGCGTCCTTAGTTCTCACATCAGAGGAAGCGCTCTGGAAACTTGGAGCAAAGCGATGCGCCACCGGGTGCGTATCTTGGAAGGAATCAGTTCTTAAGGATTGGGAAATAGCACACAGCTGGCTATCCCTGTGGAATGATTGACCCCGCGTTTTCCAGCTCTATCTTAATTATACAAAATATATCGATCAGCTCGTAACTTCTAATATTTTCCACGGACAGAATTCTACCGGGACGACACGGAATCCGGTAATTTTTTTGGAAGTTGCAAATTGCTGTGAGTGGATTTTGATACTGCTGAAGTTAGTCTGATGTGACGGAGGTTTGAGGGTAAGACACCTGCCTCTGGGATCACCGGCGGACACTTCAACTGCGGACAGATCGGCGACGCGCTCATAGAGAAGTCTCTGGCTCAGGTAATGACTGCGAATTCACGGAGAAAGTTGTCGCGATTAGTGGATTTTGTGTAGAATTTTGGCACCAGGGAAGTTTCCTTCTGAAAAGACTCCTAATACAACGCAGCCCATTATGCCAAACGGACTGTTTTTTTCCTACAACAAGTTGTCACAGGCAAGCTCTGTGTTACAGGTTGATGGACAGATATATGTCAGCCACAGTAACGATGCGTGACTAAAAACGCATATAAATCGAGTAGTTCTAGCCTCCTTGCGTAATGGCATTAAGTCATTATCATATATCATTGCACTTCACCCACGCTTTAATATGATGTGTGCTGGCGATCGTCTAATTGCATCTCATATCTTGATTCCTTGAAAAATCTGATCCATTCGCATCATTCCTTCTTCGCAAACATCACTAATTATCTTCTTTATTTAGAGTATTTTGTTTTCCATTCTGACGCACAGGCAACTAATCGCCTGCATTTTCTGTATGGAGACACTCGCGCATATAATTGAAGTGGGGGGTGAAAAAAGAAATCTTTGATCAGCACATCCACACGGGTAATCTCTCTCTCTTTCCAACCCCCCCCCCCACATCCGCTGAGAGTATGGGGTGTTGTTTCTCGCCACTCCATCGACCACCAGGCACATTTGTAATAGTCTGCTCCGCGTACTGATGTCGGTCTAAGTTCCCCCACACACTGGAGGCTAAGGTGCCGGTAAAACAGAGCATCAACACAGACCAATTACCCAATTTTGCCCCGTATCTTACAGCCTGCCTATGAGACATAAAACTGATGAATGTGAGGGTGGAAGTCGGTCGATTATGAAGCAGTCGTTGGAGATGGGAGTTTGGGAAAAGACAGACTTAATTGTTAGTTCTGCCAATAATTCTTACGGACAAGTAGCCTTCTATCTATCTAAAAAAGTGCAAGATGATGCCTTTAAATGTCCTGTTGTGGAACCAAAAGATAATCATTTTAATATGATATAAAACAGAGCAATTCAGAAACATCCATATGTGAGAGGCAGAAACCAGCATTTTCTGCAATTTTTCATGAAACATATCTTATCTATCTATCTAACTATCTATGGCTGTCAGTTCCATTTCCTCTATTTTCCCCCTTTTTCTAATTTGGTTTCCCTTGCTGATCAATGGTGATGATCAATGGTGAACTTTACACATGTCCTTTCCTCTAGTAAAGGAACATGGTTCAATTACATGCATTGTGTCATGTAAGCCCATCTGTTTGGTAAACAATTCATCGAAAGGTCACCAGCAGGGTTTTCTGACATGACTGATCAAACTGTTATTTGAACTTGAGAGTGTAGACCTGTTACAAATCATTCAAAAGCAGAGACTTACTGAATCAGGTTATAATGAAATACACAGTCTGAAAAGGAATACAACATATAGGACCTATGATTATACATCTATAGTTGTAACAATAAGACAATAGTTGATCAGTGGGCATTTAAATGAAAAGTCGTTACTACATATTTCATTAACATGGCAGAAAACAACTGGTTACAGCCTGTCTAATGTGGATATTTTTGAATTTCTCTATCTACCAAACTGATTATCTTCTGGTTCCACAACAAGACATGTAAATCAACTTGGACTTGCACTTTCTGACATGTATATATTAATCTAGAAAATAATGAGTCTGCAGTAAGTTGAGTCAACTGTTGCAGGTCTATACATTTCCCTCTTGTGTCGTAATGTCTGAATGCAACCTCCTTGATCTAAGTGCATTTAATGGCATTCTTTGTGGAGCAGCCAACATGAATAGCTAAATGCTCCTGCCCTTAGCAGGTGTTTCCACCCAAAGGCTATTCCTTTCTCATTACCAACAGCCAGGGTTTACTGTCTCTAGGAGTGCACAGTGTAACATTTTGCAGTAAATTATTTTGGAAGATCAGCTGAAAGGGGACCTAAGCTGTGATACTAGCCATCATAAATCATGCTGGTGGGAGGGTAATGGGTTTTACCTGTTATACTAGCTAAAGGCGCAGAGTCAGCCAATACATCAAATCACCTCAGTTGAGAAAATCATTAAATCATCCGTTATCTTTTCGCACACTACCACAGCTTGGAAGAGCAGATCTTACAGACATGCATGAGCTTGATCTGTGACCAAGTAACAGGTGACGGTTCAGATTCTACAGAGGAACACAAAGCCGTTGCCGTACTCTAATCATTTTCTTTGACATTATTATTAATTTGCAATTATACCTCAGTTGATTCTCCGCGTGAGTCATTTCCGATGTACCTGTGGAGCGGCCAACTTAAAGAGCAAGTGTCACCCAGTCAGTCACTGAGTTGACTCAATCAGTAGATAGTCTGTCTCTATGGTAACCAGGATGGGCGCACATGCTCTGCAACACAATTATACCGTTCATTCTTTTTACATACCTTAAATTATGACAGTATAATGACATGTATGCAGTCACACACAAATATTGAGTTACTTATTATGTGACTATTCTAAATATCTGATGGATCTTATTATCATTATTTTATCCCCTTCAGCACCTAAACATATGGATTGCAAATCATTTAGCTTTACAAAACAATTGTGAAATGCTCATAAAATAAATATACAATGTTGTGGCAGTAAAATAACTGTATAAATACAGGATGCTTGCCAACATAACATTAGACACACAACATTACTTTTAAATAAATAATCAGTTTTCAACTTTTCATAACTGAGCAAATATCATGTTAAAATTGCGCTTTGATTTTTTGGAGTGCCTGCATCCAAGAATGTAGCCAAGGAATATAAAACAAACTGCATATTTGTTTGTAGCTGTAAATATGTTGGTAAAGGTGGAAAAAGCTCTGTTAGGATTAGGGTTAGTTTCAGAACTTCTGAATAATTGGGATGTTGCAATATACCTTTATTATTATAATATTATTACAAACATTACATTATGATATCATTTAAATAATAAACATGATAATATCATGTAAATAATCAAGATACAAAATGAAAAAGCGCATAATAAACCAAGATTAAGATGAATTTGACTGAGCTGAGTATTTTTACATATCACGGTAATATTGTCACCATGAATTCTATTAGACTCGATAAGGGTGTAGTATAAATCTGTAATTTGTTCTGGTTTTAATGGAAAACCCGGCAAGTAAACATATTGTTTTCCCTTAAATAAAACAGTTGAACGCAGTTGATGTCAATCACATCACTATATTTCAGTGAAATTTGACAGTGACAGCAATCTTCCAGGCACAGTATGCGGGAGTGGGAATAATTTCCCCCGCTCTCTTATAGCCGTGCTTATCTATAGAGGTCGATGGCAGGTGAAGGGGTATGCTCGGGTACATTTCTCCTGCAGGTTGTAAGTCTGTAGGCTGATGGCCATGCTGAGAAGGAGCAATGACCCACAGACTCTCTGGTCTAGTCTTGCATTAGACCTGTGTCCCCAGATGGTCTTTATAGGCTTGGTTTTGGCAAGGGAAGAGTTCTTTCCGCGTGGCGGCCGTAGGGGTCGCAAACTTCATTGTTGAGTAGTTTCGCTTTGACTGCATTCTTTGTTTCAAAGTTTTCAGAGAAGATACAGCAAATGGAGGACCCATCAGACAGTTTGAGTCTTTGAAAGTCCACCTCCATACTGTGGTACAGGCTGCCTTTAGTTTTCCTCTAGGTTGGAACCATCTGGACCATTGCATGATCACAGCGTGAGGCAATGTGTGAATGCTGCTTCACTGGTAGAGTTAAAGTGTTCTCCTCAGTACGAGTGGATGCGTTGATTTTATTTCGATCGAATTTTCCTCAGAATATCTGTTGCTCTTTTCTGTGCAGCTCAGTGTGTTTGTGCAGGATGTTTTTTGCAGTGCACAGAGCTTATAGGAATTACAGTATGAGCCCTTTAGGCCGTACAGAGCCCTAATAGCTCTGCGTAAAGGAAGTACAGTGTGCTGCACTCATTCAACTAGTAGCACAGCAGGGGTCATCCTAGAATTAGCCAAGTCGATTGTCCCGTGGTGTAGCTACCACAAAGTACATTAGCTGGAAGTTTTTGTTATAATTATATTGTGTTTATTATTTATAATTCAGTTTACGAACAGAGAAGTTTCAAGTCAGCAGAGTACGTTTATAATAGACAAGGGGATTTTACTTAGCAATTCCTGAGGATTTCAGTGTTGAGATGCCTGATCCAGTGCAAGTATCTGCACCACACTGGTATTCTAAAGCCCCTTTCCCATTAGATAACAAAACTCTCTAACACCCACTAACATCTGTTCAGTGGGAAAGGTTGTAATCGACATCCTATTCCAGTAGTCACTGGTATGTATCGGCTCTAGCTACAATCGACAGTGATGGATTTTCACACTTGTTCCCGCTCAATGCAATAATGCACTTTTAAAACAATATATAATAGAACAAACTTAAGGCAATCCTTATAATATAGATGCATACAAAAACTACAGAAAGCATACTTTCCTGAAAGCCACCAGAAACCATTGTTGGAAACAGTATTTTTAACACGCTGTTTATCGTAAAACGCACTTTCAACAATATATACTGTAACTCATGAACTAATCTAAACGTTCATTGTTAGTCTTACAGCTGTTAAGGAAAAGCTAAGAGAATGTTGCAACTGGCATACTCATCTACTGGCAATGGGAAAGGAGTTTACTGCCTAATTTAAGTGGGTTTTCAATGTTTATTCACACATTTTGGTCGAAAAGGAGTATAGTTGTACAGTTAAGTCCATACAAAAGGAGTGCTTGGAGTGGTTAAGCAGAACTGATATCAAAGACACATTGAACACACTGGGAAAGCTAACTTCTTCTAATTTTATGCTGAGTTATGTTTTGTGATTTGCCTGAATCAGCTAGTAGTCTTGTGGGTCTACCACACCATCTGGGATGGCAGATGATAACCAAGTTTTTTAGAGGATAAAACGCTGAGATGCAGAAAATGACATTCCTTGTTGTATTCAGCTGCTTTCATTCATCCATTTTGCTGCTCAGGTAGGGGACTCTTGCAAGACTTGCAGTAGTCAATGTTGAGAAATCTCAGCACATCATATGTTCCCCTTCGCCACCGCTATGCTTTGAGATGAAGGAAAACATGCTGTCAAGCTTTTGATAAAATATTTGTGAGATAGAAGCCCATGTGCACGGTGTCAGTAATATTCACCCGATAAGAGATGCTCACTGGGTGATTGCAAAATGCGTATTTCACAGATAACATTCATTTTAATGTCAATGTAAACAAAGAAAAAAGAACACCAATTCACCGTGGCTGCCAGGCACAGTGCCATCTGGAAGACAGGCATGAGGCCAACTGGAAGACATTAAGTCATGAGTGTCATCAACCATAACAATCATGTCACTATCAAAGTGCGCCTATTCATTCTAGAAGTGGCTGTAATGGTAGGGGGACAGTTACAGCAAAACAAATGTTACAACCTTTATTACGGTTTTCATATTGAAATGGTCATTTTATGGGTAAAACATTTTGCAATCTTGAAATCAGTATACAAAAAGAGACAGGGAAAATATATCACAAGTGATCATTGTCCAATGTTAACTTTCAGTTTTTTAGTAGCACTTGGATGTATCCCCTGATTATGTTTTTACTCCTGCCTGCCTTTTTTTCCCATCTACACTTGAACACACAGAATGCACACTCACCGTTCACGGCACATTGACTCGAGACTCCCCCTGCAAATGTAAAAAGGGACACATCGATAACCGGGCAATTAGTGCATCAATAACCTGCACTTCCAATTTTAATGTATTCAAAAGGAATTGGATTTCTCATTGGTTTTCTGTATATTTGTTTTCTGCTGTCTCGCTTAGTACACATTTGCTTTGCTCCTCTCTGCAACAGTGTTTCATGTGAGGAGATGCAGAATGTATTTGAGCTCACAATAACACCATCTGACCATGTGCATCTCTGTCTTTCTCACAAGCACACAAACTAAGGCTGCACTGATCTTCGCTTATCTTTCCCAAAGGGTCCCTCAGGGAACTGGCTGATATCAGATCCAGAACCTGTACTCCTTTTTATTCTCTTTAAATGATTCTATGTGAACTGCAACACACATGTATTTCTATCTACGTGGTGATGTAGACGCTCACAAACGTGCCCAAACACACACTATAACTGGTGGCCATTACTACGCTATCCTGAGAACCGGGCCTTTATTTTTAACCCAAACGTCTGCTCTCTTTTCAATTACCAATAGAACTCTACACACAGGGAGACCAAAATAATTGTATTCTAAAATCGACGTAGCGTGAACAAACCCAGTATTCTTTACCTGGAGGGAATACAGATCAAAGAAGACGCTAAAATAATGGGTTGTAATTACGGAGTTGAAAGGTTCAAAATCAAACATAATGATACAATGTTTGAGTTAGCCAGTAGCAATAGAGCGCAGATGGAGAATTCTGCATTGTGCATTGTTTCAACCTGCATGTGATAGTAGTTGCTTAATCTACACAAAAATACCTGTTCTCTATACCTCTCTTAGAAGGCAAGCTCTCGTTGTTAGAGTTCTCCTGTAATGAAAACGATCAATCACCTTCATCAATGGACACTATATTGGCAAGTTTGTAAGGTTTCATGTGTGAGGGTTTGTTTTTTTACCATAGGTTCCTTTTAAGCAACATTGCTTCCCCGCTCAATTTCTAGGAGTGTAATAACAAAATAATGAGTCTCTTAGGCAATTTGATTTTGTAGTACACTTTTATTTGATTATGCAGCTGAAACAATGCGATCCACACCGGCCCTCGAGTTTGTTGTGTGTTGTGTAAGCTCACAAGATACAATTTCTTGTTCCTGCTGTAATTTACACGGGAAATGTGTAAGGCTGAGACATTCATTGAAGTTATTGAAGCTCTGGGACAGAAATGAAACCAAGCCGGGAAATAGTTATCATGCCTCTTTTCCCTTTCTTGTTATTATTGTCTAATTATTATATTTTGCTCCGAGGCCTGTTGCAGATTTTTCTGTTATAATAAAGAAAATACACTAAAGACATTTTTTCTTTACCGACCGCATGTATCTGTCTGGTTTTAATAACCTGTTGATGTGAGTTTCTTGCCTTTATGTAAATGTAAAAGTTCAGCAAATGTTTCGCCAGGTATTAATAGCTTAATCCGAACCAAAAGAGACAACATTTTGACAGAAATACTCTTTGTCATTTTACAGGCAGATCTTCTGATGACCTAATGGAACCAAATGTACGACAAGTGCTGTTCTGGGTCCTGGTGCTGCACTGTGGTTCTGCTGAGGGCAGCATCCTGTACAGGGTCCAGGAGGAGCAGCCCCCCAACACTCTGATTGGTAGCCTGGCAGCAGACCAGGGCCTACCAGACTCAGGCCATCTCTACAAGCTGGAGGTCGGGGCACCCTACCTACGTGTTGATGGGAAGACGGGGGACATTTTCACCACTGAGATACCCATAGACAGAGAGACCCTGAGGGACTGTCGAACCCTGGTTAAGGGTAAGCCTTGCTACCTTGAATTTGAAGTATCGGTGACAGACCTGATACAAAACCAGAGCCCACGACTGATTGAAGGACGCATTGAGGTACAGGACATAAATGACAACACTCCACAATTTCCCTCTTCTGTCCTCACCATCTCAGTCCCTGAAAACACAATCATGGGGGCGCTATTCTCCATACCTCTGGCTACTGACAGGGACTCAGAGAGGAATGGGGTGGCAGATTATGCTCTGACTGCAGGGCCAGATGCAGCAACCCTGTTTGGCTTACAGGTGGCTGACGACAGGGGGGGGAAGCTCCCGCAGCTTATTGTCCTGGGCAACCTAGATCGTGAGTTAAAGGATTCCTATGACCTCACCATCAAGGCACTGGATGGAGGAAATCCACAGCGCTACAGCAGCGCTCTGCTGCGAGTGGTAGTCACTGATGCCAACGACAACTCTCCCAAGTTTGAAAGGTCCACGTATGAGGCGGAAGTGTCCGAAAACAGTCCACCGGGGCACTCTGTGTTGCAGGTAAGGTTTGGCAGCAAATAAACTTGACTTCAAGAACTTATTTTCTTTCAAATAGGAAATTGAAAATGCAAAGAAAATTGTTTTTGCTGCTTGATGTACTATATTCAGCAACTAAGAGACACAGACTCAAAGAAAGAAACACTCAATAATACATAATGAAATACACAATTTATCAAGTTTTTGAAAAATGAGTCATGTTTCTGCAGTGCTTATTCCTCAGATACAGAACTCTATTGAAAATGTAATTCAAAGATAGATATTTTATTCTGCCATTGTGCTTTAAAATACTTAAAAGTAGCCCTACAACTCTGAATGTTCAAAATGTAACCTCACATGCGGAATTCTTGGGAATCAAAGGTCCAAGCTTAGTTCTTGTCAACTCACAGATAATCATATTCACATTTAACAAATATCTTATTTATAAGTTGTTTCAATCCCATTACTCTTATGTGCATTTTGATATTTGTATAACACAATATACAATTATGTATATACAGGTAATTAAGCTGCATATTGTTTTTTGTGCTATTATACTTACATGGAAATAATTAGAGATACACAATGACTGTACTCAAAGAGTGTATGATTTTTTTCTGCTTACCACTGGGAACTTGTACCAACTGTCATGGAAGAAAAAGCAGCCCTTATATTTTGCCATTTGGTTTAATGTGAATCTTTTCTATTCCCTATTTCTGTAAAAAAGGGAAGGGTGGGGGGGGGGAGACCCATCAAAAGCACAGAGGAAGGGCAATAATAAAACATGCCTAAATAAAGCTGTTCACTTGCTTTGAAGTGATCAGGCACCCGTTGATTAATGTATTCATTCATTCATTGACCAATGATTAGTAGAGAAAATCCTACACTGACTTCCTTTAATTCAACCACACAGCGCTGCACATAAATCACGCCTTTAACCACAGAATTCCTTTCATTTCAGGTCAAAGCAAATGACTCTGACATGGGCTCTAATGGAGAAATTGAGTACACCCTTCACCAAGCAGTAGACCCAGTGTCGACACTCTTACGAATTGACCGGTCCACCGGCATTATCTACGTTAAAGGATCCCTTGACAGGGAAGAAATCAGCAGCTTGTCCTTCTATGTGGTGGCGAGGGATAAGGGTCCACAACCTAAAAGCTCAAAGACATTTGTTACAATTGAGGTGACTGACCAAAATGACAACGCCCCAGTTGTGGAGATTCGTGGAATTGGTCTTGTGACACACAGCGAAGGAGTGGCCAACATTTCAGAGGACATGCCAGTTGGAACCGCTGTTGCTTTAGTGCAAGTGTCTGACAAGGATGAGGGAGAGAACGCTATGGTCACTTGTGTAGTCGCAGGAGATGTGCCGTTCCAGCTTCGCCCTGCCAGCGACTCATCCATTGACAGTAAGAGGAAGTATTTCCTACAGACAACCACTCCCCTCGACTACGAGAGGATTAGGGATTACCGAGTCGAGATTGTCGCTGTTGATTCTGGAAATCCGGCCCTCTCTAGCCAAAATTCTCTGAAGGTGCAGGTGACTGATGTGAACGACAACTCTCCAATATTCTCCCCAACATTGTTTGAGGTAGATTTTGCCGAAGAAAATCAACCAGGGGAGAAGGTTTTGGATGTTATAGCTTCAGATGCTGACAGTGGCACTAATGCTGAACTCCTTTATAGTATTGTGGCAGACTCATCCATCAAAGGTCTGTTTGAGATTGATCCAAATACGGGCACAGTAAGAGCCCGAAGCCCCCTTGATCGTGAGCATAAAGAACGCTACGAGTTCCGGGTCACGGCAGCAGATAAAGGGTTACCTGTTCATAAAGGGACAGCAACTGTTGTAATAAACGTCCTTGATCGCAATGACAATGACCCCAAGTTCATGCTGAGTGGCTACAGCTTTTCAGTTTTGGAGAACATGCCTCCTCTCAGTCCAGTTGGCATGGTGACAGTCCTGGATGTGGACAAAGGGGAGAACGCCCTAATTGATCTGTCTGTAGAGCCTGATGGAGGAAAGTTTGTCGTTCAAAATGGAACAGGCACCATTCTTTCAAGCATCTCGTTTGACAGGGAGAAAGAAAGCAGCTATACTTTCCGTCTTAAAGCAGTGGATGGAGGAGAGCCCCCTCGGTCTTCATATGTGGCCGTCACGATCAATGTACTGGATGAAAATGACAACAACCCTGTGGTTACCAAACCCTCCAATTCCTCCTTCAGGCGTTTGTCACCTCTAGCTTCCCCAGATAGCCACGTTGAGATAGTGGAAGCCGAAGACCTGGATAGTGGGCCCAATGCCGAGCTGGTGTTCAGTATTTCTGGCGGAAACCCTTACCAGTTATTCCGCATTTCACCGTCCAGTGGGGAGATCACTCTAGCAAAAGAAATGACCCGAAAACATGGCGGCCTACATCGCCTAGTAGTGCGAGTGAGTGACAGGGGGAAGCCTGCACGTCATGCCACTGCCCTGGTCCACATTTATGTCAATGACACCATCTCAAATGTCAGCTTAGTGGAGGCTCTAGTAGGACACAGTCTTTACACTCCACTGGAAAGGGACATTGCTGGTGATCCTGACTATGGTTTCGCTGCACAGCGTAGTAACATTTTGTTTGGAAGCCTTGCCGGAGTGGCAGGTGTTGTCATGTTGATCCTGGTGGTGGTATTTATCCGACACCGCATCCAGAGAGAAACTAAGAGTGGGTATCAGGCTGGCAAGAAAGAAACAAAAGACTTATATGCGCCCAAACAAGCACCAAAAAATGCCAAAGGCAAACGAGGAAGGAAAGGAAAGCCCCAAAAGTCCCCCAAACCACTCGGGGAAGATGAAGAAGTCAGCCTTCAAAAGAGTCTCAAGTTCAACCTCGATGGAGTGAATGATAGCCCCAGGATACACCTGCCCTTAACATATTCTCCAGGAAGCCCTGATATAGGCAGGCACTACCGCTCCAACTCCCCCTTACCCTCCATCCAGCTGCAGGCCCAATCCCCTTCGGCCTCACAGAAGCACCAGGCTGTCCAGGACCTTCCTGCCGCCAACACCTTTGTAGGAACCGGAGGAGACGACAACTCTACCGGCTCAGACCAGTACTCAGACTACAGCTACAAGACCAGCCAGATGAAGTACAGCAACAAACAGGTAAGAACATGACTCACACAAGCTGCTGTGTAGGTGTTAGAAAGTGTGTCTTATTGTGTTAGGATTTGAGGAGAGATAATTAACTTTAAGAAATCACAAACATTACTCATCCTGTTGCAAAAATGGTAATACATCTGATAGAATGAACAACTTATACTATATTAAATGTCAAGATCTACTTGAAAAGACAATAACATGATCTCATACATGAAATGTGTTACTGTCCTTTCATCCTAATTAAAAATGTGTTCTCTGCAGAACAGTACATACTGTGTGTCATGGCAGATTAAGGAACACATATACTCCCATTAAAAAAATACACAACTTGTTAAAAATTCATTAAATACTTCCCTTTCGAGTTGGCAGAGAAATGTGGCTATGGTCGCATGGATGACCATAGTATTCTTTAGGGAACATTTTTATTATGATCCAGTTATAGATATAATAATCCATTTGTTCTCTTATATTAAGTGCAGTGAAAGGCTGCCATAATAGTTTTTACTGTTTTTGCTCCAATGTAACATCGCTGGAGGGTGAAATTTGATACACTGGAAAGAGTAAGTTGCCGCACATATTAACTTCAAGTTTGTGGTCAAATGTTGCACTTCTAATACGGAAAACTTTGATGGCCTTCTATATGTTTTTGCATGGGGTTGTCAGTGCTGTTGAGCAGGGATGGTCCATTTCTCAGTAGCTTGCTTCGGCTCTTCTGCCTGACCTCTGGTGCTCTGATCTCAGCGGGTCACTTGCTACACTTATCTCTCTGCTCCTTATGCTCTTATCTCCTCTTATCTGGACAATATTTGGCAAGACCTGAATCGCCATGGAAACAGAAATATTAATAGAGGGGATTACGAGAGAAACAATTGTGGAGTCTAGGGATACAAAGCTATTGTGTCTCTAGGTTTCTGTGTCATCTTCAAGTGTGTGCATGTGTGTCTTGGACTAGACACGTGTACATTTCAATTGGTGTGTGTTTCTCAATGCAGACTGCCGTCATACTATTATCTTTAAATAATAAATATTGTTATTCCATCCGTTTTTTCATATAGCTATACACTATTGACATTTAGCTCCCTTTTCCCCGTAATTACTGTTTTAAACTTCCATTCTACTTAAGAAAATAATCCAGTAGGTAACAAGGAGGTAGTTTAAAACAACTTCAAAGAACACCCAAATCCAAAGACTGCCTACTTCAAAGGCATTCATTCTCAAACAAACATGCTGCATCCACAATCAGTAACCTAATGTGACAGTTGATAGTTCTCGCCACCTCTGAGTGAAAACTGAATTATTTGTGAATCACACAATAATGACAAGCTCTAACAGTGCAATATTCTTGTTGCTACAGGGGCACATTTTATGGAAATACATATTTGACAGTGATGTAAACAATTCATTTTCATCCAAGACAAGTTGACATCGGCTTTCAAGATGCTTTCATATATCAAATCACAGTGTCATGCATACAAAACTGTTTGACATTCTCCTAGGGCTTTGCAGATAAAGTTTGACACATGGAAAAAAATTAGCAAAAATAGAAGTGGAAAATATGCCACCGAGTGCTGAACATGTGTAGGTGACACTTTTTTATTGGAGATATCTTCAGAGCCACTATCACAGTTGGCTACTTGGTGGTTTCAGCAGATGCTTGCTGACAGCTTAGGTGATCACAAGCCTTTGTGGGTGGAGTCAGTTTAGAGAGCAGTCACCACTGTCTCCTTGATGGACAACATAAGGGACCAAAATGAATGCAAGCCACGGGGTTTGTCTGGGTATTTGTGTGTAGTGCCAATCTCTGTTTGTGTGTAGATTCACCGCTCGGTAAAAGACTGTTAATTGTAACTGTGGCACAGATTTACGCTCGCAGCTCTTGACAGTGTTTGTGGTTTCTCAATATGATAACAAATGCGTATGAGACAGATCTCAAGCGATTGACAGGCTGTGTAAAAACATGGACAGATGTTGAAGCTCATGTGACACACCTCAGCAGATGCTGTCTCATGTATGACATCCCCTCTTACATCAGGAAGAACAGATTGACCAAAATATATAATTAAAGTTTCTGCCAAGTGATGTGACAGATGTAGAGTGGTGCCCTTGCTTTAATTAACTGTGCTACACTTGACAATGGCTTTTCATTGGGAATTTGGTCAGGTGTCTGTGTTTCTACTAAACCGCTTCATGTCTAAATGTATCAGCCAGAATGGTTATAGATTATGTTCACATGGAATATAAATAACCTTTCTAGTCAAACTTTTTTGTACTTTACAGTTTAGCTTTGTAACTATCTGCAGCCTTGGCTTTACTCCAACTCCCTAAATAGCAATCCATAAATGTTGTTTAAATATGTTGTACATTATTAAAGATGGGGATGTTTTGCACAATGGGGTACCTACGGGGGGAGGTTAAACTGAAAATAGGTTCAGGGTTAGGGTTGGACATGATTTAAATAGGGCTTAGGTTAAGTTTACGGACTAGTGCAACACACTTCACAAAAAGGACCCTCTTTGCAGGGTTTAGTATTTAAGATCCGGCTTGGTCTGGAGAACCTCTTTTAGCTGGGATATTCCTAAATTGCCTTTGCATTGATTTATATGTTAACACCATTACTGTGATTGGGTGAAAAACTTTGCTTCAAACCAATTACTTGACTAATTTATCATTTTAAAATGTGGCTACTGTTATCGGCTGTCAGCACTCCCGCCCCCCCCCCCTAACACACACCACAATACAGAAAATAGCATTGTTTTAAGTGGGTGGTAAAACATATAAAAAAAGTGTTGAGGAAAAATGGTTAAGTATATTTTTGCTTCTTAGGGCTTGTTAGTATTTGTTTGCTTGTAGAAAATGAAACATTACACCTGCACCAATCCCTTTGCAATGCCTTTTGATTATTTTACTTACATTTAAGTAAACATTTTTTACTTGAAATGTTGTGAGGTACACTCATACCTATATACATATGTATTAATAGCAATAATTAATATTTGTTTTGGGTGCTTTTTGGAGAATGTTGGTTATTTGATCAGGTCAATTTGAAGAGTTCCCTATTGATTGTAAGTTTGTCATGCATGATCTTTTCAAGGTATTGACTCACTCTGCTTTGCTCTTTTTCAGTCTAAAAACATGCAATTAATTCATGAATTCATCGGAGGACCTTATCTTATTAGAAGAACATCCACACCTCTAAATGATAGCCTTGATACCAGACTGGCTGAACAGCAGAACATATAAATATTGTATGATGTATGTCATGAAGAGTGGAGCAGGTGCACCCAAATGCAGGACGCTGCAGGCAACATGAATTTGAAGACATTACTTTGAAATAAAGATTTGGTGAAGGCACGGCACAACTGAACAGCATTGAACACAACCAAAGCAGGTGTTTAGATGGGAAAAGGAGGGAGAATACAGAAAAAGAACAAAAAGTATCATCAAAAAGTCTGAGGAACTATGGATATCAATCCACAATGTGACACTGTCAACTAAAGAATGGTTGGCTAAGAGTGCCAAACCCAAATAGATGTTTCAAATGTCCTATTTATATCCCAACATTATTTGTATAAGTCTGTGTCAGCTATATTTGTTTTGTTTCCTACAGTATGGGCTAATACTGCTATCAATTCAGAAACATTTTGATCGCCCTCCCCCAGAGAGATTTTTCAGCCCTCTAATTGATTTAGATTAACCCACTTTCAAAAATAGTTCTTGAAATGCAGTTTCCTGCGTATAGTGTATTACAACAGCCTCTAAACATAGTTGTGCACGAAAATAAACATTGCCTCACAAGAAATCCGACATAAATCTTTTTCTTCCTAAATTACTTGTTCTAAAAACAAACCAGTCAAATGCCTAGAATAGACACATGCATCCAAAAACAGTAACCACAACTGTAACCAATGGTTTTCATGTACTGTCTGTGTCTAAATCCAATGAAATTCAAAACAAAGGATATATAGTTCTTCAGTGCAGATGGAGTACAATTTCATGATGAGCAGAGAGTAAGACGGCCTGTTTCAGGCTTATTGAAAGACTCCGTTCGCAACCACTAGCAACACTAAATGTTTACAATTCTGAATTTAAGTGGATAAAGCCCACCAACAGCTAGAAAAGAAATACCTGAGCCAGTTTCTCTGTCTGTTAGGAAAAACAATTTATTCTTGGCAAGAAAAAACAACATAACAAGTGCAAATGTACCAACAAACAAACCCAAACTGTTTTTATTCTAGGTTTGAACACACATGATGAGCTCTCTGCATGAATGCTGTAGCTTCCCTGTGCACGAACAAGGATCCTTACAATTGCTTTCACTCTGCTTGCACCTGTTTGGGTAATATTATAATTGAAGTGGGGACATTGGGAATTTTCCTCAGGGTCTTGGCAACTTAAACCACTTTCCTGTATGTCACATACAGGAAAGTGGGGATATTTCAAAGGAATATTCATTAATATGGGAATATATGTTTACATGGATAATGCATGCTTGTGTAGTGTATCAATTCCAGTAGAAATTGCAGGTAATAGTTGTGTTTTAAATGTAATACCATTCATAATAAAATATATACATATGAACAGTATGGTCACACAAACATGCACTAATTTGCTGTTTAAAAAAGTACAATTAACCAACACAGTTTCCACACTGCTGCTTTAAAATCTTACCTAGAAATAGCATGATAAGCTTCACCTTTTATAACAGGACTGCTGAAGGTATTGGCACTCTTTACAGTTTCCCGATTTCATCACCTTTGAATGTGTGATATTGCATGATGGTTGCTAGAGAAACCAGAGCCTCACATAGTCCATTGGAGCTGATAATTAGCTCTTTTGGGTACAAGAGCTGGCACCTTTTTTCACACTTTACTTAATGAGAATCCTGCTATTGAACAACACACAATGCAAGGGGTATGACATGCGGATATTCTTTGTAAACTGGCAATCATGACTTCCTGAAAAGCTGTAAACGCACCCTACACACGGTTAATATACGTTATTTATCACAAATAGATGAGTGTTGTCCCCCTGAGAGCTTCTCGTTCATCTCCCTTCCTGTCTGCATGTAACCTAAAGCCATTCTTTAAGCAGGAAAGGGGATAGCATGAGTCACTGCGAGTCTTAATTAACCTGCTTCTTTGTTAAGCAGGGCCCACACTTTGGGAACTTTAGGCATCCCTTTGAGCTGGGATTAGCCCAATTTAGCCCAATGCTGCTGTTTCAACTCAGCAGAGGTGCATTACAGACGAGGCCGGAGGCAACATTAATTGTTCTCCAAGACTGTGACACATTATTCTCTCTAGCCTGCACTCAAGACCAGTGAAACCTTGAAATCTTCGAAAATATGTCATCTGCAGAGTGAATAGTTGGCCAAACAAGGAGTGCAGCTGACTTATTTTCCCCATGTTTTCCTATCTTGGTTTCCAATCTGCCTTCCAGTATTTCTCAAACAGGCACGACACACAAATATATACAGACAAACACACACACACGGCTCTGCGCGCACCACATATTTGCCCTAGCTTATTACACAGAAAAAGAAGGCTAGAAGGAAATTGAGGTGAAAAGCATAGAAGCTAGAATAATTCACCCTGCCTGTACTGTACGTTTTCCCTGCTGTTTGATAGCATGCAAGCGTGATTCAATACATTGTGTTGCATGTTGCTGCATTCTTTTGAACGTACTATGTATATCGTTAAAGTCCCCATTGTTCTTGCCATTATATATCTTAACAACACCCTTTCAAAGGTTTACCCATTGTATGTTTTGCTTGTGTTCCAAATAATAGTGACCTAAAATAGTAGAACACATTTTTATCATTACAATATATTACCTGTAAGAAATGCTTAGTTACAGTTATATAACCTAGCATCCTAGAAAACAGTGCAAATATGTATAGGTTTTTCTTATGATAAATAAAGTCCAGATAATAAAACAAGAAATGTGGCAGGAGAGGTCAAAAGCCCAGGCTTATCCAACATAACAAAACTATAACATAAATCATAAAAAACACAAACAAATGAGAAATACTAGCCAACGAGTAAACAACATACTACTGTATCAACGGATAAATCTGCATCCAATGGTTGGTTCATGATGCAGTACAGTCTATTTCAGAATGTTTTTCAGCTGCATTTACATATTTGAATTTATTTGAAAAGTAAATATCTATTTCATCACATTCTTTTTGAAGCAAGTGTATATTATAGGTTACATGAGCATGTTAAAGGTGGGGTAAGTCATTTTGGAGAAACCAGCTCGAGTGCGCTATAATTTGAAAATACACAACCGGAAAAAATCTGCCACTTCCTTACAGAGCCCCTCCTCCATCGCTCACACGCGCACGTGACCAATGAAGGCACGAGATAAGTGTGTGCACAGATGGAAGGCTGACAAGCAGGTAGGCCGTCCAGTTATTTTAGCCGGGCCGGCTCAGATGATTGGTCGTGATTTTTACAGTACTACGGCTTCCACAGATGACATTGTTTTATGTATTTATTGTCAAAGCATTTAATATATTCATTGCTATCGGGATGTTAATAGCATTCCATGGAATATAACAAAAAGTGTTTCTGAAATAAATTACATACCCCACCTTTAACAGTACCATTATTTATTTTTCTACAAGAAAAATAAAAAGAAGATATTATTTTAGCTTCTGATGAGGGAGTATTTTGACATGGAACCAACCATGAAAGGCTGCTTTAAGAGCAGGAAATAGTAATGAATGTATGGTACTTTGATCCCTACATGATGCAGCCAAGGCATGGCTGGATCAAACACAGTCATGAAGATGACAAGAGCAGATGGAAGGTTTCTTGGCTTGCGTACGTAATTGGGAACCTTGAATGATGGGAAAATAATGCAAGGGCAGAAAATAATTACTGGACTTGTTTATGTGCTTCACATCCACCACCATGCTGTCATCGTTCAGGTAACTGACCAGGGGCGCCGTAAGGGGGTGAAAAGTTAGGACGATTCTAAGGGCCCGTGACTGACAGGGGCCCCAAACATTTTTAGAACATTAAGAACAAATGTTTAAGTCACCTTTCATCAATCATCAACAATTAACATTAATATAACGTTACATTGATAATGTACTCACTAAACTTACGATTCATTTCACTTTTTTTTTTCCAAAAGTTAATTATCCAAAGCCTCTGTACACCCCCCTCTATTTACATGTAATGGTTTGGTCCCGCCTCCAAACGCTGTGCAGCACCGCACTTTCTGGCAGAGAGTGAGAGCATGTGAGGAGCAGGGATGCTAGTACTTACGTGTGTACGATGTCTCAACGACTAACAAAGTCAGGCTTTCAAGAAAGAAAATAAAGGAGAGAAAGACAAGAGAGAGGGACTAAAGGGCGACAGTATGTCACCCAGTTTTTCAAGAGAAAAGGTGGGTCTGTTAGCTAAGCTTAGTCCATTGTAAATAATAATTGTAATGTTTTGCTGACATTAAGTACTGTTCATATCTTCACAGAAAATGCTGAGGTTTTTCATTTCACTCCTCTTTTAGCTGACATTTATTAAATGCAGGTACATTTTTAGCAGCTATTCATACTAAATCAGTTGTCCCTCCCCCTGGTGCCAGGACCAACAGATCCATCTTTAGGCTCCGCAGCACTGTCCCCCCATAAGGCTTTGCAGTCTTGCCATGCTGTCCATTGAAAGCCAGTTGGCTAGAAAGCTGGACTTCAAGGACTTGATCAGTGACTTTGCCTGTGAGAAGGCTTGGCGCTGGACTCTTGGTGAGTAAGGCTGAGCCAGGCCTCGTAATAACTGTTAAAGGGCAAGGCTATGGTAACGATATTGGATCACTACCTGATCACTACACACAAGATGCATGATGAGAAAAAGACTGAGAACAGGTAGGCTCTGATTTAGCACCACCATCAGGCCTTTTCATTTCCATTTCCGTTTTGTTGTCCATTTACACTTTAATACCCGCTTATTTTGTAGTTGGTATGTATATTTAATTAAAAAATCTGCTGCTTATGTTATTTTTTTTTTGTTGCTAATATTGGTGTTAATGTTCACTTTATTTTAATTTAAGAGGTCATGTATATTTAAGTTAGATTTATTTAGATTTTTGAATGTTCCATTCAAAAATGTTATTAAAAAGGCATGTACACCATAAAAGATGACTATTGAGGTCTATTGTCAGGAATGTTAGTGTTATATGAAATAGTGAATTCTACTGCAGTAGAATGTTGCACGTCTGCACAGTGTTATATGTTCACCGCTCAGTGTCAGTAAATATTGTGCAGTTAGTATTGGACTACAAGATAGATGCAAGCCTGTACAGGTAGAGTTATTTAAAGCATAAATTAGTCGGTTGGATTCTGGAAGTGTGGTTACAGCATTGTGCTTGGTTGACGTGGCCTGTGCCTGGTGGTGGGGCCCAATGTGATATATTTTCATGGGGCCCAAAATCCCTGGCGGCGCCCCTGTAACTGACACATAAAGTTCGACTCAAAAGTAGACAACAATGTACAGCAGAGTTGTTATAGGGCAATTTACTATAGCTGCAAGAAAATTGGCGAGTAAGACAGGATATCAACAACTGGATGTCAGGCATTCGGGTAACGAGAAATGGCTGGTAGGAGAGGTAGCGTTACCAGGCAGTGAATACAAATCCCATATAGGCTTTGACAAGAGAGAGTCGCTCATATGGCTTTGTCTGAATGTGAACCTGACATGGAAGAGAGAGGATGAAGGCACAAGGACTTTGGCTACATGTGTGTGTGTACGTGCTGAGCTGAGATTTCATGTATCCTTTTCAAATTAAATATAAGCAATACGATTGTTTGTGAATCAGAGATAATTGGTGTTGAGAAAAGAACGGCCCCGCATTGAACTGTTGCATCATACTGTTATGTGTACACTTCTGGTTTGTTAATGTTTCAGCTGCTGCCCTCCACACTTTCTTTCACAGTAGAAAATGAAGCCGTCCACTCCAGAGACTTTTCATTATTTTCCATTGAAGCATCGTCTTTAAACACATTTCATCAGTTTAGGATGGCTGAACACGAAGACCAAACTGGAAACTTTCCCTTGGGACAAATCAAGTTAAAGCTTAATAAAATATTCCTTACCCATACGTTAATTATGTGGGCTAACATGAACATGAAAATATTACCTAAAACAAAGATAAAGTAATTGATTTTAAAACTTTTTAAAAGTGTTTCGATGTTGGTCTTCGTGGGAAGTATATACATTTTGGGCATTTAGAAAAAAAAGAAAGCGTTCCCTATTACCATATCTACACCAAGTTAATATTCAGAAAAAAGGCCAGATGCAAGCAAAGCTTCAAAAACAATTGGCTTGAAAATCTTGCTAATGTTGAAAATAAAATATTCTGTAACCATGCAGCACTGTTTTATTTAAACGCCAGATTAAACTCTGTGAATTGATTGCATTCAATTGTAGTTAATTCTGCAGGCCGCATTAAGATGGAAGCACTTTGGCTGACATGTACCTAGTTGGCTCAATAACAATTTGAATTCACCTGAGCAGACATCAATCCGAGTGGAGTTAAAGTAATGTTTTTTGTTACAAAATCAATAATAAGAGAAAGTGCCTTTGCTAAATATTTTTGGCATTGGTCTGTAGATTACGCTTTTGGTTAGTTGCACAGTTGTCTTCGTAATATCCTTTAATCTCCTATTGCTCATTATTTTGTTAATAATAATAATAGCAACCTTTGGACATTTGGATTGTCCAACAAATTAGTCTTGTTGATATTCACAGGGTTTGTCGCTGACCTGCCTGTTGGAACTGCTGCCATACCTCCAGCAGCCAAGCTTGTGAAATTGCATTAGAGGCAGGCAGCATTATGGACATTTAGCTCATTGACTATTTAACATACAGTAACAACACCAGAAGCAACACTATGAGCAAATGACATCCAAAATCTACACGTATTCATTTTTCGCATAAACATACAAATACCTTGGGAAAATAAACTGTCACCTAAATGTAATAAGGGAAACACAGTGGGGTTGTATTTGGATTAGCAGAAGCCTGGGATAGACTTGGAGCCCGATTTAAACGATCTATAGTGCATGGTCCAAAGTGAATTGCTCAAGTGTATTCCGGGCGTGTCCGACTCCACTTTTGCTAATTAAATCCTGCATAATCCGGGCGTAAAGGAAACAAGTGGTAAAAAGGTTGTCTTTAGTCTCTTAATCAATCACAGCAGAGTTTTGGACGTAAAATAGATGAAACAAAAAAAAAACAATGTCATTTCCCAGTCCCATTAAAAGCAAGACTATGTCAATTGAAAATGTGGCAAATGTAGAAGCGAGCAGTATTTCGCACAGACAGACTTGTGGACTCCTGATCAATTACTTATTTAACTGAGGGGGATGAGCCATGTTGTGCATCCCTGTGTCTGTGTTACACTTAGATTGTACATTCATCTTTATATAGCAGGACAATACTGTTCAATGCTGCCTACCCTGCAGCTTCAATGCCACTGCAAGTACTTAAAGAACATGAAACTGCATAATAGGGGCCCCCAAGTGTACAATATCAAATTATGTCCTCCTTTGGTTCTGCGTAATATACAAACAAGTCAACAGACATCAAAGGTCCAATGTCTAAGCCCGTAAATACAAATAATACAGCCACAACAAACGGATCTGCCTTGAATATTACTTTCATTTTAAGGCTCTAGTAATTCCACTGCATAAGTCGAGTGGGCTAGAGTCTCAAATCCTCAAACTCCACCCCTTCATATCTTCTTTGGTGTTGTTGATCATTGCTATTAAAAACGGCGGTAGGCAGGTGGAGATTGGGGCCAAAAACATTCACATAACATCCCCAGACATCCTTTGAAGTATCTTGCCAGGGTAGAGAGGGTGCACGTTACCTTGAGTTACAGTAGACGGAGACGGATGTCAGCTGTGCGATCTGGCTCTGCACGTTATAAAAGATGGCACGGCTCAATAATCAAGGCTTATGCGGAAACGCTGGGTGCACAGGCCGCCTGCTGTACTCAGCACATTTACAATTTCTTGGCACCTTCCGAGTACCCCTCTGATGCTGCCTTGATTCATGTTCACTTAAAGACTGGAGCGCCTAAATATAAAGATACATCCTAATTATTCAGAGGCCAATCAGCTGTCTAAACTTGGCAGGGGAAACATTTTCTTGAAGTCCTTGTGACTAAACAAGTCAAAGTGTATTTAAGGCATGTGATGCTCATTGGCATGCAGATATCTGGTTTTACACCATTAAACCAATTGGGGAGCAAGACTAGTGAAGGGTTACAGGTAGTTATATTAAAACGTGAATTAACATTAAGTCAGAGTCCATGGATCATGAAGTTAGACACGCCTGGGTTTACATATTCAGGAAATGAAACAGAGGCTACGTAGTTATGCAGCACCCCCATCGTCAGTAAATGGAAGTACTACAAAGAACCCCGTTTAGTGCAATTATTTCACAAGTTTTGTTATATACACAGCTTGGAAAAAATTACCGAGGTCCGGACCTCGGTGACCTCAATGGTGGATACGGCCATGATGATGTGTATATCCAGCATTAGGCTATTTATCATAAGGATTAAAATGAGAAATTACAAATAACTTAGATATTGAGCTTCTATTGGCTAGCGCTCCAACACATTGTACTTGATAGGCTAATGGGCGGGACATTTTCTAAGTGGTTGACCAATCACAACAGAGCCGACCGGCTAACCAGTCAGCTATGCTGCAGCACAGGCAGTATGAGAAGAGTAAAGCACGTTTTGAACATTAAAGCACAAAAAACAAATATAAACCTAAAAATGTGTATAATAGGGCCCCATTAAAGCCTGTAAACATGTCACAGAAGAAGCACAAAAAACAAATATGAACCTAACAATTAATATAATAGGGCCCCTTTAAACCATGTTGCCAATAAACTCCAAGTAACATTGGTAGCAGAGCAGTAGAATAGTTCCTTCAGTAATTGTAACAAAAACCATCTCCTATTTATTGTAAGTTCCTGCTATTTTTCTACCATTGTGAACTGAAATCCCATTAAAACATGAATAAGAAAACCCATTTTATCATTAGAAGTCGGATATACTGTAGGAGACAATACTTGCAAACACAGCAGATAATACTAAGAGTTTTCCAACCACTCTCTGTAACAGAGGAATTATTGATCCCAATAAAATAAAACCTCTAACTAGACGGGGTGATTAACATGGTGAGGGCAAGAGAGACAGCAGAGAGGCAAATGACTTCAATTAACTGCCTTGCCCTAATGAGAGAACCATCCTTTGAACTCGGACATAAGGATTGATTCCAGTTGCACCTCACTCTTGAATGATTAGGATTGGCCCTCAGAGATTGCTCGGCCCAGCTTCAGTGTGGCAGGACTGACAAGCGTAGATAACAGGCTAAGACCATGCAGTACCCTTCAGTATATGGAGCATAATTAGCATACACGTCTGTTGCTATCTGGAGAGTCTTTACACCCGGGGACCTGCAGAAAGCTGTGGCAAGATGTTATTTTCCAACTTAAAAAAACAACCAAACTTGGAGAATGTGTCAGCGAAGTGTGATACCACTGGGCTTATGCTGATGATTTCAGTGCTCAAGAACATATAGTATAAAACTTGTTACTTTTGGTCCGCTTGTTGTTTGGAACAGATTTCATTTGCACTGTGGTGTGAAATTGCATGTTGATTAATGTTTCAACATAAGGATAAAGAGTGTCTCCAGTAAAGTATTTTTCTTTATCAGACTCAAATGCACTAACAAATACAAGTTCTTCAGTCATGCAGTTTAGCTTTGATTATTTGCAAGTAACTGAAATCATAAGCTTGAACTCTCATTTTCAGTATTTTTGGACTGGTACTGTAGCTAGAAATGTGCAAGTGTTTAGCTTTGGCTTGTACAATAATCAACATTTAAAACAAATAAACTAGCCTAATTTACAATATTTCCACAACTTGAAACTACAATACAATGTTGATTGATATTGACTGGGATTGTTCTGACAAACTACTGTAGTTGATCCAAATAATGGAGGTTCCTGTGTTTGAACAGTTGTTACTTCATGTTAACTCACTGAGTTAACTCAAGAGAATAGTCACCACTATAAAAAAGACCTTTCATTCAATGATAGTGTGGTTACAGAGTAATGTTCTGTTTGCATTAAATCATTACCTAACACGCATTGAACATTGGTGGCTGCCAATAAAAAATAACGAGGAGAGATAAAAGGCATATAGATGTGTCAGAGTCAGAGCTTGACATATCCTAAACAAAGGCCACAGTCTCCAACACACAATAATTCTGAATAGTAGTTAAAAGAACATTTTAACCATAGCCAAAGACCCTCAATACATTTTTTTAATAATGTAACAATCTATTAATTTAATGGCAAATAACCCGTAACAAAATGTCTCCCAATGAATGGACTGTACCTGAACTTTCTGTGCAGCTCGCCCTAACTGCCAGCTATGAGCCCTCGTGATATCATCAATATGCCCGGCAATGCTGACTTGCTCTTTGATGTAGAGGGAAAATAATTAAAGGGATGCTGGTGATCTATATACGTATTAAAAAGTGATGGTCTCTCCCTATCGATCACGACCAGATGACATTCTGATGAAAAGCCTGTGGTTCACAATGATCTGTTCTCAATTTTCCTCCGGCGCATATGCATTCTGCGAGTGGCACATGGACAGATTCCGTCTTTTATGTAAAAAATAAAATAAAACCAGTAACTCCTTTAGGTAAAGCTGTGTGGAGGCTCAGCTCCCTGATGGCATTGCCTTTAGCTGAGATATTATATCACCACACACCCCATCCTCCTTACCTTCTGCCAGGCAGATTAGTGCTTTTATCAATAAGCAGCTTAGCACCAAAGTGTCCCTCAATAATATGCCATGCTATTTTTTCTCCTGCTGCTTTAACTCCAGGGCTTCTCTTCCCCTGTCTTTTGCTCCTGGAGCGCATTTCACTGTTTTCACCCCCAACAAATTCTCCACTTTCTTTAAGTCTGGGTATTAACCTCTGACTACGAGAGACAGTGATACATAATGTATTCTTCTCTTCGGGTCACATTAGGAACCTAGACAGGGCCCAGGAGGACCAGAGTGCAGCATCCCCATCAGACATACTACCCCATTAGAAGCCTGCAGAGCCCCATAAAAGCCATTAAGGTCCATTAGGGAAGTGCTCTGGCCCTCAGACACCTTTAAGGCCGGTTGGCCACAAAGGTGCACAGTTACAGATGGTGTAAAACTTATTTGATTTGTCATTCAGAGCCATGTGTCAACATAATGCAACACAAGAAGCATCGGTGTGGGTGTCAAGCATGTTTGCTACGTGGTTGCAAAATTTATGTAATTGCAAAAGTCATATGTCAGTGTCAATTATCTACAAATTCCAACACGGCCTCATAACAGAACAACGGCATAAATGGATTGCCAGTGAAGGCCAAGAAATACAGATAAATAATCCTTCCAATTAGCATTATAAAAGGTTGCACGCAGTTTTTACAAACGTTATTCCTTTGGCCGTTCCATGTAGCAGCAATTGGTATAGGCAGCAAACTTACTTGGTTAGCTTAAGGGCATTTTTGTGGTTTGGTTAATAAGAACGGGACAAAATAACACTTGTGACTTACTGTATAGTGTAGTTACATGCTCGTAATGAAAAACCAGCCCATATTGCAACATGAACACAATAAACATGGATTGACATAAGCGTTATTTAGGTTCTCAGAAAGTCCCTTGGTCCTTTCATCATTACTACAGCTTAAGGACGCTGTTGAGGAACAGACAAAATATGAGTCATAATAAGCTGGTTTTAAATGAAACACATTTTTCCCAAATGTAGTGAACAATTCTGGTCTTTGTATAATATTTCTTGTTAGAAAACCAGCTCACAATGCAACACGAGCACTAAAAACATAAATTGACATAAGCGTTATTTAGCTCAAACAGATTCCAGCTGAAATGTTCCCCTCAGTGTTTTGTGGCTGCCTGAACAGGCTCTTCAGCAAATGGCAGCTCTTTCACGCTCCTTCGATTGGAACAATTGCGTATAGCTGAGAGGTCTCAGCGTTCTGCCTCTCATGTGATCAGAGCACTGCCTATTACGTTTGATGAGCCTGACCCAAATCTTCCAGTGGCAGACACATTTATCACAGCGAAGGTTTGAAATTCTAAATCCTAGATCAAGTCAGAGGTGAATCCTTGACTTGGCCATAATTGCGGTGCATTGATGTTCGGCTGTTCCTAACATTTTCCTGATGTTTAAAACCGGGGCGACACATTTTTAGTGGTTGACATGTTTACGAATGTAACACAAGGTGTCAAGCAACACGCCTCCGTCAAAGCAAGAGCTTGTCACACATCATTGTTGGGAGCACTGCCTAAGAGAGGTTTTTAATTAGCTGTGGGGAGGCATTTCTCCTTGTGACAAACTGTTGTTCATGTGTTTGTTAATTTATGTGTTCCATGCCCTTTATTTTGACAAGTTAACAGCATCAAGTGGATCTCACATGTCCCTTTTTTAAATATCACTCACAAGTGCATGTTGTTGTATTATTGCTTTAAGAAAACTACTTGACTAAATGCATTATTTTGAATTATATGTATGTACTTTAAACACATTATAGAAGACTCCACTAGAACGTTTTTTTTTGTTGCCAATTGGCACTTCTATTGCTTTGCTTTTGCATTTTTTGACAGTGCCTCTGACAAATTGAGATATTTGTTATGTAGTATTAAGCTCGATACTGAGGACAAGATGTTATACATTTTATAAAGTTGGCCACAAACGATATTTAAAGATATGCTAAGTATTTATTTCAATTGAAGAAAATGTTTTTTTAATAAAAACTAGGATACATTTCCCAAGAAAAGAAAGCTCTTCAAACACAATAGGCGCATTCACACTGCAGTACTTTTCCCACAAAGGTTCATGAGAACTCTTTAGTTCTGATGAACTAAGTAGGCTACAGATCGCGTTCACAGCGGAAAAGTTCCTGGGGAAGGATTAGGCAAATGAAGCCGCTGACGTCACTTCTTCTGCTTTGGGTTTACTGGCAGGCCGCACAAAATTTCACGGCGTATACTGCCACCCGAAGTCCCCGGCCGGAAGTCTCCAGAGTTGGGGACTGGCTTCAGTAGAAGCTGCTGGGACTCCCAGAAACTTCTACTGAAGCCTTCCGAGTAAATCGCTAGAACGCCGACACCTCCTCATCTCCACCGCTCCCATGTTTTCTTTTGTGTTGCCATAAGTTAGTCTCTCTGTGTTTGTGCGCTGGGCTAATGCTAATGCTAATAATGCTAATGCCAGGAGCGTGGTTTGCATTTCGCCTAGCCAATCAGAAATAGGAACCTTTTTCTCCCACGAAAGTCCCTGTTCTCTAGCAGGGACGGAAAAGGGGATAAAAAAGGTTCTGATTAACTCATTTTAGTTCCGGCTCTTTTTGGTGTGAACGCAACATTTCGGAACTATATCGGAACTAAAGTGGGAAAAGTACTGCGGTGTGAACGCGGCCATTGACTGAAGTGTGGCAGGTAGGTACACATTCCTCTTTTCACATTCCAAGTGGATATGTACTCAATATTTTGCATTCTTTCTTTGTATTCTCCTTTTCATACCCACAATGTACATCTTTAAGTGTCACGTTTTATTTTACAGCTCTTCAACCTTTTGAACCCATGCATATTTATATACATTCAAAGTATTATGATTCTGCAATATGATATTTAATGCAATATGATATTTATTTCACAGTATCTATCTTATCATTTGTAACACAGAGTTCTTTGGCCAATGATCTGCTCTGAGCCCCAGTGTGTTTGCCATGAGAATTAAAGTAAGAAGTCATAATAAAGAGGAATGGCTCAGAGAAAAGTGTGATGACAGGTTTTACTTTTTACCAACATCTAATTCAAAAAGCAGAGTAATTAGTGTTATAAATAAGACTTTGACATGTATTGTTAGTTAGTGAAAGCCCCTTGACTGGTACTAACACTATTAACATTTCTGATTTTAAGAACTTCTGCCTTTTAACGGCAGAGAGAAAAGACAGAGTAAGAAAAGAAAAATTGTGGAAAAAGAAATCATCTGATGTGGTTAACATTTTGAATGTGATTCAAAAGACTGCAAAAAAGGTTTTACTTTATTAGTTGAACAGCCACAATTCTCATTTACATTTCTAATTCACATTTAGGGCACAACGTTTTAACACTTGACGCTTTAAGCAATAACTCTTATTTTGGTTGCAGATACAACTTTACGTAGTTAACTTACCTGTGCAGATTCTCACACTACAGCGTCCCACCTGTGAACAGATAAGTCTGACTTCCATGTGTTTCTAACAAAGGAAGCTCTTTAATGTGTTACCTTAGCTAAGCATAATCATTGGAAGCCACCCACAGATCTAGAAAAGTTGTTCAAGTTTACTTTGGAACTATTTATCAACCCATGCGTTGCATTGTGGGATTGTAAGCAGAATTCAGCATACACAAACAATACAACTATATATATTTTCTATAGACAATCCTGAAACGTCCATATTCCTTTATTATTCATTTGTTCTCATTGACATTGATGTGTTCATTTTAACACATAGTATCGATAGTAATTGTTATGAAAAAAAAGTCAACAAAAAATGAGGGAATGTATAGCTTGTATGCTATAAGGACAAGAGGGAAACAGCTCTGGTAAAAAGTTGGACTCCAAAGTAAAGAATGATATCCCTATGACCATTCTCTTCGTTTGGAAACTGAATGGCTTGTCAGGTAACTGCATGAGCAGCAAAAACATCTCGTATTTTTGTTCAGTAATTGCAGACTTACCTACAAAGTGCAGACAATTCAGGTTAATTACACCTGGTGACGGATGCATCTGCGCATTACCCACCGGGGACTGAACATGCAATATGATTGCCAAACGCGTCGCGCTTCCAGAGGCAATGAAAGTGTTTTTTAACCTCCAGCTGAGAGATTTTTTACAGTGAAAGCACTGCCATAGCGCTCATTACGGTGCTCAGCCCATAAAAGTTTGTCCAATTCTGCCTGTGATGCATCCAGGAGTGCAATATCAGCATGCCGGCTCCGCTTCATTGCAGGAGGTACATGTAGAGAAGAAAGAAGGGCCATGGTCAAACTGAGCTATGAGCAGCTGTTCTGTATTCCTGTGAAATTCAAAATCAACATTAATCTTCTATTAAGAACGTGAGCTTTGGAAAAGACGATTGCGCGGGTTATTAATTTAGCTTCCAAAGGAAACGCTAATACCGTGGAGACATCTTTGGATAGATGATTTTACTCCAGGCTATAGGTTGCTACTGTTACTGGGACATACATTTGATTAGGCTCACTGAGCATGTCCACGCAGGCAGACACAATGGTGTGTGTGTGGAGCGCAGCGTGGCATGGGTTGCCTCCTCATCTCCAGCGACTGGAGCGGGGGCAGGTGCTGGCGGAGGTTGGAGGATAGATGCTGATGGGGGGTTGGCTGGAGAATGGGGAGGATCGGGGGCTGGGTTTCGGGCCAGATCTCGTCCTTGCAGTTATGAAGGAGAAACAAACTGATCTGACAGTGACAAATGAACCGTCTCCTCTTCCCCAACTGCCAGTTTTGTTTCTCAAACTCCTTTCTCGTCCTTCCCCATTCCCTCCCACCATTAACTCTCCCAGTGCCCTCAAATCCTATCGTCTTTGTTCTCACCCACCAAGCTCTTTTTTCCCCTGTCCTACATGTTTTGCTCCCCTTTTATTTTCCCTGTGATGCTCCTTCACTTCTTCCCACTTTCACCTTCCACTATTCTCTCTGTTGCTTCTGAAGAGGTCCTGCTACATTATATCATATCGCTGTTTTTAGTGGATTATTTAGTCGTTAATATATTCCAGCAGACAATAATTACGTCCCCGCTTCTGTTTCATGTCACTGATGCGAATAACATGGCATTTAAATGCTATAAATTGCCTTGCATGTATCAACATTTTATTGCTTTTGAGGGGAAATTGTCATAGCCGGATGCCATTAAGCAGGAGACACTGAAGTAGCACGAAGGATAGCTCAGCAGTGATTATTGTTGAAGTTTAATGACTGTCTTGCTCCTGTAGTAGACCTTCTGGGATGTTGGAATGAGATACCAAGCAGAGAAGACAATTAATTGCTCGGCTTCCTTTTGTCCCCGCCCCCATTCCCCTGTGTATTGGACTGAAACCTGATAAGATAAAGGCTTAGGGCCACCCTAATACCTTAAGAGACTCTTGTGATCATGCTTTCATTGTGGCCGCATTGTGTGAGTTAAGTTGCCTTGCGTTGGTTTTTCAGGTGTAGCCTTCTTTTCATTGATAACAAGCAGAGTCTAAACATGTCTAAGATGTTATTTGCTTTAGCCCAATTTGCTAATATAATACAAATATATAGCTTTATGATATATAATATGCCTGGTTGGTTTTGTGTTTTTGCTGATTTTCCCTTCAGTCCCTGACATAGTCCGTTCTGAATATAAATGTAGGAAGTAGAAGAGGAATGTATCTTGCCTTCCTTGTGCAATCTTTAGATATTTCAGTGGCAGGTTGTCAACATGTTGTAACCAAATGGCAGGCAAAGCAACCATTTTGGACCTATTTATCTTAATTGTCCTCAAACAGCTCAAATTAAGTGTTTAAGTGCATAATTTCGCTCAGTTTAAAAAAAAAAAAAAAATCAATCAAACATATTTACGGTGCACTGCCCCCCTTGAGCTTATCAGTTTAAAATAAAAAGGCAAAAACAAATACCCCCAAGTGTAGTCAAAAGATGATCCATAACGAAACATCAGGTCTCCGTAAGTATAAAAAAGGCAAGCTTACATTCACGGCTATGTACAAAGTCGGTGTAGTTTTAACGCCGCAGCTCAACTCACATTCTCATTAAATGTCTTTGTGTTTCAGCTAAGACACATTTTCATCACACACAAGAGCTAAGAGCAATTTTACACCAAGGAGTTGCTACAAAATTGCACGAACATACACACAGTTAAATGGTGGAGTAAACATATTCCGTGAAAAAAGAAAGCCACAGTGCACACTCTTGTTTATGAGCATTAAAAATGCATTGGTGTTCTAAATCATTATAATGCAAATTCTCAGTCTGTAAAGCAGCAGTACACTGCGCACATTAGATGAGTGCAAATCCATCAGGCAGAGCTAAAAAATACAGTGCACCGAATGTAATTGGAATAACAAATAGTAGGCTGTATTATTCAACATATGGTCAATACCGTACAGATTGGAGTCGGGAGTGAAATAAAAGCAAAATGTGCACGTTCACCGCGGCGTTTCCTTTGGGCAGGCACAATATGCAGCGCCATTAAGAGAACAGTTCGCCACGGGTAATGGAAAAGTTGATGAATTATACAATCTCAAATAAATACTGTCAATCAGTTGGAGGTAAAGATTAATCGCTGACACCGCCAGCCTTAATGCCTTTATAAAATGGCTATATTGTGTTTACATATTTATACAATTGCAGCACATTTTACTGGAGAAAATCTGGCAAACATTGATTTAAAAAATCTTATTTCTGTCTTCTCTTCCTCTCCGCTAAGTGCCAGAACAAACAAAGCACTTAGACTGAGGACTAAAGCATGGCAGTGTGGAATTTCAGCTCTCAACATAATGACTCTCGGAGGCTGCGGCAGCTCATAGAGAGAAGGGCTGTTTCTGGATTGCAGTCATACGAAATGTCATCTGGAATTTGACAAGATATGAAGAAGCAATCCCCTCTGAGGCCTCCACTGAACCGCACTTTTTCTTAAATTGTTCTCTTGTTATAATCAAGCCCTTACGGGTGACCCGTGTCAATGTGTGATAAAACAAATTATTTGCCACAAGAATTACTGTTGGCTCTGCTGTCTCGGGGTCACAATAACTGGCAGCGTTCTTAAACTATTAAAATGATTATGCTATTTTAATGGCCACTGTTGATTCAATAAAGTCAAGCAAACGCTATGTTTTAATTTCAGCTCAATATTTTCGTTGTTTAATATGATGAAAAACAATTTGATGCTTCTGTATTTCTTCTCTCGTGTGTGCCAACGACAACTAACCAAATTATAATATCTTGTTAGCAAGAAAGCTAAATAAATCTAATTTCAAACCATTATTTAGAGGGGCCCTGTTATGACATGTTTCCCTGCTTTAATGTTCAAAAAGCTCTTTATTTTTCTCATACTGCCTGTGCTGCAGCACCTCTTTTCACGCTCTGTCTAAAACCAGAGCCCAGTCTGCTCTGATTGGTTAGCTGGTCTGCTCTGTTGTGATTCGTCAACCGCCTAGAGATGTCCCGCCCCTTAGCGTATCACATACAATGTGTTGGAGCGCTAGCCAATTGAAGCACGAGTGGTAAGTAGTGATTTCACTATGTTATGGAAGTAAAGTCCAATGGAGGTATTTCAGGCTGGGGTGTGTGGTGGAGAAACTCCCTCGGGAGAGAACTTATAGGGCCCCTTTAACAAATAAAAATGTCAGCATGAAACTTTTTTCCACTTACAGACACTTCTCCCAAGACCTCTGCACATGTTTTTATTTATTTGCGCACATCTGGTTTGGATGTGTCCTCTTTTCTTTTGGTTCACTCCCCTTAGGCGCTTCGGAGAAACACAAACAAAACACAAAGTAGAGTAAAAAGACCCTAAACTTTTGCTACATTCTGTACTTTGGAGTTAGTTTTCCAGCCCCCTTAAAACAGAAAAAGGATCAGTAACTTTCACTTGTCCATTTATATTTCTAACTTTATATCATCTCCATTGTTACTGCAGGTTAGCTACAGTAGTTCAATCTAATTAGAGCTGGCTAGCAACCAGAATAGTTAAACATTCTTTTTTTCCCCCGCCTTTGAAGTCTTGCTCACAGTTGTGCTTTCCATTTGAGCTTGAGCCCTGATCATAGTGTCCTGATCAGATCTAAGCATTACTCAAATGTCTTTGATAAACGCATCAATAGCATTCTCTTCATGGTTCGTGGACCAAAGATCAAAAGATTGCACTGTACCATATCTTTCTTTGTTTTTAAAAAATAATTCATACTGCTGCAAGTGCTCACAAACTACAATGCCCCTATAGCAAATCATAATAAAGGAGGCCAGCTAAGGCTGCTGTGTTTGGGTTACATCTGGGGAGAGGTTGGGTGGCACAGCTGGAGTGACTTTGTCTCTAAGTCTTATTTTGCCCAGCACATTGGTATTTCCATGGTTGCACAGTTTGAGCTCCAGGGCACCCCACAGTAGGGCGATTGTCCGGCTTCCACTAAACAATATACAGCTGCAGTCACTGTGGCAGAATGAAATATACATGTGTGAACAATACGGTTGTCATCCTATAAATATGCATCTTGTATTGTCAAATAGAGATTCTAATCACATTTCAAGCCTACAGTATGTGTTCTTTTTTTGTATGTGTGTGGCAAGTGGTTAACATAATAAAGCTTACTGTCTTACCTGTCTTTTGACTTCAGAACTGCATCTTCATTTATTCATCTTAAGTTCAAATCCAAATTCTAGTTAAAAGACTCACCAGGAGAAAGAGATCCTTACCACGAAACAGCTTGCTTCATCGGCAGTTTTCTGCTTCTTTTGTAGTGTGATTAAAAAAAGGGCACTTTATACTTTTCCACTAAAGAGCTATCCACATTTTAGTTAGTTGTTGTAGTTGTGTTTAAAATCTATAAGCCAAAAATGTCACCTCATCAAGGATCAATTTGTAAAAACCCTTAGCATTGAGACAATACCTTTGGCACAATGCATTCACTGATACATTTAATGAAGTTGAAAGAGTATATCATTATGTTAAATGTAATTGTCAAGTGTTTTTTATCATACTTCACCCTGAACTCAGTCTCTCAGGCATTGCTAACTTTCCATTTTGCATGTGCTCATAGGGGGTTCAAGTAGTGTTGCAGAGCAATCCTTTTCCATTAAAGTAGCCCCAGTGCTCTTAAGGTGGAACATACAGTATTTCAGGTGGGATGAAGATAGACTCGATGGACTTTATATGCGTCAGCCATTAATTTTGTCTGACCAAATAAATACATATGCTGTTAATCCTTAAAGAGGCCCGATTATGTGTTTTGGTGTTTTCCATTTCCTGTAGTGTTTTATGTTGGTTTTTGTGAATGCAAAGGCTAAAATCCCAAAGATCCTCACACACACACTCCCCCAAAAAATATTTGTATGGGTCACAATGAAAATATAAAAGCCTTTTATGATTATTTAGCTTATTTTAGCTTCATTCTAAATGTCTTCCATCAATTATGGCCACTAATTGTGTGATTCAACCTGCCAGAAAACCAGTCAAGTCAAATAAAGCAGTTTGCAGTAATAGTGGGGACATCATTATTTATTGCTCCTCGGGGCATGCAGTGCACGCGGAAGAAGAGTTGGATATGGTAAATAGATTTTAATACATAATAGGTGTGTGTGCAAGGTTTGTTTAGTGGCCTTAACAACTGTGGCCAATCACATTTGCTCCTTTATCCCCTTTAAAAGTAGTGCCCTCCCACCGTGACGCATTGACAGAGAGCAGAGTCGGAAGCAACCTCCCTTTTGTTCTCTTATACACACACTGCGCTCTGAATATGCTGGCACGGGCAGATAATGTGTCTCTTTACATTTGCATTTGTGGAAATACTGAATGCTGGTAGTCCATTTTTTTACATGAGTAATGATGCAATAGTATGTGGGGTGACAGTCAGCTCAGGTGGTGGAGCAGGCCAACACCTGGCACCATTGCATGAATGCCTGTTCAGAGTGCATGTAATGTAGAGAAAAGCACTGTGGGTACATCATTTAATTACAGTTTCCATCTCGAAAATAACACATGACATGCATAATTATATCCATGTACATAATGTCTGATGTACATATAATTGCCTTGTTTCTCTCAGTAAGTTGTGATATATAGCCTATGTTGGTATGTTATATTGCTTATGTTTCTTAGAAAAAGAGAACAATAGCATAGTGTGCTTTGTATACATTTCCTTATTTGCCCTTTTCAATGTTGCCAAAAATAACAGTCATGTAGGGAAAATAAGAAAAATGGTTAGAACCTCATTTCACCAATTACAGTTGTGTGGCCATTCATGCTGACTGCACTCAGACTGAACCGCAGTTTTACTGAATGCTTGAAGGTATCACCAGTCATCAGGTGTTATGTTACCCCACAAGGGGCCGTTTCAATCAGCCTTTTGATGATTACCAAACCTTATTGAAAGGTTCCCACATAAGCAGGTATTGCTGTTCTCCCCATGCAGCCTTTTGAAGCCCCAAATATTTGAAATGAAGAAAGTAATCTGCTTTTGGGCTTGTGGTGAATACAAAAAAAACAGATCCATCATTACTTGATTTGCAGAGGTGATATACTCTGTGTCAAGAATACACTCTCACCAAAGCATATTTGTTATCCGACAGAAGCTCCTTATATCCTCCCTCCGTTATGTGCTTTTTGACTATTTCCACCTTGTTAACTGTGTAGCAGACAACCTGCATAGATGGATAAGCTCCAATACAATATATCAGAAGCCTGAACATTTCAGGGTCTGTTTGAGAAAGTCCAAACCCAAGAATATGTTGGAGTCCGGGCATTTAATAGTGTTTCTGTATGTGCTTGATAAGCATACGTCTTAAAATCAATGTGCTGCAATTGTGTGATAAGCCTTACATTTGACTATAGCCCACTGTAAAGCCTCGGCTCTTGATCTCGTGTTCTCTGTGCATTCAACACTATGTTTTTGATCCTAACTCTGTGTAAATGGTTTTAAGCTGATGGATTATTGTTTGTAGCATAGTATAATGACTTTGCTTTGTACTGAGGAGGGACATGGTTGCATTTTAGACGGCACAGCAGGGCTCAACAATAAGATACGCTCATGTGCCCTGTAAAATGCCTTGAGGAATATTCAACTAATTTGCTAAAAAATATTTTAAAACACCAGCAGCTGATGTTGGAAGAAGCTAAGGAGTTAGCCAACTTGCTTGCTTCTTTCTCATCTGTGGAGTTGAAGATGCGCAGTCCTAATTGGGCGTTAATACAAAATCTAGTGAAACTCCAGATTATTTACTTTGATGTTATTTAAAAGCTTCTAATAAATTGAAACCAGGGACCTTCTTGTGATGGATTATACCGGTCACAAAGCCAAAATCCTGCTAGGTGCGTACATTGTGGTTAATATCGGCTTCGATTGCTTCTTTTAAGTTCTTGGGTCCTTGCTTTGACCAAACCCATCTTCCAACTCATTTTGGTCTGATCTACGCACCTGCAAAGTTTGGGTACGCTTAATTGGGCCTGGGTCGTAAGGTGTTTGTGGGGATCGCGATGGCCCCTTTGGCCCCCCTTGCTTTTTCAAACTCAACCTTTATCTCAATTTAAAGGGGACCTATCATGCAAAATGTACTTTGTGATGTCTTGTATACATAAATATGTGTCCCCGGTGCGTCGGGGAACTCACGCATCCTCATAAAATAAAACCCTCTCTCTTTTCCTCCGTACCCAAATCTTTTAAAAACGGGTGTACAACGAGCAGATACAGATTTCCATCCGCTGTGACGTCGGCGGACCCACAGAAAGTTGCTATCAGAAACAATGCCTGACGTCTTTTGGACGTAATCTCGTCTTTGTTTACATTAGCAAGCCTCGCTAACACTCAGAGCTAACCTGTACTGGAGAGCATATGTGTTTTAAAAAGCAGGAAATAAAAAGAGAACTCACCTCGTGATAAACCTGCAAGAGAAAAAGCATTTGAGCTCCATACTGTTTCAGAATTTTCAGAATTTAACTTTATCTCCGGTAGAATTCTGATCAGGCATTAGATCCGCCTCCTCTTCTCTTTTTTTTCAAGCTAAGGACCCAAAATCCGCGTTTCTCTAACAGGGCATCAAAAGAGGGGTTTGAGCAGTATGAGGCATGGCTACAATGGGTGAACTGCTTGGTATTTTGAAAAAAAAACTTCACATACATGTTTTGTATAGGTATGGCCCTACAATATATTGTTCAAATATAGCATGATAGGTCCACTTTAACTTCTGTCTGAGTGCCTTTTGCACCTTTCAGAGGCTATTGAAATTCTAGGAAAAAATACAATGAGTGGAACATTTCTGACCTGCTTAATTGGTTGGGAGAAAAGCAGTATTGTTGAACCCTGTACAGCTGTCTAGCCTGAACCTATCCTCCCTGTGGCATAACAAATCAGATCAAAGTTGTTAAAGCAGGGACATAATGCACCCTTATGTACTCTGTGTGTCACCTGCAATGCCTGTGTGACGAGCCAACTCTAATTGAAGAAAGTTTTCCCATGTGAGTCATGCCCTTGTCTCAGCACTGTAAACTGCATATTTTATTCCTTCAAGGGGAAAGCTAAGGTTATGATAATAACTGTTCCTTTTCCTTTCCTCCTGTATTTATAACTGGTTAAGCCAAAATGTCAACTTGCTGCACAGGTGTACAAGATGTCTGAAAGCGATAATAGGGTCTGGATTATTTCATTGGGTTTATGGTTTAGATTCCAAAATATGATCTGATAAAAGCACAGAGATAGTTGGAGCGTGAGTTTAATACCATCAGGGTATGCATTTGATTATAGCCATTTGCAATTTACTTGACTCTAAATGTGTGCATGCGTCTCTCCAGCTGGGAGCTTGTTTGTGTCTTTAAGCTTGTCTGCCTCACTGTCGGAAACAGTCATTGACTCAGAAATAATTGCCCTTATGACTTGAATATAATTCAATTAATTTCCTTCATTTCACAAGTAATAACGCATAGCGCAGTTCCTATGAAGGACACAGGTTTTCACAAGAGAATACCATTTGCCGTCAGCTTCTGTTTTTCTGCTTTCTTGGACATGCGGTTCCATGAAAGTCCCTAATCTTCTCAACTCATGTGATTTATGGGTTTGTAGTGAGACCTTACTTTGTTTATCAAAACGTCCTGTGAAGAGCTGGATGACAAAATGAGCGTACTCTGAATCTGAATCCTCTCTTCTTTTCCCCCTGTCTCCATATTTTAAAGCCTTTTCCTCTTGCCAGTCACAGTAGTGATGATTGAATAGTTTAGGGAAAAGAAAGCGCCTCACACATTCAGTTTCAATGTGACATACCACAACCCCATTGCAGACGACTTGACATCTCCAATCTACATTTGGATGACATTTGCTGCTGTATAAAGAATCCTAAACCACCTACATATCTTTTCAAGAATCACTTTTAGGATGCAATTCAGGGCTTTGTGACAATACTCTATGCAAAAAAGACCATCTGCTTTGTCTTTACTGTTTCTTAAATCAGCCACTTCTTCTTATCAAAATGGATCTTTGGTATATCATTTTCTGTAGGATAAGATCAGAGCTCAGCTGATGTCGATATGCCCTCCAGTTTTTGCAGTTTCGTTATTAAGTGTGCCCAATCCTGCAGAGGATTCTGGTCTCAATTGTTCCTTGAGCATTTCAGGACTGATTCCAGTACTTCCTTGGGCGAGGCTTTTTCTCTGATAATTAAGGGTTTCTGTAATGTTTTAGCAGACAGGGTAAAGATTCTAATGCACCATGAGCTTCAGGAGATGCACAAAACTCACAGAAACAAAACAATGCAAAAATACTCTAAAGGTAATCTGCCTTATTCCTCCTGCAAATGCCAGTGAATCATTAAGTCCATTCAACTTTTTGGAAACTTGCCTGACTCAGTCAAGGCTAAATGTAGATTGGCAGTATGTTGCTGCTGCAACAATGTTTCTTATACAATGTATTGAAAGCATAGGCTTTAGCTTCTTTATGAGATATTCAACCAAATACCTAAGTTGTACATGTTAGTTGACACTGACATTTAGGTTGTAGAAATCATTTCAAACTAAGTATCGACCTACGTTAGCTATCAAACATATTCTGCTGAAAACAATGACGCACTTTGTATAATGTGTCATTACGACTAATACCGAATTATAAAAATTCTGTCTGAATTTTTTACTTAACTTTAACTTGATTTAAAATAATTATCTAGTTTTTTGTTGACGATCTTGAATCTCTGTTTTGGATGTAATGCCCTGGCTTCTCATTGCCGACTACAGAGTGCCTGCTGTATCAACATTCTATGTGAGGACAGAGAGATAACATCTTACTAAGCTTTTCTCTGGGTACCAATTAACTGTATATTTGCATTATTGATCAAATCTTCCTAAGCACTTTTTGGATTAAGATCTCCTCAGTTAATTCTATAATTAGTAAAATTAGACCTGTTGATGACATTATAACAATTTCAATATGTTTAATTCGTGAAGCAACACTTTTTGGAGGGACATACATGGCTGGCTACAGGAAAGAACATACCAGTAATAGAGTTTAATCATGTAGTGATACCTTGTTTCAAAGCTGAAGGGATTCATGGTATTGAGAGGAAACAGTCAATAAGTAACAAGCAGTACACATTCAAATGATTTGCTGTTAGTTAAAGATGACATATAATGGTAATTTCCAGGTTTATATGTATTGTGTACCTCTATTGTGACATGTTTAGATGCTATAATGTTCAAAAAGGGCTTTATTTTTCTCATACTGCCTGTGCTGCAAATCCTCTTTCACCCTCTGTCCGCAACCAGAGCCCAGTCTGCTCTGATTGGTTAGCGGGCCGGTTCTGTTGTGATTGGTTAACCGCTAAGAGATGTGTTGCAAATGTGAAGCCCCTTAGCCTGTCATGTACAATTTGTTCAGAGTGCTAGCAAATAGAAGCCTGAGTGTTACATAGTGAGGTCACAATGTTACAGAGGTAACCAAAGGAGTCAAATTGAGGCGTTTCAGACAGGGGGAGTGTTTTCTTCAAGACGCATAGCTTAGAAACTTGTAGAAAGGTATTGTATAGCAATTACATCCCATTGACCATAGAGCTTTAGAGTCTCAGCTACCATGGAAACGTGGGTCTAACTCTGGTCTAACTCTAAAGCAAATCCTCTATAACTTTGACCCATGCCTTCAACCCTTTGTGTATAACTTTTCAGTTTGTCTTTCATTTCCACAGCACATACAGCCTTGAACTCTTATCAGTGGGTGGGCAGATTCGGCTATCAACCAGTATTTTTCATGCATCTTCATCCTCCAATTTAATGACAGGGTGGCCGTTTCTTCTCAAGTATGAAAGTAAGGGAGGTTTTTTTAAAGCAGGAAGGGAGAGGAGTGCATGGTACAGTAGCTTGCCGGCATGATACTTTAGTGTCAAAGTGTAATGCAGAACTATGAAGCTGATGTATAGACTACAGTTAGAGAACTGTGAGAAAAGCAGAGGGGCATTGAGGTTTGAGTTTACTATCTTATTTATGTGCCTGTGAAGAAAAAGGCGCAACAATGAGTGGGTTGGGGTTAAAGTTGAAGAAAAATTCTAGAAGGGTATTGGAGGTAGCTGCTCACCTGGGGATTGGGTCAGGTGAAAAGGGCAGAAACAGAGGAATGTGGGTGTGCCGAGTAGGAGGATGTGTGAACGCTACTGTATCCTTTGAAATGGTGGGGGGTTGCTAGGATACCAGGGATGAGATCAGATGCTCTCGGTGAGCACACACAATTTGCCGACTGGGTCTGGCATGGGGAAAATTAAATCCAATGATGATTACTTGTTTAAGATTTCCAGCAAGCGTTGCAATTTCACACAAACTGATGCAAAATCAGCAGTTTACCACCCAAACAAATATGACTTTTATTATAAATCCTTCCAAATGTGACAAAGGCCACCCACACTTGTCGAAACAAGCTACATATGTCCAATATGAGTGTGAAATCCAAAGTCAATGGATGTGTGATAAGCAAGTCTATAGCTTTCTCTAACTCTCAGAAGAAGCAAGCCTGACACAACAGAACACACTGCAACGTGTCAAAAGGAGAAATCACTACACACAACCTTATCAGCTCTGTGTATGCATAATTTAAAGGGGAGATGCTCAGTAATTGGCAAGGTTTAAATATCTTGAGCTATGGTAATTGAATAGTCTCCCCACTAATGGAAATGTGTCAGACATGCTCTTACACCCGGCAGACCGCAGACATTGAGTGACGGAGCACCAGGGCCAGAGAGTGAGACATTGAAAGAAGAGGGAAGGAAAATATGTCTTATTATTTGCTTTGCTGTAGAATCAGATGTCATGAGGAGAAAGAGTGCCTGGGTCATGTTGTTCAGCTGCCATTGAATAATTCCATCTCTTTCCTCTAATATTTATCTTTTGATAAACCCACTGTTAGCTCCAGGGCTATCTGAGTTCTGCTGGTTATGTTCTCATCATAACCCTCCTGGCTATTTAGTTAGGTCTGACTGCAGACTGAGGAAAGACACGTTCCAGTGGGAGTTATCTTTCTCAAATGAACATTGCACAAGCCTATTTTAGGGATACTAATCCGACTTTTTCTTTCAGAATAAGCAACTATAGCTACGTGTCAATCTATGTCTGAGGCTGAGATTTGGGAACTGGAACGCTGTGAGATGTTGTGCTGTAACTCACAAACAAAAGCTTTGTCTATTTGCCCATTTGTTTGTCCGTCTGCTTGCCTGATTTTCATGAAACTTGTTTGAAGAGTGCAGCATGGACCAAAAACTAACCCACATAACTTCAAGACAAGACATCCTTGTGGTGCCGGAGTTATCTGAAACATTAGTTCCTAATGGAATGGTATTCATGTCAATGCTCCTTGCTCCCTCAAGTCGTGACATCAACTCTAAAAGTCTTGAGCTCAGGAACACAATATAGTCAGAAGACTAACTACAGACCTTGGCAAATAAGGGCATCTGAGTAGCCCTGGAATGCAGCATTGAGTTTAATACTTATTGTGCTCAAGACTAGACAACTTTTATATTGATATTCTAGTGACATTTTGGCCATTGTCTGATGCATCATTGCTACAAACCAGTAGCCACAATAATAATGTGATGAGTCTGGAAGTACAATTGCTTTCAGAGTTATTTCTAGTGGTGTTGCATTTTGTTCTCTAATATTTCCGTTATACCTATTTTAAAAAATCTCATATTATTCCTTTTCACAGCATAACAAAAGATACACAAGTCATTTTTTAAGGGTTGTTACTGTAGTTCCAGCTTCTTGAAAGCCAGTAACTCATCAGTGCCAGAGAGATGTACTGTATCTAAAAACTCAAATGACATTTTTCTTTCATAACTGAGTTCCAATTCCTGGCCATTTGAAATATATTAATGTTTTCTAGGAAATCACTGTTCACTTCTTCATATCCAAACTGACAACAGTAAGCAGATGTGAACAACTTAGATCTGACATTTCGGATTTACTTATGATATTTCCTGCTCTTGAGTACAAACGGCAATACTTGACAATGACTGTTGAACCATTACAGGACTATGAGAGAACAGATTATCCCACAAAATGGGATTAGGTTGTGAAGATTGCACCAATTCGGCATCTGTTTTCTAACAGATCAAAGCTACGCTGTGACACAGAATGGGTTTTTCTAGGTGTGCATGGAGCTTCTCTGCATTCATTTTGTGCCTCCCTTAGTAATTGCCAGGTTCAATACATCTTGTTCTTTATAAATCAAATGAACACATTGATCAGTGAGGAAGCTGCCTAATAACAACACTGAGTGAGCCAGGAGAAAATGGAGTCATGTTTTTTTATAGTAAATGGAAATAGGTTTGTGGCCCTTTAGAAACCTGTTGATGGGTTTCCCTGTAGCTCAGTTAGAAGAGCAGTTGCCCATGTACTAAAGATGAGCCATTCATGCAGTTTCCTGTTAAAATTTGACCATAAGGCATTAGCTGAATTGTGTCCCCTCTCTCCCTCTATCCTGTCTTTCGGAACTATACAATGAAGCCAAAATACCCAGAAAATAAATATATTTGAAAAATGTCAGATGTCATTGGTAAACACATAACTCATACAGCATATATACATATTTCAAAAAGATATTTCATACGATTGTACGAAACGACATCGTCAAAGTCATCTTCAAAGGAAACAACCTGGCTAGATTCCAGAAAATACTTGGATATGAGTTAAAAGTATCAAAGCTTTTCACAAATAAGCCCATATGTGGGGTAAATAAGTGTAAGTAAATGGCGAGACCTAAGTACTTCAATAACTTCAACTTTAAGAAGTAAATAAAATACGGCTTCACACGGGGCACCACCAATGCTTTCCTGTTTAAAAGTTTTACACTTCCTTGTTCAAAATTACAGAGGACTGGATTTCATTGGACATCCACCCTTTCTACGTTTTGTAGCTATAGCTATGAACAGTACATGAGAACAGCCTGCATTGGTTGAGTCCAACACAATATACTCTTGATGCCCGTCTATACGCGTTTAACTGCGTCAAAATGAAGGCGAAAGTAAACAAAGTTTTACTGCACCTTAAAAAGGTTAACATTTATATTTCAAACCGGAGAGACGTGATGTAAGAATTACATATTTATTGTTTACACGTCATATGAATGAAATGATTGCCATGATAATACAACAGGAGAATGTAATGGTGTTTGGCGATTAGGCCCCGGTTTGCAAGATAATCATTCAGGAGGGAAAGCACCGCTCCATGAAATCCCCGGGGTCTAGACACTGGTGGTGGTGATGAGTAGGTGAGACCGGTCTGAAGGAGGAAGGTTTAGCTTTGTCCTGAAGGAGACAGGAGGCAAGAGGGGTGGAGGCGGGTTGCGTGTGATCATCTGCAATGACAACTGACAGGGAGGAAGAGCAGGCATTTAAGGCATTTAGCATGTGCAGCAATTGGCTGCTGAGGGGTGACGCCCTCATATTTAATGAGGGGGGAAGGGAGCCATAGAGTGACGTGTGAGTGACTCGAGTTAGGTCTTCCTTATTGAACTTGCACTAAAGCTTTCATTTCAAACCGGAGAGACGTGATGTAAGAATTACATATTTATTGTTTACATGTCATATGAATGAAATGATTGCCACGATAATACAACAGGAGAATGTAATGGTGTTTGGCGATTAGGCCCCGGTTTGCAAGATAATCATTCAGGAGGGAAAGCACCGCTCCGATGAAATCCCCAAAACCAGTGAAGTATGAATACTGAGATGAACTGAGTTGCTTACCTTGTGGGGTGACTGGTGATCTGGGAAGGAAAGATAATAGATTAACACGTATATGAGCGACATAGTGCCGGAATCACTGCCGGAGCTTACTGGTCATGCTGAGACTCTGACTGCCGAAATCAGTGCCGGTCTTACCTGAAAACGACCTGCGGGTCGCATGCCTGGCCAGCAGGGCTTGACTGCGCCGAGGAGCGAGCGGTTTCGTTTTGTAACGGTGGCCCAACGTCCACGACACCGAAGTGTACGGTAGCCCGAAGCTACGACACCGAAGTGTACGGTGGCCTTCCGCCACGCCTGACTTCGCAGGCTATATATATATATATATATATATATATATATATATATTTTTTTTTTTTCTTTACTCTTTCTTTCCTTTGTTTTGTAACTGACACCGAAGTGTACGGTGGCCTTCCGCCACGCCTGACTTCGCAGGCTATATATATATATATATATATATATATTTTTCTTTACTCTTTCTTTGTCTTTCCTTTGTTTTGTAACTGACACCGGAGTGTACGGTGGCCTTCCGCCACGCCTGACTTCGCAGGCTATATATATATATATATATTTTTTTTTTTTTTCTTTACTCTTTTCTCTTTCTTTATTTTCCTTTGTTTTGTAACTGTCACCGGAGAATACGGTGGCCCGAGTCCACGCCTGACTTCGCAGGATATATCTTTACACTGACACATTTGAGCGAGGGCCTGGGATTTGGATACCTGTGTCCAGGAGATGGAGCCCGTTACGTGGAGGTGCGCGTGAGACGAGACGTTATTCCCTGTGGGCGGGGCCCGCGGACTAGGACGGGAATGCAGTTTGAATATCAGGTACCTTAGTGAGACATGTATACTTATGAATGTGTTTATGAGCCACCACCAGTTATATGCATAGATACCATAGTTAGGGTCTGAGAGATCTTTGGGAAGCCCGTACGGCACTGATGTCCGGACGAATGAAGGTTGTGAAGGCGGAGGAGGACCACCGTCCTAGTTGTTGTAGGGATGAGGTAGTGAGACCTTGATTAGCAGCAGAGGTGGCTGCACCTATCCTGAATGAATGTCCCGGGTATGATATGGGTGATAGGCCAGATTTAATGAGAACTTGCTTGAGGTAGAAATTGACGGGGCCATGACCCTGCGAACCACTCTCCCTGGAAGAAACCCCCAAAACCCATGGATGGGCGGCATCCGTGAAGAACCTCATTGAGTCAGAGGAACGCACGAGGCCATCGTAAAAGAAAGTAACTCCGTTCCAGTGGGCGAGCAGGAGGGACCAGAACCGTAGGTCTGAGCGGCAGCCTTCTTCTAAGAAAACGCAGTCATGGAGGTTGTCGACCGCTGATGCTGCGTCCAGGAGGCGGGAGATGAACGAGCGCCCCTGGGGGATGACGTGCATGGCGAAGTTGAGGTGTCCGAGAAGGAAGAGCAACTGTTGTTTTGTGATAACTTGTTGCTCGCAGTATGACTTGGTGATGTCCCGGATGCGCTGCAATTTGTCGGAGGGGAGAGACGCCTTCATGTCTATGGAGTCGAGGATGATGCCTAAGAACTCTAAGCGTGTGTTGGGACCTAACGTTTTCTCTTTGGAGAGAGGGACACCTCACTCCTGAAGCAGTGTTTAAGCTTGGCCAGTGAGATCCCTGAGCTGTCCTGTGGCGGGTCTATGGGGAGGAAGTCGTCCGGTAGGTGAAGGACGGAGGGGATTCTGATGATGTTCAGCAGGATCCAATAGAGCGCTTCCGAGAAGGAATTGAAGATTCGGGGGCTGCTTCTGCACCCGAAGGTCAGGCGAACGGCGAAGATAGAGTTTGGACTCCCACTTAATACCGAACAAGTTCCACTGAGACGGATGAATGGGGATGATTTGAAGGAATCGGTAATGTCCGCTTTGGAGAGCCGAGCTCCGTGCCCTGTGAACTTGATCATCTTTATTGCATTATCCACTGAGGCATGGTGAAGGGAGAACTGATCTGGAGGGATGATGCTATTGACGCTGCAGAATGGGCCGGAGCAGGGAGCGGACAGATCGAAAATCAGCCTTTTATTTACGTGTGGCTATTCCGATGGGATTTGAACGGAACACTGAGAAGAGGGAGGAGCTAAAAGGACCGATTATATATCCTTTGAGAAGTTCTTTTGTCGATGAGCTGGGAAACTATGTTGGGTTCTTTAGCGGCTGACTGTAAGTTTCTTGCTACGAAAGTCACTGTGGGAGATGAGAGGACCCCTACCCTGAAGCCTTGGGAGAGCCCTGACAAGAGATAGTCAACAAACACGGAATCTGGGTGAGTAGATAGCGCAGCTGCTAGCTGAGGGATGTTAATGGGAGTGGAGGGGTGATATTCCAGAATGTTTTTTAGTTATTTATTTTTTATTTGTTTGATGTTTCTGGCGCAGAGCCACTGTGACGGCCCGTCCACACGGTGGCGTGCGTTACAGCTTCCAAATGCTTCTGCCCATTCACTTTGAATGGGGTGACGTCACTTTTAGCAGAACTGTATTTTGGGAAGCGACGTGGAGCGTTTGCTGGCGTTGCTCGCTTCAAAAAGTTGAGCAATGTTCATGATGTGTGGAGCGGGTTTACAGAGAGGTTAGAAGTAGCGCAATTCCTTGAGAATGTGAGATCAAGGACATTGCCAGCTTTATGAGTTGGTGGGGAAGGAGACAGTGAGAAAGCAAAGGCGGTTAACAGAGATGTTAGTTCGTCTATCTTCCCCGTCTGGAGGTTGAAGTCTCCGAGAAGTACAGCGGGAGGGCCAGTTTCAGGGATGTGTGAGAGGAGAGTATCTAATTCCTCCAAGAAGTCCCCCAAGGCGCCTGGTGGACGGTAGAGAACAACAATGGTTAATTGTATAGGATGGGTTACTGTGACGACATGGAATTCGAAGGTGGAAGGAGTGAAGTTAGGTAGCTTGAAGAGGGAAAAGCTCCATTTGGGAGAGAGCAGGAGACCAGTGCCACCTCCTCTGCCAGTGGGTCTGGGTGTATGGGAGAAGGAATATGCTGTAAAATCCCGTTTATGCAAATCTGCCAGTACAAGCGCTAGCCAATCAGACCGCGTGTATGCTGGGAGAGACTATGCAGGTAATTCCTCATATTCCAAACATTTGAGGGAAAATTCATTATAGCGGTAGTGAATCACCCAGTGCTGTATGATCAGTCTCTGTTCATCTACCGGGATACAAACCAGAGGAGCGAGGTATGGAGGGAGGAGGCAGAGACAGTGGGTGAAACTGGTAGGTTTTCACCTGTTGGGGATTTTTTCTTTTTTTTTTTTCTTCCAGTTTACTTAGTTTTAACATTGCTATTGCTTTGTGTGTCGGGGGCAAGAGATTCATGTGATTGGTTGTTGCTGCTGTGCGGACCAGTAGCGTAGGCAGAAATGTACTTTAGGGTGGGCCTGTAAAAATATAGGGTGGGCCAGATTTTTCTTCTGCGCATCAGAAACTAACCACAATCCCGCCGGTACCGGTGGCAGATTACTTTTAGAATACTTCCTTTCTTCTCTTTTTCTTTCCTCTTCTTTTTCTTCTTTCCTCCTCTTCTTTTATCTTTTTCTTCTTTCCTCCTCTTCTTTTTATCTTTTCTTTTTCTTCTTTCCATCTTTTCTTTTTTCCTCCTTTTCTTTCTTCTTTATAATACTTTCTTTTCCATAACAGATGGGTATGTTTTGGTGAACGGGAGACACGTATTTTACTGTTTTAATAGCTTATGAAGAGCACAAACACAACATTTTAGTGTCATTCTGGACAGCTCTCTCATCTGCACCGCACATACAAAGAAAAACTCACCCAGACTGCATTCTTTGTACTGTCTTAAAACCTTTCCTTGGAAAAGTTTATGCATTGTAAGGCGTCCTTGGGTGCTTTGAAAGGCGCCCCTAAATAGAATGCATTATCATTATTATTTATTACCTGAAACGATGTAATAACTTTTAAAACTTTTCCCAGTTACTTGCCCCATGCATTAGGCAGCAGCAGGCCATTCAGTTATATTTGGTCCCGTTATAAATGTCATCATTTCGACAATAAATAAATGCAACATAAACGTTATCTTCCACGTTTTATCTAAACATCTCCGTTTCTACCTTCCAATATGTTTTGAAAGAGAACTCTCTCTCTCTCATCTGCGTGCGGGGCGGGGCCTCACGGACACGCTGCATCTCTCGCTCGCAGATACGCTGCAGCGCTGTGCACATGGTTCTGCCGGTAATGAATATTACATATTGTGAGGAAACTTCCCACCAATAATTCCAATAAGTATTCACTTCAGGTTTACGAAAGTAACTGCACTCAGATTACTCGTTTTCAAATGTAACACCAGCTGAATATACTGATTTTTTTTTTTCTGATTACGTAACACCGTTACATGTATTCCGTTACAACCCAACCCTGTGTAAGGGTGAGTGCAAACATTTTCGTTAAAACTAGTACCTGAGTGCAACGGAAATTGAAGCTCCTGTGGCGGAGTCTTCCAGAGCCTGGAGGCGAGCATCGATAGCTATCATGGAGCTAGCCGGGGATTGCAGGGAGCCGGCCGCGCTACTCTCCTAAGGGGTGTGACACTCCCTGCCAGGCGAGCCTGAGAAGGGGTGGATTTTTGGAGGGGGACGGGATCCTGGAGGGCTCGACTTCCTGCCCTTTTTTTACCTCCGCGGCTGCGGCCTCGTCCTGCTCTCTGGGGAGCTGACTGGAGCTGCTGCCCCGGACTGGGGAGCTACGCTGGAGACCTGGTCCGAGAGCTCTCGCAGCTGAGAGAGAGTGAGGCCTGGGGCTGTGGGAAAGCCCTGCTGCAGGAGCCGAGCGATGAGGAAGTCTGCCTCTGTTGATAAGCCGCTTTGGGGAGCCGAACCGGGATCGGAGACTTCCAGAGAAGGTTCCGAATTGTCCGAGTTGGACATCTTGAGCTAGTTGTTTCTTACGGTTTTTCTCACGAGAAGGAGTATTGTATTGCAACTACCATTGTGTGTGATCATCTGCAATGACAACTGACAGGGAGGAAGAGCAGGCATTTAAGGCATTTAGCATGTGCAGCGATTGGCTGCTGAGGGGTGACGCCCTCATATTTAATGAGGGGGGAAGGGAGCCATAGAGTGACGTGTGAGTGACTCGAGTTAGGTCTTCCTTATTGAACTTGCGCAAAGCTTTCATTTCAAATGTTTGTAGAGATTCACTTACTGAACGAAAATAACCCTTGACGTTGTTATTTCTGGCCAGTGATAAGTAGCCTAAGTTTGAACAAAAGCTAAAATAATTCTAGCTGGAGGTCTCTGTTGAACAGTTCATCTTTGGTGAGGTGAAATGCAAAATGTCAGCAATCTCTCCCGTCAGACAGCAGGAATTTGCTTCAGAATCAATGTAGGTAGGACGGTTCAAACTATTTATGTTGTGATTGACTGGCATGTCAGCAGCTGAGCAGCCATCAACAGCTGCAGAAGAAGGCCCACATGGGGTTATGGCTGTTTGTTTTATGGTTTGATTTTTGTGGGTCAGGATGCAGAAGAAACATTACATAGAAAGGAATATTTAACAATCTGCCGAAAACTGAATATCTAGGGACACATACTGTTGAAACCGGGACATATTCATCTATTTTCAAAGATTCCCGTGGACACCAACTGTGTCACTGAGACTAGAGACAAGGGGCTACATTTCAAGTTAACTTTGACAAGAAGTGGCAGGATTTTTGTCATGAAGGCCAATCAAACCGGTGGGCATTCATTCCCCATTTGGTCGCCAAGACAATGCAGTTTAGACAGTGAGCAAGAACATGCCCAGATCCTGCTTTAGCCAGGAAATAATTGAGCTTAGATGCATTAGCCGCTTAGATATTCTGTTTCATTCAGTCTTTGAACCTTCGATTGCAGCAGAATATATAAAAGGCCCACCGTTCTCTGCCTTAGTGCAAGTAATGAAACCCTACAGTATATGCGCCTGGAAAACAAGCAAAAATGTGACTGGTGGTGCCTAAATCATTACCACCAACAACAACATAATATATATACCACAGTATATCATAGGGTTGCTCAATCGTAATATTCGGACCATTTGTCAGGCAGTGGACAAATAATTGCGCTTCACTCTATTAAACTAAGAAATGGGAAAGTCATTGAAGATGGAGAGCAAGAGAGAGATGGATTTGATGGGGGTTGGGAATAACAGTCTGACACGAAAGAAATTAATCCTCAATATCCACTGCTCCCAATGCACCTCCACAATTGCAGGCTCAGGCTGTCTAGTCCATTCATGAATCACTGGGCCTAGGAGACACGCTGGAGAAAACCACAGCTCTCATAAATAAAGCAGAAACCTACTACTGCCAATGAGTCATCCAGGTCTGCTCTCATTCAGCTTTGGAAAGGGGAAAAGCATGACAAACCACCTCCAATACTTGTGAAAGCCTGCCATGACTGTATTTGCTCTAGAACTTAACCTCCCTGCTACTGCTTTCATCAGCACAGGATCCAGCAATATGTGAAAAACACAGTTATGAGAAGGGCTGTGAAGATTAGATAAAGAGGACACATTTAATTTCCTCCTATTGATTCAGGGTGGTCATCTGGATTTTGGCTCCAGCGGTCGATCTGATAGATGATACAAGGTGCTTATCAGACACAGACGATTTTTGATATGAACATATATACAACATTTCTTTCCAACTCACCAGAGATGCTTCACATCAAAATGTCAGTAAAATGCCATCAGGGAAATAGAGCTATTTTTCCCTCATGTGCCTCTAAGGTCTATAGGAAGAAAAAAACAGCTAGATTTCTGGAGTGGTTGTTCATTATCTCCATCAAATAACACGCTTATCAACCAAGGCTTATCTGATGATCCACAGTGTTTGAATTCCCGTGCATCAGTTTAGATTTAAAGGGAAATGTAGCGTTATTGTCTGTCTAGCTGAAGATGTTCCTAAGTAGGAGATGTATCATAACATTGTGGCAGCCTCTGCATGATTTGAAAACCCATATCTAACACTTAACTCCAAGAAAACTGAAGATACGCTTTTTTGTTTACACATGGGTTGGTCCTCGTCTGAAACTAATATGAAAAATGGACTGTGAAAGGACAATCTAGAAAACTGGTTTCCGTTAAGCAAATATCTTTGTGTTGTTACATTCTCAGTCCAAATCATGTAGAAACCAAGTGGTAAGACAATGGATTGTAAACAGGTATTACATACCCTTAATAGTCAATAGGAGCTTTAAACACGATCACACGGTATAGGGGGCCGTCTCTCAAAACAAACCGGGCTAACAGATCATGTGTGCCTAACAGTATTGCACTGCTAAACAAACACTGAAAAAGAATGAGCATGTGGATGCTGTAGTGAACACGTCTTTGACGAGCTGTACTGTGTTTGTTGTTAGTGTGTTGTTGTCGTTGGCAGCATCAGAAATGTCTTTCCACTGGATACATTTCTGAAAATCACTAATAGATCAGAGTGACATTTTATCTTTCTATTTCTATTTTGTCTGTTTGGGTTTCCCAGTACACAAATCCATTTGAATATAAAGAGCACACATAAATCAGTAACTGAGGAACATCGTAGAATATGCAGGATTAATGTTCTGTGATTCTGTCTGTATTGGTGATTCTTGTTCCTTACACTCCCTGTATTGTACTTGTCGTTCACCATTGTCTGTCCCAAAGAATGCCCAAGAAGTCAGCCTATAATCCCCTGCATGTGTTTTCACTGCAATGGTACGCACTAGGGTTTGTTTGGAACCACCCCTCGTAAAAGACTTGTTATGTTCCGCATCAGAGTACAATTACTCCATCCTCAAGTGCCCAAGAAAAATAACACCAGCCTTTTTTTGCATTTCATTTGGTTGTTTAAAGTCTACAATAATCAAGACTCTTCAGAGAGTCAGAGGTTTGCTCTCCTCATACTGTAAAGATTTGGTGGTATCCAACAAAAAAAACCTAATTACTTTAATGTTGTCAAGACATGTTAAACACGACACCTACATTGACTTCGGCATTTTAAACTCACTGTATCTCTAAATGTTTCTAAAACGTGTGTGTGCTCAGCAGCAGGGATCTGGATGAGTGATTAAAGGAATGTTCTTGCATTCATTAGGTAAATGTGAAACTCTTTAGTAGCAGGGACTATTTTAAAGCTAATATGATACTCCTGATACATAACCCGGGAACAATTCTAAGAAAGTGTTACTTTCATTGTTATTTGTATATTCTATATAACTTTAATGTTCTGCGCAGTATTTTTGTCGTCATCTAGGGACAATAGTCGCAAACTTGTGTCTGTCTGTCTGTACTCTTTACGGGGAATGTTCTATGCTCTGTGTGTGTCACATAAAAATAATAAGAACCATGGCATGTCAGATGTTTTCCCATCCAATTGAATTATTTAACTCCCCCCTGACAAGCTAATGTGGGTCTCTATGATAAGAAGTACTGATGCCACTGTGTCCTTGCATACAGTATAGATATACATGGAAATATCTGTGTTGATAGGAGTCTCTGGTGTTGGAGTTTGGGGAAGTTGTGTGTGTGTGTGGGGGGGGGTGGGAGAAGGGTGTGTGTGCTCTCTGCAACCTTCAGTTTGGGTGATACAGGACGTTAGGATAATTTTTTTGGGGATATTCTGTTCAAATGTTTCTTTTCATTCATTTCCAAGTCTTTAATAATATTTTATTTTTTCATATTTAGTATTCTTTTGTCCATTATTCAAATTGTGGTGGGAGGATAGAATCATGTCTGATTCAGTTTGTATTTATCTTGTCATGGGGACAATGGAAACATTTTGGTTGGATTTAAAAATGATGCCAGATAATTTTATTTAGAAAATGCTAAGTTATGAGATGTTTATTTAGTCAAAGCAGATCCAATAATGTGCATTTTGAATGGATAGACAGAGAGTTAGGAGCCAACTTGCAATCTGTATTCCCTTTCTTAATAATCAAATATTTCTAATCAATGAAAGTCCAATCTTGATAAAACCCAAACCCACCCTTAAAAGATAATGTCCACAGCCATTAATTATATTCATTACAGCTTTGAGAGTGTTATTTCCAAGAAAGCAGAACTATGAATGAATGAACAGCCATACACATTTAGCCCCTCTGTAAGGATGAATATCAATAAATATAAACCAATATATTCTACACGATTTTATTAAACTGCAGGTTATTGTTTCTGTGTAAAGGAAGCTAAATTACACAGTTGGTTTCTTGATATATTAACTTTAACGTCTAGTGTGACACATTAGCCTAATAATGGTTACAGTTTTCTGTGCTATTGGTTTTGTCACGAACTTGGAAACACAAGGTAAAGAACTCAAATGCACGACCCGGGAGACAGAGGTAAAGTATGAGTAAAATACTTTATTTCCAAAATTGGTTTACAAAAAGTGATCGACACTCTTAACGAGGTGAAAAAAGGCTAAAAAAAGGCACAAAGAAAATCGCTCACTAAGTGAGGAACAAAACTTACAAAGTAATTCGGGAGCAGAAAATCAGGCTTGAGGTAAGATACGTGATCACTGGTAAGCAGACTACTGACATGGAGACAGGACAAGACGAACTGACACAAGACAAAGGAAGGCTGGGGAGTTTAAACAAAAGGTAACTGGCACAGGTGGAAACAATCAGGGGTGGCTGATGAGAGTGGGAGAGACACACAAGGGCCGTTTCTCAATGCCGAGTAAACCTGCTGCAGAGCCACTATTTCAAGTATACTACGTCATTGAGTGGCGCCGAAGGACTGTTTAAATGCATGTTAAATGCCCAGCATTCAGCGCCACTCGATCGTAGTATACTTGAAATAGTGGCTCTGCAGCATGTATACTCGACATTGAGAAACGGCCAAGGATAGGGAGTGAAGGGACCTGGAATGAAACACAAAAGGTGAGTACCAAAATAAAACAGGAAGTGGGAGACAAGGCAAAAAATGATTAAACAAAAACATGAAACATGACTGAACTCAACACTTTTGACGGGACACAACAGATTTAGGATATTGGATTCATCATTTACAAAACGCCCATGGCCAGAGAAACAAGCTCCTGCTGCCATTGGATTCCTGTTGTATTGTGAAGTTAATTCCTTTCAGGTAGTACAGAAAATGTCTAGCAGATGGTGATCAGTATTGACATTTAAGGTTGTTGTAGAGTGTTATGAGAGAAGAAAATATGGTACGTTGGCTTTTAGGCAGAATATCGATCCGTGGCACATACAACATATTTCACTAAAGACTCTGCTTTCTCGTGCTTTTCAAAAAAACAATCTGAGGGTTAAAATCAAAACAATGTTTTTCATTTAACGCATCAAATACAAAGGTCAAAGAACTGAGTAGGGTTCTAGAAAAAGCTAAAAGAGTCATAGTTGACTTGCCCCCAGTTAGTCTTGCAATCTGCCTGTGTTATTTAGAGCTATCCAAGTGCTGCCCCGTGTCTGTGAGTGACAAAGCCTGGTTTGTGATTCCAGAGAGTAGAAGCCAAGAGCCTTTCTGTGTGCTGACGGACAGGGTCAAATACCATGATCTGTATTTATCTGCGGGATGCTGCTCCTGTGCTGTAAATGTGATTCTAAAGCCTTTTTATCCTCTTTCTGAGGATTTGCAGTATAGCAGGCCACATGTGAGTCTCCCTGCACTTAAGCTACACTATCATCAGCTCAGTAGGCTTTCCATAACACACACAACCTCTTTTCATTTACTTTTTGTGTTTATCGAAGAGCTGTACTCATTGGATACCATTCAAAATTATGAAGCAATCTGCTAAGTGCCTTAACGTTACTACTTTAGGCCAATGGAATTATTGCGGAAAAATGACATTACTGCTTCCGTCTTTGAAGAAGCTAATGCGTAAATCACTTGTTCGTAAAAAACACAATTTTACATATAACAGCAACGCATGGTTCGTATTCGTTAAAAGGTAAAGGGTTTTAAACTGCAAGGCTTTCAAATATGTTATGCCATTCTGTGATAATACACAGTCAGTAGGGTGGAAGGAACACATTGAGGGAACAGGATGTTTATTCATTTGCCGTTGCACGCATCACAAAAACTGGCATGTTGTTGATACTATTGGGGGGGATATACTATGACTTATACTCCCTTTGTGGTTAAGGATCATTACAGGAAATATTCTTGTTTATTCAGTTAGACTTGAGACTCTACTGCTTGGATCTTTAAAATCAAGTTTAAATCAATAACATGCTGAAAGCATCGTAAAATCAAATGGAGATCATATGCAGGACCGTATTATAAAGACTCATGTGTAATTACAGAGCACTTAATGCTAAAGATAAGTGTCTTAGTCTTAGTAGACCGTGACCCAATGTGCCAACTGCTCATTGATGTTGACTCTACAACTGGCCAACAAAACAGAACATATTGTAAAGGTTAGATTTGAATACATTTATTCTGATCTAGGACTCACGAACCGTTGAAACAAAAGCAACCCGTGTTATAAATACCTGCTTATGTCAAAATAATATGGAAATCTTACGAAATAAAGAGTTTGTTGATCAGGGCTTGCGGTTATTATTGTTACGTCTTCCAAGTCTCGAAAGCTCCTCGGCGGTGTCATCTTATTGTAGAGATGGCTTTCTAACATGACATTATACAAGCTTACAAAAAGCAAAAGGTAATGTAAGTGAATCTATTTTGGCAGCATGTTCTGTAACCACCCAAAGAGACGTCATAGGGAATAAAGAAAGTGGGGAAGCTAGAGGGGAAGGAAGCCAGTGAGGAATCATTGGCTGTCAGAACCGTGTCTGTCTAAGCTTCAGAAATCCAGGAAGCTAATGCTGTTTGATGCATTAACCATGATGGAGGGGGCAGGGCCTGTGTGTTCATGATCAGTCCTGGAAGGATTTGGGTACATTCTGTAAGCGTGGTGTGTGTGTGTGTGTGTGTGTGTGTGTGTGTGTGTGTGTGTGTGTGTGTGTGTGTGTGTGTGTGTGTGTGTGTGTGTGTGTGTGTGTGTGTGTGTGTGTGTGTGTGTGTGTGTGTGTGTGTGTGTGTGTGTGTGGTGTGTGTGTGTGTGTGTGTGTGTGTGTGTGTGTGTGTGTGTGTGTGTGTGTGTGTGTGTGTGTGTGTGTGTGTGTGTGTGTGTGTGTGTGTGTGTGTGTGCTCATTGACAAGTGGAAAAGGAAAGAGAATTGATGTTGTTTGATGTATTAATCATGTGGGATTGAGAGGCTCTGTGATGGGTCACTTGGGCACTGATTCTATCTTCAATCAGGCGCTCATTTGGGTCCCTTTGTGTAAATGCTTAACATTGTTTAGCAGAAAATGAGCATTCTGCTCATGAAACATTTGCGTTTGTTTGTGTGTGCAGCGAGACGGAAGGGGACTTTGGGGGAAGATAGCAAGAGTGTTTCTCAGATTTTTGAAAGCATATTGGAAGCATTATTTTCCCTTTTTTGATGTGGTACTTATGAAGCGGCTTTTAGTGGTCAAGCTCGAGCAGGAAATGTTTTCAAACAGCAGCTCTGCCTATGGGGTAATCAATAATTCAGAGGAAAAAAGGTATGACACTGATCCATATGCGATCAGAATTTATCAGCATCACGTCCACCCACTTGTTATTTCACAGCCCCCTGTAGAAGGTGGATGAATAACGGTGGCCATTAAGGACAGCACTTTTTCTTTTTTTTAAACGACACAGTTAATTAGTTGTGCTTATATTGTGCTCGTTCAACCTTCCCTTTTCAGGCACGAGCCGGCGTTCCGAGAGTTATTAAGGTGCAGCAAATGATTTGCCTTTCCCAATTCACTTGGCCCACCTCAGCTATTGAAATTGTGTCCAAGAGGCAATCCTACTGTCCAAAATGTAATCCATGTTGCCTTTAGATTACAAATGTATCTCGTTTGACACCTACATTCACTGCAGAGCTCAAGTGCTGTTGCCAGGCAACTCGGTTAAGGTGCACACAAAGGATCATTATAGATTTCTCGGTTGCAAACGTTTAACGTGTACTTCTTTAAACATATATTGTATACCTTTTTATCCAGATAAGGCTCAGGTTTGTTACATTTCACATATGTGACCTGCATGTACTCAATTCAAAAGGCCTTTTTCTTCAAGCCAGTAAACGCACCAAGTCTTGGGTTTAAGCTTTTCTTCAGCACTTTGGAAGAATCCAGTTGAGTGCCTATTATTATGCATCTATCAGACATATGTTGCTAAAAGGAGATGACAGCATGGCCCACAGTACTTAAATGGTTCATGGTGCTTGTACTCTGATGGCTACGATATGACATGATGAGCCATACATATGTCAGATATGACTCAAATGAGTTCTGAAAGGATATAAGAGAATTCATACTGGATATTGTGCTTTGGGGCTCTGTCTAAAGCCCATTGTGGAGCTCTCGCACCAAAATTCCATCAGTAGATTAATCAAATCTGTCATCAATATCATACCATATCTGCATCAACTGTGCCTAGTGTATCCCCCCACAGTGATACCGAAGCTGCTGTGGGACCTTCACAAACATAGCATACAGTAAATGCTCATAGTTTCAAGATTTAAAAATGAGAATTCCCTACGCTGTTCTAGTCAAGGCAGTTTGTTTAGATGTCTTAATAGCTCTCTAATGAAAGGGTGGGGGGGAAACATATCTAAATGCAATAAAAGAAGTTCTATCTTCAAAGATTCTTTATAAAATCAATATTTAATAAAATGTTCCTTCCTACAAAAGGACCTAGATATTGCCACTGATGGACAGTAAACCTACACACACAAAAGAAAACACAAAATATAGACTTTTTTTTATTTTACCCTACCAATTGTATTTATATAACAGGCAGCATTATTAGTTTATTTCTACATTTTGTATTAGGTTTGCCTTTGTGTTAACAATATCAGATATACTGTACCCTGAAAGAAAATATTAAACTCCATAATCATTCATTCTTTGGTCGACAGTTGAATAGTGACCAAGAATCAAAATTGAATCATGAGATACCAAAAGATTCCCACCCCTACTCTTATTGTGTTTTGTAAATGTGAAATTGATGTATGTATGCACGTATGCAGTTTTCAAATCTGTGAGCAATTACTCCCCTGGAAATGCCGGATCACTATGCATCGTCTTCATCAGCAAAGCATCTATCTTTTTCACCCGGATGGAACTTGTAAGCCATCTTTTGTCTACAGCCTGCAGGGAGATCATTGCTCAGTGGCAGACTGCTGTTTCAGGAAGAGGGAAAGCAGCATGGTGGGATGCAAAAAGGGAGGAAGCTAGTGGAGGTAGGATCTAAGAAGCAACAAGAAAGGCAGTTAGACATGTGCATGTCTGGCGAATGGGCGTTGAGACAGAGGGCAGGGACTACTTGTGTGTGAGTTTGTTTGCACTATGATTGAGAAGCAGTAGGTGGATTACAGAAGCGCTTCCCACAGAAACACGCTAGCTCTTAAATGCCTCCACACACGGAGCTTCTCACTCAAACAAAGTAATCTTTTCATCTGATGATTTTTGATATGTTGTTTTCTTCTGCCTCGTTTCACTGCGCCGGGCTCGTCTCAATCTCCGGGTCTGCAGAAAGATCAATGTTGAGAACACATCTTGCTTCGGCAGTGACTGGGCTTGTAGCCTGAGATGAAGAAGGTCACTATGAATCTAATTAAGCATGATTTTTCTGTTCCTTGAAAAGATGGTTGAACATGAGGGCTCCCAATCCAGTTCCATCCAAAGGATTACTTTAAGTGCCAGAACAAGATGCAGACACACTTCCCAAATCATCCAGCTCTCTGGAATATATTGCCAATCGGGACATCTCAGATGCAGGGTAACAAATCAAGACAAGCGAGACCATGAGAGATGCTATTAATAGCAACGCATACGTGTGAATGCACATGCACATGCACATACTCGCAACGCACATATTAGAGGACAGCCAGAAAAGGAAAAAAAAGGGACGTTTTAAGTATGGTTGAAGGCTTTTTCATCCTTCTCCCCAATCCAATTATGTTGCAGTTCAAACAAATGGAAGTTTGCATGCTTCTCAGCCAGATGCTACAGCAATAGAGATATTAACTCTAAAGATGGGAAGTTTGAGAGGCAATAAGGTAACCAGCAGGGAGTGGATATTGGGGATTCATTGTTCCTCATGTCGGATTCTTTACTTCCTACCATCAGCCCATCTTCTTCCCTATTCAGTCTTCCTCTTCTGGTGTTATTAAATCCTCATGCCTCTTTCTGAGAGACACTTGGGTCTATGCTTATTTCAACAGGAATGGATCATAGGAAATAAAATAAACTTGAACATCTACATTATTCTATGAGATTCAAGAAGTACAAGAACATTTAAATTGGAATGTTCAATTGAGCCTACCGCCTTGTGCTGACATGAATACACTGACAAAGTATATACTAGCCCACAGACAGCTATTAAGGTGTGGTGACTGTGCAACTTCTTCATTGGCTTAAGAACAGTAAATATTGATTTGTTTCAGAGTACTCTGAGTAACTGCTTGCAGGCTAAACAAATACAAAATGTTTGTAGAGATTGGCCACGATACATATCAGGCAAGGCTGTGAATTGATATAAAACAATCCCTACTTTTCTACTTTAATTGAATATATAAAAAGTCTAAATGAGCCAGCTCTCTTGGCCTCTTTCGACCTTCCATCAACATGGTGGGAAGTCGCTCTATTGAGTTTACTCCTTCGTTTTGTTAAAATATAGCCTCAAAGTTCTACTTGCCTTTAATTCAGTTCTGTTTAGGAGCGCAGCTGTTGGATTGGATTGGAAACTTGCCCCAGGGACATTATTTAGATAGAAAATATAGTTGCAATTGACCATTGGAGAGCTCAGATATCGCGATTTGCAAAGTTGCCAAGGCGTCTGCTCAGCAGCATTATAGAGCATGACCAGATGTGATCTGACAAACGTAAGGGCCAATTCCAGACATTAATGTAAAATGTGATGTCTCTCGCATTGGCACAGAAATATCATGGACTTCACTTTCGCAGGCCCAGATGCTGGCTCAAGTTACTGTGTATGATATCGTTTGAGCTTGAACAAAATATGTTTTACCTGCAGTGCAGTAATAGGTGCCAGATTAGGATAAATGACATATCATATTTGTAGTAAAAACCGGCTGCCACAGTTTCAGAGCCAATTACATCAGATCATTTTTACTCCCATAAAAAGCAGTGATCTCTACACCAGTGTGCCACTGACTGTTTATCACTGGAGGAGCTTGAGATGTTCATGTTTCAGAGGCACTGAGCGCACAGTGAAAATATATGCCACCTAAAATATCCTGCCGAGGTCAGACTGTGTTGGATTTTAAGTTGAAACCACATCTCTGGAAGTATTAACATCACTGTCACCATGCTTTTCTTGTGTTGTGATGATGGTGCTATTGAGCATGGTTTGAAGTGTGAGAGGGAAGAATGGAATAGCTTGCAGCCGTTTTTGAAGACCAGCAACAAAAAGGAGAAACAAAACATCTAATTAGTCTTTTTGCTAAGGCTCCTTTTGCAGACAGTTATCTAAAAAGAAACTTCCAGAACACAAAACAGTGGCCTTCCTCCTTTAGCACAGACAGTTTGCTGTCCTCCAACAATGTGTATACCCTATCACCTGATATCTGTAGCCAATCAGGGAGGAGCTCTGGAATTTCAGCCATTTTAACCCAGGTGGTATCAATCTCTAATTTCAAGCTAATTAGTACCCATTTGCGCAAAATAAGTGAATCAAATGTGCCTTCTAAAAAGTCACAAACAAAACACAACTTACAGTATTGTCAGTTTATAAACAACTGTGCATACCTATATTTTTTTCGGAATACACCAACATGTTAATACAATTCAAATTACCCACACATACATCCTAAAGGGGAAGAAAACTCTTTATTGAAGTCCAAAGCAGGTCACGGAATTAAAGTCCCACAGCGTTAACATGTGTGGGCCGAAAGACATGAACCAAGTGAAAATTACATTTGTGAGCTGAGATAATAAGATCCATGACAGATGGGAATCCAGAGTTCAAGTGTGAGACACACTGAGATCATCATTTATATCTTTTTTTTATCTTTCAGCCATAATTTATTATAATGCACATTTATTTATGTATTGTTTAAAAATCATTGCCTGTGTGATTGACTCACATGCTGGTGGCAGAAAAATACACTTGTCACTTTTATTACCGCCACTTTGTCACTAATATTTTAAGATGCAGTATTGCTTTGTCTTGTCATGTGTCGTTATGCATTGTGTGTGTTGTCTTAAATGCCAGTTTCAAAGACACATTTCCTTTTTGTGCTAATCTATTGGACAATAAAGTATTCTGCATCTAAAATAAAACACATTATTATGAATGTATATGATAGTGAAACAGGCAAACATATCCAAGATGGAGAACCACAGCTCAGTACTCATAACACGATCATAGACTGTTCGTCTACTGAGCTGGAATGTATTCATCTGTCTACCTCAAGTCTTTCTTGCTCCTTAATTTCCCTGCATCTTGCTGGAAGGACTCCAGGATCCAAAATAGTCTCATTTATAAAAGTTCTCCTTTAAATAGTTGGTATTGCTGCTGGAATGTAACCTGCAAATATACTTTTGCCTCCAAGGGAGTGTTAATGTCTGGGTTTTAGGAGCAACTGATAATACGTTTTATATAACTTTAAACCTGATTGGTCGACATGAATGTGAACTTTTTACATTGGGAAAATAAAGCAATACACGTCTTATATAATGTCAAGGTTTGAGTTTTGTGTGTCTAGTTTTGGGGTTATTTTGCTGTTCTGTCCTCCCTGTCGTTAGTTTCCCTGGTGTGTCTGATTGTCTGATTGTGTTCACCTGTGGCCCTTGTGTTTCTCCTCCCCTGCCCGGCTGTTTCTCGTCTCGTGATTACCCCTCCCTGTATTTAGTCTTGTCTCTTCCTGTGTTCAGTGTCGGTTCATTGTTTGTTTTTCCTGTCTCCCTTCATGTTGGTCACGATCGTTTTTTGGGTATGTTATCTTCCTCGTGTGACCTATGGATTATCCTTGCCATGTTTTTTGTTGATCGGCTTTTTAAGAATAAAGCTCGTTTTTGTTTATAGATCTTTATCTTTTTGTAGTCTGCATTTTGGGTCCTACCTTTCCCAAACTGTAACATATAATCCTTTATTCAGCATGTGATAATAAAAACACAAACTGTGAGAATGAGGAATGTAAGTTTGAGCTCCTAATCTCATTGCTCATCATTCTAATGTATTTTTTAAATAAAAAAATAAGAATGCAACCAAATGTAAATAATGTCAATGATGTTTAACCCTATGAAGTATATCTCAAGGGGGGTTGTTGCTTGCTTAAATCAATTTAGCATTTAAAAAAAATTGTTGGAGAATTCATATTTTCTTGTGCTTTCTTTGGATCCATCATATAGTATGATGGCGATTAACTCTATCAATTAATTACCCAAAGTCAAACTGCAAGACAAAGCCTTGGCATCAAAAACTTAAAGAATTTACATAGTTATAATTATTTATCTTTTAGTAAGACTTATCATGTTTATACATTTTAAAATATATTGGATATTCACTTTGTGTTTATTTAGTAAAATGTGATGATCATATTTTATTTGTTCTTCTTTCTTTAAAAAAAAAATCAATAACAAGATTTTGACTTCCATATTTCAAACCGGAGAGACGTGATGTAAGAATTACATATTTATTGTTTACACGTCATATGAATGAAATGATTGCCACAATAATACAACAGGAGAATGTAATGGTGTTTGGCGATTAGGCCCCGGTTTGCAGGATAATCATTCAGGAGGGAAAGAACCGCTCCGATGAAATCCCCGGGGTCTAGACACTGGTGGTGGTGATGAGTAGGTGAGACCGGTCTGAAGGAGGAAGGTTTAGCTTTGTCCTGAAGGAGACGGGAGGCGAGAGGGGTGGAGGCGGGTTGCGTGTGATCACCTGAAATGACAACTGACAGGGAGGAAGAGCAGGCATTTAAGGAATTTAGCATGTGCAGCGATTGGCTGCTGAGGGGTGACGCCCTCGTATTTAATGAGGGGGGAAGGGCGCCATAGAGTGACGTGTAAGTGACTCGTGTTAGGTCTTCCTTATTGAACTTGCGCTAAAGCTTTCATGTGTTAGCTTAGGTTGTACATATTTTAGATGTATTAGGCATTTAAAAAAAGAAAAACATCACTATGAACAACCGTTATAGGCACTGGCGGACCATATTGCAGCGTAAACCTGATGAGTCATGGATGCATAACATTTAACAGCCATTCAGTCTTTTAAAACCAATGATGATATTGTATCAAAGGTCAGTTACAGTAAATATGTCAAAGGTCGGATTTTTAAAGTGGACAAATCTTGGTCAGTTGAATGGCCCACAAGGGACCATGAAGCTTGCTTTCTTGTGTTAGGGTTGTGTTATTTTTGTGTCATTTCACTCTCTTGTTGTCACTTGTACAGTAAGTCTGTCTGTATTGGAAACAATTGTGGCAGATAATAGCTTCTGCAGTTCCTTTCCATCTAAACTGTATTTTCCTTTGACTCCCATTTCTCTTTTTTCTCTATACTCTGTTCTCCATTTCTCCTATGTACTTCTCACTTCTCTATTGGGAGCTCCTTCCCACAATGTCCAGTAGCACATCACTTGCAAACCCCCCAAAAATGTGCTCATTCTATAAGTTGTCTTCTGACCCTTTGAGCTCATATTAGCATAGTTAGTCCCCACAGTTTAAGGCTGCAGCCACACGAGGACAAAAACGGCCGTTTGCGTTACTGTTTAGTGTCATATAGACCGTTCGGCCACACGAGGACGACCGCATACGGCACTAAACGACTGAGGGAAACGATTAACGGGTCCCAAGGTGGATAGAACGGCATACGCAACGCTCTGGGGGGTCAAACAGCTCCGTGTGTACGCCCTATACGATCATTTTCTGATAATGATTGCCTAATAGCCCCGCCTCTCCCCACCTCTGCTGCTCACCTCCGCGTACCCCGCGCCATTGCTGATGTGTTTCGCCACCAACAACAACAACAATGGCGGATCGCAGAGTTGCTATCGTGCTCCGGACGCTACTGACCATGCTACAGTTCTTTGTGCAACATCTACAGCAGACTTACACATCCGGGGGGATCTTACTCGCTGCTTTTGTGGATATGTACTGCAGCTTCAGCGATCATTTTCTGATAATGATTGCGCAATAGCCCCGCCTCTCCCCACCTCTGCTGCTCACCCCCGGGTCAAAGTAAACTGCACACTGAATTCAGATTATTTATCTTTCTCTCGATATGGACATAAACGCGAGTGAAGTCTAATCTGACAGGACGGAGACACCTCTCAAACTACCTAGTTATAAATATGTTTATTTTTACTGTCGGCCGGGTCACTCATTACTGGATCAGCTGCTGCATGAGACAGACACTGACGCTGTCCAAAGAGAGGGTGGAAAAATATAGGCTCCGTGTATTTTTATTATTATATTATATAGAGTCATTATTCATTTGTTTTAAAGCTCAATAAATAACAAAGAAGACCTTTGACCGGCACTTTTATAATTTTGTCGGAAGATTTAAACTTTAATACACGTTGACTGGCGAAAAACTGCCTGGTTCCCTCGGCCCCCACCGCGGAGAATAAACAGAAGGGCAACCATGACAACCATGCTTCTTCGCTGCTTTTGTGGAGGAAGTTACAGCGCCACGTACAGGCTCCTGCATATGTACTGCAGCTTATCCAGCGGTTGGAGCTAGTGATGGGAATTCCGGCTCTTCTTGGTGAGCCGGATCATTTGGCTCGGCTCACCAAGAAGAGCCGGCTCTTTCGGCTCCCAAACGGCTCTTCAGTTTACCACATATTATACCTTTTAATTAAATCAAATGTAGCCCTGTTTTGACTAATGATTTATATGTGTACACATATATCACTTAAATTATTGATTATATCCTTTGTACTGAAGTATTCAAAAGTAAAAATTACATGTTTAATATAAATGATTTGCTGTGGCCAATTGTTTTCATTGCATTTACAGACCCTTGCAACTCTCTGATACCACCCAATGAATGCATTGACTTGCTTGTAGAACCACGCTACATAAAACAGATAAGGGGTTACTGTATCGATCTATATAAAGTATATAAATATCTTTTTTTATATAAAAAAATATAGACTATATAGGCTAGACCAAAAAGATCCTGCATTTTAGCCATGCCTCATTTCGCTCTATTTGCTCTTTCCAGCGCTGTTTTTGCAGGGGGCTGATTCTGTGAGCTGCAGCTGACCACGCCCCCCTGCAGGAGAGGGGAGCGTGCTTTGAGATCAGCTGCTGGGCTGTCAGAAGAGGGGGAGAAAAAGAGATCTCCGTCCTCCGTGTTTTATTCTTATAGAAGTAAGAAGAGAAGTAATGGGGCAGAAACCCTCCTTTTTACGCAGCGGTCCAGACATAGACATCAAACGGCGACACATATTCAGTGTGCAGTTCCTTTGGCATTAGGGCAGGGATATCTAGATACTTTCCAAGGTTTGACATAATGAATTGTGCTACTTTTAAAGCAAGCAACGATGTTTTCAAATCTGTAATCAAAAAGCTCCTCAAAACCACTATCGAAGCAGTTCCTGCTGTTGCTACGTTAGTTCAAACAGTAACAACGGACTACTTTTCTTAGCGGATGCATGTCAATTTAAATCAATACATAAAACTATTTTTTAAATCAATAAAATATTTTTCTAAATCCATAAAAGCATTTCAATTAATATTGGGAGTCATGTCGTTACTTTGTTGAGAATGTGGCCATGTAATAAGCGGGATAATGTGCACATTGCATAATGTGCCTTCAAGCCGATCTAGATCCCTCTGCAAAAACAAAACAAAACGGCTCGTTCGCGGGTGAGAGCCGGCTCCCGTCGTTCACTTAAAAGGGCCGGCTCTTTGAGCCGGCTCGTTCGAGACCGACACATCACTAGTTGGAGCTAAACGGAGTGGTCTCGTGTGGGCAGACACTATCCGGATAACTATTGCGTGTGGACGGAAGCTTGTTTGCGATTGCGTTTGCGTTCATCCTATGCATTTAGACGTTTTTGTCCTCATGTGGCTGCAGCCTAAGACAATGAAAGTGCCAGTAGAAAGACATCACCATCTAAACCCTAAACCAATCAAATGTTTAATCCTGTGCCATTCCCAATTAAGTTTAACCACTGATCCTTCCTCAGCTTCCCCGGAGCTGATCCCTCCCCTCGAAAATCTCTCTTGACACCAAAGAATATTACATTTGTGTTTCCCCAACCACCATTGTATTTCATTATGCCAGAAAAAAATGATAATCAAGGAAAATATATTGTCTGTTATTAATTAACCGTTCACTTTTGATATTAACAGTTACATTACAAGTGTGCAAAAGTAAATACAGATTATTTGAACATAAGATGGTTTTGTAAATGTAAAATAAAAGTCTGTCGCACAGAATGACAGATATGATATGCACAAATTACACTTTTTTGACTATGTTTATGCGATTATAGTGTGCCTCCCTTAACCGATACCATTAAACTGCACACAATCCGTATTAACAGAGGAGAGTTGAACACTTCGTACCGCATACACACTACTCTCATATTCTCACACTCAGAACAAAAGATGTCACGGCATTCCCCACAATTGCCTAACGGATGCAGGCAGCGGGGAACACTTGTTCACACAGGTACCCATCTTTCACACTAACCACCTTTTTTCTCGAGAAGAGTTGCACAGTGAGAGGAAGATTACTTTTTGGATTCTGATTTGTTTTCGACATTGTGTGTAAGGAGTATTTATACGCTCTCACCATGAGGCGTTTAGTTGGAAACGGGTCAGTGATGGTGGGAGGTTCACGTTCACCAGTTGGACAGAATCATTGCCGAGTGATGCCCTGCAGCTGACAGCAGTGAACCCACCAGAATCAGTTTCATACACTGACTTGAAATGTGTTCTACAGTGAGAGGTGTTCCTGTAATGGAGGGGAAAAAGAGACATCCATAGCTCATTGCGGGACAGAGGGGCTGACGGAGAGCTTTTTGTCGAAGGCTGATGCATTCACCCCCGCACCCCCAAATCATGTCATATGGAATGGCGTGAACAGTCAGATTTGTCATTAGATGTGGCAGCAATATTCACACATGGTGTCTCCAGCTGCAGTAATACTTGGTTTGACTGTGACAACATTATGGTATTTCAAGGCCAGTGCGCCCATTGAAAATGAAATACACGGAAAAAGGAAAAAGTCCAGAATAGGCAGCGGCGCAGACAGTGAAGAATGTGAATTCAGTCTTGCTTATCAAGACCATTAAGGTCTATATGATTGTTTTTTAATGCATTCACTTCGACCTTTTTCTCTCTCCATTTACAGTATGCGAACAAAGGGGCTTCTGGTCTTATCCTTCCCTCGCCCCCCACCCCTCCCCTGTCTGATCACTTCATCTTCCACCCAAACCCATGCTGACTCCTCTGCACTCTTTCCCCCTCCCCGCCTCCCGCTATGTTCCCCCCCTCCCCCTCTCTAGCGTGTCCCCTAGTTTTCTGGTAGCTGTGTCTCTTTGATAATCCAAGACTCTTTTGAAGACTCCAATTCCACGCTGCTTGCCTTGGAGCTATTGCACCTACAAAAAACAAGTGTGGTGTGTGTGTGTGTGTGTGCCTGTAGAGAAAGAAGGAGAGAACAGAGAGAGAGAGCAGTGGATAGGATGAGAATGGAAGACATAATGGTGGCAGTGGAAAATAAAACAGTTCCATATGCATTTCCTTTGCAACTGCTCCAGTCTTTATGGTTTTATGCGTGCTTCATACACTGAGAGGTGCACTTCTTCATTGTCATATTTGTTTGGTGCAGCCTCATTTTTTTCTCTGCCTTCAGAGGCAGCAGCTCATTGATTCCTGCATACACGCCCAAAATGCCGGAGCCAGGATGTACTCACAAAGATTGTTTCTAAATGTAATACCAAACTAGAGGAACTTGTGCAAGTTATCAGAGTTTATTTGCACATTTTTGTAACTAATTATATGGTTAGAATAACAGAAAATGAGTATAATATCCAATTTCACTCCACAATAGTCAGTCAGTCTGAACATAGTTTTTACTGTTAAATCTCAGCAATAATTGTTTTCACTTTTTCTGTCAGACACTGCAGAGAGGCAATTAGAGACAATTAGTTGTCTCTCCTTAAATCCCACAGTGATCAAAATGAGTCATTACTAAAACATTTTTCTCCCACTTCACTTTGTATTGCTGTCTCCTCCTCTTACCTTTCAGCGAGTGTGGCTGCTCCCTGCGACTCCATCTCTATCCCTCATTGTTTTAGTCTCAATCTTTAGTCCCTCTTCTTCCATCTTCGTCTCCGGCCCTACCTTTTTGTCTCTGTCAGACTGCCTCGCTTTGGCAGAGGAGCTTGCCATTGGGATTTAGACGAAATTGAATTTAATTATGAAGGAATTTCTCTGCAGTACGATTGGCATCATTTCCTCCACACAACAGAACATCATTCTCATATCTCTCAATGTGGGGGAATGAAAATAGGCCGTGCACCATTCTTTCTCTCATCCTTTTAAATTGAATTTTTCATATCACAGAGGCACTGAGACATCAGCCGTTTCCTTTAACATGGGCAGAAAACCCATTCCGTAATATCTGAGAGACACATGGCTGTGATTCAATGGGAAAGTTTGGCTTTCCAGCACACACATGATATACTCCAGCTCAGGATTGATAAACAGGGCCACATAGGTTTCCAGCAGCTTGGAAAGTTGAGTGTATTCCAGTTGAGTATACTATAGCTGTTTGGCTTAACAACCCGGTTGAAAGCACTCCATGAATTCATACCCTCACAGATTCCATTCTCTCTACCTTCCTCTGTGTGAAACATATATACATTATTTATCTTCTGGAACTGCCTAGTTTACCAGTTTAATCCTGTTTTCCAGCAAATTGCATCTAAGTTGCTTACTACCCCCATTCATGTGTTTTCTCCAAAGGTATGAAATGTGCGACTGTTGTAATTTGCATGTTTCAAAGGTCACAGTGACACATCCTTAGCCTTACACATCCTGTGTAATAAAAAATGCAACAAAAACATTTGGCAACAAACTAGCTGTGACAAATACACAGTTACCCATTGGACTTGAACACAAACATATTTTATTTAAATACAGTGTTGCTGTTTTCTTTCAGCTTTTGGGAAAATATGATTTTTTCTCTTTAAAGCATTGAATAAAGCAAATCTAGATTGCTGAAAGTATTTATTATTTGTAATTGCTCTACACAACAATTTAGCATATTGTTTATTTATTCCTGGAAATAATAGATAACTGGATTGATTAAACATTTAGGTTTTTTGTGAATAATTCAAAATAAATATTGCAATATTTGATTGGATTTGGATATTTCACATGTAGTAAAATATATGGAGATGTAATCAAAGACCTATGGGGTATCAACCACTTAATTTAACATAATCCCTCAGAGATTAGAGGCTTTCTAAAGCTTTTAAGGGAACAGTATCATACAAAAAAACACATTATTTCAGTATCTGGAGTGCCCATCAACCAACCAACTGTGAGAACTACTCACAGCAGGCTTAGCTTTTTTGGGAGTGGCTTTTAAAGGAACAGGGCCTTAAAATGTTTGCGTTTCAGACATAATTTGTAATTATTAATTTATTTAACAGGGACAGTGCACATGAATTAAAGGGGACCTATCATGCAAATGTATTTTATACATAAAGATGTGTCCCCGGTGCGTCGGGGAACTCACGCAGCGTCCGGAAATAAAACCCTCCTCTCTTTTCCTCCGTACCCAAATCTTTTAAAAACGGGTGCACAACGATGCGGATACAGATTATATCCGAACTGACGTCAAATCGGCAGCGGACCCACACAAAGTTGCTATCAGAAACAATGCCTGATGTGTTTTGGACGTCTTTGTTTACATTAGCAAGCCTCGCTAACACTCAGAGCTAACCTGTACTGTAGAGCACATGTGTTTAAAAAGCAGGAAATAAAAAAAGAACTCACCTTGTGATAAACCTGCAAGAGAAAAACTATTTGAGCTCCATACTGTTTCAGAAATAATCCTTGACGTGGTTTAAACAGGATGGCGTTTTATCACAACCAAATTTAACTTTATTTCCGGTAGAATTCTGATCAGGCATTTGCTCCGCCTCCTCTTCTTTCTTTTTTTTCAATGTAAGGACCCAAGATCCGCGTTTCTCTAACAGGGCTTCAAAAGAGGGGTATGAGCAGTATGAGGCATGGCTACAATGGGTGAACTGTTTGGTATTTTGAAAAAAAAACTTCACATACATGTTTTGTATAGGTATGGCCCTACAATGTATTTTTCAAATATAGCATGATAGGTCCACTTTAACATTTCTGTAAATGTGCCAGAGTTAGCCAAGAGGCTATTTTTCATCCGTAGTCCCTGGACAGATTTTGTAAGTCAACCTAAAACAACACATGAAAAAATTATGCAATCATGTTCTTCTGTTAACACGAAAGACAAATATGAACCTGAAAATAAACATAATATGTCCCCTTTAAATATCAGGTTAGATGTTACATGAGGTACAGTACTGTAGTATTCAAATGAAGGTACCTTTGTCAAAGAACCACTAGTGTACTATTCTACAATAAATCCTTGTTTGAGTTGTTCTATAAAATATGCTGGAAGATTATTATTATTATTATATGTTACATCCTACTTCCAGTGCACTTTATGGATTGTAGTCCGACCAAATGTAACAACCATTAAGCCGCCACTTGCAGCATGCCATGGAACCAGTTCTACAAGGTAGTTAGAGTACCTACAGCTAACGCTTGATCACCAAATGTTCACATATAAATCAGTCAAACGTAACTTGGACGCAGGAGAGTGCATTCACTAAAGCGAACTCACCTGCGACTCTTTTGGAAATCTGCACGAAAAAAGTGGCGATGGAAAAGCTTGCCCCATCTGCATAAGCACCCCAACATCCTGTTCACTGGCAGTCAGCGAGGCTTAGCCGGATGACAGGGGAGCTGGACATGGGAGTGGTGTCAGGTAGCTCCCGGGTATTCACAGTGGACTTGGTGCCTATGGGAGGAGAACAACAACAGAGGGATCTGCTGTCCTATCAGGGATCAGTGGTGCAAATCAGCAATGAGATTATTGATGCTCCAAAGTCACCAAAATGCTATCCTGGTGCCTTAGCCACAGCCATTGGCCTCAGGAAGCCCTTTCTATTCCTTCATTCAAGGCTGCAGGCAAATCAACTAGTTTTTGTATTTCAAATCCAATCTTTAGGACAGACTTTCCAGACTGTTATTTGCGAGTGATTAGATATAACCATTAACAATAACCCATCTGCGTCAGTTGCTGTGGAAACGACATAGGCAAGGGGTACATTTGCAAACTGGTGATGCGTTTTTTTTTCCGCAATACAGACACATAACAGCAAGCTGGAGGCTGGGTGAATATAATGGAGACGTATCCCCTCACTCTTCACACCATAGCAATATCTAGGCTCGGTGCAGAAGTCTTCCATCATACCAGACAATATTAGCGACAGAGGTGCTTGATATATGTTTTTTTCTCAGCAGTAGCAAACCAGCTAACAGGCCTACCAGCTCTCCAAAAGGGACGTCACTGTTGTGTGTCAAATTGCAGATGTTAAAGGGAATTTAAACCATCAATAAATGCTGTTTGAATCAGATTAAATACATTAAATAATTAAGTTTGATGAATCAGATATCAGCTTCCAGTCTCGATTATTACTTTAGTAAGTTATTTAGCCATAAGTTCATGATTAAACTCAAAAATATCTTCCCTTAGAAAATGTCACTTGCTTAAGCTAAGTTTTATGTCACCTTCTGTTTTGGTATTCAGCTGCTTTAATATATAATAAGAAGTTGACTTTGAATTTGTAAAATTAACTGACGTGTGGTCCTTAAAATTAACCTTACTAAATGTATATGCAACTTGGAGGATGAAAGGGAAAGAAGGCGTAGTGCTTATGAAGTCAAATGTCTTTTCTTGTAAAGGTTTTTACATATTTCTTCAATAGTTATGGTAATTAACATTGAGGACCCTCAGCTTACATAACTGATAGAAATACAAGCACATCAAACGGCTTTTTAATGTACCTTTTCTCCTTGATGTGTCAAAGCTTTTTAATATGACATTTAAACATGTTTCAGCGCAATATTTATGCCATTACATGCGGCATTGTCCACATACAGTCAAGTTCTAGTGTAAACATGTTAATGATAAGTAATACAAATGATTCATTTTGATGGCACCTTAAAAAGAAAAACGGAAATAAAAACAACAAACAAAGCTGAAAAATTGAAACAATTGCAAGTATGCAATTTCAAATAGAAATACCTCAAAGTAACAAATAAAGCATGTATATATTTAACTTTTTTTTTATTAATTAATAAAAAACATACCTTTTGAAAAAATATGTTTAAATAGCAATTACAAATATGTTTCAATCTGTTGTGTCAGATGCTGGTGTTGAAATTGCTCATGAACTTGATTCATATGGTAAACATCGTCATAAAAGTTCATTAGCAGGTGATGAACCTATTATTTTTCCTAAATACTTCAGTTGAGATTTCAATATGTTGGAAAATGAAGAATCATGTTACCATTCAGTATAGAATATATTGTTGCAGTACGCTCTTTGTCTCAGCATTATGTTTAAGACATTAAAGCCAAGTAGTTTCAGCTCAAGGGTAATGAGGTAGTTTGAGTGAACATAAATATAAGACCTATGCCACTGAATAACTCGAAAGAAAAATCGGTGGACGAACAGCAGTTGCCATTTATACATTTGTAGCTGCGCCAAGCAATGCTAGCAACCAGCAACGTTTTCATCACTCTTTCGACTCCAGCTTTGTAAAAATATGGCATGTACAGTTGGTCAAGTGTTTGTTTGCACATGTTCTACTTGTATGTAGTGGAGGGCAGCTGAAAAAGGCAGAATTCCGTTTTGTATGTAATGAAACACTGTACTTGATCACTTTTCATTTTACACTTGACCACCCATACATCATGCAAAGTGTAATGAATTGCAGAAATAACTACATGTTTGTGTAACTAGCGGATTCCCTTTCTGGTTTCTTGGCATAAGAGTGTATCGGTGGAACTTTTCGGCTGTGTCCGTGTGTAGCTTGGAGTCATTCAGAGGCAGTAGGTTGTATATAATATGTCTTGCAGTCTGACAGAAAAAAAAAGTGTCTCCGAAGGGCTACAGGAGCTCCAGGAAGGGATGAGTGCTGTTTATTGCTACTTTCAAATGTGCCTTGGTTCCCTTGTAAAGTCTGAATCCTGCACTATCGTTTCATCTGCATTGGGATTGTAATATTAGGCGTATAAATGAGGCCATTTTAGCCCAATCTAGGGGGTTGTGAATTCAGATGTCATCGTAAATGTCCCCTCTTTTTCATTCTCAGCCCCACAGCTTCTTACTTCTACCACAATGCCCAAACAATCCCCTTCTCCCGCCCCCAGTCTCCCAGAATCTAATCCTTCTGCTTGTCCCCTCCAGCCAAAGCGCTGTCCGTGTCTGCCTGACCAACTCCCCTCTCCTGCCCAGCCCCCTCTTCCATCCTTCCGTCTTGCCGCATCCCAGCAGCCCCCCAAGGCCTGGCAAAGGATTTGTGCTCTGACTAAAAGGAGGAATCTATTTCCCATCTCTGCAGCCTTAGCTAGTTATCATAGGGAACATGCTGACTCTCTGGAGTGATGGCTCGAGGAGAAGTTTAAGCAAGAATCCATATTTAAACAACTGAATGCCCTCCTCACATTTAAACAGTCATGGAGCCTCAGCGACCTCCAATCATATTTCAAGCATCATTGATGTATATCATGTCTGGTCCAGCCTCACAAATCAATAGCAATTTTATTGAAGTACTGCAGAAACAATGGTTAAAAAAACTAGCTGGTGTTATGGAAGAGTTCTTTATTGAGACTTCCTAAATATGGTCTGTTTTCACACTGGTGATGTATATTAGATCAAATAATGTACTTTTCTTTCTTTATGGGTCATGGGCATTTTGAAAAAGGCCCTATTATGCTTCATGGGGTTTTCCCTTTCCTGTAGTGTGTCATATAGGTTTGTGTGCATGTACATGGTCTGCAAAGGCTAAAGTCCCAACATTCCTTCGAGATGGAGTATCTTTTTTTGTACCTTTTGTGCATCAATAATACAAATCACTACACCATAACAAAGCCTTTATGATTTTAGAATATTAGATTAGATTAGATAGTCTTTAATGATCCAAAATGGGAAGAAAACACATCACTGGAGCATGTTGGTAAAGTATTGCACATGAGTTAAAAAAAAAAAGAAAGAAAATAACAAAAAAAACGCAACCCTAACCCTAATAGTAAATACAGAATAACTTATTTAAATATAATAGACCAATTTAAACTATAATATAACATATAAACATAGGATACATTATAAAAGTGTGCAACATTTTGTTATACAAATTAGTAGATGTTCATTCAATAACAGGAAAGACCAATTTCTTACTGTATACCGTGATATATTGAGCAGCACTGCTGGAGGGAGAATACAATGGTTCACCCCACAATTCAAATAATCACTATTTAGATGAATGGCAGAGAGCTACATCTGCCGTGAGAAAGAAAAGTGACGGTTGGATATGATTGGGGGATGAACAGGTTTCTGGAAACATTTTGAAGCCTGCTAAAGGTATAAAGGACACAGTGTTGATAGCACTTACCTAAGCTCTAAAAGCATTTATCAGTATCAGGTGTGCGTGGACTAAAAGGCTGATGGTTCGAATGATTTCTGGCATGGATTTGTTTGCCAAAAAAGCAGTCGAATGGTAGAAAGCAAAGACCCGCGGTATTGATCTGGGCTGACTCGTGCAGCAGAGGCAGCCCTGTTGTGCTGTATCAGTGCTTTCCTGACTTTTACGAGAGGCGCTCATGGGTGGGGGCGGGGGCAGGGGATGGGTGGGCTGGGGGAAGAGTGTGATTGCACATGCACCGTAAGGAGTCATCTTTCTGTTTTGGACTGGTGGAAAGTAGAGCCATTAGTAAACTGATCTTCGGAAGAGGAAATGTAATGGTCTCCTAACTGTATTTACAAGCCATTCAATTTGATAAAGGGTGTGATGTTGAATGATTAATTTTGTTGCCGCTCGGCTCCTCTTCACAGTATCAAATTCAGTGTTTCTTCAGTATTTTTATTTATTCTTTCATCAAATCTAACAGTGAAGGCAGATCTGATGATTTATTTTGATGCTGCTAAAATAGTTACTGTAACTGTGTTTCCAAAACTGTTTTGCTCTTTTTGTTAGCATTATTTAGATCTTCTTGGGATTCCCTTTTCACTGCGAAATATCGTCGAGCTTTCCATTTGGTTAGACATCAAAGGATGTGGAAATATTTAAATATTGAGATAGGAAGTCGCTCACTGGGGCTAATGAAAAGTGAACCAATAATTGTCAGCAGAATTAATTTGTCAGAGGAAGATTTGGAAAATAAACTTTTGTCTGACAAATAAGGTAATAACAGAATAAATAATGTTTCGTCTTTTTTATCAATTGCTTTTACCTTGCATAGATGTATTGACATGTGACATGTTTACATTCTTTAATGTTCGAAAATATCTTTATTTTTCTCATACTGCCTGTTCTGCAGCACCTCTTTTCACCCTCTGTCTGAAACCAGAGCCCAGTCTGCTCTGATTGGTTAGCTGGCCAGCTCCATTATGATTGCTCACCCGCTTATGTCCCGCCCCTTAGCCTACCATATACAATGTGTTGGAGCCCTAGCCAATAGAAGCAAGAGTGGTACGTTGTGATCTCACTATAATTCTGCAGGTCTCCCTTGAAAAAGAGATCAATGATCTCAATGGGACCTACCTGGTTAAATAAAGGTTTGAAATGAAATGAAATGCGGAAGTAAACAAAAGAGTCTAATGGAGGAGTTTCAGACAGTGGGGGAGTATGTGGGAGATACACTCCATCTTAAGGGCTTTTGGGATTTGAGCCTTTAAAGACTATTACATGCACAAAAACCAATTTAACAGACTAGAGGAAAGGGAAAACCCCAACAGGCATAATTGGTCCCCTTTAAAGTTCTTCCTCTGTTCATATATGTCCACCTTAGACTGCATAATAGTAACAGTGCACAAGGGCTGCTTAATGTTTTAGGAGTGTTACATATTTAATGCTATTTTCTGACTTTTGAAGAGTGAACTTTATAAGGCCAGCACAATTCAGACAGTATTCTGATCATTGGTGGATTTTAGAGCTGCAACTTGTACTGTATTGTACCACCTGCTGGGTGTCTACATGGAAGCCCTCAGAAAAAAAGAAAAAAGTATTGTTGAAAATACCGTCCCTTGTATTGAAGATGTTAAATTATTGTCCCTTTTTTCGTTTTTTCTTAGCATACCCATCGACGAGTGACCTTCTCCACCACCAACCCTGTGCAGGACCTGCAGGACGCCTCTCAGCACAGCTACTATGACAGCGGCTTGGAGGAATCGGAGACTCCCAGCAGCAAGTCGTCGTCTGGTCCCCGCATCGGACCCCTGACCCTGCCCGAGGATCACTATGAGAGAACCACTCCAGATGGCAGCATCGGAGAGACCGAGCACCCTGAAAACGGTACCTTGACAATCCCTTCCACTCTGTCGTGTGCCCCATGAATATGTATTTGCATGTACATGACTCTAATAAGCTCTTTTTGTGTGTTGGTGATGGGAGGCATTTGTGGAAGATTTGTTGTTGTTTTTCCAGTGGAAATGTTGTGACTTGCTGTGTTTGCCGATGACTGTGAAGATGTTATTGGTTTTTAAGCAGATCTGTGGGAGGATGTGTGTGCATATAGAGAGGGGGGGGGGGTCAAGGCTGGAGTTAGCAGTGTCTCCATCCTCCTCATCAGCAGGTCCTCTGTCAGACATCCTTAATGACCCTCTCTCACAAGTGTGCTAATTAAAAAGCCCAACTAATGGAGCATTTGCCCTCTAAATAAATCTGAACCATGGCATCTGTGCAGACAACACTGTATTTACTCGCAGCGTTTCTTTCCCGCAAGTTACAACGCAGGTGTGCATAATTTCTAAGGACTGCAATCAATCCACAGGCTGAGCAGCGATGGTCTCAGCATCGGTCCATATTAAAAGAAAAAATAACCAAAGCTGTAACTGCTATTCTGTGAACTGTGCATCATAATAATAATTTTGGCGCCTTAAGCTGCCAAACATAATCCATTACCTGTCTTGTAACATACTATGATAAGTGATTCACATGGTGCATTTCCACTCATTATAGTGTTTTGCATTGCACTGCTCTCTTAGCCGTTCTTCCACGGTGGATGTTCGCCACTCACAATAACAAATCACCTTGCTTCTTATGTTTTTATATAACTACTTTGCTGTGTTAATGTATGGTTCTATATCGAGAGCATGCATGGTTATCGTTTCTTGCTAATGTATAAGGATGTATTTGTACTGCCCCCATACAAAGTGAGACATGGTGGAGCTGTTGATCAGCATTGACAGTCAGTTTGTCACAGTGTCAGAGAAAAATACACAAATATACCTTTTGTCTACGGGACTGGATCTGTATGGGCTCAGAACAGTCTCATAATACACACATGCACACAGAAGGATTCACACTTGTATTTCCGGATCCACACTTGTGTTTTTCAATGCACACACAAATGTGTTCCGTTTCATATACATGTAAATAAAATCCAAATACAGAAAAAAGTTTTACATATGTATTGTTGATCCTCACATATTAGTTTCCCGTTTAAATCCTCTGAACCTGCAAACACAAACCGCTTTCTGTGCACGGATCGCTGTGCATTCGTGTGTGGGTTTTTTGAGACTCCCCTGACGGTCAGCCGATTCGTACTTGTAATTTTTTCTATCTATAGCCAATCAAATGTCTCCTCAATTCTAAGCCAATCACATGAGCGCGCCCCCACGAGGGTAGATTTCTTGCGTTCATGACGTAGCGCGTTATGTACGCATTTTGCGCTGTCCGGAGCTGACAGGTCCATGGAGCCTGCCTGCAGGCGCTAATGTCAGGACACCTCCACTCTCAGTACATTGCCACTTTCCGAACAGGAAATGCACGCAAATACAATCTTTTATATTATTAAGGTACAGCGCCACTTTCCGGACCATTGATGAATGCTTGTGTACACACAAACGGCAGGCAAAACCGTTTTAAATGTGTGTTTCCTGTATGGCGAATACAGCTGATTTATTTATCTTAGCCTAGATCAGTGCACTACGAAGCCAGTGCTAGACAGTGAACTGTCAACGGGGGGGGGGGGGGGGGGGGTGAGCCCCGCCGGTCATTATCAGCCGATATTCACTCTTAATAGTTTGATCGGTGCTCTCTATAAAGGCCGGTCAGGAGAGCTGGATCTGATCGATATGGACACAAACGTGTTGCAGGCTTGGCCTGTCACTTTAAGAGTAGCAGCCGCAAGGGGTTGTGGGTTTTTGGTGTGTGTGTGTGTGTGTGTGTGTGTGTGTGTGTGTGTGTGTGTGTGTGTGTGTGTGTGTGTGTGTGTGTGGTGTGTGTGTGTGTGTGTGTGTGTGTGTGTGTGTGTAAAATGTGATGGCCAAGGCGAAGTGCGGAGTTATGAAGAGAGAGACGAAAGTATAGAGAAAGTAGTCAGAACGGGAAAAGTAACTAGTCTGTATGTAGGCCTATGCAATAAAGTGTCAATGTAACTGATTAGTATGAAGAACGTGAATAAACGGAGGTTCTTCCCACGGCACCCGAACGCCCCGTTTGCATCCCTTTTCCCCTCGAAATGTCTGGGCAGCTGGTTACCGACTGACAACGAGCCAAGTCAGAAACCACCGGTGTGTAACCGAAACTACGGTTTCGGTGCCGAGATACCGTTAGTAAAAAGGTAACAAACGCGAGTGAAGTATTATAACCGGACGCGAGAGAGAGATCAGATCAGCTGCTGAATCTGACGGAGACACACAGCTCTGCATGATCACCTGATGCTCCGCCCTCTGTTTAGCGAGCTGACCGGACTGCGCAAAATGCGAATATGAAGTGTCATGAACGCAATAAATCTACCCTCGTGGGGGCGCGCTCATGTGATTGGCTTAGAATTGAGGAGACATCTGATTGGCTATAGATAGAACCAAATTACAAGTACGAATCGGCTGACCGTCAGGGGAGTCTCAAAAAAACCCACACACGAATGCAACAGCGAAAACTAATATGTGAGGATCAAAAATACATATGTAAAACCTTTTTCTGTAATTGGATTTTATTTACATGTATGTGAAACGGAACAACATTTGTGTGTGCATTGAAAACACAAGTGTGGATCCGGAAATACAAGTGTGAATCCTTCTGTGTGAATGTGTGTATTATGAGACTGTTCTGAGCCCATAGATCTGAGTGTGGAACATACATATATATATATATCTATATTTTTTTTAGGGAAAGAAACAGTTTCAACCTCAAGCGCTCTCAGTTGCAAAACAGCAGGATCAAAGGCTAAAAAGTGTCACCGTCACACCATAACAGCAGATGACAAACTTCTATTATTAGCATAGTAGCTTGCGTTGTGATGCATCGCCAGACAACTGTGTTGGCTCTCATTAGCTAGTTTATTCATCTGTATTGCAAATGTTTATTGTTTATTTATTTATGTGAATTAGTGACACCATTATTCAAGGGTATAGGGAGGGGGTGGTGGATGTGCAGTGGAGGATGAATCCAGCCAATACTGCAGTTCCCTCAGGCCCTATAGAGGTCAGAGATTGCTTAACATCCCATGTAATAGATAGATTTAATCACCCTATATACAGTATACAGGCTTGGTGTTTACAGGTCAACAGTTGACCATTTCCATTTGCACTTAGAAGATGTAATATATGCATTTTATTTTATTTTTTTCTCTTTTTTGTTGTAACTAATTATTGTGTTTCTCCCTTCTGCGGAAAACAGCTTTTGTCAGTCTTTGTTGTCAGCAGCAGGAGAGCAAGATTGTGAGTGGAGATGGAGCAGTTAAAGAATGAAAAGATGGCACAAGATGGTGGAGATTGTGACAGAGAGCGGGGAGGAAGCAACGCCCATAGGATGAGCACATAGGACAGGGAGATGCAAAGATGAACGGCTCACCGAGGATAGACCTAATTAAAATGTGATTCCCACTTCAGGGAGATAACTTAGAGCCGACATAAAATGAAGGATTAGACAGAAAAATCAAACAAGACTGAGGAGTTTCTCCCCAGCTTCCACCTGAATTGTGACGTGAAATCCTTTGAGTGACAGAGTGACAGCTTGTACTGGTGCAGAGCTTTATTCATTGCAGGAGTGATGAGTGACAGGCAAAAAAATGGGGAGGTGAGCACGATGTGTCACTCCATTTAAGTTGGATAAAACGCGATATATGAACTCCAGACTGTCAGACTTTGCATCACTGGGCCCCAGAAATATCGACATGGATGTGTTTTGTATAACAAGTTTAACTTTGACAGTGGAGAATCTACATTGTGAGAGAGTGTCAGTGGTCTACAGCAGAGAATGATGTGGTTCATGTTCTATTTTAGATTCACATTTGTAAAAGTGATGGTGTCAGGTCAGACCTTTACTGACATTAGCCTGCACTTGGTGGGGTATTCCAGTGTGAAGCAATCTAAGGCCATGCAATATCTTTATTAAATGCTCGTCCCCTGTCAGGATATATATTCCAAAGATAGGTCAATAGCAAATAATACATTATTGTTATGAGTTGGTTTGCATTAGTTGGTTAATGTTGTGTTAAATCTTCTATCTATTACCACCTTTACTCCTTGAAATAAAATATGTTTGGGGTGCAGGTGGATAGTGACGACATAAAAAGCATAGTTAGGCTTAAATGCACTCAAACAGACTGTGAACCAATTGGCTAAATCACCTTCAGTGATGCATTGTGACATCATTAAACACGATTGTAATCATGGTGGCAACTACCGTGATTGAAACTGAAGCCGATGAGGAATTGCCTCTATTGCATTCTCCCGAATAGGCAGCAGGGGAGAAGAATGTATACTGTTAGAAGTCTATGACAAATTGCGTAAACATTTTAGCTTATTTATTTCCTCCGCAGACATTGTTTTGGTCTTAATTGCTAAATTCCAGTCTTCTTCTAGTACATCATGATGTTCATTTTGTAAATGATGTACCCCATTTAGTGTAGAATATACGATAAAGTAGCATATCCAGGTTTGGGGGCCCTCTCACATCAACAGCGGTTCCTGCTAGCCGTTGCGTAATAGAGCCTTCAGAGGCTTCCGCTCAGCCCTTTCAGACTGAGCAATCGGATCTCAATTAGGTCTCAATGTGGACACTGGAGACACATATTAATACCAGGTGTAAATGCAATCAGGTTAAATCATATCGGGAGACAATCTGGATATGAGAGGAATTTTAATGCAAGGTGTTAGGGAAGTCTAAGTGTGCTGCCTTTTGAAGAGTCGTGCAGACTAAAGTAATACGACCTTGGTTCATTGGGCTGGGTGGCAGAGAGGAAGGAGAGTGTGTGGTCCGTAATAGTCTCTGGTTCACTAGAGTAGACAGCAACATATTCCCTCATGGCTCTTGGCGTTGGAATTAAGAGTAGATTCAACTACAGTAATAACATTTCTGATATATGACATGTATGCTGCCCGATCTGCAGCAATTCATTTTTTCTGGGAGTTCCTTTTTTTTCTTCGTATGCCTGAGCAGCTGCTTCCTCCTCCCATTTGATTTCTAATTCTTGTCTCCGGGCTGTGTTAAGTGCACTGCATTTCATTTCCCTGTGTGTATGTTCCACTCTTATGTTCATGCATGTGGAGTGCACATCATTCACTCTGTTGGTTAATCTCGGCAAAAATTGTTTATCCATCGGTGTGTGTGTCTGTGTGTTCGCACCTGCATGTATGTGCGTATGTGTTTGCATTGGAGGTTGTGCATCACACCTTGCATCTCTAAATCAGTTTGATTGCTGTGGCATTTTACTTTAACCGACTCTCACCATAATCACTCAGCCCTTTAATTCTTCTTAAATGGATTGCTTCAGACAACATGGAAACTGCTTATCTTGTATGTCTGGTTGCTGTCGAGATACATGATTTGTCCTCCACAATGAAATCAAAGGAAGACCAGAGGAATTGTTTCTGTATGTCAAATCTGTCCGTCCATCTATCTTCTACGCTGCTGATCAGAGTGGTGGAATCAAAGAGATTGAAGGTGCTCGGAAATATGGACAACATATGTTTTCAAGATATAAGGAATTTCTTATTTTCACCAGGATATATAGCAATGAAACATTCACTTTTCATGTGAAACCTTAGAGAAGAATACATTGACATTCAGCCATACTATGTTTTTCATGCATGCACACATAGTAATGAGATTTAAGACAATAGTTTGATTAAACTAAACTGGCATTTACCCATAAGCAGAATTATATGGTGTTGGTTATTTTAGCTATAACTAAAAATATTCCCTTAATTCTCACTATGAATATCAGATTCTCTGAGAAATTTCAGTCATTTTTGCCCAATATAGGATTTAGTCACAATATAATTCGGTTGAAAAACGCCTTAAATATGATATTGCATTATTGCCCAGCTGTTGTTTTTATTTGTCATGTTTTGGAGCAGAGCAGGGTTGACCCAAAGGCAGGACAAAAAGTCTTGAACAACAAAAATACCTTTAATTCCAGGTTTTAACAGGCAAATTAGGGCAAGTCAAAACACAAAATAACAAAGCTCTCCAACACAAAAACAAGACACAGCTGGGGAGGGAAGAAAACACCAAAGGCACCCGGGTGAACACAATCAGATAATCAAGCAGGAGGAAAACACAGAGACAGGAAGTTAAAACAGACATAACTCAGCGGGTGAAGTGTTTTTCAAAATAAAACAGGAAAACCGGTGTGGACAGAGCATGACATTATTACTGATGGATTAACGCAAATAATTGAATCCACAAAAAAGGAAAAGTGTCAAAAACCAAAAAAACGTTTGTTTATCTTCAGTCTTGGAGCTGACTTTTTTATAATACAAAAAACAAACAGTTGACAGTTTCTTTTATCTCATCGACCCGAGCTATTAAGTGTATTCTGAGCCCCAGTGCAAAACTGGAGTCCCTTAACAGAAATGATTTAACCTCCTGTTGCCCAGGAACCCTGGACATGAGTCATCTGGGGCCCGTTACAGCCCCCCTTCTCTTCTTGGGACACCAGGTTTGACGGGCAATCCCATCATGTCCTGTCCAACCCAGACAGTAATCACTCTTCCGGGGATCGGTGGTCAGGCGTCTTGGCTTTGTGATATGAGGGCTAGCACCAATAGGACACAGGTGGAGTGAAGACTGGTCCTAGCATGCAGGTACACACACACGAGCACACACACCCAATTGACCACAAGATGGCGGAATTTTGATGTGGCCCGCTTGCCCAGCGTGAGGTCTCCCCGTATCTTCCTCTGTACAGACTCGCTGCCATATGGGCGATTGAGCAGGGTGAGATAAAATTGGAATAAATGGCATTTGCATGATAATGAGGTGCTTTAGTGATGCTGTCTGATTTATCCCCGCCTTAGATCTCTCGGATGATGCTTGTAGCGTCATATATATTTGTTCCTTTTGAACTCCTGTCAGGATTTTCATTGCTTGCCGTATCAGTATCATACAGGGGGTGCCACCGTTTTTAGCCATTACTTATTTTCATAAGCTTCCTCCTGTGGATATCTGGTTAGTGGCTTGTTTGTGCACAAAGCATGAGAAATATTTAAAACAAAGAAAGATGTGGAAGAAGACGTTGAGCAGACAGAGACGCAGACTGTCAGCCTGATGGGGCTTGTCTGTCCTATGAGTGCCATATTGGGCTCCTGCCGCGGGTGCCAGTATAAGTGCTGATGCAGGGTGTGGGTTTCCTCAGACAGATGCCATTGAGCCTTGTCAGAGTCCCCTGCCTGGTTAGCACTATTGAGTGGAGTAGCCTGTACCAGTGCATTAGCTTACGCCCAGCCACTGTTTGGAAGTAAGCACCACCAGAGCAGGGACAGGTCATGGGACTGGCACTTTTGTGGAAGCTTCTGGAGGAAAATAAGTCCTTACAAGTGCTCCCCTGAGGCAAGTTGTCATGAGTAATACGCTTATAATCCCAAGCTCATCCTTGCACACACATTATGCTCTGCTCACATCATCTGCAACTGTTTGTTACCCCCTGATTGTTTGTAATTTTATGTCGGAGCAAAATAGGTCACTGGAAGAGCCTAACTGGAGCAGAAGTAAACTCTCCAACCTGCATAGGTGCCGACACCATGGACAAATGGTTACTATGGCCCTTTTTACAAATGACTTCATGGGAGAATGCAGCTGAATCCAAAATGGAACAGATTATGCGTCAACCCGTCACAGTTTTGAATATGTCCCTTCGCCCAATTTGAAATAGAAAATGTGCTTCCGCTTGTGTGATCGCCTCACAATGAGACACTCCACAAACGTTGGCCACAGCACACATTGCAGTGTTTGTCAATGACTGCAGACAGGCTAGACCTTATGAAAATGTCCATGTTAGAGGAAGGACATGGTATCACAGCGCAGATCATTAACTGAAGCAAAGTGTATAATTGGCCTTGGTAACTTTCAGAGTGAACTGACATATCATTTAGTGGCAGAGATCACAGCCACATGAGAAATCTAGATGGAACCAGAATAGAAGTGCCATTATTCCAATAAATATAACCCTTGCATTCACCTTGTATTAAACAAAAAATCTGATTTCATGTGGTTTCATCATTGTGTCATTGTGTTCAAATGACTGGACGACTTTTCTTAATATCGTGTTTTTTTTCATAACCTTAAACTCGCATGAACTGTGGTTCTTAGAGTTGCAATATGTGTCATACATTTGTATAAGAAAGAAAATATATACACATTTGTTTTCTTTAATTGAACATGTTTTTTTTATTTTGGGTATTGAGTACATTTTTTTACAAAATAGAGCAAAATAATACAGAAAAACTAAGAAATTGCTGTTAAAATAGCACAAAAAATATGTCACAATCTCGTCTAAATAAGAATAATAATTTTAAAAAAAAGAAATCAAAAGGGATTTTGTGGATAACATTTTTGGGAAAGATATCCATTATTTCAGATCCACACAAGCAACTCAATATGGATGAAAACCCAGATGGATGTTCTGAATTATCCTCAGAAAAAGAAAAAAAACTCCACACATATAAGCACACATTAGGTCCACATGAATGATGCTTTTAACACCATGCTGCCGCTGAATATGTGTGGTTTTAGCACTAAGCTTGTAAAATGTGTGAGCCAGTTTGCCTAAGCCAGTATCCCTAAGCTTTAGATGTGCTCATGTATTACTCTAACAAAAGTGGATGGCTCTCTGTACTTAGGCAAAAATTGGATAGCACGCTGCCCGCTATGGCTTAACAGTGAGTCTGGGCAACAGCATGCTGAAGCAGCAGGTCTGGAGGTGGCAAAATGTGTTTAAACACTGGTTTGAAAGTACAGGTTAATAAAAAAACACATGGAGAAAGATTTCTTAATTAGTGGCTCACAAGAGATGTCCGTGTCCACTGGCAGTTCCTGGAGACCCTGAGTTTGAACTGAAGGATAATTATGGAGGCAGAGATAGAAAGAGGTGTTGGGTCTCAGTGGGTCTTACCTAGACCAACCCCAGATGTTATGCATAAAGCAGGTAGAGCTGTGAGTAGAAGAGGGGATGCTGGCTAGGGGCCAGATCCACTTCAACCTCAGCTGGTCGAGCAGCTCAAGCCGCCATCAGAGAGAGGCCGCGGGGGTCATCTCTCCATCATAGTGTGATGGGGACCGAGAGCCGCTGAACCCCCCTCTAACTAGTGTTCTGCACTTCAATGATGGATGGCACTTGAGGGACTAGAGTTGTACTGTATAGGTTCGACATGTATTTCCTTATTTCCAGTGAGTTGCAGGGGAATGAAGTCGCCTTCGTTTTAAGGCACAGTCTGTTGAAGATATCTCAGAATGCAGCGGGACCTTACAATGAGGACTGCATCCAGTGGAACTGAAAACGGAAAGCAGTAGTGCAATTTATTTTGTTGATTTCTTTCACAAATGATAACATCCCTACTGGTGGAGGAAGGATCAATTCCTAATTTGCAGTCCTGTGTTAACATGGTTTATTATGCAGTCAATATTCTACTTGCCTTAAGCTAAATAGAAATGACTTGAATTTGTCTTGCTTTAACTCATAGGCCAAGCATATCACATTGCTATGCATTCATTGCGAGGTAACTAACATTTTACAGGCCTATTACACAGAATCATCCGTATTTTTTTATAGATTTTCTGGCTTCAAAAACCCACTACCATGCCATCCCTAAAGAGCCCTTGCACAAAGTAGAGTAATTCTCAATTTCATTGCATGATAATATAGCTTGTTTCTATCACTTCAACTGGATTGGTGCTGTAATTACTGAGAATACTTAACTTTACTGTAAATTATCAGAGATTTTCGCTAGTTCCAAACTGCCAAGCTGTAACACAGACGTATATTTCCATGTGATCCTTTGGTCTCCGAACAAAGATCCATTTTATTCAAAGCAATTTTTCCATCTTGTTCCCTTTGGCTAGCTCCCTCTCAGACGGTCATGTTGCAAGGTCCCAACACTTGTCACTCATCTTGATGAGCTGTCCACTATCTAGCCTGGAGATGAGGTACCCATCAAACATGCAGCCTCCACAGGCTCGGAAAAAAACAGATGGCGAGGGCAGCCACTTTAATAAAAAAAGGGACAGCGATGTTTACTGTTGTTGTGCATTTGCTGTATGTATTTGTATTCCTTTTCTTCCTGCATTATTGTAGTTATTGCAATGGCTCCCTAGCTCATCTGAAGCCACATTCATAAGACACAAAGGTATAGAGGCTAGCTCAACATTATTAAAAAAACGCCTTCCACGTTTCAGCCACATACATTTAGTCGTGCACCCGGGGTCACAGCCAGTCTAAGGCAACTGCACTGACTACATGACCCACTTCACCCACCGGCTCATTAAATGTTAATCTTATTGCCTCATAATGTAGTGGATGTCCTGTCCATTTATACAATAATGTGATAAAACATTTTATATTGCTTTTTAATGCCTCTCTAATACACAAGGCAGCACTAAAGTGCAGGTGTGGTCTTCATTCAATTAACCCAAAATACTTAGCCTCCCACATATTGTTTCCAGCTTCCCCCCTGCACATATACTCTGAGCAATGAGGTCATCATGTGTTGCTTTAGATTTTTCGGTGTGAGATTCAGTAACATCAAAGGACACGACATTGACCCTCTTCACTATGTCGAAGCTTGTAAAAGTCAATCAACACAAGCAGCCTGAATGCAAAGGATCAGGAAGGAACAACAGGGGGGGTGGAATCACGCTGGCCTTTAAAGGTCGATATGATCACCCCCCTGCTGCCTTCTGTTTTTTGCGTTTTCTCTTGAACTCCAGATTTAAAGACATAAATGTGCTGTTTCCTTTAATAACTATGCTGTTTATTCGATCACATTCTTAATATCATGTGATGTTTCTCCCGCTCGCCTTAATCAAAGGCTTAATCGGAGAAGCGATCGCCTTGCACCGGGTAAAGATGGGCATCGAGCAGCTTTGGGAGATTGCTGCAGTTCTTTTCCTTTTGCCTCTATGCAACACAAAAGGCAATATTTATATTTCATCAATTAATACATTACAATTGTTCTCCTCTGAACACATAGCTGTGTTTTTCAAAGCAATGTGGGGAGCAGAGCTTTTCCATCTGACTGCGTTAGTATTTTGTTTCCCAGAGACTTGTCAGTCAGCAGCAACTCAGTATCTACAGTAAACGCTCAAATAAAAGCACTGCCTCTCTGGGGTTGTTATTTAGCCGCGGCATGAAACTGCTTACATGATTCTAAAAATGGGATTTTGTGAGATTATGTTGTGTTTGTCCATACTTGGCATTTAACTGGTGTACATCCTGTGACTCACATATTTAACTAATGCAGTTATCTCTTCATATCACGTGGGCTGATGTGCCTGGAATGCATCCAAGACTCTCTGATAGTAACCCAGAGCATGACCACTCGGTTAAAGAATATCATGTTTGATCAAATGATAAAAAGTTATTCTGCCACAACCATGGCCATTGGCAAGGCTGAGAAAGCCCACAAGACATAGAACAACGTCAATAAAGAGTGCAAAAATAAGTCTGTGTTCAATTTATACCACTTCATTTCTTCTTTCTGTTGGCAGCTTATGTTATCTCTCCCTGGTTTACCATGTCTCACATTGCAGACTGTGGAAATCAAAGGCAGAATTAGTGGAGAGATAACATCTTGTTGGGAACGGGAAGGAAACAGCAAATGGAAACATCCGTTTATATGTCAATGAGATCAATGAGTGAAGGATAGTGAGCGATGCTCAGGAATTAACTCCATGTGTCCAGGGAGGGAAATCATTCCTCCTTTGATAATTGGGGCTGTAGATCACACGAAACCTTTGATTTTCTTATTGATACAAAAAATACTGACTGAGACCGACATTATTTGGATTAATTGAATCATTAAAACAGTAAATCCAGTCAACATGCTGGGTGTGTATTGGAACCTTTTTAACCTCTCTCTGTTTAAAAAAAAAACATTTCTTCTACTAAAATCAAAGAATCTTTAATGGGTTGAATGGAGGCTCTTAGAGACAGGTTAGTGCGTGGGTGGCAAACACAGATAAAAGCGCGACATAACATATTGGGGCCTGAAAAGAAAAACCCATTACAGAAAGTGTTTCCTCTGAAAATGTGCTCCAAGGAAATAAACAGCCTAAATGCAAAATACGTTTTTACAGCAAGACTGAATGTTTCTTTCTCTGCTGTTGCAAACGTATCTCCTACCTGCTAGTATGAGGCCATTAGGCGCTTGCACCGGGTATAAAGGGCCATAGAGTGCAAATGTGAAAGCCGAAAGCATGAAGAAAGCTTCAAAGGTCCGGGCCAAGAAAGAGACATTCTGACAACAAGAAGAAAGAACGTTTTGGGTAGGAGACAGGAATAGACAAGTGACTCTTAAAGTAAATGTCAGAGAAGGGTTGGGCAATAAAACAGCCTGTCTAATTGCCATGACAATAGTTTTCATTAAAAGCCCTACAACTTCACAACACTGTATTTTTATTCTCAGCTTCTAACCTCAAAGCTGTCAACAATTATTAAGCAAGTCTTGCATGTTTCTTTTTCCAACTACTTTGCACTAGTAGCCAGACTTCTGGTGCTTTTTTCAACACGCACATCCCCTAGCAGCAGGAAAGAGCAAAGAGTCAATCAAGTTGTTCAGACAGAAATCGAATCTTGAAATGTTTCTAACCAAGTTTGGTTAAAGGTTTTTTGACCTGTGCAGACTTTGTAATGGGAGTTAAACTTTGTAGCACAAGGAAAAAGGCAAAAAAATAGGAAAAGCCTCAGCATATTGAGGCGTCCAGTCACAACCCCCACACCACAGGGATTTAGTCTACATTTCTTGAGCTTTTCTAATTAAATTGCACAGAAAACTGAATGGGAAATGTGAGGTGTCCTATTTCAGGGTTTGGAGAGAAAGAGGGAAGACGGAGCAGCAGAGTGGAGCTCAATGTAATTATGCAAGCAGGTTATCACATATGATAAGATTATAAACATTTGCTGACACCTTTTTCCAATAAACCCATGGCATCCCAAATGTCTAGCAGTAATGGGCTTCATTATTCAGTCGTGCATTACAGTGTAAAAACGATTACTACATTTGCACACCAAATGTGTGTTTCGTTACATACTGAACACGTGAAGTCTATACAGTATTCAATGCCTAATCAGCATACCTGTGTTTGTTTATTACACCCTACACCAACTGCAGTCCAAATCAGCAGTAACAATTTAAATGACCAGCATTAATACAATACCTGTATTGGCCTAAAGAACAAATGCAAATGTCTAAATGTAGGCATTGAAGTCTTACTAATGCCTTTCAAACTCAACATGCACATTCTGCTCTCCCTGAGCCCTCTGTGCATGAATATGAGATTGAATACAGCATATAGAGGACTGCTGTTTATTATCCAGGCTGACTGCACTGATAAACATTAAGCAAAACGATGTAGGCATCCTTACTTCTCGATGCAAACTTGAGTACCCGTAGGTTTATGGTCAAGACATCATTTGCTGTAGGTTGTGTAAGATATTCTCTGGAGACCTACTTTTTTTATTTGTTAACTTTTTCCTTAACAGAACTGGTAACGTTCGAAAAGTCGAAGAAGTCATACAACTGGAAACTAGAGCCGTATGATAATCATAAACCTGCATCTCAGATCTCCTGATGAATAATGTATTCTGTTTTATTTCGCATTGGCAGCTGCTGCAGATCAATATAGTGTTGTCAAGGTTCAGAATGCAATTTCCAGTCTGTAATTGGCCAGCAAGCCAAACATATTGTTGTGGGCAGGGGCATGAAGCTGTTCTCCATGCAACCATTTCACTAACACCTCTGTGCACCAACAGAGGAACGATTACTGTTACTTGCAACAGCAACTACATCATCATTTATAACCGCTTCCCTCCCTCGTCTCAAACCGATGTATGAAATCTCTTCTATTCAGCGATGCCTTGCGCTTGTCACAGTTTGATAAAAGCCTTGGTATTGGTTGACATATCACACCGCATATCAACTTCTCAATTGGAGGAGCCGGTGCGTGGTGTGATCTGTCAGCAGGTGCTAAGGCTTTGTCAAATGCGCGGGAAACAAAAGGAAGTCTTAAAATAAAGGAACCGTTAAGACAAAATGGTGGATGGTGAGTGGGCTGACAGGAAGTGCACCATCGCCCACTGAACCATCGAGGGCTTCTGCTGATGTGCCTCTGGACAACACGTCCACTCATCACACTCTGTCAGCAAGAGGCTCGCCTACCTTACCCGGAAGTGGGGGAAATGTGCCTCAAACTTCAACACTGATTCTCATCTTGGCTTACCTTCTGTGGACCAATTTGACCAATGATTGATTAACCATTTAGGCATAAGTCCTTTTCACATGGGACTATTACTACCAGCAGACCTCATGAAGTTATAACCCTCCACGTGTGTGTTTTGTGAATTTACACTGGAAATAATTCTATATTTTACTAAATGATAATAATATACCCTAAATATGATGTCAAAGCTTGGCGTAACAAACACTTATATACACATTATTAAACTATATATTATTTATATTATAATTATAAGGTTTATTATATTAAATGGGCCTACAGTATTTATGTTTATATAACATTAACATAACATTTATTAAAATAAAAAGCAGCCTTTTGGAATGGATCTAGATCACATGTGTCAAACTCAAGGCCCGGGGGCCAAATCCGGCCCTTGGTGGATTTAATTTCGGCCCACAGGATCATTTCTAATTCCTATTAGATCTGGCCCGCCGGTATATTGCACGCACACCTTCACTCCACCCTGAGGATTTCCTCAGCTCAGAGCCTGAGCCCAAACATTGATGAACTTGCACTCAAGATGAGATGCCAAGTATCTGGCTTGAACTAGCATCACAGAGCAGCACACTGAGTTCAATGGATGTTTCCATCTGCACTTTCTTTTATGCGACAACAGGGCATGTTTGGTTTGTTCTTTGAGGGAAATAGTTTTTTGGAAGCTGTTGTTGGCCTGAGGAAAAATGTAATCATAAGAAATGAGTCCAGAAAAGCTGCAGATAGAGCCATAAGAAATGAATGCAACTGATTATTTCATGTTTAATGTTGTTTTTCTAGGCAATAAATTAAGCTTTGTTAGTTCCAGGTTTAATATGTGCAATAAGTTCATTTCAATAAGTTTTGCAATAAACATTGAACCAGTCCGGCCATCGACTAGTTCCCATTTCTTCATTTTGGCCCACTGTTTATTTAAGTTTGACACCCCTGCTCTAGATGATGTATAGTTAGCAGAGGTGGAAGAAGCACATAGATCTTGTAGCTAAGTAAAAGTAGAAATAACAGAGTGTAGTAATACTCTGTAACAATTAAAAAGTTCTTCATTCAAATTGTTTCTCAAGTTAAAGTACATAATTATTAACATCTAAATATACTTAAAGTAACATACATTAAAGTACTATGCAGATAATCACATTTCAGAATAATATATATCGTATCGATTGATTATAATTATTGATGTATTAATGTGTTTATCATAGCTGGAAAAGGTGGAACTGATTTTAATGACTTTAGTGTAACTAATATCTTAAGTAAGTGTTGGTTATATGTTGTATCATAAATCCATAACTGCAAAGTAACTGAGGTATTAAATGCATTTAATGGAGAACAAGTAGATGATTTACCTTTTAATTGTAGTGGAGTGCAGAAAATGGAGATACATAAACATTGTATTTAAGTACAGTACTTTAGTGAACTCAATAAACTAAGAGTGTACTCATTTACTTTACACTACTGATAGTGATCTTCCCAAAATGTGCTTATTTTCCCTTTCAGAAAACAAATAACGTAGCAAAAAATCCCAAAATCAATCCCAAATCTCATATTCCGAAAGCAAAGGACTACTTTTATCACATGACCTCCATGTTTGGTGAATTATGAGGTAATTTGCGACAACTGCAATCATCACAAATGACTAGAGGTCCCCCTCAGGTTTCAGTGCAAACAGAGCTTTAGAGACGAAACAGAATGGAACGAATGCCCTCCATGGCTGCATAAAGGGATGCATTGGCTTGTTTTAAAAATAGTTAGAAAATAAAACTTTTCCAACAATGCAGGTAAGTAAACTGCATGCTGTAAAAAATGAATGCACAGCAATTATCTACAGGAAATCAGCACAGTATTGTGACTTAAATGGTTAGCTCCAGCCTATTTTTACTTTCTGTTCAGGCAAGGTGACAAAGCCTTCAAGACTACACATTCAAATTGTTGCAAAAGTGCACGTCTGGTACAAGTTCCACCATTGTTCTTTTGTATTCCATTACAATGAGCAAGGAAAATGTGCGCGTCAACACTATGGTTGCTTGCTTGTAGCAACTTTCCCCTCCTGTTCAAAATGCTCCCCTCTGGAGAAAAATACATTTAAAAAAGACTGTTTTTTGGTAGCTTCTGCTTACTGCGAAAAACTGTTGTGAACACTTGAATAACAAGACTTGACATGTCACAGCTAAAGAAAAACAAAACCCTGGTATCTTGTTGTTTTTCTTCACGAAGTATGACAAGCACAGAATGCCTTCACACCCAGTTATTACACTGATAGCCCGCACCAGAAACTAATGTCTGCTCCAATGTGGGATGTTTCTTCTTTTTTCTTCCCTGAATCTTAGTCATTTACCACTGTAAACTGTTTGCAGGGACCACAAATATACCATTAATAACACTCGCGCACACAATAGTAGCTGTTTTCCCCCGTTATCCCTCCATGAGCTGTGGGCCTCTCATATTTGTTCGCCATCGATCATAGCGGTGTGGCGCACACGCTGGATAGCAGCCGGTGGGGAGAGGCAGCATTTGCAATCAAACAGAGAGGAGCGGTGTGAAATCTCAGGAAGAGGCAGCTTCCCCCATGCCCGTGGGCAGGGGATCAGACGATGTGGAAGCCTGCCTCAGACACTCAACACCTCCCACTGGCACCCTGATGCAAGCCGCATGCAAACCCACCCCTCACATGTATCTGTCAGCCTAGGGAAAGGGAGGGGTGGGTTAAGCTATGTGTGTACCCTTACTCTGGAACTGCACTGTGCATGTTATGCTACTGCAGTGGAGGTGCTTTTAAGAAAGATGTGTGCTAAGGTTAACTGTGAGTGTGGTAGTGAAGGTTGGAAGTGGACATTTCATTGTGTTCATGCTTTAAGCAAGCAGATGGGGCTAACCAAATATAAAAGAGCTCTACAGGTGCAATCTATCTCCTAGTCTAGAGGAAAGGAACTCTGCTGTGCGGGGAGTCAGAAATGTCATTGAGTCACCGCTCTTCAAAAACCAAATCAAAAGCTCTCTAAATCCAGTCAGCCTGTTGCACTGGCATACCAGTGCTGTGCTTTGCCCACCAATGTCCACCTTACAGTCCATACATGACATACAAGACTGGAGAGGGGTTTGTTCTAGACTGCAGAAACACCTACGGAAGGAGACAGGCCTGAGTGGACGGGGAAATGTGTAGTTTCTCACCCCCTTTGGCTGCTCTGGTCGCCCTAATGGTTGACTCATCTCATTTCATCGCGTCCACTAAAATATTCAGACAATGGTCGAGTGTGGGAGTGTGTTTTTAGATGTGTGGAGCAGATGGAATTCTGCCACGCTGTGAGCCGCTTACAGATGGCTAGTGTGGCCACAGCGGAAGGCAGACACAAAAGTATAATTATCCGTATTGATTTTTGTAGAGATAGATTTGAGTGCGAGAGAAAGGTCAGCACGAGCAAGTGTAAAAATGTGTGCTTTCACAAATGATACACCCCATCATAACACATAAGTACTGTACTCGGTTTATTATTATTACTACATGTTGAAGGGAAATAACACGCATTATGGAAGGCTAGTGGCAGCATGCAGAAACACAGTCACTCCAACCTGACAGCTTCCTGTTAAATATAGGCCTCCCATTGCATCTATGTGTATGGAAAACAGACAATGATGTCATACTTTATAAATAAAACCACATATAATTTTGATGAAACACCAACAGACAAGGTAACGAATGGCCTACTAAAATAGCTGGCGTTGGAGCATATATGTTCTCTGTCGATGGCGTGCGATGTGTGCTTTGGCACTGTTGGAAGACAATGGCAGACTTTGGCAGGCTTTAGCTGTCATTGCTGATTTTCTGGCCCTGGATGATGATGAACGTGCTTCATAATGCGCTTTAATTCCTGTCACCGGTGCATGGCATCATTTTCCCCTTACATGTTTTCTTTTAGCTGGTGTTTTACATCATTAAGAGCAAATTATATTTTCTGAACCTAGCAACCTGACAATCAGTAAAGATGTGGCAATCAGTAAAAATGTAAGTTCTATGTGCATGTATGATTAAGTTAAGGATTTGTACATGTAAATATAAAGTCAAATTCATTAAGAAGAAACATTGCCCATTGTGAGGTGTTTTAGAAGTCCGGTGTAAATGTACCTTTTTTCGCTCCACAAACAGATTTTTCGGTTGTGCAGCTCTGCAGACTTTTATACACAAGGCCGCTTGGTGTGGCATAAACCTCCTGGAAGCTGTGGAGAGGTTTTAATCAAGTGTGAAATCCTTTCGGAGTAGATGCCTATACGACTGTGCTTGTGCTTAGAAGCGTACTCCTCAACCCTCTCCCCAAACTCTCTTCCCATGAACATCTTTTGTATCAAGAGTCCATTTCGCAGCAGTGATGCATACAGACAACGCTCTTAGCGGCGCTCAGAAAAATGAAACTCCCAATCATCATGCATGATGCACACAGGCACGCTCTCGCCTTGTCCTTTTCTTGGAGCACCACATTCAGTCTTCTTCTTTGTTAATCAGGCATAGTGCTGCTCATTCATTTGCAAAGAATCATTGACATTGGCCTTGTAAACAGGGAGAAGAATTTGCCACTTAAGCACAATAATATAATTAAGCATGGATAAGGCAGAACGTTGCTCAATTGTAAAGTAAACGTATTAAACAGCCTGAACATCTAGCAATTTAGGATTATTGGAACAATGAGATTAACGGCAACAATAGATTGCGCTATGCATTCATTATAAACAATGGAATTGTATATGGATTAACCATGAGAAATGAATCTTTAGACACACATAAGGAAAACGAAATGAGAACAAATACACTCCACCACTTTTCATTAAGCATTTTAAAATATTAAAGCATGCCTTGCCATTACCAAAGCTGGTTCTGTCTGGGATCTGATTGATTGAAGCCTCGGTGGGCCGGATGCTGTTTTTCTCGGGCCTTAGAGGTCTGACATTTGTGGAGATAATTATCTATAGCCACTGGTCATGAGTACAAAACTGATGGAACGTCTCAAAGGCACACTGCGAAGATGGCATTTGCTCTATTAGCTGCGAACCCTCACTCCTGCCTCTAATAGGTCATCTCTTGTGGTTGCATCATTCTCATGCAGCAACATCTTCTCTTTGTGTGAAGCACCCTCCACATTATCCACAGATGCATTGACTCTCTTTTACACACTGTGCTGGATCCACAAAACAAGATGTCCTGTGATGGACGGGTGCTTTCATGGTGTGGACAGCGCCAAGGCATTACAGTAATGCATTTATTACGGCAATCAAACGTTTACATGGAGGGTGACTTCGCACTCTCACAGATCTTTGTTGTCTGCTCTTTTTCTTCAGAGACATCGATTGGGCTGTCCTAGTCTGAGTCTGACGGCATAACAAAGACAAATTGAGCGGTATTTCCATTAAATCTGGGCTCTGTGTGTTTAGCTTGTCAACAGGTGGGCTGCTTAACAAGTATATTAGGTGCCAGCTGCACATTTCTGGTAAACAAGTACATGGGTTCTTCTTCATGGCAGCTCTACAGTGAGTTCAGAAAGCGTGTTATACTCTGGAGTGATGTATGAGGCAAACTTTTTTTGGAGCTTTTACAGCTTGTACATTTAAATCAGGTCACTAGGTCATAGACCCATTTATTTAATTAGGAGCAGTTGAATAAAAAATGGATAGAAATCAAGGGCAGGGAACTCATTTTAGCACTGTCAATCAATACCTCATTCAATGCTTTCGCCTCCAGCTATTGTAGCCAAACGCTGCCTCTTTACAGTATGTGTGTCGGTATTTCCGTGGTATGTTATCTTTTTATTGTTGTCTTTTTATGTGGACATGTACATGGAGCACCATTTAAAGTCCACGCATATCATGTGATAGAAGTCAATGGTCGCTTTATTGAACTCGTTAACAATGCAGTGATATTTTCCAAACATTTCAGACAAACTGCTGTTGGACACTTCTAAATGACTGAGACACAGCACCCCATCTCCTGAATGCATCACATCAGCTAGTGGAATACACACACACCGAGGTGCTCATTACACAGTGCATAGCAACAGCTACATAGCAACTGCTGCTGACTGCTTAGCAACAGCTGCAAAGACACAGAGGAGTGGGTATGGTGGGCTTCATGGGGTGTTTCAGATGACACCATTTCTGTTCACAAATGCCTTTTTACAACTTTTTTGTACCACTGTGAAGCTGTCTCTTATAGTTTTCCTCTCTTCCGCCCACAGATATCCGCTCGCTCCCTGATGTGGCGATGACCGGAAACTGTACAAACGAGTGCAGCGAGCTGGGCCACTCAGACGCCTGCTGGATGCCCGGGCATCCCTCCCCCGTTCGCAAGGCCAGGAACCCCCCGAAACTCTCCACCTTCGTGCCTTACCAGGAGAGAGGGAGCCTGGGACGCCTGGCCAACGGGAGCGCCAGGCTGGGGGGGGAGGAGCCCCGGTCGCGCCTCCCGCCCTCCCGCAGTGCCTACTCCAACAGCGGTAACGACGCCAGTCAGGACTGCCCCTTAGAGGAGATGCCCCTGAGCGTGGCCTCTGAGTTCCCGCCCACCCCCCCCTCGGCCCACACTCCAAAAAGGGAAATTTACCTGTGAGGAATGCCGTCATCCGATTGGTGCACAAATGAGGAAAAAGCTACACCCACGTCAGAAGGAGAAACAGGCTGTACACATGCTAAAGCCAATGCCCGTTTTGTAGGTAACAATAGGCTGTGACGCATTCAATCACTGGCATGAACACTTGTTTTCTGTCATTTCCTCCTTAAATTATTAATTTATTAGCATATTTATTAAGAATTCCACAAAGTTGATGCACTCACTCATTAATTTATACAAAATCCGGATGGATTCGATTCTAACAAATCAAAAGGAAGTGCAGATGGCATATGCTACTTTAGTAGTAACTAATTATTGTTGTAGTTAGCCAAGTACCATTCTGTGAAGTGATCTCTTGAATTTGAAAGTTGTGGTCAGTGCTCTTGTGCCATTATTAGATATTATTCAATAGACAGACAGTCAGGCCCTATCAGAAGGCATTACACTTTTGACTAACATCAAATGAAACGGTCTATATTAATGTACAGTGCTGTAAATACATTTGAATGGTGTGTTCTACATATATTTTTGTCCGGCATACGCTGAAAAAAGAAATTGCCTCAGAATTTTTTGCATATTTAAGCTTTTCTTTGCTGCTGCTGTTTAAACTTGATTGAAACCATCTCCTGAAGTGGAGCTCAATATTGTGGTGGGCATTTATCCGCTCCACAAAATCACACACACACACACACACACACACACACACACACACACACACACACACACACACATTTCAGACCCCTAATCATAGTTGAATGGCCTTTACCTCTGCTCCCTACAGAGCTCTGCCACTGGTGAAGAAAACTGTGTGGCAACATTTAAACTGACATTATGTTCCACTGACTCTCGGCACTGTGACCTATCGTTCATCATGAAAACGGTTGACTAGGCCACAGTACCCCGGAGTCAAAATGACCGCAGAGTACTCACTGGACATATTCTGATTGGCTTTTCATATTAAACCATGTGACGCACTCTGTTGATGAAAATGTTTCAGCCCGAAAAGCTCATCTCTGTCGTGACAATCAGACGAGATCTCGCAATCCCGTCCCCCCTTTACGCTCATAGTCCTTTACCCCTTAAGATCCATAAGAACTTCTCTAGATCTATTGAATGCATAACGAGGTATTCACATAAAAAGGCACTTGAGCTTAGAGAAACACTGCAAAACATTGAGCACTTATGGAAGCTAATATCACTACACGAGTGCTTGATGTTGAGAATACTTTCTTTGTTTTTTAGAGTATCAGTTGTCAATAGATATGTACTTCTTCAAAGGTGGAAACAATACAGAGCACACAATGAAATGAGGGAATAAAAGGATATTGAATGAAAATACATCTTTGAAGTTATTGTTACTAAAATGAGGGAAACAAATATTTGATAGCAAACGCAGAATATTGTTGAGCTTAAACAGAGAATACAGTCAAACTGGAATTACTCCAACTCCTGTTAATTATGAGTTCCCCTCTATTGAGGACAACATGCTTAATCAATTATTAGGCATTTTTTCCTCCTCTGGCTATTGAACAGAGAATAAAATATAGGGCATGCCCGTGGGCTTCATTTATCTCTACAAAGATTTTGCAAGTTAATGTGAAGGATATGTCTGAAGGACACTGTGTATTAGTCAGTAATTGGATGTTAATGATGACAACACTAGCCTGTCTTACAGCATTGTAGGGCCGGCCGGTGTCTTTGATTTAAACATTGATTTGATTAGATTTGTAGATACCTTTCACCTCTGCAGAGTATTTCCATCGTGAGATTGTGTCTCTGAGTAAGGGTGGAAGAGCCTTGAATGGACATTTCCTAATTAGGGTGAGTAATGAGTCCTGAGCTAGGGCATGCGTGAGCACACCCCCAGGACAAGGCACCCACCAGATAATGCAAATCCACCCGCAGAGCTACAATCAGTTAAAAGGGGTATTTTTATCAGCACTTACCTCATCACACTGCCATTGAAAGCTGCGTTTAGAATAATTAAACTGGAAACATATGGAAATTACTGGACATGGCCATGATTAAATAAGGTGGGCGATTATCCTGCCTTGAGGGGGAGAAAGCACATTATGCCGTTTTCAAAGCCATTTAGCAACTGAAATAAAATTCAAACAACAGCCATGATACACTGTGATTAAACCCCCACGGCTGCCCCCAGCACCCCTCTCGGAGCTGCGGATAGCCGCTTCACAAACTCAAAGCAGTGGGTAAGATCGCTGACCTGGAATTGATGATAAGTGAGAAAGATAGCAGTGAGTGATAAAACCAATGTCACATAGCCTCCATCACAACTATGTCTATTTAAATGCGTTGACTCAATTCCTATTATGCTTCATATCCAGATTTATCTCCGGGGTTAACCTGATTCCAGCCAAAGTACACTTATCGCTTTTGGGAATCTGGTATCTTCAGATTTGCCTCTTTGATCGCTAATACATGAAATAAATGGCGTGGCTTTTAGCAGATAAGTCGTAATCAGCGGTTGTTGCTCTGAACGGAATGACGGGAGTTTGATTTAGGTGCTCTGCAAAATAAAAAACAAGCCCTGGCTTAATGAGTTGGATTCTCTCTCTCTCGGTAATGACCTCCTGCTACTCACCCCTGGAATGATATATCACCAGGTTTGACCTTTCTTTTGAACTCATGCTGAATGAACTGTGTTTCCCTCTCTCGCAAACACAGACAGTTCCTCTTGATTAAAGTAGGAGGACATCATGAAGCACCTAAATACACTGAATAATGTTTAATTTGTACCTAACATTGATTTAATGTTCACTTGAGTATATGTTGCCTCTCTGTGGTGTGTATCGTATGGTGATCATTTCTTTAGAAAGATGGAGAAATTACTGAACTGAAATTGGCAAGATGGAATTTTGTTTTCTTACTGATCAAAGACTCTTAGGAAAACTGGTTGTGTGAAAAAAATAATGACATATTTTGGTGGTATAGTGTACATAGATCTCCACCACCATGCGTCTGCTGTTGAACAGACAGCGATTTTAGCATGAATTCCAAAGATAATTGGTAGAAACTGTTTACTCTTTTTCTTTTTCCTTTCTGAAATGTCAGTGCTGGTTCATATTCAAAAGGCCCTCTCCCAAACGAACTGAAATTAACTGAACATTTCATCTTTTTTCACACAAGACAATTGCCTTGAAAATATGTCTTTGCAAAAGAGAATCTAGTTGTTATCCTAATTGTTGGTATATTTATATAGGATAAAATGCTTGTGATGCCATGTTTTTGTACAGTTTTATGTACATACAAGTGAAGCTTTCTAGAAGTTCTGAGAAAAGCCGATGGCATATAAAAATTGTAACATGTTTTCCTGAGATGTGCAAATCTTGCCTTGGTTTGATTGACCTTTGCTGAGTCAGTGTGAATGTGGCCGTTCTATGCCTGCACTGTAGTCATTCACCGGCTCCCACCTCCTGAGGACTTAATCAGTTTTTATGTTTATCGTGAACAGTGGATCGTCTTATCTTACCAGTTTGTTAAACTCCTGTGTTCTGCTTCGTTCTGTTTTCGCATGTTGACAAATTTTCTTGTAATACTGTAAGTCCTCATGAACTTTGTAATAAAATCACTTCAGGGAAAAAATGAATGCTGTCAGTGTTTTCCCTGTTTTCCTGTTATTATTCATCGCTTTTGACTGTTAAACAAGGACTTGGCTGTTGCATTTTTACAAGAGCTTTTGCTGCCTCGGAGCTACATTGTGTAAAATGTCTCTCACTCTAGGACCCAGGCTCATTAGGAAGAACTAGTATTCCGGTCATGTGGGGCCCAACACCTAATTTCTAAGTCAGGAAACCCCAGAATGTTGAGAGGGAAGCATTCCAGAGCTTGAAGTAGGAGGTCCCAGGACCTGTGTTCTCTACTTCAATGAGAAACATGTGCCAGAAATACACAGCATGCACTTAGCTCCACACAGAACATATCTTTAAAGCATTGATGAGCTCTTGTGATGTTAATTTTGAACTGTCTATGTGTCTTTTTTTAAAGGGAGAATATAATAGTTTTAATGGACAATGATCCACGGTTGAAAGCATTCAGAGAAAGGGAAACTCTTTCTATGCGAGATGTTCACGCTCTGCGCACTTCTGCTGTGTTTGATCATTAGCATATAAGCTTAATTGACTTAATCATTGTTGCACAGATACCATATTATTTAATAATGCGTGAACTACAGTAATGTAACATGAGTGGTTAAGCAATTTTTTCAAGGCTTCCTTCACAATCGGTCGCCAGGACCAAGTCTTGAGTCATTCCTTCATAATGTAGTCCTCTCTCACATATATGCTTTTTACTCCTCACTGCCCCCAGTTTCTGCGCTCAAGGAATTTTAAGACAGCACAGGTTTTTTATTCACTGGGGGTATACAAATGGCAGGAAAAAGCCTTCTTCTCTATAACAAAATTGTTCAAATGGAAAACGATGCATATATTTTCTTAACACTGCAAACTGTATTATTCAAGGTTAAAGTCAGGGGTGGACAGAACATTGAGTAACTAATATCATGGTAATTTCCAAATTCTAGCGCCAAATAACAAAGGGTAGCAGAAACATTAATCAATCAATCAATGTTTATTTATATAGCCCAATATCACAAATGTTACATTTGTCTCAGTGGACTTCACAGTTTGTACAGAATATCAGTATGACAATAAGCCACTCAAGAGATTAATTATATTATTTCAAAGCAAGTGTCAAGTCAGCAAAGATCTGAACATTGAGCTATAGAAATGTACTTAGTACATCTCAAGTCCTTTTACAATTCATGCTACGGGTTGTACTTTATGTACATTTTAAAATACCAGCTGTTCATGAATTTGTCGTACACCAATAAACCATCGACCTGATGAAGGTGGTTGATCAAATATCAGGGGATCACGAGTGATATTCAAATACCTTGAATATCCAAATGGCAAGATAATCTGTCCAGTATTTATCTCTGAAAGACAAAGGTCAACCTGCTGTTGGCGCTAGAGGATAGAAGTCTCGGAATCATCCCCAAAAAAGTGAATGGTAATAGAACAAATTACTTGTATGTGTAAACCAACTTGGCAATAAACCTGATTTGGATCCAAAAATGGTGGATAGACCAACCCACATTGCTATCTAATGCATTTAACTATTCAAAAGTGTAGGATACTCAGCCCTAAGAGGCCATGAAATTGCCTTTCAATGCCCTTTAAGTTGGATCAGCGTATACCTACATTATATATTTGCTTCAAAGATCAAACATATGCTACAGGCCCCCATGTACTGCTGGGCAACTGCACTGGCCAACAGAACTGTTTAAAAAAAGTGTATTAATTATTCTGAAGGTAGATGAAGGCAGAAATCTCTCATCATCATTACAACATCATCAGTAATAACCGACATGAAGCATTATGGCTTAGACCAGTAACTGTAAAGCTTTGTTACATAAAGGTTTATGTCTAGCCAATAATTGCGCTTTTCAGGCATTAGCGCAGTGGCTAATAGCGTTCTTGTGTTCAAAACGGTTATAGAAAAATAGCTCATCACAGTTCAATGGCTCACTGTTTTTCTACATAAAAATGAAGATATTCCAATAACAATATCAGCTCAGAATAATATACAGTTTTGATTAAATGCAAGGAATATATAAATAGAGCAGGAAGAGCCATAATGGTGACATCATTTTCCCTTTGTAATGCCAACGCCCCTAGACCCTTTTGACAGCATACCGGACAAAGAGTTGCTCCTCGTCCTTGTGCACCTGTTCATTTCACGTAACATGCTCAGGGCATTATTGTGATGCATGTTTTTCTCCCTGTAAGACGAGAGGCATCCAAGTGATAACTCCCAATGCTTTTAAGAACGAAGGATGGGTTCTGCCTCATTCTTTCCGGTCAAATCTGATGGGTTTGTGACATGGGTGAACAAAGAGAGCAAAGGTCTCTCATCCTCTTAACTGATTTTGAAGCTTGCAGTAGCCATGTGATAGACAACAGCCACTGCAAAAGATGGCATTTCTATACACCATCGAATCATTCCATTTTCAATTATGGAGTCATTAAGCAGGTTGAGTGTAATGTCACTGATGCCTAGAATATTGTAAAATCAAAAACTCTGACAAAGTATTCAGAACATATATCTCAATTTACCAGGTTGTGTTGTGGAAAAAGGACTATAAGAGCTCGAAAAATGTAATTCACAAAGCATTTGACAAGTTTGAAGCAATGACATACTGATTCGATTAAGGCATGGGTTGCAAACTCATTATATCTTATTGTGTAAAAAAACATTCTCTTAACCTTTGGTAAATCAATGGTTGCTTACTCTTTAATCTTGTTACAAGGGACTGTCTAATGGTCTTTGGTCGATTTGATTTTAATGAACAATACAACATCGAATTCCAACACGACAAGTACATACTTCCCGCAGTTATGTGATTTAATGTTAACAAAGAAAATGATATATACTGAAACAAGGCTTTTTAATTTTACATTATCACAGATGCAGCAAAAGCAACAACTGGTGTCTCATGTCTGTGCATTTATAATACAGATCTACAGATGCTTTTTTATATGTATGTATTTGAAGTGCCACACACACATACTCGTGTTCTATACTTGTGAGGCCCACACTTTTTCCCCCATAATGGGGCCCAACCAATATCCCATCTCATTTTTTTCTCTATAATTTGTACATTTTGGCTGGGATCAAAGTTACTATCTAGATCAATTAAACTGCGGGACAGCATCAGGGATTTACATGCTACTTTTACATTCTCTGCACCAACACATGTACATGGCAGTGGTTGGCATCATCTTAACATAAGAACATCATAAGACAGTAGGTATTTGTTTTGTTTTTAAATTGTTTTTATTAATAATTTTAACTTAATTGAAACAAAAAAACTGAAGCAACACTCAAGCACATATTAATTCACCCACACTCGGTCCTTGTGCTTTACAAGGACGCATTATCTGAAAAACCTTCAATCATTCCCTAACCTAAATTCATAAGCATCAACATTACAGTCATCAATTGTCTTTGCTCACTGCAAATATTGCAAATAGGACTTTCCATACTAATTCACAAGAAGGTCCCATTAACTCATATCAAACATTACTGACCCAGAAGGTTCCTCATCATTACAGAAAATAACAACAGATTTTATAATTGCTAATATTTATATCAAATTTTTCTCACGTATTTGCCTTAAATGGTTTCACATATTCTTAAACCAATATTGGAAGGGATAATATAACACCAACAATAGACCAATCAACAACAAGTGGCAGGAAATGGCAATCACTGAGACAATAAATGGAGGAGTTAGGATGTAGCAGTTGGTGTATAAATAATGCAACAGTGAATGAATATTCATACTTTTCACTGCCATTTCACACATTCTCCAGCATTGACTTTTCCCTCACTAGTAACTCAGTTATAGACATTACTGATACATCAATCCCTTTGATTGTATTAAGTGACCATGCCCATATCTTCTAAGTTCTCCACTGTAAGCAGTTTTACTAACAGCCATATTGTCAAGGAGAGACTCTGAGGCATGAACTCAATTGCACGACTCAGATAGTGTTCTCAAAAAATAAAGACTTTACTGGAATTTAGCACAGTAATCAAAACAAGGAAAACAAATATACTCTTTCGAGGAAAACTAGCAAGTGATCAATGAGGTAGATCCGTGGGAAGTCCGTGAGGTAATCAGGAACGTGGGTCATAGTAAGACAACGAACTGACAATGAACAGGAGGAAGCTACCACAATATATACACAGGTAAAGGGGACACAGGTGGAAACAATCAGGGCGGGGAAAACAATCAAGGACGCAGGAGACAGAAGGGGGCGGGGAGCGTGGAGGCCTGAAATGAGAGGGATGATTAATTAAGGGAATAAACATAAAGCACAGGGCAAAGGGACATGACAAAACTAACATAAAGAATACACTTTCACTATTCGTTTCCTAGACATGACAGTACCCCACCTTCTAGGGACGGCTCCTGACGGCCCAGGCTCCTCTGAGTTGAGGCGGTCAAAATCCTCAATGAGGCTTTTGTCTATGACGAAGCGGGAAGGAATCCATATCCGCTCCTCAGGACCATAACCCTTCCAGTCAACCAGTAGCTGTCGCCCTCTACCCCTTTTCCGACTAGCCAATATCTTCTTGACGGTGTAAACCGGACCTCCATCAATCATCCGGGGGGGGCGGGGGGGGGTTTGGCGGTGGGAACCATAGCGCTCTCCTTCAAGGGTTTTAGTTTCCCTACATGGAAGGTGGGATGTACCTTCATGGACCTGGGAAGCCGTAGTCTCACTGAAACCGGGTTGATGACCTTGGTGACGGGAAAAGGACCCACAAACCGGGGAGCCAATTTACGGGAGAGTACGTGGAGGGGAAGGTCTCGTGTAGAAAGCCAGACTTTTTGGCCTGGCTGGTATACAGGAGCTGGTCGGCGTTTTCGGTCTGCTGCTCTTTTCACCAGTTGTGAATTCCTGCAGAGGATCTTCCTAGCCGCAGCCCACACGCGCCGACAACGCCTGACCAGCGCGTGGGCAGACGGGACCGTGACCTCCCTCTCCGTGGCTGGGAACAGTGGCGGCTGGTAGCCATAAACACAGTGAAATGGGGACAGGCCCGTGGCAGAAGTAGGGAGGATGTTGTGCGCATACTCAACCCAGGTGAGGTGCTCGCTCCAGGAGGATGGATTCTGGGACACCAAGCAGCGCAAACAGGTCTCCAGTTCTTGATTTAGGCGCTCTGTCTGGCCGTTAGACTCCGGATGGTATCCTGACGAGAGACTGACCGTGGCACCGATGAGGCGGCAGAACTCCTTCCAGAAGCGTGACACAAACTGGGGGCCCCGGTCGGAGACAATATCCTTTGGGAAACCATGAAGCCGAAACACATTATGCATCATGACCTCAGCCGTTTCCTTCGCTGAGGGCATCTTGGGCAAAGCAATGAAATGTGTCATTTTAGAAAAACGGTCCACTACCGTAAGAACTGTGGTTTTACCTCTAGAGAGGGGCAGGCCAGTGACGAAGTCCATGGAGATCTCTGACCAGGGTCTGTTGGGAATCGGGAGTGGTTGTAATAGTCCTATTCGCGCCCTGGAAGAGGTCTTGTTTCGAGCGCAGACAGGGCACGCCTCCACATACTCCTTCACCTCCTTCTCCATGGATGTCCACCAGAAACGTTGTTTTATGATGAACATAGTTCTCTTGACTCCAGGGTGACAGGTGAGCAGCGAAGTGTGAGCCCAGTGGATCACCTGTGGTCGCTCGGCCTCCTGAACGAAAAGCCGGTTAGGCGGGCAACCCCTTGGTGCAGGAGCTCCAGCATTGGCTCGTATTACCTCCTTCTCTACTGACCAAGTCAGCGCTCCTACCACCCGGTTTAATGGGATGATGGGTTCCGGCTCCTTGACTGCAGGCACAGGGTCAAACAGACGGGACAGAGCGTCAGGCTTGACATTCTGAGACCCCCGGCCTGAAGGAAAGAACAAAGTCAAAACGGTTTGAAAAACAAGGTCCACCTAGCCTGGCGGGAGTTCAGTCTTTTGGCCTTTCTTATATATTCCAAGTTTTTGTGATCGGTCCAAACCACGAAAGGATGCTCGGCTCCCTCCAACCAATGCCTCCACTCTTCCAGTGCCAGCTTCACGGCCAGCAACTCACGGTTTCCCACATCGTAATTTCTCTCTGCTGGGGAGAGCTTCCTGGACAGGAAAGCGCAGGGGTGAAGTTTGTTGTCCTTCTGTAGTCGCTGGGAGAGGACCGCTCCCACCCCTTCGTTGGAGGCATCCACTTCTACCACAAACTGACGAGTGGTGTCCGGCAAGGTGAGTATGGGAGCAGAGGTGAACATTCCTTTAAGCCGATAAAAAGCCTCCTCAGCCTGAGGAGACCACAAAAAAGGCACTCGAGGGGACGTGAGGACATGAAGAGGGGCTGCAATAGCACTGAACCTCCGCACAAAACGTCTGTAAAAATGTGCAAAGCCTAAAAACTGCTGCACTTTCTTACGAGAGTCAGGGGTAGGCCAACAAGCTACTGCGCTAACCTTCTCTGGGTCCATCCTAACCTGACCTGGCGAAATGATGAAGCCCAAGAAAGTGACTGTCTCTGCATGGAATTTGCATTTTTCTGCTTTGACAAACAACCTATTCTTGAGCAGCTCTTGTAGAACCTGGCGGACATGTTGTTTATGGGTGTCAAGGTCAGGGGAGTAGATCAGAATGTCGTCCAGATATACAAAAACGAAACGGTTCAGAAACTCCCTCAACACGTCGTTGATCATAGCCTGGAACACAGCAGGAGCGTTTGATAATCCAAATGGCATTACACGGTATTCATAGTGGCCTGAAGGGGTGTTGAAACCCGTCTTCCATTCATCACCCTCCCTGATCCTGACTAAATGATAAGCGTTACGCAGGTCTAACTTGGTGAAAACCTTGGCTCCCTGAAGCTGCTCGAAGGCTGACGAGATGAGAGGAAGGGGGTACCGGTTTTAACCGTAATGTCATTGAGATGCGAGTAGTCAATACAGGGCCTAAGAGACCCATCCTTTTTCCCAACAAAAAAAAACCCCGCTCCTGCTGGTGATGAGGAAGGGCGAATAAGGCCTGTTTTGAGGGAGGCATCAATATAGTCCTTCATGGCCTCTTTCTCAGGTCCTGAAATAGCATATAGTCGACCCTTAGGAATTGTAGACCCCGCAATCAGGTCGATAGCACAGTCATAGGGGCGGTGAGGCGGAAGAGTCAGAGCCTTGGATTTACTGAATACTTCACTTAAATCGTGGTAGCAGGAAGGGACTGAAAGAACATCAGGAAAATATATTTCTGGGATAGTTCCCTGCCTAACCCTCCCAGTGTTACCTCTTCTGTCAATCTCCGCTACCTGCTTAACACAGTGATCTCTGCAATTCTTTCCCCACCCCTCCACCCTCCCAGACTGCCAATCAATGTGAGGGTTATGAAGTTTCAACCAGGGAAACCCCAAAATGAGTGGATGTTGGACTGAATTAAACAAGTGAAATGACATTGTCTCGTGATGGTTATCACCACATCTTATTTCTAAAGGCTCTGTTTGGTGAGTCACTTTAAACAACAGCCGCCCATCGAGAGCACTCGCTTCAAGAGGCTGGGGTAGAGGTTTAGTTTTTATGTCCCATTTTTTAACTAAACCCCAATCCATCAGACTTTCGTCTGCCCCTGAGTCAATGAGTGCACCATGAGTAACCACATTGTCTCTGATTTTTACCTGGATGCGGGTCAGGGTGCGAGGAGGAAAGTCAGAGGAAGAGATCCGGCTCACCAACGTACTCCTCTTTATTGGTGAGCCTCCTCTTTTACCGGACAAGCCGCTTGTGGATGTCCGCGCTGCCCGCAGTAGAAGCACAGACCCTCCTTTAATCGACGCTGACGTTCTGCCATCGAAAGCTTGGCGCGGCCCAACTGCATTGGCTCCTCACTGTCAAGGAGAGACTCTGAGGCATGAACTCAATTGCACGACTCAGATAGTGTTCTCAAAAAATAAAGACTTTACTGGAATTTAGCACAGTAATCAAAACAAGGAAAACAAATATACTCTTTCGAGGAAAACTAGCAAGTGATCAATGAGGTAGATCCGTGGGAAGTCCGTGAGGTAATCAGGAACGTGGGTCATAGTAAGACAACGAACTGACAATGAACAGGAGGAAGCTACCACAATATATACACAGGTAAAGGGGACACAGGTGGAAACAATCAGGGCGGGGGAAAACAATCAAGGACGCAGGAGACAGAAGGGGGCGGGGAGCGTGGAGGCCTGAAATGAGAGGGATGATTAATTAAGGGAATAAACATAAAGCACAGGGCAAAGGGACATGACAAAACTAACATAAAGAATACACTTTCACTATTAGTTTCCTAGACATGACACATATGGTGCGTTAATATTTCACTCCTCAGAAATCTAGTCTGACAAGTTCTTCAGAAGAGCGGGCATCCTTCATCGACACAAATAACTTTCTCTAACAGCTCACCAACATTGCTCTGAAAAACAGCAATGTAGGGGGGAAATAATCTCAGAAAAATCTCACAAGAAGTAAAAAAAGAATATGAACCTAGAACAGGAAAAATAGATCGACAGCCAAAAAGTACTTGTGCAAAAACTCCCATAAAGGAAAAGCTAAACTACTGTAAGGTGATATAAATCAAAATTGACGGAAATAAAAAAAAGACAAAACAGATGAACAAAAGCAAAGAGAGAACACTATCTCAGCAAGAGTTGGAAGACTCACTGCAGACTTAGAGTTTTTGGCGAAACACATCATCCCAATTTTCAAAATGATCAAAGTAAAATGCTTGGATGGAAGATTAAAGATTCAGAAAATGTTATTATATCACATAATAAAAATGTTCCTAATTTAGGAGTTATATAACAAAATCAAAATACCCATAAAGGAACCACTTTAGATTACAATGACAACAATATGGCCCCTAAAATAAATAAAAGCAAGGATTCAAAGCTGAATTAAAAAGTAGCGAAAGTCTATTTGGCCTTGTTTGAAAAGCAGTGAATGGGAATGAAAGAGTTTTTGTTAGTTCTTTTCCTGGACAAAGGTGCTCTAAAGTGGTTGTCTGATGGGAGTAGTTGAAAGGAGTTGTGAAGGGGGTTTGAAGGGTCCTTAGTGATGAAGTCGGCCTTTCTTTTCACTGCATGACTGTTTTTTTTTCAGCCCCCGCTTTGTTCACACTGCCCAGAGCCCGACTGGTGCTGCCGCTGCTGCGTCATGACGTCACCGTTTACGTCGCTGATTTTCTCCCCGACGGCGTCGGGTCGATGATTGTGTTGCTTTTAATCACACGAAGCCAGATTACATTAAATAACTACTTCTCAACCCTTGTACTTTTCTCCAGAGTGTCGTGGTTCATTGTTTATTAATGTGTTTCAGCTGCATTTACCGCTGCCCGCTGTTTTGCCTTACAACGCTGTTATGAAAGTTTCTCTGGAATAAAATGGGTGATGCAACCGAAGCTAAACTGACTATCTTGACTACTTGTTGCTATCCCATTGTGGCATAAGCCGACACATTTTACCGGCGTATTTTTCATTATAATTCTACTTGTGATAGTCGGACATGGTGAGTCATTTCGGAGCTTTGAGGCGGTTCCGCTCCGGTGTGAACAGGAAAAAACGGTGCTTTTCAGGCTCTAGCTCCGAACCGGCCCTGAAACCGTGTTGGTGTGAAAGGGGCATGAGAGTTTGGTATGAGTGGTGCCGGGGATTTTGGCTCCATGCTCAGAAAGTCTTGTGAGAATTCCCACTTTGTCTTGCTAACTATCAATTACCTTCTTAAATCAAGGTTATTTCCAGTAGATTATATACATTCTTTAAGAGTCAGGCTATTTAATGTAAGTGGCGTAATAAGGACTGTTGCACCGACTGTGGTGTTCAAAGCTCTTTACTAGCCTTTACAGCACAAGGCTGTTTTCACTTGTGAGTTTATGTATGTTTGTCATCGTTGCAAATATTGACCTGGAGACACTTTAGCGGGAAAATAACACAGAAGTGGTATTGAGAACTTTGCCCGTTCTGTTTGACTGTGACCTGATTTTGCTTTTGGGGTTTTCCCTTTTCTGTAGTGTGTTATATAGGTTTGTGTGCATGTAAATGGCCTACAAAGGCTACATTCCAAAGTTCCCTCATGATAAATGTTCTCTCTCACACACTCCCCCCAGCCTGAAACACCTCAAATGGACGTGATTGTTTACTTCCGTAACATAGCATCACTATGTAACACTGGTGTTTCTATTGGATTAGCGCTCCAACACATTGTACGTGATAGGCTTAGGGGCTAGACATCTGTAAACGTTTGTCCAATCACAACAGAGCCAGCCAGCTAACCAATCAGAGCAGACTGGGCTCTGGTTTCAGACAGAGGGTGAAAAGAGGTGCTGCAGCACAGGCAGTATGAGACAAATAAAGAGCTTTTTGAACATCAAAGCATGGAAACATGTCACAGTAGAGGAACACAATACAAATATGAACCTGAACATTTGCGTTATATGTCCTCTTTAAAGTTACTGCACTTTAAATTGATTACAACAGTCAAGACTCTTTCTACGTCTTATTATAAAGAAAATAAAAAAATATATATTTTCTTTCTCTCACACTCATAGCAGCTGAGTTGAGGTGCAAGAGTGTCAAGAGCTCGAAGGAACACATTTGTCTCTCTAACCTCTTTTAATGTGCTCCATGCAACTTGCATGAGTAGCTTTGCTGAGTTTATCAGCTCTGATGCCATGCTTAACTTGCGGCTAATTTTAGCCTACCGTGCTTCCTGGGGAGTGAGAGAAAGCCAATATCATCAATAGCACAAAACCTTAACGCTGGACATGTGGCTACTAGCTTGCTGTGCATAGAACATAATTTACTCCAGTGATAGAGACTGCATGCTGAACTACAGCACAGTGACTGGTAAACTGTGGATGCTGTTCTATATTTAATACAAACCCCCGGTGTACACAGTGTTGAAGTGACAAGAGGTAAAGATAAAATACTCTAGTATGCTGGTATTTGTTGGACTGAATTCTTAACTGCAACATGTTTTAGAGACTTTTTTTCAGAAGGGAAGTTTTATTTTATTATTATTCACAGATATTTAGTGATTTCAGTATAATTAGTTAAATTGTTACTCAGGAATTACAGGATTTTTACTCTCAACTGAATTTATACTCAGGTTAAGGGGCTCTATTTTCTAACTTATTAGCCTATTAGATTTGCTCGGCATTTCACTTCCCTGTTGTAGTGAAAGATGACATAACTGGCACCTTCAAGACCTATTTGCTGCTGGAAATTTCTCCTGTGGCAGGCGCTGGGCTTCTCAGAATTGCCATGTAGGGCTGGCTCTATAACTATCAATTATTAATGTGCCTATGTTCTGCTGGAGACCCTCTTACTTGAGGGATGTGCTGTCTCAGTATTATGGTTATTATCTGCTTTTTGACTCATGGAAGTGTTTTGCTATTCAGGGGAGTCACCTGGAATTGGGTGAGAGAGACCTGAGACCATGTGGTAATTGACAACGCATAAAAGAAGAGGCGAGGAAGATGATAAATTGAAGATGTTAAATCGAATTAATAACTCTATACATATCTCACGAGCAGCTTGACTTATAATTCACTTTTACAGATGATATTCCTCTTACAGTCGAGTAAGTTGGCATCAACTGTGAGGGGGAATATCAAATTGAGGCATTTCAATATATCTACCAACCAAATTTGAGACGTTAAAGATGCAGGAAGTGTTTTATACAGTAAAAACAATTAGTAGTATAGTGAAAATAGAAACATGGGAAACATGACAGCACATGTGATAAAGTGTGATATATCATTATAACAACAATATGCCTTATCTAAGCTCCACTACGGGCAAATGTTTATGTTATGTGGAAAAGCAGGAAGAAGCTCTGCTTGTAACACAGAGAAAAGTGCAGATCTGGATGTCAGGGCGGTGGTTAAGTGTACAAATGGTTTCATTCATCATCCCCTAAACCCTAAAGATTGCCTCCACTCAGAAATGTGTTTTTCTTATGTTTATGTACATTCAAATGTCTGACCTTGACCAAACTGATTCATACTGTATCTGTGCAGAGACTGTCACTAAAGGGGTGTTTTCACATTCAAAGCGGCAGATGTGATCTGTAGGGGTGTAACGGTTCACAGAAGTCACGGTTCGGTTCATACCTCGGTTTGGGGGTCACGGTTCGGTACAACAAGAAAAAGCAAAAAAAAGTCCCAAATGCATAATTCCAGGTTTGTTGTTATTTATTTTTGAACAGTAGTGCAAGTTTCATTTTAAAAATAAGGAACTCTGACATTTTGAATAATTAACTGTATTAAACAGTTAAAAACAAGCTGTAAAACTAAAAAGAATGTCTTGAAAATATTACATCATAAATAATAAGAAAGTGTTTCCAGAGTGCAAAGTCGTTGAAAAACATATGCCAAAAGCTTCCGTTATTTATTTTGGTCTCTCGGCTTTCATGTCTATTGGCTTCTTAAAAACAGCGGGGATAATCTGTTGAACTGCTGTTGTCTTTTGCCGGGCTCCGGTGATTGGCAAATCTGGGTGATGCCTTCTGATATGATTTAGCATGTTTGGCGTGTGTTATCATCAGCATACCGCACCGCTATCGAACAACGCCGACACACCGTCCTCTTCCGATCCACCACTCGTCCGATCCACTACTCGCACTCCATCGTTATTTAGTCCACAGGGAACCCGAAATGTTCCCACACAGCTGATTTAAAAGAAGCAGGTGGGTTCTAGCTCCTGTGTGTTATCTGAAATCGCCATACTAACTTTTCTTCTTCTTGTATTTTGTTCATTTGTTGTTGTGTTTCTTCTTGTTCTTCATTTGTTGTTTAAGGGCGGCTGGCAAACAGGTGTATTCGTCGTGTGACTGCGCGGGCCGAACCGTGACGTCCGAACCGTGACGGTACAGGACGAATACGGATACCGTTACACCCCTAGTGATCTGTGATTCAAATGTACCCCCAGCCAGTTGGTCACAAATTCGAAAGCCAATCACTATCTAATATGCAAATTAATTCAGAGAAACCTAAAACCACCAGTGCATGGTGGACTCAGTACGCAACAATAGTTGGCATAAGCATAGAGAAAGTTTTTAAAAGCAAACAAGTAGAGAGCGTAATTTTTGGGAAAAAAACAACTGAAAATAATTGTTTTGTTGTGAATTAAAACTTAAATATATTATATAAGTTCACTAATTACTGTTTGAATGTCCCTAAATACTTGATTAATGCTCTTGTTTAATTACCTGCATGCATCTGTGGAATAGTGTGTACACAAGTTGATAGCCACTTGCCTGTTGCACTACCATTTACAACCAGCCCCCTAATCTCAGTCACATTCTGTCAACAGATTTATAGAATATTAGGCTAACATTTGCAAAAAATGTGTACTTTATCTTTTTTTCATCTTAAGGTAAAGCTTACAAGAATGAACCCAAAATAATAATATACTTTCATCAGGACTAAGGTCACATTCACACCTAATAGTCCGCTCCTCTGGTGCGCAACAGACTACAGTTTGTTAGATTGTTTCATTTTTTAGAAGGTTCGTTTGCATTCACACGGGCAAAACTCAACCGGACTATAAACTTTAAAAACACAATTCATGTGCACGGAAATGCTGTTCAACAATAGAGTGGTGCAGTGATGACGTATTTACCCGGAAGTAAGCTGCGCCTGGGTTCCCTCGACAAAAAAGCAGTGGGATTTCTCCATAGGATTTTGGAAAATAGCTGGAAATAAGGTCTGTGGAAAACGAACCTGTTAGATAAATGCACGTTGTGTTCAGCCGGATAATATCCACATGTCTATCCTACTTTTATTATTTTCGAATCATAAATCTAATCGATAGATTTATGATCGATAGATTTATGATTAGCATGATGGCTCACCTCAGTGATAGTGATGACATCAGTGATAGTGATGACATCGTTGCGAAATTATTAACCGAGTCATTTTCAAGATTGAGTTACAGGATAAACTGGAGTGGCAAAGGATCAGCTGCATGACCCGCCATCAAGTGCTTCATCCAAAAGGACAGGAGGATGGACTTTGTGTTTCAGTGATTTGATCATCAAAGGTAGGCCTAAGTCATTTTCAATGTGGGCCGCCGTGCTGACTTAATTCATTTGTAATCGCTACTTGGCTGTGGGTGCCCTGTCATGATAGGTGTTTATATAAATGATGTTGTTTTGTGTGGTAGAGGGTCGCTGTCATTGATGTGTTTTGCACCCCGTGCCGCTGTTTTGATATTCCGCTGAAGTATACGTTGAGACGTACATCTTTTTTTTCGAGGGAAGGGGGGGCTCGCCACTGCCGTCTAGTATATTGCTTTCCCCCAATTTTGTCTAGATTCTTGGATACACTTTGAGCCAGGGCCGTATCCAGGATTTCCTAATTACGGAGGTCCAAACATGCTAGGGGGGTTCGGGGGATACCCCCCGAGATTTTGGGGGATTTTCATGATCTAGTTAGGTGCTTTTTAAGTCCTGTGGGGGTTCACAAATTGGATAATATATTGATTTCAAACCATGTCAGTGGGCTGACAATGTCAGCATCAATTATTTGTAAAGTGTAATACATAAGAATCAGTTGATTGTTACTATAAATGATCTGGACATGCAGAAGAGGCTAAAATGATCACAACACATTGTCAACATTGATTTTCCATGTCTCTCTCCTTTCCATAACCTGCAGCGTCTCTTCCATCTTCTTTAGTCTCTCTGTCTTCTTCCTGTTCTTTACTCTCTCTGTCCTCTACTCTTTCTCTTTGTTCAACCTCTCCCTCGTTGTTCAACCTCTTCCTCGTTGTTCACTGTTTGCTCCTCCTCACTTGTTGCTCCTGCCAGTGAATTAAAAGCAATTCAGCAGTTTAGTTCATTTCACTGGTTTGTTTGCATTCTTTTTTTATTTAAATCTGTTTTGTTTGATTCTCAAAAGAGAACAAAGATGTAAGCAAATTGTGTTTTATACAATTGTATGTTATTATGACATCATAACTGCAATAGATGTATGTTGTTTTAAAATTATGCCTATTGTTTATATTGTAAATGAAGACTATTGTTATAGATGTATAGATAGCAGTGGCGGCTGGTGGAAACTATTTTTGGTGGGGCTGTTGATATAGTGAGTAAAAAAAATGTTTTGGGGAGAAATGACCCCTTAAATTAGGACTTCTGGTGATGTAATGGCGCGTTTCCAGTGCAGCGCGGAGCTCGCTTTAATGCTGTGTTCAGACCGGACGCGATGCGAATATTCGCTTCGCTCTAAACGCTCCTATCGCATCGCTCTAGTCGCTCGAGTTTCACCGCGGCTGCCAGCTGTGTTTACTCGCATCATTCAAACAAGACGCGCTCGGGAGCTACAACTACAACAAAATGAACATATTTTACCGTGATTAAATTGTAATACACGTTTCTAAATGATGCCGACGTAACAACATACTGATACCGGTTAGTAAAAACCATGAATTAATGCTTTGACAAGTCTGAAGACAGACGGCAGGCGAAAAACCTTTTAAAATGCTTGTTTTCTGAATGGAGCTTGGCTAAGCTAACATTATATATGCTCCGACCGTCCACACTCACAACAACGGCCTATACAGACATAAATAAACCAGCGACTGTATTCTCCATGACACAGACAGTCTGTGGTTTGTAGCCTACTTGTTTAACTTTTGTCTAGTTTCTGAACAGATCGTATCTGTCCCCGGCTGTTTGAAGAGCAAGCATGGGAAACAAAAGACAGCATTTACCTGTTTGCATCCAGCTAGCCATGCCTTTCTGGTGTACCAGCTACGTGAGAAGCCTCGTTGATACGTTTTGTCTTTTTCACGAGCTTGCTGCGATATATACAAATCGGGTTGGTCCGGTCCAAGGTCTTTAAGCAACCGTTTATCTCCCAAACTTCTCCTTTCGAAAGGATTGGAGATTAGCTCTTGAACGGAATTGGGCGGGGACCGAGGTCCGGCGACTCCACCTGCACACGAAGCCATTCTCATCCAACTCATCCAACACCTTGGTCACTCACGAGTCTAAAAAACAACTCACGTCAAGGCACGTAAGCAACGTGGGCGCCAACGTGAGTGCCCATGTGACCAAAATATTTGACGGCGCTGATTGGCTGAAATTATGTTTCGGCGGCACAGTTTACTATTGAGACTTTTGCAACGTGCTGGTTGCTGCTGTTTGGCTCGGGGGCTCCTTGCACGGTGCCCGGTAATGATAAACTAATGCCACGGGCAAGGCCAGGCAGGAAACATGTGTATTTACCTTGCTCATTAAAAATACAAATATAAAATATATATATTTTTTATAAATATATATTTTTTAATAAAAAAAAAAATGTGTATGTGGGAAGAGGTGGGGCGGCGCCCCTAGCGCCCCTATGGGCCGGCCGCCACTGATAGATAGATAGATAGATAGATAGATTGTTAGGATCTGTCTGTGTTGTAGTTTTGTATGTCTGGTTATGGGTATTTTCATCCTTGTATATTGTCTGGTCCTTCTTCCTGTGTTTTTCCTCCCGTCGTTAGTTTCCCTGGTGTGTCAAGTTGTCTGATTGTTTTCACCTGTGGCCCTTGTGTTTCTCCTCCCCTGCCCGGCTGTGTCTCGTCTTGTGATTACCCCTTCCTGTATTTAGTCTTGTCTCTTCCTGTGTTCAGTGTCGGTTCGTCTTGTGTTGTCAGTAAACTGCGGTGAGTGTTCTGTTCTGTCTCTGAATATTGTAGCCTTGAAATAAAGGAATTATTTTTGTCACTTAAATCTGCATTTGGGTCCTGCTTCCTGCACACCGTAACATTACGAACCGACCAACAATGGACCCAGCGGATTTTAATTTTGATTTGGACTTGTTATCCCTAGAGTACACTCTTCAGTGTCATTATGCTGAATGGAGTAGAACCTTGGCTAAAAGGGACAAAGAGGCTGTCCTCAAAAAGGCACAAATGGAGGTGGACAACATGCCATGGTTGAGAGGCTCATTGCCTGAGTTTCTCAGAGTTTTCTCACGCAGCCCTGAGTGCCAGTATCCATTCTCTGACCCTTTCTTGGGATCCCGCCTGGCGTTTGGAGGTCCACGGAGCCTCCAAAAGACTTCTAAAAAACGCAAGGTCAGGAAGCCAGCTCGTACTCAGGTACCGGTCCTAGCAGCCATGGTTCCGGCTCCAGAGCCGGCCCATACAGCCATGTTTCCGGCTTCAGAACGGGATCTTACAGCCATGTTTCCGGCTCCAGAACCGGACCTTACAGCCATGTTTCCGGCTTCAGAACCGGACCTTACAGCCATGCTTCCGAACCGGACCTTACAGCCATGATTCTGGCTTCAATTCCGGCTCCAGAGCCGGCCCATACAGCCATGTTTCCGGCTTCAGAACTGGATCATACAGCCATATTTCCGGCCATGGTTCCAGACCTAGTACAGTCCCCAGCAGCCATGGTTTCAGCCCCAGTTCTGGCCCGAGCAGCCATGGTCCCGGCCCCAGCTGCCACAGTCCCCTCTCGAGTTCCCTCCTCTAGTCCCTCCTCTAGTCCATCCTCTAGTCCCTCCTTTAGTCCATCCTTTAGTCCCTCCTCTAGTCCCTCCTCTAGTTCCCCTCTCTAGTTCCCCTCTCAAGTCCCCTCTCTAGTTCCCCTCTCAAGTCCCCTCTCAAGTCCCCTCTCGAGTTCCCTTCTCTAGTTCCTCCTCTAGTCTCCCCTCTAGTCCCCTCTGGAGTCCCCTCTCTAGTTCCCCTCTCGAGTCTCCTCTCGAGTCCCCTCTCGAGTTCCCCCTTGGTTCCCCTCTCGAGTTCCCCCTTGATTCCCCTCTCGAGTCTCCTCTCGAGTCCCTACTTGAGTCACGTCTCAAGTCCCTACCCAATGTCCTGGTCCGTTGGAGGTTCCGCTGGGGGTCCTGCCAACTCTATGTCTGTCTCATTGGAGGTCCCGCCGTCTACTCTCCTGCCGGGGGTCCTGCCAATCCCATGTCCTGTCCCGTTGGGGGTCCCGCCGTCTACGCTCCTGCCGGGGGTCCTGCCAATCCCATGTCCTATGCCGATGGAGGTTCCGCTGGGGGTCCTTCCGGCTCCATGTCCAGTCCCGTTGGAGGTCACGCAAACTACTCTCCTGCCGGGGGTCCTGCCAGCCCTGTGTGCTGTCCCGTTGGGGGTCCCGCCGACTGCCCTTCTGCCGGGGGTCCTGCCAACCCTGTGTCCTGTCCTGTTGGAGGTCCCGCAAACTTCTCTCCTGCCGGGGGTCCTGCCAACCCTGTGTACTGTCCCGTTGGAGGTCCCGCCGACTGCCCTTCTGCCGGGGGTCCTGCCAGCTCCTAGTCCTGTCCCCTTGGAGGTCCCGCCGTCTACTCTCCTGCCGGGGGTCCTGCCAGCTCCTTGTCCTGTCTCGTTGGAGGTCCCGCCGACTACTCTCCTGCCGGGGGTCCTGCCAACCCTTTGTCCTGTCCCCTTGGAGGTCCCACCGTCTACTCTCCTGCCGGGGGTCCTGCCAATCCTATGTCCTGTGCCGTTGGAGGCCCCGCCGACTGATCTCCTGCCGGGGGTCCTGCAAATCCCGTGTCCTGGTCCTCTTCCGTGGGGGATCCTGCCGAGGCCTGTCCCACCAGCTCCGACACCGGGTCCTGCCCGGCCTCCGGCACTGTCCTGTCAGCGCCTTCCTGCCCGGCCTCCGGAGCTCTCTGGTCTTCGCCATCAAGCCCGGCCCCCTGAGAGCCGCGGTCCTCGCCCTCGGGCCCGGCCCCCTGACTCTTCCTGCCACTGCCTTCGCCCCTCCATAACGCCCTTTTCAAGCTCGGCCTTGCCCCTGGGCTGTCAGCCCAAGCCCGTCCTCCAGACCCCCTCCACCCACCCTGTTGGCCCTAGTTTTGTGTCCCTCCTCCGGTCCCCCTCCACCCACCCTGGTGGCCTAGTGATACGTCCCTCCTCCGGACCCCCTCCACCCACCCTGTTTGTGGTTTTGGACTTTTTGTGGTTTTGTTTTGGGACGTCTGGGATCCGTCCCTTGAGGGGGGGGTACTGTTAGGATCTGTCTGTGTTGTAGTTTTGTATGTCTGGTTATGGGTATTTTCATCCTTGTATATTGTCTGGTCCTTCTTCCTGTGTTTTTCCTCCCGTTGTTAGTTTCCCTGGTGTGTCTAGTTGTCTGATTGTTTTCACCTGTGGCCCTTGTGTTTCTCCTCCCCTGCCCGGCTGTGTCTCGTCTTGTGATTATCCCTTCCTGTATTTAGTCTTGTCTCTTCCTGTGTTCAGTGTCGGTTCGTCTTGTGTTGTGAGTAAACTGCGGTGAGTGTTCTGTTCTGTCTCTGAATATTGTAGCCTTGAAATAAAGGAATTATTTTGTCACTTAAATCTGCATTTTGGTCCTGCTTCCTGCACACCGTAACATAGATAGATAGATGGGGTTATTAAGCCTACATTATTTTTTGTGACTGTCCCTGCAGTTCCTCCCTGACTTCCATCACTGTCTCTTTCTCTCTGCCTGTCCTGTCTCTTCCTTACCAACGCTGAGCTTCGACTGACGTAGTCTTTACATTATATCTGAGTCAGCGTAAAAAAAAAACAATGTTATATCTTCAATGTTTTACTCAAATTGAAATGAAAGAAAAGCATTACAACGTTTGTTAAAAGGTAATCCTTCTGACATTGGATGAATGTAATTAACCTTAGCTCTCTAGCTAGTTTATTCACGCAATTTAAACCAAAGTATAGCCTATAGCTGCAATCAGAGGTCGCGTTAACCGAATATTTTCCGTCTATGACGTATTTTTTTTTTAACAATGACGGACAAATCTGAAAGCAGTCCGTCATTTTGACAGATTAGAACAAACTCGGAACAGCGCCAAAGTTTCCCCGCAGCGAGGCTCCGGTGTTATGCCGTGTTATGCATGCCCTCCAAAAAGGAAATTATACCGTTTCCAAACCTAACTGTGCCTTACGAATCATTGAAATGTCTGAGTTTTGGCTTTACGCTGTGCACGCTCCCGTGAGGTGCAGCAGCATAACACGGCGCATGTGAACTGTCCCCCCCCCCCGTTGACAGTTCACGAGCATGCTTCCTAGTAGAGGAACAAACCCACAAAAAAGGCTTTAGTTATCGAGATACCCCTACCCGAGGTAGAACAAAGCACAACCATGTTTTTTCATTACTTTAATATCTGTAATATATGAAACGGATTGTTGTATACAAATATTTTACTGCAACATAAAAAAAATTGGTTGATATATGGAACCTTCCCAAAACCGAAAATAGTGAAAATGTAGGCTCCTCTGGAGGGGGCCATGTCAACCTTACCGTGTATATCTAGAAATAAGGATTAGAATGTCACCAACTTTGGTTTATATGTTCAGGGTGAGGCAAAGCATAGACTAAAGCACATTTTGTACCAATACCTTTGTCCATCTTTGTAAAATATACAATCAAACACTGATACAATTTAGGCGGAATTGAAATTTGAAAGGAAAAATCCAAAAGGTATGTTTATACTTTTCTGTCATTATTAAAGTTAGGAGACCAATCCCCAAAACACCTTATGTATATGTACCAAAGAGTGTTATCTTATGATAAAAGTTGGTTATTTGACTATTAGGGGCTGGTAACCTCTTCTGTCACCAGCCCCTAACAGGTTGCTAGTGCAGCAAGGTCTTCAAACTGACAAATAGAATGGGCCCTATACTGTAGGTGTAAATGGATGAACGAAAGGACACAGACCATAGATTAAGGCAAAAAACAAGATTTCATATAATTATTTTTATATAATATATATAATAATAAACCCATCTTTATCATTCTTAATGCATTTATCTTTATATTTAGTTAATCTTTGAATTAACATGGCGATAGGCCTACTGTGAGCCAACAGGCTTACATTTAAACCAGGTATATCAGGGAAAGATATTTAGCCTATAGGATTTAGACTACTTTTTATCATTCCTAAAATTTGCCTTAACATTAACATACGTCAATGTTAAATATATACATAAACATATAAATCCTACAGAAAAGGAGAGATATCATAGAATGAGACAGAAATTACATTACACTAATGCAAGCACATTAAACAGCGTTTAACATTTAAAGTAGAGATTTCGGCTCAATGAATAAGTGAGAAATGAATTGAACTTCTGTTAGACAGCCATATGCCATACATTTTTGCATACATTCACAGTAAATATGTATTCAGTATGATAGCTGTCTAACAGAAGTTAAATCAATTTCTCACTTATTCTGACAATGTACTTAACCCCAAATAAAAGAACCCAATAAAAAGAGTCGTTAAATAATAGTGAAGTCACGTTGTAATAAAAATAACTCATCTCTCTCAAGTTTTCTTTTTCAGCTTTGCTAAAAGCCACTGTGTCAAGTGTCCATCTTGGGTTGCCGTCCGGAGTTGTCCAATATGGCGGACCATCTCGCACATGCGCAGTACCGATCGGGCAGGGGGACGGGTCGGGTAGTGACACAGACACCGGTACAAGTCCGGGCTGCGGTGGTTTGTTGATACATGTCTTCTTCTTCTGTTTGCTTTAACAGAGGCTACGTAGTTATGCAGCGCCCCCATGGTCAGTAAATGGAAGTACTACAAAGAACCCCGTTTAGTGCAATTATTTCACAAGTTTTGTTATATACACAGCTCGGAAAATATTACCGAGGTCCGGACCTCGGTGACCTCAATTGTAGATACGGCCATGCTTTGAGCGTTTTTACCAGCCAGTCTCGGCAGTTCTCTTCATAGTCATTATCTTGGATCATCCAAGGTCATCACATTCCTACAGTGAAGAATCCTTGCATGAATCATTGGGGATTTTGAGACTCACCCTTTAGCAAGTTGTTGCTTTGTTTCATCCATTACTGACCGTTAGGCTAATGCAACACATTGGCTACGCTCTGCCTCTCTTTCTCTTCTCCTGCTGGGCATAGTGTGTCCTACTTGGAACGCATGATACACATAGATGCATTGTCAAAAAGAAAGAGGGAAGAATTTAGTTCTATAGTTGAAAATAACCAAACCTGAACACAACATGAGGCTGACGGGCAATTAAACCCCCAGACCCAATACCTTCATGGGGCCATCGGGTTAATTTGCAGAACTGTACTGCAGCTTTAATGAGGATCCATTGAGGGTAACTGTGGTCAAAGTTGTGCAAATGAACACCCTCTGGATTCCAAAGAACTTGCTATGATATATATCTGGTCGACAAGCAGGGCAAAAAAATGACTAGCACAATTCTTTGTTCAGATCTTAAGGAAGAAAGCTTTAACAGCTCTTCCCCTGCATATTCACTTTTAAGATACTGCACTATTGTGCTTCAGATTTGGCCTACACATGTCTAATCCTGAGGTTTGGAGAACAATTGTTTCCTGTGGTGGATTGCAGAGGCCTTACTGTTACAGGTTTGCATACATTTTCCAGCCCTGCAACATTTCCACGGATATATCCATTACCGTATAGATGTTCATTATAGAGCTGCAGGAAGCACTGCAGGGAAACACTGCTCTCCTGTAGCCTTTTCATCAAGATGAAAACACTACTCGGCTACCTCTGCTGTTGCCGTGGAAACCTGGTCACTCTCACTCTTTTACCCACACTCTTCACCACTCGCTTCATTAAGTGCGCTGTTGCTGGCAATTAGAATAAAACCAGCGGCAGGGATGCCTGTCTGGAAATGCAGTCTCCAATTAAACACTTTGAAACAGCAACTACATCTGCTCTCTATATAATAAACCATGCACTTGGGAGCCATGCTTCTAAAAGCCTGCACTATGGTTGCCATGCAAATGAATGACTTCAAAATACATGTATTTTAGTACCAAATGTAACAAGGATCCGACATTGCCTCTGAAGCTTTTTCAAGCTTGCACTGCGCTCAAAAAGGCAAAACAATGTTCCAGACATTGTCACGGTTATTTCACAGGAGGAGGAAAATGCCTGAGTGATCAATCCAAATCTGCATCCTTCTGTGTGCACTACAATTTCAAGTACTGGAGAGAGAAACACACACACTTTTTTGCTCATCCATTCAAGGCCATTTCTATATAAATGATTGATATCAGAAATATAAAGTGGAATGAATGACGGCTACAAGTCTTTAAGCCATATCACACCCATTTATATTACTGCCTGGCATTTTTACTTTGATTAACTGACGATGTTATTACGGCATTAAAATTGATGAAGTAAATTTAAGTGAATCATCATTACAGGACGTTTGCGTTAAGTGAATAAGTACTCTTGAGGAGTGCACTTGGTATGTTTCGTATGCAACACCATCATTAATTTAATCTTGCCTGTCAGTTGCTCTCACACACTAAAAAGTAGGAAAAGAGGACGTACTGTATGTTTAACAGCAGGCACCGAAAAGCAGTCAGAGCAACCTCTTCCTACTCAGCTGAGTCTGTGAAGCTTTGCATCACTCATTTAACACTCTATTACCTCCCACCTGAGCACGCTCTCAGTCATTACTGAATTACCTACAATCTATCCATTTGCATTGACAGACCTTTTGTAATCAACGACAAGCCCTCGAACGTTAAAGTGAAACGTGACTGCTGGTTTAACAATTTAAGGTACATGAAGTCACCGAAATTGATGATACAATCAACAGTATCACAACGTCAATTTAAAAGATAATTATTTCAATCCATCTTTTGTTAAACTTATGTTGATTTTGACTAACTACACTAATAACCATAACCCCCTAATCCCACCAGGAGCGTCTGCGCTGCGTTGCGCTGCGTTGCGCCGCGTTGCGCCGCGGCTGCGGCGTTTTTAGCGATCGAGGCCACTCTAGTCAATGGGTGCTATTCCACCAGACACGCTGCGCCGCGGCTCGAAGCGTCCCAGAAGCTCCTCGCCGCAAGGAATTTCTAAAATATAGGATGAATTCTATTTTTGACGCGGCGCAGCGCGGCGCAGCGCGGCGCAGGCAGGAAGTGGAATGTTCATCCAACAACTGCGAGGCTGCACACAAGACGCTCCGCTTCCGCAACGTTTTGAAACGCGCCTGGTGGGTTAGGACGCAGGAGGAGGTCGCAGCGCAGCGCAGCCGCAGCGCAGCGCAGCCGCAGCGCAGCGCAGCCGCAGCGCAGCCGCAGCGCAGCCGCAGCGCAGCCGCAGCGCAGCCGCAGCGCAGCGCAGCCGCAGCGCAGCCGCAGCGCAGCGCAGCCGCAGCGCAGACGCTTCCAGTGGGATCAGGGGGTAACCCTCACCCAACAATAGTTTAAAGAGGCCATATTACGCTGATTTTCATGTTTATATTTCTATACTGTGCCTCAACTGGGCTCTCTTTAATCTATCATTACCTAGAGTACAGATGTATTTCATGCCATATACACCCCTATAAACCATTTCAAGGTCCTCACATTTGATTGACAATTTGTTATTTTATGAAAATACCCAAAAAACAAATCTCAGAGCTAATAGCTTGACTTGAGTAATTATATGTCTAAATAGAGACAGTGGCTGAGAGTGTTTCCAAATTAATTCAAACAATGAGTCACACCGCCACCAAGATCAAGAGCTTGTTGTGAAGCGACGGCACTGAGTGAGATTGAATTTTAGTTTGCTGTAACGATTTGTTGCACGAGGAAGAGACAGAATGACTGTGAGGTGAAAGGACACAAGGTTTACTTTAATCAAAAGTATCAATATGATAAAAGAAAATAACGTCTCTTTAGTGCAGTGGCTACGTAATTGGTCAGATAACAAGCCAGAAATCTGCTTGTGCAATTACTGGGCTGTGAAACCCCAAGCGTGTTGCTTTTCTAAGAATTCTAATGGGAATTCATCTTTGACTTTTGCTCTGTTACTTGAAGGTGGAATGTAATATGTGGCTGCTCATGTGGAAGATTTTCTCCTTACACAATAATCCTGTCAACACTAGAGACATAAAATAAACATGAAAACTTCCCACGGCGCTGATGCTTTCAGATAACATCAACCGTTTTAATTTGATTTCAAATAAATAATGTATGAGAGGTTTGCAATTGTTTGTTTTTAAAACATAATTACTTTTTGTTACATAAAGAACTGTCAACCTTTTAATTTACTTCTATTGCTATATACAGTATATTGTATACATAAACTCCAATAATGTGATATACTGTTACTGGAGGAAATATGTTATGTATATGATGGTAACATATTTTACAGTAATGGGGACTATATTATGTTAGAATTGTTGGTACCTCTTTACAATAAGACTACCCTTATGAAGGGTTTACGAATAGTTTGTAATTCATTTATTAATTAGGTTGTGAACACTTTATAAATCATTAATAAGCTTTTATAAGACATGAGATAAACAGGGCAACTGTGACCGGTTACTTGCCAAATAGTGAGCCCACATTTATCTGTACTGCTGTCTTATATTGGCTACTTAGCTTAACTCGTCTTCTTCATCAGCCAGCATCCTTGGTATCTGTTGCTCACTGAGTTGATTCCACCCCCCTTCCATCTTGATATTTCTTGGCATCTCTTATGACCATTTATGAATGAGTTACTAACATGTAGGGAAAAAAGGGAGCCTTATTGTAAAGTGTAAAACACATATCACCATTTATTAATGAGTTACAACCATTTATAACTACTGAAAGGGTGCGTTTTTTAAAGTTTAATACACATGTCCATTTATGAATTAGTTATAACATTCACGCTTACCTAATACACATTTTTCACATGAAATGCAAAGTAAGATGCAACAGAGCCAAGCAAAACATTTTATTCACACATGAAGAAAATCAGGACTCAAAGTAATGACTGTTTAGCATGACTAATACACATATTTTTAAACATAAAAGCTTTTCTCAGACATGTATATCCTTGAACAAGCGTCCAAGCAGTCCATCAGGGTGACCAAAGCCAAGCCAAGATGACCATTCAAGAACCTTGAGGTGTTCCTCAAACAAACTCTCTGTACGGTTTCCTCTCAGTCTACGGACATGTCCTTTGACGGTCGACCTAGCTCTTATGTTGGGTATGACTGCCAGTCTGGGGGTTCACAAACCACCTGCTGTGGTTTATGGTGTAGTGGTTGTACTCCATGTTACTCAGCACTCTCCTATGCCCTCCACTCATCACTAATAAAGCTACTTCCTGACTTAACATGCCGTCTAATCAGAGGGACAAGGTGGCATCTTGATCGTTTCTCCACTAGTTTCAACACTAGTCTCCACCTTTTGTCTTTAACTCCCATCATTCCGAAGACCTATTTCTTCTTTCTCCAGGTATGTCCAAAGCGTCTACGTGCATACTAACAAAAAATAAATCATAACATCATCTTAGTTAACAACAAAATGCACACAAATTACAGTAACAATTGTTGCACATCATGTTTCAAAATGCCATACTTGTTTATTAGGTGCATTGTATAACATAATTTAAGGATAATTATACAGAAATGGTCCATATTGATATATTGGATATTGTATTCTCTTGTACAAGAAAGCCCAGTCTATAACTGCCGGACATAGGAACTGGGTACAGTACCTTCTCCCAGACACAAATACTAAAATAAAATAGTTTACTTTATCAGCATTGGTGTTACCATTAATGCTTACTATTTATTTGATACCAATTTGGTAACACAATTAATAAAAAGAACAAGGTTTGGGTTCGTTCTTTAGATATGACTGTGATGTTAACGTGTACGCTCAATAATGAACTGCAGCTCAACCAAACATATTGTAATATCTAACTAATCATCTTGAAATATGACATTAATAATTGTAATATACACTCATCTTATTGTGAGGTTAATTGCACATACACTAACACTACGCCGCTCTTCAACACTACTTTGACGTTAGCTTGTCTACATACTCGAGCATAGCACATTTAAATTAACCTTATCAATGCATAAAGTTACCTATCTAATAAAATATCTCTAACTTACAAAGATGACCTAATTGTACCAACCTCAAACAGAAGCTGTTAGTTTCTACATTATTATCCCACTTAATGCTTAACACTTCTCTATTACGTTTGAACTTGGAGGGTACGATTAGCATTGTTAGCACAGATGTAGCTACCACTTGCTTACATGCTAACCCAAGCCTTAACATTCATTAACGTTATCTGACTAAAAACATAAGCAACACATAAATAAAGTACTCGAATTTCATTTACCGAAAAAACCGCATTCATGCACCGTCTGTTTTAAACGTGGAGCGAGTCACAATAGTACAATATAAACATGAAGAATAGTCCACAAGGCACCAGCACAACAAACACGGCCGAGTTCAAGTTACATTCCCCGGATGAGTTGAGTAGGCGGAGTCCCTGTAGCATCACGGAGCTGCTAGCAGAGAGACAGGAAGCTAACAACAGCAGTCACTGGAATTACCTGTCACTCAATGTGACCACGCCCTAATTTATGCATAACTTTAAGGCTTAATATAACTTTAACACATTATAAATGGTAGTAACTCATTAATACATGGGAATGTGTTTTACACTTTACAAGGCTCCCTTTTGGCAGTTATAAATATTAGTAGCTCGTAGATAAATGGTCATAAAGAGATGCCAAGAAACATCAAGATGGAAGGGGGGGAATCAACTCAGTGAACAACAGATACCAAGGATGCTAGGTAGCCAATATAAGGCTTAGTCATCTTGCCAAATAGTGAGCCTGTGTTGATGTATGAAAACTATGTTAGAACTGGTTTATAAATGGTTCTTAATGATTGATAAAGTGTTTACAACCTCATTCATAACCTCATTATTGTCATGATCTGTCTTTATGGTGTTTTGTCTTGTCTTGTTTCATGTTTTATGTTGAAAGGTCTTCACTTCCTGTCTTGCCTGTTTCTGTCTGCATTGTGTCTTGTTTAAATCTGTCTGTGGTTCCCGGTCGTTAGTTTCCCTGGTGTGTCTAATTTACCCGATTGTGTTCACCTGTGGCCCCTGTGTTTTCTCCTCCCTCCTCACCTGTGTCTTGTTTCTGTGATTAGTCTTGTGTGTATTTAAGTTCTGATTTTTCTGTCTGTCTTTGTCGGTTCGTCTTGTGTCATGACTAGTTTGTCGGTGAGTGTTCTGTCTTGTCTTTGTTTAGCACCTAGCCTTGAAATAAAGGAATTCTCACTTTAATCTGCATTTGGGTCCTACCTGCTTCACACACCGTGACAATTATAAACCCTTTATGAATCCTTTATTAGGGTAGTCTTATTCTAAAGTGGTACCAAATTATTATTACACCATAGCTTGCAATATTCGATTATATGAAAGGTGTAGTGGGAAATTAAACATCATCACCGACAAAATACACACATCGTCCAGTACCATTATACAAAAAAAAATAATAATGGTGATACATTTCTAGCAATACCAAGAACAGTCCAAAACTGCCTGATGACACAATATTGTCAGAAGAGGAGACGCCATTTTCTACGTAAACGTTAAAAAATTAAAGTTCAATTAAAAAAACATGATAAGGTACAGTGAAGAGTAAAGACATAACATTGCAGCAGGGATTATGAGTTATAAAACTTGGTTTTACTGACTAATCTGAAAAAACGGCTTCCACACATTCAGTTAAATGGTTTCTGGAATTCCCTTTGCTAAAACAAACCTGTTACATCTAAGCAGTAAAAAAACCCGTTGCTAAACCACATCCTTAAAAATGGGGGCTTTGGAGACTTCATGTTGAGTTATATATTTATTTTTGTGTTGCAAACAGACCTGTCTTGAGAGCCATCAAAGACAATTGTCTCTTGTCCTGTCAGAGACACCAAATAGTGCTAAATGACAGACTTGCTACAATATCAACAGTTTCTTCTGCACCTAAGAATATGGCTTTCTTTAACGTGGCAATAGATAATATTAACCTCATTATGAAGTAAATGATGGCCAATGTAATGGCTGTAGAATAATGACCCCACTGGTGTGTAAGCCTCACTTTTACAGTGTCCTTTTGTCTGCCTTGGGGTTGCGTCTTCCCTTTTATAGTAAAACCTTATGGACATACATCCTACATAATACTTACCAGAGATCATTTGTTAATAGGCAATTCAACAAACTGTTAAGAGTAGCTATCCTCATGTAGTGGAAAAACTGCAGTAATGCGAACTATGACAACTACCTGGAAAAAAAGCCCTGTTGACCGATTGGGCAAAAAAGACAAAAGGAAGGGTGAGGCTGGGTTGTTAAATAACAAATCCAGCCTCCTTATAATAGAGATTGTGTCATATCTCTAAGATCACGGTTTCCAGTTGGTTGGGATTATTTGGGAGTCTTTGCTTTGGACAGTAATGCTTTTGCTAGCGGTAGCCATGTTGCTAACAGTGTTGTATATTTCTCCTCTTGTTACAGATAATATGTTATCAATGTCTCCACTTTGGAATGAAATGCAGTGTATGTTGCATTTTTGGTAGCTCTTAGGAAAATTATCCATTGGGTCTATTCAACTACAACAATAGCATTGTGGAACGCTTAGTGGTTAACTACTCTCAGAACCTTTTTTCAGGCTGTAATGATGGCCAAATGTAATGATGGCCAAATGTTGCCAAATGTTGTATCCTTTATTCAGTAATTCACCTGTAGGTTTAGTTCAATTGCTCACAAGAAATCTACAATTTTCACCACATAAAGGTAACAAAAGCCACACTGCAGTTAATTAACAAAACAACTTATATTTTCTTTGACACGAGCCAAGCCTTGTCCACAGGTATACCAGCCAGCAACTCTCCCCCATGCACCTGCTGGCTTTCAGGGTCGTGGCTGACGAGGTAATGCGGATCAGGTGTTGTAATTGAAAATTGCCACCAGCTGGTTGTAGTGTAGCTTGGCAGGGCAGAATCTGGCTGTCAGGCTGAACAGGTGAGCGGGGCTTCCATGCTGCTGGCCTCTGTTCACAACAAGCCCCTTGTTCATGGAGAGGCACTTGTATCTCCAGGCACCACACACACATAATAGCATTATAAAAAAAAGGGAATGAGCCTTTCATTTAATATTAATTTGAATCTGAAGATACTCTGAAATTAAAACCAACTAACCTCATTAGCATCATCTTGTCGAACATGTGAAGTAGAAAGGATGGAGCCACAATATCAAACATTATTTCATTGTCCAAATAATTTCTACGCTGGCTGTAGCGCCAATATTCACTTAGTTTAATGTAAACCACCCATACACTCAACGGCATGCGGGCCAGTAGCGATGTGTATTAGATTAAATCAGCCGCAATTCTCTTCAAAACTCTGCTAGCCAGGGAGAGCTCACTCAGTACCTCTTTGTAGTCTTAAAGGATACATTTAATACTTCCCATTTACATCTCTAAACCAAACAAACATGACATTTAAGCAGTAATCTAATAAACCACCATTACAGGTCCAAATGGAATTAACACAGTTAGCATCCACCTAAGATGTATTCAGGGTATATGTAGATGTCTTCAGATGTCTAAAGTACATTAGCAGTTTCTGCCTTCCCTCTCATACTCATTTGCAGCTTAAGCCGTGCATGTTCAATATCTACTTCTCCGTGCAATAACTAATAAAGGTTCTCGACATTGGAGGTCATGATGGGATTTTTCTATTTCTCTCAAGTGCCCACTTGAATTTAGTTAGATATACTCTTAGAACTCTAGGCAACTCCATTACAAACACACATGTTTTTTTAAATGCATGGGGTTCCATTAGGACCTGATTTCTCCCATTTAAGTTTAAGTGAAGTCTATCCAAAAAACAATAATAGGCATATAAATAACAGGATTTTGGACTCATCTAACAGAAGAGTACATACTGTACTAGTTGCAAACACAAATACCCTTTTTTAGGTATTTTCTAAGCTGCTGCTCAGACATAAACTATATGAGATATGACGGAGCAAATTGTATATTGCCCTTTTAAAAGCTACAGGGAGATACTTTTGGATTATTCAGTTATGGGACAGTTTGTGTGACCACCAGCATTCCCTGCAATTTTCCCCAAACATTGAAATCGATCATTCCATTTTCACACTGTAGCACCTGGGTGGGGGAGGGTGCATGCCGGCACCTTATGCCTCTCAAACGGCTACAGTGGCTCTGCACCATGAGAAGCAGCAGCCCTCCATAGAGAGACAAGTCAATAAGCAGTTACTTGGGCCAGTGGGTTGTTTGTCAAGTGCAATTACAGGAGAGAAAAAAACAAACATTTTTGAGACTGATGTCACCCAGTTTGAACCAGGTAGAGATTGGAATGGAAAGAAAACATCAATGATTGGAGGATGGATTGGAAGAGGTGTCTGGCACTTATTCCTTTCAGTAATACGAGCGGCTGTAAAGGACCACAAAAACAGGCTCCAGAGAAAAGCTGCTCACAAAAGCAGTGGGTGAACGAAGACAAGGGTAGACAGGGGCCATGAAAGATGCATGTCTGTCCTGAAGTAGAAGAGATATAAAAAAAAAAGATACAAATAAAAACAGAACATAGGTAAATAAATAAATGCTATCCATAAAATATGCTATAGATTTCAAAGAGTTATTGCTCATCGCTCAAAAAAAAGCAGGACAAAAGAAAGAACATAAATAGGTCACAGTATCGGAGCGTGTTCACTCATTAACATTCAGGATTTACCATCAAGTGAAATGACATAACACATCCAAAGTCATCCGTAAGAACAGAAGAAATCTCAGAGCAAATGAAATGTTAAACAAGAGCTATGTGTAGAACACTGTATTGCTTGAGGGCATTACACGCCGTTGTTGTAAGATAGTCTTGGCCTATTACTGTATAATTTACACGCCGTGATTTGTAATGAAATATTATGTCTAATTAGCGGAATCTTCTTCGGTGAGTTTCATATAGCATTAGATCAACCTTTCCTTGAAATGCATGTTTTATTGATACAATGTAACAAATCTCATATTTATTTTTGAAATAAAATACTGTATTGGTTTAAAGTTGGCTCTAATGAAGAAGTGCTCGGAGGTATTGGACAGAGGTAGCTGTTTCAACATTTGAGGTTCATTCATTGTGTTTAACTAGAAGAGTAAGAAAGCTTGTTAGGGAGTTTTTCGGTGGAATATTAGCTTTCCTTCCATTAGTCCTTGTAATAGTTATATAAGTGCAGAGTTCACAGCCCAATCATCTGACACTCAAAACTAATCACCTGTCTTATACAATCCGTCAACCTTTTATAGAGGGCCTCTAGGTGAGAGAATAATTGGTTCTGGTTCACTTTCTTCCGGGAGGGAGCTGTTGTACTTCCCTTTTTTTTTGTTTTATGTGTCTTCTTCTCTCTGAGGTTATTTAGTTAAAGGTGGCTGCGGAATCTCGAGCAAAATAGAAACACCCGGAGACATTTTAACAGGCTGACTTTGCTGAATGGTTCAGAGCCAACTGTCACTTGAGCAGATCCAAGTAATTGATTGGCTCATTATCCTAACGCCACATTATCTCTGTGTGAGCCTTTACGTTATTTGGTTGCAGCAACCTTTTATTCCAACAGGGCCTTTATTGCAGAGATAAATGTGCAAGTGCTTAACGGTTTCATAACTTCAAAACAGCTCATAATCCTGTGATGCTGTGGAAGTGCTAAATGTTAACATTTCATTTAAATACTGTTGTTTTAAGCTGGATGAAATGTCCAAGAGCCTCTTCATTTAACACTTATTGAACATTCATCCAGTGCAACATTTATCGACAAGTGCTATCTTTGCTGAGATGTGCTTTCAGCGGGGATCAATATTAAATAGCAGCAAAGCATCATCAATTTATTCAGAACCTTTAAGTTGTGATTTGCTTCTTTATTACAGTACACTTCCTCCCTAAAGTGCAGCAGCAGAAACATATTGATGTTATGTCCAAATCATTATGCGTGTTACATGCATTGTTATTGTTCCCACTTTGCTCCCTATCAAAACCTTTTATTTGACTGTCACTATCCCCACACACAAGCACACCTATACTCCACAGTAATCACTAGTGGGTTGTAATCCTCACAAAAGGCTGACCATCTCCCCTGAAGTGACAGAATGTAACCTTTAGGAGGAACTGGCCCATGTCCTCAGGGAGAGTCAGTGTAGACAGACACCAAATTCACAGCGAACAAGTCTTTTAAGAGGCAGCCGAAAGGGCACCGGCTTGCTGAGGGGGATACCAGTGCGGCTCACAGATGTCAAACCCTTGGAGTTTTGCCTGTTCACCGCTTGATAATTGGTCATCTATCTACTCTCCTGTGATCACCAGTTTAGTTCCAGCTCCGTGGGTCAGTCATTTATTTCCAGTGTTGTGCTAGTTACTGAAAACCAGTAACTAGCTACCATTACTTGTTACTTCATTTCAAAAGTAACTCAGTTACTTTACTTACACAAAAAAGTAATGCGTTACTGTGAAAAGTAACGTTTTCGTTACTTGAAAATAGAGCTCCCATTAATGCCCTTATAGCCTTCATTTCAGTACTGTTATTGCATTGGAGAATAATACAATCTGTTGATCAACTTGACATGCATTATATGCAATCTGGATTGCATCGATATTAGCTAGCTTTCCATTTTTGTATATTCTTTCTCCAGGTAGTTGGAAAAGTGTTCCGTCCCATATGCCGTGTGCCGCCCGGACATGCTATCATGCTAACTAGCTCCCTGAAAGCGGGTGACTACACTGTAGCAATAGCCTGCATGTGTTCTACAACATACCGTGCAATGGCTTTATCGACTTTTCCCTGGCCAGCAGTCCGGTCCTTTTTTAAAAGCCTCGTCGATAGGTAAAAGCCCCGGTACCTTTGCAGCTGGCTTTGGATTCGCCGCTAGTTTAGCAGCGCAGGCGTCTTCGTACGCTTTTAACACACCATCGTAGCAATGGCGATGTTTCAGGTGACTAATCAGGTTGGAAGTATTATAGCTCGTTGCCTTTTTCCCTCCTCGTGGAACTTCTGCATTGCATTTGTTAATACAAATAGCAAGCGAACTATCTAACTCTGAAACTTTGAAATAGTCCCATATTACCGGCGACATGTTTGTTTACTGCCCTGGCTTCACGGCCGCACAACATTTACGTCACAGCCAGGCATGAGTTAGGGAGCGCTGGATTTGTGAAAAACTCCCCTCTTCCTAAACCACTAATACCACAGTACTGGCAAAACGGGAGGAGCCGAGTGAAAAACAAGCGCCCCTCATCCCAATCCACCCACACCGCAGTATTTTTTTCTTTTTTTTTACCCAAAAAATATATTTTATATTATCGGGGCTATTAATACTTTTATCGGGTTTATCGGGATGACGTCATAATTCCTAATATCGGACCGATAATAATCGGATCGGGCCGATAATTATCGTGCACCACTAGTTACAATGCTCAGTAACGCAGTTACAACACATTTTAAACCGAAATGAAATGGTGTTTTGTTTTTTAAGAATGTACTAACATAGCGAGACATTCCGACACCATATGACAATATGTGCGGGTAGATTAGTAAAATGGTGTGTTTACCCTTCAGGCTTCGCGTCGGGATCTTCGGGGCAGTTGAATGTTATGCACCCTCTATTCAAAAAAGAGAACAGAGCGAAAAATACAAACAACAAATTGTGTCAGGTGCGCGTGACCTGCTCCGCTGCGTGTGCATCATTTCCAAAGTGCTTCCACAGCAGTGACACACATCTGATCTGTGGATAATCATTTATACGAAAATGGTTAAAGCAACCATCACTGAACGCCAGCAACACTGCATCTACTGCAGACAGTAGCAACAGGTCAGATGGGGACATCACGTGACCCTCCGTTGTGGAGCAGCAGTCTTCGTTGCCCGAAACACCGCCGCCCCTCTGCGGCCCGCAGGTGCCATGATATCACGGCAAAACAGAGCCTGCCCAGGTATATCTAAACAAGTACCCGCCTGTACAGTGGGGTTAGGCGGTCATTTTGCAGCTCGTGGTATACAAATAGACAATGGCTAGAATATGAATGTAAAAATAGTGCCATATTCTGCCATGCCTGTAGAAATGTTGGGTCAAACATAATGCATACAATAGCACAGATGCCTTCACCACGAATGGCTACAAAACTATCTCATATCCCAAGCTTATCAACAAGCTAATGTTGCAGCTGAAATGTTCTCCAGGTCACAAAGTCAACCTCACATGATGATGTGATACCCGTTTTCAAGAACAGTAAATATTCTCTTCCCAGAGTATATGATGGGACCAAAGTGATGATTTAGTACATGGTTTTAATAATACTTTTGCTTTTCAATGTTTGCCATTTCAAACCATGAGCTGGTTCAAATAATATTTGCCTTAATTTACAATATGTTCTCATTTCTTTTATCAGTACAGTTTTGAAGCTTTTGTGCTTTTCTTTGCCATAGTCCACTTTGGACTATATTAAATATTTCAGGATTGCACTTTTAACTCACTTGAAATGTTCTCACTTGCTTGGTTTCAAAACATAACAAATGCCATAATCTGTTCATTGGGGACCATCAATGCTATTTTTCATTGCTGTTGCCGGGCAACACTATTGCTCATGTAAACCTACTACCGCTGCGCCCCCTGTAATCTCAGAGGCACCCTGAGTCATTTTGTTCTGGAACCGGGCCTGTACATGGCCATATACTAAACAAACTACAGAGCCCATTCCGTATCCTGTTATTGTTTACTTCCTGTCTGCCTTCTTCTGGTGATTTATCTGACGTCCAGCGCTCCGTCTTTTAACCTCTTTTCCTTCTCTTTCTTGATCCTCCTTAGCAACCTTCATTATAGTCCTTGACAGTGGTGTGTACTACTGTATTAACAACGTGTCACATGTTAAGAATTTACATCGAGTATTCAACTAAGCCGTGTAATACAAGTTGTTAGTAGCCTTAAGGGCCTACTGTCACGATCTGCCTGTATTGTATTTTGTCTTGTCTTGTTTCATGTTTTATTTTGAAAGGTCTTCACCTCCTGTCTTGCCTGTTTCTGTCTGCGTTGTGTCTTGTTTAAATCTGTCTGTGGTTCCCGGTCGTTAGTTTCCTTGGTGTGTCTAATTTACCCGATTGTGTTCACCTGGTGTCCCTGTGTTTTCTCCTCCCTCCTCACCTGTGTCTTGTTTCTGTGATTAGTCTTGTGTGTATTTAAGTTCTGGTTTTTCTGTCTGTCTTTGTCGGTTCGTCTTGTGATTTGGCTTGTCCTCGGTGAGTGTTATGTTCTGTCTTTGTTAGTATAGCCTTGAAATAAAGGAATTTTCACGTTAATCTGCATTTGGGTCCTACCTGCTTCACACACCGTAACACCTACACAGTTATGCTATACCACATTACCCTTCACTGGATGTATAATGAGCTGCACTAAACTACATTAGCATTTCAAATACCTAGCCATTCTTTCGGTTATTTTGGTTAAAGTAACTAAAAAGTAGTGTAACTCTTTACATTTCAGAGACAGTAATATTGTAATGTAACTTATTACTTTCAAAAGAGAGTAATAAGTAATATGTAATATATTACATTTTGGAAGTAACTTGCCCAACACTGCTTCTGGTCTTATGATCAGGAATGTATTGCTGGTGCTGCAGTCAGTGCTGTACGACTGGTTTCAAGGACATTGCGGTAGATGGGCAGGGCTGCAGCCACTTTCTGCTTGATTTTATTAATTAGCTTCTCACTTATTTAATGTGCTGGAAAGATTGTGTTTTGGTCATATATCCTGGAGGGATAGAGAGACAATAGAATGCCCTTTCTGAGGAAATTTCAGCATTGTTTAGAAATCTAGAAGCTGGGTTATTGCTTCATGTATAGCTGGGAGCTGGACAGCATTGTTTGAAAAATGTATAGGAGCTGAACAACAGTACATTGCTCGCTTCATTTTCTGTGAAGGAAAGGTGATGTAATAAGACCTAGAGTTGAAGGACTTGTATACACTGTAAAATATTACCATGATTTCACAATATTTAGCTGTAATATTTTACAATAAATTACTGTTTTACCACTTTACAGTCTTTACCTGTGATGTTCACAATATAATACTGTACATTTGAATTTCACAGTGAAATCAATGCAGGCACAGTTAATTACTGTGAATGTACAGGATAAATGATTACCAGGACTTCACAACATGTTACTGTATTATTTCACAGTACAATACTGTATTCAGACCATCCTCTGTGATAACACAACAAATTAAGTGATTTTCTTGCTTGGCTTTAAATACTAATTTCTTTCTTTGGTGCAGGTTTTACTTAAATTGAAAGGGGCAGGCGCTGCATGTGCCTTAAAATAAACTATGCAACATATATATCTATGTGAAATTGTTGTCTTGGTTTATTGTTTTCAGGTGCTTCCTGGGCATTAACCCTGAGACGGACTCGAAAGCCAAAAAGAGGCATGGCAATTTAAACCCCCATGTCAGCACATTCTTCAGAAAATTGTTGACTTCGAGTGGATGTCTGTGTAGACATGTGCTCCCCTCCTTGTTTTCTTTTCTGTCTCAGGTGCACCAGGTCTTCCCCTGGCTCCGCCTCTGCCCAGCTGCACCTGTTCTGCCTCTGGCTCCGCCTCTGCCCAGGTGTTCCAAATTCCACTCAGCCGTGTATATATAAAGAGAAGCTGGAGGAGAAGGATGTCTCGCCTATCCTAACGCCGGGAGACACTCTCCTTAGAATACCTCTTTGCCATTTTGAGCTGTAGGCCATATTTTTGCAGATGTGTTTCTGGAGGACCTGGTAGTCCAGTTTTCGCGGCTTTATTTTGTTTCCCATAGGGTTTATAATTGATTTCTGGTAGGGGTAGATCTGGGTCCTACGGTCCGTGGTGTGGCTGCCTCGGGTTCCCTCCTTCTGTTTGTTCCTTTTGGCCAGTCCTCCAGACCTCTTTTTGTTTCCCGTTTCGCTTGTGTGAGCAAACGGCTGATTATCAATAAATGCTCGTTACCAAGTACCGGTTATTGCGTGTATTCTTTCATGTTGCGGGTCTCAGCACGAGCCACTACCGCAGAGTAGAGGTTGGGGCCGTAACAACATGTCCAAGACACTGTGAAATGTACTTTGCACTTCAATGGAGTAATACAAAGTTAAAATGGGCATTTTCTTTGTTTTTCTTTGTTGATTGAGCTGATTGAATTGTGTAGTTATGGTAAAATCCCAGTTAACTAGTCACATTTACAATATAATATCGTATTATTTACATTTTTATATTTACAGTAAATTACTGGCTAATGTGTTGCATTACTTCTACAGTAAAAGTGTGAAAATACAAGTAATTACTGTAATGTATGTACAGCAAGGTACCATAATACCACAGCTCTGTACTGCTATATCACAGTAATTCCATGGGCATGGCAACTGTAAAGTCACAGTATTTAATTGTACTTTTATTCTAATTTACTGTAAAATATATATATACAGTAAATTACTGTGAAATATTCAATCAATTACTGTGAAATACATGCAACTAGTAGCCAGTAATTTACTGTATTTTACAGCCAAATATTTTACAGTGTAGGCTTAAATGAATAGTGAAAATGTTGTCATAAAAGTCTAGTTGGAAAGGATGAGGTCTATAAGCACAGCTGTTTATTTTAATTAGATAAGTTGTCTTTGTGTGTAACTGTTAAAAGAGGCCCTGTTATGCACATTATCAGGTTCATAATGATATGTTGTGCCTCTACTGTGACATGTTTACATTCTTCAATGTACAAAAAGCTCTTTATTTTTCTCATACTGCCTGTGCTGCAGCACTTCTTTTCACCCTCTGTCTGAAACCAGCGGCCATTCTGCTCCGATGTTGCTCCCCTTAGCCTATTAAGTTAAATGTATTGGAGCGCTAGCTGATAGAAGCGCGGGTGTTGGGTAATAATGTTGGGGAAGTAAACAAAGCAGAACATATATACACATTACAGGAAAGGGAAAACCCCCAAAAAACATCATAGGACGCTTTAAAGAAAAATTTCACTTTCATATATGTTTGGAAAGTCGATTTTGTGTGTGTGTGTGCTAGGGTTAGGCAAAGAAAATGGAAGTACCTCTTTTGATCGGAAGATCAGATTTTTGTATGTTTGTCCGTGTGCATGGCGTCAGTAATGAATCCAATAACTGCAGTCATACAATAGAGATTAACGTGACAGGCATTGTTTAAAATGAGTTGAAATAATAGAGCCAGTACAAAATGTTTGGACTGTAACTGTGTTGTTGAGTGACTGGTAAATGCCACAGAGATCAGAGGCAGTATAATTAGACAATCTCAATCAGCTGTTTGTTCCCACTGCAATTAAAGGTTTCCATGGTGATGGTTAGTGCTGAGTAACTCCTGGGTCAGACTGTTCATTTAATGGAGAGAGGCACTATTAAACAAATCCAGTTTATTATTCAAAGACTGTTACTCTTATCCCCTTTGTTTGAAATGTGGTTGAGAGCTGAATATGCTTCTGTAGAATATGTGTTTGGGGAGTCACAACATTTGGAAAAACAGATCTGCCAAAATATGTTATTTTTCTTTCTTTCCACTCACATACATTGTAGCTCTCTTACAGCTGACCAGCTAGCCCCTAGCTAACCCTAGCACATCGACCAGCATCAATCACAAACAACGTGCTTGATTTGATTGGCTGTCTGGTCCAAGAGTGCCAATTAAAGAGTGGTTCAAGTTCAGGAAATATTACATGTATGTATAAAACCAAAAATGCACACTGCTAAGACAATGTTTTTGCTGTAGATGCTTTCGGCACATCACATCTCAGTGTGATCTGGGGCCTGTACTACGAAGCTGGTTCAACCTAACCTGGATATGTTTGAGTTAGCCGGTTGGCCTAATCCAAAACATACGCACTCTCGCTAAACGGTACTACGACACGGGTTATCAAGTGGATCGCTCAAGCCAGCTGTGTCCTATCTAGTTAGGTGCGCGTTCACATAAAAGGGGTGGTATCTGGAGCATTCGACCAATCACAAACATGGAGAAGCATACTGACAGCGCAGCGTAATACTTCCTGAATGAAAAGTCAACTATAATATTAGACATATGAAGAAGTTAAACTTTAAACATCCATGACTCAAACACTTTATCCAGGATAAAAGCCACATAGCTGCACCTGCAAGGTGAATACAGCTGGTAAAAGAAAAAGTGTTTGAATGCATACATTAACAGGTTTATGATATCACTGCCCGGTCTAAAACACGAGTGGATCTGACTTTAATTACATTTGTCTCGAGTGTTTCGTCAGCTTAATGTGTTGCTTAAAATAATACTTCGGCATACAGTATGTGACACTGTGAATGTTGCACGGCCAGATACGGCTCAGCCAACCCAGTCTCATAAAAAAACGTGTAATACCTACGTTGGTCCACAACGTAGGACGTAGTATTTCTACAAAAACGCCTCTGAAATTGTAAGATCCCTACGGTTTTTTTCACCATTCATTCCAATGGCTGGCGTCTGTCACGTGATCTTCACATTTCTCCCTGCAGAAAAAAAAAACATTATTCTCGGTGTAAAATGCCTATTTTAAAGTTAATTTGGCCATTAAAATGCGTTTTGATGTCATTTGATGAGAGAAATATGAGTTTTTATTTCAGATTATGTGTGCAGTGGATGTACATGATCTTTAGTTTGCTAGTTATTAAGAAGATTACTTCAGGAAATTGTGTCTATACAACGTTTTCATTGTCACCAAGGTGGTTGCTAGGGATGCTGCTTTCGATATTATTTCTGTTATGTTGTGTAACTGTTTAATGGTGTAATCTTTATTGCTACACCCTTCCCCGTCAATGTATAGTGTTGGTCCACAGCGCAAACGTATTAGTTTAACAAAATCCGCATCTAAAATTGTGGCATAGATACGTTATTTTCCCCTGTGCAATTCCAGTCTCACATCTCACAGCACATCGTCATAAACAAATACCGGAAACAGACCGAAAATACTTTATTCCGAGTGTGCTTGCTTTTCTCTTTGTAGGTCATCACATAACGGCATTGTAATACACGGTTCGGCTGCATTACATTATACATATCTGCCGTAGTTCTCTATTTATAGAGCCCTGATGAGAAGACTTCTAGACAAACATGAGGAACTGCCGCCCACACTGAAAACGTGACGTGGATCATAAATATATCAGCCATTAAACAACATCTTACATTTATTTTCACACAATACGTCTTCTTGCAGTATCAACACTATTCGGCTGACTTTTATATTTGATCCAATTGGTAGATAGGCTGTATTTACACCATAAAGGTGCACAGCTGATATAAAGGGACACCTAGTGGTTAAAGCATGTTATTGAATTTCATTATTTGTATTATTAGATATTAATAGGATCCCTATAAAGTATATTCATTACTCGTTATTCTCTACTAATAGTTAATTAAACACTGTATATAATGACTATTTTGCACATCCCTTTCAAGATTTTCTAAGGTTTATTGACATATCATATACACAAACGGTGTAGTTATGCAATGAATGAAAAACTTTGTGTATACCTCCAGCAATGTTAACTATGTTGAAGCACTTATTTTAACTGATATTATACATATGTATTATACTCTTATATAAGATGTATGTAGATAGTATAAGAAATGTGCAGAATACGACAGTTTAATGGTGGAGGTATACACACATATTGATCAGATGTCTTGTAATGCACTGTTGAGGAATCTGCGACCACAGTTTTTCATCTCCGGCCTTGTCAGGTATTGAACAATCAATAAATATAGAACACAGAATTATTAAATATAAAACACAGAGTTTGTGTGATTATACTAAATGATTTACAAATAAACACCACTGCATATTTACAACTGTTACACATGCTGATGTAACGCAAATGTTTCCAACTTGGGATCAATAAAGTATATCTTATCTTAAGATGATCGATGGCTACTGCCATATTTGCAAAATGTGCCTCTGAACCTTGACAAATAATAATAATAATAATAATACATGGGACTTTTATAGCGCTTTTCATGAAACTCAAAGACGCTTTGACAGAGAGTTAAGAAAAATAAAGACAAGAGAAAACAAAAAAAAATAAAAAAAATAGATAACAACGAAATACAAAAAGAGATAAACAAAACAGAAAATAGGGGGAGGGGGGTGGTCAGTGGTTGAATGCAGTGTTGAACAGGTGGGTTTTGAGTGATGTTTTGAATGCTGTGAGGGAGGAAGAATCTCTGATGGATTGGGGTAGTGAGTTCCAGAGGGTGGGTGCAGCAACGGAGAAGGCTCTGTCGCCCCAGGACTTGAGGTTGGTCCGGGTGGGGAGGGACAGGAGGTTGGCAGTAGCAGAGCGGAGGGAGCGAGTGGGAGTGTGTCTGTGGAGGAGGTCAGTCAGGTAGGATGGAGCCAGGTTATGGAGGGCTTTGTATGTCATCAGGAGGATCTTGTACTGAATTATCTGGGGGATGGGGAGCCAGTGGAGCTTGATGAGGACGGGTGTAATGTGTTCACGGATTCGGTGTGGGTGAGTAGACGGGCGGCGGAGTTCTGGATATATTGAAGTTTTTTGAGGATTTTTGCAGGTGAACCGTAGAGGAGGCTGTTGCAATAATCTAGACGGGAGGTGATGAAGGCGTGGATGAGGGTTTCGGCAGCAGTGGGAGAGAGGGATGGACGTAGACGGTAGGGCTGTGCATCTTCACTGGTCTCACGATTCGATTAGATTACGATTATCCTGTCAACGATTCGATTCAATTCGATATCCCGATGCATCCCGATGCATCACGATGCATCACGATTCATACCAATGCGTTGCATCCTCAATTTTCTATATTACTGCACATGGCTTATTTTTCATCAATGCATACATGCAGTAAATACATATGAACTCTCTTTTTATTATTTAGAAAGTGCTTCAGAAATCAATAACATAAATGTCTCCCTATATCTGTGTGTGACGTTGTTCCATCCTCAAAAACAAAAAAATAATGCTTCTGCAGTCTAGCTGCAGCTTCTAGCATCGGTCTTCTGTTAAAAAAAGGACACTGAATGTCCTGAATGTGGCATCACACACAGGACTTGAGTCTGAACACAGCAGACAACAGAAGTATTTACAACAGCATATAACAACTAAAATACTGCATGTGGGTGCACACTTACATTCTCTGTCTTACTGTTACATAAATCCCATGAATGTATGAGATTAAGTTAGCTTCATTATATCTCAGTGATTAAGTGAATAATAAAGTTTCTATCGGGTCACTATCAGCCTGTCACTCATTATTTTCAGGGAGGGGGCGGGGTTTGGAGGAACGGAGAGGAGACGGTGATCGCGGAAGCTTTTTTCCTCCTGCCTTCACAAACTTTACACACGTATATATCGTCTGAAAATTGATAGAGGACATTCATACTTTGCAATCCAAGACTTAATTAAATGCACCAAAAACCTGACATGATTGTAACGCGATTATTTTTGAAAAACATAAATCCCTGTGTCTCTGAGCCGCAGCGACACGGAGTGATTCAGAGCGGGTCCTTCTGCTGTTGGTTCTGGACTGGTGTTCTTGTGTTGGTGGATAAAGCAGACTGCTCCGTGTTTGGTGTTGCTGTGACGCTGTAACGTCTGTTCCATGATCTCTGCGTCACCGACCGATTTGATATTAAAGTGACAGAAAAAAAAAACGTTATAGTAAAGCCGCGGCCGGAAAATCAGGAAGCAACGTTACTACGCTTTAACCGATTATCTTCCGTCACTGCATCGAGACCGAATCGTCCACGTCTGCATCGCAATGCATCGTAGAAACGATTATTTTCAACACCCCTAGTAGACGGGCGATGTTTTTGAGGTGGAAGAAGGCTGTCTTTGTGATCTGTTTGATGTATTTGTTGTAGGAGAGGGTTTGGTCAAATATGATGCCTAGGTTCCGGATGTGAGGGGAGGTTTGAACTGGGAAGCCGTCTATGTTGAGGGTGAAGTTATGGATAGGTGTGGTGAGCTTGTTTTGTCCAATGATTATTATTTCAGATTTATCGCAGTTGAGTTTCAGGAAGTTAAGTTGGAGCCAGGATTTTATTTCAGTGATGCAGTTTGTCAGGATGGAGTGGGTAGCAGTGGAGATGGACTTGGTGGAGATGAGAAGCTGGATGTCGTCGGCAAAGCAGTGGAATTGAAGTCCATGACGGCGGATTATGTGACCAAGGGGAAGCAGGTAAAAGATGAAGAGGAGGGGGCTGAGAACTGAACCTTGAGGGACACCTTGGGGGAGAGGAGCGGTGGGGGATTTGCAGTTATTGATGTAGATGAACTGGTTTCTGTCAGAGAGGTATGAGGTGAACCAAGAGAGGTCAGTGCCGGTGATGTTGAAGGTGGTTTCAAGACGGGTGAGGAGGATGGAGTGATTGATGGTGTCGAAGGCAGCGCTGAGGTCAAGGAGGATGAGGATGTTGAGGTTACCAGCATCGGAGGAGAGGAGAAGGTCATTTGTAATTTTGAGGAGTGCAGTTTCGGTACTGTGGTTTGAGCGGAATCCGGATTGAAAAGTTTCATAGAGGTTATTAGCAGAAAGATGATGCTTAAGTTGTGATGCTACAGCGCGTTCCAGAACTTTTGACAGAAAGGGTAGGTTCGAGATTGGTCTGAAGTTATTAGGGTTGTCAGGGTTTAGTCCGGGTTTTTTCAGAATAGGGGTGATAGCAGCTATTTTGAGGGACGGTGGGACGGTGCCAGAAGACAGGGAGGAGTTGATTGCTGTAGTGATGAGTGAAGAGAGAGTAGGAAGGCAGGCCTTAACAAAGCTGGAGGGAATGGGGTCCAGGGTGCAGGTGGCAGTTTTCATTCCTGTGAGGAGATCAGAGAGGTCAGTAGGGGAGACAGGGGAGAACTGGGACAGGGGTTGGCAGGATAAGGGGGGGCAGGTGGCTTGAGGGAGAGCTGGTGTGGTAGTGGTTAAGCTGCTGTAAATGTTGTCTATTTTGCTTTGAAAAAATGTGAGAAAAGAGCTACATTTGTCTACTGTGAATGACTGAGTGGTCGTGTCCAGGGGGCTGAGGAGTTTGTTTATTGTGGAGAAGAGTGTTTTGGGGTTGCCGGAGCCAGAGTGGATTAACTGAGAGTAGTAGGTGGTGCGGGCATGGGAGAGGGCATCTTTATATTGCTGTAGGTGGTCCTTGTAGGTTTGAGAATGAATTGTGAGACCTGTTTTATTGCGGAGTCTTTCAAGTTGCCGGGCACGGGTTTTCATCAGACGGAGTTTAGGGGTGAACCAAGGAGCAGAGTGGGTGAAGGAAACTGTTTTGGTTTTTATGGGTGCAAGTTGGTCAAGGCAGGAGGACAGAATGTTGTTGTAGTAGTCAGTGAGATCAGAGGGGCTATGGAGGTCCACAAAGGGAGTGGTGGATATTTTTTCAGAGAGGGAGGATGAGAGCGAGGTAGCTGAAACACAGCTTAATTTACGGAAGTTGATTTTGCGTTTTTGCTTTGGTGGTGGGGTGGGAATGTTGATGGTCATGGTGATGGCTAAGTGGTCGGAGAGGAAGAGGTCTGAGCCAGACAGATGGTGAAGGTTTAGTCCAGTCGAGCAAACAAGATCCAGAATGTGGCCACGGTTATGGGTCGGAAAGTTGACATGTTGAATGAGGTTGAAGCAGTTAAGCATGTCCGTGAAGTCTGTAGTTATTGTAGAGTCAGTGGAGTCCATGTGGATGTTGAAATCACCAAGTAGGAGGACTGAGGTGGAGAAATAACAGAGCTGGGTCAGAAATTCAGAGAAATCAGAGAGGAATGATGGGTTTGGTTTGGGAGGGCGGTAGACAACTGCCAGGACTGACTGTGTGTGACCAGAGAGTTTAAAAGCCAGGTGTTCAAATGAAGGAGCAGATGAGATGGGGATGAGGCTGGTTTTAATGTCCTGTCGGTGTATTACGGCAATTCCACCACCTCGGCCCTCCGAGCGTGGCTTATTTATGTATGAGTATCCATTGGGTGTAGTGAGGTTGAGTGAGAGATAATCCAGAGGTTGTTGCCAGGTTTCTGTCAGACAGAGAAAGTCCAGTTTATTGTCCAGAATGAATTCGTTGAGAATGTGGCTTTTATTGTTGAGGGACCGGGTATTAAACAGAGTGAGCTTCATATTTCTTTGTGTGGTGAGGATTGACTCAGGTGTCATTACCAGGGCTTGCAGACAGGGGTTGTGATGACGTAGTCGAAAGGTGGGTGTGCGCTCAACTGACCAGAGTACGGGGATGGAGTGACCTGTGTGAAAGTAAACAAACTTGCGACCGGAGCCTCTATGGATGTATCTGGTTCGTTTTAAAAGTTCGTGGTTTTTGATGGCAGAGATGCATAACGGTGTGGAATGGTTGTTGAGTTGTAGAAGTCTCGCAGCGGAGTACCTCAATGCCATGCCAGGCAGGAGAGACGGAGCGTTGAGTGTACAGGTGAGCCGGGCAGCCGCTAGCATTAGCAGCTAGCGGGTATCCTGCAGCTTGATGACTGCAGAGATGCAGGCAGCTAGCTCCAGGTAGTCCACGGAAGAGGGGTCCAGGCCAGCCAAAGGCAGGACACGTTTTGAAAAGTCCGGGAATGGGGTGGAGGCAGCGTTGGAGGAGCTAGGCAGGTGAAGCCGGGAGGATCAGAAGGAGAGCAGGTGGAGCGGCGAAACGGAGCCGGTGTTTTCAGGTAGGAAAACACGGACACTTTCACACATCTCAGTGATCCAGGCAGTGGAAGATTGACATATATCTTAACCGGACTGGTCAGCCAAAAAGCTGCTAAGAAATGTTGAGGAAAGAGTAGAAAAGAGTAAAACAAAATCCAGAGAGAGAAGCGGCGAGCAACCGACGCCAGCGTCCTCTCACATCCGGGTTGACAAGTGCATGTTTCAGGCTCATCAATAAACAACAGGAGGGGTCACAGACATAAGACCAGCTGTTAAATAAAGCTCTTCTGACCTTAGCTGGCATGTGGGTAATGCTGCCCATTATGGACACAAGCAATTTTCACCCATTTATTAATTATATGTTTTACATTTGAGTGTTTCCTATCCCCTAAACCTCCAGGGATGGACACAGTTTAATACTGGCCACTTCTTATTATGGGAAATACGAAAACGTCTTTTAAAACTACAACTCCCAGTAGAGGAGTGCCATAGAGCATGTTGCGAAGGTTGCGAAACACAATAGCCAGCATGTGTAGTTCTGGGGACGGGGTGGGGGACGGGGTGGACCCGTTCAAATCCAGTTTTGGACAGTCTGCCGTGGTTCCATCCCATTTCAAGTGCTGTTCGACGCTCGGCACACTCTCCAATCAGAGAGCTTGAGGACTATCACGGGGTTTGTCAAGCGAAGCGGAGAGAATACTTACTTCCGGGTGTAATATTCTGTAAAGCAAATGAGCTGCTCCGACCCTCGGTCCTGACCATGTGCCTGCAGACCTCCACTCTCAGGACAGTTAAATAAATAAACACAAGGATAATTATGTGTTATTGTTGAGTATGGAGAATTGCACAGCGGAAAATAACGTATAACAGAAATATTATCGATAGCAGCATCCCTAGCAACCACCTTGGTGACAATGAAAACGTTGTATAGACACAATTTCCTGAAGTAATCTTCGTAATAACTAGCAAACTAAAGATCATGTGCATCCACTGCACACATAATCTGAAATAAAAACTCATATTTCTCGCATCAAATGACATCAAAACGCATTTTAATGGCCAAACTAACTTTAAAATATGCATTTTACACCGAGAATAAAACGAAGTTCGGCCATGTTTCTTTTTTCTGCAGGGAGAAATTTGAAGATCACGTGACATACTGTAGACGCCAGCCATTGGAATGAATGGTGAAAAAAAACGTAGGGATCTTACAATTTCAGGGGCGTTTTTGTAGAAATACTACGTCCTACGTTGTGGACCAACGTAGTTATTACACGTTTTTTTGTGAGACTGGGTTGGCTCAGCTGACTCAGATAAGGAAATATATGATACATTATGATGTGATATGCTGCGGACTGTACTTAATGTTACTCTGATCCGGTTACTTATGTTGTGGCAGATATTTAAGTAAGCTTTCTTAACGCTAATGTTATAATAGTCAGATTGCTCTGAAGATGGGAGGTGATATTCTATTAATGTTCATGTTCACACAGTCGGTGATTTTTGCCGGCCGTCTTTCCTGCAATGGCAGCTTTTCTGTATTTCCTTTCTCCTGTAATATGACTTCATCGCTTTAAACTCCGCACACTGAGCTCTGATTGGTCAGCAGGCAGTGCTTTCACTGAGTTGAGCTCTTAGCCTGCAACCTAACCTGGTCCCGACCAGGTTAGCCGCTAAGCATAAGTTACCATGGAGATCTAGCCTGCTAAAAAGAGAACCAGCTTCGTAGGACCGGAAAGCCAGAGTTTTCCTTGAATTTAGCCGGCTAAGCGAAAATCCTGCTTCGTAGTATACCCCCCTGGGCCAAGGTCTGTTTACTTAAATAGTTGCATTGTTTTTAGAGAAGGCAATTCTTTCTATATTTTCATGAAACAAAAGAGGAAATTCTGAGTTAAAAAGCTGACCGCCGTGGGTATGGTATCCCATCTATTTATTTGAATGTGGGGAAAATTCAACAAAAACAAATACTTCAAAGTATGAAAGATACAATCACTAACTATGTCGGTACTATGTATTTTGGTGATATTCTAGTCCATTTGTGCCTGTCTGTACTCCCTCAAAAGAGCCCTTTGAACTACCTGCGCAGAAGAGACTGTAAAATAGATCTAGAAAAGTAATAGAAAAGTGTTATTGCAATGAGTTAGTTGTGTGTGTGTTAAATGAGGTTGAGTGGGAGACACCCTCATGCACTATATTGAATGGAGCCAGGGGAGCTGAGTGGACTTGTAGCAAGATGAGTCAGCTTTGTAAATGCAGAGAGAAAAGTAAGTAGTAGCTTACATATTGACCCGAGATTTGGTTGATGTCTCTGGTGAAAAAAATATGAAATCTATATGACAGCAATAACTTGAGGCCTTTTCTGAAACTCTGCCAAGAATACAAACTGCTGCTTAATCAGTGATGGAGGTGTCTCCTAATTGGCAGTCTCCTCGGAAATACATTTGGGGTGAGTTTTGCGCCAGCATAAGAAAATAAATATTGATCAACTTGTACCTAGATATTGCTCTTCTAGTGGGCAGGTTTATTAAACATACTGCTTTAAAATCACTATGGGGGGAAATTTCAATGTTTCATTTACAGATAACGATTGGTTCAGCTCATAAAAATTCCAAAACGGTTTCCAATGGAGATAAGAACAATATTCATTCACTCAATAATCATTAACCACTTTCTATTGGGCTCCCTCGAAACAATTTAGACTCAATTTGAGAGAGAATCCCTAGTGAGGAAGACACTTCGACTCAGTGGCTCTGTGATAGTTCACTGATAGGGGGTGTAGACCAATTCAGTATAGATTTCAGAAGCTCTGGTTTGAAATAAAATACGGTATGAATGTCAATATCTTCATAAAAACAACAGATTCAATTATGTGTAATCTAAAAGGGGAATTAACCTTATGCAAGGAGACAGTTTTTTTTTGCTTTCTGCACTCGTAGCATCATTTTTGTCAGTAGGTTTAAAAAAACAAAAACGGTGGAGCCTTCTGATGAAACACTCAAAAGGAGACAAAGTGAGTGGATAGCAGAGGATCATAATAACGCATTAAGAAGATTTGCTCTCGAAATTGGTGGAGACCAAAAACAGAGCAAAAAATTAGGAAGAATATATGATATGTGACCCGCTCTATCAAAATCAGTCGCATTGACCCGAAGACACATTTTGAGTTGTATACACTGTTGGAAAGAGGAGATTCCTAGCTTTCTAATGATATCAGGATTGTTTTTGTACTCCAAATATTAAGCGAAATATGTCACATTATATAATGACGAGTCATCATTTTGAGAAAAAGGCCTTCAAAGTTTCCTCTTCTCTGGAATCCATCGATATGATATCGCGAGTGTGTGTGTATGTGTGTGTGTGTGTGTGTGTTTGTGTATTTTTGCATTTGTGTGTATTGTGTTTGTTTCCCGGGGAAAACACTCGGAAAGCACCGGCTGTTGTTATGCCTGCTGTGACGTCAAGTTACTCCGTTCTCTGCTTGTAATTATGCCGTTACAAGCTTCAAAGTTGTATTTAACATCTGAATTTGTCAAAAGAAGTTTAATATTCTGAAAGCCAAGACTTTGTTTATTTGAAATCAGATGAAAACAAACTGTAACGGACCCTGCCGTGTTATCTATGATTACTATATGCCTTACATTCATAATTTCAGCCGGAGGGAGGGGGAGCTGCGCTGCAGAAGAGCAGGGTGCGAGTGAGAGGTGCCTGTCATCTTCCCTTTACAAGCTACAAAACACTCAAACCCCGAAAAACTATTTTTTTACGTAAATCCACATTTATTTTGAAATGAACCGTTCAAACTTCAGACTGATTTCGATAGAGCGGGTCACATATTTCAAAATAAATGGTAAATGTACATATACAAATTACAATTCGGAACTGGATAATTTAGTGCCAATTTTAAATAACAAGCTGTGTCATTCTTCCAGTAGTGAACAAATGAGATCATCAGCCTTTTATTAATAAAACATTATTTTAACAGACAATAACTAATACATATTCTATAATGTAAAATTATAACCCTAACCCTTTTCCTGGTTATTCTAAAGAATGGGCACATTGTTCCAAGACATTTAACCCTCCTATTGCCTTCGTTTTCCCCCCCTTACTTTGGTGTTCACGGTCAAATTTGACCGGTCCTGTTTTAACTGCTAATACATTAACACAAACACCATTAATCATCACCAAATTTCATTTAACACCCTTTCAAACTGTAAATATTGTATCAGACTAATGGTATACATGGAAAACTGCAGTACGAATAGACACTGAACATGTATTGCATGTGCCAGGTGTGATTCATATGGGGGATAGGGCACATAAGACACACACACACACGCACGTGTGTGTGTGTGTGTGTGTGTGTGTGTGTGTGTGTGTGTGTGTGTGTGTGTGTGTGTGTGTGTGTGTGTGTGTGTGTGTGTGTGTGTGTGTGTGTGTGTGTGTGTGTGTGTGTGTGACTAAACCATCCAAAATTCAATGAAAGTGGTGATCAGCAAATTCAAATGTCTACTGTGAAGGATATCATAAAGCCTTAATGCAATCGAATATAAAACAAAAAAGTTATGATTGATGAAAGTAGTAAATCTGTCAGATTTGACCCAAAAAGAACAGGAGGGTTAAGAGCAGTGGGCTGTATAATATTTAATTCCAAATTGCCTGCTTTTCATAATCATTTTCCTGCAGTGTAGTGCTCCCACTCACATTTTGTTACAGCTGATGTCATGGAGAGCCATGAAATTACCAAATGGGCACAGGCAGGAAAATACCTGCTTGTCCCCAATGAGACTGTCACTTTACAAGGTCACTGAGCTTGATCTGCTCTGGTGCCAAATCAGGGCTCTCTGTATCATGACAATTAAATTGACAGGAAATTCATTCGCTAATGAAACAGTTGAATGGACTAAGCACTTGTTACCTCAAATGTCGCCCAAAGTGTTTTTAAAAAAGTACATCGTCCATCTCTCGCTTTCTCTCTGCTATAATGCAGTATGTCATTCATTGGAGCGACCTCACTTTCAAAGCCATTTTTTCCAACACACCTCATTAGACTTCACCTCCTCTCACTGTCGATCTTGTCTAATTAAAAGCCTCTCATTCTTCCCCTCACCTCATGTGTCTGGTGCACGTCAAATAAAGGTCTCACCCTATCCCTTTTCCTTCTGCTCTCAACCAAATCAACTCTTCCTCTTCTTTTCCTCTGCATTCACATCTTTACTAAATTGGTAAATTGAATATTCTCATCTCCCTCCTTAGGCTTTAAGCATTCTATCTGCACCTTCAACACACCTCTAACCTTGGTTCCCAGCCAATAGGGTTTGTGTTGCTTGTCTACTTCCTCACTGCAACTCTAAATCTTTTGCTTTTGGATTTGAGCCCATTCTCTTCGATGTTTAAGATCACAACATCTCATCTGTTTCCTGTTACACTCCTGCAACTCTTCTGAGGAGCCTCTCTTTTGTTGCACTAGACATATGGGACTTAAGTCTGTTGAATGAGGGAGCTGAAGCTTTTCATTTTATCTTCTCCATATTTTTCCCCCCCAGTTGTACAGCCTACACCACAACAGAGTGAATGTAAAATGCATACAAACACTAAATCCATGAGGATGTGAACAGAGTCGTATTTAGAATCTTTGACTTTTAATTAAACAAGCTGTCAGGAATTCCATAAGGTTGTGATGTAAAAAGTATACGTATATGTAGAAAATGCCATTACAGTCATTCCCCTGCCATGGTGGTGCAGAGATGCCAAAAGCACCAAAAGCACAAGACCCAGAAAAACGTACCAATCAGAGCAAAGTGGGCTTTTTTTCATTAGTGGGGCTTAAAGAGTGCTGAACAATACATTTGAGAAAGAAGGGGAATACATGTATATTCAGACAGACTGTATGAGAAAAATAATGTGTTTTCAGAATATTAAATTCAATCAATCAATCAATCAATGTTTATTTATATAGCCCAATATCACAAATGTTACATTTGTCTCAGTGGACTTTACAGTTTGTACAAAATATCAGTATGACAATACGACACCCTCTGTCCTTAGACCCTCACATCGTACAAGGAAAAACTTCCGAAGAAAACCCACAGTTTAAAGGGAAAAATGGGAGAAACCTCAGGGAGAGCAACAGAGGAGGGATCCCTCTCCCAGGACGGACAGACGTGCAATAGATGCCGTGTGTAAATTGAAAAGATAATACATTTGCAACATAGGTAGTGTTGTGGAAATAATTATCATAAGACACCAATTAGTAACATACAAGACAAACCTCGATGTCTGTTTACCTTCTTTAAGGACACAGGCGGCTTAGCCAATAATGTTATTGTTCCCATTCTGTGACCGGTCAATACTGGGATACAGATGGTCTGTGTTGTGGGTACACTGGGACACTTCCTTCTCTGTATTTGTGGACTCCAAGGTAAAATATTCGAGGTCATAGGTGTCCGAGGCAAGTAGCTCAGTGTTCCCACATTGTTTAGGCTATCTTCTCAAATATGTTGTTTACTCTCTGCGAAACCAGTTAGATGGGCTGGCAAGAGAGAGGCTCTCCAGAATTGACGTGGCAACTCTACCGTGAAGTCAGAACCTCTGACTCTTGGACTTGTGATGTGAATCCTCCGGCCGTTAACTCCAAATAAACCATCATGTGTTTGACATCAAAGCTACTGCTCTTCCCGTGTCTCCTTCCTGAGTCGGTGACTCCCACTACATAGCTACACAGAAGTTTCCTCTACAGGTAGTCCAAATGTTTGGAAATGCATGTGTGTATAATAGGAAGATGAATCCACGAGGATATCCATCCAGGACCTATGATCCAGGACCACAGCCACGACTCAAGATCCAGGACAGAGGAGCGCAGGATCATCCATGACTCCGGATCCCGGCGTATACAGACACCAAAAGAAAGACATTTGGGGAAGCTGGGTTAATCGGAACATGAGAGTACACAGGTATAGACAGAGAGAAGGAAGAAGTAAGATGTCCCCCGACAAACTAAGCCTATATCAGCAAAACTAGGGGCTGAATCTAATCAGCCCTAACTATAAGCTTTATCAAAAAGGAAGGTCTTAAGCGCACTCTTAAAAACGGATAGGGTGTCTGCCGCCCGAACACAAACTGGAAGCTGATTCCACAAATGTGGAGCTTGATAAGAAAAGGCTCTGGCTCCCATTGTACTTTTAGAGACTCTAGGAACAACCAACAACCCTGCATTCTTGGAACGCAATGCCCTAGTAGGACAGTAGGGTATAATGAGTTCTTTAAGGTAAGATGGCGCCTGCCCATTAAGGGCTTTGTAGGCGAGAAGAAGAATTTTAAATTCTATCCTGTGTTCTATAGGGAGCCAGTGTAAGGCAGCCAGAACAGGAGTAATGTGGTCCCTTTTCCTAACTCTGGTTAGTACACGAGCTGCAGCATTTTGAATCAGCTGAAGCGACTTGACTGACTTCTTGGTACACCCTGATAATAAAAAGTTACAATAATCCAGCCTTGAAGTAACAAATGCATGGACTAGTTTCTCTGCATCGTTTTGAGGCAAGATATGCCTGATTTTTGCAATGTTACGTAGATGGAAGTAGGCGGTCCTTGAAATTGATTTTATGTGGGCGTTAAAGGATAAATCCTGATCAAATATAACACCAAGATTCCTTACAGTCTCACTGGAGGCCAAATTAATGCCATCCATGGTTAGTATATCCTTAGATAATTTGTTTCGTAGATTCTTCGGGCCAAGTACAATAACTTCAGTTTTGGTCGTGTTTAACATCAAAAAATGTAAGGTCATCCACGTTTTTAAGTCCTTAAGGCAGTCTTGAATTTTATTTAGATGATTAATTTCATCAGGCTTGATTGATAAATATAGTTGAGTATCATCCGCATAACAATGAAAATGTACAGAATGATTCCTTATAATATTGCCTAACGGAAGCATATATAATGTGAACAAAATAGGTCCGAGCACTGAGCCCTGTGGCACTCCATGGCTAACTTTGGTTTGCGTGGAAGATTCATCATTGACACGTACAAACTGAGAGCGTTCAGATAGATAGGACCTAAACCAGTCTAAAGCAGTTCCCTGTATGCCAACTAAGTGCTCTAGTCTTTGCAATAGGATATCATGGTCGATAGTATCAAATGCAGCACTGAGATCGAGCAAAACAAGAATAGAGACACGTCCCTTGTCAGAGGCTATTAGAATGTCATTTGTGACTTTAACCAGAGCTGTCTCTGTGCTATGATGTGTTCTAAAGCCAGACTGAAAATCTTCAAATAAATCATTGTTTTTTAAGTAATCACACAGCTGTTTTGCGACCCGCTTTCTCAAGAATTTTTGAGAGGAACGGAAGATTGGAAATAGGTCTATAATTGGCTAAAACCTCTGGATCGAGGTTGTGCTTTTTAAGAAGCGGTTTTATCACTGCTACTTTGAATGATTGTGGAACATAGCCTGATAATAAAGACATATTCATAATATTTAATAAATAAGTGCTAATTAATGGAAAAAACTTCCTTCAACAGCTTAGTTGGAATTGGGTCTAACATACACGTTGATGGTTTAGAAGAGAGAATCATTGAATTTAATTGTTCAAGGTTTATGGCTGAAAAGCATTCTAGTTTACTATCTAGTGTAATATTAGAACTTACGTTTAAATTTAAATTGCATACATATGTCATAGTAGAAACCCAAAAGACAAGTATAAACATGCAATTAAGCATAATATGTCCCCTTTAATGTATATCTTTTTTATTAAATAGGTCATTTCTAATACATTATAAATCTAAATATCTCAAAACCAATATGTCCTTCACTGGTGCCTTTACTTGTATGTGTTTATTTGGGACATATCTCTTGAACTGTGTACCTCCAGCTGTGGGGTTGTAGAGTACATGGTAGGGGGTGGCTGTTGCTAGAGGAGTCAGGATTTAATGTTCGGCTGTAGAGCCTGCTCACGTCCTCTAGCCTGGCTGTTTATCTCATACTGAGCAGCACATTTCTCAGGAAAGTGATGTTGTCTATCTCGCTGCCAAGTGCAGAATTTAACTTCACACTTCCTCCCGAAGGATTTATTGAACACTAAAAACGGCTTGATTTTGTGCTGCCTAATGAGCCGGATTTATGTTCCTGCCTATGTATTTGTGCTGCCTACCTAACCAAGGATAACTTGTGTGAGATAGAACTTTATTTAATAAAACATTTGAAGTCTGCATGGTATGCTGGAAGACGTACTCACAAACTGAGAAAAAGGCTATGCGAGCCACATCTCTGAAAGTTGAACAGTTGGGGAAGCTGCTTGCCAAATACTGAATGGCAGCAGATAATCAGTTTTGGAAAATCAGGACTCTGTTGATTACAAGTATCTGCAGAAGACCAGACTTCTGAAGCTGTGTGTGCTTGGCAACAGTGCTGTCCAATGACGAACACTCATTATACAGTATTTAAGGAAATCTTAAAACAGTTATGGAATGTGCTTAGTTAAAGAGATTCCACCACAATACCTGCTATTGTTTACTAGGATTACAGCTTGCTGTTTGGATTCACTTGTCTTCCTATCCTGCCTGAAAGTTAGTGAGCAAAATGTCTTTAAATGCAAACACATGCTCTGCACAGCGAGTAAGACTGTGTCTTACATTCAGAGAATGATGGTGTTGAGAAACAACTAGACATTGGTTGTAAATGGGACAAATCTAGAAAAACACATGTGCACATACATTTAGGATATCTGGAACAACTCAAAAACTGTGAAAACAGGACCCAGTGCGTATTTTGTGGGTTTGCCAGAAAATGTGGGCTACAACAAGGCATTCACATTTGGCTTCCCTCTTTATGTCACATGCATCCACATTAGAATATAACGCCCCTCGTCTCCTCAAGTCTCTCCACCCATGGATTTAGAATACATTTTGCAAAAGGAGCGACATATCTTTCTCTCAATCACAGCAGACTTGGCTTTTTTGTATAGTGTTAACCTGTTAAGCCCGAGAGACCCCGGTACCGGGGCACTGCCGCAACATCTTGCAGGAAACAGTGTCTGAGGGCATGTTCATTTAATAAACTATGAATGTTTTATATCCATGTAACGGGAAGAAACTCATCTAACTGATCATTTTCATTTTTTTTTCAAAAAAAACCCCACAATGCTAACGCTGAGCCTCTGAATTAGCAACGAGCGAAAAATGCTAACAGAGACAGGCGCTAAAACTGAGTGTTTTAAACTGAGTGTGAATACAGGTGTTTTCAAGCAGACAGTACAACAAAAGTATGAACCTGAAAATAAACACATTATGTTCCCTTTAAATGCTAGGAATTGTATTTCATGTTATCCCGTTAGTTGTGGTGTGAATGCATATTCTGCTCAAGTGGAATTATTTATTTGATTTGACTGTGTTCTCTATTGTTAGCAATACAATTCTTAGGACACAATAATTCCATGCCAACACAGGCTAATCATTGGAATTCCAAGTGAACTGAAAATAGTAATAGTGTTCATTCACAAATATCAACACAATAAGTATACTGTAGGCTATGATATTAATCAAAAATCAAAGCATTTAGCAATAGTAAATGCATTTATATTGCCAACACAGTACATATGGGTTCATGTGCTTGACATAACTGAAAACAAAAAGTAACAGTCACTGATAAATATATATTTTAAAGACGGTAGAAGGTGCATAAAATAGTGACTTGTTGCGAATCCACCTTAGGGAATTTCTATTGCCACTTAAATTCTTTCATGAGTGAAATATGAATGAAGCCCACAACAGGTATTTGTTTTATAGAAATCATTGTGATCATATCTCAAACCAGTGCCTGTTGTCAGATCATTAATCACATCCTGCCACTTGCATGCCACATGTGACAGGAGATTATTATCATGTGTCACACTCCTAAGTTCATGTCACGGCTGTAGTTTTGTAGGTTTGGGTGTTTTTGCTGTTTTCCATGTCATGTTTTCCTCTGGGTTATTGTCTGGTCCTTTTCCCTGTGTTTTTCCTCTTGTCATTAGTTTCCCTGGTGTGTCTAGTTATCTGATTGTGTTCACCTGTGGCCCTTGTGTTTCTCCTCCCTTGCCCGGCTGTTTCTCGTCTTGTGATTACCCCTCCCTGTATTTAGTCTTGTCTCCTCCTGTGTTCAGTGTTGGTGCTACTTTTGTTTGTGACCCAGTTCACCGAAGAGTGTTTTGTTTGTCCAAGTTTATTTAAAGTCCTTGAAATAAAGGTATTGTCAAGTGTAATCTGCGTTTGGGTCCTACCTGCTTCACTCTGCGTAACAGAAAGCACCAACCAAGAAATGGACCCAGCGGATTTTCATGAGTTTGAGTTGGATCTGTTCGATCTAGACTTTTCTCTACAATGTTATCATGCCGAGTGGAAAGGAACTTCTTCTAGAAAGGACAAAGAGGCTATTCTCGAGAAGGCACGAATGGAGGTGGCTGAAATGCCTTGGTTGAGCAGTTTGTTGGCGGAGTGGTTACAGCTTTTCACAAGTTGTCCTCAGGACTGGTCCGACGCTTCTAACCCTTTCCTCGGATCCGACTACGGTCCTGTTGGAGGTCCACGGAGTCTCCAAAGAGCCTCTAGGAGACGCAGGGCCAGGATTCCAGCCCGTGCTCCAACAGCCATGATCCCGGTGTGGGATTCCCGGCCTGCTAGCCCCAGGCATGCTAGCTCCCTGTTTTCCAATTCCCAACCTGGCACCATACGCCTCGGTGGGTTCCGTCTGAAGTCAACCCATGCTTCTGCCCCAGTTCCTGCTCCTGTCCAGGAGTCGTATGCTGGAACTCGTCTGGCTTATGGAGGTCCACAGAGCCTTCAGGAGGCTGCTAAGAGAAGGAGTCGCAAGGCCAAGCAAGCAGCCCGAGCCTCAAGAGCCATGGCTCCAGCCCCAGTACAGGCCCCAGCAGCCATGGCTCCATGCTCCAGTATCGGCCCACACAGCCATGGTTTCGTGCTCCAGTACCATCCCACACAGCCATGGTCCCGTGTTCCCGTTCCGTGCCCAGCAGCCATGGTTCCGGCTACGGAACCGGCCCACACAGCCATGGTTCCGGCCCCAGCAGCCATGGTTCTGGCTCCAGTACCGGCCCCAGTACCCATGGTCCCGACTCCAGTTTCGGCTCCAGGACTGGTTTACCAGCCAACGCCAGCTCCCCGAGTCCTGTCGGCGTACCGGCCAACGCCAGCTCCCCGAGTCCTGTCAGCATACCGGCTGACTCCAGCTCCTCGTCTCCAGTTGGCTGTTCAGCCGACGCCAGCTCCCCGAGTCCTGTCAGCATACCGGCCGACTCCGGCTCCTCGTCTCCAGTTGGCTGTTCAGCCGACGCCAGCTCCCCGAGTCCTGTCGGCGTACCGGCCGACTACAGCACCTCGTCTCCTGTGGGCTCTCCAGCCGACTCCAGCCCCTCGTGTTCTGTTGGCGAACCAACCGTCTCAAGTCTCTTCTCCAGTTCCCTCTCAAGTCTCCTCTCGAGTTCCCTCTCAAGTATCCTCTCGAGTTCCCTCTCGAGTCTCCTCTCAAGTCCCCTCTCGAGTTTCCTCTCAAGCCCTCTCTCGAGTACCCTCTCGAGTTCCCTCTCAGGTCCCCTCTCGAGTCTCTTCTCAAGTCTCCTCTCGAGTCTCCTCTCAAGTCCCCTCTCGAGTTTCCTCTCAAGTTCCCTCTCAAGCCCTCTCTCGAGTTCCCTCTTGAGTACCCTCTCGAGTTCCCTCTCAGGTCCCCTCTCAGGTCTCTTCTCGAGTCCCCTCTCGAGTCCCCTCTCGAGTTCCCTCTCGAGTCCCCTCTCGAGTTCCCTCTCGAGCCCTCTCTCGAGTCTCCTCTCGAGTCACCTCTCGAGGCCCCTCTCAAGTCCTCTCTCAAGCCCTCTCTCGAGTCCCCTCTCGAGTTCCCTCTCCAGTCCCTACTCAAGTTCCTACTCAAGTCCCAACTCAAGTCCCTACTGAAGTGCCGTTGGAGGTTCCGCTGGGGGTCCTGCCATCTCCATGTCCTGTCCCGTTGGGGGTCCCGCCAACTACTCTCCTGCCGGGGGTCCTGCCAACCCCATGTCCTGTGCCGTTGGAGGTTCCGCTGGGGTCCTGCCAACCCTATGTCCTGTGCCGTTGGAGGTCCCACAGACTACTCTTCTGCCGGGGGTCCTGCCAACTCCATGCCTTGTCCCGTTGGAGGTCCTGCAGACTACTCTTTTGCCGGGGGTCCTGTCAACCCCATGTCCTGAGCTGTTGGAGGTCCCGCAGACTACTCTTCTGCCGGGGGTCCTGCCAACTCCATGTCTAGTCCCGTTGGAGGTCCCGCAGACTACTCTTCTGCCGGGGGTCCTGCCAACTCCATGTCTTGTCACGTTGGAGGTCCCGCAGACTACTCTACTGCCGGGGGTCCTGCCGGCCCTGTGTCCTCTTCCGTGGGGGATCTTGCCGACACCGGCTCATGCCCGGCCTCCGGAGCTGTCCGGTCTTCGCCCTCGAGCCCGGTCCCCTGAGTTCGCCCGCTGTGGTCTTCACCCCTCCTCGAACTCTGTCTTGCCCCCGGGCCTTCCGCCCGAGACCCCCTCCTCGAACTCTGCCTTGCCCCCGGGCCGTCCGCCCGAGACCCCCTCCTCGAACTCTGCCTTGCCCCCGGGCCGTCCGCCCGAGTTCCCCTTTTTGAACTCTGCCTTGCCCCCGGGCCGTCCGCCCGAGTTCCCCACCTTGGTCTCTGCCTTGCCCCCGGGCCGTCCGCCCTCCACCCGTCCTCCAGACCCCCTCCACCCACCCTGCTGGACTTTGTTTTTTGGGACGTCTGGGATCCGTCCCTTGAGGGGGGGGTTATGTCACACTCCTAAGTTCATGTCACGGTTGTAGTTTTGTAGGTTTGGGTGTTTTTGCTGTTTTCCATGTTATGTTTTCCTCTGGGTTATTGTCTGGTCCTTTTCCCTGTGTTTTTCCTCTTGTCATTAGTTTCCCTGGTGTGTCTAGTTATCTGATTGTGTTCACCTGTGGCCCTTGTGTTTCTCCTCCCCTGCCCGGCTGTTTCTCGTCTTGTGATTACCCCTCCCTGTATTTAGTCTTGTCTCCTCCTGTGTTCAGTGTTGGTGCTACTTTTGTTTGTGACCCAGTTCACCGAAGAGTGTTTTGTTTGTCCAAGTTTATTTAAAGTCCTTGAAATAAAGGTATCGTCAAGTGTAATCTGCGTTTGTGTCCTACCTGCTTCACTCTGCGTAACATCATGAGCAATAGCATGTGTATAGCACAGCTGATATTGCAAATGTTACAACTGTTGTTGCCTGTAATATTACATTATCTTTGATGGAGTTATATTACATTATCTGTGATGGAGAGTAATGAAATTAGAGCACACAATTGAACCTCCTGATGTCCAACTCTACTTTGCTGCCACAATTCATGGTTTAAAGTCCACAATAGTTGAACAGTGTATTGAATAAAAATAATAATTTAAAAAGTGCCAATTTGGTAGCTGCCAATACGACATATTTCACTTTCATAACGAGGAGTTCTTTCACGCATGACTAAACCTCTATTTCCCCCTTTGCTCTTACTAGATGGAGGCCATTTTTTCTCTCTTTGGCCATCACAGTAACAGTCAAGAAGATTTGACAAGCATGGCAGGTTTCTCCTTCTCAGCCTAGAAATGGAAGATGGGAAAGCAGCAACTTCTGAAGCCAATTACTTAAGTTGGCCTGTTTTCTCTCTTTCTACTCTCCCCAGAAAGAATTGCATGAAAACTTCCTACAGTCCTCCTTATCGTATGGTAATAATGTACCATGGTGTGAATGTTGTTATGTGCCAAGTCATCCTCACATTGTGTATTCTCTTTATTTGCAGCGCATTCTAATCTCCCTTCGTATTAAAAAAAGGTACTTAGACGATCCTTTTGCAGAATAGCTGCTTTCTCTCCTGCCGTAGTGTGCCAACAGGGAACATTTACTCAGATATTCTTTGCAGTGTTTAGATAAGACTTTGGATGCTGGTGACAAATCAAATGAATGTCTGTGGGAGTGTGAGAGGACAGCAATACAGCCAATCATGCAAAGCTGTGCTGCTTCACTGCCAAAATGAGATTCATATCGGGAGTGAAAAGCTGCATCGTGAAAAGGCAGCAGAGAATAGTACAAAAATATCCACTTAAATGTTAAAGAACATATATTTGCATGCCAAATAACCGTGTTCATGAAACAAAAGAGATATAACTGAGAAATATATTCCATTTATCTGGGAAAAGTCAACACCCACTCACTTTGCAGATCAAAACACATTTTGTACATGTTATTTACCAGTGGCGAACCGTCAGGGCCTTCAAGGTATTCAGAGAATACCCTGGAACACTCAGATAAAACAAACAAAAAATCGATTTAATTATATAAATAAAACGTAATAAAATGTATATAAAATGAATAAATGAGAATCGTATCTGTGTTGTTGATCTGTAATATTGCAGTGTTACGTTGATTTGTTTGTCCTTCTCGGATCATGCACTACACATTTCAGTGGTTTTGTGTTAGAAAAGAAAGCAACCAATCAGATCTTGTTATGGGTCTCTGGGTAGAATCATGGATGTATAATAAGAACTGGATACAGCATGGGAGGCGGGGCCTCATTCATTCCTATGAGAGTTGCGCATGATGATAAAATGGCCCAACTTTTCAATATGGTCTAGCTGTGGCCGCGGACAGTACACGACGGTACACGATACGCCCACCTTACACGACACTACGGTGGCTGAGAGGCATGGCAGATGAAAAGCGAATTGACGACACTACACGACACGCCCTCTACGGTGGCTGAGAGACCCGACATGGCATGTTATTGTAGCATTTTAAGCAACTATTAGGCAAATAACGATGGTACACGACACGCCCACCTGACACGACACTACGGTGGCTGAGAGGCATGGCATAGAAAAGCGAATTGACGACACTACACGATACGCCCCCTACTACGCTGCCTACGGTGGCTGAGAGACCGTACATGGCATGTTATTGTAGCATTTTAAGCAACTATTAGGCAAATAAATTAATAACCTATCCGTTTGAGAACCCCTTGGAACCCCTTATCCCATTTTGATGGTTGACATCTCATTTGAACAGTGAAAGCCAGAATGACAGCAGGGGTGAATTTCATTTTATAATTTTGCAATAAGTCAAAGATATGTTTACTGTATATTATAAAAATGCTTGTCATGTAGGCATACTGGAGGTACCGTTCCAATTATGTATTAATAAGATATATAGCGCCTTTCATGAGACCCAAGGTCGCTTTAAAAACAAGAACAAAACAACAAATAGATTTGGGGCCAAAGGCCTTGGCAGACAGATGGGACTTGAGGGCCCTTTTGAAGGCGTCAAGCGTGGGGATGTTGCAGATCTCCGCAGGGAGAGCGTTCCAAAGTGGGGGCTGCCATACTGAAGGCTCTGTCCCCGAAGGATCGCAGGTTGGTGCGGGGGGCCAGAGTCTGAAGACCGCAGGTTCCGGGGTAGGGCATGTGGGAATTGTATTGATTTGATACAAGCAAGCCAGTGTTTCATTGTGTACTTTCAACTACAGTATATGGTCCGGCAAGTTCAGCATTCACTGTGATGTATATAAAATAAGACACTGATACCGTTTTCCTCAATGAACATTTATTGAACAGAACATCATATGGAAAATCAGAGCTGGTCAACTTAAAAAAATATTGACCTGCAAGAGTTTAAAGCCTATTTAAAAACTCCTCGGAATCTTTCACAAGTCCTTCAGCCTTTGGTGCGCTTCCTCACTCATGTTCTTGGCGAGGTCATGAGAACAAAGTTCCATCTCACGAGAACAAAGTTCCATCTCACTGATAAGACAAGATGGTATAAAGAAGTCATATGTAATATTATAAAATCACATGCATCAGGGGTTGTACACTTTAATGTGTCCATTCACTAACCGACTCTTTAGGAAGGAAGCTGTAAGGCCTCTTGTTATAGGAGTGGTCCTCATCAGTGTCCAGGGGCATCTGTAGACAGTCAACCATTATTTTGACAGTGCTTTACATGCACGGTTTAACTCCTCCAAAAATGATCCAGGCTCGATTCAGAATGACACAATACCACACAAAACAAATGTTGCATGTACCATAAGTTCTATGTAGTATGTGTTTTAGGAGTAGTAACCCATTCTGAAACAGGCACACAGGGTCAGAGATACGTTGAGCGATACACTGACCATGGTGCTGCTTGCATGCGTCCTTTTACGACTGATCCTGAATGTAGGTGGGACATTGTCGCTAAGGGTCGCCCTGCCTTCCTCACTATAGTGAGCAAACTTCTTTCCATACCTGCAATTAAGACACATTTTCTTGACCAGAAGGTTGAATTTTAGAGCCAGGTGTTCCCCCCAAATCTTTTTGATAATACAATTACAAATTCAAATGTTTTTGTAGCACTGCAGCATACCCTTCCAGTCCAACGTTTTCCACCAGGATAACACACCACCACCTTCTCAGGAGAGACATGTCATGCTAAAGAAAGAGCATCAATTTTCATTAAGTTTGTTATAGCATTTTAATGTGACTTCTTTCCTTAATACTTACAATGCTGAAGTCAAAGCTGGCCTCCATGGCAAAATACCAGGTATACTGTAATGAGAATTGTATTAGCACATGCAAGACATAATGTACACGTGACGGCTTATAACTCAGTGAGAAAGTAGTCACACACCTCCAATAAAATGTGGAGGTGATAACGCCACAAGAAAGATGCACGAGAGGCCTACCTATACGTGAACATTCCTTAAATCCTTGTATTATTGCACACCTGTTTATTTGCAAGTGCATAATGTGAGAGAACATTGGGATTCAAACAGAACATTTTTCAGGTCTAAGTGGTGGTGAATCACTATTGCATGTATTTACAAATGAAAGGTGTTAAGGAGCAATCAATTGTGCCATATCACGGCCTTATCCTTACTCACCATTATCATGAAGACACCACAGTCATTCCCATGGGTCTGCTTCGGAAGCACCTCAAAATCCAGAGCAGTCTTCTCTGTCCAGGATCCTGCAATGATTTGCTGTGCAACACCCCTGGGAAAGCAAGAGCAAAACTAGGTCAAACATCAGAAATTAGAGTGAAAGAAGAAAAAAAAAGAGGGGGAACAAAACGTTGTTGCTTCAGATTCAGAACATGAACCGCCAACTGTAGTCCACAGAACAGGGAACACAGTTGTAGAAAATAACAGCCAATAACACGTTCAGACCATGCAAATAAAGTAAATCATGTTATTGGAAAAAGTTCAACGAGGAAGATTTATCTCGGTCTCCCTTTTGATTGCGTTTGACACTTGGCTATTTCATTCAACTTCAGCTTTAAGGAAGCCGATCTTTTCTGACTATAACAATCCTTCCGTACTTAAAGGAGCAGTAGGTAAGTTTGAGAAACCGGCTCGAGATACACTTTGTTATATTCCATGGAATGCTCTTAACATGTTCAGTTAGCATATATGCTAACTGAACGTCGAGCATGTCAAGCTAAGATATATATATATATATATATATATATATATATAGCAAAATAAACACAATTACACTGCGCTAAACAGCCACATCGACAAACAAACGAGAACCTAAATAGTATGTAATTATATCTAAAACCACAATACGTTAATTACCTGTACTCGGTGCGCCATATTGTTTGTTGTCTGTTGTCTGTAAACCTCCATGTCTCCTTAAATATCCTTGCGTCAGCGTCTCACGTGTTGGGCGTGCTCTCTTCTGACCATATTTGGAAGTACAATTTTCGCGGCCGCAGCTAGACCCTTCTCAGCCATCGTAGTGTCGTGTAAGGTGGGCGTGTCGTGTACCGTCGTGTACTGTCCGCGGCCGCAGCTAGACCCTTCTCCAACTTTTGAGAGAGTGAAACGTCACAGATTACCCGGCATGCCTGAGAAGTACCCGTATGTGCGCTCATAGCGCATGCGCAACTTTAACCAAAATGCTCGTTCACATCAAGCACGTCAATTTGCGTACACGTAACAGCACCGCATGTTCATGACAGCATGGTAATGATTTGTTATTATGATGGATTTGATATTAACGAGGCAGCAGTTAGCAGCTAGCGGCTAGCTAGTAATTATGCTAATGTGCACATAAATCGTTATGTACTTATATTACGCTGTAACAGGATCTAGTGATATCCAAGCAACAGAGCTTCCTTTAGCATGAAATAATGATTGCACTGTATATATATATATATATATACTTATAATAATAAGTAATATTAACTTTATTTAATACAACATTTACGGTACACGATTTAATCATACAGCCCATGTAGTATGATAATGAATTACAGCAAACATGTGCAATATATCCATTATTACAGCTCCGTGGGATGGCAGTAAGACGATATGGATCCGTTCTTATTGTGCATCCATGGGTAAAGATAAACGCAACTCACATTGGTTTCTCATACAGCATCTCTGTAAACTACGTGTATTCACTGAATTTCACTCTCTGCCTTTAACGGCTCGTTGTAGCTCCAATAGCTCCAACCCCCACCCTCCCTGTGAGCACAGTGTGCTCTGATTGGTCGGGACACGTAACATGAACGTGCCGGGCGGCGCGGTCCCGTGGGTTAGATGCACGTTCATAATGCAGAGGGAAATAACTCTCAGAATAACGTTATTAGCACATCATTACAACTTGAGGAACGAATGTTTTTAATAAGGGCTATACAAGTGTTCATACTGGATAGTTTATTTAGTTTAAAAAAAATTATCCAACGATTTACAGACCACTCTTTCCCCATGTAAGTCAATGGGAAAAAGTGTTTCCGGGCCTGGCAACCAAACGGAAGTGTAGTACCGCCGTTTGGCCAGCACGAATATTTTCATCTGAGTCCGGCGCACTTCCTGGGGCTTGGGTAGAATATCCATCAACCAAGGTATTCTACATCCTTGATCGAATGCCCTGGCCGTTGCACTGAATGAGAGCGTACGTTTGGACTGACAGTTTGATTTGTAGCCAATGGGCGTATTCTTTCAGTTTCCCTCGGTTCCAGGGTACTCTAGAAGGCCCGCTAGTTAACTGGCTCGAGACAGAGGATCAAGATGAATGCGATGAAGCAATTCATGCTGTTTTATTGTTTTTAACGTTGAAATGGCAACAGGTGAAGATGATGTTGTTGCGGAATTGTTGTGAGTACCCTTTTCAAGACAACAATTCAGTGAAAATACGGACAGTATAACGGCGACGGGCGGGGGGGCGTTGGCGGGTGTGTGTGTCTACAGAAGGTCCAGTTGTGATAGACACGGTTCACCACTGTTATTTACTATACATCTCATATAAAATATAGTATATTTTTGATGTATAATAAAAAGCTCCTAAACATAATATTAAAGTGATACTAATACATTGCACATGAACAACATTTTTTGTTTTTTTTGTGCATACTTTTTTTAAATAGACCTTATTATGCTTATGTTCAGGTTCCTTAGTTACATTTTGTGCCTCTACTGTGACATGTCTCCATGCTTTAATGTTCAAAAAGGTCTTTATTTTTCTCATGTGCTGCAGCACCTCTTTTCACCCTCTGTCTGAAACCAGAGCCCAGTCTGCTCTGATTGGTTAGCTGTCCCGCTCTTTTGTGATTGGTCAACCCCTTAGATATGTCCTGCCCCTTAGACTATCAAGTAGTACAATCTGTGGGAGCCCTAGCCAATAGAAACGCAAGAGTTACGTAGTGATGTCACATGGAGCAAAGTGAACAAAGGAGTCCAATTGAGGCGTTTCAGGCAAGGGGGGGAGTGTGTGGAAGAGAAACTCCCTCTAGAGGGAACTTTGGGATTTGCAGACTAGAGATGTCCCGATCCGATCACGTGATCGGGGATCGGAGCCGATCACGTGATTTTCAAAAGATCGGAATCGGGAGAAAAAGATCGGGGATCGGGATTTATTTTATTTTTTATAAATAATTTTTATTTAATGTTACAAAACAAAAATGACCATGTTCACGTCTTAAAGTCATCCTGAGGCCTTAGTTTTGGTTTAAAATTACACAACATCATGTATGTGTTGCTTCTTTTGGGCTTGTTTTCATAGACCTGGTTGCTTATTTCTCTCAAATCTGGCAACAGAGTGGGCAGGGCGCAGTGTCTAATAGTAGCAGTAAGCTAGCGAGAGGCTACGTTCAGCTGGTGACTCGGGAGTCGGGACAGAGAAAATGTCAGGAGTTTGGAAGTATTATAAAATTGAAAGCGAAGGCAGTGTAACCAGATGCAATGTTTGCAAGAAGGAGGTTCCGCGTGGTGGAAAGAACAGAGCTACCTTCAACACGACCAATCTAATACGCCACCTGAGAAACAAACACCACCAACAACACGACAAGTACACTAGGGCTGTACCCGAATATCCGAATATTCGTTCGTTGGAGTACTATTCGGGTTTCAATTTCGTTATTCAGATATTATTTTTTTCATTTTTTTCCCCGTTTGTTTTTCAAATTGAATTTATTGAAATCTCCAATATCAACGTAAGAGCTTGTGCCTCTTCGGGGGGTGCTAACACTTAACCATAAACGTTATCGTTTACTTTCTCCGTCTTTATATTTAGATATTACTTTTCTCCGTTAATCTCCGTCACGTTGTTTCCATAGCAACAAGAACTTCCTGTCAACAGCGCTACCTCTCCTTCAAAATAAAAGCATGTCCATAAATAGGAAGCCAATTTTTTGCTGAGCCACAAGATGGTGGGCCAGAACATAATCAAAGCCTAATTCAAGGAATTGATTTTGGTAAGAGGGCGCAGCGCCCCTATTCCCCGGTTCAGAAAAAAACTCTGATATCGCTGATAACCCTCCCCATCAACACTCTGATGCGCAGTCAGATCCGCTGATTGGTTCACTGATGATATAGGCGCCCAATCCAGAGCCTCTGGCTAGACCCGCCCAAAGGGAGGCTCGTCCTCTCTAGCCCCATTTCAGTCCCAAAGCCAGGGCTATTATCTGTATTTTAACAGACTTATCTTTTAAATTGAGGTGTATTTATTGTTCTCTTCAAAGTTTATTTTTCTCTGAAATGTTAGGGAGGATGGTCCTCCCTTTCCTCAATGGATGAGCCTCCACTGAGTAGAGTTATTAACTAGGTAGCAGTGTTATTTAACATACTTTTATTCTGATAAGTATTGTCAAGTTCTCTGGGGTTTTGGCATTTATTTGAGTGTTTGCCCACATTTGAGAGGCTTGAGGGGCAACGCATGGACAACTCGAATCCTTTTTCCTTTTCTTTATTTCAACCTTTCAAGGACACATTAGGATTCTTTCAGGTTGAAAACCTTTAAAAAATATCAAAGGACAAAATAAATCAATTACAGCATGTTTTGCTTTGCAATTTAATATAGGCTATTATAACCTAAATTAATCAGTAACCAAGTATTTTACTCAAACTCAATGTATTTAATAGTTAAATAAATACTTTAATTGACCTGGTTCCCCACAACCACACATTTGCCATATGTGACCCGCTCAATCGAAATCAGTCGGAAGTCGCAACGGCTCATTTCAAAATAAACGTGGATTTGCGTAAAAAAACTAGTTTTTCAGGGTTCGGGTGTTTTGTTTGATTTTAAATAAACAAAGTCTTGGCTTTCAGAATATGGAACTTGTATTTCCAAAATCACACGATAAATACATGTTTGAAGCTTGTAAAGGGAAGATGACAGCTCTCCCTCCACTCTGCTCTTCCACAGCGCCGCTTCCCCTCCCTCCGCTGACACTAGGCTTGTTTGAGACGCGTTGCGGCTCGCCTCGAAAGTAGACGAGAGTAGCCGATCGCAGCCGGGGGAGGTCTCAAAAAGCTCGCCTGAAGTCGGACAGCTCGGAGTCGGCGTCGTCGTCTTCTTCTTCTTCTTCTCTCGGTTTTTTGGCGGATTGCAAACAACTTTAATAAGGTGCATACCGCCACCTCCGGAGTCGGTTTGACTCGGTTTGCATTTATAAAGAATGCACACATGTGTTTAATCGTTAATGTCAGATATGTACTAAGTAAATACATTTGTTCCTGCTCAAGATTAGATTCAACTTTATTGTTATTGCACATATTACAGGTACTGAGACAACGAAATGCAGTTTAGCTTCTAACCAGGTGCAACAAGCAGTGAAGTGAAAAGTAATGTACACAATCTACAGAATAAAAGATAGAATTAATTTAATGATGAATAAACAGTGAGGGGTATGAATACACTAGATATCAGCCTGTGAGCAGTATGAACAGTGTGTATGAATATGCTAAGATATATAAAGTATGAAAACGGTAAGCAGTGCAAGTATAGTATAAAATATATAGATATTAATGTCATGATGATAAATATTGTGGAACAATGATGAAAAATGGGAATGGACGTGGCGACGTAAAACTGACACAAAACAACAACAAACTTTTGCTGAGCCAATTGGAGAGTTTCATCAGCAGCACGGGGTGAAAACCACCAATGAGCGCTCAGCTCGAGATACCAGCGAGTCGTTTCCCATCAAGCATTTCGCTTCCGCAGCCCGTGGAGAGGAACTGCGCCGCCTCGCCGCGCCTCGTTCTCAAGGCTGCGGGCGTCTTTGTCCCGCGAGATTTCAACGTCTCATGTAGGCGAGCCTCCAGAGCAAGTCGGACAAAATGACTAACCATCATGCAACGCACTAGCAAGACGTTGATCGCAACTGCGCAGGTCTCGCTTGTCTCAAACAAGCCTATTATGAATGTAAGCGGATATGTCGGGACAGAATTTATTTTACCGGACAAATTTGAAACTTACCGGTCATGTTTCAATAATAATAATAAGAATGGTGTAGCAAAGTTTCCGTTAGCAGGTAATCACCGGACTATGACAGGATATGCTGATGTTTAAAACTCAGTTAATGGGAGTCATTTTTATATTGCTTCAGTTTATAATCGTTACAGATCGAAAAGTTCAGATTCATTTTTCAATAAATGATTCCACAAACATCAAACAACATAATTATTACATTCAAACAAACTACTTGTAGTAGATGAAGTACATTATTCAAAAGTTTACATTAACTTTGGATAATAACACGGGAGAAACGGATCCTCTCTTTTTCCCTCTCCCTCCTGACAGCCCGTCAGTTTCTCATGCAGCGCGCTAAACAGTGGGCGGGGCTTCAGGTGATTATGCAGCAGCTGATCTGATCTCTCTCTCGGGTCCGGTTATACTTCACTCGCGTTTATGTCCATATCGATCAGATCCAGCTCTGCTGATCGGCCTTTATAGAGAGCACTGATCAAACTATTAAGAGTGAATATCGGCCGATAATGACCGGCGGCCGATAGGAGCATCCCTAATTATTACCAGACATTTTGACCAGCAGGTTTTGAATTTACCGGGTTTTAATTAATTTTACCAGATAAAAACCGGTGATTACCGGCTAACGGAAACCCTAATGTGCGACTCTCGGTCCTATGTTGTTAAAAAAAAAAAAAATCCAAAAAAAAATCTCAAAATAATATTTTATTTTTGATTCTCAAAATTACGGGCCAAATATTATTGCTGGCGGGCCAACAATGGCCCGCGGGACGCCTGTTGCCGACCCATGCTGTAGAATAACAAAATGAATGCCGTGAATACACCGAAATACATGTGTTGAATTGGTTCGCTGCTGATTACTATTGAATTGTGTTACTCCAGTAAAATGGAAATATAATGCTTTGTTTATTCATGTTATGTTAAGCTGCTGTTGTTCATTGCATTAATACTAGACTAGTTAGTCTTAAGGCTAGAATTCTGCACTAAGCCACATTTTTATTTTATTTTATTATTTGTGACTGAATGTGAACTTGTGAAGCTAGTCAAGCTACCTCTTTCCAGTAGTTATTTTTGTTTTGTTACTGCACTTTCTGCACTCAATTTGTTTACATGGTTATTTTGTGGTGGACCACTGATAAGCTTTATTTTGTTTTGATCCAATGCTGCACAACTGAACTAATCCAATGCTGCTGTGAAAAAAAGAAGCTATATCCATGTTGGATAGAATGGGTAGTTGGGTACTATCATTTAAATAAAAAAATAACCTTAAGGGACAACTTGAATGCTTTTTTCCTTTTTTTTCTCTTAATTCATTGCATAAAGATCGGATCGGGAAAAATCGGTATCGGCAGATTGTCAAAATCAAATGATCGGAATCGGATCGGGAGCAAAAAAAGGTGATCGGGACATCCCTATTGCAGACTATTTACATGCACTGAAACCTATATAATACACTACAGGAAAGTGAAAACCCCAAAAACATAATAGAGCCCCTTTTAATGCTTAAACATGTATTTTCGAAGAAGAAATATGATGTTTGTTGCTTCACAATGATATGTTATACCTCAAAGACTTTGACTGTCAGAGGGCTTTTAGTTAAAACGCACCTTCACCATTCTTGTGTGTTGGCGTGTTGTTGAAGTAGCCAGAGGGGATGCAGTGAAAGAGCGGAGGAGGCAGAGCAGGTTGAATATCCTCTGTCTGTGACTTCCAGCATTGTAACAAACAGCCTCTCATGAAAATTACAGTTGTGCCTCAAACACATATTAATGTCAAACGTGCATATTTTATTCCAAAAAAGGTGGAACATTGTTTCATCTCTGCCAGAGTACATACTGATCCCGAGTTAAGAAATATTGTAATAAATATTGTTACAATGACTGAGTGATGAACAAAAAAGGCAAATTATACTTTTCATATCATATATTTCATAATATATGTATGCATTTTGATCATTCTCATTTGAATATAACAGGTGAACATCTGACTAGCATGCATTTAAAAATCATGAGGAGTGAATGAAGCTCTGATTCAGTCCGTTGGTGTACTGCTGAACATTGTTTCACTGAAAAACATAACGCTCCTGCCTTTAACTTTGAGAACAAAAAATATATCTTCAAAAGGAGTTGGTGACAGGTCTCAATGGGACTGACCTCACTGTAAAAAAGGAAATAAAAAAACACCAACACAGATGCTCAAAGAAAAAAAAAATCCATAGCACATACAAAGGGAAATAAATAGAACAAAATCACAACCTAATCCACATGTCAAGAGTGTTGAAATATTTGTGTTATGTGACGTCATTTGTGGTCTTATAACTATTCCTGTGTCACTTTTGGTTCTTGTTTTGGCCTGCTACACTCACATTCAAAAGAAGTCCAAGATGGACTAAACAAATGAACATTAGCTTTCTCAATGGGACTACCAATGTCCACCATTGACCTCTACTATTTAATATTTCAGAGATTGTGTGGCTCTGTTTCAAGATTTGTTTTATGATCACCAAAACACGATGAGAAATTGATAATATCATGTATTAGTCTATTAGCCTCTCTGAAGAACCAGCACCTTACCGTGGTGGAGAGGTTTGTGTGCCCTGATTAACCTGGGGGCTGCTGGAACCTTGTGTTCCTGGTAGGGTCTCCCATGGCAAATTGGTCTCAAGCAAGGTGCCAGACTAAGATTGGTTCAAAGACCTCATGAAAGAAGACACACAAAGTGAGGATACCCGGCCCGGATGAAGCCCGGGGTCCCCTTCTGGAGCCAGGCCCAGAAGGAGGACTCGTCACAGCGCCGGCTCTGGAACCTTACTTCTGGAACCTTACTTCTGGAAAGGGGTTGGACTCTATTCTTCTCCGGAGTTGCCCAAGGTGTGAGGCGCCGGGCGGGTGTTGGGATACTCACAATCCCCCGGTTGGACCCCAGTGGACGAGAGGGTCGCCTCCCTACGCCTGCAGGTTATGGGGGGGAAAACTCTGACTGTTGTGTGTGCTTATGCACCAAACAGCAGTTCAGAGTATTCAGCCTTCTTGGAGACCCTGGAGAGGGTCCTGTATGGGGCTCCTGAAGGGGACTCTTTAATCTTTCTGGGAGACTTAAACGCACATGTGGGCAATGATGGAGACACTTGGAGGGGCGTGATTGGGAGGAACGGCCCGCCTGATCTGAACCGGAGTGGTGGTTTGTTACTGGACTTCTGTGCTAGTCATGGATTGGCCATAACAAACACCATGTTCGAACATAAGGATGCTCATAAGTGTAAGTGGTACCAGAGCAACCTAGGCAGAAGGTCCATGATCGATTTCGTTATCGTATCATCGGACCTGAGGCCGTATGTTTTGGACACTCTGGTAAAGAGAGGGGCGGAGTTGTCAACTGATCACCATCTGGTGGTGAGTTGGGTCGAGTTGCGGGGGAAGCCTCTGGACAGACCTGGTAAGCCCAAACGTGTAGTTTGGGTGAACTGGGAACGTCTGGAGGCCCAAGTTCAGGAGGTCTTCAACTCACACCTCTGGCTGAGCTTTTCGTGCATCCCTGTGGAGGCTGGGGACATTGAACCAGAGTGGGCGGTGTTCAAAGCCTCTATTGCCGAAGCCGCGGCGGGGAGCAGTGGTCTCAAGGTCTTAGGTGCCTCAAGGGGCGGTAACCCTCAAACCTCCTGGTGGACACCGGTGGTCAGGGAAGCCGTCCGACTGAAGAAGGAGGCCTTCAGGGATATGTTATCCCGGGGGAGTACCGAGGCAGTTGCAAGGTACTGACAGGCCCGAAGGCAAAGCAGCGGGTGTGGAAAAAGTTCGGAGAAGACATGGAAAAGGACTTTCGGGCGGCACCAAAGTTGTTCTGGAAAACTGTCCGACACCTCAGGATGGGGAAGCAGGTAACCATCCAAGATGTGTACAGTAAGGATGGGATGCTGTTGATCTCAACTGATGGAGTGTTAGGGCATTGGAAGGAACACTTTGAGGAAATCCTGAACCCGACAACTCCGCCTGCTATGGTAGAGGCAGAACTGGAGTATGATGGGGGATCAACACCAATCTCCTGGGGGGAGGTCACTGAGGTAGTCAAACAACCCCACAGTGGCAAAGCCCCGGGGGTGGATGAGATCCGCCCAGAAATGCTGAAGGCTCTGGGTTTTGAGGGACTGTCATGGTTGACACGTTTCATCAACGTTGCGTGGAAGTCGGAAACAGTACCGAAGGAGTGGCAGACCGGGGTGGTGGTTCCCCTTTTCAAAAAGGGGGATCAGAGGGTGTGTGCCAATTACAGAGGCATCACACTACTCAGCCTCCCCGGGAAAGTTTACTCTAAGGTACTTGAAAGGAGGGTCAGGCCGATTGTTGAACCTCAGATTGAGTTGGAACAATGCGGATTCCGTCCTGGTCGTGGAACGACGGATCAGCTTTTTACTCTCGCAAGGATCCTGGAGGGGGCCTGGGAGTACGCTTATCCTGTCTACATGTGTTTTGTAGATTTGGAGAAGGCGTATGACAGAGTTCCCAGGGAGTTACTATGGGAGGTGCTGCAGGAGTATGGGGTGAGGGGGTCTATTCTCAAGGCCATCCAATCTCTGTACTCCCAAAGCGAGAGCTGTGTCCGGGTCCTCGGCAGTAAGTCGGACCCATTTCCGTTGAGGGTTGGCCTCCGCCAGGGCTACGCTTTGTAACCAATCCTGTTTTGAGGCGTAGTCGTGGGGGAGGGGGTCTGCAGTTTGGTGGACTAAGGATTGCACCACTGCGTTTTGCAGATGATGTGGTTCTAATGGCTTCATCGGTCTGCGACCTTCAGCACTCACTGAATCGGTTCGCAACCGAGTGTGAAACGACTGAGATGAGGATCAGCACCTCCAAATCTGAGGCCATGGTTCTCAGCAGGAAACCGATGGACTATCCACTCCAAGTAGGGAATGAGTCCTTACCCCAAGTGAAGGAGTTCAAGTATCTCGGGGTTCTCGAGTGAGGGAACAATGGAGCGTGAGATGGGTCGGAGAATCGGAGCAGCGGGAGCGGTACTACAGTCGCTTTACCGCACCGTTGTGACGAAAAGGGAACTGAGCCAGAAGGCAAAGCTCTCTGTCTACCGGGCCATTTTCGTTCCTACCCTCACCTATTGTCATGAAGGATGGGTCATGACCGAAACAACGAGATTGCGGATACAAGCGGCCGAGGGCGTCTCCCTTAAGAAGTTCACTCATCCGGCAGGGACTCGGAGTTGAACCACTCCTCCTTCACGTCAAAAGGAGCCAGTTGAGGTGGTTCGGGCACCTAGTAAGGTTGCCACCTGGGTGCCTCCCTAGGGAGGTGTTCCAGGCACGTCCAGCTGGGAAGAGACCAAGGGGTAGACCTAGGACCAGGTGGAGGGATTATATCTCTTCGCTGGCCTGGGAGCGCCTTGGGATCCCCCAGTCAGAGCTGGTTTATGTGGCCAGGGAAAGGAAAGTTTGGGGCTCTCTGCTGGAACTGCTACCTCCGCGACCCGAACACGGATAAGCAGGAGAAGATGGATGGATGGCTGTATTAGTCTGTTAAAAATAACTGAAGAACAAAGAAAATTATTGTTTGTATTTATTTTTAATCAATAATGTAATCATTTAAAGCTATGATATCTTACATATTTCCTCACTACATCTTAGCATTTCTTACATCATGGTATGCATGAACAACATGTTATGAATTTAAAATAAAGAATACATTATTATTTGAAAATAAAACATTGTGCATCCCTCTAAAAAAATTACCAATATGATATTCTAAAATGTACTGAAAGCTTATAGGTCAATGACGCATTGTTCAGAGGCAAAATAATGAGTCATATTCCCTCACCAATAAATCACCAAGACATGAAGAAATTCTGCACAATGGGCCAAAAAAGTATAATAGCCTACCAATATCACAATTGACATTACAAGTGTTATTGCATACAATATGTTGCCATTATTATGTTTTCAACTCAAAATGCAACAACAAACCTACTCAGAAATACCCGCCTGATCAAATATATTTATATAACTTAAAATGAGAAATGTCGAGGTCTGTTTACTTATCATCCATTCTGAATTTGTTCCCTTATTTCTGAACTTCTGTCTTTATAAGTTACCAGGCAACAAATAATGCAATCAGACGGAGCCAAGTATTCTTTACATGAAAAAGTCAAGCTGCATATAGTCAATCACTGGAATTGTGATTCATCAAACTTAGATCATGATGTCTGTTTTCTCATAAAGATGTCTGTAAAACTTTGCTCAACTTGATTGATGGGTGGCACTAATGAAGTCACAGACTATTCTCTTTTCCATCAGACTGTCACACAACTTGTCATCTTAATTTCTGATTCTCCCCGCTGGCCTGTCAACGCTATGACCAAAGACCAAAGCCCTCCAAAGCTATAAAAAGCCTGATGTTTTAACATTGCAATGTTCCCTTCAAAACTGAAGACTAGACATACATAAGAATACAGTAAACAGAAAAGTATCAAAGCAGTTTAGCTCAGTCTGGAAGGCCTTTGTCTCCAAAGCTCCAGATTGTGTGATTTTAATCATTTTGAAATTCTAAACAGCAAAGAATGACAAAGCCAGCAAAGGAAAATTGACTGGTGAAGATCGTGTTGCATTATGGGTAATGAAGGCACCACAGCTTTTTATGAAAAAGAAGGTTGACTGCAAGCTCAATTCTCCAGCTGTGCAAATCAGAACTGCCTTATTTCTGCATTTCTTAACTGGGGTGGTGAGGGGAAATATATCAAATAGTCTTCAAACCAATGGCTGACGTCATAATGACAACTTCTGTGTCTTTTATACAGTGTAGATGCATTGAAATAAAATACATAGTTCCCTGCATGTTACATACTCAATCAGTATGTGCTATACGTGCAGTATACTATACTCTTTTAAACGGGCCCTATAATACATTTTGGGGTTTTCCCTTTCTTGTAGTGTGTTATATAAGTTTCTGTGCATGTAAATGGTCTGCAATGGCTAAAATCTCAAAGTTCCCTCCAGAGGGAGTTTCTCTCCCACACTCTGCCTGAAACGCCTCGATTGGACTCCATTCTTTACTTCCGTAACATACTGTAGTGACATCATTACATAAAACTTGCGCTTCTTTTGGCTAGCACTCCAACACATTGTAAGTGATAGGCTAAGGGGTGGGACAATTCTAACCAGTTGACCAATCACAACATATTGACAACTTATGTGTCTTGTATACAGTGTAGTTGCACTGAAATAAAATACACCATTAGTTTCCGGCATGTTACATACTCAATCAGTATGTGCTACGTGCAGTAGACTACTATTTTAAAGGTGCCCTATAATACTTTTTACACGCAGCGGGTGAGCTAACCAATAAGCAGACTGGGCTAACGATCAGACAGAAGGTGAAAAGAGGTGCAGTAGCACAGGCTAAATAAGAATAAAGCACTTTTCAAACATTAAAGTATGTTAACATTTCACATAAGAAGCACAGAATACAAATATAAACCTGAAAATGAGCATAATATATATTTTTATGCATAATGTAAACACATTTAATGTGCACCAGTTAACTGACTAAGTTTGGTGTTTCATGGTGTTTGTTGTACTGCTGCCGGTGTGATGACGCATTTTCAGTTATTTTACTTTGGTTCTTCTAATTGTCTTCCTGTGACTATGATTGTTTCATTGTGCCAGTATTCTTGTCATACTGGCCTTGGTTTGCACACCAGACGACAAACTATCAAACCACTATGTACCTCAATGAGTAAAATGTACCGTCAAAACACATCTATAGGCCCTCAGTAATATTTCTGACTATATGTTTGTACGGAGCCCTGGAGGTTTCATAGAGAGAAAAATAAATAAAACGTGGCCACGTTTTACTTTCTCGTTCGCACAAGATACCTTCTCGTGCGAACGCTTTAGTAACTCGTGCGCACGAGTTACTAAAGCGTGTGCACGAGTTACTAAAGCGAGCGCACGAGTTAATAAAGCGTGCGCACGAGTTAATAAAGCGTGGCCTCGTTTTGTGTGTGTGTGTGTGTGTGTGTGTGTGTGGGCATTTGTTTATGATAGTATCGTTCGTTCCGGTGCACTCCGGCAGGACTATAGCACATCGAGATTAAGATTAAACGAATTTCTTTCACTTGGGAATACATATATAACTATGGAGAACCAGATTTGTGTAAATTACTGTTCGTGGTAATTTGAAAATAAATGCAGAACACACCGAACATGCACACACAGAGCGGAGCTGAGCACAAACACACACACACACACACACACACACACACACACACAATGCGCCCCGGTGACAGTGGTTAAACGTGGTTAAACGTAGCAGCCTCGATCTCTATTCAGCGGTTCTAATGAAGGGAAACGCAGTGAAGTAAACAGTAAAAGGCACAGCTCTTTGCAGCTGGTGCTGCTCTTCTCAGATTCTGCTGAGTTACACGTTACTGCCTCCAGTGCCCTGTACGACGAAGCCAGTTCAACAGACCCTGGACCTGGATATGTTCGATTTACCCGGCTTAACTAACCCTAACAAACGCGATGTCGATAAGCGGTCCTACGAAGCTGGTTATCAACTCAGTAAATCAACCAGGGTTTCTCTGTCCGGCTGAGAGCGCGCTCACGTGAAAGCAACATTTGACCAATCACAAACATGGAGACGCGTGCTGACAGCGCAGCGTCATACTTCATGAATGAATAGTGTAAATAGCAAATCCTGCTTCGTAGTACAGGCCACTGGTGCCGCTGAGATTTCATAAAGTGAAGGAGGTTTTCCTTCTATAAAACAGCTGTGGGCAGCAGATACTGTGAGTCATGGACAGAAATCCCTCAATTTAAATAAAACGAGGCCACGCTTTATTAACTCGTGCACACGCTTTAGTAACTCGTGCGAACGAGAAAGTAAAACGTGGCCACGTTTTATTTATTTTTCTCTCTATGAACCCTCCAGGGCTCCGTATGTTTGTGTGTGAGCTGTATATTTTAGATTTATGGAGTGCACATTTTCAATCTCCGTTTGGTATTAAAGCCTGTTTGTGACATTTCCAAACGGGCCAGTTATTTGGTTATAGACTGACAGCCAGTAACTATTCTGACACAGTCACTAACCTTTTGTCGAACATGTACACCCAAATCATGTTTTTGACCTTTCCGTCATTTCACACATTCACATTCAGTAAGAGCCTCAAACAGACAATATGTGGTCTAATTTGGAAAGTTTTGTGTCTTTCTCTACAAATAAAGCCACACAAAGCCTCTCTTCTAGTTGTATTCTGACTGTGATCACTCATTTGAAAACAAAAGCAGCAAAAGTGTGAACGCTGTTACTGAATTAAAACATTTTCCGTCAAACAGCAAACACCTTTGAAAAAATAGATACCTCTTCTTGTCTGTCAGGTGGGCCTAAAAGACTATTGCTGAAACTCATCACGGAGAGCATTTGTTTACACAAATAAATGCTTCTAAACATACTCAGTGCACAGGCGAGCCTCAAGGCGGAGTATTGTGTCTGAGATGAAAGGGGCAAACTCTTTTGCCTAGAGAGATTCAAAGTTGGCCGTCAGTAGGCTGTTCCACTGTAATTAATTCAGCTCTATGTGTCAGTATTTTGGATAACTTTCCACATCAACTGCAAATGGATTTGAAAAACTTTTAAAACTCGGTTTCTGTGAATCGTGGTTCACAAACCTCGTCCTTAATTTGTACTTTTCTTGTTGCAGTTTGGCTCTTCCAGTGAATGCAGTTTTGTTTGAATTGGAGCATGTATATTCATGAATGCCTGTTTTTTTGTCCTTCCAGTTTTTTTTGTTTTTTTGTCCTTCCAGTTTCACATTCAAGCATTTGGCACACTGAAATACTCTGTTACATCACACAGAGAAGACAGGTCAGCTCAGATTTCATCCCCAAGCTCTGTGACAAAATTCCTTTTGCTGTCCAAGAAACTAGTAACTTCTTTGCACATCTTGCACAATCTGGGTTCTGTTTGTAGTAACAAAATCAAATTCTTCATGCTCTCCTTGTGTATCTTCAGTCATCAATCTTTACCACTATATATTGTTTTTACTTTTTTTGGTAAGTGTACAGTAGATTCCTTTCTTAATGGTCTTGTACCATTTTGACAGCATGTTGTGGTGCACAGATACAACTATAGAATGTTTAAAAAGGTACAAATATATCATTGGTTTGAGTTTTAGGTTTGGCATTTTTTCCATCAAGATTTCTTTTTTTGGAAACCAAGTCACAACAAAGAGAGTGGAGCAAAATGCAGCCAAACTTTGAACAAGACATTTTTGGCTAACCAATATTCTACAACAGACAACAACAAACACAGAGTAAAAAGCTTAGGACAAAAACCAGAAAAACACAACATCGACCAACATCGTTGCAGCTTGCTGTCTATTGCAAGGCAGCAAGGCCATGTTATATATATCCTTATTTCAATTCTAATGAACATCACATCTTGAAGAAGACTATTTGAAGAGAACAGAATGCATTAAGACAATATTAACTGAGGTGATAAATCAAGTGTGAAGTAGGGTCATTTTCTCATAGACTTTAAACCACAAAAAGCATAATAGGGCCCCTTTAAGACTCTTTCGCATTCTAAAACCTTGAGATTTTCCCTTGGGGGGCAAGGAGAAAAAACATTCAATGCACAAACTCAATCTCCAGTCATGGTTCCTCTGGGTTGGTAGTGGGAATACAAAAAACAGCCTTGTTCACTTGTGGAAAATCAAGGAGGTATTCCGTCTTTGTTGTTTAAAGTGTGACTCCTACCTTGGTCATAGGCGAATACAATCTAGGCGGGGATCACTTGTTTGAATGTTATGGCTGCTCACTGATAGGTGTTGGCACCATGGGGATAAGTGCCTGCCTACACCCTCTTCAGGCCAGCAGTGGAGTGAGCATCCTAGACAAGCACTGCTGGGAGTGGGCCATACCAAACTGGGAAGCATAAAGACAGGGGGAGGGGGGAAATTAATTAAGTGGGCTGGGCTGTGTGACAGCTCTTGCTCAGCTGTGTAATGTATGGGCGAGACAAGTATTAGAGATAGTCCAGAATGAACGGGGAACACATTTGTGCCCTGTGCATGCCAAATCAGAACTTGTGAGGGGTTGCATTCCACCTGAGCCTCCTGTACAATATACTTTGAATAATGGTCAGTCAAGGTTGAAAGTGATGATAAAGGCAACGGAACTAATTCAAAAAATGCAATTTAAATGTCAAAATGATAACGCAATTAGAAAAAAAGCCAAGGAATGTAGTGTATGTGCACTGAATTGAAATACGGAATTGTCTGAATTGAATCACTAATTTATATTGAGGTAGATCAAGCTGTTACTATGTGAATGCTCCTGTCTGATGTGAGTGAGATGTTGAGGTGATCTGATGCAAATGTTTACGTCTTGTTGGCAGGCGAGCAAACAGCCCTGCAGTGTTGATTTTGGCACAGCAGCAGTACAAACATGTTGCCGCGGAAGAGGCTACTTCCACTGTAATGTATTTACGGCCTAATTTGTGTCTCAGTGAGAGACCATATATCCTGTTTAGGGAGTGACACCTCTCCTCCTCCACTTTATAGATCGGTGCAGGCATTTGATGGGGACTTGAACATGCTGTGCTGATGGATGAGCTTGTCAAGGAAGCCCCATGATGCTCTGCTCTCTCCAGAATGCACGGGTGCTGAAGAAACTCAATCATATCCCTCCAAACATGGTTAATAACTCATTCGTAACACCTGAAAATAATCTTCTTAACAGTATGCCTCACCTGGGAAGATCGGTTTGCAGTTTACGGTGGGTTAGGGTGTCAGCTTTTATGCTTAAAAACATGATATTTGACAAGAAAAAAGGAGATCATTTATCATGTCGTGACAACTCGTTTTTTTCCCTCTGAAAAGCATGCCTTAGGTTGAGGCTGTACATGTGTCAACAAGCTGCTGCTTTTTAAATCACGCTGTTTGTTGCTCACTCTATTCCTCGCCTTCACCAGTCTGCCTCTGCTGCCAGTGTACAATGTTGAACACTGTGCCTCTAATGTCAGCTACAGACTGAGAGTTTGATTCCCCGAGGCTGAAGTTCTGAATAGCTGACAGGTGTTTCAAAGTGTTCATTTTGTGGATGTTCTAAAACAAATTCTTGAAACATTGCGCTTTAATACGTCTCTTTGAGTGACTTTCGGCACTATTTTGGTGCCTCTATTTTTGCTCTTTATTATTTATTATTATGTGAACAATTCCAATCAGTCTGAGTGACGCTTGAAGCTCTTCTAAGAGGCTGAATAATTGACAACAAGAAGTATTTCAAATGATAAACTATGTCTGTGCTCATGTTTAAATTGTGTTGGTACTGGATGTTTTTGAATACATGTAACTGCAGGGGGTGCAAGGCATCATGCTGATATTAATGTATCCTGCATGAGCAGCCGACCTGAGGCAAGTTGGAAACACTGGGAGCGAAAAATACTGGCCTGTTATTCTACTGAGAAGCTGAAGCAATAAGGTATTTTTATTTACAAAAACTAAATGCAATATGCAGACGGCTGCCTTATACAAACTTTCTGAACTGAGGTAAAAACTATAGCTATTAGGGTTTGCGACTAAGGGGTTGTTCTCAAAGTTGCCATCCATAACTTCCCATTGTTTTCTATTAGTACTGAAAGCTTAAAGAGGCCTTATAATGCTTTTCGGGGTTTTCAATTTCCTGTAGTATGTTATAGATTTGAAATGTAAATGGTCTGCAAAGGTTAAAATCCCAACGTTTCCTCCAGAGGTCGGACATTTCTAAAAGGGTTAACCAATCAAAATAGAGCCGGCCAGCTAACCAATTAGAGCAAACTAGGCTCTGGTTTCAGACGGAGGGTGAAAAGAGGTGCTGCAGCAAAGGCAGTATGAGAAAAATAAAGAGCTTTTTGAACATTAGAGCATGGAAACATGTCACAGTAGAAGCATAAACAATTATAAACCTGGAAAAATATGATGTACTCTTTAACATTTAAGTATACTACCATGTAAATTAAATTAAAAGTAAGCAAATATTATCTTCTTAAGATGCTTCCAATTTCATTCAGGTGCCATTTAAGTCATTGCCATTTTTGTTGTATTGGATAAAAGTCTATAAATACATATTGCACATCTTTTCTATGAATAACCATGCTAATTGGTAAATGTCAGCGCGTTTCTCTTCTCTTTATGTTCACTGCATGTCCTCACCAGCTTCAATAGATTCAGGAGAAAAATGCATAATGCTGTCATTTCAATGTAAAGCAACTGCTTGTGTGTACAAAAGCAGAATATGAAGATGCAGCAGTAGATCGCAGCAGGTATACATATCCATCATTTGAAGATTTTTGCATACATGAAAAAGCCTATTGCATATTTACACATTGCCATGAACAGAAATCAGTGCAGTGTAATAATACAGGTCTGAGACTGAGTATGTACTTTAACACTCCTATAGAGAATCTTATGTTATTCCAAGCCATTACACACTGTAATTGGAGCAATAATAGCCTATTGATCGATGACACACAATCTGCAATTTCAAATGCATTATTCCCACACTAACTGTACAGTTAAGGGGAGTTTGAGTTAACAAATGCGTGTGTCAAAATAGAAAAACATGCACGTGTGAACAATAGCTCTTAACACGTCATTTTTTACAAAGTTGTTGGAACTAGCCTGTGCTAAAAGATTAAGCCTCAAAATAGATGGGTAAAAAGTGGCACATGCTTGTTTACGGGCGGCTCCTGAGCTCTGACAGCTGACAGGTAAATTGTGAAATATTACATGGTTCTATCAAACTGTTTTCCCCACCTCTTCTCTCCACTCTTAGCAAGATCAAGTGTTGGGTGCTCAGTGAATGAAAGAGGAGAAGGGCTGCAGAGGGAGTTACGACATGCATCATATTTGCATTTCATATTAAAAGGAGCATTAAGAAATTGGGAGGAAGTTGTCACTCCAGCAAACTAATTCCAATAAAAATAAACTTTTCCATTAGGTTTGGATGTTTTTTGTTTTACTTTGTATAAAAAAACACAATAGAAAAACACATTAAATTTGGACAGCATAGTGGTTACCTCTCAGTGGAGCTTTTAGAGATGCATCACTCAGTGCTTTTTCAAAGGGGATTATTTCAGGTTGAGCATGGTTTATGGCAGTAATACTTGATGAAAAAACATTTAGAATGTGTGACAAATACAAGTCTGACATCCATCACATCCAGTTGCTCTGCTTCATGCCACTTGCATGAGTTCTCCCCAAAAAATATATACGCCGTATTACCTTGCTGTGTGACCCTTAAACTAAGTATGTCTGGGAGATTTTATGACACCCGCTAAAAAGATTTGCCAGTTTTTTGCTGACTGCACCTCTTACACTGTCAGTGGTGCATAACCGATTTCCCCATTCAAGGCTGCTAATATATACTGTCTCTACACATGCACTCCTCTTGCACACTGTAAGGGACACAGGACAAAAGTGTTAGGTTGCAAGAATGACACCAGGAAAAAACATTGCGCCCAGCATCGCAGAAATACAGGCAAAGATTCTGATTGATTTATGTCTCCTGGCAATGACAGTCTTTTTTCACTGTGGTGAATTGAAAAAATGTTGTTAAGATCGTACAAGTTATGTTACAAAACTGACAAATAAGAGAACAGAAGTGTCAGTAACAGCCTAAAAATATGTAATTCATTGCACACTTTTTTAGTAGGGTGTTCAAAATTAAGATGTATCGTTTGTTCTTTATAAGAACGTGTTTTCATATTTATGAGCATACCATAAAGATTATATTAGGATTTTGCTGTGCATTTACATTTTAAGCCTTTCTAAATACAATTTGAAACATTGTATGTTGATCTAAATCAACAGAGAACTGAGTTGGAAAGAAAATGTTTTTTTCAGGAGGCAGAGTCACACATTGAGCTCTCAGGAGACAAGGAGGGAGAGAGCCAGGCCACAGAGCAAGTATCAAAATGTGTTTTATATTCGTGTTCAATGTTCATCAAATATATATCCTTTATTTAACCAGGTAAATAACTCATTGGGATTAAAATCTCTTTTACAAGACTGACCTATGGCCAAGAAAACATAAAATAAAAGGAATAATTGTATTTCCAAATTGTACTGTACTGGATTGACCCACTGTCCTCCACACGACAACAAATGACAACTCTTAGAGACATGCTTTTTGCTGAAATGTGTTATCTATCAAATGTGGTCTCAAAATTCAATCAAGCATAATCTTAACAGCTTATTTTATTTTATTTATAAAAAGGGACAATGCACATTAACAAAACTGTTGCAGTAAATGCACCAGAGTTTTAAAAATCATAAGAACAATCATGCAACATAGGGACTCACAATACCGGACATGCAAATGAAAACAATACAAAAAACAATATAACAAAATGTAGTCATGCATTTTGCTGATGATTGGCCCATTGTATTAAATCTGTCTTGTAAATAAAATGTATTTGATTTCACTTACACTGCTTCTACAGTATGTCTTGAATACTGTAGCGGCCAAAATCGTATCTCTATAATTTTATCATAGAGTCAAGTCTTTCTCTCAGTGGCTGCAGATTTTAAAGTGGTGAGGGCGGTTGAAGGTAAAATGACTCCAAGCCAAAAGAGTCTCTCATCCACCTTAACAAGTGAGCTGTGGCTGAACTTAACAGGACTGAAGCGCTCTGAAGAGAAATAAGAAGAAAATAGCTGGTGTGCATCCAAAGCCAAAGAGACATGACATCTGCTTTAAACTGTTCCATGTGAGAACATGTACAACATGCACCTATGTTTACTGGAATGTGTTTTTTCTATATGTGAAAAAGGATTTTACTTATGTTGTAAATTGATTGACAAAAAGAAGAACACTGTTTCTAAATGTATGCCAGTAATCTGAATGAGTCTAAAAAATGGTTGCTAGACAGAAAAAAACAAGACATCAAGCATGAGCTAATTTATTTAAAAAGAACACAGTGCATTTTTGATTTGGGTAACGCTTCTAACAGTGCAGCCAAGCAACACTGGAAGGACCCCAAAATGTGAAAGCCCTCGAGCGACAACACAGAATACAAACATAAAAAAGAGAAATATAAGACATCTGTTTCGCATCCAACTGAAATGACCTTAATTTTCAAATTAAGTAAAAGAGACAAATCTAACATTTGAAATAATTTTAGGAGAACTCGTGTTTTTCTTTATATACTACAAACAATGCCGTACTTTTTTTTTATCGTCTTGGAATTCCAATTGTCCTTCTGAGACAAACTATCTACAGCCTGGCATTTGTATGCTTGGATGGAGATGTCAGGATGACTAAATGTAGTGCATCAGTTCAGAAATCTGACCGCATGATTCATGAAAGCACATCGGTCAGTAAAACAGCAGACCATGCAGGCTACAGTTAAGGCAAGGATTACCTGCAGGCAGAGAATCTAACCCAAAAACAGAACTGCCATGATATAAGGATGTTCTTTTAGCTGAAGATAAGGAGAAGTGTAACAAGGAGCTAAGATAAGGAATATGTGACCTTTACAAAACGGTTTGGAGATAAAATTCCGTTTTATTTGCATTTTACTTTCAGAAAACTTGTCAGAAAAATTCTGTGTGCTCGGTTTTGGACTGCCATTTTGAAAGAAAGCAGAATGGGTTTGTAGTTAATAGTTGCTGGCTAAGATGGTTGATAAAGTATTTACACCTTTATGTTTAAGGTAATGGTCTTGCTGCAGTATTTGAATAAGATAATGATTTTTAACACAATCAAAATAATCTAGTCGTCTGGAAATATTTGCAGCTTTACAGAAACTGATCGTAAAAGGAGCATCATACTTTAGATATATATCTGAGATGGTAAAAGGTGGTCCTGGAAATATGAGATACATGTCTTGAATTAAAGATTATCATCCAAAATCAAACCCAAGTTTTTGGCATTATCTCAAGGTTATACTGACACAGGGAATATGCTGCCTCAAGGTCTTGGCATATACTAAAATAAAAAATGTTTGGCCATAAAACAACAGAAACTCCTAGGAATAGGTAGTTGTCAAAACAGATATGTAAACAGCAACTGTCATCATCATATATACAATGTATTACTGCTGAATAATGGACCCATGTGGAAGCATATATGAATTGAACAGTAGTGGTCCAAGTATTGAGCCTTGAGGGACTCCAAAAGGAATCCTGACTTTAGTTCTAGTCTTTACTTTTAGTAAACACTAGAACTAAATTAAAATATATTCTAATAAGATCAGTTAGGTCAATAGGAGTACTTTTCCCAGTATAGTTCCGATAGTTCTTGAAATGTTGCGTTCACACCAAGAAAATCCAGAATTAGAACTTAGTTCATGAGAACCTTTTCACCACCTTTTTAGTCCCTGCTAGAGAGCAGGTACTTTCCTGGGAGAAAAAGGTTCCCATTTCTGATTGGCAGGACGAATTGCAAACCACGCCCCGTAAAGCACCGAAAAGTTTTGTGAAGCCGCAATTGTATTTGCTGGCATTTGCATTATTAGCATTAGCATTAGACCAGTGCACCAACGGAGAGAGACTAACTTATGGCAACACAAAAAAAAACATGGGAGCGGTGGAGATGAGGAGGTGTCGGCATTCTGGCGATTTACTCGGAGCTGCTGGGAGTCCCAGCAGCCATAGCTGCGTGAAGTCATTTTGCTCAGGAGGTGCTGCCAAAAGTGGGGAAGGGGGCCGCCCGGGGCGTTAAAAATAAATAAATAAAAGGCCGTCAGCGATATGAGCTGCATCAATTGTTTGTTTTAACTGTTAGGTTTAATAAACTATTATAGACATTGGTTACATCACTTAGTAACAGCTGCACATGCCCACATGGTAACTATGGGTCTTACAAACCTACATAACATTACAAATAGTCAGACGAAAATATTATTTAGATCTGAACATCAATTCAAGCACATTCCTTGCGGTGTTCTGTGTTTTCCGGGCAGCGTCAGACAGAAGGGCATTAATTGGTGTGCTACCTAAAGCAGCAATACGTTGGCTTGAATCACTATGAAGTTTCGATTTCTCATGTTCATTGAATTTTTCTGTTGCCTTCCGCCAGTTAGAGAATCCCCCCTTTACCAAGCTGCTAACATCCATCCTCACGCTGTCTTCGTTAATTAGCCGTTTCTGAACTGCTTTGACACATGTGAAACACATGATATGGTCACTTTCCTCAACATAATGGAGCCACTTCCATCTGTCAAACCAACTTCCATTAAATGACCGACAGAAGGTTTCTTTGCCAAACTTTCTACCGGGAAAATTGAAGTCAGTTGGCTCGTGTGGCTTCTCCATTGATTCCAAATTTGTGACGCTAGCTTCTTCTCCTTCCACATTTTCTCGATCGCTGGTGGTAATGGGAAAAGTTCTCCCAGTTCCTGACTCTGGTGGCTCACAAGTAGACGGAGGAGATGTAGAGGTGGTGGGCTGAGGAGTAGCTGGTGGTCCACTCTTTTTATTGGGTTGTTTGTTGGAAAAAAAAATCCAAATTCCTTTTTTTGCGCCATTCTAGAAAGTCAGGGGGTGTTTCTCAATCGCGAGTAAAGCTGCTCCAGAGCCACTATTTCAAGCATACTACGTCATCGAGTGCCACCGAAGTACTGTTCCAATGTCCAGCATCCTTGGAATTCTACCGAGCGCGACGTACTTCGTTTGGAGAAATTTCGAGGCTGCACATGAGTAGACTCCTCGGTCTTAAAACCCCACAATGATTTGCGCACGGACCAATTTCCCCAAATCTGTGGCGGAAAATGTAAGGTGGGGCCTCTCATATGACGCACACCTGCACACTTGCTAGCCTGTTCCACTCTTTGTTTTCCGAATGCCAGGAAGTATTCTTGCCTCGCTTCTGAAGCAAGACGCTCTGAAGACATGTGCTACCAAGCAAGCGTACTCGCGATTGAGAAACACCCACTGTCACTCTGCAGTGTGTGTGTCGCGTCAATTACGTCACTATCCCACTAGTGTTAATTTCGTCAGCTATTTTTTTATTTAGTTTTAGTCTTAGTCCTGTGTTAAATTTCCTTTTTAGTTTTAGTCATATTTAGTCACCTTCATCCTGTTTTTATTTAGTCAAGTTTTAGTCGACTAAAAGTCTGAGCATTTTAGTCTTATTTTAGTCAAAGAAAACTAATTATTTTAGTCTACTTTTTGTCAATGAAAACTGTTGAGTCTTTTTTAGTCATCAGATTATATAGAACATTTCAGTCAAACTAGTCTAGCCAAAACCAATAATTTGTCATTTTAGCATATATAAATAAATAAGATTATATCTTGTCCTTATTTGATGAAAAACACAGGTTGAATGATTAAGAATGCAGCTTTGCAGAGAGTATCTGCTCAGGTTTGTGGTGTTTTTACCAGCTGTGTTATGGCCACATTGCTTCCCTTCTGATAAAACAATGCATGCGCTTTTTTTCTCCGCCTCATTGTAGCGAAAAAGGGCCCAAATATCATAGTTTCTTTCTCTGTGGCTTTAGACTTTTTCATTGTCAGTCATTTTGACGGACAGCTAGGATCGTAACATTTCCGTCATAATCCATTATTACCCGTCGAGTACACAATTTATCACTCACTCGCGCTGACGGGGGGGTATTCGGTTAACGCGAGTGCGACCACTGCTCCCAAGCCCTGTTGTTGCCATTTTATTTTCTGTTAAATAAGGTTAGTTAGACCATGAGTTAGAACCGAGTCTTCCTGACAGTTCATATTCTGCCGCTGCCCGGTGTAATTCAAATGTACCGCCACGCGCAGCACAGACACACAGCTACTGCCCAGCCGCAGCACTGGAAATGGAACTGCTGGGAGAAAAACTGCATCAGAGATGTAACGTTATCTTTGATAATATTTCGTCTCGTCACTTTTCGTCTCGTCACTTTTCGTCAACGATATTGCATGATGATTTCGTTACAGTTATTGTTTACTTTCGTCGGTGCCTTCTCGTCATCGTATCGTTTTAGTCATGGAAAAAAAGGTCGTTGCCGAACATATTTCGTCATAGTTTTAGTCAACGAAATTAACACTATATCCCACGACCTAGATGACTCAGATTTTATTTATTTGGAAAATAAATTCAAGCCACCTGACTGATACAAATATATACTATGACTATTATATGCTACTGTATACAGCTAATTTTATTTTAAGTAAAATCATAACTATTTTATGTAGTTTAATCATTTTTATTAAGGTGGTCACTCAGTTTTTCAAATGTACACCACTCGCCAACAGGGGCTGCAGCACCCCCAGCACCCCTACTTCCCGCGGCTATGCCAGCAGCTTCTACTGAAGCCAGTCCCGAACTCCGGGGACTGCTTCCAAAGCAGAAGAAGAAGTGACGTCAGCGGCTTCATTTGCCTAATCCTCCCTCATGGACTTATTCCGGTGTGAACGCGATCTGCTCTTTAGTTCATCAGAACTAAATAGTTCTGATGAACTAAATACTGGGAACTAAGTACGGCAAAGTACTTGGTGTGAAAGCGCCTATTATGCTTGGTTTTGGACTGCCATTCAGGATAACAGCAGTATAGCATACCGTTAGTGGAAAATAGTTATAGGAAATAGCAGGTAGATAAATGCTTTGCAAAATAAAGGCTTAACATTAACGCACACGATTGCCCTTTCTGATTTAAAGTGAACATATTATATGAGTTACATGTATTGTATATACTAGGGATGTAACGATATATCGAATATCGCGGTAAATAAATGTCTCAATACCGTCTGACAAAATATACCGCGATTTTTTTTAAAATTTTTTATATATATTATTTATTTTTTTTAAACCTTTATTCAACCAGATGGTTCCATTGAGATCATCAATCTCTTTTTCAAGGGAGACCTGTCCAACATGGCAACAAGTACTGTAGGTTACAACATGAACATAAAACAACAGATAACAATAAAGGACATCGTATTTACAGGGCTACATGTACATACCTAGAGACATTGACAAGTACCAACAGTATACTTATATCTCACCCTGTCAATAAGCCTCACCTTCTTGGCAAAAACTGTATTGTTTTTGAAGTGGTGGAGAGACAATGCACAGTTTTACCCACTGCTGTTACCCATGGCCAAAGCATATCTCTCTGTCCCAGCAACATCAGTACCAAGCAAGAGAGGTTTTTCCACAGCAGGGGATATTGTAAACGCCCAAACATCCCAGCTTCTACCTCGAAATGTGGACATGCTCATATTCCTAAAAGATAACCTTGATGATGCTGAGTGAGTGAGTGAGTGAGTTAGAGTTGAGTTACTTGAAAAACTAAAGTGAAACTTGATTTATTTTATTGCAGGGTCTGATTATTATATTGTTGACACTTTAAAATACTACTATCCTACTAAAATGCTGTACAAATCAGATTTATTATTTAATGAAGAAAATAAATTCAAGTAAAAAAAAAATTACAAAAAAATTCACATTTTTTTTCTTTTTTTTCCAATATCGCGATAAATATCGTACCGTGGACTTTTTATCGCGATATTATCGTACCGTGAGTTTTTGGTATCGTTACATCCCTAGTATATACGTATATACTGTATATTCATGTAGGTAAATTAATGCGAAAGAGTCTTTCTTTAAATCCAATAACCCCAATGTATGAGTGTTGGTTTTATGCCTTTTATGTATTACCGACATAACTGATTTGTTTCCCACCTAATACAAAGTCAAATCAGAAATAGTATCTTGACTTCAATGCCAGGAAGTCTGTTGCATTAGTGTTAATGAACTGCCAATGATCAAGGCATTTTCCTTTTTAATAACAGCAACTGCCGTAAGAGATAATCATTTTAACAGAAATGTTTAACAAACTACTGTTGAAAGAATAAGGCATGTGAATCTGTATCTTTACTGGAGAAGGTGGAAGGAGAGATTACTTCTACAGTAATTGGAAACATGTCAACGTTTTAATCTTGTCTGTAGCACCAGATGTGCATTCTACTTCACAATGCGTTAAAAGGGATTACAAATAACACTATTGATATTCTTTTGTCAAAAGATGACATTTTGATCGGCACTAAAATATTGAAAGGCAGATTTCATGACAAATCATCAAAGGGATAACACACTTAAATGATAACTGAAAAACTCTGTTGCTCGACAAAAAACATATAGTGATCAGGCAAATGAAAAATCATAAAAAGAGTATTGTTCAAATCGGTCATGTGCCACTGTTGACCCTTTAACGATAATGATATGCCCTCCAGTTTCTTTCTATTTCATTATCAGCAGAATTATTCCATCATAATCGTTCCCTCAATTATGTCCTCAATCAGGGTCATTTTGTGTGCTCCGCTTCACTTTGTGTGCCACTTTTGTGAACAGTATAACATGGTTTTAGTCTATTCTTAACACCGCTGAGCACAGAATAACAGGACCAGGAAACAACCAAGCACAACTCCTCAGTGATTCAATGTCTCCATTAAAGGATCATGATCTATTCTATGATTCATGATGGCCATGCAGGAGAGTCATGTAATTGGAGTGTATGAAAAGTGATGGCTCTTTCAACAGGATTTCAGCTCTGTTATCAGAGTTGTTACTGTTCCAGTGTCAGTTATTCTTTCCCTTTCTACTAGCACATCATATACACATCAAAGTCATATGCCAGCAGTGCACTGCAGTAATGAATGCCCCACATTTCTGCTGATTAAATTTGATGATGTCCCATTGAAGTATTCTCATTTTCCCAAAAGTTTTTTTCTTCATCTTCTAAATCCATCTTCTTTCTAATTGATTTAGATCCCTATGTTGTTGTAATTATGGTGTTATGGTCCATTGCAATTACTTATGGTACTGATAATTGCCTTATTGCTTGCTTAAGTGTTTTTTACTGAAGACAAAATAAGACGTGTTCATTGGAAATTAGGCAGGACTGCAAAATTGTGAATAACCCACATTTATTTATACAGCACACAGGCATATTAAATAAATAAAAATAGACGTATCAGACGTTGATTAAAAAAACAGGATAAGAAGCTATTACAAATATAGAAAACATGATGTAAAAATCATTAAATGAACGATAAAAAGGGAATGAGAAAAGGTATTAATATTATTAAAAAAGGTCGAAATAATACAAATTCTAAAACAAAAATATGGTAACACTTTATATTAAGGTACACAAATTAACCATCAACTAGTTGTTAATTGACATGCATATTAGCAGTATATTGGCTCTGTATTAGTCCTTATAAAACACTTATGAATGACTTATTCTACATGACCATATTCTACAAGTAATAAGCCATTAGTAGAGAGGTTTTCCTCAATAACCCTCTAATTAGTGATTATTTGTTGCAAGTAAGGAAGTTGTTGTACATGAGTTTTGGTCTTAATATGCGCCGCCCAATATGGGCCTAATAAGGCAGTAGTACCACAAGAATAGTAATTCTCCCATAATAACACTTAACAAATATGATCTATTCTTATGTAACAAGACATGAAATGAGTGTTAATTGTGTCTAAATAACTCAAAATTAGATATTTATATCAAATAACATGTTCCCTATTTTAAAGTGAAATCTTGTCCATAACCAATAAGCTAGTAGTTTGACTTGAATTGACCTGAACAGGTTCCCTATTCTAAAGTTACCTCCTCTTCACACTTTGTAAATACATTATAGTACACAACTACTGAAATTAACCTCAAGAGTACATGAACAAAGTAGGCACACTTTGAAATATCTGTTTTATTAATGAACCACTAAAGAGCGGTTCAGACACATACCAACACATGTCAAGTTTCTCCAAGGCTGAGAACACATACTGTATGCAGCCCGTACTTTTTAATAAAAACAGATTTTTAACAGATGTTATGTATTTGTGATCATACTGTGTGACCTGCTTGTATACACAATTGGTGTACTGTTCTCTCTATGTGTTGTACTGTCTCAGTGTGACCATAGATTAAACAGCCAGCCAAACTCGTTAGAGAGCCAGGGATTGAGCAGCCATGCTCCTTTATTGACTTATTTGCAGTCCACTGACATTCAAACGGAGTGAAACAATAAAAAAATAAGTTACAAGGCACTTAATAATCTCATAAGCAAGTGTAACATACACAGAACCTCTTAAGCCCCACGGACCCGCCGAAACCACAACATCTGCAAGCAACAGTGTCTGAGGGCTTCTTAAGATTTAATAAAGTATGAATGTTTCATATCCATGTAACGGGAAGAAACTCAGCTAACTGATCTTTTTTTTTTTTTTAAAAACACAAAGCTAACGCTGAGCCTCTGAATTAGCCAAGAGCGAAAAAAATACTAACGGCGGTTGCACAGAAACTCACTCATAACACCCTTATTACTTATCGTAGCTGCATACCCAACCCATCGATTAGTACCGTGAGAAGACACAGAATGTGTCTACATCATCACTCTATGATAAGAACTTGCGACTTTATAAACAAAAACAGACATCACAACACTTGACGCTATAGGTATACGGCACTATGGCTTACCTTTGTTGTTGCCTGATCAAAAGTTGTCTTCAATGGCATTAAAAGGATAAAAACGCTGCTGAAGGTTAATCCATAGGTTAATCCAATGTGTCTGTGTCACTTTGAAATGATTTCTGATAATCCATAAGCAATAAACTTACTTTTCCGTTTTCAGATGTCAGAGTGTGAGATAGGTTCGCTCTGGGCAAAACTGCATGCACGAAGCCCCCACTTTTTTTTGTTAACGTTGGTGTGTATGTGGAAATTCCCCTTTGATTATATTGGCTCTAACAGTTTAAAAGAGATGTCAATCACCAAAATCGACCAATGGGTTCCATAGAAACGGCAAAAACGCCCATTTCCACCCAAATCACCACAGAGGTGGAGTTTTTGTTTGCTAAACCTCTCTAAAAAGGTCAAATGTCACTTGTTTTGCATCAATCTTGATACAGGGTACTTTTTATATGTTGTACTTTGGATTCCTAAAGCTTTTAGTCTACTAACCCATCATCCAAGGGTAGTTTTCACTATAAGTACAAAATAATTTTTGGACAGACACTATAATTTACAGGTTTTTACTATGTTCAATCTGAATTTTCTTTAAAATAAAAAACATCTATATTTATTCTGACTTTTCTACATCCAACTCACAGGTTTATCATTACTATGAGAAAAAAGATTATTAATGTTCCCCTTTTAGAAGTGTAGTTATGGTCATTTGTTCTGGAAATGTCATTTTCAAGCCTGAGACCTGAAAAACAGGCTAGGGGTCTAACAGGTTCACATAGGACCGCTAAGTGTAAACGAAGTCAATATAGCTAATGCTAGCAGTGCAATAAGCATGTATACAGCAACAAGTCCTCCAACTCATACGACCAAATAGGTCGTTTGTTCAAGCGCTTAATACGACCTATAATCACGTTTTAAAGTTTTCGACCTCTAGTGCTCCCGTTGATTGCAAACGTTACAGAGGGTCATTTATTCACAAATAACCCTCTGTAAAATCCTAAATTGTAGGATAGTTTGGCCATTAAAATACTTTTTGATTAGATTTCTATAGCGAGAAGTTTACATTGTACTTTTAGATTCCACGTCCAGTCGATATGTAGGATCTATAGTTTAATAGATATTACGAAGATGATTTGAAGTTTTGCCAGGAGAACGTGTATATGCGGTAGCTTCCATGTAAAGTTAGCGTCAACACTCACGGGGTGAAAACAGTATTTCCGGTCTCGAAGTTTTCATAATAAAACCAATGATCAAATTATTTAACAGTGATATCTGCAGTACTCATCCACAAAAAAACATCAGTTTATCCTTGTTAATTATACAACATTAATTGGTTTAAATTGTGTACAATGCTTTTGTGTTTTTCCCATAAGTTTTTCTCTTTCAATTCTGAGAGACACATTTCTTTTTTCAGAGGTTTTGATAGGCTAAAACATCGAACTAAACCCATAATCCTGAATGTTTTAGCCGCAATGCACGTCAGGATATGGTGTTTATGCGATATGAAATCGGAAAACATTTAAAAAATAAATAAAATACTTTATTCCGAGTGTTCTTGCTTTTCTCTTTGGAAGTCATCACATAACGGCATTGTAATACACGGTTCGGCTGCATTACATATTACACATCTGCCGTAGTTCTTTATTTATAGAGCCCTGATGAGAAGACTTCTGGACAAACTGGAAGAAATGCCGCCAAAACTGAATACGTGACGTGGATCATAAATATATAAGCAATTAAACAACGTCTTCCATTTCTTTTCACACAATACGTCTCCTTGCAGTATCAACAATAATTCGGCTGACTTTTATATTTGATCCAATTAGTAGATAGGCTGTATTTACACCATAACGGTGCACAGCTGATAGAAAGGGACTTATAGTTTTTAAAGATATTACTGATTTACTGAACTATCTTTCCAACTCCTCATGCAGTTGACTGTTACAAGTAGTGTTGTCACGATACCAACATTTTGGTTTCGATACCGATACCAAGTCAAGAATTGCGATTCCGATTATTTTTCGATACTTTTCTAAAAAAAAGGGAAACAGTCTTAAATGTAATTATTGTGCTTTATTTCACACCAGAACCATAACGCAAACTTTTAAACAATGAGAACAATAAACAAAATAAATGACAATAATTCGTATTAAATAAAATTAAGCATCATCTCAAACAACTTTTTTGTTTTATTTTTATATTTTATTAACATGTAATAATAGTACAGTAATATAAATAATTATTGACAACATGTATATTGCAGATGTTAGCCACATTGGTAAGTTAGCTAAAAATATAGCAATATTAGACAGTTATCATTGCCATTAATTGCCTCGTCAAACTACGAAAACGTTCGTTTGTCACAAAATAAATTACACTTGTTTGACTTAGATTTGAGGGCATGGGCTTGAGCATGATGTAATTATGTTATCTATCACATTCGCTAACCTGTGTCTGTCTTTAAATTCTTTAAACAGCTCTGGATTCCAGTCGGCGGGTGCTTAGCCAAGTCTGATGTGTTGGCTCCCTTGGTTTGTAGGGATCTAAAACATTTCTCACAGACAGGCCTCGTGGTGTCCGTAGGCTTGCCCTCACTGTCAGAGATATAGCTCAAATACTTCCAAATTTCGCTTCTGGCGTCTTTCTTGTCAACAAGCCGAGGCGCAGCGGCAGCTGCACTCCCACTTGCAGCCATGCTTCTCCTTTTCTCACATCCTCTGGCAGCTAGCGCGTGGCCGCGTGAACGAGAGAGGGGAGGGACTTAGAACGTGCTTGAGAGGGGCGGGACTGCAGGCACGGCTGCAGTGCAGGGAGTGGAAGCAGAGCGCTGAACACACACGGCTCTTATTAAAACGGCGCTTTCTCACCGGAGTACTTTTCCCCATCATTCTTAAAGTACCGATACTAATGAAACGGAGGAATCGTACCGTTTTTAACGGCAGGATATCGCGGTACCTTTCAAGTATCGGTACACCGTGCAACACTAGTTACAGGTACAGTATATACAGGTACAATGCATAAGCTTCAAATCGAGAGACTGAAACTGTATTTTTCTTTACCGTTCTGTTTTAATTTCATAATAAAGTTAATAGTAATATTATGTTTGATATTATTATGTTTTATTAACTACACCACTGGTTTTTTAACCCGCACCGCCTAGTGGTTAAAGCACATTATTGAATGTTGTTGTTGAATAAGTTATATTTGATGAAAACATTTAAATATTAAGAGTTGCCTACATAGGGGGAAAGAAAATATCAAGAAGATACTGTAGTGATCTCTACAATAAAAAAAGTTTAGTGCAGGACGTCCAAAGATATTAATAGGAGGACAAACTAATAAGGCTTTATTTAAACATTAAAGAATACTTTAAGTTACGGTCTTCTTTTGAATAAGAAAACAACTTTGGGGGTATCAAAAGATAAATACTTAACGTACTTAACGTATGATATATTGCATAGTTTATTTTGGCACTTGACAATCACCTTCCCTGAATTTTACTCAGCTGTAACTAAAGTCTGATTTAAGGGTTGTTTATATCTCACATCATTAATCCGAATCTGCAAAGTAACACAAATAAATAGGGGTGCACCGAATGGGAAATTCTTGGCCGAAACCGATACCGAAAATAGGAAACAGTTGGCCGAAAACCGAATGCCGAAAGGCCGAAAATGATTAATAGAAATATATATATATAATGTATACATTTTTTACCAATGTTGTTCAGCTACCTGATTATGGAAATAGACATGATTATGGCAAAACTTAACTTAAATAATAATCACTATTATGGGTCCATAAAACATTTATTCAGCACTTTTGAATGCATACAGTACATTTATATATGTCATGTATTATTGCTAAAAAACATTATATCGCAGTCTTAGTGTCGCCAACTCGTTTCTAATATGCAAAGACAACAAATGCGTCTATGATGTATTTTCGATCAGACGAGATCTCTCTCCCCCGTCTGTGTGCGAGGGGGCGGGGCAGTTTACACACACGCAGCTGCTACATGCAGCAACACACTGCGGAGATGGCGGAGAGAACGCGCTCCGAGGTGTGGTTAAACTTTACCCGTCTCGATGTGGAGAATACTTGTTACAATAAGTGCAATAAGAGTTTAGCATGTAAGCACGAGCAATTTGTCTAAACATTTAGCAAAAGTGCACCGCATGCAGACGGAGGAATGTACCGGGTTCGACTGTCTTTCTAGCAGCTATGTAGCTCCATCACGAGTAACGTTTCCACGTCAGGTGTTATGTATGCTAGCAGCAACACACGGAGTTAACTACATGATACAAACATGGGTTAATGATTAGAGGAAACTGAGTTATTTAGTTTGTTAAAATTTCAGCTATTCTGTTTACAGTCTGTCATCAGATTATTTAATACGATTTGTTAAAGGCTCAGGGCAATCTCGATGACAAAGGTCAATGTTCCCCCCCCCTGTGAGCCAGCCGCGAGCATGGTCGCCGCGTCTTTATTACGTCATCACAACAACACGTTAGGTTACCAACGTAAGCCTGTTCTGACATTCGGTGATATTTTTTCGGCCGAAAGCCGAAAGGGCCTTTTTAACCATTTTCGGCCGATAATTTTCGGTGGCCGAATATTCGGTGCATCCCTACAAATAAATGTAGTGGAGTAAAAATACCAGGTTAACCTCTGAATTGTAGTGGAGTAGAACAAAGTAGTACATGCTGCTGTAACAAAAACATTTCCCAAATTGGGATCAATAAAGTATATCTTACCTTATCTTATCTTAAGATGATCGATGGCTATTGCCATATTTGCAAAATGTGCCTGTGAGCCTCTCCCCTCACACAGGGTTCAAAGAGCGACGGAAAGAGCAGGTTGGTTGATCACAGGCGTTTATTAGCTCCAAACAAAGTATACACGGGTCTCAAACGTTGCCCGTGTGGGAACCTTCACAGGTCCTTTGACGACCTTCCAGGATCCCGCCTACTGCAAAACAGACCAGAACCAGGTTACGACATTCCGGCACTGATTACCTGATTCCGATCAGCTGTCTGGCCTCCGGCCGAGCCACTCCCTTCACTCCAGCAGCCGTTGCCCTAACCACACCCCGCTGCCACAGTGCCTCTGAACCTATACAAGTGCATGTTTCAGGCTTATCAATTCACAACAGGAGGGGTCACAGACAATACGAAAACGTCTTATAAAACTACAATTCCCAATAGAGACGTGCCATAGAACATGTTGCGAAACACACAATAGTCAGCATGTGTAGTTCTGGGGGGGAGGGCTGGGCTGGATCCGTCAAAGTCCAGTTTTGGATAGTCTGCCGTTTTGGATACAGCTCTTTGACGCTCGCGTAACGTGTCGCACTGCCACTCCAACATCCAATCACAGAGCTTGAGGACTAATCACGGGGTTTGTAAAGCAAGGCGGATGTTGTAGTCCCAAACGATAGCTGGGGATTCTGGGTAGTTTAGTGTCTTCGGAAACTCTGTAGTGTCTAAACTCCGAAAAAACGATTTGTTTCTCCGAATCGAAGGTTAAAAACACAAAAGCATTGCACACAATTTAAACCAATCAATATTGTGTAATTAACAAGGATAAACTGATGTTTTTTAGTGGATGAGTAATGCAGATATCACGGTGTAATCATTTGACAGTGAGGGGAATACTTCCGGTTACATTATGAAAACTTCGAGACCGGAAATACTGTTTTCACCCCGTGAGGGTTGACGCTAACTTTACATGGAAGCTGCCGCATATACACGTTCTCCTGGCGAGACCTCAAATCATCTTCATAATATCTATCAAACTATATATCCTACACATCCACTGGACGTAGATTATAAAAGTACAATATACACTTCTCGCTAGAAATCTAATAAAAAAGCATTTTAATGGCCAAACTATTCCACAATTTGTGAATAAACAACCCTCCGGAGCGTTTGCAATCAACGGGAGCATGTTGTTTCTTACACGACTACTAGAGGTGCTACACTTTAAAACGTGACTCTGGGTCGTAATATGTTGTTGAACAATCGACCTATATGGTCGTTTTTTGTAGGAGGACAGGCTGGTATACAGGCTAGTATGGCTAACGCTAGCAAGTATGCTAACACTAGCGTGAATGCTAACGCATTTACTCATTGTGTTTAAACATCTCCGAATGTCATAACATAAACACAATACATGTTACTAATCCTTACAGTATAAGTGTAAGGATTACAATTACAGTCATTGCTTTCTGTCGGACTTGACCCTTTTACTCTTCAGGTTGCATAGGGAAAATTAGTAGCAGTCTACTGCCATGCTCCTCAGTTCACTTTCTCCTACTTCCTGTACCCGGTTTCCTGTTTAACCTTCAGTACATATTTTACAAAAATATAAATGTGCAAATATGAAACATACAGGTCATTATCACCTTGTTATTGGTAGCTGAACTGTCAATACCCCAAAACATATTCTTAGTTATAAATACCTAATTTTGAGTTATTTAGACACAATTAACACTTATAGTTTCATGTCTTGTTACATAAGAATAGATCATATTTGTTAAGTGTTATGAGAGAAATACTATTATTGTGGTACTACTGCCTTATTAGGCCCATATTGAGCATATTAAGACCAAAACTCATGTACAACAACTTCCTTACTTGCAATAAATAAGCACTAATTAGAGGGTTATTGAGGAAAAACTCTCAACTAATGGCTTATTACTTGTAGAATATCGTCATGTAGAATAAGGCATTAATAAGTGTTTTATAATGACAATTCTATAACACATAGGTGTGAGCAAGCTCTCTGATTGGTCAATAGGCGTGTTTGATTCCACGATCAAAGAACGGTCAAATAGAACGTGCCTTTTCACAACAAGTCAGTATCCCTCCGCGTCTGAGAAAAACGGTATACCCTTGGCCTGAAAAGCAAACTGCTTGCAGTTTGCTTTTCGAACTGGAACAAGAAAGCAGCGGAGAAGTAACGGGGCAGAAACCCTCCTTTTTACGTTACGAAACAAACTTCCAAACATAATATGGAAACATTTAAGATTAACTTCAACCTCCAGGGGGGTCTTGCTGTGGAGGACTGGATTGAGGAGTGCCTAGAAAAAAAAGCACCTAAACGACAACATGCAGAGCTACGTGAAGAGCAGGTAGACCAACTGGAAAAGTACCATAATTCAAAAGCTAACTGCAAACTGGAACAAGAAAGCAGCGGAGAAGTAGTGGTTTCCATAGCGACACACAGCCGTTACATTGTTACATTGTCTCTTGTTGGAAAATCGTTAGCTACAAAATGTCAGATTTTATAGTTAATTTTGATTTGTTGGGGGGCCTCAGTATGGATGAATGGTTGGACATGGACACAGACCACCAAACCAACGAAAGATTTGCGGCTGTTTCAACTGACGAGCTGAGTGCGTTGGAAAAAAGTCGCAACGAAAAGAGTACATTGGCGTCAACTACCTGGGCTGTCAAATGTCTCAAAGCGTTCTTAAAAACCCAGGAGAAAATGGTGGATTTCGGAACAGTGTCCAAGCCGGAGCTAAACAGTTTACTTCGCCAGTTTTATGGAAGTGTTAGAAACACTAAGGGCTCATAAAAATGAGTCATCGCTTCGCAGCTACTTGGCTCCATCTCTGGACAACAGAAAGATGTGGAGCAACGCGCTTTTTGCCGGTCCGGGACACGCCAAACGGCCACTGGAGGAAAGCTCTTCCGTGAACACCACAGCACCAACTGCAAAAAAGTCTGGCATGGAGTTCATGAGTTGTTTCAAAAATTGCACTAATGGCAGCATGAACATCCACCTTCATTCTGAAGACAAAATGTTAAATATGTAAATAAATAGCCTAATTCAAGAATTGTTGTCAATAAATTATTTTCAATAAATTGGTTAATAATATATTATTTACTATAATTATATCAATAACTGTAAGCGGGGAAGCAGGAGTGTTCGATTGATCGGCTCTCGTTACCAAGGGAACTACTTTATAGGAACTACTTTCTGACGGAGATTAACTCAAGCAGAAAGTGAAGGTTTGGGAGCAAATTAGCCCACATTATGAAATTATTTTACGATATTGTTGATTACAATGATAGTTTGTGTTATAGAATCGCAATCATACACGAGAGGCCGTTCTTTAACGTAATTATTGGTACGACAGTACTGCGGCAGGACCTCGGCGCTTGCGCCGAGGTCCGTACGCCTGTACTGGAGTTAAATAAATAAATACTTATTATGGACTTAAATAAATAACCAATATACTGCTAATATGCATGTTCATTAACAACTAGTTGATGGTTAATTTGTGTACCTTAATATAAAGTGTTACCAAAAATATTATTGGTTATTGGATCAGGGCCACATGATTTCTTTTTGGGAGGATTTGAAAAAAAATCTGAATTCTGACTTTTTTCACAGAACAAAAAAACATAATGTTTTTTGGGAGCAGCTTCTACTGAAGCCTTCTGAGTAAATCACCAGAACGCCGACACCTCCTCATCACTCCACCGCTCCCATGTTATTTTTGTTGCCATAAGTTAGTCTCTCTCCGTTGGTGCGCTGGGCTAATGCTAATGCTAATAATGCTGATGCGAGGAAATAAAATGGCGGCTTCACAAAAACATTTCAGAGTTTTACGGGGCGTGGTTTGCAATTTGCCCAGCCAATCAGAAATTTGAACTTTTTTCTCCCCAGGATACCACCTCTCTATCAGGCACTAACAATGGGGGTAACAGTTCTCTGAACTAAGAACTCTTTTTGGTGTGAACGCAGAATTCCAGGAACTATCGGAACTAAACGGGAAAAGTACGGGTATAAGTTTGAAAGCCCCTCTTGACTTTAAGATATAAGAGACAGGTGCAGTGTGTAATCAGTCAGCAGGTCAATGACATATGAATGATTTAATTTAATTTAAAGACAGAAAAAGTATACTCAAATATTTCAATTATTATACTGGAAGGAGAAGTTAAAAGTGAGTGATGTGTTCAAACCGTTTTGTTTTAGGTAATACTAATGCTGCAGCATTCTAAAGAAAATAGATGTTATTTATAGCCGTGTCGGAAGTATAAGCATGAACACCGGTGCAGAAACAGATTGCAACAGGAAACATCTAACTTTAGGCATATTTCTTAGATGGTAAAAGTCAGTTTCCCAAATATGAGATGAATGTCTTCAATTTAAGATCATCATCCAAATTCATACCCAATTTTTTTTGGCATGCTCTCAAGGTTACAGTCACAGGAAATCTGCTGCATCAAAGCCCTGGCACCCACTCTAATAATCTGTTTTTTCATCATTTATCTTTAAAATAAGTTTGGCCATCCAACATTTTATATCAGCAATGCCTTGGATTAAGTGGTTGTCAGAAACAAATATGTAAACAGTAACTTTTCTGAAATGAAAATGCTGAATGTCGAAGCAAAGTGGAAGCATATACTGTATGTCACATATGCATACAATGCATACAGAGTTAAGGCTGTTATGACAGTGTTGCGACATGCTTTACGGCATGCGAGGGATTGCTTTACTTCAGAGTAAGCCCGCGAGTTGTGTTGTTGCTGCCTACTGTAATGTCTTGACTTACTGTACAATAAACCTGAGTCGTGAAAGATACTCGACCCTCGATCATTCTACATGGTGTCAGAAGTGACCGGTGAGTCACAGGAATTAAACAAGACAAAGTAGAGGAATATAGACGGCGGAATGGCCAAGTTTAATCCCCCAGCGAACTTTTCGTTTGATAAGCCGACTGAATGGCCAGAATGGAGGCAACGCTTTGAGCGGTACAGACTCGCTACTAAACTCGACAAAGATGACGGGATAGTGCAGGTGAGCTGCTTGATTTATGCCATGGGCAACGAGGCAGAAAACATTTTCAAGTCTTTCACTTTTGCCGAAGAAGCAGACGGCGATGACTTTGCCGTTGTGGTGGGAAAGTTCGAGTACTTTTTCCCGAGGAGGAACGTTATCAACGAGAGGGCATGTTTCCACCAGCGGGTCCAGCGGCCAGGGGAGAAGGCAGAGGCTTTCATCCGAGCCCTGTATGATCTATCTGAACACTGTGAGTTTGGCGTAAACCAAGATGAGAATATCCGCGACCGAATCGTTGTCGGGATACGAGACAGAGAGCTCTCGCGCAGACTGCAGCTGACGGCGGACCTAACACTAGCACTGACGATACGGACCGTCAGGCAGTCAGAGGAGGTCGCAGCACAAGTGAGTCTGCAGGAAGACACAGTGGGATCAGTACAGGAGGTGAGATTCAAAGAAATAAATAACAAATGGAAACCTCAACAACATCAAGGCAAGTCAAAAGACAGAAAATGGGGGGGAAGTGAAAGGAAATGTGGTAAATGTGGGAAATCACAGCATAGCAAGGAAGAAGGGTGTCCTGCAGCTAAAGCTACATGCCACAAGTACAACAAAATAGGACATTGGGCCAGAGTGTGCCGAAACAGCAATAGATCAGTGAATGAGGTCACAGGGACTGTACAGGCTGAGCAGACCCATTATTTCTTAGGCTCAGTGTGCAGTGCAGATTAGAAAGAGCAGTGGACAGTACAGCTCCAGGTGGATTCCACTCCAATGGAATTTAAAATTGACACAGGAGCTGATGTCAACGTCTTATGTGAGGATGCATTTCACACACTCACTCCACCAAAAACACTGAAACCAGCTGACATCCCATTAGACAGCCCAGGAGGTGAACTGTTGTGTCTGGGACGCTTTAATGCTACAGTTAGTTACAAGGGAAATAACTACCTATTTGAAGCATATGTAGTCCGTGGCCAGAGTGTCAAAAACCTACTCAGCCGGGATTTGTCAGTGGAGATTAACCTGGTGAGGCGTGTTGATGAAGTGAAATTCACTACCAGTGAACACCTTCAAGCCTATGGTGAGCATGGCACACTAAAAACTGAACCTGTTCCAATCCAATTAAAGGATGGGGCTCAACCATATGCAGTACATACAGCTCGTTAGGGCTGTGCGATTATGGCAAAAGTCATAATCACGATTATTTGGTCAATAATTGATTTCACGATTATTTTGACGATTATTCATTGACCATTTATTGAACTTTAAAACAAATAATATTTTACCAATAAACAAGATCAATAAATGTGTTGGAGCGCACTTCCAAAACCATACTAAACATATATTAATATGATAAATAAAAATAAATTAGACCAAAATAAATGAAATCAAAAATGTTGCAGTGCACTGTCACAACCTACTGAAAACTCCTTAACATAGCCATTTTGGTAAAACATATTCAACATATTCCACTCAGTTAAACGTTGAAGGCTGGCCCACCGTCATGGTCCAGAAGTAACAGGAAATAAATGTTGAACTACAATTTAAGACCAAATAAAAATGTTTAGGCCACCATGGCAAATGCTGGTAGGGCTGCTCGTGTCATCTCTTAAAGATTTTTTGCAAGAAATACCAGCCTGTTTACATGGTCTGGTTTCAGAGATGAGCGCAGGCAGGTGACAATATTGCCACCTGTACTGAAGACCCTCTCTGAAGAGGAACTTGTGGCAGTGCTGCCACATGACACAGGAAAAAAAGAAAAGACTCTGAAGAACCCTTTATTTGCCATTATATAAAAATAGTGTTGCTACAAAAGTATAAATTAGGCTTACTAATAAGACAACTCAGATCTGAAGCTACACAGTAATCTGCTGCAGCAACAGTGCAATAAAAAAGACAACATTAATAGAATCAAACCCATTTTTTGTTGCATTTTATTAGAGTATAAAAAGAAATGCCTTTTAAAATAGGATGCAAGCAACATAGTTTCTGAACTGATAGACTATAATCAATTTAAACAGAACAGATCTTAATGTTTGCATTCTTATACCATTTTGTACAATAATTATCATGAATAAATTCAAACAAACTAAAACTTACAGCAGATTAATAACGGTATTTAAATTGAGTTTTTATTATATCAAAAACCTGTTGAAATGCTGCTGTTATTTTTACTGTCCCACAAAAGCGCGTCGCAGCCTCCAGGAAAGCTTCTTTCATAACTTCGCCGTCTTCGAAAGACTTCATGTGTTTTGCAAGAACGTGACTGACACGATAAGATGCTCTGGTAGCAGCCTTGCCCTTGTTGTTGGGCCTGGTGAAAATGGACTGCTGTGCATTTAGCTGTGCTCTCAGGCCCCTCCCCTTTTGGAGCGTAGGGCAGAATTAGGAGGGAATTCCGTCTCGTAGCGTTTGTGCACTGTTTTGAAATGCCGCTCCTAAATTACCCTTCTTCGATAAAGCCACGCTCGCATTGCAGATGAGACAGATGGACTTTGAATTGGAATAGATTCAAAAATAATGATCCTCCCACTTGGAGTGCAAATTATATATTTTGGGCTTTTTTGCTTCTGCCATAATTGCGGTCTTGTGTGTGTGCGGACTGTCACTCCTGTTGACCATCCATGCTGTTGACACGGACAACGTCAGCGAACTAGTGCACTGCTCACCAGCCACGCCCAGACACATGGGGTGAAGCCGGCCAATCACAAAGCTTTGATGCGTTCAAGTGCATTATTCTGGCACGGGAACATTATGTTACAGGACATTAACGATAAAACAGAATATTGTTGTTCTATTTTTAGACACATCTCGCGATCGACTGGGAATCTCCCCACGACCCTTCTTTTTAACTAGTTGCTGCTCTTGTTCTGACATCTTCGCTTGCGCTGAACACTCACAACACATGTCACTCCCACGTGGCCGAGTGGGCTTTTAGGGAGGGGCGAAAGCGCACCCAGCAAAATAATCGTATTTTGTCAATTATGCTGTTTTCCTAATCGTCGCAAACCATAATCGTAATCGCGATTAAAATACGATTAATTGCACAGCCCTACAGCACGTCGTGTGCCCTTCCCAATGTTACAGATGGTAAAAGAGGAACTGCAGAGGATGGAGAAGAACGGTGTCATCGAGAAGGTAACACAGCCAACTGAATGGTGTGCTCCTATGGTGCCTGTTCTAAAGAAAACCACAGGCAAAGCCAGGATCTGTGTGGACCTGAAAAGACTAAATGAGTCAGTAAAAAGAGAGCGCTACATCTTACCTACCTCTGATGAAATAACTGCAAAGCTAAGTGGTGCAACTGTGTTTTCCTCTCTCGACGCTGCAAGTGGGTTCTGGCAAATCCTACTGCACCCAGTCAGCTGTAAATTAACAACCTTTATAACACCGTTTGGCAGGTACTGTTTCAAAAGGTTACCTTTCGGGATTTCCAGTGCGCCTGAGATCTTCCAGCGGAAAATGCTAGAGACTCTGCAGGGGCTGGAAGGCGTTGAAGTCTTCATGGACGATATCCTGGTCTATGGGACATCGACAGAACAGCACGACGCCACACTCGAGAAGGTACTACAGCGTGTTGAGTCAGCAGGCTTAAAACTCAATAAAGATAAATGCTCCCTCAGACAAAGCCAGCTACGCTTTCTGGGACATCTCATCGACCAGTCAGGAGTCAGTCCCGACCCTGATAAAGTTGAAGCCATACATCAGCTGGCTCCACCAGGAAACGTCCATGAGCTGAAAAGAGTCCTGGGCATGGTGAACTACCTGGGTAGGTACGTTCCAAACCTTTCCACAATAGGTCAACCACTGTACGAGCTTCTGAAGAGCAGGAACATCTGGACCTGGGGTCACTCACAGCAGTCAGCTTTTGAGAACATTAAGACAATGCTGACCACAGCACCGGTTCTTGTCTTCTATGATGTGGCTAAAGCCACAGCGGTGTCTGCTGATGCCAGTAGCTATGGCCTGGGGGGGGTCCTCCTCCAGCTCCATGAAGAGGAGTGGAAGCCAGTAGCCTACTGTTCGAGGCGTCTCACAGAAGCGGAGACACGCTACGCCCAGATAGAAAATAAGTGCTTGGCTAGCGTATGGGCCTGTGAGAAGTTTGACAAGTATCTATGTGGCTTGGATCAGTTCAGGCTGGAGACCGACCACAAACCATTAGTGCCACTGATTAACAAACAAAGCCTAGATAACGTCCCCTTGAGATGTCAGCGTCTACTAATGAGGCTCATGAGGTACAAACCTTTAGCAGAGCATGTGCCTGGGAAGACCCTTGTTGTCGCCGACACACTGTCCCGAAGCCCACAGACACATACAAAGGAAGAGACTGATACTCAAGAAGATGTGGCATGCTATGTAGCCACAGTGATACAGGGCATCCCAGCATCTCCAACGAGAATGGAGAATATCAGAAAAGAGACAGCAGCCGACAGTGAGCTTCAGGCTGTCATCAAGCTGATTAGGGCAGGATGGCCTGAATACAGTCGTAATGTTCCACTGAACATCAGGGACTACACCAAAGTGAAAAATGAGCTATCGGAAGCTGATGGCTTAGTCATACGAGGAAACAGGATTGTGGTTCCGGGGTCACTGAGAGCAGACATTTTTCAGAAAATACATGAGGGACACCAGGGGCTCTCAAAATGCAGAGAAAGGGCGAATGCATCAGTTTGGTGGCCGGGGCTCTCTGTAGACATTAAGAACATTGTCAACATATGCAGGAGCTGCCAGGAGCAGAAGCGGGCTCAACAAAAGGAGCCGCTTATTTCCACACCGCTGCCTGATCGTCCGTGGAAAATAATCGCTCTCGACCTCTGTGAACATAACAAGCACAACTATTTTGTTATTTCAGACTACTATTCACGGTACCTGGAGATACTACAACTACCATCTACGACCGGTGCCCTTGTCATCCAGAGACTTAAAACGACCTTTGCTAGGTTTGGAATTCCTGAAGAGGTTGTGAGTGACAATGGTCCCAAATTCTCCAGTGCAGAATTCCGGGAGCTGGCACAGCAGTTGGACTTCAGACACATCACGTCTAGTGCTCACCATCCTCAAGGAAACGGTCATGCAGAAAGAGCAGTACAGACCGCTAAGAGAATCCTTCGTCAGGAAGATCCACTGATAGCCCTTATGTGCTATAGATCGACTCCCTGTACTACCACAGGAGTCAGTCCAGCAGAACTGCTAATGGGGAGAAAGATCAGAACGACGCTCCCAACACTCGAGAAAAATCTACGGCCTAAATGGCCTAACAGACAGATTGTCAAACAAAAGGACACGAGTGAGAAAGCAAAACAAGCTTTTTATTACAACCGACGACACGGTGCCAGGCATCTACCAGCTCTACAGCCAGGAGACACAGTCTACACCAAGCTCGACAACGAGAAGTCCTGGAAGACACCTGCGATCGTCTCAAAAGAGTGTGTTACTCCGAGGTCTTACCTCATTAACACACAAGGAGGTGCAGTGCTGCGGCGGAACCGACTTCATCTCCGGGCAGAACCAACTTCCCGACCTGCACAGCACATCCCACTAACACCAGCAGAGAGTGCTGTGGTGATTTCCCAGCCTGTAAGCGCCAACACACCAGAGACTGTTACCCTGAAACCAAGTGAGGTGACAACCCATACACCAACACCAGGACGTGTTCAGACCAGGTCTGGCCGTGTCAGTAAGCCGGCCACTAGGTTGGACTTGTAGACAGGAGTGTTTTGGGTGTTTCACAATGACCTCTGGGGGTGAATGAAAAAAAACACCTATGGCCTTTGGGGGGCAGAAAATGAATAGGGAAACACAGGTGGACTCTGAGTCTGCTGAATTTTGGGTTCTGTTTATTGTGAATGTTATGCACACATGTGATATTACTGCTGCAATGTTTAGAAAAGAAAACTTGCATCTTGAATTTCATTTTATAACAGCACTACTGAAGGTATTGGTTACCCATCTTTATCAACATTAAGTTAACCTGTATTCATAGGACATGTTTGGTTAGTCAGTACGACTGAATGAACATTTGCTATCAAAGTTTGACTGTTGTTTACTATTACAGGATGATGCTGTGACTAATCTGTCAAAACTCTTTACAGTTATTTAAAATTAAATAACTAGGAAAAAGGGGAGATGTCACATATGCATACAATAAATACAGAGTTAAGGCTGTTATGACAGTGTTGCGACATGCTTTACGGCATGCGAGGGATTGCTTTACTTCAGAGTAAGCCCGCGAGTTGTGTTGTTGCTGCCTACTGTAATGTCTTGACTTACTGTACAATAAACCTGAGTCGTGAAAGATACTCGACCCTCGATCATTCTACACTGTACAAATACAACAGCAGTGGACTAAGAATTATTCCTTGAAGAAACAAGGAATGTGTCACGATCTGTCTGTGTTGTGTTTTGTCTTGTCTTTTTCTGTCTTTGGTTTCCTGTTTTATTTTGAAAAGTGTTCACCTCCTGGGTTGCGTTCAGATAATCCAAAAATCAGCTCCTAAATTCTAACCCTATCTCCTATTCCTTGACCTCTGAGTGAAACGTCACGGGGTTAAGGGATAGTGGATAGGAGAATTCAAAAGGACTTAGGAGAAGAGACGGCGGTACTTTAGAGAATCCGAATGCACTTTCACTATCCGACGTGTTTATGATGCGCCAGCGGACGTCATGAATGTGCGTCTGCTGCTGTGGGGAAACTATGGAAACTACAGTTTTCTATACAGCGGACTACAACATGGATGTTTAATAAGAACGAGGGACTACTGTAAACTCATCTAGAGACTCTGCACCGTGCTCTGATGCTGTTGCTTTATGCTTTATGAACGTGGACAACAGAGAAACATGTTCTTCATGACCAAAGATGGAATTGAAATTAAAAAGGAAAGTGAAACTTATGCTCGTCACCCTCTCCCTCCGGTCCACATTTATACAAATGATCCCAATACGTATGATTGTATGAAAATATCTTAAAATCAATACAAATGTATTTATTATAAACGTTAGTCCTTACCATCTATCACTGTGTATATCACCATTCAAACATCTTTTAAAAGTTGAACAAACTCCACACAGCTCAGTAAAGACTGTGAGATGTTGACTTTATTTGATAATTTCAGTAAAAACTAACGTTCATATTTCTCTTTTTGATTATAATACTGATGAACGTTCGGAACAAAGCACTTTGGCAACTTACCACATACGTTTTAAAATGCTTAATAAGCACCGTAACTTTCATGATATCATTTCTCGGTCATAATCGGTTGTTTCCGTGAACGGCCGACTGTTGTGATGGCAAATGCTGCGGCTGCAATGCATTGTGGGGCAGCATTTTCTCCTCTCCTTTCGGTTAGGGAGGTCCAGTGGTTCCTAAGCTAAAGGAGGTTATAAAGGAAGTTTGAAACCTCCTTTCCTTTCATTTGGAGAATTGGAATGGCACTTATCATGGCTGCCACTGACGTACTTCCGGGTCATTTCACTCCGTTAGGAAGGTTCCTAAGCTAAATGGACTATTGGAATGCAACCCTGTTTTGCCTGTTGCTTTCAGTCTGTTTTCCCTCCCTGATTACCCGATTGTGTTCACCTGGTGCCCCTGTGTTTTCTCCTCCCTCCTCACCTGTCTCTTGTTTGTTTGATTAGCCCTGTGTGCATTTAGGTTCTGTGTTTTCTGTTAGTCTTTGCGAGTTCCTTGTTGTAGTTTGACGTTGTTCACGGGGAAGAGTTCTGTTTGGTTTCATTTTGCCTTGGAATAAAGGTGTTTTTTCTGAGAAATCTGCGTTTGGGTCCTGCCTGCTTCGCTCATCCCTGACAGAATGCCTACATTTAGACATTAAACGACTATTTTATTTTTGTCTAATTGTGTACTAACCCAAACGTTTTAAAGAGTTTTCAAACAGAGAGAAATACATAATTTAATCAGGGTAAATATGAAATAGAGTTACAAAATGTAAAATGTACCATTGAGGCTTATTAATTGCCATATCAGATTATGATGGCATGCACAAAGTTATATGGCCATTGTGATAAACATGGGAACTGAGTTGGTTTTTTTGACAGCAGTGAACCAATTGTGTATTCGTCTACAACTGAAAATAGTCCTCAACACATGCCCTACTTATACCTGTTAGTTAATGTTTTCTAAAAACAACAGTGCCCGGTTGTTTTAGTAAATAATTAATTCATAAAATATGTAAAGGGTAGCAGTTTAGGATTGTTATCTTCTTCGATAACCATTGAGCTTGGGGCCATGAGCAACAGATAGGGTGTAAATATTGGTCATTTTATGGACAAACACATTGTTTTCTTTTTGGTCTTTTAATGGCTTGGACATTCAACATACAAATGCCAGCCTTCTCATTTAATTTCACCCTCCACTCCAAAATGTGTTTTGCTTTTTGTTTCACTTCTGTTTGAGCTTCACTGTGCAGAATGATGTATGTGTTGAGATCAAGCTGTGAGGTTATTTTTAAATTCATCTCAAAAATGTTTCTGTGCTTAGTTTAAATTAGTCATCCGGTTCACGTTCAAGATGATCACACGTAGTTTAGAAGCAAATAAGACCGATATGCAACTTACAGAAGTGTGATGTGGAAATATAGAACTGCAGATACCTTTAGAATGAGTAGGGAGAATACTTAATCTAATGTTATTTTAAATTAACACTATTTGAATATTGTCCAAACTATGAAAAGTCATACATTTCACTGAGGTGATTTCTTTTTTCAGGTTCTTGCCATTGGTCAAAGCTCCTAGCTCCCTGCGCAAAAACGAGCAAGGAGTTGAGTCATCAGTGGAGCTGAGGCGGGGGCGGGGGGGGGGGGGGGGGGGGGGGGTGACCAGGCTAGGCTAGTGTACTGTGACTGCAACTATCTGTCAGTGAAAGCAGCCATACCCTTAATTATGCAGAACTTTAACCCAAATGGGTGGGTTATATAACAAACTCTCCACTTTGAACAGTTGTCATGAACAGAGAAATAACCTAAAAGAACAAAAACCTTTTATTGTACAAGTCAGTAAACATGTTAATTTCTGTGTTAAATGTAGATATTTTAAAATGGAGGTCTACGAGTTGACTCACTTTTTTGAACCAGCCTCAAGTGGCCATTCAAGAAACTGCAGTTTTTATTTTTTACGTTAACTTCAATTGTGTTAGCACTGGACGTTGTCGCTTGGAAAAGGGACATTGAGACAGAAAAAAGTGATGGCTGTGATATTAATGGTTTATATCGATAATGCCACTGGCCATACTGGAAATGGCTAAAAGGAATTGGACATATACTGCCTTCTTTAGCAAAGATAGCATCATGATGATTTAGCATCAGGGTCATAATGTTGGAACATTAGTATATTATTTTGAATAGCAGGTGTTAGGGATGAGACTCCGATCATATTATCCGAAGTGTGACGAGAAATAAAGTCTCAAGTGAAGCTGCATGGCTGTCTTGGGGCAAATAATTATAATGAACAACTGTGGATGAATGCTCTTAATACCTGACCGTAGTGACTTTTTAGCTTGAGGGTTAATTGAAAAAGACAAAAGAGAAAGTATATTATACATATAATCCAGCAGACAGCCTTTAAGAGCTCCACATCTAACAAATACAGCCGTTTCCCTTGACTCCGCTCACCTTTGCTTGCATAACATGTTCTTTTCATTTAATCTTCTGAAGCTAACTTTTTTCACATTTATAGTCTGACTAACTTTAAATATAATTGTTCAGTGTATTTAAAAATCTGAGCTTGAAATCCTCACGAAGCATATAGTCTTTAGTTAAAACAAGTAGAGCAGCTGGTCTCAGAGCTGTTCATTCAGCAATAAACAGATTATAGCCTGATTTGATGTCCCTGTCATTTCCATTGAGCCGCAGCCTGCGATGCTGGCAGCAGATCTATAAAAGGTCTACAAGACATTTGGTGGGATCAAGGATGAGATCAGCCAGTGATCAGTAGTTTGCTTCACCCAAGCAGTCTGATTGCCACTTAGATATGGAGGGACTTGAGGGTCCTCCTCTTTATTCTGGTATAGTGTTGCAAAAAAAGGCCTTTTCATCTCATATATATAGCAAGCGTATTTAGCAACGCATGACAAGCTGCTGATGCACATGAACTCATTCAGTATTTGCTGGGGAAATTGGCATGCGGGTCCCACTGATGATAGCATTACTGGAGTCTATGTGCCAGGGCCTACACAAGGCAATGCATTATATTCTGCAGACTCTCTTGCATGTGTCCAGACGCTGCCTTCAGCCATTTCTGCTGTCTATCATGGAACATGTCCATGCATTTTTTTTTTTTCACTGAAGGGCAGCTCCCAAGGTGAGGAGGTTGGCGAATAGGGTCATCACACCACGGCTAATGTGAGTAACCCCTGTCACCTCAGGATGGAATTCATGTTCAAGTTGACAGGTGTGGGGTTACTAAATGTCAAACCTTGTGCTTACCAATAACACTCTTGTGTCCCCAAGTGGCTGCAAATGACAACCTTCACACATAGAAATAATGTAGGTATTTATCACTGAAATGCAACAGCAATTTATCAAAAGAAAAATATTATCATGCCACCTGGATTACAATTTGTATCAACAGATGGAGTAAATGTTAGATGAAGACACACGAGGTAAAAAGGATACAATATTTATAGATATCATTATCATCCTTATTATAAATGTTATATTTAAAAATGAACATAAGGCATTGTTATAAAATATGTGCTGATTTCCTTATATTCCCAAAACAGATATTTCCCCATTATAAATCCATGTTTTACTTTAATGACATTCTAGGGTCCTATCATCAAAAGAAAACATTTCCCCGAGTTGTTTTTATTCTATAATTCAGGCTATGACAAAACCCTTGTGTAAAAACATTCTTCAGCATCAACATAACCATTAAACAGCATGCTTTAGTTGCTGCAAGCAGATGTTGTAGTGCAATTTGTGTTGTCAGCGAAACACTTTGCAACATTGCAATGAAATTAGGCAAAGACACAGGCCAAAAAATATCATACACTGGTCAATTTTATTTTGGTTCCGGCAAGCTTTTATGTTATTACACTTAATGGGCTTTTATTTATATGAAGTAATCAACCTATAAATAATCAACTTATTAGGAGTTTTCATTGTGATATAAATTAGTTTTAAAAATAAATGCTCAAACCTCTAATGTAATGCAAAATGTATTGATTTTTACTATAAAGATATTTATAGGCTATTAAAGCCTTAGACTTTATTTTTGTTAACAAGAATGTGGCTTTATCTAATACTAAGATTACTGTTCTTGAAATGTTACATGTGCATATTTTATTAGAAAGTGGCTTGTTTGCATATTTAGAAATTACACTTTAGAAATCTAAACAAATAATTGTTCAATATTATGGGAAGTTTACCCTATTCAACTCATGTGTCTACCCCTTGATTTGCCTTCTTAATAATAATACAATTGAAATAATAGATCTGCAAAAAACTGCTCCAGTAAAAATCTCAGTAGCGATTGCGTATATGCTCCTAAATTAAATAGATATAAACTAAGCAGGCTTCAAAAAGGACTGTTTAAAAGATGTCATCATGGCCTTCACTATCACAAGGCGTTGAGCAAGTTTCTTTCCTCCACTTCAAACTTTTAAATATCTCAACCATATAAAAATGTAAAGATCTGATAACAAATGCTCACTGTGTGTTTTAGTCACTTAGAGTTCATCAAATATTTCCCAGAGTGCAATGAAGCGACGAAATGAGGCGAGTGGATGACTTCTTCCAGGCCCTGCCACAGCTCTCACATTAGACAGCCCATCAACAGGCACATTTGTACAGGGGGGAAAACACTCATGGTGTGATTAGGCTGGAGGTGAATCTCAACGCCTCCGACAGCAGTTTAGATCTTGGCATCCAATGACCATAGGAAATGTACTATAGAGTCCAGCTTACACAATATAAGTGTTTACACAAACGCTTATTTAAATGAATACAAATGCTGGAAATGATTTGATCTCTAAGCCAACATTAGAAACACAGGGACATTTGCAACAAGAGGAATAACCCTTGAGAGTAAAAAGAAGGCCACATGGCAAATCTTTTAATCCTTCACAATCTGGGCTGCAACATAAACCAGGGACAAGAGGATAAATAAAGTCATGTCCATCCATCTGGGTTAAAGATCAAGTACAGCTGTACCGGCTAAATCAACAACGTGTGCTATATATTGGCAACGTGGAATGAGAGAATTATGATGAGGAATTACAAACAAAACAATTATTTTGGAGCCTGTTTCTGTGTCACACAGAAACAGGCTCCCCGAAACGCTGTCGCTGACGAAGAGGAGCCTGCACGTGCCGCCGACGCTCAGGGCCACTACTGAGCGCCGGCCCCTCTGTTTCCCGGGGGTTTATAGCTGCACGGGGCGATGCATTTCTTCGCCATTGTCCCGAAACGTGCGTGGTAAAAGCACTCTCCGGCGTCTCCACGCCGGCTAGCCACAGCCGTGTCCTGCCTCCGCCACGCTTTCTTGACTGCAGATGGGCCGCTGAGCGTCGCGGCTAACGTCTCTGCACCGGGCTGTTGTGTAGCCAGGAAAAAACGATCCGCTTCCTCAGCCAAGGCACGGGGCTCCGTGACAGGCGTGTTGGCCAGCGCCGTCTGGACCCGGGAGGCAAGTGACGCAGGAAAATCTCCGTGAATAAAATCCGGAGATCTTCCCCCCCTAGCAGATTTAGCATTTTCTCCATTAGCTGGGAAGGCTTGCTGTCTCCTAGGCCTTGAATGTCAAGTAACTGGCGAGCCCTCTCCTTAGCAGATAAGCTAAATGTCTTAAGGAGAAGGGCCTTAATCGCCTCATATTTGCCATGGTGTGGGGGGGGGGGGGGGGGGGTCTGTGATAAATCCCACCAACCTGGACGACGTGGAGCTCCCCAGCGCTGCTACCACATGGTAGTATTTCAGGTCCCCGTCACGGACCTGTCGGCAGGCGAACAACCGACAACCTGGACAGGCTGTGTGTGTCCTTCTCCGGTGACGATAACGGCTTGAGGTTCAAAAATAATAATAAACGAATTTGAACTGGGGGGGGGGGGGACACACAAACGGGCAGACAGCAGAGCTCGGGGCAATAATGCAGATTTGTTTGACTTTTTTACACTTTGTTGTTCTCCTCCTTTCCTCCGCTCTTATCTCTGATTGTGAGTGTGTGCATTCGTGTGTGTGGGGTGGGGTGGGGGGGGGGGGGCGGAGCGGAGCGGAGCAAAGCAGTGGACACTGAAACATGCACATAGGCTACATTGGATAAATAACATAGGCGTTTAGTTTATTTAATAAAAGAGCAGATGTTCAATGTGAAAAGTGACCGTAGATAGATTACTTCAGTTGCAATTTGGTGCTTTCTTTTTTTTTTAAATAAAAAAAACACCTTTGAATTTCAGGTGGGGCCCGAGGCTCCGTTGGCAGGGCGCAGCGCCCCGCCAAGACAATGGTAGGGGAAACACTGCATCCACTAAAAAAACATCAGTTTATCCTTGTTAATTACACAACATTGACTGGTTTAAATTGTGTACAATGCTTTTGTGTTTTTAACCTTCGATTCGGAGAAAAAAATAGTTTTTTGGGAGTTTAGGATGGCCTAAGACACTACCCATAATCCTCAGCTATCGTTTGGGACTACATCCGCTTTGCTTGACAAACCCTGTGATTATTCCTCAAGCTCTGTGATTGGATGTTGGAGTGGCAGTGCGCCAAGGTTACACCGAGCTTCCATTGAAATGGAATGAAACCACGGCAGACTATCCAAAACTGGATTTGAACGGGTCCAGACCTTTATATACAGTCTATGGTCCAGACCCACCCCCCAGAACTACACGCAACATGTTCTCTATGGCACGTCTCTACTGGGAATTGTAGTTTTAAAAGACGTTTTCTTATTTCCCATAATTAGAAGTTGCCCGTATTAAACTGTGTACACCCCTGGAGGTTTAGGGGATAGGAAACACTCACATTTAAAACATATAATTAATAAATGGGTGAAAATTGCTTGTGCCCATAATGGGCAGCATTAATATATATATACACATGCCAGCTAAGGTCAGAAGAGCTTTATTCAACAGCTGGTCTTATGTCTGTGACCCCTCCTGTTGTTCATTGATAAGCCTGAAACAAATTTTGCAAATATGGCAGTAACCATCGATCATCTTAAGATAAGATAATATATACTTTATTGATCCCAAGTTGGGAAATGTTTTTGTCAGCAGCATGTACTACTTTGTTCTACTCCACTACAATTCAGAGGTTAAGCGGGTATGTTTACTCCACTTATTTGAGTTACTTTGCAGATTCTAATTAATGATGTGAAATATATACAACCCTTAAAGCAGACTTTAGTTACATCTGAGTATAAGGTGATTGTCAAGTGCCAAAATAAACTATGCAATACATTAGACGTTAAGTACTTTGTCAGGCTTAATATTTATCTCTAAGTATTTTTCTTATTCAAAAGAAGACCTTAACTTAAGGTATTCTTTAACTAAAGCCTTATTAGTTTCTCTGTTTTGCACATCCTCCTATTAATATCTTTGGACGTCTGTTGTGCGTCGGCAACTGTGGTAAATGTTTTTTGTTAGTTTAGTTATTTATGTTCCACTTCCTGTTTTATTTTGTATTCTCATTTCTCTAACTCCCCTCCTCGACTCCTATCCTCGACTCCTATCCTCGAGATTTAGTCCCACCCACAGAAGATGCGAGCGGAGGAGCCGAGGAGGGGAACCGAGGAGAGAGGAGGGGAAGCAGCAGGCGGTTAGAGAAATGAGAACTCCTCTCCTCTGAGCGGTCATTTTAAAGAGACGTCCATTAATGATGACAGGAGGCACAGCAGCCCTCTGTCTGATGGACAGATGTGTTCATGACGACTGAATATATTTACTTTTAATTCATTGACAACACAGCCGTTAGCTCTTAGCACTCAGAGCTCACAGCTCTTCATATCTGTTCAGAAACTAGACAAAAGTTAAACAAGTACAAACCACAGACTGCCTGTGTCATGGCGAATACAGTCGCTGGTTTATTTATGTCTGTATAGGCCGTTGTTGTGAGTGTGGACGGTCGGAGCATATATAACGTTAGCTTAGCCAAGCTCCATTTAGAAAACACGCATTTTAAAAGGGTTTTTCGCCTGCCGTCTGTCTGCAGACTTTTCAAAGCATTAATTAATAGTTTTTACTAACCGGTATCAGTATGTTGTTACTTCGGCATCATTTTTAAACGTGTATTACAATTAAATCACGGTCAAATATGTTCATCTTGTTGTAGTTGTAGCCCCCTTGCCAGCGATTCTCTCTCTAGTTTAGCATACTCAGCCCGATTCAGCCTGGTTGATCCTGGCCCTAGAACCACGATTTTATGGGGCCAGAAAAACTGTGAATTAGGACCCGCTAGCCGGTACTAGGCCAAGTGGAAACGCAACCAAAAACGGGCCCCGCACGGCTCGGCACGCTTAAAGCGAGCTACCCGCTGCAGTGGAAACGCACCATTGCATTACACACACACACACACACACACATATATCCTCCTGGGACCCGAGGAAAGAAAGTGTCTTCCAATTTCCTTTTTTTTGTGATTTCCTACCTATTTAGGGTTAAAAAAACATCTTGCAATTTATACTTTTTTTATTTTATTTTATTTTAAAATGTTACAGTATGTCCACTGTAGAGGACGTCGGGACCATATTAGTTTGAAAAGACAGCCAAAATTAACAGATGGACTATGTAACGTATTATGGTTATAGAGTGATATTAATACAATAATACATTCACCTTTATTTAAAACATGAATAAGTAATTGATCTGAACATTGCTGTTTATTTGGGCAATACAAAACTAGCTTGTTTTTTGGTGAATCTTTCCAGATCTTCAAAGACTTTGTAGTCAATGTACTGAAAGTACCTCATTGACTCCAGTCGGCACGGGCTGTAGGGTCATCTTGACTAGTTTGATAGATGTGGTCTCCATTTGACCATGCTCATAGAAACAAAGCTTGCATTCCTGAGGCAATTCTCATTTTTCATGGCTCCACTTAAAATAAAAACAACAATAAGACATACGTGCTACTCTTGGCCCACAGAGGGCCATGTCTTTCCAGCTCGTCCCTATCTGTCTCTATGTATCTATCTGTGCGCTCATGGAGCCTCCTGCATCTTTCCCCCCCTTCTTCTTGACCCTCTTCTATCCCAGGTGTGAAAGCCTCATCTCTCTCATCATCTGAGAGCTCAACATCTGAATCTTCCTGAACTATCTGGTACAGAAAATGTCTGCTTCAGTTCCGTCTCCTGCAACAATATTGAGTCATAAAGTCCATGAAGATGGTCCTGACGTCCACTAGAATGGACATTTATAAAAGGGCTGTTATTTGAAAACTTGAATTATTTAATTGCTTTCAGAACTAATTCTATAGTTCCTCACATGTTAATAAACAAGAACATATATGATTTCCATGGTAAAAATGACAATTATTCAACAATATTTGACTTCTCCTGCTTCTATACAATTTTGTTTTTCGTATGCCAGCCATTTTGGATGAAAAGAAAGAGGAACTTCGCAGCATGCAATTTTAACCAATGACTGGAAAGACCAGGATGTCCTCTGTACAGTACATCAGGGATTGATAGAGTAGCTCAAAAGAGTACAAGGAGATGCATCTTAACAAAATGTTCACTACAGTGGACATTTTCAATGGGCTGGGTCCCAGGAGGATACATATTTATATAAATATATACAATTTCAGAATCAAACAGAGCACCCCCCCCCCCCTCTCTCTGGTCGCTACAATGAGGAAAATAAATTATGGGCCAAAAGTTGTATTTACAAGTATTAAAAGTAAGCAGAGGACACCAAACCAACTGAGACCTGTCTATCCGCTGCATATACCACACACACACCTACACCACACACACACAGCTCCTAAAACAGGCTACAGCAGTGGCGCCAGCAGGGGGGGGGCCATGGCCACCCTGATATATTTGTTGGCCCCCCCACCACACACACCGCCTCGCCAGTCACGTATGCATAGTAGTTTATCTGATATTTAACAACAAATACACAGCCAGCGAGTCGCTTGATTTGAGCTTCCAACGCTCATACTGCAGCCCTTCCCTCTCCCTCTGCTACCATGGTAACACTCTGATACTCGGCGCACCACTCTGATACTCGCGCGTACCACTCTGAGATTCGCACAGCCAGCAGCAGGTTGCAGCAAAACGTTTCTTTCTACTGACTGGACTGGAGTTGACAAAAATCCACCAGACTTCTAGAAGGTAAGTCGTATAAGTTTGTTTCCTGTTAAGCCCCACAACACTTTAGGCTTTAGTGTGTTAGCTTTAGGTAGCAAAACATGGAGATATGCTTACCTTTAGCTGTTATTCTGATCAAAAATTGTGTTCAATGGCATTAAAACGAGAAAAACGCTGGAAGACCTGGAAAACAGGCTCGGGGCTCAGTAAAGGCTGGATTGGCTTCAGGTATAATTCGTCTGCAAACACACTTTGGCAGCTATCCTAATTAGCGTTAGTTTAGCTTGCTAAGCTAACGTTAGCTGATGTCGGTATGCTGGGCTGGTGTAATGCGTAGGCTACTATTAATCACTGCTGTGTGTAATGTCAATTTGCAGAAAATGAAGAGAAAGTCAACAGACATCTCTTCTTATTTGAAGAAGAAGATGAGTAAAGGAGAGACAGAGCTGGCAGGGGAGCAGCAGCATAGGGCTAGTGAGGAGATGGCCATACATGCTAGAAAGTACATGTGGAACTCTGTTTTGTAAAAGTGAAACTAAAACCTAAGTACAGTTTTATTAATGTGATTGTGACCTTTTTAATCATTTAAGTCTTCTACACACTTTAGGTATGCAGCTCCTTGAAAATGAAACGAGAATCAATGCAGTTTTTCCTTTTCTGTGTTCTGAGGTTATGAGCCGACCATTAGTCAAGTTTGTTTTCATAATGTTCTGTATGCTAATTAAAAAAGGGTAACCAGTTTGTTTATAAAGCATAAATATACATTTTCAAAACAAATGGAGTACAAGCTATATGTATTACTCTCACCACAGTGGCCTAATCTAAAAAAAAAATAGAAATATGTCTCGTCACCTATTTTCTGTCTAATACTAAAAGGTGGTGTTTTGTATCATTTATAATGTTTTGAATTTGCTATAAAGGTCAATAATATATGGTGTTTTTGTGGTCAATCACAGTATGTATTTACCATTTTATACCCCTTGTATTTTTGGGTCCTGTTGAAATAAAATAGTCATGTTTTAAAACTTGATTTAATAAAGTCATGTCAATCATCTTTGATCCCAGTGTGACACAAACAGCTTTGTTCAGTCTAAAACAATTTATAACCTAGAGACATAATATAACTGAAGAACATGTTGTGTTGCTGTTGTGTATTGTATGTGTTGAGAATGCTGAACATTTTGTGCCTTACAATAAAGGAACTTATTTAAATTAAGCTGTATTTGTCTTTTTAAAAGGAAAGAACAATTAGCATATATAAAAAACAAAACAATAAATCACCAACACATGTATACATAACACAAAACAAGGTTCTTTTAAATGTTGTTTGAAGTAAAATGTTAACTCTCCGTATTATATTCACTTCAGATGAATAGTATCAGAACATGTAAAATAAGAAACCAAAGTATATCAGTAGGTGATTCTCTTTGCCATTGTTTTCATCTAGTCTATACTTTTACAACAATTAAATTCTTGGTTTTGGTGGGCCACCCCAAGATTTTCAGTGGCCCCATTTGGCCACCCCTATGAAACATTTCTGGAGGCGCCACTGGGCTACAGCCGTTGTGTATTTTATTATGTGAAGCACTAAATGGTTTTAGAAAAATATCGACTCTTTGTTTGTAGATATCTACTAAACTAAAGCAAATAAAGAGAGTAGGCCTGTTATACTGAGTGATATTATACACACTACTCTGCTTTCTGCACGGACCTCACAGCTATTCTCACTGTAAACATTGCGTCGCGATGAGAGCAGTTAATAACATAATATCCAGGGGATGCATGCAGAGCTGTCATTTGCTGAGATAAGTCCGGCCGTGCGTCACGACTCTTTGAAACAGCTCTGTTCCCGGAAATGCATCCACGAAGCAGCCGTGGAGGACCGTGGATCAGTGTATCCTCGGTTATAGCTCCTCAGGAGAGCCTCCTAGACGCTCGATCCTCAGTCCTCGAAGTGCATTTAGAGAAATGAGATGTCCTTCAACATGGCGCGCTGAAATTCATTTCCGGGTCACTACCGGAGGACCGAGGAGTCGAGGAGGGGGATTTGATTAAATGAGAAAGGGCCCCTGTCTCGTTTCTGGTCCCTTTTCTTCCTGTCTTGGTTGTTTTCCCGCCATCGTCAGTGTCTGCCCCGCCCCTGATTGTTTCCACCTGTGTCCAGTACTCGAGTTGACGGGGGATGGCATCCCCCCTGAAATAAAAACGGTCAAAATCATCCCCCTTCTAAAACTGCCATTCCCCCTTTCCATCCCTTATGTAATTTTATCAATGAACGTGGCACTGGTATTACTGCTATTTCAACATTAATTTTGCGCATTTTGAGTAAAATACTGTGGGTGAGGGAGCACGCACACACGCAATGACATTTTTACCAAGTCACTGACGCTATACTATGCGAGTGCCCTAGAGGGCACCAGAGCGACATGATGCGCCTGTTTGATCGATGCCAGAAGCGCAGGTAACGGTCATCACAATGGCCAAGCAACCAGGAGGACAACGCGATCTGAGGGACTTCATATTTAAAAATACTAAAAATAACATTTCAGGTAAGTCAAGAGTCAGTAATCTTTACTCATTACTTTAGTCACCAAAGGTGAAATCTATGGACATAAGCAGCAATAACAACTTAGTTTGGAGTTATACGTTTTTCTCTCGTGTTAGCTAGCTGGTAAGACTCAAAACTGTTGATGAAATGATCCCACCAGCACCAGAAGAGCTGAAACCCCTCCTTCAAGCAGTGAACACTCTGGTCATCTCCACAGCTGAGTGTGAACGTGGGTTTAGTCAGATGAACATTTTAACCACAACTAGAAGCTCCCTAGAAGTAAAAAGCATGTCAGCCTTGCTTTTCATCAAGTGAACCCTCCACTGAACAAGTTCAGACCAGAGGTATATGTCAAGACTTGGCTTCAAAGCCATTGCTTAGCTAACAATCCGAAAGCAAGAGCCAGAAAAATTGAGACCAAAAAACATGATTATGAAAATCTTTGGAAACGTCTATGAGATGGGGGAGAGTGGAGTAGGCAGCCATTGACAACATTGGTCCTATTTTGTATTATCTGTATAATCTTTTAATATATTTTCATATTTTGTAAACAATTTCAATTTGCACTTAATGCCCTGTTAAAAAAAGTAACATTGGGAATGTTAACATAAAATATTTGTATTTGAACTGCAATAAAATGATGACGGATCAATATTTTTCTAATTTTTTTCCTCAAATTTTTCATGAAGAATTTACATAATGATTTAATTAATTACGATACAAATGTAACCCTTTAGATACCAGTTTTGATCGTATACCAGTAACTGCTTTTTTGAAAAAATACACTATAATTCAATATTCTAAAAACTATTTTGACTTTATTATTAGTATAATCAGTTGATCCATCTGAATAATAAATGAGGGACTGTTAACCTACAAGATTTGTATCATATACTTCCATTATAACCACATTTTTGTATCCCCTCCCCCCCTTTAAATTAAAGTGAAAAAAAGATTTTGCACTAATTGTCCTCTGCATTTGACCCTAAATGTTAGTGGTGCCATGGCAGCCCGGGGACCGACTCTAATTCTGAGGTGCCTTGGTCAAGAGCAATGAAAGGAGTATCTGAACATCCATAACATGCATGTTGTTTTAGGAGTATAATAATGATCTTTATGCTGGTTGGTCTCCCACCCTCGGCGGGTTATCAGCACAAATTATGTCCCCATATGATAAAATCCACCATCCCCGCTGATTTTATTTTACAACTTGAGTACTGCCTGTGTCCACTTACCTCTTGTAGTGTCCTGTCTCCCTTTGTTTGTTGCCAGATTGTCTTGTGTCTTATGCCAAACTCTCCAGCGTTATCCAAATTATTCTAGTTATCATTACGGTCATCGTTCACGTATATAGTTATAGTCAGGTAAGATCAGGTAGTAGTATTTTTCTAGGTATTTTGTTAGGTAAGCGTTAGTGTAGATTTATCTTTGTATGTATTGTTCTGGTATTAATTATATTGTTGTACTATACTACTTTTCAAGTAAAGACTCTTTTTGATACTTGAATCCTGTGTCTGCATTCGTGCTTTTGGGTCCACTCCTTGTACACTCGTGACAATGTGCTGCACTAAACTGTTTTATTGTAGAGATCACTACAGTATCTTCTTGATATTTTCTATTCTATATTTCTATCATTGACCTTCTACTTTCCCCCTATTTTGTATGTAGGCTACTCTTAATATTTAAATGTTTTCATCAAATATAACATTCAATAAAAAAATTAAATATCGTGCTTTCACCACTAGGTCAAGTTTACAGTGTTAACACAATAAATTATACTTTATGAAGATGTTACAAATAACACACAGCATACAATGCAATACTAACTTTGTATTATTAGTGTAGGACACGTATGTATAACATCTGAAGATGTGTAGTTGTATTCATGTTTTCACATAATTTTACAGGATATTGCTATATTATTTCACATATTGTAGTTCTACACATTAATATCTGAGGTATATCCGTCATTTAATGGTAAGCTATTGCAATTGTGATTCCATAGATGTGTCTCCCATCACCCAAATCCCCTGACTATTATCTCAACTCAGTATTTACATTCTTTAATTAAAAGAAAATCAGAAATATCTTTAAAAAAAGTCCTTTTCTCAGCTGTGCACCGTTATGGTGTAAATATTACCTATCCAATTGGATGAAATATAAAAGTCAGCCGAATTACTATTGATACTGCAAGGAGACGTATTGTGTGAAGAAAAATGTTGATGTTGTTTAATTGCTGATATATTTATGGTCCACGTCACATATTCAGTATCGGCGGCATTTCTTCCAGTTTCTCCAAAGGTCTTCTGATCACGGCTCTATAAATAGAGAACTACGGCAGATGTCTAATATTTAATGCAGCCGAACCGTGTATTACAATGCCGTTATGTGATGACTTTCAAAGAGAAAAGCAAGCACACTCGGAATAAAGTATTATTATTATTTTTTTTTTATGTTTTTGGATTTCACTTGGCACAAACACCCAATCACCGAGCTTCAACGATAGCTGAGGATTATGGGTAGTTCGATGTTTTAGCCTATCAAAACCTCTGAAAAAAGAAACGTGTCTCAGAATCGAAAGGGAAAAACCTATGGGAAAAACACAAAAGCAGTGTACACAATTTAAATCAATTATTGTTGTGTAATTAACAAGGATAAACTGATGTGTTTTAGTGGATGAGTACGGCAGATATCACTTTAAAATAATTTGACAGTGAGGGGAATACGGTTTCATTATGAAAACTTCGAGACCGGAAATACAGTTTTCTCCCGGTGAGGGTTGACACTAACTTTACATGCATACACACACATACATGTTCTCCTGGCGAGACCTCAAATAATCTTCGTAATATCTATCAAACTATAGATCCTACACATCCACTGGACGTGTATTCTAAAAGTACAACATACACTTCTCGCTAGAAATCTAATCAAAAAGCATTTTAATGGCCAAACTATTCTACAATTTAGGATTTTCCGGAGAGGGTTATTTGTGAATAGGACCCTCCGGAGCATTTGCAATTGCTGCAAATTGTTGTTTCTTACACGACCACTAGAGGTGCTAAACTTTAAAACGTGACTATAGGTCATAATAAGCTGCTGAACAATCTACCTATTTGGTCGTATGAGTTGGAGGACTTGTTGGTCAGAGATTATGGGAAACCACAACTTTTTAGGACCAGTTTGTTAAAGTGAGCAATTCAGACCGATGGTGAATACAGGTGTGTTCAGACAGACAGGTTGAGAAAAACAATGTGTTTTTCTGAACATTAAAGCATTTAACAAGTTTAACCAGAAACCTAAAATAAAATGTGAAACCCAAAAATGAGCATAGTATGTGACCTTTAATATATTCACCAAGTGACAATGCCAAACATTATTTGCTGATATAATTGTAAAATGTGGGACTGTTAGTAAGACAAAACAATTATTTTATCAATTTAACTCTGGGCTCTGGATATCTGTGATTATTTTCCAACATTTTATAGACTGAAAGGTTATGTTATCACTTAAAAAACGAATTCAATAGAAAATAAATATAAATAACCAGTAGTACAAGCCCTAGGCTGTAACTTACACCATAGCATTTAAAATATCCACATTAACAGCAATATCATCCATTTTCTTAATTTGGGGTGTTGGTGTAAAATGACAATTATTCTTCTCTCATAAGGAAACAATTGCAAATTAGCCGACGACATGGGAATACTGAGGCAGGAATTAAGCACTATTGTACTTATCTGAGGACACATTTACATTCACATTAAAATATATCATAACACACAAGTCTCTATACGGGCATGTGTACTAAAAGTGAGTTTCAAGTTCTAAAGGTGTCTTTCCTCTTTTATCCTTGAGGACATGGATCTTTAATTTAAACGTGCAGGCATCATTTCAATGTGCAAAAGTCAGGTAAGTGTCCCATTGTTTGAGAATGTCAAGTGCAGTGCAAAAGCTGTCGACAGCAGTTTCATACAATAATAGCTGCAGGAAGAAAAGAATAAATGGATGTGAGGTGCCTCACCATTGTACTCACTTTTCACTCCCCCACAGGCCCTCAACAGCCTTTGTCATGTGGAACACTGAATGCTGGCTGAAGACAAAAAGTGAGTGAAGGCTAGCTCTTTGATGAAGGTCCAAACATTTCTAGAGAGGAATCGCTTTTTCAAACTTGTTCTCCAGACATCTCTTTCAGCAAATGACAGTGCATATTGTGAACTTGCTGCAAGATTCAAAGGCTGTTTTTGTCATATCTTATGCACAAAAGCTCCAAAGTAATTTGGGCAATGGATCACAAATGTCTGGCTCCTCCGACAAAGCAACATAAGAAAACGTAGACAATAAATAGATAGCCACAAACCTGAAACCAATAGAACAGCTGAAACCAAGCTGTACAAGAGAGCTATCAAAGTGTTTGACAGAAAGCCAAATCCATACCAACACTGTACCATCCTTGAAAAACACAATTTCTTGAGCTTTGACAATTTTAAGTATTTTAAGAGTATGTGCTTTATTTATAAATGTTTACATGGACTGCCCCCCTCCCTCCCTCAGGGGAATTCATCCACAAAAAGGACACTGGACGCTGCACTAGGTCAGAAACCAGAGGAGACTGTGAAGTCCACCGCGGCGCAGACGGACCACTTTTGGACAAAAAGTCCTTTCCATTAAAGGCAGCTCTTTCTGGAATAGCCTCCTATCTGAGATACGGGATTATCCCTCTCTCAATAGCTCAAAGGTCAACTCAGAGAATGGTTGAGAAACAAACAGATGTGCAATCACCGCTAAATGCACTTTAATACAGGGGTATCTCCTCTTGCACTTTATGTAGCTCTTGTATCTCCTCTTGCACTTTATATGTCGTACTGTTGCTGCTATATTGTATTACCATGTCACAAATACTTGTGTATGCTGCTCTTGCTCCCTTGCACCTTTTGCATATCATGTATTTTGTTTTTGCTATGTTTGTAAAATGTAAACTTCTTAAATGTTTTATGTGAGGGACTTTAGCTCAAAGCTAAATCTGGCACTGTTACGCTTGACACATTTAAATGTTTTAAGTGTTCATTACTGTGCATTGTCCCTGCCAAATAAACGATTAAATAAATAAAAATAAATAAACAGTGAAATAAAAATAGAAACAAAACAGTACAAAAGAAGGTTGTGAATGACAAATGTGCAAGTAAATGCAAAATAACTTAACTACAAAACATGCTATGTCAAAACGTCTATCAGCAGGAAGTTTTTTTCAAGGCATGTGTATGGTGTTAAAGGACAAGTGTGTGCTAAGAAAAGGAGCTGTTTCAGCAGCAAGGTGGTCAGGAAACTGATAGAGAATTGATCTCCCCCTCTGTCATCCACCATCGCTGAAATGCCCCTGAGCAGGGCATTGAACAAGGCATGGGGAAAGTGCGGCAGTAGATCTCCTCGGAGGCAAGACGAGGCTGTCGTGTTTCTTTGTAGCTGCAAGCCATGAGTGAGGCTACACATTCCCCTATAGTTATTCCTGAAAAAAGGATTGTTTTTTTTAGTAAACATGCCTTGTTAAATAAGGAATACAAATATTGAACACTATCTCTGGAGTCTTACAGTGTGTTAAAGGTGCATCTCTGCACTCCAGGCAGTATTTCCTTTCTCTGTATGTAAGGCATGAGCGAAGGTTTAGTCAGCAGTCTTGTAAATATGGCATAATAGAGAATGTCTCCATTCCAACATCTTGTGCTCAGCAGGATGTGGAGTTGGCTCCCTGGTGCTGGTCTTGCTTAGTTTCCATGTTGGCGTGCACTATAAAGAATGATATGCTTGTAGTTTTTCCTCATGAGCTGGAATAAATGGCAAGCATATATTTGCGCAGTGAAATACTTCTGGCGAGACTGTGTGGGAGGAAGAGATGGAAAGAGAGGAAGGGGAGACGGGGGTAATTGTTTGAGAGCTTGTTATATCACCGCTGAGTAATAATTGCTGTAATTAGCGAGAATGTACATCCATCTCCTTCAGATCGTCACGTGGAAAAAAGGGGATCCGTTTGACAATAGGGCAAACAGATTGTTTTGTTGCAAGGAGTTTAAAATCATATCAGATGTGGGACAAATCTCCTCTGTATTCAGGCAGTCGGCGATAAGAGTCTCTGGCGATCCGTAATGTTTGTCTGCGTTAATTAACTTGAGGTGAAGATTATGGGAGATTTCTTCTCTAGTGTGTACACATCATGCATAATTCATATTCTGACCTAGGCCCAAAACAATGAGCCTCATTTATAGCTTCTGCTCCAGCTGATGGAGAATGGGTTTTGACAGCAATCAAAACTGCACACTAATCTTCCCGGCTGGCATGTGTCATCGATATGTATTTATGGCAACCACACTGCGCATTTTAATGCACTTTTATATTATAAGCAAGAGAACAAAAGGAAGGATTTGCAACGTTGCTGCAAGATCCAGGTTGACAGAAAGGGTGCACGCTATTAGCTGCCAATTTTCAGGTAATCATAACATGTCAAGGTGTCATGGCTGAAAGACTTGTCTGTATGTTGGCACACAATAGTCTTTGCCGTGTCTTTGTGTGGTTTGTCTGACTGAAAGTAGGTGGAAAAATATGCATTTTTGGATTTATACAACAAATCAAACACAAGAAAAGGCATAACAACAAAGTCACATACTGTATAATGTATTTCACATGGCATTATAGTTTGTTTGTTGATTTTTTAGTTACCAATTAGCTTGTGCATGGCAGCAGTTATTATTTCTGGGCTCAACACAGTGCACATGGTGACAATGCAGACACTCATCACAATACACAAACTATACACAATGCTCGTCAAATGACAGAATATGAACAACACAAATACAAAAGAAATGTAGGAAACAATAATACATTATGTCAGATCAATTCTGAAATCATTCTTGCATCTTAGCAGCTCCATTTTGAACTTGAACAAAGAAAAATGTTGAATACAAGGAAACAGACAATTAACATAACATTACCATGACTGAGGACAATATGTTCAAAACAGTATTGTTTATTTTAAATATATCAGAGATTGTGTTAGATTGCATCATCTACGCCCATGAGAAGATTAAACACCAATAAATACTTAACGTTAGTTTATTAAAGTTAAGTATTTAAAAATAATTATCTTTTAAAAAAGATATATCTAACATTGTTCAATGGGATTTTGGTGTGAATTCCTTTCTTGCAATGCTCTGTATATTATACTATGTGTAAATTAAGTGGTTCTGAATTGTGGTAAAGTAAAACAAATAAATGCATAGGTGCTAAATTATTTTTGAAAATAATAAATAAATGGAGTCATTGTTGTATAGACTTTCCTAATGAAAACCATAAATAAACCAAGAGAGAAATTGATGCATGTTATTAATATGAATTTTTAACCCACTTGAGGGAGATATGGATAATATAATTTACAAAATATAACTAGTGTTAGCTAAAGCCTGCTTAAAGGGGCCCTACTGTGCTCATTTTCAGGTTTCATAAATGTATTGTGTGCCTCTACTGTGACTCTCCATGCTTTAATGTTCAAAAATCATCTTATTTTTCTCATACTGCCTGTGATGCAGCACCTCTTTTCACCCTCTGTCTGAAACCAGAGCCCAGTCTGCTCTGATTGGTTAGCTGGCCGGCTCTGTTGTAATTGGTCAACTGCAGAGAGGTGTCCCACCCCTTAGCATAACCCCTAAAGTGTGTTGGGGTGCTAGCCAATAGAAGCACAAGTGTGACATAGTGATGTCATTATGTTATGAAAGCAAACAGAGGATTTCAATGGAAGCGTTTCAGGCAGGGGGGGGAGTGTGTGGGAGAGAAACTCCCTCTGTCGTGAACTTTGGGATTTTACCCTTTGAAGACCATTCACATGCACAAAATATATAACAGAACAGGAAAGGGAAAACCGCAAAAAACATAAAAGTGCCCCGTTAACTCTGAGTAAAGTAAGTTGGAACTTAGCCCTATTAAACAGGTGGTGAAGGGGTCCCATTTTTGTCAGCAGACGGGTGCACATACACCTTAACTAAGCATTACATTGACCAATTCAAACAGATAATGAAGGTAAAGCTGCTAATCTAAATTATTTAAGCTCTGTTTGGCACTGATCTAAACTCACATCAGAAAGAAACTAAGGAAATGATCAATCACACTGTGGACTTTGATCATGTTTCATTTAATTTGACTGAAGATGCTTTAAAAGCCCCAATCTATTTGGCTGCCATGATTAAAACATACAGTACTGTATGTGTTATGGGTTATGAGAACGAATCAAACAGTCAGATCCTAGATGAAACTAGCAGAAGCCTTGAAGTTAACCATCAAGAATCAATGCCATTATGCTGTCAGGGTAAACATACATCAATAGTTATGTTGTTTATTCAGTACACACAACACCTATAGCACGTATGTACGTCCTAGGAGAGGGATCCAATTTTCTTTCCCTCATTTAAGTTGTCCCTTATCCGCTGCGAGGATCCAAGGACAGAGGGTGTCGTCTGCTGTACGGATTGTTAAACCCCCTGAGGCAAATTTGTGATATGTGATATTGGGCTGTATAAATCAAATTGACGTGACTTGAACAGGGGTTTTTGAAAGGGTTAACTATAGCGCTGCTTTTATCCTCAGCCATCAGTGGAAGGGACACTCTCTAAATTGCTTCTTTGCTCGTCTTCCTCATGAGTTCAATGTTCTAGAGCAGGGGTTCTCAAAGTGCGGCCCGCGGGCCAATGGCGGCCCTCGGAAATGTTTCTGGCGGCCCGCGATAGTTAATGTGACACGCTGAAATGCATGCGTCATATTTGAATCCTCCATGGTTGTATCTAGTAAGAATGAGAATGAGTAGCTTTCCAGCGGTATCTCCTGTGAGACTGTAACCAGGGCACCGCAGCCAATATGGCCGCTCAAAGCAGGATTGGTGGATTTGTGTGCCCGTCAAGGAAATCTCGGCCGGCAGCCATCATGGTCTGAAATGACCAATGGACATTGAGAAATCACTAAGGGCCTACCACCAAGTAACAACAACATAAACCTCGTGTCTCCCATTAGTTTACATCTGTGAGGAGAGAGAGAGAGACAGAGAAAATGGCTAAAAAAAACCTTACAGTTGCCGACTTCGCTAGAGATTTTTTTCGCTAGCAGCAGTGAAGATAGAGCCTCAGAACCTGAATTCTTCGACTCTTCTGAAGAAGAAGAATACAAAGACAACAAAAAGGATCCATTTGGACATGGGTAAGTGTAAATATTACAGTAATAGTGTACTGGCAATGTGTGGGGAATACCACGAAAATGAACAATAGGTTTATTGATATATTTTTTATCGATAGTCATGAACTTTTTATTGGAACAAAATAGACTCTCCATTAGCAAACGTTTACTCTGTGTTAACGTTATTTTGGTGTGTAAAAGTGAGATTACATATGTAGATGATTAAATTAATCATGTATTCATCCCACAACGGAGACATTTACAGTAACATGTTTTTGCCATCGATTATTTTATCATACTGTTCTGTACAGATGAGACTTTGTCATAGATGTATTTATGTGTGCCTGTTATTATTTTACCGTCCTGTACAGATGAGACTTTGTAATCAGATGTAGCCTATGTATATGTGTGTTTCTGTGATTTTATACTGAATGTAAAGTAACTGGAAATACCTGTGTGTGTGTGTGTGTGTGTGTGTGTGTGTGTGTGTGTGTGTGTGTGTGTATGTGTGTGTGTGTGTGTGTGTGTGTGTGTGCGTGAGAGAGAGATCGAGAGAGACTCCTTCTGCAACCTCCCAAACTTTATTTTTATGTGTGCATTGTTATTTGTGCTTGAGCAACATTTTACTTGAACTTTATTTCAATGAAATTAGTTGTAATTATTGTCCTACACAGGCGGCGTTTATCCAGCAGCCACAACATCCATCTGTGCCGGCCCCCAGGTCAAGATCTACTGTGGCTCAAGGGCCTTCACCAGAGCCATCACCACCAAGGACCAGCAGACCAGCGTCACTACAGCTGCCTCCACCTCCATCTGCGGCTGCCACTATGTCAAGATACACCTCAGCACAAAGGCTCCACCACAGCCATCACCTTCAACCCAGCCAGAAAGGAGGTCTCGTATAGCACTTGGACACCCCACCTACACAGCAGCCCATGCACCATCACCCCCATCTTCACAGCAGCCAGACCCACTGTCTTGGAAGACAGACAAAGACCTTGACACTGTCTTGATATTTATAATGAATAGTTGGTTGAAAGTTCTGATGTTCAATATTGTAAATAGTGAGATTTTCCAGTTTCTTATATTTATATAAATAGTTGGTTGAAAAAAAAAGGTTGAATGCTCAATTTGTATTTGTACACATCACATGAACCTTGGTATGTAATATGAAGTTATTATTCAGTCCTGATGTGGGCTAGTGGTGGTCTAATGGATAGTGAGGTGGGGTGAAGATCGGAAGGTTGTGAGTTCAAATCCACTAGTGTGCCCTTGAGTAAGGCACTTAGCCCTTAGTTACTCCAGGGAGAATGTCCCTGTAATTGGTAATTGTAAGTCGCTTTGGATAAAAGCGTCAGCTAAATGTAATGTAATGTACCTCAGTCCCTGCTGTGGTGAAAGTAGAGTGATAAACACCTATTTTACTCAACATTTGAATTGAATGTTTTTCATTTTAGATATGAATAACACATTTATATACAGTGTAATTCAAATATTTCACTGCTTTTGTGATCCTAAGACTTTGGTAACCAAATCTAAAACACCAAAACAATTCGATCACATGAGTAAATTTGTGTTTTCACAAGAGTTTTGAAGATTTTCCAAATATCAGATTACACATTGTAAGCTTTTGAGCTACTTATCTCATCAAACAGTGCTCTAAGGTGAGCAATATGCATATATAGCAAGACCAGAGATTGTCCTGAACATTTTGATATATAACACATGGGGTGCCATGTTAGAAGAAATACATTTAAAAGGTGATTTAAGAAAACATCTAAAAATCGAGAAAATACCCTTAGACTCCAGAGGGTTAAGAATGGTAAAACTGCGCCCCCTGGGTTGTCATTCCTAAATTATGAATGACAGCTTGTGGAAAGTTTGCTAGACTACTGGTTGCATGGCAACTAGGCATCTCGCGAGTTGCGGTAATTGGTTAGTACAATAAAGAAAGGATTTGTTTTGGAATTATTTTGTGTTCCGTTTTTTCTTGGTCGGCCCTCAATCCAATACCTAAATTGGCCCTCACTCATCAAAACTTTGAGAACCCCTGTTCTAGAGAGATGTTCCTATCATTTAAAAAGCAAGGACTTGGGGGAAAGACTATTGCTGATTTTGGCGCAGAAAAAGGGCGAGGAGACATTTTATGGGACAGTGGCGAACCGTGACTTTTATACCTAGGCCCTCTGACCCCCACCCCTTCCCTTGAAAAAAAAAAAAAAAAGAGTTATTACGTCACAGCGTATACTTCAGCGGAATATCAAAACAATGGCCCAGGGTGCAAAACGCATCAATGAAAGCGACCCTCTACCACACAAAACAACACCTGTAAATAACCCAATGTGTGTTCTTTGAAATTGAAAAGGATTTTGCATTTTGTTTGTTACTTTTGTTGCAGTTGTATGTCTTAAGTGTAATTTGGCATGCTTTTATCTTGAAGGCGAGTTTACGCTGTTGACAGGAAGTTGTTGTTGCTATGGAAACAAGAAAAGCTTCACAGCGGGCGGAACTTGTCATAAAGTCTGTGATAATAAAACCCACCCATTTAGAGGGAAGATATGATTGGTCAATTGTACTGTCATTTGACATTACTCTCTCGTTGAGTTACTATAGCTGGCCTTCTGTGAATCTACAGCTGGACCGCCAATCAGCTCCTGTCTTCACCTCGCAGAGACGGGCTTCTTTCATTTAACCCTTCACATTCAAACAGAAACTGAATAGGCAGATTCGAAGGATTTATTTCTTTGGAAATGTTATTTTAAATACAATTAAATCAAGTTATTTTGGTAAAACTAATGTTTTAATATACTGTAGCTAAAAAAAATAAATGTTTATATATATTTTTGTTGTTTTTAAATATTATTTTGTAGAATATCTTAGGCCTTCAGAGAGGGCTTAGAGGGCCCTGACGGCTCGCCACATTCATCGGCAGAATCTGTTCATAAGGACATGATGTTGGTATCAGAAGGGAGCTGGTTTCCAATTGTGCTCTCTAAACGAATGACCAATCATATGCTAGTTAGCCCTGGTTGATTTAAAAAAAGTATATGTGGTGAGCAAAACATGGAAATTGCATTAGCCGAAAAACCAAACTAGGAACCAAACCTAACAATAACATTTGAGAATGATTAACGTTTTAAGAAACTCAAAACTAGCTCTCAACATGGCTACTTGTGAAACATTTTTGTCACTCAACTTCTACTGCTAAATTAACTTTGAAAAAAGAGGACTTCAATCAATCAATCAATCAATGTTTATTTATATAGCCCAATATCACAAATGTTACATTTGTCTCAGTGGACTTTACAGTTTGTACAAAATATCAGTATGACAATACGACACCCTCTGTCCTTAGACCCTCACATCGTACAAGGAAAAACTTCCGAAGAAAACCCACAGTTTAAAGGGAAAAATGGGAGAAACCTCAGGGAGAGCAACACAGGAGGGATCCCTCTCCCAGGACGGACAGACGTGCAATAGATGCCGTGTGTAAATTGAAAAGATAATACATTTGCAACATAGGTAGTCCAAATGTTTGAAAATGCATGTGTGTATAATAGGAAGATGAATCCACGAGGATATCCATCCAGGACCTATGATCCAGGACCAAAGCCACGACTCAAGATCCAGGACAGAGGAGCGCAGGATCATCCATGACTCCGGATCCCGGCGTATACAGACACCAAAAAGAAAGACATTTGGGGAAGCTGGGTTAATCGGAACATGAGAGTACACAGGTATAGACAGAGAGAAGGAAGAAGTAAGATGTCCCCCGACAAACTAAGCCTATATCAGCAAAACTAGGGGCTGAATCTAATCAGCCCTAACTATAAGCTTTATCAAAAAGGAAGGTCTTAAGCGCACTCTTAAAAACGGATAGGGTGTCTGCCGCCCGAACACAAACTGGAAGCTGATTCCACAAATGTGGAGCTTGATAAGAAAAGGCTCTGGCTCCCATTGTACTTTTAGAGACTCTAGGAACAACCAACAACCCTGCATTCTTGGAACGCAATGCCCTAGTAGGACAGTAGGGTATAATGAGTTATTTAAGGTAAGATGGCGCCTGCCCATTAAGGGCTTTGTAGGCGAGAAGAAGAATTTTAAATTCTATCCTGTGTTCTATAGGGAGCCAGTGTAAGGCAGCCAGAACAGGAGTAATGTGGTCCCTTTTCCTAACTCTGGTTAGTACACGAGCTGCAGCATTTTGAATCAGCTGAAGCGACTTGACTGACTTCTTGGTACACCCTGATAATAAAGAGTTACAATAATCCAGCCTTGAAGTAACAAATGCATGGACTAGTTTCTCTGCATCGTTTTGAGGCAAGATATGCCTGATTTTTGCAATGTTACGTAGTTGGAAGTAGGCGGTCCTTGAAATTGATTTTATGTGGGCGTTAAAGGATAAATCCTGATCAAATATAACACCAAGATTCCTTACAGTCTCACTGGAGGCCAAATTAATGCCATCCATGGTTAATATATCCTTAGATAATTTGTTTCGTAGATTCTTCGGGCCAAGTACAATAACTTCAGTTTTGGTCGTGTTTAACATCAAAAAGTTTAAGGTCATCCACGTTTTTAAGTCCTTAAGGCAGTCTTGAATTTTATTTAGATGATTAATTTCATCAGGCTTGATTGATAAATATAGTTGAGTATCATCCGCATAACAATGAAAATGTACAGAATGATTCCTTATAATATTGCCTAACGGAAGCATATATAATGTGAACAAAATAGGTCCGAGCACTGAGCCCTGTGGCACTCCATGGCTAACTTTGGTTTGCGTGGAAGATTCATCATTGACACGTACAAACTGAGAGCGTTCAGATAGATAGGACCTAAACCAGTCTAAAGCAGTTCCCTGTATGCCAACTAAGTGCTCTAGTCTTTGCAATAGGATATCATGGTCGATAGTATCAAATGCAGCACTGAGATCGAGCAAAACAAGAATAGAGACACGTCCCTTGTCAGAGGCTATTAGAATGTCATTTGTGACTTTAACCAGAGCTGTCTCTGTGCTATGATGTGTTCTAAAGCCAGACTGAAAATCTTCAAATAAATCATTGTTTTTTAAGTAATCACACAGCTGTTTTACGACCACTTTCTCAAGAATTTTTGAGAGGAACGGAAGATTGGAAATAGGTCTATAATTGGCTAAAACCTCTGGATCGAGGTTGTGCTTTTTAAGAAGCGGTTTTATCACTGCTACTTTGAATGATTGTGGAACATAGCCTGATAATAAAGACATATTCATAATATTTAATAAATAAGTTAATAATTAATGGAAAAACTTCCTTCAACAGCTTAGTTGGAATTGGGTCTAACATACACGTTGATGGTTTAGAAGAGAGAATCATTGAATTTAATTGTTCAAGGTTTATGGCTGAAAAGCATTCTAGTTTACTGTCTAGTGTAATATTAGAACTTACGTTTCCGGGAGCTGTTGATAACACTATACTGGTCAAAGGCAAGAGGTCATTAATTTTGTTTCTAAGAGTAACAATTTTATCATTAAAAAAGCACATAAAATCATTACTACTGAGTGCTATGGGAATAGAAGGCTCAATCGAGCTGTGGCTCTCTGTCAGCCTGGCTACAGTGCTGAAAAGAAATCTTGCATTATTCTTATTCTCATCTATTAATGAAGAGTAGTAGGCTGCTCTCGCTTTACGCAGTGCTTTCTTATATTCATTGAGAGTAATATGCCAAATTAAACGAGATTCTTCAAGTTTAGTGGAACGCCATATCCTTTCAAGTTGTCTCGACTTCTGCTTTATTTTGCGGGTTTCGGCATTATGCCATGGAGCTAATCTATGTTGTTTTATTTTCTTCTTTTTCAAAGGAGCAACAGAGTCTAATTTTATTCGCAGCGCATCTGTAGCACTATCAACAACATGATCAATTTGGGGTGGTGTACATTTTGTATAAGTTTCCTCCCTTACATGCAGACATGCTATCGAGTTAAGTATTGGTGGAATCTCTTCCTTAAATTTGGCTATAGCACTAACAGATAGGTTTCTGCTGCAGGAGCTTTTGACTAATGCTTTGTAGTCTCGTAACAGTACTTCAAAAGTTACTAAGAAATGGTCGGATAAAGCAGGATTATGCGGTTCGACTAATAGTTGCTCAATTTCAATACCATAAATCAGAACAAGGTCGAGAGTGTGATTATAGCAGTGGGTTGGTTTATTTACACTCTGACAAAAACCAACAGAATCTAATATAGAGTTAAATGCAACAGTAAGGCTATTTTTATCATCGTCAACATGAATATTAAAGTCACCTACGATAATTACTTTATCTGTTTTAAGAACCAAAGTTGATAAAAACTCAGAGAATTCAGATAAGAATTCTGAATAAGGACCTGGTGCACGGTACACTGTAACAAATAAGATTGGCTGCAAAGTTTTCCAGGTCGGATGCATAAGACTAAAAACAAGACTTTCAAAGGAGGTATAATTTAATTTTGGTTTATTATTGATAAGTAAACTTGAGTCAAAGATTGCTGCAACTCCACCTCCTCGGCCCGTGCCTCGGGCAATATGAGTATTGATATGGCTGGGTGGAGTGGCCTCATTTATGCTGACATATTCTTCATGTCTCAACCAAGTTTCAGTGAGACAGCATATATCAATATTATAATCTGATATTAAATCATTTACCAATATTGCTTTAGATGCTAGAGATCTTATGTTTAAGAGACCACATTTAATATTCCTGTTTTGTTGCACTGTAGTAGTTGTTACATTTACTTTTATTAGGTTATTATGTATGACACCTCTATTAGGTTTTACCTTAACTTGTCCTTGGGCAGACACACACACCGCTAATATTGGGTATTTTATTGGGTTCGGGATTCCTATGGATGACTGCCTAGGAGAGAGCGCAGAGAAGCGTGTAAGACTGCGACTCCGCCTCCTGGTCTCAACTCCAGTTTGTCATGGATTAAGTCCACAAAGCCCTGAAATGTTTGCCGAAATGAGATTTGCACCTTCCAAAGTAGGATGAATGCCGTCTCTCTTAATCAGACCAGGTTTTCCCCAGAAGGCTGTCCAATTATTTACGAAGCCCACATTGTTTGCTGGGCACCACCAAGACAACCAGCGCTGAAATGATGACATGCGGCTATACATGTCATCATTGATCAGATTGGGGAGGGGACCAGAGAAGATTACGGTGTCCGACATAGTTTTAGCATAACTACACACCGACTCCACATTAAGTTTGGTGCATTCTGATTGGCGTAAACGAACATCATTACCACCGACGTGAATAACAATCCTACTGTATTTACGTTTATTTTTAGCCAGCAGTTTAAGATGCGCCTCAACGTCGCCCGCTCTGGCCCCCGGAATGCATGTGACTGTGGAGGCTTCGGTCTCTAAATTCACGTGTCTCATAATAGAGTTACCAATAACCAGAGTTGGCTTCTCAGCGGGTGTCTCGCTGAGTGGGGAATATCTGTTAGATACGTGAACGGGTTGGTGGGGACCTGCGGGTTTTGCGTTATGCCCCTTCTGAACAGTCACCCAGTCTCCCTGCTGCTCGGGAGTTGCCGGGGGACGGCTAATAGGAGCTACCTTTTGCCGGTCCGCACCGGCTAACATGGGCTTTACTGTAGCTGAGTTACTTTCTAAGATGCGGAGCCGGGCTTCTATGGCTATGATTCCCGCCTCCAACCTAACAACTATACTACATTTAACACATGTATCGGTACCAGTAAAGGAGGCAGGGAAGTAACCAAACATGAGACAGTTAGAGCAGGAAATAGCACCCGAGGGTGGGGAAAGAGCCATGGCTAGCTATCAAGCTAAAGTAGCTACCGTTAGCAAACCCGAAAAGAGTGTAGGCAACTGTGGAGTTACAGTCGCTAAGAGAAGGAGAGTTGTGAGTGCTTAAGCTGTAGTAACGTGTGATTACAACGTCAGGCAGTTGCCGTGATCAAGAGTTTTAAAACGATCGATTAAGTTAAGATAATAAGCTATCAGCAACAGAACAGGCACACGGGATACCCGGAGATGACAACAACCGGAAGTTACAACATGCTTACCGCAATAGTGGTAATAGTGGCCCGACTTCTGACCAAGATACCTGCTGGCTATACCGATGGGTTATCAGGATTCTGATGTTTCTCCATGCTGAGCTGTTACATGCACTCAATGCAGTAATGTATAGAGTAGTTGCCCGTTAATGAATGGCATTGGATTTAAAATTAGAACGCCAAGTCCTTTATAATTACACATTAGCAGCTTCAAGAACAATTGTAAGCTGTACGTGCCACTTTTCAATCCATTATACATCCATCACTCGTCTTACAGAGGCCACCTTTTGTGTTCTCTGAGCACTGCCCAAGCCGGGGAATGGGTCTGACTGTAGAAGCTCCTGCTATTAACAGAATTAACTCCAGCCAGGAGCGCAGCTCAGGGAGAACACACCAATTCCATTATCTCAGCTGGACGGCGGCCATTCTCTCTCTGCCACTCTGCCGCCAAAGTGCTTCAAGCATGGAGCCCACCAAACCCATTGTACAGTGACACAACTCTGAAATGCACTCTATCAAAGCCTTTCTGCTTGAAATATTCATCTAGCCGGAAAACCACATTTGAATGTCAAAAAAATGAAAAGGTAGAAATATTTAATTAGTTTTTTTCCTTTTACCGAGGGATTTAAGTGAACTACAGTGAACCCAAAGATCTTCGGTACACTTCCGTTTACATAAAAACCTTTTCCCAGGACATTCTTAAAACAATTTTCTTTTCCTCAGTTGTCCTTACTGCTGAGTAAATATGAAGAAAAACAGACAGTAGTTTAAAAAAAAAAAGATGATATAAAGCAGGAAATATAGTGGTAAATAACTAAGACACTTTGCATTATTGATGATGTAGTGCTGGGGTTATAAAGGGTCAGTAACAATAACAATAAAAGAAGGGTGATAATACATTTTAAATAGTGTTTTATTTTTGTAATAATGTGGCAAAAACATCAGGTAGATACCTACAGGTAATACTATTATAATACTGTAAAAATAATAGTGATATCATACTCACAATTTGCATTAGATCTGTGGTTCTCAACTGGTCAGGCCTCGGGACCCACTTTTTCCTTAGTCAAAAGATCGCGACCCGAAATTTTGAACCACTCAAATCTACAGTATTCAACAAAAGATGGTGCCGTAATATATACGCTTTTCAGCATACATTATTAAATAAAGTGAAGTACAGCGCATATATCCCTTATATCCCTTCACAGAACTAAAGTATGCTTTTAAAAAAGGTTTAATGAGATGATGGAATCAAAGCTGAACTGTATAACATAAAAAGGCACACATGCTGAAAACCTCCCCCAGGAGATTTTTTTTAAATACTAACATATAAACTACGCATTCTGGTACACTCTGAGAAGAAAATAAATACATCTATTTCTACCCAACATTTTAATAATATTTTATGCCATTGTTTGTTTTTCACTTTGTTCTGACAGCTGAACTTGCTGCTCCACTCCGAGAGAAGAGTAAAGAGGAGAGAGTCTGTGTGAATTACTTTAAATTGTGTGTAAGGGTAGATAGCCCACATTGTTCTGTGACCTGTCAATCATCAAACTGGGGGTCATATTTCATTATGTGTTCATTTTTATCTGAAGTTGTACCCATGGATGTATAAAGAATAGTTCTACCGCAAAGTTATTCTCCGTGGGGACTTCCGGCAACAATCTTGATTCTGATTGGCCAGAAGACTCGAAAAAACATCAGCAAAGACGTTTTATTGAGAAACCGTTTATGGTCTCCGGTACTTCCAGTCCAATGCCTACTGCATGCAAAGCGTTAGAAAATCCGGGCTTCAACATAAAAGTTTGACCCATTTCCAAAAACATCTGCGACCCACTCGAAACGGGTCCGCGACCCACTTTTGGGTCGCGACCCACCAGTTGAGAACCACTGCATTAGATAGTATGTGGGAATACCTTTAGAAATATATAATCGACCTGGCAGTGCTGGCACACTCTTTTTGCTTTTCCATTGTCTTTTTTGCAAGAGGGCATAGCTAATACTGCTGACTGTTCCTGACTTCCTTTTAATGTTAAAGTTTGAGGAAAATAAAGTATATGTATAGAAAATAACAGGGAACAATGATATAACCTCAAGCAAAGATTAGATATGTCATATCTGCTGTTATTTTCAGTACTTGTCAGTTACATCAACCATTTGGACTTTAAAAGGTTATTGTAGAACCATCAAGGATAACCACTTCCAATGAAACAATTGATTTGGCTTTCACTTAGAGAGAATACAGAATTCTTACAATCTGGTTACAGGATTGTCTGACCATCATAGAATTATGATTGTATAAACGCTTACTAGAAGGAGATTCAATCTATCAGTTTACAAAAGGAGGAAACAATTCTCAATAGTCATGTAACTAATATCACGTTTTCATTTGTTTCAATTATTTGTTTCTTGTGTGTAAATGCTAATGTACTGTAAAGCATGTGAATTGCCCTTTTGTACGAAATGTGCTATATAAATAAACGTATATTAACCTAAACTTTCCTGAATAAATAAACATAACCTTATTTAAATATAAGAACTCAAAGAATAGGCAGCATTTATGCAAGCTTTAAAAAATGTTTGTCTCTGGCGCAGTCACAATATAGAAGAAACAGACATCTGAAGAGTTCAATTACTTTAATTACTACTATAAACAAATTGAGCAGTGCATAGCATAAGGTAACTTCTTAATGAAGATGTTTTTAATTAACTGTGTGTAATGTCTTCCAGGTAGGTTCACTTGAGGTGGTCCAATGTAATTGTACTAAGCAATATGTATCTGAGGAACTGCTTTAAAGGTGAAATATAATTCATTTTACTGAAGAAAAATGCTGCTTACAGTACTTGAGCTGCCAGGCTAGTCATTTTGTTAGAAGATGAGTAAAATTATCTAGACAGCTGTGTATGGATTTGGTGGTGAATATTCGCAAAAGGCTGTAACCAAAGTACCCAAAAATATTTTTTAAGACTTTGAAAGGGGACTTTATGTTATAGCAACTGTAATAAGTCACAACAACATGAACAGGGGTCTCCTCGGTATTAACCTTGTGTTTGTTTTACCCACACATCCAAGGACTTATAGACTTTAAGTAGAAACACATTGGTGATAAAAAATGTTTCCCTTGATATGTATTTCCCAATTTTTTGTTGTATGTAAACATCACCAAGTGAAATGAAATGTTACTGGGCCATAGTGCAGTAACATTTCATTTCACTGAACTTTTGTTGATTCAGTGTTAATCAAAATACTAATTTGGAGACAGTCATTACATTAGACACTTTTATCCAAAGCGACTTACATATATTCAATACTGTGGACAATCCCCACAGGAGCAATTTCTGGGGGAAGTGTCTTGCCCAGGGACACAACGACATGCTGACTGCAGTGGGACTCGAACTTGCTATCCCCTGATTCTAAGTCCAGCACACTATCCACTGTGCCACAGCCTTGAATCATCCCAAGCGTGACTCAAAACTCACTGAATGGAAGTGAACAAACATTTCACAAGTTATCAAAAGACTACATACAATTACAAAAATGTGTGTGATTTAGTTAGAGAAACATTTCAAAGGTACAGCAGTTATGATGAATTTAACTGTTTTCCCAACATTCCTAGAGTCATAAATAGATAAATATCGTTACATACGTTTTTCTAAACCACATTTTTATTTTGTATAGTCTGAAGTTATGTCAAACAGAAATATATATATATATATATATATATATATATATATATATATATATAAATATATATATATAAATAACATAGCACTTTAGGAATTAATCAAAACTCAGCAAGTTAACTATGAGGGGGCTATGTTTGAACATTGTTCCAAGTTTTTTCTGAGGGACGGCCAACAGTCCCCACCTTTAAAAAGCCTTTGATGTCCCAGTCCATTTTGAGATGGGCAAGAAAGAAACTTAGATATTGTTGAAGCTTTGTGAAAAGGCATTGGTTATATTGTCAGTGAATTGTTTGCTTGACTTGAGTTGTGCTTAGTTAAGCAAATACTACCATTTGCTGTTATTTACTAAAGCCAGTATATGCACTTATCAAGTAGGAAAACGTTTTCAGTCAAAGGGCTTTCTTTCCCACAATATATATTCACACGGCCCATGTTGTCCTTGTCGGCACCCAACCGATCATAAGCATACTTAAATAAGTAATATTCATGTTCCATTTGTTAAAACCTGGCTCGTGGGCTGTAACATAAAGCAGGGAGGCGAGACGAGAGGTAAGAATATATAGTTTATTTGTTTAAACACAACAACTAAATGGACACCAGCAACAAGTCCCTGAAGCTGGCGCAGAGAGAGTGCCCAGAGGAGTGAGAGCGACGCAAGCGGCTGGGCTCCTCCTTTATCCCGCTTCTTCAGGTGTAGCTCATCAGGTAGGCGTCCGCCCACAGGTGCGGCTCATCAGCACCTGAACCTGCGAACACCCACAAACCACACACACACACACAGACGGCACCCCACGTGGTGTGGAGGGGTCGTCGCACATTCTAATGTTACATTTTTAACAAATAAAGACGTGTTGGCTTTCCTTCTGGCTGTTGGTAAAACAGAACGAGAAATAATGAGAGAGCCCGCAGGCAAGGCCGGGAGATAGTAGAGAGGACCAGATGAGGGATATGAGCCCGGGCTATAATAAAGTATTATCACAGATAAAATGTCATTAGTATTTGCGGATTGTTTCAAATAAATGTGCCTCTTGGCTATACATGCTGTGGAAGGAATATTTGTGTAGTTGCCTTTTCTCAACATTGCCTCTTGCAACCAATTACCATTTGCAGAGAAAAAAATCCTGTTGATAAAGTAAAAAGTAGAAAAAACATTACTGTAATCCCAATGTTGCTATTATACTGTCACTCATTTACAGCATCCAGTCATGACAGATGTATTTATTACCACATGGAGAGGGGGGGAAATAATTCTGGAGCATTCTATACAAAATAAAAAACAGCCAATCCTTCTAAGCACAAAAACAGAACAAGTGTATGTCTTAGTGTTTTTGAATGCAGGCATCAAAGAGAGAGGAAGGGAAGGCAATGAGAGAAAATAACAGCTGAGAAGACTGCACACTGTGAACTGCATTGTTACTCATACACTGTCGTGACATTTCTGCATCATACATGGGTAATTCATTCGAAGTGCGAAATCAAAACAATAAAATAAATTGTCGGGGGATCATATTGAGGTTGTCAATGTAGGCATCCCAGGGGAGGCAGAGGAAGATGCAGAGAATGGAAAAAAGGCAGCATAATTTAGAAGGTAAGTGACCAGGTAAAGCTCATATTATCAAATAGAGCATGTCAGTGGTGTTTAAACATTATTTCCTGCAAAATTATCCATTGGGAAATCTATTTGCCAAATGTAGTGTCTCAATTTGGATAATTCCCTTAGTATACTTCCATGTGTATAACTCTGAACACTTGCAAGTGTAAATGTTGACTTTGCAGCGTTTTCTTAAACTGCGTACGGCTTCTGTGTCCTCACTGGAGGTGTTGTATTAACCCCATGAAACGAATGGATGATATAACAGTTTAGTGGTAAATTAATAAGTAAGTAAGCCAACACAAATATAAAGCTTTAAAATGTATATGTGTACAATGTTGTTTACACGAGAGAAACAACAGTTAGGTAGCTTAGAAAGGGATCATTAGGGTCTGAGACCTAGGTCGGCGAAGACCCTATTGAAATCGGTCGCGCAGCGACCGATAAACCTGCGAAAAACACCCAAAAACAGGGAAATCGACCGGCAAAAGCACAGAAAAGGTTCGGAAATCATGACGGCTGATAGGCCGCGCGAGCCTGCAAGACTGCAACTCGCATAGTTGATATCGTTACGATCAATGTAGTCGCTCGCAAAGCGAGCGATAACCATGCAAAACCCACCAAAAACAGGGAAAAAGAGGGGCAAAAGCCCATTAAAAGTGGCCTAAATGATGCCCGTACGTACTACAGTGAGGTGGGCGCACCCACCTCCATGTTAAATCGCACATTATTGAGATCGGACCGATTATTTGTTTGTTATTATTTGAACTCTTGTAACGCACTTTTGAGCCCCGCAACATATGTGAAAACTCACCAAATGTTGTACGCGCGTCAAAAGTTGACAACATTGCAATGTGTAATAGGTTCCGGAACTTTGCGTCAAAAATTGCGTAGGCCACGCCCACTTCCGTTTTTAACGTTAACTCCCCCTACTTTAACTTTCACGTAAACAAACGAAACTCGCTACTCATATCTAGGGTGCGGAGACGAACCAAAAAGCCTCTTGGAGGGGTATAAAATAACGTACAGGAAGTCGGCCATTTTGAATTTTGTGTCGGAAAAACGCGATTTATCGCGTTTTTCGTCCTCCGTACAAAATCTATCTTCTCCTAGGGACTTTATCCGTACGACTCGAAATTCGTCGGGTAGCTTCGCGAGACATGGGCAATCTAAGGTTATCACAGAAGTTTTTTTCTTTCGCACGGCGTAGCCGTTATTTGTCGCCAAAGTTCGCGTTCGCTCGATGCTAGGCGGTCCCTCGCCATGGAACACGATGATGTCATAACTCAAACTGACATACTCAGAACGCCACCAAACTTCACATGATGGTTAACACTACAGCCCTGAACAGCTCTAGGTCAAATCTGACATTACTTAATTTGGCGTTACCATGGCGACGGATCCTTCGCCATAAATAACGTTGTCGCTGTAACTCCAATGGACACGGTCCCATCGGTCCCCGAATCTTTACTTTTATATCACCGGTCCAATCTCACCGTATGCCGTTTCCATGGAAACGCATCCCTCGCCAAAAAATACGATGCTGGTGTAAGTCAATGGAAAATCGTCCAAACACCACCAGACTTCACATGACAGTTAATGCTCCGGCCCTCAACAACTCTATGCAAATTATGGGATGTCATCATATGTCGTTGCCATGGCAACGCATCCTCCGCCAAAAAATACCATGTTGTTGTAATTCCATGGAAAATCGTCCAAACAGCACCACACTTAAGACTATCATTAATGGTCCGGCCCTCAACAGCTCTATGTCAATTATGGGATGTCCTCATATGCCGTTTCCATGGCAACGTGTCCCTCGCCAATAAACCTGGTGTTGTCCTAATTCAATGGAAAATGGTCCAAATTGCACCAGACTTCAGATGACAGTTAATGGTCCGGCCCTCAACACCTCAATATGACAATAGTGAGTTTTCCCCAAAAGCTCTTGCCATGCCAACACACCCCTCGCCGTTAAACACCATATTGCTATAAGTCCTGTGTAAATGGTCAAAAACTGTTCAAACTGTACATGTGTGCTAACCGTCAAGCCCTCAACACATATATGTGTCAGTTTTGAGATTTCGTCAAATTTCGTTGCTATGATAACAAAATGGTCGCCGTGAAACACGGTTTTCTCATAACTCCAGTTAACATGCTCCAAACGGCACAAAACTTTACAGGTTTCATAACAATGCAGCCCTCAACACATCTAAGCATATTATGGGATGTCATCATATGCCGTTGCCATGGCGACAGATCACCCGCCATCAAACACAATGTTTGTGTTACTGCTGTAACTCCTAAATATATTGTCCGATCGGCCTGAAACTTCCCACGTTTGCCAACGGCCGAGTCCTCGAGACACCTAGACACACACGTCGACGTGCGGACAACAGCCTGCGGAACGTCGAAGACCCGCTCAACGCTGCTTGCAGCTTTAATTTCCATTGAAGCTTGTTGGAGCATTTTCTTTAGAGAGACAAACATTACGAATATTTCAATATGAATGAGCTTGTATTTATCAAAAGCAGAGAAAATAATACAAAAAGCCACAATCCCAATTGAAATACTGTGACGATTATTAAGATGTTTGGAACTTGCGTCAGAAGACAGGTTAGCTAGCTAGCTTTCAAGGTTACCGTTTGCGCTACAAAATTATTACAGACTAAAATGAACCAGTTCAGTGGTGTGTTTATTAAAAAAGTGAAGAAAACCAGCATGTGTAGTACAACCTTATTAGCACCTTGTCCCGCTAATTCTGTTGCATAGCCAAGATGCAGATGGTTGAGGGTGATACGTTTTCAGCATTCCACACTCAATGGACAATAAGAAGTGCACCAACTGGGTACTCATGGTCAGTGGTGTAGTGGGGATTTTTTTACTGGGGGGACGCTATTTTAATTAGGTCATCCCAAACAATGCCACACAAGTGCGCACGCACGCAGTGCACTATCAAAACGGGCAGACAGGTCCACAGAAACTACCGGATATGCTTAGTCCTACTTTAGTTACTGTACTGCAAAAAGCAGACGGCGCTGCGCTTAACTCACACACAGACTCAAAACCATGGACACACAGGCACATAAACAATGTATAGGCCTAAATTGCATAAGCTACAGCAGGGATGGGCAAATGGCGGCCTGCCACCTCCTCTTTTTGCGGCCCTCAGATTAATTTATAAACAACGTAATTAATTAAAAAAAATCTAAAAAAATCTATATATTTTTTTTACTTGTAGTACTGATCAGTGGCGTTTTCTCCTGGAGGCCAAGGGAAGCCAGGCTTCCCCTGTTTTTTCGGATTGTAGTTATATAATTTTAATAAATAAATAAAAACACTTCGTTTAGTTTCGGAAATTCTTTGTTGTGTGTTGCTGCCGGTCCATCTCTCCCCCATTCTCATAGAGTATTTTACAAATAGTGAAACAGCGCCCCTCTAGATGTTATGGTGAACCAGTAGATTGCACTCACTGTTGCGAGAGGAGGCCAGCCGAAATTGGCTTCCATTGGTGAAAAAAAATGGAGGGATTGACCAATCAGACAAGGCTCACGTCAGGCCCCTGCCAACCTGTGATTAGTCAGGGCCGCTGGTCAGGGCCATGCCAAGGGAAGCCAGAGGTGGCTCCCTTGCCTCACAATCCAATCAAATCGCATCAATTTAGTGTTGCAGTGACGCGTCCTAAAATCCGGAAGTAAGCTGCGCTCGGTTTCCCTCATGTTTCCCTCGACAAAAAAGCAATGGGATTTCTCCATAGGATTTTGGAAAATAGTTGCGGTTAGATAACAGGCCTGCATCTGTATGATACAAATGTGTGTAAAATGATACCGGGTGCTGTAATCACTCATCTGGTTACGTTATTACATTGACCACCACATCCCCGACCCAAAAGAAAGGACGTATTATTGGCTTCCCCTAATTTTTTCCCCACGCCACGCTACTGGTACTGATGCCGTCCACTAGACTCCTAGTTACGTCTCGAGCTGCGTAGATGATTTCAAATACCGCAAAATAATCTGTGATGCATTTGTGTGTATTGTGTTTGTTTCCCGGGGAAACCCTCACAAGAAACACCGGCTGTTGTTATGCCTGCTGTGACGTTAAGTTGCCTCTTGTAATTATGCCTTTACAAGCTTAAAAGTTGTTTTTATCATCTGAATTTGGCGAAACAAGTTTAATATTCTTAAAACCAAGACTTTGTTTATTTGAAATCAGATGAAAACAAACTGTCACAGACCCTGCCGTGTTATCTATGATTACTACGCTTTTCATTCATAATTTCAGCGGGAGGGAGGGAGAGTGGTGCTGAGGAACAGCAGAGTGCGGGCTGACAGGTGTCTGTGTTGACATTCCCCTTATTGTGCAAATAAGGGGAATGCAGAGACTGGCTACAAGTGTTTTAGGTTCAAGTTAGACAACTAATGTCTGGGTTAGTGTTCATGACTTCATGTGTATGTCATCTTAATGGTTAATCTCAATATACACACATTTTCCGTGCTTTCCAATAGTTTAAAATAGTTTTATTCCACTGTTTAATAACCTGTTCAATACAAACATACCACTTGTAAAAATGAAATAAAATGTCTGTGAACTGATATTTGTTTAGTGAGCTTATTAGAGGATGTTCCCATTTTTTGGGGATGTTCCCTTTGATTATAAAATGTCAATGAAGATGTCAGACTTAGTATATTTGTTAATAATTACATACAACACATGGAATTTGTGTGTGTGTGTGTTCCAAGTGAATCTGCGGCCCCCTGGTGGCCCGTACATCAATGATGTGGCCCCCACCACCATCAAAGTTGCCCTTCCCTGAGCTACAGTATTGCAACTAAGCAGACAGCGCGCTCTCTCTCTCTCTTTAAAACTCATAACAAACAAACACAATTCCCACAGTTGTCCTGAAATTAACTTATTAAATAAACAAAACGAAAAATATAGCCTACTTATGCAAACAACATTGAATCTGGACTTGAAATTATTCTGATTAGGTCTAGCCTACATTGCAAATAAGCAGACAGCGCTGCTTTTTTCACACACACACACACACACACACACACACACACACACACACACACACACACACACACACACACACACACACACACACACACACACACACACACACACACACACACCACACACACACACACACACACACACACACACACACACACACACACACACACACACACACACACACACACACACACACACACACACACACACACACAACACACACACCACACACACACACACACACACACACACACACACACACACACACACACACACACACACACACACCTTGCGTTTGAAGACTGATAAATCCGAAATGGATGAACAACCTTTGCAGCCCAGCTTTGCAGTCTATCCACGGGTATGCCTCTTGTTTCCTCCGCTACATCTCCTCCGTCCATACCTCTGGGAAAGGTGAGCTTGAGCTAGCCAGGGGAACGTTGCAAGCGCAGCTAACGTTGGCGTTAGTGCTAGCATTATCCACGTCTTTAGGCGGCTCTTGATGATGTAGTGCTAGCAACTTCACTTGTAGCTTCGGTGCTGCTAGCCTCTTTCTTCTTGTGAATTATATTATTCTTAGAAAAGAAGTCAAGTAAAAAATGTTTGCCTGCCATTATAGAGCTTTTTCGTTAGCGTTCTTGAGGGAAATAGCTGCCGCAAAATCGGCGGGCGGCGAGCTGACTCGCCGTGGGTGTGTCACTGACACACCCCCAGCTGCGGGGTCACGAGCGTGATGACGAATCATCATTTTTTTAAGGAAATCGTTTTTATTTTTTATTATAATTACTGTGAAATGTATTATGTTTTTGTCATTATTACAACAAATACACACTTGCAACTGATAACACTGGCAATGATTTTATATTTATTAGACTTAAAAAAAGATCATGCTCCAAATAAGTGGGGGTACGGCGTACCCCCGCATCCAACGCCCACTACACCACTGCTCATGGTACAGTGCGTCATACCTTACTTCTCAATGTGAATGCACTTTTGCAAAAGTAAGTATAGAAGTACGCAGATAGATACACAGAAACAAACTTCCAAATATTCCTTTTTAAATAATTTATATTTGGAAAACTAAAAGCATATTGAAAAAAAGGTATACTTTGTAGCGATTGCTCAGAGTCCAACTGTCTGCAATTGCATTTTTCACTAAAACTCTTCCAGATCAATTAAAGTGTATACATCTTTGGCCCATAAGAAAGTAGGTTTTCGTTATAGCCACTGATTTAGTCCACAATGTAGCTGTATAATGAATGACTTTTAAAATATATTCTACTTGTAACATTGACCATGATTTATAGATTAAGGCCGAAAATACATAGATTTGGGAAGCTTGTATCTCACTGGCCAAGTGTGCAAATTAGGCAGTTTTGCTTTAATTCAACAAAGAACGTGTGGAGCAATTGAACAGGAGTCTGCTGAATGTATCCCCTGTACTCCGCGTATTGATTGATGATGATGATGATGATGATGATGAGAGTTGCTTTCTCTTTGAAACCCCAGTGACTCGAATTAGAGTGGGAAGATGATTATTTTAATTTTTGCAAGCTGTCCAACTGCAGTGAATACACTCAGGTCCGGTTCATTTGATTCATGATTCATTCCTGTGAATGTAGCTGATCAGCCACATTTTGTGGAGAGCAGCCAGCCAGAATTGAAGCCATTCCCAAAGGTAGGCAGAAAGTAATTGTGTTTGTCCTGAACACTCGTTTTGTGTTAGCAAACTTGTCTGCACACTTAAGACTGTATAGGGTGGGCTATAGAACAACCAGCCGACATTGATGTATCTGCAGTTTCAGCTCAGTTGGGTTGAGCTATTGAGCTATCCAATAACATATATTATTCAAGGTTTCAGTGAAAGAAAGTGGAATAAAATGTCAGTCATCAGTGTCATAGATAGCTCTTACTGTGAGATTAAATTAAATATGAAAATAAATTAATAATGAAAAGAAAATGCAGCATAAGTCATAAACATTCGAAATGTTCATATCTTTAACAAATATTTTCAGGCAGAACTGACTCAAGACTTCAACTTAATCACTAAGACATGTTTCTTGTGATTTATATTAAAGCAGAAGGGATGACGATTTTTGGCACCGAGTTCTGGCAATAACGTACACTTCCATAATATTCCAAGGTCAACATTTCAAACCTTGCAAAATATCAGAACTGAAGTTCTTTGGTTCTTTGACTTTGACGGAACTACTAAGGATGAATCAGTAAGTTATTTAGATTTTTCAATCTCCTATCTTTTCCAATTTTGTGTGCATGTCTATCTATCTACTTTGACATGAGCCATATTCCTGCATTCTTTATGTTATTGATATATTATGCTCACTCTTCTATTGCTCCCCATATCAAGTACAATGAAAACACGCTTGTTAATGTCATATTTGTACTGTAGTACATTTCTGTAACTGAGCATTATATTAAATTCCCTGTCGTCTTTAACGTGACATTTTTATTTTATTTTGTTTAAAAAAAGTTCATATATCCTCATAAAATATAATTGTATCCAAAATAAAATGGTGTCCATCATCGCCATGTGCATATTTTGTAGCCCTAGATTTGCTGGTTGGCCCAGAAATGTCTACAGGTAAAACTCAATTTTATTCAGAAAGAGATCATTTCAGCATTTAAATACATGTTATTTAGTTTTTCATTTCCACTTGCTTTGCAGAGACAACAATTTATAAAATAAATCAATATAAATTAGCCTTAATCTATCACCACCCAAATTGAAACTTTAAACATGCCACAATCTCAGTCTCAGTACTCTGACGACAATTAAGATGTCTTGAACTTGCATCAGAAGACAGCAAAATTATCAAAAATAATTTCTCAACCAAACAAACAAAAAAGCAACTTAAGATGCAGTTGCCTTTGGTTTAAAGCCAAATCATTAAATATGAATGTTTTCATTTGATAGCCAAAATAAGTATTAGTGAATGGATCAAGCATTAAGACACACATTAACACAGGAAAGAGTGCACAGCAATAACATGTACACTTCTCTAAGTTACATTTCCCATTTTTAACAGTGTTTTAGTTATTGGACACAATGTATAATATGGCATCCAGTACTGCTAAAGCTCATATTTGCAGAAGAAGAAGAAGATGGCACTTTTATAAATCGCCAAGGGGAAATTCAGTTTTTGACTCCTTTTAAAGCGAGGAGGCTGCCAATTTCTCCGGCCCCAAGAATCAGTTGGGGGTTCAGTGCCTTGCTCAAGGACACCTCAGCATTGCCCAGGAAGTGAACTGGCACCTCTCCACCCACCTGTATTTTTGGTCCGATCGTGACATGAACCGGTGTGTCTTCAGTTCCAAAGCCAAATCCCCACTACTGCAATAAAACACATTTTAAACCCACTTCTTAGGACCCTTAACATACACTATGACAACATTATTACCTCTTATATATACACTCATATTTATTCACTATTAAATTGACAAAAACATTTTTTATTAGGTTGTGTCAAAATGACATTGGGGGCATTCTGGCACATATTGTGTGGCTCAAAAGCTTTTTACCCTCATTTCCTGTCTCTTTACCCTAACACTATCCAATAAAAAAGGCAGAAACCAACAGTGAATAGTTCAGGATATTATAGAAAATAAATGAAAATGGCGGTATCTTCAGCCCTTCATTTATTGCATTGCTTATCATTAATGAAAAATGTGTGCATTTTTTTACATAATATACAATTATAAACTTAAGCATCAGGGTTGTTGTGGTCCCTGATATTCTGCTGCACTATAGACCATTTCATTCGATTCATTAAAAACCTAGTAATTCAATGTTATATCTTATATGCCACCCAAGCAAGTCATGTCGTAGATATAACACACTCCAGCTAGTACAAGTTTAAATGGTGCAAATAACGGTTCCCCTTATTTCTATAATCTTTTACAGATTGCCTCTTCTTTGTATTCCCTATTTGAGTGTTACTCCCTTGCTTCGGAAACATAAGGGCACATTGCTGTTCTCTTAATCTGTGCCAGAGAATGGGAGCTGCTGTGAACGTTTTTTAGGATGTATCTTCAGTGTATACAAGCTTTATAAATGAGCCCTCAGAGATTGGCGTCTATGATCTGTAATGTCACATTGATGTACAGCCCGAAGCTGTTCTTCTACTTCAATGGGTGGGAAGCTGACTGGGTGGATTTCTTTAACCATTATTTACCCAGTAAAATGTGAATACGAAGACACGATATTGTTCAGCATGAATTTACTGGATTCCCTGGGCTGTCTGGTACAACTATAGTGTGATACTATTGATCAGTCAACCTCTGCACTTTGGTGTTTTGTAGGGACTATTTTTTCTTCAGATGTTAGCTTGACCCACTGCTAAATGTCAAGACCTCAAACCTCTTATCATGGTCTTATTATGAAGAACACTTAAGGCAACAAAGCTTAATATACACTTGGTTAGTAAGGATGGACCAGTATACAAATATATTATTGGGGAAATAACTTATAATGTAAGGGAATCAGATATTTCTTATATCTGAAGTCCCTTGTTACGGCCGCCCACACGGCGGCGTGCGTTGAAGCTTCAACACTGCTTCCCATTCACTTTGAATGGGGTGACGTCACGCTTTGCCGAACTGCATTGTGGTTCCGTCGCTTCGCTTTGCCTCCGTTGCTCGCTTCAAAAGTCGAGAAAAGTTCAACTTTTCAAGCTTCGACGGAGGTGTCAGCAAATTAAATCATATGCCAGTCCTTGCTCTAGCCAATCAAACCGCGTGCTTGTGTGTCCGGGGCGGGAGATTCATGTGATTGGTTGTTGGTCGAGCTGCAGACACGCCCGCTGGCAAGCTTCAACGCACGCTGCCGTGTGGACGCTGCGTTATAAACATAGCACTTTTATTGGGCTAACTAGTTGTTTCATTTACCACATTTATGTCATCCCCCTCCGAGTAAGCAGACAATTAGTAGTGGGCTGACAAATCAACTATAGAACAGAACATTTCTTATTTTATCGATAGCCCATTTTCTCGACAGTCCGTTATCCCAAAAAGTTGATTAATACAAAAATATGCTCCAGGTATGCAAAAAGACATCCTTGGACCTGCAATATGCTATACAAATAATTGTATCACTTTCTTTTGCTGCAGGCATTTATTTTCTCCATTTAAAAAAACAAGTTAAAAAAATTAAACGTTGGTTTTTCCTCACATTTCAGTCAATGTTCATCCATAAAACATGTAACATGTTGTATATAATGTATAGGTTACAATGAAAATTACGTTTTTGATTGAGTAGTGTTCCCAAGTTAAAGAGAAAGTTCATAAAACGTAGTCTGTGTAAAACAAAACAGAAGATGAAAAGAACATTCTGAGTATGTGGAAAAATATATTACGTATAGTTAATCCTGCCACTATTGAATCTAAAAATAATAGTTTTAAAGGAAAAGGATTGCATAACAAATAAATATTATTAGATTAGAAGCTGTGACATTCAAAAATAATGTATTCTGACTTCACCACGCCCACTGTTGTTCCATCCTTCTGTACGTCTACAGAGACAGATATGTGTTGGCTGAACAAATGCAAGTTGACATGTCAGTACACCTCTCCTGGTAGTAGGCAACAAAATAAATGATTAGGGTTAGATGAATGACGGTTTGGGTCAAACAAAGTATGTTTGTAAAGTTACAGCTGTAACATCATTTGAGTCTGTGAGTTCATCAGTAAATGTCACTAAAGTTTTGGTTTCAGATTTGTACTTACAGTAGGGGTAAAGCCTGGTTTACCTCATATAGACACTATACGGTGCATTTGGTGTCAAGGCAATGACGTCCATTAGCGCAAAGATTTGACGGAGTTAACTGATATTACAAAAACTGTCCGTTATCACTTTATGTATGCAGTATAAATCAAACACCTCAATCACAAGCATCATGTGAAAATCCACTCAGAAATAATTGATTGGGCCCTTTTGTGCCTTGTTATGGTGTCTTGTTGGTTATGCAACATTGAACAATGCCATCTGCATCCGTTCCTCAAACATGTCAATCCACAGATTTCAATGTTACAATGGGGTTGAAGGAAGAATAACTGGAGCAAAAAATGTATCATACTTTTTCATTTACTTTTTCAGCTGGCAGGAATTTTACAGTCACTTGTCTTATTTTTCAACAGTGGCCAATTAAAGCTGCATTTTAACAGGGTTCTTACTTCCTTTCAGTATTATCTTTGAGAAATCTGTTCAAACCAGTGGGGCTACTCTAAGACGTCCAACTCACAGACACAGTGTGATTTTTTGTCCTTTTTCCAAATCAATTATGCATCAGCGTGGCCTCACTTATTTGGGGCTAAAACTCTTTTCTGTAATTTTTCTAAAACTCTTTTCTGTCACAGTGGCGAGTGTTCACTAATGCTGAACAAACCGGGCAAAAGGGACTTTATCTCTAAATGCACTGGTGCTCCCCTGGAACATCCAAATGTATTCAAATTCCCTTGCACGGAGCTACATTGAGAGTGTTTTAATGGAATCCACTAATGCTGTGCTGATTTACCTCTAAAGAAGAAATATAAATTATCTTTCTGGAAAAAGAGGAATATGCAAGTTAAATGACACAGAATGATTTCTGCTCTTATGTGGACCAAAAGGTTAAAGGCTTTTCATCCATGAGGAAAAATGCTCTCCCCATGCATTTATTTATACTCTGGCTGTTATGGCTTTTTCAAGTGTCCCTACAGGGTTGTCTGCACTTCAGCACCTCTCCACTCAGATGCACTTCCCCTGGTGGGGGCCTGGCTGCATGTACGGCTTGTCTCAGAGCACTCTTCCCTCCACCTTGGGAACGACACCCTCAAAAAACACCGACATGAAAATGCAATTAAAAGCTTCTTTACTGAATACCGCGGCCTGTTTTAAGGGGGGGGGGGCAGTGGCAGGAAATGTAGTCTAAGAGCAACATGGTGTGGGATGGACAGAGGATGAGGGGACTGAAGTGGGGAGGACTGTGCCATCTGCATTCTCCATCTAAGCCACTCATCTTACATCCATCATGTCAGCACTCAGTTTTAATTCAACATTTCTTTGCTTTCTGATGAAAGACTCACATGCAGCCTTCCTATTTATAGCACTATAGGACTTACCACTGCCAATATTCTTCTTTGTTGACCAATATGTAGCAGGCTCTTTTTCAGTCAGTGCATAGGGACATTTTGTCACCACAGGCTGTCTCCTTACTCTTTAATACAATCTAAATCATCCCTATCTTTCATATTGCAATACAGTGTACTTTGGTGAAGTTTTCCTACCAACCTAAAAAAACGTTTTTTCTAATATTGTAAAGCCGAAGAGAGTCAAACATTTCATCTCCTCGTCCGTTTCAGAAACTTAAGAATCTACCTATTCACAACGTCAATATTTCTCAATATGGGTTTTTATTTATGAGATACTTTCAGCTTAGGGGAATATCCTTGAGCCGTTTAAGACGAACTTAAAAGCAAATTCTCAGGTCCACGCTCGCTCAACTCTTCAAACTTCAAATCTTTATCCTCCTAATTTTTTCACTTGCAGGGGTCCATAAGATTTAGGCCAAGGAAACAAATTATAGAGTTTATTTTCCCACCTGACAAAAACCTTTTGCTTAAAAAGATCATGCATCTGCTGTTCTGTAAGTGTTTTCCTTCCATGAAATGTTGCCCATGTACACATGTTTAATTGTATTGTTTCCCCATAATGACATGTTACATGATTAGGTCATGGCACTCTCTGAACAAGGAGGGTGCATCATTTCAAAACACTCACAGGGAGTAGGGGGCATATTCATTTAAACAGAGAAAGGCCTATGCAACCAGTGAGTAATTACAGAACACTTTCAAGTACGATTCCCATGGTGATGCTCAAGGATGAAGTGACTGAGGGGGCTGTTTATATTCATTTAGTAATCATGCAATAGCCTCAGAAGGGCATACAAACAACAACATAGAGCTACATTACAAAATCAAATAAATAATTGTATCAAGGTTCATAAGAATGTTCTGTAAAACTGTCAGAGTGCTAAAAATATTTCGTTTTTTATGAACTTGCTGGGTGGAAACAGTTGTTTGTTTTCCGAACTCAGAAACGTTGTAAGGTGTCTGCACAACACACACCATGTCCTCAATGATCTCAAAACTAAATCAAAAACTATTCACATGAAAAGTCTGAAATTCAATTACAGCCGTCAGTCAGAGTGAGTTACACTATCGTTTTGCTTGCTTAAGAGATCAAGAAAGTGGTGCAGGAATGAGTCCTAAAACCCAACAATTAGTTTTTAGTATTTACTCCCTGTGGTTCCCTTGTCACGAAGTCAGTAAAAAGTGAACTTGTGAATATCCAAGCTTTTATGTGTCATGAAAACAGCGGTTGCTAACAAATGACCAAATTAAACTAAATGTCATCACAACCTCACAAGTCTTAGCGGTGGTGACGTGCAGCAATGGACCACAATGTATGTATTTATAGCATTACGTTAGCTTTTACTTCTGACGACAGCATTTACATTAAAAATAATTCAGGGTAATTCTGTAAAAACTGTTTTGTATACAACTATTGATAATAGTTTGCCATTACATCATGATGTTATGTTATTATTTGAATATTCAGCTTGTTTTCTCAAAACATTTTTGAAATTCAAACCTTATATATCAGTAGATTGTATGCCTTTTTCTACAATGCATATTTGTGTTTTGTTTCTGTGTACCATCTAAATTGTGCTAATAAACTAAACCATTAAAGAGAAAATTATAAAATTATAAAATGGACCAGTTTGGGGCATTGCTGTTTAACAACCTATTTCATAAGAAACATTATAACTTAATCCTTAAATCTGAGTCAGTACTCTAAATCATCTTACATATTGTTTTTATGAGTAAGTCCTACCTTTGAGAACATTCTGTGAGTGCAAAGTGGCAAGGGTAAGCAGTGTGCGAGCCAAATATTTAATTGCACAAATGTTTCTGTTAAGGATTAGTTTGTCTCTTAAGAATTCTTGGAAGGACGTTTCAACCATGTGCGTTTCAACCTGTGCTGTAATTATGGATTTCAAGCGGTGTCTAACCCTCTCCCCAGAGCTCCTGGCTATAATATAACACGCATTTCAAGTGTATCTCCATTAATCCCGATTTTAAGGAGCTGTAGTCTTTATGAGTCTTACGATTCAAATGTTTCCCACCGTTTTGGCCACTGTGTCTGTCTCTAATGTGTTTGCATCTGATGGGAGCACAATCTGTAAAACAAGGTTAATTTAGTGCCATGTAGTGTTGGGTACGTTTAAAAAAAATGGAAATAATATAATGCCAACACTAGGGCACTTGAAGAGTAACCAATAGGAATTTCATTTGATACCTTTTTTCCAACTTCATTTAATATGTCCCCTATGAGATTTAAAGCATTCAGTTGCGTAAAATGCGGCCACAACTACTCCCCATCCAAATGATTTGTACTAGTGTTCAAATGTTTTAAATATTTATGTATAACACGCTCTTCTTCACCGTACCACAGACTGTATGAAAGAACGGTTGCATTTAATGGTGAGAAGCAAAATTATATAAAATACATGTTAGTACAAAAGGATTGCATTCAAGTATTGTTGTATTGTTTGTGCAACTATGTTTTGGGTTATTTCAATAGTAACCAAAAGTTATTAAGTCTCATACCAAGTCGTAGCGATGAAAACCAAGCAGAAAAGTCCTCTCCTTTTATTTGAGTGTTTTTATCTATATTTTAAGCATATCATTAATGTACTGTAGAAGTTCCAGTACTATTTGGTATTGGATTATACAAATGTATACTATGAGTAATTGAGTCTGATACCCAGTCCTAGCAACAATAGACCAAGCAGAACAGTCCTTTCCTTAAATTCCAGTGTTTCTTTTACATTTGTTAGTACCAGTGGCGTAGCCACCATAGGGCCAGGGTGGGCCCAGGCCCACCCAGTTTACTCATTGGCCCACCCTGAGAAAGCTTCGGTGTCATTTTAAAAATTGTTATTTTATTATTATTATTATTATAAAAGAATGTATTCACCCATTGAGAATATCCAAGAATTCAAAGTGAAATTCAAGTGAACAAATATCGAGTTTAATTAATGTTGTATGTGCTTTCTCCTCTGAACCGAACTCATTTACGGTAAAAACTGATTGATGGTTCCGGCGCGCGCCATAATAATGTGAGAGGCAGAGAGCTGCTTGCAAAATAAATGATGGCTCAAAGTTCACTAATGAACTTTGGTTTAAAAAAAAAAAAAAGCCAGACTCCAAGAAGAGCCCCCACTGCCCATCTAGCAGCGATCTATACGATCCTTTTCTGATAACGATGAAATAGCCCCGCCTCCCTCTCCCCACCTCTCCTGCTGCTGGGCTGTCAGAAGAAAATAAATGTTAACGGAAACTCTGCCACAAGGTTCCCTCGTCCCTTGGAAGAGACGGAGAGGTGGGTGTTTTTCATCTGCTGGTGGTCAGTCCGGAGAGATATACACAGGGTTGGGTTGTAACGGAATACATGTAACGGCGTTACGTAAACAGAATACAAAAATCAAGTAGGCTAACTGTATTCAGCTGGCGCTACATTTGAAAAACGAGTAATTTGATTACAGTTACTTTCGTAAACCTGAAGTGAATACATTTTGGAATACTTATTGGAATTATTGGTGGAAAAGTTGCAGCATGTCTGTGAGCGAGAGGGAGATGCAGCGTGTCTGTGAGGCCCCGCCCCCGCTCGCAGAAGAGAGAGAGATCTCTTTTAAAATATATTGAAAGTTAGAAACGGAGATGGTTAGATAAAATGTGCAAGATAACGTTTATGTAGCATTTCTTTATTGTCGAGATGATGACATTTATAACGGGATCAAATCAAAGTGAATGGCCTGCTGCTGCTGAATGCATGGGGCAAGTGACTGGAAAAAGTTTTAAAAGTTATTACATCGTTTCAGATAATAAATAATAATGATAATTCATTCTATTTAGGGGCGCCTTTCAAAGCACCCAAGGACACCTTACAATGCATAACATATTCTAAGGAAAGGTTTAAGACAGTACAAAGAATGCAGTCCGGGTGATGTTTTTTATGTGGGGTGCAGATGAGAGAGAGCTGTCCAGAATGACACCAAGATGTTGTGTTTGTGCTCTTGATAAGCCATTAAAACAGTAAAACAAGTGTCTCCTGTTCATCAAAACATACCCATCTGTTATGGAAAAAGAAAGTATTCCAAAAGTATTCTAAAAGTAATCTGCCACCAGTACCGGCGGGGATTGTTGTTCTGAAATCTGGCCCACCCTATTTTTTACAGGCCCACCCTAAAGTACATTTCTGCCTACGCTACTGGTTAGTACACACATTGGAGGTACTGTTTGTCTGTAGAACTTCCGATAATAGTTGGTATTCGGTCATTTCAGTTGGTACCAAAAGGTATTTAGTAGAATAGACTAAACTGAATAGCCCTCTCCCTGCATTTCCATATCTTTCTTTCTGGTTGAGGAGATGTGAAATAGCTTTGTGGCATATGGAACAGTCCCAGCCACAGCATCTCACCACTGAATGCTGCACTGTCATCTCTTCAGGAGAGTCTTGGCACAGAAAGGTCCTAGTCCTTCAATGCAAGCCGCTTGGAGATCCAGAAGGAATCCTTTCATTGGCATTAAGTGTTACCCAAGTTGCAAAGAACAAAAAGTAGATCATAAAAATGGCTTACATTTTCATTGTATCACTCTTACCTAACAGTCATAATGATTCCTAAACAGTGCAAACAATGACGGATGGAAGACAAATATTGTCACTTCTATAAGCCCTTCGTGTTAGTACTGGTGAAAGGAATCATTTTGTATTTGAATCCAGTGCCGAAATTATTCTTCATAATAATATGAGCATTTGAAAGTATTTTATCATACTTGTGTTTGTATAAAGCAATTTGTTCAAGCTATTTGTCTACACTGTCATGCCCTTCTTTTTTCTCGGTTAAGGCATCTTTCCCGTTCTTGATGAACACTGAACAAACAGAACATCAAGAAATTACAGAGCGGCATTAACACTGACTAACATAGCATGGCGAAAAATGGGAGAAAGAATTGCCTCTCAGCACTTTCACAGCCCTGGGAGATTTAAATAATAAAAAGCACTGGGCCTCTGAACAAACAGGATAATTATGGCCTACAGTCTTCCTGTCGCTCGTCTGGCACGGCCAAGCGGAAAGAAACATGTTATTACCACTCAAAGGTTCTGCGAGGAGAATTAGGAGGAATAAATGTTTCATGGAGAAGGATGGCTTCACGGTGAATCCCTTTGACCAAATCAACGTTGGTCACTTTTCTATTGCCTTCATGTGTTTTATTATGGTGAGAAATCACACTGTAAGGACCACACATTAAATACATTTGTAATATAGTTTGATTAATCGCGTTCATTTTGTCAGAGATGGAAGAAATATTGAGATCCTTTACTTAAGTACATATGAGTAGAACTAGTATGGTCTTGGAATGTTCCTTTACAACAATTATTATCAACTAAATGTGATGAAAATATGAAAAGTAATAGGACTAAATATGCAAAATGGCTGTTTTCAGAGCATTATATATAATTGAATAGATTATTTTAACCTTTTTCTAATAATTTTAAATGCTTCTAATACCCTGTTAAAATAAGTATTATGTGCTTTTATATTTAAAAAATAACTTTATTATTAAAGGGTATTATTTTGACCTTTTTTCATTGTTAAAAAAACACATCATTTTAAATACTTTGTATATGTATACATTATTTGCTAAATATGCTAAAACTAAGAAAAGTGTAATTGAATATGAAGGATGTCTGTTTTCACTATATTATATGATTACATAATATAATTTTAACCTATTTTTTCATTAACAAATCTTAAAACAAATTTAATTTAAATACCTTGTCAAACATTTGTTCGATATATATATAAGCATATTATGTTGTTTTGTATGTAAAAAGTATCTATGTAATTATAGCATATTACTTCATCATATTTTTATCAAAATAAATACATACAGTATTATTTTAAAACTTGGTCAAATATTGGGTTACTAATTAATACAGGACTGCGCTTTATATGTTCTGCATCGAATCATATCTTCCTATAATTTGTTTCTACTTTACTCAATCCACTAGGGACTGATTTTAGTATAACAAATAATTATGCTCAGTATGATTAATGCTTTCCTTTTGATTACATTACATTTATTGTTGTAAACACACTTTATTAGACAGAAAAATCATCAAGCGGAGGAGTCAGAGACTTCCTCTGATCAGATTAGGTTATAACATCTCTGGCTGTGGGGGTCTTCTCGGAGCGGTGACTCGGACCTATCCGTCTGGTTCCTCGGTATCGCTCCAACATGTGTGCAGCTGCCAGCAGCACTGTTCAGTGGAACAGATGTTGTTGTAATGGAAAGAGCTTGTTCACGGCAGCCATCGCTTTTAGAGTGCCACACGTTTCAAAACACAGCGACGGTAGAACAACACCATGTGACCTTTATGTCTGATGCTACACCACGTGCTACATACTAAATGCATCCCTTGATTCCTTCTTTCTTTCCACATTTTTACCATTTCTTTCTTTTTGCAGAAAATGTAAATGGACATTAATGGGGTTGGAAAGAAACTCCTTCGGTGGAAATTCTTGAAATAAACTAGTCAAAGAGTTGTCCTTCTGGGTCTTTAATCTTTTGCAAAAGAGGCGCAAAACATGAAGAGCAATGTCTCCACAGCCGAGTGCAACTAATGAACACATGCTTAGTCATGAGATAACTGACCCATGACACTATCAGTGCATTAGGCCATCATCTTCCTGAGTAGTTAGATCTACTGTCTCTTGACATGTAAGGCTTACATAATATTATTATTAATATATTAAATATAACATCATAGCATTCAATTCCCTGATTATCATAATTTCCATTACACTCTCTAGAAGGAACTTAGGGATTGTAGCCTCTGCAGGCCATCACAGGGCCCCTATTATATCACGGTCTTAGAAAGAATCACAGATATTTGAGATACACTTTAGATATCCTAAGGTTTGCAATGAGGTTTTATGATTATCTTAAACACTAGTGCCGCCGACCTGGGGGTCTTCAAAGCTTCACTGGAGGTTGCGAGGCCTTTTTGATGTGAGGAGGTGTATGGACAACTTTAAAAACAATATTATGTATATAAAGTTGACCTATGTCTCTAGATTGCATTTATTTCTGTGTGCCTCTTACAGTTTAAAGAAAAAGTAATCCATCTGAAAAGTTCAAAAGGCAGTCTTTGGTGGAACTAGTAACAGAGTTCTTTCACATCCCAATTAGACACTTTCTTTTTGTAAGAGGTCACAAGCCTGAAAGATTGAAAACCTCTAGTTTAATCTTTAACAATGTGTTGAATGCCCAAAGGTCTTTTGTTAAAGTGAAATGTTACTCGGAAAAGCCACTAGTAACTCCAGCTAATGAGTGCAATCTACAACATTCCCCTGTCTTTTTTATTTTCATTTCACAGCATAATGGCACAGGGAAGACCTTGAACACAAGCTGCTATATTCACTGAGCCGCCTCCTGTCCTGCATTACAAAGGAATATAACAACGGCCAAGGGTCAAGTAGAAAAAAGCACTGCATTTTTCAAAAAAAGGTGTTAATTATTCATGAATATTATAGTAAAAAATGCGAAGAAAAAGTAATTATTACACAAAACAAAATCCTAAAAATAAAGGGAAAACTCATCTTATGTATACCTAGAAAATAATCCGCAGTTAAACACAAGCTCCCTGCAGTAATACTTAACGTTAAAGTCAGAGGTGTTCTGCTTAAAGGTGGCCCTTAAGGACCGCTGATCTAAAGGGCTTTCAGGCCTTTACGTTAAGTGACAAGGCTGCACACAGAGGAATCACATCTGGCCTCTTTACTTTACATTTAATGAGAGCTGAATGCTCTAATTCAAATGTCATACTCTGGCATGCCAGGCTTACATCTCCTTTTCATATTTAGCCGGGGTAATGTGGGAAGACCTCCGCGTCAACGAAGCCACCTTCCAGCACACTTTGTGTATTAATTATGAATATGCTTTCAGGGCAAGGCCGTCCAGATGTCTTGTGGCAATTGGAAAACCTTTTTGCTTCTTCACTTATTTTTGAATTCAGATGGTGGAAATCCCAAATGTAACTCGGGAGGCCGTTCCCACAGTCCAATTAGCATCTTAAGCAATTAGAGGAGAGGAGAAGCCTGTGGTAATTTTCAAGAGAGGCAGTTTGATCCTGGGGTTAAAGCAGTGGAATGCTCGCGACGAGAGAGAAAACACGCAGGCAGAGGCAAAGCAAACCTGTGTGTCTTTAAAACCAAATGTGCAAGATGAAGCAAATGGCATACGGTGGTGTTTCAAATATCACATATTCACCAATCTAGCTTTCCACCTTACTTTAGATTGTAGTGCTCTTTGTGCGGTAACAGCTTTGTCATTTTTTTTTACATTGTATTCAAAGCATAATGGGGTTTAAAGTGCATGCTTCGCTTTTCTACCATCACCCCCTGCAAATAAGACTTTATTAAATTGTGTGCACTGTATGTAATGTGCACTTAAAGTCATGAAGTAGAGAAGAAAAGAGGACCCAACAAAAACAAACTGCACTTACACATTTGATAAAAAAGACACTCTAAACTCACCTTGTTGAATATTTTCATTTATGTTGAAAGTTTTAGAAACACATTGGGCGGCTAAAGTAAAAGCAAAAAGGGCAATTGTATATAATGGTTAGCCATATCTGCAATGAATGTCTGCATTATACAGTGACACTGCATGCTTAATGAGATATACGATCGGGCACCCACACAACGTATGCTGCCTTCATACAAACTCCACATGCATAACAGGGATACATTCCAGAAAAGATCATCTCTAAATAATTATAACTTTCTACATGGCTTCCCACACTGCAATCTAAAAACATTTCATGTTGTTTCACGATAATTACTTTTTTGATAGCTTTCCAGCGGAGCACAATTAGTCCATGGCGAAGCAAACCAAAGAATATTTAGTAACTAAATTAGTATTTCATTTGTTTATTTTTTGACTTCACAAGCAACGACAGAGACACGGATTTATCAAAACCCTGATCCCAGCTCTGTTCAAACAGAGCATATACCACTTGATAAATGACCCTGCTGCTACACCAACAGTGTGTTTTCTTAACAAGCTTCAGGACCCTTTGCTGCTGCAGCTCCTTACTGGTTCGTGTGTCCGGGCCGAAAGTCATCTGCCACCTGAAATCAGCGGAGAGCAACACATTTCATCTTCCCTACACGCCTCAATTGGAAATAAACAATCTGCTTTTTTCTGTTATAACACATGTTCCTATTTTGTTAGTTACTTTGAATCTGGGAATGACCAATCGTAGAAAGAACTCATAAGGTGAAGAAAAACATATCATTCTCACACTACACTGAATGTTAGTCCAACGCAAGGAAACATACTTTAGAGGAACATCAAAAAAGACAGGAATATCATATCATCAATTGAGTATCATTTATGTTTTTAAGGTTCATTATAATGATTTAATTAAATAAAGTTGTGGCATTAGGAAACACCATTGATTGATCCCAATAAGGACTATAATAAACCTTGAATGATGGCTTGCATACTGCTCTACATTTAGATGTTGCTGTTACAAACTGGCAGTCTTTCTTTGTTTTTTGTTTTCTAACTGTACCTACATTTCACTACTGCTGAATTATTTTGGTGCTCATAGCCTTTTTTTGCTGGTATCTTTCAAATGCATGGGCATGTTCTAGAGCACATACACACAAGACCTGCCTTTAAAGTGTTACATGCGCTGAAAATAAACCATACGCCTAGTTGTAGCCCATTTATAATCAAGTGGAATTCACTTGATTATCTTAACACCCCTAAGAACAGATTTGGATGATTATGTTCAACTTTTGGTGCAACAGGGGTTGACATTTAATAGAATGTTGCTGTATGAGGCCCATCCACTCTGATTGGGTGCATCGCTGGGCCAAAGACATCTTGTGCTGGATGGAGTATGTTGTCTCTATGCGGCATGGGCAACAAACCTGATTCTGATTTGTTGTTCTTTATATTTAATACTTGTGCTCCGCAACATTTCAGAGGCATTTTGAATCCACTATATTCACTTGAATGCTGGCGTTACTTGTTCAATAAAAAGGACATGTAAGCATGTAAAACGCAACGCTCAGTTAAAGATTAAACCAATGGTTTCCTTCCTTTTTCTTTCGGCTTGTGACCTCTTAGCAAAAGGCTGTGTCTAATTGGGGTCTCTTGTCACAGATTTCAGATGTCAGTGGGCTGTTTCAGCAAAGACTCCACTTTAAACTTCTCAGATGGATTCATTTAATATAACTGTCTGAGGCTCAAGAGGAAAACACATCTGCAAAAAGCAACAAGCCATTTACAGTATATGGAAACAATGGATAACAATGTATGTAGCTTGGCTTTTCTTTCCCATGTCTCATCCAACGCCACCTCCTACTTATTGTGTGACCCTAGGGGCCCTGACCCTTAGTATAGAAACCACAATACTAAACGTCTATATCCAGTTGCTATTAGCTCCTTCTGTAACAGCATACTCTCACATTGCTGCATCAGGACAATCTCAGTACAGTGTGTGTTTATGGACACAAGAATCCGACACAATGATTTATGAGTCATTCCTCTTTTTTTGGAATTTCCAATACCATTATGAAAAATATTTACTACACACCATTCAACTATTTCATTTCTAGGAGTCAACTCTCTCCCCCCACCGGCTTTCTATGAAAATTAATTCAGAGCTGATAGTGGGTAGGCGCTCTCAGCACACAAGCTCATACAAGACAATTGTACGCGAGACAATTGGAAGAGAAAGAAGCTGGAGCCTGGGAGAGCAGAGATATTCGAGGGAGCCTGACGGAGCTCCTGTTTTGCTTATGCTGCTCGGAATGAGACCCCAGCAGGGCAGTGCTGTATCCTCTGCTAACTTGAATGTGCTCCAGTAAGGGAGGAGGCCGTAAAACTGGCCTCGGTTAATAACTCGCCATCATTTGTAGTCATGTGTGTCTTTCCATCTCTCGGAGCGCGGTTTTTAGTCCCCTCCAGATGACACTTTGCTTAAGTTTTTCCACAAACTGTACTTGTTTGAGCGTGAAAGGAATTTATGCTTTGTTGCACCTCATTAAAGGCTACTCTACTGTCTCCAGCTATGTTTATATCAGGGTCGGACCAATAACGGGCTTTTATTATTACCCATCAGTCATTTAGTGTTGCTGAGGTGCATCGTTAAACAATATTTAACTTGCTTGGTCTTTTGTTTTTCCATTTTTGCTGGTGCATAAACGCACTGGAGATTTTCTCTGCAGCTAATGTGGCAAACAGTCAATAACAGTTTGGGTTTTTAGGACACTTGCATTAAGCAAACACATTTCATTTCACAAATATGTAATAATGCCTGAAAATATAACACAACTTGCAATTACCTGATATATTTACACCTGATAATGTTAAAACTACACCAATGTCATAAAATGTCCTAAGTGATGGCGTAATAACATATTTGTTGAATATGTCGTTTCAGTTGTCATCACATACATTTTAACAAGATAATATTTGGTCCAAATGTGTCCAAATAAGATTTACAAATGTAATGAATCCCAATAATGTACAAATAATATTATAACTTCACTTATAATGTAAGATTATTACTGATATTGGAATATAATTTGTATTGATAATGCAACAAATAAAAACTGTACAATATATAGCTGTATATATAATATATATATATATATTTTTTATAAATGACTTATAATGGATGCAGATAAATTGTCTCCGTGCAGAGCAATACTTGAGTATTGTTGTAGGCCTCTATTTAACTGCATGTTCTAGGTCTCATTGTAAAACTAACTGACAATGGAGATGGACAGAGTAACTGTAGCTCACATTGTGTACCCTCTCCGTGAAGACACATTATGACATACACATAGATTGGGATCATTCTTTAATAATACAGTGTTTTTAAACACAAGCCTTTTATTAACTTATTTCAAATTTGTTTTATAGTATGGGATATTTTAGTAGCTTTTTTGTCTCAATTCAATGTCTGCTGCTGTTGCTAATATGCATCCTTTCATTATTAAAGGCCCTATTATACTCATTTCCATGTTTTAATTAGATTTGTTCTGCCTATTTACATGCTTTAATATAAAAAAAAACGTCTTTATTTGTCTCATACTGCCTGTGCTGCAGCATGAAGTCATCATGTCACTTGTTGCTTAAAGGGCCCCTTTAAGCAACAAGTTACATGGTTTTGGTATTTATTTTCCCTTGTCTTAATTTGCATTGCATTTCATATTGAGGCTGCTAAAAGTAAAGGAGAGTTATTAAGTAACATCACTTGAAGTATATATGATACTAAGATTAGGTTACATGTTTTACATGTGTCTACTAATATTAACAGAATACATTTTTGAAGTAACCCTGGTGGTATCCCACTTATGTATTAGCATGATAAGACCTTGATAGAATATTTGTCATTCTGATCTTCCAGGCAGAGAATAGCAGCCTTAAATCAAGAATCTAGGACTGGATTCAGTTTGCACACCTTATCTAAACTAGGAATGCCTTCCTATCTTCTTGACCCTTTTCCTCGCCTGCTCTAGGAAGCTGAAATGATACCACCCTGATATTTACAACCCTTAAAAGCGGTTTGACAGCCCCCTCATAAATTAATGAGACGTGTTTATCAGGAGTTCCAGCCCACGCTTGGGAGTTTAAAGAAACAATCCTCAATAATCTCTGTATCACAAACTGTGCTTATCTTTGCATAGCATATGTTTATTTTATTTAAAACAGCAATGAGAAATGAGGATGTGTCACATGTCTTTCTAATTTGCAGATATGGTCAAATACAATAAAGGAATGGCATTTAAGTTTTCAAACAACAAAGGAACCACCGAGGCGCTAAAGATAGAGTTTGATATCGCTTTGTCATCGAGATAACAGCAGCAGAGCATTTTTCTTTAGAGACACTAACTTACAGTATGACATTAAAGTATAAGACCTAAGGGTAGCACTGTCCTTTGGTAAATGCTGAGAAGGCACAATAGCATCTCTTCCCCTCCAATGCTGCCTGTTTACTGTAGGCTGGGTAGCAGAGTTTGGGATTTATAGGCAGTTGTGATATGAACGAGCACAAAGACATGAAAATGTCACCGTTTGTCAAATGGCTCCTGACCTGGAAAAATAATAATTACAACAGTATTTGAATGCTTGAGCATATATTGAAAGGTCACATGACCAAAGTAAATATTGATCCATCTTGTCTATATTTGTATAATAACAAGAGATAAGATAATCACTACCATGAGCCTGTCTGTAAATCTTTATAATCTTATGATACAACACACTCTCACTCCCTAAGCGTGCAGGAGCGACGCTTGATCAGGGTCGCGAGGCTCCTTCAGCTTCATAAACGGATGCAAAGAGCTTTCAACTGATTGCAATGTATTCCCATAGGCGGCGGTATTTGACGCTCATGGAAGCACCGCACCCGTTTATGTCGGCAGCTCTTAAAGGCAATGTGAGCGTCCATTCCCATTGGATAACGGAGAATTGTACACCCGGAAGTATGTATTCTCCTTACTGTCGATTGATTTGACAGTGATATCTCCACTACTCATCAACTCAAAAACACCAGATTATCCTTGTTAATTACACAACATTGATTGGTTTAAATTGTGTACAATGCTTTTGTGTTTTTCCCCTTCAATTCTGAGAAACAACTTGTTTTCTCTGAAATGTGGAGCGCCACAGAGACTACACTACCCACAATCCCCAGCTATTGTTGTGACGACGCCTGTCCGCTTTGACAAACCTCGTGATAAGTCAACAAGTTCTGTGATTGGATGAAACATAAATTCATACAAAAAAAGTCCAACCCTGTCTCCTAAAAATTACGTTCCCACAGAACTAAACTGCATTCTCAATTACGTTTAGCTAGAAACTTATTTTCTCCCATGTTACGTTTGTTATGAACGTATCTTAAATACGTTTATTTTCTACATATCTTTGCCATTTATTGTCTTGCTTATAATAATGATAATAGTCATTTATAAATATCATTTTAGAGCACACATTTGAAATCGAGAATCGGGCTCGATATATGGTTAAATTAAAATCAGTAGGCGAGGCTGTAATTTCGCCAGCTGTTACTCTCATGAGTGAGGCAGAAAATAACAGTTTTAACATGCCAAAAAGCTGCTGTGTCGTTTATTGCACCTCAAACTAAAACAAATCCAGAGTTACGTGTTTCTGTACTTCCTCGAAGAAGAAAGGACAGTAACAGAAGTTCTCTGTGGCTTCAGGCTTGATCGCCGTTCAAATGACAGCGTTGGTTTCCCCAAAAGTGGGCGGGGCTGTAAAGTGACGTAGATTTTACTCTCATCTATTATTCAAAACCATTCTATTTATTCTAACGTAAATTACATGCCAGTGTTTTATCTTTTTATTACTTGTATTGTTATACTTTATTTGCTATGAGTTATATCTGAAGCAAATTATGTTTCTGAAGATGTGTAGTCAATTCCACCTTTCAATGTAGCATACATGTGAACTCTCTTTACAGGAACAATACCGGAAACAGACGTAGGAAAGATCCTCAGCTCGCTGATTGGATGTTTTAGCCACAATGCACGTTTTTAAAGATATTACTGATTTTCTTTGAATATAAGAATGTAAATACTGAGTTGAGAGAATAGTCAGGGGATTTGGGTGATGGGAGACACATCTATGGAATCACAATTTCAATACCATTAAATGACGGATATGCCTTTCTGTCTGTGATGTTTTACAAATCAGATATTAATGTGTAGAAGTAAAGCATGAGAAACAGTATAGCAATATCCTGTACAATTATGTAAAAACATGAATAAAACTACACATCTTCAGATGTTATACATACATAAGTGTCCTACACTTATAATACAAAGTTATTATTAGTATGCTGTGTGTACCTTGTGTGCACCGCCTAGTGGTTAAAGCACGTTATTGAATGATTTTTGTTGAATAATGTTATTGTTGTTGAATAATGTTATTTGATGAAAAAATTAAGAGTACATACTTTCATAGGGGGAAAATAGAAGGTCAATGATATAAATATAGAATATAACAAATCAAGAAGATACTGTAAGTGATCTCTACAATAAAAGAGTTGAGTGCATGATGTACAAAGATATTAATATGAGGATGTGCAAAACACATTAAAGAATACTTTAGGTTAAGGTCTTCTTTCAAATAAGAACAAAGCTTTGGGGGTATCTATCTACAGATAAATATTAAGCCTGACAAATACTTAACGTATAATATATTGCTTTCCTGCAATGTTAACTATGTTGAAGCACTTCTTTTAACTGATATTATACATATGAATTATACTCTTATGTATGTAGATAGAATAAGAAATGTGCAGAATTTGACAGTTTAATGGTGGAGGTACACACACATTGATAGATGTCTTGTAATGCACTGTTGAGGAACCTGTGACCCAAGTTTTTCATTCATTGCATAACTATACTATAGTTGTGTATATGATATGTCAATAAACCTTAAATCTTGAGAGGGATGTGCAAAATAGCCATAATATACAGTCTTTAATTAACTATTAGTAGAGAGTAACGAGTAATTAATATACTTTATAGAGATCTGCAGATAAATGTTTAGTCTTCTCAAGCACCAACTATTAAATATCTCTCCTGATTGTTGGCACTTGACAATCACCTTACCTGAATTTTACTCAGGTGTAACTAAAGTCTGATTTAAGGGTTGTTTATGTTTCACATCATTAATCAGAATCTGCAAAGTAACTAAAATAAATGTGGTGGAGTAAAAATACCAGGTTAACCTCTGAATTGTAGTGGAGTAGAATTACAAAGTAACAATGAGCTGTCATGTGGGTATATATTAATGCTGCCCATTATGGACACAAGCGATTTTCACCCATTTAGTAATTACATGTTTTAAATTTGTACACACCAATTTGTTTCCTATCGCCTAAACCTCCAGGGCTGTACACAGTTTAATACTGTCAACTTCTAATTTTGGAAAAGACGAAAACTTCTTTTAAAACTACAATTCCCAGTAGCGACGTGCCATAGAGAACATGTTGCGAAACACAATAGCAAGCATGTGTAGTTCTGGGGCGGCGTTTGAGTCCAGTTTTGAATAGTCTGCGGTGGTTTCGTTCCATTTCAAAGCGCTTGACGCTCGGGTAACCTTGGCGCACTGCCACTCCAACATCCAATCCCAGAGCTTGAAGATTAATCACGGGGTTTGTCGCAAAGCGGACAGGCGTCGTCACAACAATAGCTGGGGATTGTGGGTAGTGTAGTCTCTTTGGCGCTCCACATTTCAGAGAAAACAAGTTGTTTCTCAGAATCGAAGGGGAAAAACACAAAAGCATTGTACACAATTTAAACCTATCAATGTTGTTTAATTAACAAAGGTAATCTGGTGTTTTTGAGATATCACTGTCAAATCAATCGACAGTAAGGAGAATACATACTTCCGGGTGTACAATTCTCCGTTATCCAATGGGAATGGACACTCACATTGCCTTTAAGAGCTGCCGACATAAACGGGTGCGGTGCTTCCCTGAGCGTCAAATACCGCCGCCAATGGGAATACATTGCAATCAGTTGAAAGCTCTTTGCGTCCGTTTATGAAGCTGAAGGAGTCTCGGCGCGTCCCAACTGCACGCCACGGGACCCTGACCAAACGTCGCTCCTGGACGTTTAGGGAGTGAGAGTGTGTTGTATGATACCTAAATGTCAGGCATAATTATTTGTGGAAAAAGCCACTCCATTAATCATATGTACAGTTCTTCTTTACATGTAAATGATTTCCGACATTCAAATTACCTTGATTGTGCGTGTGATAGTCGTCCATTCATTTAGCCGTTTGCAGCATCAACATAAAACTAAACAATGAGATTAAAATAGAACTGAGCAAGCCAATTGCCAGTGAGATAAATAGCTTTTTATTATGGGCTTTGTTGCCAAAAGCATATCATGCCAGGGTACCTGCGTAACAGGAAATGTACATTATTTTCGTGGGTGTTAGTGTAAACTGTCAATGGCTGCTTATTTGTATAGCTTTGCCAGGGAGGTAATGTTTTCGGCTCAGTTTCGAAAAAGGAAAAAAAGAAAACTATTGGATGGATTTTCGTGGCCAAAAAAACTAGAGACTATCTGATGACTACTGTAAGTGGTTTCACAAAATGTGTTTCAATGTTGTTAATATACTTAGATAGGGTGTTTATTGTTTGATTCATATGCTGTCAGAATAATAGGAAAGTTATTACTGTGAAAAGTTCCGGTACACTTGCCAAGTTGACATCATATTATTGAGAAAAATGTGCAAGAAAGTAAAAGTTTGGTGGATGGCTTCAAGCAATAAAGAAATATAAAATCTTCTTGTTTCCACGATACAATTTAAAGCTCATAAAAATACCAAAGTAGAGAAAAAAACATCCCAACTTTGGAAATAAACTCTTTCTGATTGCCATTCCAGTAGCTTATTGTTGTGATGGCAGTTATTTGTTCACTGGTGTTGGTATTCAACAGTCATCTACAGCAGTGGTTCCCAAACTTTTTGTGCCCAAGGCACACCAAAGGACAAGTAAAAATCTCAAGGCACACCTATCGTGCAAAATAGCCCTTATAACACGTGTTATCATTCATATCATGTAAAATATCTGTAAATGTGCATAATTATTTACTAATGCCAAATAAAATGTGACAAAGACAACTATATTACTCATGAAATATTTATTAACGAAATATTTCAGAAATTAATTTGAAACTTTATCAAATTAGGCTTCATCAAAGCAGCAACCACTCATTTAAACCAGACAGGTCACAACATTACAAATGAGGCAAAGGAAACTCAGCAGAAATTCAGCACAGAGAACTGTCAATGCAAGGAAGCTGCATTGTCCATGGTCCTGAACTACAAATTATAAATGTAACATTTCAGCAATCAGCATTGAAACATGTGCTATTGTAAATATTTTGCCGACTTACAAATTAGTGAGATACATGTGCCTGTCGGGGCGCGCAGAATTTTTTAATCCTTGGTGGCACTGAGGAGAGGGCCACTCGCAAGTCCTGTTCAACAGAGAGCCGTGACCTCCTGTTGTTCTTCATGTAAATCAGAGTAGAGAACGCCAACTCCAGAGATGGGGTCGTTACTAATTTTTTTTAATATATTACATATTACTTTTTAAAAAAAAGTAATATATTACACTACTTCGTTACTATCTACATAAAGTAACTCGTTACTTTACTCGCCGAGCACGTACGAACTGCGCATGCGTGAGTGGCAATAACTTTCCTTACCAGCAGGCGGCGGTAGTGTGTATTTGTCATTCAAAACAGGCAACAACCGGAAGACAGAGAAGAAGAACAGACTGCGTGATATAAACAAACAACAAATAGCGTGTGCGGTAGCTTCACCTTAGCATGTGTTCTTTGCAGGTGTTTGTTGAGGTTTGACGTGGTGTTTAAAACAGCTTCTGGCCTGGACACAGTTTGCACCTCACCATCACATTCCTGTCTATTCTTCGGACGAACTCAAAATAATGGGCATATACCGCTCCACCCCTCGAGAGTTATCGCTGACTCAGCCATGTTTATGCAGCACTGCACGTGGAGATGTGGACGTGCAAGTCGCGCAGATTACGTACATATAAACCTACAAAGTACTGATATAGTAAATTAAAAAATAAAAAAAAAATAATAATTTTTGTGTAGTTGTATATTGCAATAATAACGTATGGTTGTCACAAAATCCCACGGCACACCCGGACTTGACTCACGGCACACCAGTGTGCCGCGGCCAGTGTTGGGGAAGTTACTTTTAAAAAGTAGTGTTTGCTCGTTACTCGTTACTTCTTTAAAAAAGTAATCCCTTACTTTACTTAGTTACCCTGCAAGGAAAGTAACTTTTTACGTTACTCGTTACTTTTACGTTACTTTTATGTTGCTCGACTTTGGGCAGAACTCCATCTCTGTTCCTAAATGTGTAGGCTTACATAAAGTTCTACATATATGGAGGACATAACAGATATTTCTTTTGTGCTCTTTATTATAAAAAAATGCCACAGAGCACTTAACAAAACATTGGGCTATCAATATCAAATATCAATATAAAATCATAATCATTAAACAGGCTAGCCCCAAAATAGGTGCAAAGCTAGTGCAAATCATATCAATAGGCTCCTTAGGAACAACATGATAACCTCAAAATGGCTCATGTGTCTCAAAATAAAACATGCCTCATGTAAATCCAACAGAAAAAGAATAACTTCAAAATGTCTTGATATCGATGGCTTGTGTAAATAAAATAAAATGGCATAATACAGCTTGGAAGCAAAGACATTTTAGCCAAAATAAAATCAAGAACAACTTAAAGCAGGACTGGCCTCAGAATTAAAAGGCTATGTTCACTGCATATGCTCACTCTTCTTCACAGTATGATGGCAGATAAAAAAAAGAGGATATTAGGCATAGGCTTGAGCTATGTCTATAGCATGGGTGGCAGGCAACCTATTCCACATCAGTACAAAATGTGCGATTATACCTCATCAGGAGCAGTCTTTCAAAACGTTTATCTGAGAGTCTGTTTCTTCTGGGGGAAAGCACAATACCTCCCAGGCTGAACAGCCTCTCCACCGGTGCACTGGATGGTGTGGCAGTGTTGTATTTCATACACACAGCTTTCACTCGGGGGGAAACGGTTGAGGACTTCTAACTCTGAGCCTGATCTCATGTACTCAAATACCTCCGAGTCTGCGCTAATGGACATTGCGTCTTCCTCTTCCTCATCAAAAGAAAAAAAGTCATTCTCATTGGCGCTGCTGTGTGCGGCGGCTTCTCGGTTTTTATTGTTAGCCGGCTCTTCATCACGGGGTAGAGTGCGACACTCCGCGATGAGCAGCGCACGAGCCGCTTCTCTCCGCTCCGCTCCCACAATCCATCGAACTTTAAATTTCGGCAACGTCAAGGCAGCCAATAAAGCTTCACTGCTCTCCAACACTGGTGCGAATCGCGTCCTGATAGCCTAGGACAAAATGATATAGAACAAATAAGCCTAGTTATCAGACACACGACTCACTAGAGCTCCATCAGGGGAGGCATAATGCATTTATCTTAAGAATATTTATTAAGAAATGTCCGTTAATGGATAGGCATATACATTTATATCATAGACATCGTAGGCTATATATGATGTATATGCCTAGGCTACTAACTTTAAGAATCGGCTTACCTGTACAATTACACCCGGTAGGTTTGCTGTCATCCTCGACAGTCCATTTTGGAGTGCCAGTGTCCTGGACATCAGGGTCTCCAGGGTTGGTAGAAGAGTCCCATAGTAGCAGTTGTCTTCCCCTTGCAATATATCCAGTGCTACCGTCAGGGGTTTCAAAACACTGCAGTATTCCTTTAGGAATAGATGTTCGCGCTCTGTCGGGGCTCTGATGTCCAGTCTAGTACAAAGCGTATTCAAATCTTGGGCCGGGATGTCACTGATGCGGGACAGGGCATCGTGGAAGGAATTCCACCTTGTTGATGTAGGCACAATCATTTTTTTTTCCACAGATTTCATCGACAATCTCAGAGGCTAAGGTAGAGCGGCTCGCCTTTGTCCAAAGAGCAGCGCACTTTGCCGTTGCACTCCTGTACACACATTTTGAGTCACTGTTGGAGGACAGCCATTTGTCGATGTCATTGCACGAGATCAAATTGAGTGTATGCGAAGCACACCTGAAATGCGGGGGAAGAGAAAACTGTCCTTCTGTGGCCCCAAGCAACTCTTCCACATCTGTGAAAACGACACCTTGCTCGTCATTATCCTCCTCCTCGTTAGGCTCAGGCGGTGAATACATCTTGAAAGCTTTAACAAAATTAGACCCGTTGTCTGTAACGGTGGCGGTGATCCTATGTGAAAGGCCAAATGCTGAGTGAATCTGTTCCATTTCAAAGCCTATAACATCATATGTATGCCTGCCCTTTATTCTTTTGCATGCGATGGCAGCTTTCTCACGTTTAAAGTTGCATGGATTGATCCAGTGCACAGTGATTCCCAAAAAGCTTCTGTTATGACTACTCCATATATCCGCAGTGGTTGACAGATACGGCAAACTCTCGAACGTTTTCTTTAATTCACTCTCCATTTTCAGATAGCATTCATCCAGATAGCCAGTGAACGTTTTACGATCTGACCATGGGCGCCTGTCTCCTGTTATCGGTATCTTGCTAAGTATCTTTCTGAAAGTGGGAGATTCAACAGTATTGATGGGCAACATTTCTTCGACGATGAACGAAGCTACAAGTTTGTCCAACTCTTGTTTAGATAGGAGAAACTGAAGTTTTAGCTGCTTTGGGCTTGGACTCGAAATATCTTCATTTCTCCGGGGATCTTGAGCTACTAGCTTCATGCTAGCATGTTTTCCTCTCAAATGCTTGATGAGGTTGGCAGTTGAATTAACGGCAGTGGACAAAAGTTTCTGGCCAGGGCACAACGTGCACCTTACACTCACATTTTTCCCCTTATTGTCAACAAGTTCGAAGTAATGGGAATACCTCCATCCCTCGAATGTTAGCGTTGGCTGCGCCTGCTTCTCACTTGCCGTTGCCATCACTGCTCTTCAGTCTTCATGCCACCACCAGCACGTCACGTAGCACGTACAGTGTGGAATGAGAGCTCGTGCCTAATGCGTAAGCACGCAGCTGAGTAGGCAGTGTCACTGTCACTCGTAAAAGTAACGTTGCGGAGAATTGAAGAAGAAACTACGTTACGTTACCAAATGTTTCGTAGTAACGCGTTACACTACGTTTTACCCGAAAAAAGTAGTTACGTTACTGTAACGCGTTACTTTGTAACTTTGTACTTTGTAACGCGTTACACCCAACTCTGGCCGCGGCACACCGTTTGGGAACCACTGATCTACAGGAATGGCCTTCTTAATCTTCCATATCTCCTCAACCTATATAAGGAATGTACCTTTTCTGCTTTATTGTCGTTTTTCTCTTTACAAAGTCCTTGTGGTCACTTCATTTTCTTGGACCAGAGTGGAGTGCAGCAGCATGTAAATTAGGTTTAGCTCAGTGTCAGCAACATTGCACATTGCCAGACACCTAGGGATATAACATAATAGCACATCAACATGAATCACAGAAACCTAAAGCTGCCTGTTCAATAAATCACTGCATATTACAGTATATTTATGGAGTGATTAAAAAGCCGACCTAAGAGACCTCACTGCAGATGAAAATAAACCGTTTCTGCAATAAGACAAAGTTTGCGAGCCATTTTTTTTAAACAATGCCCTCAACAACGAAAAGCCGTTCCTAAGGAAACTTTAATTGAACAGTGGACTTCGCTTTGATGTCGTCAATGTTTTGCCTCTTTACTTAATTTGCTTGTTTTGATCCAATATGGTTAATGAATCCGCTGAGTGGGCTGTGGGACTTAATGGGGGCCAGCTGTGCACATCTTCAGTTTGAATAGCTGATTGTTCAGATGATGGTTTGCTTACTTTGAAGCATGCTATTATATCATTATCATCTTTCTGTGATGTAAATATTCAATTAAGTAGGGCTTTTCATTGTTTCAAGTTCCAAGGTTAAGTTTCATTAGTCATATAAAGATTAACACAGGGTCAACTGTACAGTAAAAATGTTTTTTTAATGAGTGGATGAGTCAGTTATAATAATAATAATAATTAAAGCTGCAAGCAGTGTTGAGCGGGTCTTCGACGTTCCGCAGGCTGTTGTCCGCACGTCGACGTGTGTGTCTAGGTGTCTCGAGGACTCGGCCGTTGGCAAACGTGGGAAGTTTCAGGCCGATCGGACAATATATTTAGGAGTTACAGCAGTAACACAAACATTGTGTTTGATGGCGGGTGATCTGTCGCCATGGCAACGGCATATGATGACATCCCATAATGTGCTTAGATGTGTTGAGGGCTGCATTGTTATGAAACCTGTAAAGTTTTGTGCCGTTTGGAGCATGTTAACTGGAGTTATGAGAAAACCGTGTTTCACGGCGACCATTTTGTTACCATAGCAACGAAATTTGACGAAATCTCAAAACTGACACATATATGTGTTGAGGGCTTGACGGTTAGCACACATGTACAGTTTGAACAGTTTTTGACCATTTACACAGGACTTATAGCAATATGGTGTTTAACGGCGAGGGGTGTGTTGGCATGGCAAGAGCTTTTGGGGAAAACTCACTATTGTCATATTGAGGTGTTGAGGGCCGGACCATTAACTGTCATCTGAAGTCTGGTGCAGTTTGGACCATTTTCCATTGAATTAGGACAACACCAGGTTTATTGGCGAGGGACGCGTTGCCATGGAAACGGCATATGAGGACATCCCATAATTGACAGAGCTGTTGAGGGCCGGACCATTCATGATAGTCTGAAGTGTGGTGCCGTTTGGACGATTTTTCATTGAATTACGACAACACCAGGTTTATTGGCGGAGGATGCGTTGCCATGGCAACGACATATGATGACATCCCATAATTTGCATAGAGTTGTTGAGGGCCGGAGCATTAACTGTCATGTGAAGTCTGGTGGTGTTTGGACGATTTCCATTGACTTACACCAGCATCGTATTTTTTGGCGAGGGATGCGTTTCCATGGAAACGGCATACGGTGAGATTGGACCGGTGATATAAAAGTGAAGATTGGGGGACGATGGGACCGTGTCCATTGGAGTTACAGCGACAACGTTATTTATGGCGAAGGATCCGTCGCCATGGTAACGCCAAATTAAGTAATGTCAGATTTGACCTAGAGCTGTTCAGGGCTGTAGTGTTAACCATCATGTGAAGTTTGGTGGCGTTCTGAGTATGTCAGTTTGAGTTATGACATCATCGTGTTCCATGGCGAGGGACCGCCTAGCATCGAGCGAACGCGAACTTTGGCGACAAATAACGGCTACGCCGTGCGAAAGAAAAAAACTTCTGTGATAACTTTAGATTGCCCATGTCTCGCGAAGCTACCCGACGAATTTCGAGTCGTACGGATAAAGTCCCTAGGAGAAGATAGATTTTGTACGGAGGACGAAAAACGCGATAAATCGCGTTTTTCCGACACAAAATTCAAAATGGCCGACTTCCTGTACGTTATTTTATACCCCTCCAAGAGGATTTTTGGTTCGTCTCCGCACCCTAGATATGCGTAGCGAGTTTCGTTCGTTTACGTGAAAGTTAAAGTAGGGGGAGTTAACGTTAAAAACGGAAGTGGGCGTGGCCTACGCAATTTGTGACGCAAAGTTCCGGAACCTATTACACATTGCAATTTTGTCAACTTTTGACGCGCGTACAACATTTGGTGAGTTTTCACATATGTTGCGGGGCTCAAAAGTGCGTTACAAGAGTTCAAATAATAACAAACAAATAATCGGTCCGATCTCAATAATGTGCGATTTAACATGGAGGTGGGTGCGCCCACCTCACTGTAGTACGTACGCATCATTTAGGCCACTTTTAATGGGCTTTTGCCCCTCTTTTTCCCTGTTTTTGGTGGGTTTTGCATGGTTATCGCTCGCTTTGCGAGCGACTACATTGATCGTAACGATATCAATTATGCGAGTTGCAGTCTTGCAGGCTCGCGCGGCCTATCAGCCGTCATGATTTCCGAACCTTTTCTGTGCTTTTGCCGGTCGATTTCCCTGTTTTTGGGTGTTTTTCGCAGGTTTATCGGTCGCTGCGCGACCTAGGTCTCAGACCCTAATAATACATGGGACTTTTATAGCGCTTTTCATGAAACTCAAAGACGCTTTGACAGAGAGTTAAGAAAAATAAAGACAAGAGAAAACAACAACAAAAAAACTAAAAAAAAATAGATAAAAAGAAATACAAAAAGAGATAAACAAAACAGAAAATAGGGGGGGGAGGGGGGTGGTCAGTGGTTGAATGCAGTGTTGAACAGGTGGGTTTTGAGTGATGTTTTGAATGCTGTGAGGGAGGAAGAATCTCTGATGGATTGGGGTAGTGAGTTCCAGAGGGTGGGTGCAGCAACGGAGAAGGCTCTGTCGCCCCAGGACTTGAGGTTGGTCCGGGAGGGGAGGGACAGGAGGTTGGCAGTAGCAGAGCGGAGGGAGCGAGTGGGAGTGTGTCTGTGGAGGAGGTCAGTCAGGTAGGATGGGGCCAGGTTATGGAGGGCTTTGTATGTCATCAGGAGGATCTTGTACTGAATTCTCTGGGGGATGGGGAGCCAGTGGAGCTTGATGAGGATGGGTGTGATGTGTTCACGGATTCGGGTGTGGGTGAGTAGACGGGCGGCGGAGTTCTGGATATATTGAAGTTTTTTGAGGATTTTTGCAGGTGAACCGTAGAGGAGGCTGTTGCAATAATCTAGACGGGAGGGGATGAAGGCGTGGATGAGGCTTTCGGCAGCAGTGGGAGAGAGGGATGGACGTAGACGGGCGATGTTTTTGAGGTGGAAAAAGGCTGTTCTGCAATAAAAGCACTGGTTGCGTTTAAGAGCAAAGCCATATGACAATTTAAACTAAAATAAAATGACAAGATAACATGACATTACCAAGATTGAAAGGCAAAGATAAGAAAAAGTAATTTAAAATAAGATGACATAAATAAAATACAACAATACAATTAAATTGGGATTGTGTGCAAGGGAGTAGCAGTATCTTGTTGAGATGTTTGTTAAGACAGCAGGTAGGTCGGTACATTTTCTTTATTAAAGTTTGTAAAAAAAATGGATTCATTGATTATTTCACGTAAAATCCTGAATTACACACATTGAAACCTCAAGGACAAGGTGTTCTATCGTAAAATCCCAATCAGGAATGCTAAACACTGCAGCAAAAGGAGGATCTGAGTTAGAGAAACGCAAATTATCATTTGTCAACTATAAAAAAAGGACAGCACTTTGATTGAAATGTTACAACTGAACATTTGTTGTTGTTGGAACATTTGCTCCAAGAAAAGGGCCGAATCATCCACGGCCAACTGCAGGAGTACGGGTCCACCTGTAGTTCTTCCTTGAAGTATTTACGGTATTTTGTCTAACTCTGTATATTACTGCTCTAACATTTGTAATAGCGCAGTATTTTCCGTTGTCAGTTCCAATTGCTTTCCCCCCCCATCGCATCGTCCTTACATCCAAACCAATTACCTTCCGTGTCCCACATGGGTTTCAAGGCAATTAAACGTCAACAAATGTAGACAAAACAACAATCGAGCTTGTGGATATGAACGCCGGCCTGAAATGAACTTCCTTTGCATTTTTAAGAGTCTTTACAAAAACATGTGTCACAGCAAACTTGTCACAGCATTAAACGATATGAAAAGGCGAAAGGTCAAGGCTTTTAATATGAGTTTAACAGGAATACAAATCCCACACTGCAATATCCATTACAACCCCACAATTAAAAACATTAGGATGAAATTGGATTGGATCCCGAAAACTGCCTCCAAACAAAAGGTTGTGAACTTGCCTGAGTCAGTTTCACTCATATTTATCATTCATTTATCTCCAGTTTTGTATTATTTATGCTCAATATTTGTGGCTCTCGAAACTCAGATATTCTCTTCATGTTCCAGCCCTCTTGGTCAGCTTTAATCTCACTGGACACGCTTTGCAAGGTCACTGCACAGCGAGGGGGGTTAAAGTTCAAACTATTTAAATTCTGTGGGCAGCACAAGTGAAAAGTACAGAATATGTGCGAGGCTCAATGAAACAATGCTGCAAGGCTTGGCATAATAGTGCTCTTCAGAGTTAAACAATGAGTGGAGATACTGCACATCGATTCTCCTGCGGATCCTGGGGAGGCTCCATCAGAGACTCGCTGTAAGTGGCACGGAAAATATTGGGTTTTAAGCCCTGCTGAGGATGAGGTGCAGCTTTAATGGGATTAGGACATCCAAGTGCTGATAATGAACAGGTGACAAAGCGTATGTGTTCGGTAAAGGTTGTTTGTGCATTCATAATGTAACCTTTACCTTACACTAACACTTAACAAATGAATCCAGACACCAATCTGGTGTTTCTATAGTAACTCAATACAGCCACTTGAGCATATACAATTCAATTGAATTGTGAAATGGGGGGAGATGCATTGTTTTCTCAAAGTACAACACACAATTATGGATTTAGATTGCATATTTAGATATGGTGTGATTTAACAGCTTATTTTTCAACCAAAGTGAATTGTCTTAAATGTGGGGAACATGTTGTTCAAATGTAATGAGACAGTATTACCAGAAGATGGCAGCATAACTTAGTTACAGGTCTCATCCCTTTGTCTGGTGTTGGTGTTAGAAGGAAGATTAAATTACCCATTGTTTATGCTTTAACTGTATATTTAAAAATGTCACAGTTATAGTGTGCACATAAACAAAGAGTTTATTCTAATGCCACATTAATATTATGTGTATTTTTATTTTTATTTTCACAGCCTACAAACAATACCATTCACAATGTTTCATTCCTCAAAAGCACATGTTATAGACATTTAAGTGATTACTTCTACAAACTGTTAGTACTAGCTACACAGTATTAAGATGCACATGCAATTCAAGCAAATCAGTATTATGTATATGTTCTGATGAAATATCTATTACCCTAAATCTAAGATGCAAGTTCAAGCTAAAATACCTGGAATTATTGGTCTGCTTTGTCTACTCTACTGGAGGAATAAATGCCAGGAAGAACAACATTGAGCAGGAGATGGAGTGACATTCAACCTAAACCAGATTACTGCTTTCCGCCACTTGATGGCAGTGTAACTGTGGATATCTGCATTTGACTAAATAATGAGAGCAAACAGGCTTTGTGGTGGAAAATATCACCCTTATTACATGAAGGCAACCAGTTATTTGAAAAATATATAAAGAGGGAAAGATGTGTGCACTGTTCGGATGAGATAACGACAAAATCATCTCATGAGAATGATAGACCAGCAGAGATTGGCAAAGGTGTAGTATCACCTCAAGAGGCCTGTATGCTGTTTATTGGGTAAAAATATGAATATTAAAGAGAAAAATACAACATTCGATGTGTACATTTCCCACTGTGCAACTGGATGTCTGTGCAAAGTATTTATAGACCAGAAGTAGAAAATGCTTTGTCTACTTTGTGCAAAAAGCTAAATTATCAGTTTGGTTTGCATGTGCAACATGAAACATTGAAAAACATCATGGCAAATTAAGGAAGCAGCGTGGAAGAGCCACAGAGGCAACTCCACAAGCTGCATGAAGAATCTGATAGAATAGAAGTCTATGAAAAGATGGCCCTATTCTCTCTTGATTTGTTACCTGGTTAAATATTGTACTGAAGATGTTATGGTCTCAATTGCTAGGTTCAAGTGTTCTTTGGGATAGCATTATGTCCATCTTGTAAATGATGGTCCCATTTAGACAAAAAAAAAATGGCGATGGCCACAATGCCACATTTTAAGCTTCAAAACTATTAACTATATTATCTACTGGATGTCCAAAAAAAAACAAGGAGCACACATCTTGCATTAGTCTAAATCAAACAAAAAGAGAAACTGAATCAAATATATTCATCTCTTTTCAAGCACTCATTAGTTCATTCAGTTTGAGTGTTTTCCTTATTTGGTAGAGCAAGAGGAGTAAACAACATTTTGTCAGACAGGCAACCCCATTGTTATGAAGTCTAGAGGCAGCCTGCTGGCCAATATTTAATGTTAAGCAGAGCACTGTGTGTAGATTAATATGTCATTATGAATGTCATAAGCATGCAGTGAGTTGACCTCCGCATTGTATAAATGACCAGCATACTGCTACTATCTGTGCAGTGCTTTGGCAGGAATAATTAGATGAATCTCTGCCCTGAAGATGTCAGGCTGTTCTGGGTTCAGTGGGGTGTCCGGTCTGGTGCAAGATGAGTGCAATAGAATATAACTAGAAAATGCATTTCCTGCAGAAAATGCGTGCGAATGCTATAAACTGTGAACATTTGTTGCTGAATTTAGATGAAAATGCAGAAAAAGCTGAATATGTTATTAGTTGAATGGTCTCTGCTTTTAGCTAAAAAAAACAAGTAAGTGTGTTGCTGAACTTAGCGGAGAAATGCAGAAAAATGAAATGATTTGAATCAAATTGTTACAGCTCAAATGCATTGCAATGACTTTGTTGAAAACTTGAAAGTGAAATGTTAAACTGGAAGAGTAAGAAAAATAGTGAAGAAGCTTATTATTTAAAAGAAAAGGTTTACAAAAGGTATAAACAACAACATGTATAGCCTCAATGTCCTGAAATAGCTGAATAATGTAACAGTTGAATGGTTTCTGTAGCTGAAAGTAGGATGAAGGAGTTAAATATTAAATGTGAGTAGTAGTGAATGAATGTGTTAATTAATTAAGAAGATAAAAGAAAATAACAAGGCTTGGGAAAGCAGCACAATATTTTGACTGCGAACTTTTCGACCAAAACCATATACGTTACCAATAATGTATAAAATATGTGGAACATGTTGAAGTCAGTATGAAGTCTCCATCAGACAGAAAAGAATAGGCTGAGGCAGTCTGTTAAAGTCCAGTCTGTTTCAGTGTTTGTTTCTGTGCTGAACAAATAATCAAAAACACCTGTGTGAGCCCAGAGATCAAAGGTTTCCATGGTGATGTGCAGTAATCAGTGAGAGGAGAGCCTTTCCATTGGTCTGAATGTGTTACGATGTGTGTAGGAAGCAGGACCCAAATTCAGATTCAAGTGACAAAAATAACTCCTTTATTTCAAGGCTAAACGATTTAACAAAGACAGAACAGAACACTCACCGCAGACCAAGTCATGACACAAGACGAACCGACAAAGACAGACAGAAAAACCAGAACTTAAATACACACAAGACTAATCATACAAACAAGACACAGGTGAGGAGGAAGGAGAAAACACAGGGACACCAGGTGAACACAATTGGGTAAATTAGACACACCAGGGAAACTAACGACAGGGAACCACAGACAGATCTAAACCAGACAAAACACAACGCAGACAGAAAACCAAAGACAGATCTAGACAAGACAAAACACAACACAGACAGATCGTGACAGAATGAGAGATAAACCTCTTACACTTGAACGTTTTGTTGAAGAACCGTAGCAGATATCGGTAACATTTCAACGCGTGAAGCATCACAGGACCCTGACGAGCGTCTGAAGTGTGCTTTTTGTGTACTTTCAGGTCAATAATGTGGCCTTTTTGGCAGATTAACTAAAGGTGTGCGGCTGCTGCTGTGAAGAAAGAGCAGGCTGTATTTACAATAGGCCTTAATGGAGACATGTTGAACGTTTTTGTCTCTTCTTGCCCTCAAGAGACATGTTGTTAAATTATTTTGCTTAATTTCTTTTAATTTCCCAACCTACATGTAGGAGAGGTTTTCCTACGTTTTTCATGAAAAAATGATGTCTAAGGAGTGTAGGGTTTGGGAATTATGGCAGGTTTAAAACAAAATGTGGGTGAATTTCAAGCTGTCCTCCACTCTGTTTTGAGATCAAAGCACTCTGTACTTAAAGAGCTGCCCAATACACACTCATGTTAAAATCTGAAGAAGGCCTCTTTACCAAGCTCCAAACTAAGTTAAATATCTCAAAAAGTGTAAATGATATATCTGAATAACGAGTTTTATAGCTGAATGTCTTGTGGTCATTTTAAAGTTGGAATGTGGAAGGAGTAGCATTTGGCCACGGTGTAGTTAAAAGAGGATTTGAAGGTTCCTCATATTGAGTTCCATGTTAAAAAAAGAGTTTAAAAAGCTGAATATTTCAAAAAGTATACAATATTTTGAAAAGGTTTAAAGTTTCCCATCATGTGCTGAAAAGGCTGAATAGTTTGATATTTGAATGGCTTCTGTAGCTGAAAGTAAGCTGAAGTTATTGAGAGCCAAACTATTTGGTGAAATAAGAAGATGATTAAAGAATCGAAGAACTATAGTGGAATGCTGTGGCACAGCATCCGCACTAATTATGTATTATCATTAGACCCTCCAGAAAAACGCGGGAAAAAATCCTTGATTATGCGATCAAACATACGGGGTTTTATGCGGTGAAATTGCGAAATATGCTAAATGTGGAAAAAATAAATATTGGGCCGTCTTATTTCTTTATTCTCTCTCACACACAACCTGCCACTAACGTTAAACCCCTTTACTATTCAATTACACACATTCAATGTTTATTTATTGTAAAATAAATTGGGCTATTTTAATCACACACACACACACACACACACACACACACACACACACACACACACACACACACACACACACACACACACACACACACACACACACACACACACACACACTTCTCCGCCTCATTCTGTTTTCATTTACTCGTTCGTTATCTGACCAGCTTCAATCTTGTAGGCTACTCACTTCGTTTCTTGTAGCCCTCGAAAGGGTTTTGGAGGTTGATGCCTCGGTGAACGTGAGTTGTTTGGCTTTCTTGTCCGCAGCAGCAGAAAGCTTTTTTGAGTCTTTGAATGAATCAAAGTGTGTCGTCACCGTCGATGTTCTCTTATGCTCCAACACACAGTTGCACGGGGTGCAGAATATTTCCCCCCCACTTTCGTGCAAGACATCGGGGTACTGCTTTGCCCGGTCTTTAGCAGAAATGTTCGTCGGTAAATGAGATGGATTAGATTTTTTCATCTTGGTGTTTTCTCTCTCGTGTGAGCTCCACACGTTCACTCTATGGTGTTGTTTACCTTCTGTGATGCGCGAGCTGATGACGTCGCGTCATCATCATCACTTCACGTCAAGACGAGTTCACTTTTTTTTCCTCAACTTTGTGTGGAAAAATGCGGGGATTATGCGGCCTTTTGATAAATATGCGGCCTTTTAAAAATCTGCGCCATTTTGCTGATTATGCGGTAAATTCTGCGATCGCAGAATTGCGTTTTTCTGGAGGGTCTAATTATCAGTGTATCATTTTCAGCACTAAGGCTGCAGCCACACGAGGACGATAACGCACCAAAATCGTTCTCAAAAAAGTCTTCCGTCCACACGCAATAGGCACCAGAAACGTGTCCGTCCACACGAGACAGCTCGAACCGCTGGAGACGCTGTAGTACATATGCCGGGCCTGTAAATGGCGCTGTACTTCTGCCACAAACTACACCAAAAGCAGCAAAGAACACTTCTCGCGCATGCATGGTTGCCATGCTTGCCCTTCTGTTTATTCTCCGCGCTGGATTTAGCAGCAGGTGGGGTTTCGCTGGTCAACATGTCTGTTAAAGTTTAAATCTTCCAGACAAAATTAGAAAAGTGCCGGTCAAAGGTCTTCTTTGTTATTTATTGAGCTTTAAAACAAATGAATAACCACTCTATATAATAATAATATAATAATAAAATACACAGAGGACGGAGCCTCTCTGTATCCGTGGTCTCATGCAGCTGGCTGATCCAGTAATGAGTGACCCAACAGTAAAAATAAACATATAACTAGTTTAGGTAGTTTGAGAGGTAATTAAAATAGCTAAGGGTGATGATCTAACTTGAAGTGTGTGTTTTGTTCCGCTCATCGCTCCATCACAGCGGGCGGAGCTGCAGGTTATCATGCAGAGCTGCCCTCTCCTATCCGATTAGTCTTGATGAAAACTCATCTATTTCGACTCCACTTCGAGCGTTAGAACGATTAACGAAGCACTTTTATACCAATAAAGGACTGGATTACCTAAAGCCAGTTGAGTAGCACTTGAAATGTTTGGCTCTATGAAACCTGATGTACTTATATGATTCTGTTTTCTTCAAGGTTGTGTCTTCCTGGTCGAATGTACTTATTGTAAGTCGCTTTGGACAAAAGCGTCAGCTAAATGCAATGTAATGTAATGTAATGTAATGTAATGTAATGTCTTCACTCGCGTTTATGTCCATATCGATCAAATCTAGCTGGAAGCTCCTGCTGGTGTACTGTCCTGCGAGATACCGGGACCTGGCTCGAAACACTGGGGCTATTGCGTCATTGTTAGCAGGAAATTATCGTTATACAGTAGGGCGTAATCACGGAGCCGTTTGGCCCCCCAGAGCATTTCGTCTGCAGATCTACCCACCTTGGGACCCGTTATCGTTATCGTTTTCTGCATTTCCATGTCGGCCTCGTGTGGCCGAACCGTCTATCTGATAGAGAACTGTAGCAGATACGACCGTTATTATCGTCCTCATGTGGCTGCAGCGTGGGGCAACCTGTGGGCATTTGAAGGCCACCAACTTTTCTCCTCATAAATAAATGTTGATTCCCTTGGCTGTCACCCGTTGGCCAAAATACATGTCATTTCAGCCAAATGTGTCAACTGCTTCGAATGTTATCAGCCAATTGAATGTGATTTATCAGTGGTTTTCAAATGTGATAGGTATATACAGTAACAGTGACGTGCAGTGACGTTCATGGCTGGTGAGGCACTGACTCTTTCAGAGTCAGATTTACAAATATTATATTTTGACCTTAATCGAAATGTTCGGTTATTTTCAAAAGCTTTTTTAGTCTGATGCTTCGATTCATTTTAAACAGACCGTTCAACAAAAGGATACCCACAATCTAAATATTGGATTGTTCTTTCTTAGTAAGATCCCATGTTCATTTTACAATTGTGGTCTTACCTTGACTTGAAGATGAAGTCCATGCTATCCTTCTAGACAACAATCTCTATTACTTTTTTGTAAAAGTCCTCCTTATCTTCCTCTAGTTTCAAAAGTCTAGTTTGTTGTTTGCGTCTACCGTCTCTGCGTAGAATAACAGTAGCAACAAGAACATGTGGGCTCACGTTCGCCCCCTTCAGTGCGGCAGAGGTTATGGCTGCCTCCCCTGGTGCTTTTTTCATTGCCGTTGTATGATGAGACCAGCGAGCCTAAATATCATATATACGTGAAATAAGTTATTTAGTGGACTATGGATGGCGAGGATAAATGTAATAAAGGGATCTACAAACATTACATTGGTGACATACAGTGAGATGGTGCAGGCATGCGCTTAGGGCCCGCTTTCCAGCCAGTTTCTGTGGGGTGACGCATTCTGAGGTGAGGCAGAGCTTATCTGTGCCTCCTCACCCCAGAGTAACTGGCTTGAGCGCACTCACAAAATAAGTGCCCGCGCTACATTAGTGCCCACGCTCCAGCCAGTTACTGTGGGCTTACGTGAGGCAGAGCTCGTCCCTGCCTCACTCCTCTTCGCTCCCATGTAGTTGTAGCGGAGCTCGGCAAATTTGCTGATTTTGACTATAAAAAGCGATTGGAATCCTACATAAATCACACTTACAACACAGATCAGTGGAGACATTTTATTATTATTACTATTTCGTTTTTCTTTAGTTGTTTTTCCGTTACATTGGAGTATGACAGGTGAGGCTCTGCCTCCCCTGACTGCACGACGTCGCTGGTATATAATACGTTACATAAATATGGGTTAGAATTAGTGTTGTCACGATACCAACATGTTGGTTTCGATACCGATACCAAGTCAAGAATTGCGATTCCGATTCTTTTTCGATACTTTTCTTTTATTATTTTCATGATCAATACAATTGTAGTTTATCTGTTAAGTGTTTTCTTACAACATGGTCTCTTCTTTATACTTGAGTTTATGTGATTTCTTTGATAGTTAACTTTATATTTTATTAACATGTAATAGTACAGTAATATAAATAATTATTGACAACATGTATATTGCAGATGTTAGCCACATTGGTAAGTTAGCTAAAAAGATAACCATATTAGACAGTTATCATTGCCATTAATTGCCTCGTCAAACTATGAAAACGTTCGTCTGTCACAAAATAAATTACACTTGTTTGACTTAGATTTGAGGGCATGGGCTGAGCATGATGTAATAATGTTATCTATCACATTCGCTAACCTGTGTCTGTCTTTAAATTCTTTAAACAGCTCTGGATGCCGGTCGGCGAGGTGCTTAGCCAAGTCTGATGTGTTGGCTCCCTTGGTTTGCAGGGATCTAAAACATTTCTCACAGACAGGCCTCGTGGTGTCCGTGGCTTGCCCTCACTGTCAGAGATATAGCTAAAATACTTCAAAATTTCGCTTCTGGCGTCTTTTTTGTCAACAAGCCGAGGCGCAGCGGCAGTTGCACTCCCACTCGCAGCCATGCTTCTCCTTTTCTCACATACTCTGGCAGCTAGCATGAGAGAGGGGAGGCACTTAGAGCGTGCTTGAGAGGGGAGGGATTAAAACAGCGCTTTCTCACCGGAGTACTTTTCCCCGTCATTCTTAAAGGTGATTCTTAAAGTAAGTTTCAGAAACCGGCTCGAGTGCACTAACATTTGAAAGTACACACTACACAGCAGAAAATAATCCGCCCCTTCCTTAAGACTTCCTTACAGAGAGCACCTCCTCCAACACACATGAACGCGCACATGACGTCAGCAGACTGGTGAAAGTGCCCGCCTGTTGCTGGCGAGTCATTGAAGTACTGCTGCAATGCAGTAATGCGTGCACGAGATGGAAGGCTTACAGACAGGGCGGCAATCCAATGCGTTTATTATCGTCCTCATGTGGCTGCAGCGTGGGGCAACCTGTGGGCATTTGAAGGCCACCAACTTTTCTCCTCATAAATAAATGTTGATTCCCTTGGCTGTGTCACCCGTTGGCCAAAATACATGTCATTTCAGCCAAATGTGTCAACTGCTTCGAATGTTATCAGCCAATTGAATGTGATTTATCAGTGGTTTTCAAATGTGATAGGTATATAACAGTGACGTGCAGTGACGTTCATGGCTGGTGAGGCACGGCTGTCTGTCGTGCTTTTTACAGTATTACGGGTTCCACAGATGACATTTTTTATCGATTTTTTGTCAAAGCACTTAAGATATTCATTGCTATCGGGATGTTAAGAGCATTCCATGAAATATAACAACAAGTGTATCTCGAGCCGGTTTCTGAAACGTACCTACCCCACAGTACTGATACTAATGAAACGGAGGAATCGTAACGTTTTTAACGGCAGGGTATCGCGGTACCTTTCAAGTATCGGTACACCGTGCAACACTAGTTAGAATAGGGTCTAATAAGCTCAAAATGCTGTTATCTTCCATGCACATGGTTGATCACCATAATACCAATAATCACCTATAATTATTTTTGGGTTTCCCTTTCCTGTAGCGTGTTATATGGTTTTTGTGCATGTAAATGGTCTGTAAAGGCAAAAATCCCAAAGTTCCCTCCAGAGGGAGTTTCTCTCCCACACACTCCCCCCTGCCTGAAACGCCTCCATTGGACTCCTTTGTTTACTTCCGTAACATATTGACATCACAACACTCGCACTTCTATTGGCTAGCGCTCAAACACATTGTACCTGATAGGATAAGGGGCGGGGTGCATGCGGTCGACCAATCATAACAAATGTGGCTCTTGTTTCAGACAGAGGTTGAAAATAGGTGATGTAGCACAGGCAGTATGAGAAAAATAAAGACTTTTATGGACATTAAAGCATGTAAACATGTCACAGTAGAGGCACAAAATGCTAATATGAACCGGAAAATGAGCAGAATAAGGCCCCTTTAAATAGTTTTGTCTTATTTCACGATGTTAACCACATAATTACAGGTCATTTCCCCAACATTCAGTACCCAATTTTAGAATAATAACAAGTGGACTCAGCATCAACGATCCCTTCTACATGGTTACTTGATACCTTTGAATATGAAATTATGTCATCATCATATTTTTCAAGGACTCTGAGTCCCCTGATGTTAGTTTTATCAAAGTTATCTCTAAATGAACTTTTCTCAAGCCCCGCGTGTCAGCCCGAGTTAGGCCCTATGCCACTCATTCAGCAGGGACCGTGGTGAATTTGTACAAGGTGTGTCAGCGAGATACAGCAGAGTCAAAAGCCTTAGGCATAGTGTGTATTAAGGTTAATTCGAACTGATTAGATTAAGCAGTGGGGCTGTGGCTTTGTGGAGCTGGAGCATCGCTGCGTGCCCCGCCGTGAAGGGTGCGTGGTGGGCTTTATTGCGTGCTTCTAAGTGAGCTTGTAAGGGTACTACTTCGTCCTTAGGGATAGCAGGTCACATGAGTTCAATTCTTTGATAGCATATATCCAGTAGCTTGTCACGCTTGATGGGAGAGTCAAATTGGCAGGGTCTGGAACAAGGGACGCACTCTGGAGGAGGTTGGTGAATGCTGGTTTTTATTAATAGTACACTCCTCCTCTCCGTTTTCTCATTACTTAATGTTTATTATATTGGTTTCCTCTGTGTAGTGTCTTGATATTATGCAGGCTGTCTGTCCCAAGAGAGCTAAAGCCATTTTCCCTTTTATCCATCCTTTTCTCGTAGGTCCCTGTAATGCTGCCTGAGAAAGAGCATTGAGCCGAACGCTTTGCCTTTCTGCATTACAGCCATTTTGCTTTGTGTGAGATTTCTGCTAAAAATAATCTATAAAAAAAAAAATCCTTTTTCGATCAAGGTCATTCTGTTTCAGCGCTTTTGGACGGCCCTTTTTCCTTCTGTACAGTATTTGCACTTTTAAGAACATTATGTTCTAATGTCTCCAACCGAGCTACCACAAAATCCAAAATGTGGAGTATCAACAAACGTTTTTCAAAAACATACATTTGTAAAATGTGTCCAAACAACACTAAATGTCTACAGCAATGCTAGCAGCTCTGTAAAGACATGCTTTTAACATACACAATGACTATTTTAACATGAAATGTTGCTGTACCGTCTGCGCTATTCCTATTAAATCAAATTGTTACACTAGTCTATATCCTTATTCACAAATAAGTCAACCAGCTAACCAATCAGAGCAGACTGAGCTCTGGTTTCAGACAGAGGGTGAAAAGAGGTGATGCAGCACAGGCAGTATGAGAAAAATAAAGAGCTTTTTGAACATTAAAGCATGGAAACATGTCACAGTACAAATATGAACCTAAAACAAGAGTAGTAGGGCCCATTTAAGTCATGTTTCTATGTACACTATCACTTAGACCAGTGGTTGCTGTCACATATCCTTAAAGCGACAATTTTTTTATTATAGAGGACTGATGGCCGCTGTATGTAAATGTCATGTTATATTTAATGCATAACAATAACTATACAGAACAACTAATAAACTGTACAAGTTACCTAAAACTCAGTATATGCAGTAAGGTTGTGTAACAATTTTGAGCATATCATGTGTAGTAATAAATCAAAGTATTAAATAGATAAATGGAAGCTTTGACATGTTGGTGCCTGAAATATCACTGTAATCTTTCCATCATTTGTCAAGACAGTTTGAAAATGTCAACTTCATGGTAATGTGAGGGGAGAACCCAGCTGCAAGCTTGGCTTAAACATTTTCACAATCCCAAGTAGAATTTATATTTCCTGTTTCATCTTAAAATTAACAAAATTACAATTCTAACATTCCGTCAGTATTAAGCTCTGCAGAGCACTAGCCCCATTTATTTTCAATATTTGCTTAGAAGCAAGAAGGAATTAAACAAATCAGCTGAACAGCTCATGATTGCTTTTCATAAAAATTGCATGGCTGTGAATTCATTAAGAGATGGATGATGAAATTAAAGTGTACATTTTCTAACACATTCAAATCAAACTGTAAAATGTAATAAACACATTTAAAAAAGAAAAAGAAAAGCAAAACTGGTGCGGGAAAGAGACATCTGCAGGAAATGCAAGTACTGTGATGATTATGCATCAAATGAAAAAAAAAAAACATGAAGGAGAGACACCTGGCTCACTCAGACATACTAAGAAATTGACGAGCAGTTGGTTAAGCTGACAGCTCTTGTTTAGATATGCAGATCCACTGGCTCTGAGGATGTGACAAAATGCAGCAAACCTAGCTGATAAGAAGGAAACAGCTGGTGGTAGATAAAGGAGGGCCAATTAAGACACAGCCAGATGTGATGCAAACATGAGACTGAAACTACCAAAAAATGTTGGGGCAATACGAAGTCTGACAACATAAATATTTGTTTTCTTGCTTTAGGTTGGAAAGATTAAGACTGTGCTTATTTGCATGGCATAGTTTGTTTATATGGCACCATTCCAGTACAGGATTAAGTTAAATATGCTTGGCCCATTTTTCTGAAATGTTAAGAATGTTTTTAAATGCTACAGAACAAACCAATGACTGGATGAGGAGATGAAAGCAACCTCCCTCAGATATCCTGCATAATAAGCAATTGTTGAAACCCCCTTGTAAAATTAAAGAACACTTTGCACATAACTTCACCACCTCAATTCATTTCCTATCATCATTTGATTTGTTCCATGTAGATTCTTCTGCAAATTCATACTAAAGTGTGTATTACTCAGTACCAACTGCAACCCATTTCAAATATAGTACAAGAAAATGTAATCTCACACAGACACGGCTGGTTCACTTGCATTAATGTTAACATTGTTTAAAATCACATCAGCCAGGAGTGAAAGTGTCCACATCTCCTTTCCAATTAAGCTCCTTTTACTATATATTAAGTGCTCAACCTAAGCTGCAGGCGGCGGAGGATGCATTTCACCAGAGCTGGATTTCCTTTCATTATGTTTGACATACAGTACAGTACATGTGAAGAAACTACTAAGCCTTGGAAGATTTTAGTGAAAAAAATACTGCCGCCAAATTGAGACTCTCTTCATCTGTAAACTGCTTTAAGCCTCAGTAACGGCTTAGCTTTCCCTTATTAGTATTGGCTGCTGTGTAGATTCAGCAGACTACCCAATTTCCCTCTATTTGCCACCCATCTATTTACCTTTAATGCGACAATGTGCGCTGATCATTTCAAGCAGACCCCTTAAGCTCCCTCCCCCGTCTTCTAGTTGCATGTTAACACCAGGGAATGGTGGTTTTATGCAAGTAGATCTTATTGATTGTAAAGCATGTAAGCTCTTTAAGCACTTCTCAATATCTACCTGAGAGTACATTGTAGGAGAATGACTTTTATCCAAATGAAAAAAATGTGATCTGCCTTCTCAAGTAAGAATATATTGACATATTTTGTCCATATAATATTGCCCTGTTGGAGGTGAAAGTACGCTTTGTTTCTGAGGCCAATACAACATTGTATGAATGTCAGAAAAGCACATTTTTCTGAATAATCTAAGGGTAGGCTGATTTTGCAGCTAGATGCGCCGTGAGTAGTACCTCTCCTGGGAATGAATGCAAATGCCTTGAATATATTCCTTTGTATCCTTGCAGTGTTGAGAGTTCCATCTATTGTGTATTATGTATCAGCTGTCTGTTTGACACCCAAAACAACAGCACTGAATAACAAGTGTCTGGAGCCTGCTGCAGAAAGCTTCAGTCGTTGTTACTTTTGTACACTGTTTGAAAAAGGACGGACATTTGTTATGGTAATGGGAAAAATGTCTAAAGTCTTCCGTATTTTAAAATGAAAAACAAAAGTTTATTCAGGATTTTGTACCACCTGAACATTGGGGAGGTAAAGGCACCATACTGTATGTGTTGTTTGGGAGAAACATGTCTTTCTCTTACTGCATTCACAAAAAGGCTGTCATTCCTTATGGTTTGTTTACCACAGCACAAAAGTAGGGGGCAGCAGTGCAGTACAGACAGTTAGCTGCTGTCATTAATTGCTGCATTGGGAAGGCGTTAAAAACAGCGGTGGCAGACAAGGCAGATGCTTGTGGCAGAGGTTGGATAAACACACTACTGTATAATGTTGTGCAACTGAACATTAAAACAGTCATATTCAAAACTGGCTAAATGTTTAGCTTCTATTATAAATATATTCTGCTTTTGAAATCTATGTGCAGACTAGTATGAATTATGATTTGCTCTGTAAAAAAAATTGTAAAAAAAATAAGCCATTGGAATACGAATATTTTAAATAAGTATCAACAGCTGCTCACCACCCACAGCTGTGGCACATTCTCTCTGATTACCTCTAAAATCCTCACACAAGATGCTTCCAGTGCTATAAACACACAATAAGGCTTAGCAGTAAAAGTATTCACATGCAAAACAGAATGAAATGGAATCCATCCTCTCCTGCCCTCAGCTTAAGTTAAGCACAAATAGCACCCTCAGGGTGAAAAGGAGAGCCAATGCAGGGGGAAGTCTGAATGTATAGAAGTCTATGAGAAAATGTTGATTTCAACCTCAGAAAACATTTTCCTAATGAGTGTTCTGGTCTCAATCAGCAGTTTCAATTATTCTTCCAAAGAGCATGACGTTAATTTGTAAATGATTGTCCCATTTAAAGTAAAATAGACGTTAAAGCAGGGTTTGCTTTAGGGTGGGGCTACCTTGCGATTGACAGTACGGTCCTTGAGTGTTTTTTCTGTTTAAGAAAGCTGATTATTACATGTTTAGTAGCCATTACCCTTCAGTTTGCATCTACAGTAACTGGACCTTTTCAACCTGATTCAATATTGCTATGGTCAACAAAAACCTTCAGAAGGTAACAAAACAATGGGTGATTTTTCGCATTAAACTCCATTGAGACCTAGGTTTTAAGCTGTGAATTCTAGGTAAAAAAGAAAATTGACCCTGTGATTTGGATTTGTACCTAGCAGAAAACATTACCTTGTTGGCAGAAGTAATAAACTGTGCAGTTCAATGGATCACTTAAATGTAACTTCATGGACCAAATGGGAAGCTATAATAACTGCAGTTACTGCATTTGTGATTTTGCCTGGGAATGTCGCCAGAAATACCATTTTTTAATATCTTGCAAATCCTAGGGCTTTCATCAGAAGGCCACAAGCTTATTCACAAATGTGAAATAAGCGATAGAAAGATAATAAAATAAAGATCTTCAAGATTTTTGGAGAGTAAATCAGATCAAAACAAGTTTTTCTTCTTCATGATTGAGTGATGTTTGAGCCTTACTGTGCAGGAGGGTGTTTGTGCAGAGTTTGGTATTTGAATGCTATAAGATTTCTCTGCTGTCGAGATAAAGGTTATGGGCTCTCTATAAAATGATGGGCTTCAGAGTTTTCTTGTAAACATTCATTTTTCTCACCAAAACATATTTTGCAGCCTTGGGGCCTCACAAATGTGTTGAAAGCATTTCCTTCTTTATAACAGTTTTGAAAAGGTTTTCCAATGTTTTAGAAAAGAAAATAATTCTTTACATCTGTGTTTACATGCTTGGAACATTATGTAACACATTATTGCATATGCCATGGGAATGGGATAGACCAGGGGTTCTCAAAGTTTTGATGAGTGAGGGCCAATTTAGGTACCCAATATTGGATTGAGGGCCGCCCAAGAAAAAACGGAACACAAAATAATTCCAAAACAAATCCTTTCTTTATTGTACTAACCAATTGCCGCAACTCGCGAGATGCCTAGTTGCCATGCAACCAGTAGTCTAGCAAACTTTCCACAAGCTGTCATTCATAATTTAGGAATGACAACCCAGGGGGCGCAGTTTTACCATTCTTAACCCTCTGGAGTCTAAGGGTATTTTCTCGATTTTTAGATGTTTTCTTAAATCACCTTTTAAATGTATTTCTTCTAACATGGCACCCCATGTGTTATATATCAAAATGTTCAGGACAATCTCTGGTCTTGCTATATATGCATATTGCTCACCTTAGAGCACTGTTTGATGAGATAAGTAGCTCAAAAGCTTACAATGTGTAATCCGATATTTGGAAAATCTTCAAAACTCTTGTGAAAACACAAATTTACTCATGTGATCGAATTATTTTGGTGTTTTAGATTTGGTTACCAAAGTCTTAGGATCACAAAAGCAGTGAAATATTTGAATTACACTGTATATAAATGTGTTATTCATGTCTAAAATGAAAAACATTCAATTCAAATGTTGAGTAAAATAGGTGTTTATCACTCTACTTTCACCACAGCAGGGACTGAGATACATTACATTACATTTCGCTGACGCTTTTATCCAAAGCGACTTACAATTACCAATTACAGGGACATTCTCCCTGGAGTAACTAAGGGCTAAGTGCCTTACTCAAGGGCACACTAGTGGATTTGAACTCACAACCTTCCGATCTTCACCCCACCTCACTATCCATTAGACCACCACTAGCCCACATCAGGACTGAATAATAACTTCATATTACATACCAAGGTTCATGTGATGTGTACAAATACAAATTGAGCATTCAACCTTTTTTTTTCAACCAACTATTTATATAAATATAAGAAACTGGAAAATCTCACTATTTACAATATTGAACATCAGAACTTTCAACCAACTATTCATTATAAATGTCAAGACAGTGTCAAGGTCTTTGTCTGTCTTCCAAGACAGTGGGTCTGGCTGCTGTGAAGATGGGGGTGATGGTGCATGGGCTGCTGTGTAGGTGGGGTGTCCAAGTGCTATACGAGACCTCCTTTCTGGCTGGGTTGAAGGTGATGGTTGTGGTGGAGCCTTTGTGCTGAGGTGTATCTTGACATGGTGGCAGCCGCAGATGGAGGTGGAGGCAGCGGTAGTGATGCTGGTCTGCTGGTCCTTGGTGGTGATGGCTCTGGTGAAGGCCCTTGAGCCACAGTAGATCTTGACCTGGGGGCCGGCACAGATGGATGTTGTGGCTGCTGGATAAACGCCGCCTGTGTAGGACAATAATTACAACTAATTTCATTGAAATAAAGTTCAAGTAAAATGTTGCTCAAGCACAAATAACAATGCACACATCAAAATAAAGTTTGGGAGGTTGCAGAAGGAGTCTCTCTCGATCTCTCTCTCTCACACACACACACACACACACACACACACACACACACACACACACACACACACACACACCCCCACACACACAGGTATTTCCAGTTACTTTACATTCAGTATAAAATCACAGAAACACACATACATAGGCTACATCTGATTACAAAGTCTCATCTGTACAGGACGGTAAAATAATAACAGGCACACATATAAATAAATCTATGACAAAGTCTCATCTGTACAGAACAGTATGATAAAATAATCGATGGCAAAAACATGTTACTGTAAATGTCTCCGTTGTGGGACGAATACATGATTAATTTAATCATCTACACATGTAATCTCACGTTTACACACCAAAATAACGTTAACACAGAGTAAAACGTTTGCTAATGGAGAGTCTATTTTGTTCCAATAAAAAGTTCATGACTATCGATAAAAATATATATCAATAAACCTATTGTTCATTTTCGCGGTATTCCCCACACATTGCCAGTACACTATTACTGTAATATTTACACTTACCCATGTCCAAATGGATCCTTGTTGTTGTCTTTGTATTCTTCTTCTTCAGAAGAGTCGAGGAATTCAGGTTCTGAGGCTCTATCTTCACTGCTGCTAGCGAAAAAAATCTCTAGCGAAGTCGGCAACTGTAAAGTTTTTTTAAGCCATTTTCTCTGTCTCTCTCTCTCTCTCCTCACAGATGTAAACTGATGGGAGACACGTGGTTTATGTTTTTGTTACTTGGTGGTAGGCCCTTAGTGATTTCTCGATGTCCATTGGTCATTTCAGACCATGATGGCTGCCGGCCGAGATTTCCTTGACGGACACACAAATCCACCAATCCCACACAGTGTAAAGTCAAGCTGCTTTGAGCGGCCATATTGGCTGCTGTGCCCTGGTTACAGTCTCACAGGAGATACCGCTGGAAAGCTACTCATTCTAATTCTTACTAGATACAACCATGGAGGATTCAAATATGACGCATGCATTTCAGCGTGTCACATTAACTATCGCGGGCCGCCAGAAACATTTCCGAGGGCCACCATTGGCCCGCGGGCCGCACTTTGAGAACCCCTGGGATAGACCATTGAAATGTATGTTGCATGCATTAGTTTCAATTTTCAGAAGATAAACAAAAAATCAGGACCCACCAACAAACAGTTTGCAGTGTGGTTGAAACTGCAAGAGGTCAAGAACGTAAGTAAGACTTCAAATGTTTGTTTTAGATATGGACATATGTTGCTTGTTGATTTCCACAGTGATCAACTGATCAGGAAGAAGAAGAAGAAGCCATTTCCCAACCACTTAAAAATAACATTCAATCACAACACATTTCCAGTACCTTCACAATGAAAATCATTCCTTAATAAAAAGGAAATGTGTATGAGAAAGGGGTTTGGTCAGAAATAAAGACATGAACAAAAAGCCTGTAGGCCTTTCCCTCTATTGTTAGGCAAGCGTAAACTCCACTTAAATCTGCCCTGATGGAGGTAACCTAGTGGAAACTTTCCACTGGAAAGTAGTGATGTTACGTATTGTGTCGAGTAATCCCTGAAGCTTTTTGTGAAGCTTGTATCGAGGCTTGTATCGTTTTGGGCCAGTGACGTCACCGATGACAAACGAAGCCTCGCTGCCTGTCGATACCACGTGACTGCTTCAGGAAGCCATTCAGATCGGTTGAACCACAACGCTCATATTACCCATGGATGTATAATAATAACCATATTACCCCTCCTGCACCCGGGCCCGGTGACACAATGGAATTAAGAGAGCTCAGACCCTCACCTATATAGAGGTCGGAACATGTCATAAGTATAAATAAATAAAAGCATAAATAAATGTAGGAATAAAAACATGAATAAATAAATAATTGAATAAATACAGGAATAAATAGTCAACAGTGTTTAAGGGAAATTCAGTGTGTGGGCTATGGCTCAGCTGGAAAGCAGTTAACTCACGACCACAGGGTCCCTGGTTCAAGGACTGGTCAATTACATTTTTTTATAAAAGCTACAGCTAAATGAGATAATGTAGTTAATAAATGTATTCTTTGATATGGTTTAGCCTTTCTCAGCCTACAACATGGTTAAGTTTACGAATATTATTAAGGAATACAAATCCCTCTTTGCAATGTTTACCAGCCTCCTTAGGCTTTTCAATCACAATCATTAAACTGGAATAAAAACAATATTGTTAACATGAAAATATGATTTTATGTTCGTTGTTTAGAGTTATTCTAAGGCTTTACTCTATGGGAACTCGGTATGAGATAGTTGAGATGTCAAATCTGCCTGTTTTACACCAACAGGGGGGTTTGTGTTCAGATGAAGCCCATGATGAAGCCTCATGAGATGAACCCTTCTGCGAACCATTTGGCTGGAAAGTTTCAAAGCTTCATAAGGCTTCATCTCGCCATCACTACTGGAAAGGTCCTGAATAGTCACTCTACTTCAATCAAAAAAGGGCTTTAAGTCCAGCTATGGCAGACAGTATTGGCTGATATAAGGGTGTGCATTAAGTGAAGGAAGGATCAGAGTGTGCATGTCTCTTCCTCTCTTAAGCAGTGACGTGCGGTGAGGTTCATGGCTGGTGAGGCACTGACTCTTTCAGAGTCAGATTTACAAATATTATATTTTGACCTTAATCGAAATGTTCGGTTATTTTCAAAAGCTTTTTTAGTCTGATACTTCGATTCATTTTAAATAGACTGTACAACAAAAGGATACCCAAAATCGAAATATTGGATTGTTCTTTCTTAGTAAGATCCCATGTTCATTAAAATTGTGGTCTTACCTTGACTTGAAGATGAAGTCCATGCTATCCTTCTAGACAACAATCTCTATTACTTTTTTGTAAAAGTCCTCCTTATCTTCCTCTAGTTTCAAAAGTCTAGTTTGTTGTTTGCGTCTACCGTCTCTGCGTAGAATAACAGTAGCAACAAGAACCTGTGGGCTCACGTGCGGCAGAGGTTATGGCTGCCTCCTTGGCTGGTGCTTTTTTCATTGCCGTTGTGTGATGAGACCAGCGAGCCTAAATATCATATATACGTGAAATAAGTTATTTGGGTCATTCTACAGAAAAGGTAGAATCTGGGTGATACAAATCTGCTGAAATATATTCCTTCTAAAAACATCTAAAACCTGTTAAATAGCAATAACTAACTCTTAACTTGATGAATCCACAACAAGTAGAGCTTAAAGTATTGTTATTTTTTTTATACTTTATACAAAGCTTATTTGTATAGGAATGTCACTGGTGTTACCAGGAAGAAAGGAAGAAGAGTAACACCAGTGACAATTTGGAGAAAACACTACTATTTTAACAAAATGGCTGCAATGTGTCAGACCAAATATGGCTTCAGTCAATATCAAAATCGTTTAACTCTTCAATACAATACATTTTCCCATTCAAATGTTCACCCCTAGGGCTATGAAATTAGTAACACTAATGACAGACTTGAAAGACGCATGTAAAATTTGAAGATAAAATGACACCTTTAACAAACAAAGTAAGAAGTATCTGACTTTCCTTATGTCTTTGTCCACTGCACTGTCTCAAATTATCTCTTGTTACAGGAGGCACTTCAGAGACAGTACATTATTTCAAAATAAAAGCGTTTTGTGTAGCAGTAACACCAATGACGTAATTTTGGGTGACTGACATTTATTTGATATTATTAATAATAATTTGCGTTTTTTCTTACCATTTCAGTGTTATATTTAATGCTTATAATGTTATGTAAATTAGATTTATTGAAAAAGAAAATATTTTAAATTAAAACTATAGGCTCCACTTCCATGTATGATCAAAGTGACAAGGCAGTTCCTTGAACTTGACATTTTAAATAAATTGCAATTTACGTATAAAATATTTTTTATTTATTTATTTGTATTTAGTACCATTGCAAAGTCAATCTCTATTTATTCAACATATATAATGAATGTGAGTATTAGGTTATTGCGACCTGGCTCAAAAGGCCACAACAAAAAGGAGACACAACATGTCAACGGGTAGGTAAAGGTGTTTATTTGCACAACACTGTTCAAGTCAACTCATGGTTTATACTCATCAGAGCCGGGTGCCTGCAGGAAAAAACAGGGAGACCACAGAGAGGAGCAGAGAGGCTCTAAATAGCTGGGCAGGACACCAGACCCAGGTGCCCTGAGTTACTGTAATCAAGGTAATCACTGGAGCCAATGCAGCACAGACAGAACAGCCACACCCTATCTACTGATGCACCCACAGGGGTATCACAGCCCCCCCCTTAAGACGGGGCCCCAAAGGGGTCCACGACAACCCAACATCCTTCTTCTTAACTCCAGCTTTTTACTTTCCATCTTAGGACTGGAGGACGCTCCTCCTCCGCCTCTGTCTTCGAGCTCTTGCCTTGCGATTTCGTACTGCTTCTTCGATTCCACTGCCTTTATGTCCCACTCCTCCTTGGGTTGGCTGGCGTTGAGCCACAGCATGTAGGCGCTCATCGGCCTCTTGGGCGCGCCGACCTCCTTCGGCCTCCTCTTCTTCGGCCTCCTCTTCTTCGCTTTGCGGCGTTTCCTCTCTTTCTTTTCCTTCACCACTTTGACTGTCTTCTCCTTCTTCTTTGTCTCGATCTGAAAGTCAAAGGACCGTGCTGGGCCACTTTTTCCAGACTCAGAAACAGGTAGGTCAGTAGACATCCTACGGCTCTGCACACGCGTAATAGTATAAACTGGAGACACACTTGGAAATTGCAAACCACTCTTATCTGGCTCTACAGATGCCAACGGTCTGGAAACCACCACAGGCGGTGGCACACCTGCCCACACAGCACTACCAGCAAGATCGTTGCCCAAAATCATCTGTACCCCATCAAGTGGCAATGCGGGACACACGCCGATAGACACAACTCCCCGTACCAGCTCACAATCCAGCACTACTGTATGACGTCGCACAGGAATCAAGCCCATCTCCATTCCCCTCATCAGCACAAAATCCCCAGTCTCTGTCTCTGACGAAAAAGGCAACACTGACTCAACAATAAATGAGTATCTAGATGCTGTGTCACGCAACACCTTAATCGGAACATACTTGTCACTACCAACTATTGACACAACGGCTTCCGTTATGAACGGCCCAAAAACAGAACCCACATCCAAGTCGGCACAAACCAGCTTCTTATCAGGCACCATGCCCGATCCTACACCCTGTGGCTTTTTAACCAACACGGCAGAACAACACATGGCTGGAGCATGTGGTGACGAACGAGGCTTCCCCTCAGGTTCCAGCAACGGACACTGCTCCTTCCAATGACCCCCTCCTCTGCAATAATGACATAGGTCCACTTTGGCCCCCTCGGGTTGCCCTGTACCTACAAATCTACGGGAGGAGCCTGGTGAAAACTTTGCACCACCGCGGGCATAGCCATTGTCTTCTCCACGTTTATCACCCCTAGAATACTTCTCAGTAAAACTGCCCTTATGTGTCAACACAAAATTGTCCGCTAATTCAGCAGCTCTAAACGCGGTGGAAGGTTTCTGTTCATTCACATAAGTGGCCACACGCTGAGGGAGAATGTCTTTAAATTGTTCCAAGACAATGAGCTCACAAAGACCGTCAAAACTTGCAACCTTTGCTGCCGCGCACCACCGCTGAAAATGAGAAGTTAAATCACGGATAAACTCCACATGTGTCTGCTTATCTCCCTTGACCCAACTTCTGAACCTTTGACGATACGCTTCAGGAACCAGTTCGTAAGACTTCAACACCGCTGATTTTACTCTATCATAGTCCAAAGCATTTTCGCCACAAACCGCTGAATAGGCTTCCTGTGCTCACCCAGTGAGTACACACTGAAGTAACAGCACTCTGTCCGAATCTGACCAGTTTCTTGCCTCTGCTATGCATTCAAATAGAGTGAAAAAAATTTCCGGGTCACGCTCATTGAACTTTGGCACTAATCGCAAGTAAGAAATGATATCGCCACTGCCTGATGCCGACCTATCACCACCATCCTCCCCTGGAGAAAACTTGCCCTCTCCCATCAGCCGTAATCTAGCATGTTCCACCTCACATTTCATCTTTTCCACCTCCAGCACCTTCTCCACCTCTAAACGCTTCTCTACCTCCTGCTGCTGACCCCTCATCTCCAACTGCAACTTCTCCTGCTCCAACCTCAACTCCAACTGCAACTTCTCCTGCTCCAACCTCAACTCCAACTGCAATCTCTCCTGATCAAACTGCATGGCTAAAAGCTCCTTTTGCTGCTCGAACGTCAAACCAGCTGTCTGAACCACTACCGGCACGAACCCTGCCGCACCAGACTCACTCTTCTGCAACACCCCCTGCTCAAACAAAGATGACACAATGACAGTTTTAATGTCATGTTTCCGCTTGCTCCCCACAACAGCAATGTCATAGTGCTCTGCTATTTCGACCAACTGCGCCTTCTAGCAATCATCTAAGAAAGACACTGAGGGCGCATCCACAAATGCTGACAAAGAAGTCATAATAGCCAATCAGAAAGCAAAGTATTAACCTGCCAACACGCATGGGCATAAGATTAACCCAACAGAGAATCTCCCCCTAACTGCCTAAACAAAATCTTCCTAATCTCACCTAGTCTTCATGTGGCTTGCGGTGGGTAATTACGCACTGGAACCCGGCGGAGTTATCGAGGTAACACCAAGAACTCACGCGGACGTGCCCCCGAGACAGCTGTCCGAAAACAGCTGACACTAACCACGTCGCCACAACACTATGAAAAAAACAAAAAACTGACGCAACCCAAGGGGAAATGCCACTTAAGCCTAGCGGGGAAAATCTCTTTTACAAAAGCGTAACAAACAGCAACATCTTACCTTCTGATTGGCACACCAAACCTGACGACATGTCAAACACTACAGCTTCCTGAAACCCAAAATACATGATGTGTCCCCCAAATAGCAGCGACAAGTCAGCACACAGCTGGACCACAACAATGAATCAGCTGCTCAATGACACCATGTGCTCTGAGCACTACACAAACTTTTTAAACAAATAACCCGTTGTACGAGCCCCCATTTGTTGCGACCTGGCTCAAAAGGCCACAACAAAAAGGAGACACAACATGTCAACGGGTAGGTAAAGGTGTTTATTTGCACAACACTGTTCAAGTCAACTCATGGTTTATACTCATCAGAGCCGGGTGCCTGCAGGAAAAAACAGGGAGACCACAGAGAGGAGCAGAGAGGCTCTAAATAGCTGGGCAGGACACCAGACCCAGGTGCCCTGAGTTACTGTAATCAAGGTAATCACTGGAGCCAATGCAGCACAGACAGAACAGCCACACCCTATCTACTAATGCACCCACAGGGGTATCACATAGGTCAACGTCATGTATTTTGGTGTCTGCAAAAGTAAGTGACAGCACTTCCACCTTTTCTGTAGAATGACCCACTTATGGCGCATTTCCACTGCAGCGGGGTAGCCCCGTTTAAGCGTCCCTAAGCGTCCTCGCTCAGGCCTCGGGCTGCCTCGCTGGCCGTCCGAGGCCGTGGCGCATTTCCATTACAGTTTAGGACCTGGGGTAGCAACGCAGTGTAGGCGGGGCGATCGGCTTTTTGGCGGGCTTTTTGGGCAGTGCGACTCTGGGTAAAACTGCAGTGGCGTCATCTTCAATGCGACACAACTCACAAAACTATCCCTTGCAAAGCTGGCTCTTAAAACCCTTCCCAGACACTGGACGGCTGACAGCAGAACATGTGGTATACAACAAGAAAATGTGCAGCGCACGGGTAGTGGTTGAAAACGCATTTGGTAGACTGAAGGGAAGGTGGCGTTGCCTCATGAAAATAAATGACTGTGATGAAATCCATGGTGCTGACATGCTGTGCTCTGCATAACCTCTGCGCGAGTCATGGAGAGGACTATGATGATGGGTGGAATGCAGCAGCAGCAGAGCCTGGGGTAGCAGTGGCTCAAGGTGCAGAGGAGGAGGGCACTGACATCAGAGAGGGTTTGATGCGCTACCTGAATACCTAAATATGCATTGTATTGTATTCATTGTATTGAACATAAATAAATCTTTTTTTTTTCATATACATGTGTTTGTCAAATGTTTTAAACAAATGTTGTTATCTGAATTGAATATTTAGTAAATATTTGAATTTCAAGCACCAGTAAGTACTGCCCCATAATAAGAACATTTGAGGAAATATCAGATCATGAAAAGAAAATCTTTCTAATAAATTAAGCGAATATCAAAGCTAACTATAAACATAAATACTAAAGTGTAAAACACAGCAAAACTATATTCATAAATGCAAGTGTAAAATAGTGTGGACAATTGTAAACATGGATGGAGGCTAAAGTATCCACAACATAAAATAATATATTAAAATATAACCTCAATCTTTCTTCTAGACATGTTAAAAGCTTGCTTGAATAGGTTATAGGTTTCTGTTGTTCTCTCGTCTTTGAAATATATAAGGAATGTGTTGTTTGAGTCTAGTAGAACGAGGGTATTACAATTGAGCAATTTCTACATGTATTATGTATTTATCATGTATTCTTAATACTATTACAAAATAAACATGTAATAATGTTTTAGAGGAGGACCTCAAGCTAGCAAACTCAATTTCTTGCTTTAAATCTCTTAAAACTAAGGGGTTTTTTCATAACTGATGGTGTTTGTTATTGCTTTATAAATTCATGTATGTTTATATCTTCTCTAAATCAAGATTATGTGAATCTGATTTGTTTACTGTTGGGTGCAATTCATTATCAACAAGAGAGAAGATAAGTAAAATAAGTACTTTATTGATGGCAGTATAAAAATACAAAAAAAATGTTGTATCAAAAAGGCATGCCATTAAACAATAAAAAAAAAAATTTTAAAACTGTATTGCAGCCAGCATAAATATACATGGCATTGTAAAAATAAAAATAAAATGAACAATTTAAAGAAAATAAATAAACAAGAAAGTACAAATGTTGCATTTAAAAATTAACTAGATAAAAAATATATAATATGTATAATAACTATTAAGGTTATTTTAAGTATCACGGAGGAGACGGGCCACGTCGGCTGACACGTCGGCTGCCCAGTCCCCCTAGCACTTCGCCAAGAGTGCGCAGGAAGGCTAGGTTGAAGGTCTCTGCTTGAGCGGCCTCCTCCCTTCTCAAGGCCGCATCCAACTCCCATCTCCGCTCAGCAGACGCTTTGGCCCAGTCCAAGTGCCGTTCCTGCTGGGCCATGTGCTGTTCATGGTGCCGTTCCTGCTGGGCCCGATCCTCTCCTCCTCGTTTCCTCTTGCCTGGGTGACAATAAGATAATAATTAGCAATAAGGAAAAAACACAGGACAGGTACAGGTCACACAAGGATATAAGAATAACATGTATAAACAGAACAACAGTAAGGTGAACTAAAGAAAGTTCTGGCCCTAGATGTTTACAATGATTGTGAAAGTGAATTACATTATGTCCAGCCTGTTGATAATGAATATAAATATATGTATATGATAGGATGTCACACACAACTGTACTAGCTGCTTACTAGCTAAGACTTTACTTGTAACCGGGCATTTCCACACAGTGGTATAGCTTATTTTAATTACTGACGATGGATGATCCAAGGTTTAAAAAAACAAAACACAATTCCAGTCGTTTTGCCATTTCTATTTCTTACCTAGAACCACATGCTGCGGTGTCGTGATGGCACTCGGGGTTGGTGGTTGAGTTGGTGTCGATTCTTCGGCTGGTGTCTGTGCTCGAGCTGGGGTCCGTTCTGGATTCGATGACGATGTTGTGGACAACTCCTCACAAGTCCCAATGTAATCATCTAGAACAGCAAAATGACTTGTTAATTCCACAAACTACTGCAGCACAATACTAAATAGCAACAACAACTATAGAAAAGAAAAACTGAACGTAAACAATGGCATATATGGTGTTAGCAAACAATAGCTATGTAGCTCTTCGGGGCTCCATAAAAGCATGGGTTGTCGAACATTAATGTAAGGATAAAATAGACTTCTTTGTTAGAAGTGAGCGTACATTACATTACATTACATTGCATTTAGCTGACGCTTTTATCCAAAGCGACTTACAATAAGTACATTCGACCAGGAAGACACAACCTTGAAGAAAACAGAATCATATAAGTACATCAGGTTTCATAGAGCCAAACATTTCAAGTGCTACTCAACTGGCTTTAGGTAAGCCAGTCCTTTATTAGTATAAAAGTGCTTCGTTAATAGTTCTAACGCTTGAAGTGGAGTCGAAAGAGATGAGTTTTCAGTTTGCGCCGGAAGATGTGCAAGCTATCTGCCGTCCTGATGTCAATGGGGAGCTCATTCCACCATTTTGGAGCCAGGACAGCAAACCCACGTGTTTTCGCTGATGGGAACTTGGGTCCCCCTCGCAGCGAGGGCGCAACGAGTCGTTTGGCTGATGCAGAGCGTAGTGCACGCGCTGGGGTGTACGGTTTAACCATGTCCTGGATGTAGGAAGGGCCAGATCCATTCGCACTATGGTAAGCAAGTACCAGTGTCTTGAAGTGGATTTTAGCAGTTACCGGAAGCCAGTGAAGGGAGCGGAGGAGCGGAGTGGTGTGGGAGAATTTAGGAAGGTTGAAGACCAGATGAGCCGCTGCATTCTGGATGAGCTGCAGAGGTCGGATGGCACATGCAGGTAGACCAGCCAGGAGGGAGTTGCAGTAGTCTAGGCGTGAGATGACGAGAGCCTGGACCAGAACCTGAGTCGCTTTCTGGGTCAGGTGGGGACGTATCTTCCTGATGTTGTAAAGCGTGTATCTGCAGCAACGGGTTGTAGCAGCGATGTTTGCAGTGAAGGACAGGTTGTTATCTAAGGTCACACCCAGATTCCTTGCAGTCTGAGTCGGGGAAACAACTGAGGTGCCGATGTTGATTGTTAGGTCAAGAGTGGGACAATCTTTTCCCAGGAGGAAGAGCAGCTCAGTCTTGTCAAGGTTGAGCTTGAGGTGGTGAGCAGACATCCACTGAGAGATGTCAGCTAGACAAGCAGAGATGCGTGCAACGACCTGGGTCTCTGAGTGGGGAAAGGACAGAATTAATTGGGTGTCATCAGCGTAGCAGTGGTAAGAAAAACCATGCGGGCTAATGACTGATCCGAGCGAGTTTGTGTACAGGGAGAAGAGGAGGGGACCAAGAACAGAGCCCTGAGGGACCCCCGTAGTTAATTGACAAGGGTCGGACTCAGACCCTCTCCAAGTCACCCTGTAGGTACGGTCTTTCAGGTGTGAGGTGAGGAGGGAAAGTGCAGAGCCTGAAACTCCAAGTTTTTGGAGAGTGCGAAGGAGGATCTGATGATTCACCGTGTCGAATGCAGCAGACAGGACCAACAGGATGATGACAGAGGAGAGGGATGCAGTTTTGGCAGTGTGCAGTTCCTCCGTGACAGCAATGAGAGCAGTTTCTGTGGAGTGACCTGCCTTGAAACCAGACTGGTGCGGATCCAGAAGGTTGTTCTGATTGAGATAACAGGAGAGTTGTTTAAAGACAGCGCGTTCAAGTGATTTAGACAGGAACGGGAGGAGAGAGACAGGCCTGTAGTTTATAACATCAGACGGGTTGAGAGTGGGTTTCTTTAGGAGAGGGTTTACTCTTGCCTCCTTGAGACTGTTTGGAAAGTGACCAGAAGTTAGAGAAGTGTTGATGAAATGGGTGAGAAACGGTAGAATATCAGGAGCGATAGTCTGAAGGAGGTTTGAAGGGATAGGGTCCAGAGGACAGGTGGTAGGGCGGGCAGAGGTAATGAGGGTAAGAACCTCACTTGGAGAGAGAGGGGAAAAGGAGGTAAGTGTGTTGGTGGAAGGAGGGTCTGGTGACCCAGCGGTGAGTAAAGGTGAGTCAGAAAAAGAAGAGCGAATATCATCAACCTTTTTTTCAAAGTGGGTAACAAAGTCGCTTGACAGAAGTGAGGAGGGGGGAGGAGCTTTTGGAGGGTCCAAGAGGGTGGAGAAGATGGAAAATAGATTTTTAGGATTGGAATAGGAAGATTGGATCTTATCTTGAAAGAAAGTGCTTTTTGCCTGAGAGATCGAAGCAGAGAAAGAGGAGAGGAGAGCCTGATAGGTTAGGAGGTCATCACGGTGTTTGGATTTCCACCATTTCCGCTCTGCTGCCCTAAGGATGGTTATATTAGCACGCAGTGCATCATTTAGCCAGGGAGCAGGAGGGGACTGACGAGCCTGCCGAGATGTGAGAGGACAGAGCGAGTCCAGAGTGGATGAGAGAGTAGAGAGGAGAGTTTCTGCAGCAGAGTTTGGAGGCAGGAGATGGAACGAATCAGAGGAAGGGAGGGCTGAGAGCACCGACGAGGCAAAGCTAGAGGGGGAGAGGGAGCGAAGGTTACGGCGGACAAGTGCAGGATGAGAAGAGATTAGTTTGTTATGTTTGGAAAGGGATAGAGAGAATGAAATGAAGAAGTGATCGGATGTGTGGAGCGGGTTTACAGAGAGGTTAGAAGTAGCGCAGTTCCTTGAGAATATGAGATCAAGGACATTGCCAGCTTTATGAGTCGGTGGGGACGGAGACAGTGAGTACCTTGCAGGGACTCCAGTAAAGCCGTTGCAGAGTCCAGGCCTCCCTCCCTCCCAACGTTGGCCGTTGGGAGGGAGGAGGCCTGGCCGTCTATGGCCGTAAATCTGGTCCAACAAGTCGAATCACTTCCATTGTTTCCTACCCGCACCACTCATGTTATTGTTGTCCTTTACTTGGCGATATTCACTCTTCATCTTTTTGAGTTTTTCCCTACACTGCAGGAAAGTCCTCGAAAATCCGTGTTCGGACATCTGTGCAGAGACATCCTGGAACACTTTCACATTTTGCATTGCTCCGTCGAGCTCCCGCTGGATTTTATCATCCCCAATGAGATTAAGGAACGTCGTCACCTCCTCGGTCGACCACGGTGTGCTTTTCTTCGACGTTGCCATTTTTGTAGCTCCTCCGTTTACAAAAATGCTGTGTATAAAAATGCTGCAAGCTTGCTTCTAGATATATATGCGACGCTAGGGATGATCTCGCGCGCGATCTTGTGACGATTCTCTCTGACCAATCAGCAGTCGAGAGTGTTGACGTCACTAGTTCAGCCCTGGCCTGATAGAACCACGATTTTATGGGGCCGGAAAAAAAGGGAAAAAGTACCCGCTAGCCGGTGCTAGGCTATATGGAAAGGCCACCAAAAACTGGCCTGGCCGCTTGAGGACGGTTAAGGACGCTTAATACTGATATTTTGTACAAACTGTAAAGTCCACTGAGACAAATGTAACATTTGTGATATTGGGCTATATAAATAAACATTGATTGATTGATTGATTGATTAAACGGGGCTACCCGCTGCAGTGGAAATGCGCCATTAGAGACAATGGATAGCGAGGATAAATGTAATAAAGGGATCTACAAACATTACATCGGTGACATACAGTGAGATGGTGCAGGCATGCGCTTAGGGCCCGCTTTCCAGCCAGTTTCTGTGGGGTGACGCATTCTGAGGTGAGGCAGAGCTTATCTGTGCCTCCTCACCCCAGAGTAACTGGCTTGAGCGCACTCACAAAATAAGTGCCCGCGCTACATTAGTGCCCACGCTCCAGCTAGTTACTGTGGGCTTACGTGAGGCAGATCTCATCTGTGCCTCACCTCACCCCACAGTAACTGGCTTGAGCGCGCTCACAAAATAAGTGCCTGCGTTAAATTAGTGCCCGCGCTCCAGCCAGTTACTGTGGGCTTACGTGAGGCAGAGCTCGTCCCTGCCTCACTCCTCATCGCTCCCATGTAGTTGTAGCGGAGCTCGGCCAATTAGCTGATTTTGACTATAAAAAGCGATTGGAATCATACATAAATCACACTTACAACACAGATCAGTGCAGACATTTTATTATTATTACTATTTAGTTTTTCCGTTACATTGGAGTATGACAGGTGAGCCCCTGCCTCCCTTGCCTGCACGTCGCTACTCTTAAGCAATAAAGAGAGGGCGTTGTCTCAACCTGATTGGCCATTGCACGAAGCTGCTCTCAATTCTTAATTAGGAGCCAGTCCTCCCAGCCTGCAACAGGTGATCTGAATAACCTGCAATCAACTCAGGGAAACAAAATGGACTTTTACATCAAAAAAGAGCAAACATTGTATCCAACAAACCAGGTAATTAGAAGTAATTCTAAAATTAAGGCTATGTATCTATTGAGATATTTTAGATGTTTAATTATGGACATGGAGTGGCTGTACTTTTATCTATTTTAATCTAGGTATTTTATGTTTTAAACAAATAAACATTCACAAGAGAATCATTTGAAATGATAATGTGCTGTTTAAACCTTACGAACCATGTACAAACAGTCATTAATCCACTTACCTATACAGTAGCTAACTGTTTTACAGAAATGTAAAAACGCTGATGATCATAGTAAGAAGGAAAGTTACATGTACAGTTGCCTCGTCCTAACACAGTGTTCTTTGATCAATATCCACACCCCCAATTATTTACATTACATTACATTGCATTTAGCTGACGCTTTTATCCAAAGCGACTTACAATAAGTACATTCGACCAGGAAGACACAACCTTGAAGAAAACAGAATCATATAAGTACATCAGGTTTCATAGAGCCAAACATTTCAAGTGCTACTCAACTGGCTTTAGGTAAGCCAGTCCTTTATTAGTATAAAAGTGCTTCGTTAATAGTTCTAACGTTCGAAGTGGAGTCGAAAGAGATGAGTTTTCAGTTTGCGCCGGAAGATGTGCAAGCTATCTGCCGTCCTGATGTCAATGGGGAGCTCATTCTACCATTTTGGAGCCAGGACAGCAAACCCACGTGTTTTCGCCGATGGGAATTTGGGTCCCCCTCGCAGCGAGGGCACAACGAGTCGTTTGGCTGATGCAGAGCGTAGTGCTCTGCATCAGCCAAAAGAGAAATAAATCCTTTCCAAACTTCATCCCATAATTCCAGCACAGATTTTTGAACCATGAATTGCATGGCAGTGAAAAGGCAAAGGAATCATAGGAATGTGCGATAGCTACATGTATTGCACCAATAAATAAATGTAAATGTAATTACATTTAGTAAATATTCAACACAGAAGCAGGATAGGGACGCAAATTCGTAACCAATATCGTACATTTCTGGGAGAGAACCACATAAAGTTACTCAAAAGTAGAGTTACATTTTTGGTTACTTTTTACCCATGGTTCAGACTAAGGATCGGTGTTTTGAAAAAAAATGTAAGATACAACTAGTTTTATTACTCAGTGGGAATAAACTTATGTCTGTATACATTGTGTACTCTACGTCTTATGCCTCAGGAAATACCAGCCATACAGCATTACTTGGGCTGCCAAATACGCAGGGGCGCCGTAAGGGGGTGAAAAGTTAGGACGATTCTAAGGGCCCGTGACTGACAGGGGCCCAAACAATATTAGAACATTAAGAAGAAAAAAAATTGTAAGTAACCAATGTGATATCTTTTCATGGGGCCCAAAATCGCTGGCGGCGCCCCTGCAAATAAATCATCAATCACTGTTTTGAAATGTAATTCAAATGTATTCCTCATGTTTCCAAAGAGTTAGACAATGTCATTTATACCCACTGAGATTGCCTTGCTTTTCAGGAAGCTTATCTGAATGTAACACAGCAAAACAAAATGAAGCCTAATGACAGCAGCAGGAATGATCCATCATGCCTGCTCATATTATCATCATCTCTCACAAACATAGCCTCCAAAAACATCACTCATCATACAAATCAACAGTCTTCTATATGGGAAAAAAAAAAAAAAGTAATATGCCATTATTTACTAGAGGACTTCACTCAGCCAATATTTAATCTTGTGTACAGTATTAGGGATGGCATGTAACATTAACAATAGTTGACAACGTTCTCTGTAACTAAAGCCAGTCGTAGAGGCTGCCTCTGCCCTTCCCTTCATGTTTCCTCTGGCCTCAGTGGATAATGGAAGAACTATAGTTTGGCTGATTTACTGTAGTGACACCTGAAGGCATCACATTATCTAAGACTACTATTAGAGATGACAAATTAAGTTATAACGGTATTGAAGTTCTGGAACAAAGATACACATCATTCTATTTCCCATACCAACAAAGGCATGCCTATTTCTGTCCTGTTTAGATGTTCATGTGTATGTTCTCAGCCAAACAGCCTAACAAGTACAAGTAGGCTACTGACTCACTACTTTTCCTTCCGAACCATAACCCTAACCATATCACTCATCTGTCATTGTATAAGACCCATATAATGAACTTCTCTTTAAACATTGATATCTCTAATAAAGATCTAAGAACTGTCTATTTATTTAAAGCTGTCCACCACCCTCAAGCTGTATAACAACCTTCCTGGTTAGGCTTCATTGGTATACATTTACATAGAGAAATTCCATATAGCGAGGGAAAAGGGGACCACAATGAAGCCTCATTGAAGGTCACTTATTATACAAAATGCACTTTTTCATGTCTTTTATACATAAATATGTGTCCCTGGTGTGTAAGGAGACTTACAAAGTGTCCGAAAATACAACCATCTCTCTTTTCCTGCTTACCCATATCTCTAAAAACAGGAGTCCAACGGAGCTGATCCAGATTTGCTGCAGTCATGACGACATAACTAAAATGTTGGCTGGCTTTACGTTGAACTCCTGGCAACGTTCCGCCCACGTCCCAACCTATCGGCCCCTATCAGAAACGTGTTTGCATCAGAAACAATGCGCCACGTGTAGGGCGGGCCCTGACCAATTTGCTGCCCTAGGCAAGATTGTAGCTACCCCCCCCCCTTATTTTAAATTAACACAAATACAAAATTCAAATCTGTAATTGCACACAAAAACCATTATTTCAAAAGAAGAACAATTTCACATAAACCTCTTGTTTTTACTGTAATGTACATTAACTATAGCAGAGGGAGCTGTCCTAATCAAGTGAAGAGAGGGCTGTAATCTACTTCCACATTAAAAATGACACTTGACCCACCCCCTCGCTCCTCGCCCCGGCTACGGGGACAGCGGGGCTGGGGCAGTTCAACGTACCAGATATGGGGGGTGGGGGGTTGCGCCATAGTTTATTGGCGCTGTATGCAATATAGGCGTAGTTCTGTTAAGATAAGATAATAGGATTGTTTGAAATTGTTTTGTTATGACATTTTTTTTTCATTTAAATAAAAATGTGCGGCGCCCCCCATAGATTGTTGCGCCCTTAGCATTCGCCTATACTGCCAAGGGCCGGCCCTGACCACGTGTTTACATTAGCAAGCATCGCTAACACTCAGAGCTAACGCTGTACTGGAGAGAATATGTGTAAAAAAGTCGGATATAAAAAGGTACTCACCTTGAGGTAAACCCGCGAGAGAGAAAGTGTATGAGCTCCATACTGTTTCAGAAATAATGTGTGATGTGGTCAGGAACATAAAATGGCATTTAATAACTGCAGCTTTTAGCGGAGTTTCTGCTGATAGACAGCCTTCTCTTTACAGAGCTCACTGCTTGCATATGGACGCTCCAAAGGGGTGTGGCCAGCAGCAGCTCCAAAGGGGCGTGGCCAGCAGCAGTTCTGTAACGTTTAAAGCTACGGACCCAGAATCAGCATTTAAGTATCAGGGCTGAAATAGAGGGGGTATGAGGCATGCTAGGGTGATCTGTTTGGTATTTTGAGCAAAACACAACATGTTTTGTATAGATATAGCCCTATAATATATTGTCATGGCCGTCCCTCCCTACAGGCCGATCATGCAGACTGCGTGGGGCCTCACCTTGCGGAGGGGGCCTCAACTGAGCTGAAAATGCGGCGCACCTATGCGCTTATGCGGCGCAATTAGTGTGGCGCGGCACGGTTTCGGCGTTGCAAGGCACCACTAGCAAACCGCCGCCCCCCCCCTCGTCGAGGTTCGCGAAACAGAGGGCCTCATCATACTGTATAACTTTGCGTGGGGTCTCATGTTGGCCAGGGACGGCCCTGTATATTGTTCAAATATACACTGAACAAAAATATAAACGCAACACTTTTGTTTTTGCTCCCATTTTTCATGAGATGAACTCAAAGATCTAAAACATTTTCTATATACAAAAAATAACCATTTCTCTCAAATATTGTTCACAAATCTGAAAAAATCTGTGATAGTGAGCACTTCTCCTTTGCCGAGATAATCCATCCCACCTCACAGGTGTGGCATATCAAGATGCTGATTAGACAGCATGATTATTGCACAGGTGTGCCTTAGGCTGGCCACAATAAAAGGCCACTCTGAAACGCGCAGTTTTGCTTTATTGGGGGGGGTCTGGGGGGGTCTGAAAACCAGTCAGTATCTGGTGTGAGGAGTAGGATTAGGGTTAGGGGTAGGGTTAGGGTTAGGGTAATGTTGTGAATCGAGTGGCCTGTGTTCGTCGTCCATAACATACGCCTGCCCATACCATAACCCCACCACCACCATGGGCCACTCAATTCACAACATTACCCTAACCCTAACCCTAACCCTACCCCTCACACCAGATACTGACTGGTTTTCGGACCCCCCCAGACCCCCCCAATAAAGCAAAACTGCACGTTTCAGAGTGGCCTTTTATTGTGGCCAGCCTAAGGCACACCTGTGCAATAATCATGCTGTCTAATCAGCATCTTGATATGCCACACCTGTGAGGTGGGATGGATTATCTCGGCAAAGGAGAAGTGCTCACTATCACAGATTTTTTCAGATTTGTGAACAATATTTGAGAGAAATGGTTATTTTGTGTATATAGAAAATGTTTTAGATCTTTGAGTTCATCTCATGAAAAATGGGAGCAAAAACAAAAGTGTTGCGTTTATATTTTTGTTCAGTGTAGTAACAATCAGGCAAACTTGCTAAAAATGTGGACAATACTATGGTTAAAATGTTATGGTAATTTGGAAATAGGTCAAATGTCACCATTTAGTTTGTGTCCAGGTGCAATTATCCTATTGTCTGGCGAAAGGAATGAATTACAGACATTCAGCGAGCGTTAATAATAAGGCATGATTGGGTTGCGGAACAGGTAAGAGAAACATCTTGTGGTCACAGCATGACACAGTCTTTCAACATGGTATATTTAAGTGAATTGTTCTGCTACTACCTGTGGATATCCCAGTGCAATAAAACATAATCACCAAAAAAGAAAATAAAGAGGATTGAGGGTTTTGTGTTGGTGTTGGAGGTTTTTTTCTTAGCCATAAATATTCCAAGTCCTTTTTCCCCTTCACATTGCTGATACAAAAATGATGTGGAGGTGACATCATTCATGCTGTCATGCCCTTACACCAACTGAGTTCTCCTTGCAATATTTGAACCCCTGTATGTGACATTCCAATCCACCTTCCAGATCAGGATTTCAACATTCAGTCTCAGAGTTGTTCTACAGGGATATGAATCATGATTTATATAAAACAATGACACAGCTTTGTGATGATGAGTCATATATCATCCCCAGTTCTGTTGGAACTCCATCAATCTGTTTTGTTAAGACTGGTGCGATCAGAAATGACTTGGTTCAATGCTGTGGTGTTGCAAGTGCCTGAGTAATGTTAGTTTAGTGCACATGGAGGAGGCTTCATGTGAGCACAGGGCTGATGCTATTTGTCTCACAGACAGCACCACTGCACAACATAGTGTCCTTGGCTGTGTAGTACACAATGTTTTTCCAAGGTTGAGAGTCAGGAGTATTGAATTTCTTCACATAAACTGTGAGTCACCTAATACAAACTCTATCTTCAAGGGGAAAAATGACTCTAATGTTGTTATTTATCTATAGTTCTGTCAGGGCTCACAGTATCTTTGTCACCAATATGCTATCTAAAAGCAACATTATGTCACTACTGAATTTTACATTGAAATAGTGGCTTCAAAATCATTTTGATGCTACATTCTGACTTAATAATAGAGAGAAGGATGCCTCTGCCAGTCCCACTCACTGCCTGGATGCCTGTTTTTGCACTTTGTACCTTGGAGATGTGTGCAATACTTTAAAGCACTAAATTGATCTTGGTGAAACTGGATCATATTTCACTGATAAATGTTTCCCCTATGATGTTCCTCAACTGCTCTGCCTTGAGTCTTGGAGGTCTACGGAGTTCCTGATGGCCAGACATCTTTAGTAGTTGCTAAAGTAACACTAGGTGCTGCTAACAGCAACTATTTTCCGCTAGTTGGCTGTTAGCTTAGTTAACTCTGCTTGTGTTGTTGCAATAGCTTGATGTTGTGCTTTTATCAAAGAACTCCACTTGATCATTTTTGATCATACAATAGAAGTATATAAGTGAATTGCCCTCTCAAACTGTAGAGGCGCAAAATTGCAAATACCAAATCCGGCATTATGTTCTTTGAAAGGCTACCATGAAATGAAAACCAAACATCACATTGCAGTTGCCAAAAGCAATCAGTTAGTATCTTGATAAGCTAGTGAACCTGAGTAGGGTACAGTACAGTAGGTATGCCAGACTTTACCTTTAACAGTCATCTCCGTGGATAAACGTATTCATTGTATTGCCACCTATTTGCTGTAATTCAAAAATAGCCTTGTAAAGTATAATTGAATTGCTTTAAAAATTATAACTGCAAATGCTCCATCAAACAACTGAAATACAATAGACAAATACAATAAATATCATGCTCAACTTTGACAATTTGAACATAAAATTATCGCAGCTAAATGCCTGTCCAGAACATCAAATATTTGGAATGGTCAACCCACCCTTCAATTGTAAACTCAAGGTTGTAATCAAGTGACTGAGTCCATAAACATTCAGTCACTTGCATTCACAATGTCATTCTTTCGGTCATTGACCAGAAACCCCATGACCATAGCTCAGGGACACATGGGAGACTGACCAGAGAACATAGAGTTGGAAGTGATGCGGAAAATTGGCAGCCAAACTCACTGTTGCTCTTCCCTGCACTCCCTGACTCACCTGAACTCTACTGCTGGGATCATGAAGCATCCCATCATTTATCCAGGAGGGAACCGTTTCCTTAGAGATGGAGGTGCTGCCTGCCTGACTGTAGTGGAAAATGAATGTATTTTTCCTCACAGCAATGCAAATGTATGCGGCAAAAGTCTTCCAAAATCGAATCAGATCATCTTATGTAGAGAAGTGCACGACAGGTTTCTAGGGGAACCTGTGGTGTACGTATTGGGTTTCTGGCATGTGTTGTTCTTGAGTTATTATGTTATCACTGTGCCTAGGCAGATGCAAGAATGATGGCATAAAGTCCCACTCCACTGTAAGATGAGATACCGTTTTCATTAGATTTTGCTTTGCACTTCCTTTGATTTGAAATAAAGCGCTATATTTATTAATAAAACATATATATTTATCAGGGGTGCACTGTTAGAATGCAATGAGAAACACTGGCGGAAAACAGCTTTCTGCAATAATATTTAGATTATACACATTGTAATTGCCATTCTTAACTAATTATTATATTATTCCACTGTGTCATGCTGATAGAGAGAAAATATTTGCATTTTATTTGATGGTTTGATGGTTGATGTGCTGATTTATTCAACATTATAACCTATTATATGATTACACAATGCTATATTAATTTGAAAATAATCACATACTTAATTGGATTGTAGATGTATGAGCAGCTTCTGTTGAATACATATCCTTTTCCCTTTCCATTTAAAAAGATGCATATCTATACGTTTTATAGTGTCTATCATTTTAGGAATACCACAAAGAATGTAAGAATAAAGAGTTGCAACACTGATAAAACAATGATACATATGGCAAACAATTTGTCAGAAAAGATGCTGTACATATGTGTTGTATATGCAATGTTAGATTTTAATTATGGATATGTATGTAGGTCAAAATTAATGTTTTCTATTCATGATATTCAAGTTACTTTAAACTGCAAGTGACTCAAACCACTCCATCACTGCCAACCCTAACCCTAACCATGTTGAAATAAAAGGAGCCAATTTAAAAATGAAACAGCCCTGTAGCCTGATTGAAAATACCTCACTCTTTAGACATAATTCATAATGCTTTCACTTTTTTAGACTCAGTTTTGAACCTTGTTTTTCTATTTCATCTTTTAAAACCAGGGACCCGGTGCTGTTTTAGAAACATCTGACAAGATTAGGAGGTAAGCGCTACATAACTCTCACCCATGACTACCCGTTTGAGGCACAGAAAGAGGCCATTTCTATGGAAATGTAATGTTTACACGCATGAAAGAAGTCCATTATCTGCCATTTTTAAAATGTTGAACAGTGCTTCGTTTTTTTCTCGTGCAAATTGCTCTTTTTCTTCCTTGTTTTTCAATTTTTTCCCTGTGCTCATCCAGAGGAAAAACAAATGTTGTAAATGCCTTTGCGCCTGATTTAACAGAAGCCCTTTCTTCCTCCTACATGTCTATATCGCTAGAGAGATACCTCGCTAGTGTCCCCGAAAGTACCACTTCCACTTTACGAAGCTGAATGGGGCCTTTTGCACCTTGAAAGCATTTAGTTGGTAGGTTTGGGTCCTTCTCTCTCTACTCTAGCAAGGTGTGTCAGGAGTTCAATGGTGTTTTGTGAAGCGTGAAGGTATACAGAGGAAGCAATGTGTCCACTGTAAGAGAATAAAGTGATAGCAATGCATTGACAACACCACTCTTCTCCAAGATAGAAAGCTGCCTCTCTTGAGAAGAGGCTTCTTTTGATGTCTAGCTTTGATTTCAAGAGTCCTCTGCACATTACTTCAAAGGTATCCCGAGATGTATGGTACAGTTTCAGATTTGAAGAGCCATCTCAATCCATAAAAAACAAAGTACTTCTTCCTACATTAAATGTACTGCAGTCAAATTCATACTTTGAATTCAGTAGATGTTTATGATCAATATGAACTGTTCAGGCTAACCAAAACTGACTTCTGACTTTGAACACAAAGAGTGTCAAATGTATAGAAGCAAATTGTATGCTCATGAACTCCATCAGAGCATGATGATGTATCTAGTTAATTATCAGCTGACCATGCAATCTATAAAGTTTATTTTTGCTGGCAGCAGCACCCAATCTGGATATTGTCATCTATCGGATATTGTGAATAATTCAGCTGACTCTCTTGCACCAGTTCACCAGCCATGGGAGCAACTTGTGTTGTTTTTTTTACTGTAAGGCTTTACAATACTGTTTTTCAACAGCTGCCTCTAGTATCCTGGGTCATTTTGATGATGACATTTAACTGGAAACTCAAATTCAGACCCAGATCTTGCCATAAGTGGAGAAGAAGAAGCTGGGTGCCAATGGCTTTGTTTCGTTGCTCGTTTCGTCCCAGCCAACATCAACATAAGGAGTCATAAATACGGTCATATACTTTATGCTGTTTTGGGAGTGACTGGCAATATATCGTTGCTGGTTAAGCTTCTCTGACTTGTTGTGTGGGACTGTTCAAGCAGGAAATCCCCCACAGGATTTCGCTTCCTGGAACATTCAGTTGGACCTTTCCCACTTTCACTGCCAGCTTGCACTGTCTCTCTTTCCTCAGCCCTTGCTACCCCATGTTGTATTCAAAAGGAATCACAGTTTCCCTGAGGGCTATGAAAACACCCCCACACATTATTCTAATAACGTATGGAACTCAGCCAATCTGAACAATAGGGGAAGACAGAAACTAACTTCAGCTTCAAAAGGACCAAGACACTGCAACTGACGGGTTAGACAATGCATTATAACATAACTGATATATTTTGGACCAATTAACAGTTCAATACAGTTTAAGGTTATTTATTACATGCAGCAATTTAAAAGGTATAACTCAGTACATACGTACGTAAATACATAAATGTCCCCTCTGTGGGACTAACAAAGGTATTCTGATTTTGATTCTGAGTTATCTGCAATCCAAAAAGCTGAGCTGAAACCTCAATGAGATTAGTAATACTAAAAAAAATGTGGTTAACTGTTTTTTTTGTATTTGCTTAATGGAACATACACAGTGGAACAATATATTCCTTCATATTATAATTGTCTTTCTTTATTAAACAATATATTGGAATACAATAAAGGTAAAGGTGTGCAGGTAAACTTAAAAAGCAGGTTTAAGGTTAGCAAAAAAAGGCCATGGTAGTTGAACAACATATACAGTATGGTCTTTGCTGGTATTATGCTGTATGAGAAGACAAATTGTCTAGAAAGATGAAAATGTCACGCTTCTGTTACAGTTTACACATTGTAAATTAAAGTGCTATCAGCTTCAACTCAGTCTTGTTCAGCACTTTTTAAAGCAAAAAGCTGAACACATTCAATTATTAGGTTTGGAAATAAGCCCAACCACAACACCAGTGTTCAAATATGTTGATGCTGCAATTTAAAATGATGTGTGATACAGTTCAGCTATGACAAAAAAAATACAGTCCACTGTGCCTTTTTTTCACATTTGTAGTTGCATCAAATGACAATATTCATTGGTGTATATTTCAAGCACTGTTTGAGGCTTCCACCGGACTGAACACCCTGCTAGACGGAGCTGTGTCACTTGTACACAGGTTTTGGCTTTGTGGTCAGGACACATGTCTACTCTGTCGACTCTCACTAAGGCTGAGCCTGCCTGGTGTTGAACACACTGTCACACACACCATCTGTTACCTCCTACACTCCTGGCTTGGACAAACACGCTTATGAGTAGGTAATGGTGCGGACAAAACTCGTGACCTTGACACTGTCTCCTGTGTGTGATCAACAGAGAGAGAGGTAGATTGATGAGAGTTGCTAGCCCGTTTGATTTTGGTCTGTGTGAGAAAGACAGCAGAGTTCCACGTTGCCTGGAAACATGTCCGTCTCAGTGTGTGATTTCTCTGCCTCTCTTATCTCATTCAACTTCAAAGATAAACATCAAATCACCTCTTCTATTTTTATGACCTTATGATGGACAGAAAAGCCAGTGCGCAATAACTTACAGCAATTGCAATTTTCTCCTGGATTTCCTCATTTTAATGCTTTTTTTCAATCTACTCACCATACTGTATATAAATTTACTGTAGATGCAGGTGCTTTTCCCGGATACATTATAGCTATTTTCCAAGAAGGATAATGTGTGTCTTCCCGCCAGTAAGGCTGGCCTTGCCAAAGATGATCGGCAACTTTAAGTATACAGTAATGCAATATCTTTAATGTACAGTATGGTTTTTATTTAGATCATAATGATTTACAAAAAAATGTAAAGCAGAAAGGATGTAAAGTGTGATTACAAATACATCTCGTAAATCATTTTCCTATTTTACTTTATGAGAAATAGCAGGATGGCTCAACATTGAATGGCAGCCTAAACAACATGATGATATAATCAGCTCTTTTGGCATTAAGCTACAAATGGACTTGCTTGACAGATGTATCTAAATCCCATGCATGTTAATGCTTTATTTTAAAGTCTCTCCTTTGTGTTAGAGTAGGTGCAGTCTGTGTTGCATACTGTCCTAGCAATAACTGATATATGAGTTTCACTGATAGCATGTGCTTGAGCATACACAGTACGCTCATTAATCATCCTATTTTATCAGTGTCTAGACGGAACATTTTAATATCTCTCTTGCATTAAGACACTGAAATGCCATTTTGGCTTTAGCTCCATTGCAGTCTTCCGCTATGTCAATTACTTAATCCCAATTCTCTGTGGGCAGGAGGTAGGAGATTGATATCAACATTTTTTTCAACCGTAAGTGCTTATGATGAATAGCAGCATCACTGTGCATGAAGTCATTTGGTACAATTAGCACTTGTTCTTGAAGTTTCCTTCCCACATCATTAAAGTTCACCTTGATGGATTTTGTGAGGTTATTAATTTCTTCAAAAGCCTATTTATTATCTCCTTGAACTTTTGAGAGACAGGACGTGCAAAGGGTTAAGGTCAACCTTTCAATAAAAACAGTCAGTGACAATTCACATCAATCCTCCACTGCATTGTCCAGGAATACAAGGACACGTTTATTTTTTAAATATACCAATTAAATATCCCAGCACTTCTTTAAAGGCTTGTTTAATTAGAGTGTAATCAAAAAGCTATTGAGAGGCGGGAGGTGTTCACAACACCATGACTTGAGCTGAGGTGCCATGAGAACAATCTCACCGGCACTTCCTATAGAAAATATTATTCTCTGATGGTTGAGATCGATCCAATTAAAATGATTTTGTGCAGCCCCCTTCATTCAGACCCGATTTAGCCATCGCCCACAAATTACTATTCAATCTACCGCTCTAAACACAATGCCAAAAATGGTTTAATTTCACGCTCTGGATCAATAACACCTGGAACAGCCCATTTCACCCTCGTCTCACGGCAAGGAGCTGCATTTATAATGCTATTGAAAATATTGAGCGGTATTGACCACGGGGCAGGATAAGCACCTCGGGCAGTGGGTGGGATGAAGTGCCATTTCTTTATAGCCTTCATACCTTTTGTAGAAGCTGTTCCAACCATGAACATGAAAAGAAAATGCTACCTGGTAAATCTGGGAGGCAATATTTGAGATATTTCACATTGTGGGACACAGGGGTAAGTTAATAGGAGGAGAAAGTCACAATATAATACAACTGAAATAATGCATCAGATCTATGAGATCAAATCTGCCAGACAGAGGAGGCGTGTGTTTGTTGATCAAACAAAATGGCTCCAGCAAAACAAAACTGCATTAAGTTAAGGTTGCATTCCATCACATTACGATACGATAATACTTTATTTGTCAGATCAAGTCTGAAATTTGACTTGCGTCACAGCAGCTCCACAACATCAACAGACAAGTATCCAGACACAATACATGAAACACAAACAACAAACATTTAACATAACAGTACAATCAGTGAGAGAAAACATGCTCAAAGAGAACCTTTAAAAAAAAAAATCGGATTAGCTTGATTTACTGGACGTGTAAAAGTAAACCTGAAAGACTGTATAGGACAGTTTGCCAGTAGGGCTGCAGCTAAGAATTATTTTCGTTATTAATTATTCTGCCAATAATTTCCTCAATCATGCAAAGGAGCTCTATTATGCTTTTTGGTGTTTTCCCTTTCCTGTAGTGTGTTTGTGTGCATGTAAATGGTCTGCAAAGGTTATCATCCCGAAGTCTACCATAAAGAAAGGAGTCAAATGTGATACACTCATCACATCATTGAGGTATTACCCCATAAGCAACAGTACACGGTATTTATTTGTATTCAGTTGATTAATACAGTGTTGAAACTCTACTCCAAATGCTGATATAAACAGAATGTAAGGAAGAGATGAAAAGAAAACCAAAAAGTATGTATAAGAAAAGGACCCTTAATCTGTTTTGTTATGGACAGCTGTACAATTAAATACATACGAATAATGAATAAAAGCTCCACCAAAGGTAATGTAATGTAAAGTAAGACATCTAATCTGACCAAGAAATAATTGAAAGTAAGAAAAAAAACATGACTAACAAAATGGCCATGCAATTTAATATACATTGATCTTGGTGCACGTGTGAATTTCCCAGATGCATTCAATTGCCTCCCAGGAAAAAAAGAAAGAAAGTAAACACTAATGAGTGCCATTACTACTGAGATCTACACCTGTATAAATAAAGGCTAAATAAAAAAAAAATTACAAGCAGCATCTAATTGTCCAGAACGCAAAGTGCTGCTGAGTTTTGCATCTATTGTGTATATTATATTCGCCTGTTAGTTTCTCCCAGGGCAGCGGAGTGGAGAGGAGGAGCTGCTGCGCTGTGCTGCACCGAGCAGCTTCTCACCTCTGACTGCATCCCATCTCCACCTTCCCTTCTCTCCACTTGTCCCGCGTAAGGATGGATGCGTTTTCCCGCGGTCGGTGTGACCCGGTAAAGTGTGAGAAGAACAAGGTCGGTGGTGGAAACCGTCAGTAACTGGAGTGTCTTTGGGCGTCGGTGATGTGTTTTCTTTTTTACAATTGTTGACTGCATACATTTCCGACTCGCCGTTCTCTGGTGCGCTCTTGGAGAGGAAGAATGGGCATGTGAATGATCTCCTTCAGCGGCTCGAATAACCGATTCGGTTCTTCTTAGTTCACTAACTTGAGTAAATTGTCTCAAAGTCACACGAGTGGACACAGGATTCATTGATTCATTGATTGTTCGTTTTCGCTTGAGGAAGAATTCATGCATCGATAGCCAACGGGGCCAATATGCCAGAATGGGTCCTCTACAGTATTTATTTCTCTGCGGACTTCTGTACACCCAAACCGACGGTAAGTTGATGAATTGACTTACTACTAAATATCACAATGATGTTTCCTCTCACATTTAGCTTTAGCTGCAACCTGAGCGTGTTGGACTCACTTGTCATACAATGCATGGAGCAGATGCAGAATGTGCTAACCTGAAGTACAGTGCATTGTTTCTCCTCTTAAACTCGTTTTACAAATCTATAAATGCAGCAAGCAAATGCACCATATCTTATGTGGTTTATTCAGCCTGGGTGTACGATATTGTGCCACACCGACTGCTAAATGGCTAGACGAAAGTTGCTTATTTATTTATAAGGGCTGCTCTAAATGAACACATTTGTTACTGGGGTACGATCTTTTGCAGCTTTTTAATTGTATTTCAGAAAGATTTGTCGTTTGAAATGTGCAAGCAATCACCAAACCTTTTGTTTTCTAAACAAAGGCTTTAATTAAGTTAATTGTAATATATTCACCTCCTTAGATCTCATTACCTGGTTGCCTTGTGCTGGTAGAGTAAGGCTGTCCTCGATTTAGGAAAGTATTCAGTGATTAACGCTCATGCGATTGTAAAACTGGGTTTCTCCTTAAAGATTGGTTTAAAAGCACCACTGTGTACCTTTTTTGTGTTGATTTGTTCAGAAGTCTATTGAAAACAAGTCATTCTGCAACAAAAAAAAATCACTAAAAACGAATCCCAAAACGACCAATTAATCGACTAGGAGGTGGCAGCCTTTTGCAAAGTCCCTTAAAAAGGTGTTGCAAACCCATCACTTATCACCGTTTGCTGTAATGGACCTATCTTGGGTCATATTCTGGGTGGCCTACAGTATAATGTGAAAGGTTGCTCAGGCAGATGATGGAGCTATCCTATAGCTGAAAAGGCTAATGTGCCATACTGATACTGTTTGTCTACCACTGACCTGTAACTGCAGCTGCACCTAAGAGATATATCTAAGCTTTTGGACAGGAAGTGTCATTATCATGGAAGTGGTTTGTGTACCACTTTACCCCCTGTAGTAACATTAATCTGTGTCAGTGGAGTAAATGAAGTGCAGGTGTGTATGGGTGGTTCCAGGACAGTGGAGGTGCTGTGTTGTCAGTTTATGCGGTACAGCACATTTGTGAAATCTGAAGCAAAGCAACAGAAATGGCTGAGCAATTAATCCCGGAGTATTTTTGTGAAGCTTATAGCGATCCAATTTTTGTTGACGATTTCAGGAGTGTTGATAGATGTCTTTCGTTATGGAGGCTTGACTTTGTATGGATTCTGAAAGTAGAGCTGCAACGATTAGTTGACTAATTAATCCATTGTTTTAATCACTTTTAATCGCTACAGTAATTCCCAATGCAGAAATTGTAGAAATACTATTTTCAGCCTATATCAAATATAGAGATTTTCTTATTTTCTCTGTTTAAAAATCACATTCAACTGAATGTGTATTGGTTTAGAGGGACAAAGCAGCACTTCTTCAAACCTTAGACTTGGTTGCACATTATTATTCACAATTTTTAGATAAAACAATAATGGATCAATGTAGAAAACAATTGGCAGTTTAATGGACAATGTGAGTGTTAGTTGCAGTCCAAGCTGAAAGGTGTTTATAATATTTTGACCACCCTATTAGCAGATATAGCACACATAGAATAAATCACAGGGTGTTAACAGCTTGTAATCAATTCTGCAGATATGTCTTATACACTGTGTGCATTTCAGCTTCGGGATTTAGTAGCTCCATTTTAAACATTTGTGAGATGGAGAAAACGGTTGGTGTCTTATTGACTATGCCTGTGGCAGTACTGTAGGTGTTCCATGATATTAGGTAGAATAATGCTGAGAGTTTGCGGTCAGTCTGTGCACACAGTGTGCTCATTGTCACTGTTTGTGTCCGTCTCTGTGAGTCTTTTATAGATATAACTGATTTTGAATTTGCAGGGCTCTGACTGACTTTGTGGTTATGACATGTCAAACTTAATTTTAAATGATAAAAAGCCTGAAAGACAGGTTCTCTTTATTTGGCAATCACATGAATCTCTAGGTTATTAAAGGCGAAATTGAATTCCTCTACTGGTAGACAGCTGTCACCTCAAAGTGACTTTTATTAGAGTGGTCCCTGCTTACAAGCCCAGACATGCTCCTGACCAGCTTGTTCTGCCAGACCTTGAGTTTTAGCTTCAGCACCAAGGACAGATCCCCGTAAACAGCCCTACTGGTGGAGAGAGGAAGCCCTGCAGTACACAGAGCTTGATTCTTAACAGCTTAAAGCCGTGTTAACATGACCAGCAGTAAGACGGCTCTGCGCTGACGTTGCTGCTCTCGTCATTAGGTAGAGAGCGCTGCTGCCCTATAAGGCGGTGTGACATCCTCTGTTGCACTTTTTTACACGCAACCAATCAGATTACGACTTTATAAAGCAGCACAAGCTAACAGGGGAGGTAACAGCTGAAACAAAACTAACTAGCAAAGTTTTGAGTCCTACCTGAGCAGAGAGCAAATCACTTATCACGTGAATCCATCGTGAGGCAGTCTTAGGATAAAACTGAGTATGCACCATGACATCGACACGTCTGTATCGGCAGAACATTTATTCAAATTAAACATCCTCATCGTCCTGTAATTGCATTACATTACACACTACATTTCTTAGATATCACAGGCCAAAATGTTACGATATGTAACGACATTGTATGTTATGTCCGCATCACGATAAAAGTATGCATTATTCCCTTATTAACCTTTGTGTTGTGTTCGAAAGCTGTTACCGTTCATGGTGTTTGCGGGTCAATTTTGACCCATGATTTATCTCAGTCCAAAACACAAAAAAAGAATGACTATCATCCAATATTGTTTTAACTACATCATAACTAACTTATCATAACCGAACAATCCTGTTGTAATTTTATTTTATGGCCCCAAACACATTACACCACATATTGCACACGTGCATGTGTGTGTTCAGGTTCAAGTGTTGGTGTATATATTCTTTGTGAAAGGTGGAGTTCCCATGGGGGGAGGGGGACAGAGGGAGGGGAGACCAGGTGCATGTTGCAAAAAAGTATTGTTACAGTGGATGAAGGGGGAGGGGTGTCTAAAGTCAAAGATGAATCTTGATTGGGCCAAATTTGACTCCGAGTCACCCACAGCAATTCTGCTGGGTCTCCCCAGACCCGAACACTAAATGATACACCTTTTTTTTTAGAGACATTCGGACTTGGCTAAAATTGTCAAAATCAGTTTTGTAGTGTTTATAGCTGTTGTGGAGGATATCATGAAGTCTTGTTCCGATACAAAAACTAGAGCGTAGTTATTATATAATTTTAACTTGAAACGGGTCACGGGAGACCCGAACACAATATAAGGGTTAAAAGAGGGGGGGAAATGTGCTCGTAAATCCATGTCTGTCTGCATCAGCAATGGACCAAAATGAGTTGGAAAATATCGTAAACAATCCAATATTCTCAATCCGTACCTAAAAGATAACCCAGATTTTGGCGACTTTACATAATGACGTTTTTTTCTTCAAGACTTTACTACATTCATGTTAAGCAGCTGTCAATGTGAAACTCCTATAAAGCCAACCAAAGGAGCCACATAGAAAAAACAAATATCCATATATTCATTTCCAACCCATACTGGTTCATATTCAGGGTCACGGGACGCTGGAGAATGCATTGAGCAAACCCCCTGGATGGGTGGCCTGTCCATCACAGGGCAGACAGACTGACAGGACCTTCTTCCTGTTATCTGACACCAACCACTGAGTTAGAGCCACAACTTATATCACCTCATTTCAATGATGTTGTCAGACAGCACAAGTCTAACTGTACATTAGCCACAGTGGTGGCTGCGTAATGGGACAACCAATTAGGAGATTTATAAGTATTTTTCTCGGCCTGGGTTTGTTTGTGGATCCACATAAACGTTACTTACTCAAGAAATAGGTTTTTAAAAGCACGTTAAAAAACATAATGTATCCTTACTGTTTGGTGTGTTGGCGCCAGCTAATGGAATGCTTTCTGTCAACAAACCTCTTAACAATATAGACAGTCACATCCATTTTACTCTCATTTATTGCTTTATTTCTGTTGCTGTGGTAGCAGCCATCCATCACGGTGGCCTCTGCAATGTCTATGATTTGTCACCATCAAAGGCAAATAGACAAGAGACCATGTAACATCATTTTCATCTATTTTTATTTAATTTATTTATTTGCCGTATGACAGACCAAAAGGTCTCTTTAAACGCCTCAACAAAACTTCTCTAGGTTTGCTATTGCATGCACATAATGCAAAACAGACAACCTTTCATGTATATTATAATGTGCTCATCAACCATGAAATAGAAGAGAGTTTTGTGACTATAAACAAACGCAGTGCCTCTTCTCCAACCCTAACCCTTATCAAAGGTAGAATTTAAAAAAGTGCATCAAAAGTGTTCACACGGCTGAATAAATGAAACATATTATGTTAACCGTGCACATAAATGATGATGTTTATCCTAATCAGGAAAGCCAGAATCATTCTCATGACATTTGCCAAGGATTTACTATCAAACAGCTGGGTTAGAATCTAAATAACACACATGGTAATATCACAGTGTAGCCTTTAAGGAGGAAAAAGAAAAGGGAATTCTATGTAGCAGTTGCTGTTCCACACCCACTGAGACAACATGTTTGATGATGTCAGTGTTTGATGGAACGTGTTAATGAAAAAGCTAATGAGATGTAATGACTCCTCAGCTCCTGTCTGTGGAAGTAAATATGGGCGCCTGAGTGTAGTAACACGGCGCGTGCTGCAGCCAGTAAGAACCCTCCACTAATCAACTTCCCTTCTAACGACCAAAATCAAATTATACTTCATTTTAATCCAGCCAATCACATCGGGCACACTCTCAAAATGTGTGTGCATAATGTTTCCTGTTTAAAAAGCATTGGAGACCTGTTTGTGAGAGCAAAGAATGATATATAAACCCTTTATTATTAGTTCCTATTACCAGATATACAGCTAAGGCTGGAACTAGTAATTCAATTCACTTTTGTCCATCAAATGTCAGATATTGTGAACAAATTATCAAAATCCAAGGTGATGTCATTATGTTGTCTTATTTTACAGTCCTAAACCACAGGACGTTCAATTGAATGTGATATAAACAGATAAAAGAAAGACAATTGCTAAATTTGAGAGGAAAAACAGCATTTTCTGACATATTTGCATGAAAAATTACTTTTACCATGAACATTTTATCATATTCCCGAATATTCTTCTGTTGATCAACTAATGAACGAGTAATCTAATCGTTGCAGCTTTAGATACTGTATGATTAAAAATGTCTGTCTGTTATTTATCTGTTATTGTTCTGGTAATATACAACCCCCTGTTTTTATTTTGGGAATAGGTGCACTCTGTTTGGCCATCCTAAATAAAATAAACCTATCTTCTCTCAAACATACTGCTGTTGAGGCTGAAGCGGAATTAAAATGCATTATTTATGCCTAAGTATTTATTGTGGCAATTGCTTTAATGGAACTTTTTACTCTCCTGTTTCTCCTCTCTAGGGTCTCGTCTTCGCCAGGAAGACTTCCCTCCCCGCATTGTGGAGCACCCCTCTGACCTCATTGTGTCCAAAGGGGAACCAGCCACTCTCAACTGTAAGGCCGAGGGCCGCCCGACCCCCACGGTGGAATGGTACAAAGACGGCGAGCGCGTTGAGACGGACCGCGACAACCCCCGCTCCCATCGTATGCTGCTGCCCAGTGGCTCCCTCTTCTTCCTGCGTATCATCCACGGGCGACGGAGCAAGCCCGATGACGGCAGCTACGTGTGCGTGGCCCGAAACTATCTGGGAGAGGCCGTAAGCCGGAACGCATCTCTTGAAGTAGCATGTAAGTTCCTATCAAAACTCTCTGGGCGCATAGGTACTAACCTGGGGAAGGACATCTCCGTGTTGCATGAAATTGTTGTGCTGTATGTATTGAGGCTGGTAACCTTTTGGGGGCATATCAAAAGTTAAATAAGCATAACATTTTGGTGGCTGTTGTGCCGAGAGATCCATACAAGATGTCATCTCCCATAATATCAGCAACGTCACTTTTCCACCCAGTGTGTGTGCGCTCAGCCGTGTGGATAACTCGTTGCGCATATGTGTGTGAATATGTTTTCTGACTGCTAGTGAGACCTGTTTGGATGACCTGTTTGGGTAATGTATGGGTAAGAGCTGTGAATGGCTCCGGGGGTCGGGAGAGAGAAACGGGGGCAGGATTTTAACCTAGCTGACTCCCGCTCACTGTTTGGGTTTGGAAACATGCAGCCTGCTCCCAGCCAGCTCGCTCCCTGTGTGGGAGAGAAGCGCTCTGGGCTATTCACATTGCCATTATGTGCTAAACTGAGCTGATTTCTTGCCATGAACAACATGCACACACGCTCGGACGCACACACACATAGACATGCACGCTCGCATAAACCCCCACACTATCTCTCCGTTTCTCACTTGTAGGAAGTAGGGAATTCCAGTGTATTTGCAATTTGTTTATTCCCAAAAAATGCACCCGCCCTGTTATTTCTTTATACATGCCCATTTTGAATTGTAAAATATGAGGGTTGGTTTGACCTAATGGCTCGACTATGATGTTTTTCCTGGAGTGCATCAACCACTTTCTGTTTGGCTTTATGGGGAAATGGGAAGAAGGAGAACATGGAGATAAGAGCCTGTGGGGACGACGTCGAGGCATTATCTGAGATCTCAGTGTCATTTTGTGCACCACATGCTCTCTTTGTCTTACTGCCTTCTCCACATTAGACACTTGCATTCCTATTGTCTTTTCTATTGTGCTGTATCCTCTCATTCCTCGCAAATCAATAGATCCGTCCTGGAAATACTAATGCTTAAGAAGACGCTTGGAAATAAAATAAATGTGTGTTTGTAACGATTCAGCATTGGCTTTTACAGATAAAATGGAACACTGTGGTGTTTGATATTCTAGTTGATTACTCTCCAGTCCTAAAGCTTTACTATAACAGTATCCCTGTCTCACTGTATCAGAATTTACACCGCACTATATGTCACATTTACATTGCACAGCACAGTCGTATCTTAAGATAGTGACCGACTCCCTCTCTCATAAAGAAACCACAGACCCAAAACTGTCTTTATGGTGTCAAGAGACAAATGTTAAAGCCGCTCGGCTGATTCCCTTGACTGAATAGAGGCCGACTTTATGAACACAATGACTGTGTCAGAGTGATTTTCTGGGGGTTTTCTGCTCCTCCTTTAAATACAATAAAGCTCATTTGTATTTCCACGGCTCAGACGGCCATTCTGAATTCATTTTCCCAGCTAATTGTCGCATTGGTTGTATGTGTAGGAGCTGCACTTATTATTGGGTTTTTCTTTCTATTGTTGGAGGAGAGGTATGCCAGTAACAGCAGCAAACAAAATACCATCACACAGAGGCTGAATGTACATTCCAAGAGTATGTTTTTCAGTTTCACTCCACATGAGCTTTCACATAAGTATTGAATGGTGTATTAGACATATTGACTTGTTCCTGGAGCCTTGTTTAGATCTGTTTTTGCTGTATTAATTGAAACAGTTCCATGTTGGAGTGTGGGGGCGGTGTGAGGGATTAGTATTTGCACAGTGGAGTGCACGTCATACTTCAATAAGTCTCCTGGCTGCTATATGACCAACCATAGGAACTAAACACACCATTTCCAATATATGTTGAATGTCAAGCAATGCTTTTTTATTCTGTGGGATTTGAAATTGCCTGATTGTGAGGTACTCTTTAAAGATAAGACAGCAACAAAATGGCTATAGAATAAAGATAAATAAGGTAGCCTGTAGCCTGTAGCGTAGGTGCTACTGAATTAGAGAATCCTTGCTCAGAATACCAATACAAAATATATTTCTTATTACAAAATCTACTCGATAACAATATGATTATTTACATTAAAACGATTCATTTTTCTAGTACAAGTTTTCGAAAATGTTATGCTTAATTATACAAATGAGGAGTTATCTGATGCTCAATTAAGAGAATGTAAGAGAAATCTACAGAAGCAATGTTTTTGTTAAATCAACACAAACATTGGTTTTCTTTTCAGTATAGTCCAAAATAAGACATGCTATGAAAGCAAACTCTTGAGCAGTGCATGAAAAATGTTTTGTTTTTCCTCTTGTGTCTCGCCTTGAATCCCAATGTCTCTATATAAATATATATCTTGACTTTCACTTCCTAGTTTCAGAAGGTATCCGGACGTCTTGCTCACAGCTTCACCCACAAATAAGGTTATTTCAGTCTTGTTCTCCTCTCTAAATAACGGCCACTAACGTATTTTGTCCTAAGCTGTCTCCTTTTGTGCAGATGATGTCAATAGTCTGTTTTTTTCTGGTGTTCTCAAAGAAACAGTATGTCCAAGGCGGCCTCTAGTCTTCTTTGTGTAATTCAGAACAACATGGCTACAGGGATGCATAATCGCATGACTCCTTCAGGGGCTGCAGGATCCTGCCAGTATTGCTGCAGCCAAAGTTGTCATGCGATGCTGCGGGTGCGAGGGGGGGGGGGGTAGATGAAAGTGCTGTTGGGATACTCTGACAGTGAGCCCGGCTCAAAATGCTACGTTTCCCTCAGAGTCCACACACATCCTCAATTCTTTCTAATGGGCTGTAGCATTGTATCTCAACCAGTGGCGGGGGGGGCTGTTCCCCTGGGCACGTTTGTGCTGTACAAGCTCAATTTTGGTGGTTCGTCATGCATTTTATTAGCGTCAGTCTGACTGATATTTGAAGGGGACATTATTCATTCCAAGTGAAGCAAAACACATGAGCTATTTAGGATACTTGCAAAGCCTAAATGATGTATGTAGATGTGCCGAAAATCTACATCTGGCAGCCTGGCAAAAACAAATCATATAAATCATGACAGTTGTTTGTCTAAAAATGTAACCAAGCCACTTGAAGCCAGGCTTAACACAACTTAGTTTTTCCATACACATAGTAGATTTTGTGACAAATAATCAATAGACTCTATCCTTGCAAAATCATATTAAATGTATTGTGTTGACAGAAGAAAGCATAACATGCCCAAAAAAAACAGGCAAAATGCGCCATAAAAGTCAGTTCTCCCAATATCTGAGGTCATATTTAAAGATGTCACCATTTAGGTTGTTTTACTAATTACCATATTGGTTCATATTTAAAAGCTTTTCCTCAAGGCTCTTTGTAACAGTTATGCTTGTTCTTTTGTTTGTCTAAGGATTACATTTAGGCAACTAATATATGTATGTTCACATAAAATGAACACTTATTTATTCTATCTGCATTCTTTATACATCTTTGCTAAATATTGTAGCAAACTGTACATATTTGACAGAATAGTGGAAAGGGCTTTGTATGAACACATATCTTGCTTTAGTTGAAAATGACTGAACTTTAATAAGAATTCTGAAAACTACTTTTTTATACTGCAATAACATAAACAAAAGATGACCCTGGAGAGTTAACAAAAAAGGATCCGAGGCCAGTTAGGCAAGGACTGCATAAACTGAAAACCCAGCACAAATCTGGAGTATTTTTCACCCTTGTTGAAATTCTATTTCCTGTACCGTTGGGTGCATATTTGACACAAATGATAACATCAGCCATTTCATAGAGAAACAAATCTGTGTCTGTTTATTATTAGACGGCCTTGTATGTATGTTTTGCTCGACAAATATTGTGTGTCTGGTACTGTTTCAGCATGTCACTAGCTTTTCACATCTGACTATATCATTTTAATAATCAACAGTCACCTGCTGTCAATGTGTACAATCACACACGGCCAACCGCAGAGCAGCTTTTCACATCTTCAGCGTGTTTATTCAGACGCCGCAGCTGAGCACTACTTCAGAGCCACGTCAACAAACAACCGTGCGACCTCCAGGCCACCAGCGGACTGGCACTAATCATCAGAGTGAGTGGCTGCTGATGGAATTAGAACAGCTCCCACAAACTATTAGGAAGGGACAGAAATACGTAATAAACAGTGATGTGTTGAAAGGAGTGTGGGTGGAAGGGTGTTCATTAGTACAGAACTCAAATGAACTCAAGTGAATTAAAAGTATAGTCACTCAGCCAGACCATCATCAATTAAATCCTCCCGGTGACAGGCAGCCATCAAACTAAGCCTCAGTGCCAGATAAATCTAGCGTCTGCTGCGGGTTGTTTTTTAATGCACTATGGTAATTATTTTTGATGAGAGATGAAACATGCGGGACATTTATTTGAAATGTTAAAAGAGAGAGTGGATTAATGCTTGAGACTCATTCTTTGTTTGGACTTTGAGTCGAGATCTATAGAAAGAAGATTGACATCTTCAATGTTATTACGCATTTGGCTGTCAAGCTACTAGTTCCTTCCTTGCAAAATGGAGGTAATGCAGCTTTTGTATGTATGCATGTAAATGGCCTACAAAAGCTAAAATAGAGAGTTTCTCTCCCCCACACTACCCCCCGCACTGAAACACTTCAAATTGACTAATTTGTTTACCTCCTAACATAGTGACATGACTATGCAACCCTCGTGCTATTGGCTAGCACTCAAACACATTGTACTTGATAGGTAAAGGGGCGAGACATCTCTAGGGAGGTTGAACAATCACAACAGAGCCGGATAGCTGACCAATCAGAGCAGACTGGGCTCTGGTTTTAGACAGAGGGTGAGAAGGGTTGCTGCAGCACAGGCAGTATGAGCAAAATGAAGAGCTTTTTGAACATTAAAGCATTAACGCAAAAAAAAATCAACGCCACTAATTATTTTAACGCGATTAACGCATGTGTATTTTTTGTCCTCGGCCGCCCCGTAGTTTCAGAGCGCATCGAGTTTAAAATACCATCTACAAGCTGATGCTGACAGCTTGCGGCAGACCACACTTCCACGCTCACCGGCAGGCACCGACTGGCCATCGGGAGGACCAGGAGGGTGTGTGTATGTGTGGCGCGAGCGAGAGAGAGACCGTACGTGTATTGTTGTTGTTAGCATCTGGTGCTAGCTAGCTGCGCTAACGGATATAAGGAGCTGTTTAAATGAAAACAGAGGAGCGACATTTCGCCACAACTGCGCCGAGCACTTGACTTTATGCAGGCAGCCAGACAGTGGGACATTGTACGAACAGTCAGCACACTCAGCACGGGTAGTGTGCGCAACATGATTGCAGCGTCCAGGCAGCTCCCGTTCGAGCATATGCCTTGAGTTGCACATAGCTCCAACGATCCATCACAGTGTCTCTACACACACGCACGCACATGTGCACGCACACACACACACACACACACACCATTTGTATTGTATTATTGTATGAGAGAGGTTCCAGGTTGAATTGAGGCGAATATTTGTAATGTTCAGAGGTTGTTGTGTTTAATATTCATGAGGATATTTGTCATTGTTCAAATGATAATAAACACACATATAAAGCATATTTGTCCACTCATATGTTGATAAGAGTATTAAAAACTTGAAAAATATTCCTCTAAGGTCTTTAGAACAGATACAAAATTTGCGATTAATTTGCGATTAATCGCGATTAACTATGGACAATCATGTGATTAATCGCGATTAAATATTTGAATCGACTGACAGCCCTAATATAAACATGTGACAATAGAGGCACAAATATGAACCTGGAAATGAGCCACAAAGGGCCCCTTTCATTCTAACATAATTAGCAGTTATGATTGTACCATGTTTCCCATCTTAAAAGTTGAAGCTTAGCATTAAACACAAAGTTCAACTGAGGCCAATGGAAAACTCCTTTGTTTTGTTAGTATAAGGTCAAAAATAAAATTACAATGTTGACCTTATGTTGTCACTAAATGGATTTATTTTTAATCACATTTAGTGCAAATCTATCCAGTATACTTTGATGTATTTCACAAGATTAGTGGAAACTTTGTACTCCTGTTGGCACTAAAAAGATTGAAGTATCTCCATTACGTTCCGTACTCTGGGGATCATAAATATCTCTAATGGTAATCAGTATATATTGCGTTTGACACTGTTGACCACAACATATTACTAGACCGACTAGAAAACTGTGTGGGACTTTCGGAAACAGTTCTAAATTGGTTTGAATCCTACTTAAAGGACAGAAACAACTTTGTTTCTATAGGTAAATACAAATCTGAGTTGACAAATATGACATGTGGGGTTCCTCAAGGCTCCATCTTGGGGCCTCTTCTCTTTAACATCTACATGCTACCACTGGCTCAGATAATGAAAAACAACAAAATAAGTTACCATAGCTATGCAGATGACACACAAATTTACATAACCATTTCACCAGGAGACTATTCTCTCTGACCTGAGTTTCAACAGTCACATTAAAACAATTACTAAATCAGCCTACTATCACCTAAAGAACATATCTAGGATTAAAAGACTAATGTCACAGCAGGATTTGGAAAAACTTGTCCATGCCTTTATCTTCAGTAGACTCGACTACTGTAATGGTGTCTTCACAGGTCTCACTAAAAAATCTATTAGAAAGCTGCAGCTGATTCAGAACGCCGCTGCTCGAGTCCTCACTAACACTAAGAAAGTGGATCACATCACTCCTGTTCTGAAGTCTTTACACTGGCTTCCTGTGTGTCAAATAATAGATTTCAAAATACTGCTGCTGGTTTATAAAGCTTTGAATGGTTTAGGCCCAAAATACATTTCTGACCTCCTGCTAAATTATGAACCATCCAGATCTCTCAGGTCTTCAGGGACTGGTCAGCTTTCTGTCCCCAGAGTCAGAACTAAACATGGTAAAGCAGCGTTCAGTTATTATGCTCCAAATATCTGGAACAAACTCCCAGAAACCTGCAGGTCCGCTACAACTCTTACTACTTTTAAATCCAGGCTGAAGACTTTTCTTTTTGTCGCTGCTTTTAATTTTAATTGAAACTGAGCCGTTGTGTTCATCAGTAAAGTAGAACTTCTGTGTGAACTATTCATATCTTAATGCACTGTAACTTTTTATTCATGTACTTTTTATTCATGTATTTTTTATTTTAATGTTTATTTTATTATCTTTTACTGTTTTTTAATGCCTTTGTCTGAATGTCTTTCATTTTTGTAAAGCACCTTGAATTGCCTTGTGTTGAAAGGTGCTATATAAATACACTTGCCTTTCCTTGCCTTGCCTTAATATATTCCAACAGACAGACATGGCCATATATGTTTTTTTTCCGGAGAATGTACCCTTTACCAGGGTTATAACTACTTAAATTGATGCTTGTTTCACTAGAAGCAATGTTTGTTTTCCCTCCATGCAACTAATATTTTGCCAGCCCGAGTTTCATGTTGACCTTTTGCCTAGTAACTAACACATTGAATGTTATCTACCTACAACTCACACATTCTGCCACCAGTCTCACTTTTCAATTCAATTTCCAAAGGTCACTTTCAGCTCAAAATTAAAGCCCGTTTCCTGAAGTAACACACAGAATATAAAAACAAATGAGAGTTAGTCAGGTAACAACATGTTTAGCTGACACTTTTATCCAAAGCGACTGACTTTTATCTCTCTAATTAGATAAGTTAGAAAGACCTAATTTGCGATATTTAGGCTCTCACTAACAACATGAGATTGTTTCCTCCCTCTCATTTTCACATGTTTCACTAATCAAAACAAACAGCACAATTACGAGCCATGCATGAGAGTCCTGATGCTCTTTCAAATGAAACCGTAATTTGGAAGCTGTGTTCGCAAATCAGCTGTGCTCCCAAAATCCCTTTCGTGAAAGAAGAAGTCCTCGGATCATTTAGAGAAAAAAAATAAGGACTTTTAATAATTAAATTACACTTAATTAAAACAAAAGTATTATCAGCAAAATGTACCTAAAATATAATATAATGCATATATATATATATTCAGTATGGATACTTTTACACTGTTAAATCTTATAAAATATTATTATTATATTATATTATTTGAAAATTATTTGAATTGAATTATTCAAATATTTTTTTTTAAATTATTTGAATTTGAAAATTCTCATACTGTAATTTGTCTTGGGTAGATTAGTGGGATACTCTATCAGATTGTGTGTTTTGATGTAAGGTATACTGAATCTGGTAGCTACAAATAGTGCATTAAAAGTAGAAAATAAGAGTAGAAATGCTAGAAAGTATAGCAGAAATCTAAAATACTCAAGTGAAGTAATTGTATGTTAACCAACTCTTAAAACAGACTGGGGAACAGCTGAGTAATCCCAAATGCAAGTGATGTGTGAATATCAGCATCTAACGCACCGTCCACACGGCGGCGTGCGTTGAAGCTTGCCGGCGGGCGTGTGTCTGAAGCTCGACCAACAACCAATCACATGAATCTCCCGCCCCGGACACACAAGCACGCGGTTTGATTGGCTAGAGCTTGTACTGGCATATGATTTGATTGGCTGACGCTTCCTTCGAAGCTTCAAAAGTTGAACATTGCTCAACTTTTGAAGCGAGCAACGCGAGCAAAGCGAAGCAACGCTCCCACAATGCAGTTCGGCAAAGCGTGACGTCACCCCATTCAAAGTGAATGGGCAGAAGCGTTGAAGCGTCAACGCACGCCGCCGTGTGTAGGGGCCGTAAGGGTCAACAATTCTCGTCTCTTGAAATGTGTAAGAAAATGTAGTAGTTGAGGATAACTTATGCTTACAAAATGTGCACCCAAAGAGAAATACCTTGTCTTTAGTAACTTTCAAATCAACTCTTAGGTAAAGTTGTACTCTTCAAGAGTACTGCTGTCAAAAATGGTCAACATTTGTGTTTACCATATGCAAAATGACCATGATGAAAGGAGCGAAATGTGAATATACAGTGTTATTATTAATATATTCAACTTAGGCCATAAAGGTTATTTAAATGTGACCTTATCTTGCAGTGTCTCATCCCTGTTTAGAAATCATCCGCGCCCTCATTCCCTGACTCCTTGTCACTATTTTCTCTTCAGTGATGGGTATTCCTTTGAGCCATTCAGCGCTGTAGACTACGCAGTAAACAACATTAGCCTAATTGGCATAATTTGAGAGTCAAAGCCATGCTTTCTCCAGGCATGAAATAGTGTTCTCTCCCAAAGTGCATCACATGGAAGGAATTATTTATCTCCACCTCCATATTTGTGCTTTAATATGGCGTGCAGCCTGTCCATAGTGGATCAGGAAGTATTTGTGTTTGGTCAGGCATTGGGTTTTGGTTGGCAGTCCGGTTGTGATCAGCCATTAACATATTAAGCACCTAGTTAGCGCTAGCAGTGGGATTAAAAAAATGTAGCACACAAGTAAGGTTCAGTGGGGTTTTCATTGGGAGGCACTCTCTGGTGTTTTGGAAAGTGGCAAGTTGCCATCAATCATGCATTTCACTCTTACCCATTGACAACATCCAAAGTTAGTGCCTGCCAGCCCTGTGTGTTCCCAGGCAGATTGTCAATGTTTTTTCTCTGAGTAGATAGGTTGGCCACATTGCACCATCTGTTGCCGGTCCAACAGCCCTCCTGTGTACTTATCCCCTGTTTGCCTTTCTCTGCTTTGCAAAACCAGCTTAACGAGAGCAGTTTTTCTTTTTTTAAACCAGGCAGACTGAGAACGTATCTTTCCCAGCTGTTGAGGTGTTGAGGGTGTATGAGTATTCTTGCTCCCTTAACCATTATAAGACACCTTGATGATATGATATTCTGCAAGAAATACATTGTTTGGCTTAAAATAATTATTAGGAATTTAATTAAAAAGGTTTTTTTTCCGAATAAAGAAACATAAAGCAGCAATCTCCAAGACTAAAAAGTGAAGCCAATGCGAAAGAGCCTTTAACTTGCATTTTTTCTAAAGGCCGGCAATGGAGAATCCGCTGGTTGCAAAAATAAGTCAGATTGTATAGAAGTCTAGGAGGAAATTACCCTGAATAACAAGTTCATAATAAACAATGCTAGTTTTAAGGCTTCTGCAATACAGCTTAATGTTCATTTTGTTAATAACCCTCCCCTTTTTGAGTTACATAATCAAGCACGCTATTTGTTTGGACACTTAAGATCTGTAAACTGTCTTTAGCTGCAGCTGATTCAGAACGCCGCTGCTCGAGTCCTCACTAACACTAAGAAAGTGGATCACATCACTCCTGTTCTGAAGTCTTTACACTGGCTTCCTGTGTGTCAAAGAATACATTTCAAAAATACTGCTGCTGGTTTATAAAGCACTGAATGGTTTAGGCCCAAAATACATTTCTGACCTCCTGCTAAATTATGAACCATCCAGATCTCTCAGGTCTTCAGGGACTGGTCAGCTTTCTGTCCCCAGAGTCAGAACTAAACATGGAGAAGCAGCGTTCAGTTATTATGCTCCAAATATCTGGAACAAACTCCCAGAAACCTGCAGGTCCGCTGCAACTCTGACTACTTTTAAATCCAGGCTGAAGACTTTTCTTTTTGTCGCTGCTTTTAAATGAATGTTTCTAAATATCATTTTATAATATGTTTCTTAATGCTCTTAATGTCTTTGAATTGCCTTGTGTTGAAAGGTGCTATAAATAAACTTGCCTTGCCTTTATACCTAAATTCTTAGCCTTAGGTGGTAGTTGCACTGGAAAGAAAATCATATTCCACCTTATATATCCGCATATACATAACTATTTACATTTGAAATGTTAAGGCTATGGAAAACACAAATCTACAAAAGTTACCCGAAGGTTTAATGTGCCCTGCTAATGTTCCTTTTAGCTTGATGTGTGTTGTTAATGTCACAGCAAGTTGTGTCCGTTTAATCAGATTCCGTAGCTTCGGGTGGTCAGTAATAAGCACTACTAGCCTTTTTCTCCATTTCTGTTTTCGACAGAGCAGTAGAGGAGGACTCCCCCTGAGCTCTTGCGATTAGGCGGCAGAAAAAAAGCTGCAGAGCTTTTATCTGTGCAGAGTTTAACTTTTTCCAACTCAGGGCACTAGGACACACGGAAAGCTTAAAAGCCTTTGCAATTAATCAGAATAATGGCAGCCAGTGCTAAAAACATTTAGGCTGATTTTACAAAGAAACTACATTTGCCTTGTTTTTGTCAGTGTGTTGTTTTCACGATATCTTTAATCCTGATGTAATACAGCCTAGTTCACTGGGATGAATACAAACATGACGTATGCCAATTTTGCTTCCCGATTGCTGACTTCCTCTTGAGTTTTTTGCAGCTATGTCTGTGAGAATGAGGAAAACTATAGGAAGGTTTAAGTTGAACGGTCCTAGAACACTAGGCTGCTTACAATGAGGTCACACAGGAAGACAAATTAATGTATTATGATAATGTACGGTTGATTACCATCTGTGTTCTCAATCAGGTAATACAGTAAACCCATCTAGTAATGGACTTCTTGTATTTTTGCTGCAGTTGCTGTCCAGTGCAGTGGTTGATTATAATTGCATATTTACCTCTGATATGCCGATTAAAAGACCAAACAACCCTTTTAGCTCAACATTTGTTATTTGCTCTTACTGTAAGACACTTATAAGACCATAAAAGTGCAAGGAGACGTATTTTCCTCCATTTAAAGTGGTATGCGGCAATGCAAATTTAGAGGTGGCCAGAGCAAGGAAACCGGAACTAATTAATGCATTTTTTTTTGGCTGAAGACGATGAAACAAGGGGCTAGCATCTGGTGCTAACTGGACCATGCTCACTCCTTGGAGGTCTGTGCATTACGAGGTTCGGTAAGTTAGCTAAGGGCTAGCATCTGGTGTTAATTGGACCATGCAAACACCTTTAAGAGCTCTGGTGCACTTTCTTACAGTTGGTTGGAAGAAACATATGCCTAGTGTGAAGAAGCATGCTAACTGGATTTAATGCGTTAAAGCTTGATGTCGTTTTTTAATTTTCTCAATGAAACTTTCAGATTGATGTCTTATTTTAAGACACATTGTTATATGTTAGGGTCAATTAGGGTAGTTTGATGCCTATATTGTTCTATTTGTGTTGACAAGTGTACATTCTGTTTAAGTTTTTTGGCAATGAGTTCAACACCACCTTTAAATATGACCTCAATGATACACATATACTTTAAAATACTCATTTTGCGACAACGTAGGCATAAAACGTAACCATATGTGCCTTGTAAAGACTTATTGAAGGGCTATTGTATTGTATTAAATTAGATTGACAAGGAGACCTAATAAGATGGCCTCACTATTATATCCAGGTAAATGGTTTTAGGTGGAAATCCAATCTTTTGTAATCCTTTGGCAATGGGCATCTTGACTTTAATTAAAATTGAATCAAAATTGTCTCCATTTGCTTCTCATATGTCTCGCTAATAATTCCGCATATTGAATTTTTTATTTTACTATCAATAATATACCGATTCACCATTACATCTCTTCCACCATCAGATAATTGTTTTAAAGGAAGTTATAACAAAGGCAATTTGTTAATCAGCATTTTTCCTTGACAAAACCCCAGAGTGCTGACTCAATAAAATCTACTGAAGCAAAATGTATAATTCAATTAAATCATCTGGCTCATCATCCATTTGATTTTTTTTAATTTGCCCTCATATCAATTATTCAACCCTCCTGGATATGCTATTTTATTAAATGCATCATTAAGTTTATTGCTACATGTATTGTTAAAATTACTTCAAAAGACATAGGGACGGGGCCTGCTGAAAGGTTATTAAATCAAAGATGCGTAGCTATGACTTGGCTGTATTCACTGTAAGTCCCTCTGCTGAGGGTCAGTTTGGGTCAAGCTGCTGCTCTGCACCTGTCATAACCTGTGACTGAGGATTCTTGTTATGAATAAACCAGATATCCCTGTCTGCCTGAGGTGTCCACATTGAAAGTCGTCTAGCAAAACAGTGTGCAAAGGTTCAGCTGCCAATTAGTCAGAAAGATAGTAAGAACAAATGTTTTTACTGTGAACGTAGCCTTGAGTTAAATGCTGAAGTTGCTAAGTTGTTTTCGAAAAACTCTGGTAAAAACATATTTTTGATTAAGAAACTGAACACAACTTTAGCTTACAGTATTAAAAGCATTAAAATGGAAGTAATAACATCATTGTTCTTTATTATTATGTTATTCTTCTACATTGATAACATATTTAGTATAATATGAAGATATAGTTGTCTTATTCTTTCTGCGATTTAATTAAGCCAGAGCCTGTTTTTCAGGTCTCAGGCTCGAAAATGACATTCCCAGAACAAATGACCATATCTTCCCTTCTAAAAGGGTTAAATTAATAATATTTTTTCTCAAAGCAAGGTTACCCCTGTGAGTTGGATGTAGAAGTGTCAGAATCAATATAGATGTTTTTATTTTAAAGTAAATTCAGATTGAACACAGTAAAAAAATATAAATTATTGTGTCCGTCCAAAAAATAAAAAATACTTATAGTGAAAACCACCCTTGAATGATGGGATGGTAGACTAAAAGCTTTAGGAATCCAAACTACAACATATAATAAGTACCCTGTATCAAGATTGATGCAAAACAAGTGATATTTGACCTTTTTAGAGAGATTTAGCAACAAAAAAACCACTTCTGGGGTCATTTGGTGGGTTTTACATATCTCTGGCCCCCCTTGCTCGATTTTGCTGATTGACAACCGGAAGCTGCGATAACTCTGGTGGCTACCATTAGCAGCTAACTTTTACTCTCCGATTTTTACATAAAAATGGAATTATGGATTATAAATAAAAAAAAATTATTACACAGAAACATTATCAACATATGGATTAACCGATTTATTCGCGTTTTTTCTCGTTTTAATGCCATTGAACCATTGAACAAGTCTTTTGATCAGATTGACAGCTACGGTAAGAGGATCCCCCGTAAAAGCTACGTAAAGGTACGTGTTGTGATGTCTGTGTTTGCTTCCCCTGTCGCGAGTTCGGATCACTCAGTGATGATATATATACCTAAATAATCTGTGGAACCTAAGCTTTAATCGGATATATTGTATGTGCAGCTACGATAAGTGATAATGGTATATTTTATCTTGAGTTCTGTGCCAAAGTGCGTTAGCATTTTCGCTCAGGGGTCATTTAGATGCTTCTTATGAGACTTGTGTTTTGTTGTGGTAAAAATGGTTTGTATCGTCAGTTAGCTGAGATTAATCCCGTTAATCTGGTATAACACATTAATAGGTTCTTAAATATTAAGATGCCCTGAGACACAGTGTCGTAAAAAAAAAAAAGAAGCCTCCGCTGAGGGGGGCTTTGGGGCTTAACAGGTTAATAAAATACAATTGAAAGTGTGTACTGTCTTTAACTTACATGTCCCATGACATGGCCATTTCTACTGATCATAATTCCATTGTTGAGGTCTACTAGAATAGATTTACATTGTGCAATTTTCATTGGTTTCTCATACAGCATCTCTGTATAGTATGTGTATTCACTCTCTGTCCTACACGCCTTGTTGGAGCTCCTGCCCCCCCCCCCCCCCTCCCTGTGAGCCCAGTGTGCTCTGATGTGTGTTTATGTGTTACAATGGCGTTTGTTAGCAACCAGAAAATGACACCAGTAATGACAAACAGATGAGAATGCTGCGTGGGGTCTGGGTGCCGTGTTGGGGGGACGTTGCGAGGCTCGCTGCTGCGAGGAGCGTACAGTGTGAGCTGGCTTACTGGTGTGGTTTCCTGGTCGGCGAGACAGCGAGACAGTGAAACCCAGCCCGAAACCAGCCCGAGCACACACACACAGACTCACAGCCTCGCCGCGTCCCCCCGTCGCAGGCTGAGAAATCCGCAGAGCTGCGGCTGAGAAAAGATTGTGTGTGTGTGTGTGAGGAAGTCTGGGATTGGTCCATTTGGACCAATCCGCGGACTTAACGTAACGGCTACGTGGATTGGTCCATTTGGGTATGGTTACGTCACCATACCCAGGAAGAAAGAAATGGAAAATGAAAAATCTCCAACGAGGCGTTCTGGGGCAGCATAGACAGGTATTTTCTGTGTTAGAGTTTTACTCGCTACAGGGTGTACTTTGAGGGTTTGTGACTCTGCAGACCGTTTACAGGAAAACCGGGAACTGGAAAAGCATGTCATGGGACCTTTAAGAAACAAAAAAGTCCTACATTTTTTTTAATTAGCAACTTCTATTGATGACCTGATTGCGATTGCTGACGCTGTTTTGAAAGGGTAAAAAACGTCTGGTTCCTGTGTAAAATACAGTTAGAAGCATACCTGATATATGTACATTACCCATGCTATACATACAAAAACCTGTGATCATTTTATTTTGAGTGTACATGTTTCAGCTAGCACTTGGCAAACACACCCAATCCATTTTCAATATGACGGATCACAAAATGATTCATTACACTCCGCTGTCTACCTTTCAAGGTAATACATTGTTATGCCATACACAGCACATCATTGGGTATAATTTACTGCAGTCGTGTTTAGAACATTTACATTTGAAATATGGCTTTACATCTCCTTTTAGATGAGTTGGTGGTGCTGGCTTCTCCATTAGTCGACCTTGAAAGAGGCATTCACACCATTACAGATACTGCTGTAATACTGCCACTGTCATTTGTTGAAGCTGGCAGTATCCTTCTGTTGTCTGAAAGCTACATTCAGCCTTGATTTTCTAACCATTACATAAAGTCAGGTTTCAATAATAAGACGTTTTAAAACTGTACAGCTCTTTCACACTTAAACCTGAAAAAAAATTCTCACATTATTTTGTCATATATCAGATTCAGAAATCCCTTTTTTAACCTTTTTTGAGCATTACAATCATAAGCAAACATATGGAGGTGTTGAAATATCATACAGTATAACCATTAATACATTCTAAAGAAAAAATGTATACAATAATGGTTGTATTGCAAATAACATTGTAATTGCACAACAATGTTGTTACAATTTGAACTAAAGTAGCTGGTATTACAGACAGTAAAATGCAAAATAGTACATATTGCATATAGCTGGGTTATTGTACAATATTTTTCTAGTATTGTTTTATACTTAAGATATTTTATTTTTTGTATGTTTTTTCTTTAATTTATAATATACATTTAACAATAGCTCTTATGTTTGTATATATCCTCATATTTGACATGTTCCTTTCTCTTCCAGTGTCAATATGCACCATCATACACCAAAGGAAAATGCTTGTATGTGAAAACCCATCTGACAACAAAGCACATTCTTATTGGAAAATCACATTAGTACTATTCAAACTGAACCCCTAGCATTCCATACTACATATATGTGTGTGTCATCCTTTTACTCACAGTTGTGTGTGCATCCGAGTGTGACAAAGCTAAGTCATGTGTCTCTCAGGAAAATGGTAATGGTTCATAATTGTTGCTGTGCAGTGATTGATGTGCAATCCCTGCATAAAGACTTGTCTTGGTACGTGGGTAAGAGGCATACAGTCTATGGTAAGAGGGCATCTTCAGGCAAATTTGTTATAAATGGAGAAAAAAAAACCTCTAGGGACATTCGCACTAGCAGCAATATTATTATAATGTAGTATGCCCATACTTTTCTGGTATATTAAGCAGCACTGGAAGCTAGTCATTGTGTTGAAATATCTTGTCTTTTCATGCTGTAATGCCACTAAGCTTATCCACTCCCTTCAGTGGTCTCAAGTCTGGCGGCGGTGATGAGAGAGAAGAACATCATCAGTCGGCAAAAAGAGGACTCTGTAGTTGGTTTATTATTCATGTGGCCAACCCAACATTCCACCAATCTAGGCCAAAGCGCTGTTATATCTGCTAAGTGTCACTGACCAGACTTCTGTTTGCCCATTCATTCACCTCCATCACATCAATTCTCCGGGAAATAGCCAACAGACACTTCCATCGTATCCTCTGATTCACAAGAAGTTGAGTGCCGGGCCGGGGCAGCACAAACAAATAGATGACTTCCCCCAGCATGCAGCCCAGTGAATGAAACACAAAGAGAATACCGGAAGCTTGATTAATTCATGAAATCCACAGAACGTAGTGTCTTTCTTTTATCCAAGCCAGTACACTCAGCGTGTGCTTCTGTTTGCTTTTAACCTGGGTCAGGTTATTTCATAAATAAATGCTCCATACGAGACAGAGTACCGTTCTGTGGCTCGTCACTGCCTTTCATACGGAGTGCTTCTCCCTAATGTGTGTCAATTCATTCTCCGCTGTACAGGATGTAAGTGCAACAAGGCAGAAAATAAGATTCCATCTTCACCTGTTTGTGTTAAGCAAATGCAATATTACTATTGTTAGACCGGCATATTCAGAGCCAGTGTACCTTGGGTCTAAGTGCTGAGCTTCTAACCACCATGAACACATACCTTTACTTCCTTTCCTTTTAGCTAATTGCATTTTTCACAAGCAAACATTTAGACTGTTTTCTGTCCCTTGTGTAGTTTGTTTGGGTTGATGTGATCGCAGTGGTGTTCTATATCTATATCTGAATGCCTTTAATGTTTTCTGTAAAGCCCTTTGAATAGCCTTGGGTTAAGAAATGATATATTAATAAACTTGCCTTGCGATCGCCTTCATGGCGTGGACTTGGATCTTTTCCAAGCAAACCATTGTGCGGTTCCAAACCAACTGCAGGAAGTTAGCCGAATTGCAGGGGGCTATAGGCTACCTGTTTGGACAGTTGTTAAGATGGACACAGGTTAACAATAGGTTAACAATTGTGGGAGAAGACTAAGTTTGGTAGGATACCAAAGCAGTATTTCAGCCAGTATCACTATACATATATTTTGCGCATTCCGCTCCATGTTGCTAGGCAATGTGTTCCGCGCTTGTTGGTTTGCACGTTTTCCTTTTTAGCACCATTTTCCCTGCTGCCTTGCTCTCCTCTCTAGACTACAGCCTTCAAAACACACCATTTGGTGTCCTTCATCTCCTCAACCCATGGTGATCATGTGACCCTCATAGCTATTGTACGTACACAGAATTTGAGCAAATTACAAACCCAATTAGTTTCTAGGTTTCTAGGTTGTCTAGGTTTGCCTTTCACCTCATGGATTTTCTTTGAGCTGTTACTATGCTCTATTCACTGTGAGCACTTATAAGTCCTTGGCTGTAGCTGTAGAAATCCCTTATCTGAATTAAAAGTGATGGAAAGCACATGCCGTGAGCTACAAGGTATATACTGGCTTACCTTAATACTTAGAGACACTTAACACTAGTTCAAAATGTAGGATGGCATACCGTGTAATTGCTTTTGTTGGGAAAGTTACACTTTTTTTTTTAGGCTCTTTCGTTCGCAACCATGTGGGAATTTATTGAGTCTGTTCCAAGAGATTGGCTGCTATTCAGCATATGGCAGGAAAAGGCTTATTGCAGGCTAAATGTGAAACAAATACTACAAATAAATGTGTCACAATAGCAGCATATGGTACTTGTTAGGAGCTGCAAAAGTTCCATGAGTACTAGGGACATATTTTAACACCAGTCCAAAAATAATATAGCAGCAAGATCCAATCACTGCACTGGCTATGGTAAAGGACACTATTGAGAAAGTCAAACAAGTCATTTAAATTCAAAGAACACAGGTAACATCCATTTAATTGTACACAAGGTGGAAAGCAGTTTAATAAAGCACTTGTGCTCCTGTGTAAAGGATGACGCTCTCACGGTTACTGGGTTAGCCTGGTCTCATGCTCCAGTGGTTAATGTGCACTAGTCCATCGCTGCAGATGTTGTCCGCATGGGGAATGTGGAGTGACCAACAGCATGGAGAGGGATGGACAGTGTGTTCCGGAACAGATGTTTGCAGCCTTTGTGCGTTCGTCATTTGGGTTTTAATCTGGTCAGTGAAGGGCTTTAGAGAATACAGAAAGCAGAGAGGGGAGGGATGGTGATGCATGGGGACCCCAGCTGTCTGAAGACACCCACCTCAAATCCACACTCAAGCTCCTCCCAGACCAATCCACACACATGCAAAGCTACCAAATGGCACACACTGTAATTGGCTCAGAATTAGGGCACATGGTGTATTGTTGAACCTGTGGATTATGCATTATGCTTGAATCTGCTGAGATTATACAGTGCTGGGATATTATGCCTCCATTTTCTCTGATTGCCTCTGTATTATTTCCCTCTGCTAAAGCGAATATCGCACTTATTTCATCCTTTTCTCCTTACTAATATTTAAACTAATGTTCTCTTCCCTCTTAATTCCCCCTCTGTTGTTCCGCACCCTCTACTCCTCAACTTTCACTCTCCACCCCCCCCTCCCTTCCCCTTCCTCCTCCTTAGGGCCTCTGGCTGTCTCCCCACAAGTGATGTACTCCTGGCCAGATGATGCATGCATATCTCTTGTGTCTTCTTGATGCTAACTCACGTCGACATTTGCACGGCATTGTGGGATTATGCTCTCGGTCATATTTCATGTAATGATGAAAATGATGATGGTGATGAGGATTCGGGGAGGGGCGGGGGAGGTGGCGCTGCTATTTTCTGCCCTTGTCTTTTCTTCAATATCAATCAGCGCAGGGAGATAAGATGGAAGATAATGGGTGTTCACGGAAAAGTGGAAAAGGAATAACACGTTTTGGTTTGAGTTTGGATGGGCTCGTTTTCGCTTTCCGAATCGCTTGAGCAACACCCAGTGTGCTACTTAAAGAACATATTACCATTATTCGTGGTGTTGTGCATCCGTTTTGAATTCTAAACCGCAGCACTTTCACAGCTGCTAATCCCTTGGTCTTCCTATTGCATATTGGATATATTTTGTTGTTGTTTACCTCCTGGGCAACATGAACAAAATGTTCCAATCAACAGACAGGAAGTGAGAATCATCAGTAATAGAATAGCGTTTCCTTTGAAAGTGCGCTAACAAGGGGGAGTGCATTCTAAGCAAAAAACAGCATTTGGTGAAAACAGGGCGGATAACACATCCAGGAAAAGTAGAAGGGTATAATTATTGGACTAACCCTGGAGATAGGGAGGATGAGTGGAAGACTTTCTGCCCTCCAACAGTGTTTCCTGTATACGTTTGTTGCTGTGAGAGAGCTAGAGGGAGATGCGGGGGGTAGTGTGCATATTCTAGGGACTTGCCAGTATGCAAAGCTGTGTCAGTGGATATAGCATCTATGGAAGAGAGATTTCTTCACAGTCTTTGCTACACCCTAATTAATCTGCTTAAACCTGCTATGCCTGTCTCCAGCACTCTTACACATCCAGAAAAGCCAGGCAGCTCTGAATCCAACCAGGATTGTCTCCATGGATGCCAGTGGAAAATCACTCCAGCCCCACAGCTGACAGCTTTCTGTCAAGAGGTTGCAGAAATGCATATAAAGTAGAGACAAACATACACCTCATCATTTCCGATGATGGATGTTTTGTAGGGAAGCAGTTGTCACAAGGGGTCGTGAAGCCCCTGAAACATTGGGTTGTTGGTTTTTATTGCCTGCCCACTTCCTCTCTGCCTGTTAGGGTGCAGACACTTCCAGAACCAACAGATGAAGCGATTTATGGAGAGTGGTGTTCTTTTAGCCTTGCCATAGGCTATAGTTTTGATCACAATCTTACATAAATAGCAATGACAAAAAGGTGAACGTTGTTTTCACTGAATGTTACTGCTGGAGCTGATGTTTCTTCTTTCTGTTTTTCTTTTCCTACACATATCTAATGGATTACATTCGGGTTACAGTTAGGTTTCTTTCTGGCTTGATGCTGCAGTGTTTAAGATAATATGTGTAAAAGGTAATCAAATACATGTAACAGTGTCTACATGTATTTGAGTTTAAGTCAAAACATTTTTGAATTTTGACAAACTAAAAATACAACTCAATTAAATATATAAACATTAAATATCCGATCAGTAGATCGGCATCAATGCTTTCTAAGGGCCAATCCAGTAAAGCGACGTCCAATCCAGACCTCCTTCATGTGTTTTCTTCACTCCGCTGGTAAACTGCTATCATGTAAAGAAGCATCAGATCAGTGCATGCGCTGCATCGTCCAATCAGTGAGCAATACTCAGTAAGGGGGCGGGGCAAGTGGCTGAGGATTTCACCGGAGGATGGTCTGGTGGTTCCTCGATTATCGCTCCTCCGTTATCGCTGCTCGGTCCTCCGGCACAAATAAGGGCAATGGGACGCTCCTCAAGATGGCGCAGAAAAATCAACTTCCGGTGATACAGAGGACCGAGGAGCGAGGAAATGAAAAATAAGTAACCTGAGATCCACCCATAGACTGGAACCATCCTGTTCTCAACATGTGCCACGACAAACTCAACCATTCAGCTGGCCTTTTGTCCCCTTGTTGTGGCGATGAGCTCCAGGTGTGTTGCTCTCCACCTGCTTCCAATACTGCTAATTGGAAGTGGACGGAGCCACCTTGTGGGAGTGTAGATGCCTCTGTTAACCCTTCCTTTCAGCGCCCTTACATACATTAAGTCTCCTCAAACTTGCTTAACTAATATTGGAGTCAGATGTTTCAATACTGTGTCCTTTTTAGTATTTTTCAAAATGGAGAAAATATCCAGCCATCCATTTTTTAAAAGCCTTTTTTTTGGTAGCGGAGTGGGCGTTCAACATAATACATTTATATTTTAAGGTGTGCCACTTGTTGAGTGGAAAATGGATGAGAAGATTAACAAAATGATTTGATTCACGTGATTTGCTCCGCCTAAAAGCACTTTTTGTGTGGAATTAAGTGGTGATTAGTAACCTGCTTGCTCATAGTGTAGGGAACATGCCAATAACTAAAAGTAAGGGATGTGAGGGAAACAGATGAAGGTCATTTTTCTGCTTTGGAATTGCAAAGTAAATCAAATCTATGCTACTTTTGTTTTATCTGTGAGGGAATTGATATGGATCTGTAAGCTGTTATGTTCCGTCAGTTGTAAATGTGACAATGTGTCCTCATTGTATTGCGAATTTGTGTGATTAGAGAAATCTTCTGCCAGCCAAAATGACATTATAGACGACATTTTAACTTTGTAAATTGTTGCAGTTCTCTTACTGTACACCAGGGATAGTTAAAGACCCTTTTGGGAGTTTATCACATGGATGTTTTTATTTAACCCTTCTCTTGTCTCATGCTATTTTCGGTCAAAATTGACCGGTGTGTTTTGCACAGTGATATCTCTGGAACCCCTTATCCAATTTTGATGATTGACATCTCATTTGAACAGTCAAAGCAAGTAGAATCAAGGGATGACAGACAGAATGACACCAGGGGTGAATTTCATATCATTTTTGGCAGTAAGTTCAAAGATAGTGCTTATTTTACATTACAGTATATTATAAATGTATTGATTTGATACAAGCAAGCCAGTGTTTCATGTCATGGTCCGGACCCACCGGTGGGCCCATCAAGTTCAGCATTCACTATAATGAATATAAAATAAGACACTGATACTGTTTTCCTCAATGAACATTTATTGAAGGAGAAATATACCATAACAGAACATGTGTGTGTGTGTGTGTGTGTGTGTGTGTGTGTGTGTGTGTGTGTGTGTGTGTGTGTGTGTGTGTGTGTGTGTGTGTGTGTGTGTGTGTGTGTGTGTTCACGTGTGTTCACGCACATAGTTGGCAATGCAAAATTGTGGAATGTCACCTCAGGCTCCTCTCCCTTAGGGGCCTCTATCTCAGGGGCCTCTCCCTCAGGTGCCTCTTCCTGGTCTGTTGTAGGCTCATAGTCTGGATTACTGTTGTCTTCCATTTCTGAGACATCTTCCTCTATCTCCTCTTCATCTGGTTCAATCTCCTCTTCATCTGGTTCAAAGATGTGTCCAGAGCCTCTCGTACAGAAAATCGCCTAATCGGTCGCCTGCTCATTGTGTCAATGAGTCAAATGTGAGCAAGGCACAAATATAACTGCTTGAGAGCCAGTAAGGGAGGGGCATTTAGCACGAGAAAGTGAGAGGTTTGTGTTTCTCGAGGGGCACAGAGCTCGCACCTGTGAGAAGGTATGATACATTGTATCATACAGCGAGAGAAAGGGAGAGGTTCCCGTAACGTGTGTGTGTGTGTGTGTGTGTGTGTGTGTGTGTGTGTGTGTGTGTGTGTGTGTGTGTGTGTGTGTGTGTGTGTGTGTGTGTGTGTGTGTGTGTGTGTGTGTGTGTGTGTGTGTGTGTGTGTGTGTGTGTGTGTGTGTGTATAGATGTTTTCCATCTGCAGGATGAACATAATACACTAATACCCATTCATTTTCTATGGCGGTCAAATCTGACCGAAAACGTCAAGGGTGTTTCACTGTTGAATAAATCACTCAAAATGCAATGCAAGTGGTGATCATCAAGTGTATAGGTTCAGAGGCCTAGTGTGGAGGATAACATAATTTATTGAGGCAATTGGATGAAAAACACAATATTTATGATTAAAATAAAAGTCATTCGGTCACTTTTGACCCGAAACGCAAGAGAAGGGTTAATCTTTTGGTATGGAAACATGATTGGGCACAGAAGACAAGCAACTTTCATGCCTGTAGAAAATAGAAAACAAGTTTTTTTTATCACAATCCATCAAAGTTCCAGATAGTGCTGCGTTGATTCGATAAGTGGGGACAATTCTAAATGGTCACCCTCCTTACGAAAGTTGGACTTTCTGAAGTAATAACAGAGTGCCAATTTAAAGCCCTTTGTTTACTGCTTGATACCTTTGACAGCAAGAAGACGCAAGAGATGGTCATAACGCACAAACCCTAAAATACATTACTTTAAAGCCTAAAGAAATATGATAAATACAGGCCACTGATTAATTGACTAGTATAAAAAGCTCAGCATATTCAGATAAAAAGCTTGCTTGAGTGGTACAGACAGTAATTGCACATCATTTGCAATTCAGGATATAAGTTTATGTAAGTGCACTTGTAAAGAGGCCATTCCTTTTCTCTGCCGGCAGGTGCACATTGCCTCAGATGACCAGATTCTGAACACACGTTAATCCGCGTGCACTGATCCACACTGTTTTTCACCATCAAATATGGACATTTATCATGTCTGTTTTGCATATTTTATGGAATTAATTCATGTTGTTATTAACTATTTACAATATTAGCTTATTTTTATTATGAAACAGGTACAAGACAATATTGAGTGCACAAAAAAAGTCTGTAAATATTTAGTTATGTTCTTCACATGGATTCATTTATAATCCTGTTTAGTACAAGGGACTTTTATAAATAACCAAGATAATTCTTAACGCTTGACAGATTCTGTTTAAATCATGAGTAGTGGTGTTTGATTTCATTAACTTGTATGCAGAACAGTGGCTTGTTAAGATAATTTATGTCATTGCTCATTATGGGGTAAAAGGTCCTGGTCCTGATTTTATTAAAAGTTTAAAATGCTTTTTAAATTTAGAAAAACATACAGACAGTAGTTCATTTCCAGCCTATTAAAGCAGTCTCATATGTCAAGCACGGCTCTACTACTTAAATATTTTTTATTATTATTGTTTTATATATTCTAACCTTTTTTGTTAATAATACATAAGAAAAACATTGACAACATTTAAAACTGAAAACATGAGCCTTAAAGAAAAACGATGACATGGGGTTGATCACATTGAGAGAAAAAGTATATATTTTTACTATATAGAGTTTTTCACGTAAATTAACCACTTTTACTCAGATTACATAAGATAAAATCCAAGTTTTTAGTTTAAAAATGTGCACGTTTTTCTCTTAAATTACTTTATTTTCACAGACTATCCACATTGTTGGCCTGAGTTTTTTTTAAATCAAAGGTATTTTCTCAGAAAATTACCCTCCTTTCCAGCTTTTAATAGAACAATTGTCCCCTAGAACAGCCATTATACGCCATACTGCAGTACTCATCTGTTTCTGTATCAATGGAACTGTAGAATGATGATGAGATTCAATACATACTGTATATGCACACATGCAAACACATACACGTGTTCTGACAAATGCATACACGTATTATTGAACAGACAGGCAATCAATGATATAACGTTCTAATTGGACCTTGCTAAAGAACAATCCAAAACCTGTGTTAGCTCAAGTAATCCCTGATTGGAGCTAATTGCTTGTGGAAGGTCTATCTGAAACAACAGTGGAAGTGAAGTAGGCTGAACGTGTTTGGCTGCGTCTGCTTCACTGTTTCATGCAGTCTTCCTGCCAAACAAATCAAATATTTGATGACAGTGTCTAATTGCCTCCTTTCTGTCTCACTTCCTCTCTCTGTCTTTGATTAACAAGCAGGGACAGGTGCATGCTATGTTGATGTGTATGGGGGTTTTGATTTACATTACCACACCATGGTTTATACATTAACGGAGCAATATGAATTCTCCATCACTAAATCAACATCCACCAGTCCAATAGTCGTTCTCGCTGTTCTCCCACCATTAGAACACTCTGGTCTGGCTTCACTCAGGCTATTAGCAGCTGTTAAGCTGGCTGTATAAACCGTGAGCTAATGATTAGAATGCATCTGAAATCTGAACTCTACAGCACCACGTTTAGCAACACTTAATTAATCTTAATGGATTCTGAAATAAGCCAGCCAAAAAAAAAAACCATACCCATAAATAACTTTTCTCTGTCCGTACCACACATCGCCACAGAGCACTCCCCGGGGGCGCTTTAACTCTCACACATTAATGTATATGTGTGTGGAATATGTGTGAAAGCACTTGAAGTAAGCGCTGGATAACACACACATCCTCTCCTGCAGAACACCACGATATTAGCTCCTTAAATCAACCCTCCCTTCTATTTTTTTCTTCCTTTTTTGTACAATCATTCTCTGTCTGTCTTTTTATGATTCAAGCGAACAGGGAGAGTTAGACACTGCACCAGTACAAGCTCAGTTATTTGAAGGCACGCCATTTCAATTGTATGTTGAAGTTGAGTGAACAGTTTTAGCCAGTTCTGGAGAATTTTGTATTTGTTTGCATGTGTGTGTGTGTGTGTTGTTGTGTTGCTGCCACGGCTTCCTTATCACCTCCTCACACACCTGCTTCCCTCGAAGACTGAGCCTCCTCATCAAAGCCAGATCAAGCCACAGTTGTCGCTTCCCTCTCCCAGCATGGGTTCCCCTCCCCCTGTCTAGCTGCTTTGGCTCGCCACCAGTCCCCTTGTATCATCGTGTTGTCCAGGCAGTAAGGCCTCGCTGGTATCATACCATCCCATGGGAGGAATATTCATGCGGCTTGACGGATGTAGTACAGGTGCTGAGTCTCTTGGAAGGACTATAAAGGATTAGGAAGGACTTCAAACTGCTAAAAGCGCAAATCCTAAAGTTAGTTGGCACTGTAGGAAAGGCCATTTTACTGACTACAGGTGCAAACCACATGTTTTAGCAGACACATTCACTGTCATCTACTGTGCAAACACCTCCTGCAGGCACTGACTGAAGGAATAGCACATGAGCTTCGAAGGATAGCATTTGGCTCCTGTTCATTGGCTAGAGGTTCACAGTATCTATACCCAGCCATCTTTTGATTTTCTCAGCCAAAAGGAGGTTGTGTTTTGGCTTGTCTGTTTGTGTTTCAACAGGAAAAGGAAAAAACTATTTGTGCATAAAGTTTCCGTGTTGTTCTAATTTGAAAGATCGACTTCCCTACATGCGGCTATCCGAGGAGCAAGTAAATGCAGCATTGGCCTTGACAGACGCCTGGGCTCTCTGAGTATAATTCTCATTGAGATAGTGAGTATCTAAACACTGATTACTCTTGTGCATATTAAAGTACATTGCGGAGAGGTTTTTTTCCCAAACCACAACAAAAACACCATCATTAGCAGTTCCATCCAATTAAAAGGCATCTGTGTAGGTGGCTATTCCAGCTTAGGGGACATTAATTAATGTCACAAATACAAAGGAGAACAAAATAGAGAAGCTAATAATCAGGTAAACACGTAAATGCCCAAACTGCATCTAGGGGTGTTGTAAATAAGTTCTTTAAAGGGGCCGTATTATGCTCATTTTCAGGTTTTGTAATTGTATTTTGTGCCTCCTTGATTACATGCTTTAATGTTCAGAAAGAAGGTCTTCATTTTCAGCACCTCTTTTCACCCTATGTCTGAAACCAGAGCCCAGTCTGCTCTGATTGGTTAGCTGGCCGGCTCTGTTGTGATTGGACACCTACTAAGAGATGTGTCGGAAATGTTCTCTTAGCATATCACGTACAATGTGTTACAAGTGTTACAAAGTGATGTCACTTAAAAATAAACAAAGGAGTCCAATTGAGGCGGTGCAAGCAGGGGGGGGGGGGCAATTCATGAGTTTACAGTTTTAGTACAAGGTGACATCAAATAGAAACTGAAATGTATGATTGTCTATAAAATGTAAGGAAACAGTGGAAAACGTCCATCACCATTTTATAAAACGACATGTTTATGAGTGCCTCATTTTGGCTGCTCAACAGTCCAAAACCCAACGATATTTCATTTGCTATCACAGAAGGATTTTTCCTTGAAAATGACATCAACGATTGAGTCAAAATCTGTGCAGATTCTCTGAAGATTGACAAATAGATGAATCAACCAATCATTTTCGCTATAGCGTCAAACTAGAGATCAACATAAAGATCAAGATTTAAGGCTATTGATTTATACTCACTGCACATCATTCAGCAGTCTACACAGACTAACATCATTCACACAGTGAAGCTACTGATATTTCCTTCTGCACCTGCTCTGTTTTGTGGACACAGCTCTCCGCTCATAGGCCTGGAAGCGACGCAAAAATCATCTCAGCTCCTTTAATATGCCAACACACATGAATGTTGAATGAATCTACTTTTCTTATACCTTTCCGTCTTCTTTCACATATCTAACAAGACCTTCAATCAGCGAAACACTTAACATCTTCTAATTAACTCTCCATTAATGTCCCTTCCTTTTCCCTCTCATTCGCTTTCTTCTGACTCTTAATGCTTCTTTTATGCCTCTCTCTTCATAGCAATGGTAAAGTGTGCACATTTATAATTAACTTTGTCAAAAGAAGGAATGTCTTTGGATTTCTAATTAACAGGGGCTGAGGTTTAAGTATCCTGGAAAGGTAAAATGAGAATCTCCATTTCTTTGTCTCCCTCGAGGCTTGGATTTTTGAGCACTTTTGTTATGTCTCATCAAGCATCTAGTGCAGGGTTATCGTATCTGGATACTCACCACTTTCCTGATTGGTTTGATGATAATGTGTCTGCTAAAGGATTATTGCCGGATGCTTTTTTGTATCTCTTTTTATAGTGCGTTTTACCTAGAATTAGCAGCATTTTCATAGTCATTGAAACAATGCAAACCGTCTCCATCCATGCATGTGATGTAAACAATAGTACCTCCAGTCATAGAGATTTTATGCGAGCATCTGTATGTGTGGCGTGCATCCCTCTCTCACTGCCTGCCCTCCCTCCCAGGAGAGCTGCAGCATTAATAACTGTAAGTGGATAATGCCCTAGCTCGAATTCCGATCAAGGTTTAATAAGAGCATGATTCAGTCGGCCACTGGCGGCAGGAGGCACTGTCGTGTGTGTTTGTTTGCAGGCATGTGTGTACGTGCCTTAGCGTAAAATATAAGTGCATTACTGCTGGTGCATCCAAGGGTTTCTTACCTTTTGCCTCTCGACGACAGAGATGTGAGACCTGTGTGCGTCACAAGTCTCTATTGGCGCCAGGGTCAAGCTGTAATGAGTACAAATGAACAAGAGTGTACCATGAGCCATTAATAATGTAAACATGAGGGCAGGGCTAGTCTGCTTATGAACCTGTCCTCTGTGTGGTTACAAACCTCACTCTCATACTGGAATTTTCCCGGTCTGATAAGTGAAGTGTATTATCCTAAACCTGTATTCTCTTTACAGTCGGCAGGTGGCGACTCCACTGGCTGCTAAAAAGGAGTACGATTGTAAAGAAGTCTATGAGAAAATTCCCATACTTTCAATGTATTGCCTGTGTTAACATTTTCCTGAACAGTTTATGGTCTAAGCGCTAGCAAGTCTTCCCCAAATCAGAATTATGATCATTTTGTAAATGATGGTACAAATTTAGAGTAAAATAGACAATAAGGCAGTGTATGCTTTAGGGCGTGGCTACATGATTGACAGGTGGCTACAACATGTGTGTTTTTGACTTAGACCTTCAACCCTTTCATATTAAATCATCAGTTTGTTAGAGTTAGTAATATTGTACTTGCCTTAAACCCTCAGCGTTCGGTTTAGACTTGCTCCATCTTGTGTCATCAGAATTTTTTTGGCAGAACCAAGGTGGTGGCGGCCATAATGCCGAACTCGCAATTTCAAAACGGTTTGACTTCAGGGTGACTTTTTCCAGTTCCTATATACAGTCAATGACTTGTGCCCATTTATATTATGTGACTAAGAAGATGTTATCATGACTCGTTCTTGCGTCTACACATTGGTTTCATGCTTGCAGCTGAAGATGGAGCATCTCTGCAACACCATGCACCCTCAGCTCTGCATGTATAGTTTCCAGTGGTGTATAAAGGGAGCTCAACAGGGTTAATTGGAGCGTTGCATGCCATCTATAGGCATTCCTTCAACCGCCAGTAGTAATGCAAACAGACTGGTTGGCATTGCAACACCGAATAACACAATACAATACAGCAGGAAGAACGCGGAAGTTAAAATGTACAGCAGCGTCACATTGACACACTGCAGAAATATTAATGTTTCCATGTATTATGTAATATTAATGTTTCCATGTATTATGTAATATTAAGTTCCCCCTGGAAGCCAAAGGGACAACGCCGGTGGAGTTTTATTCATGTTGAGAAGTTGTGTGTTTGCTGAGAGCCATTAAACATGCTATCTGTTCATTGCCATTAACTCCAAATGCTCAGAGTGCAAACCTGACTTTGACATCTAATCCTCTTACGCGGAAGAGGACTAATGCACGCAGAGTATACAGCACATCCGATAAACAGATCCATTTTGTATGCCTTCAATGGCAAAGTATCGATGAGATTCTCATTTTCATTTGGCTTCCCCGATCTCTTTTGACTCCCCGTCTCTGTTCCTGTCTCCCCCACCTCCCTCCATGCGACCAGATGGCCTCCCTCTAACAGAGCAATGACACCAGATGTGCAGTTCCAGTGTGAACTCAGGGACCAGCTGGGCTGAGTGTGCCAGTGGTTCTGTTAATGAAAATGGCTCTGCTGTGTGTGAACGTATGTGTGTGTGTGTGTGTGTGTGTGTGTGTGTGTGTGTGTGTGTGTGTGTGTGTGTGTGTGTGTGTGTGTGTGTGTGTGTGCGTGTGTGTGTGTGTGTGTGTGTGTGTGTGTGTGTGTGTGTGTTGTTTACTGTGGTTCAGTGGCATGTGACAGTTGGGGGACTCTCTGTGGGTGATGGTTTTGAGAGTGAGCCACAGCGAGTTGCACTGCAGCTCAACTCAGCCATGCAGCGCTCAACAGCACACCCACCAAGGTTGAAACCATACAGCTACCCATCCAGAATAAAACACACTCTCTCTACATTGTGTCCCCCACAGCATCTTGCTATCTGGAATTCTGCTGTTTTTTTTTTTTTTCATCTGTCTCTCACAACCCCCATCTTCCCTCATACATGATTATGTATTCTCTCCTCTAACCTATTTAGCAGCAAGGGGAATACTGGTCTTATTACTAATTCATATTTATATATATATATATATACACTCCTCAAACAAAGAAAGTAAGTAACAGTGTGTATTTGTTCTTGTAGGAATATGTTGATTTTTATGAAATGTTGCCGTAGTTCAGATATTTCTGTCCCAGATAAAAAATGCAATCTAATACTATAATGAACGTTGATAAAACCTCAAGCCTCGGCTAATGAAGTTGTTAGTACACGCTGCGCTGTAATTTAGGAATTTGCTCGGAAACAATTCATTATTACAGATCGTTCTGCTGATCAATTAAATGATAAGGAAACAAAGCAACCCTGTTTGCTTGGCAATAACTCTGACAGCGTCCATAGAAGGAAAACGCATAAGCTAAGTGAAAAATAAAGTGTTCTTTTAAAATAATGTAAGGCAGAAATGATGGATACACCTTTGTGATAGCCTAGTTATCTGAGCTGATTATGTTTAGCCCCTATCTCCAAGCACAGAGGGTGGGGGGGGTTTAATACCGACACCAAATTGCTGACAAGGTGGATGAGATTCCAGCAAGCTCTTAAGCATGCTCTGAAAGAAGATTCAGGCACTTACGGGATAAATCATAGCCTTCTGAAATGTTACGAAGGGAATGTGGAGTCCACTCACCTCTACACTGTAATATTTGTAACATTGGTTGAGCCAGATGTGGTGCAGCAGAGTGACACAGGAGTGAAGGCTCCCGTAGGATTCAGTCCATTAAGCCAATGGGGGCAGAGACGTGCTTCCAGATATTGGAAACTTTTAAGCTCTACAGTCATTTATCTTGCTGAACCCAAGCCACCCATGAATAGCCAGCACCTGACTTTAACTGATAAAATGTCCTCAATCTGCAAAAGGACACTTCACACACTGGCACCATCAGTTAGAGTCTGATGTCTAAGTGTGAACGACTGAAGCTGCATTGCAGTGCCAGTTGCACTATGAAAAAAGAAGCATCAGAAATCCTTCATTCGTCCCACAACTTGAACATTTACAAATGTATAACGGAATTGATAACAGTGCAAACCGATGGGAGCACATTTGGATGGACACATACCTAGTGGGAGATCTGAGGACTTTTCTTATTCAAGCACATTTCCTGAATTTTTTGACATTGTACTTGGCATTGACCAGAAACTAACATTTACGATAATATGACAAATTGTATATGGCAAACAATGTTTTATTGTGCCTACTGCCTAGTGAATATGTCCATTGAAGAAAAATGTCTATTGTGCCTATAGTGAATATGTCCATTTTGAATAAGCATTGTATTTTACTGTATGTTGGCATCTGCCAGTAAGTTACCACGCTTACAAAAGGTCTTACAAAATGTCTTAAAAAAACGTATTGTCAATTACAACTTGGTGGAAAAAAAGTGTGTATATATTTTATAATGTTAATTGGACAAAGTTTGTTGGAAAATATCGGAAATTGGTAAAAAAATTGGGGATGTGTGGGGACTCAACACTGAAAGACAGTGACAGTCTGAAGGATGAGTCCTCTGCTGCTGGGTGGATTACGCTGTCTACTGATAATACTTTGAATGCAGCTGTGTTTACTTAGCGCACATGTCTGCTGCCAGGAAAAGGAAAATGCTGAAATACACATCCATTTTCTACATGGTAAACTTCACAAAGGACATGTTAACTATTAACAGTGAAACTACGCAATTTGATATTGGTATACAACAGGAAAAAACGTGTTATATTTCACCAAAGTAGATGTTTAACTGTATGTTATGCTATACCCAGTAACCATCATGGAAACGGGTAGACACCACACTTACTGTACGCCAAGTAATAATTTGCCGTGGGACTGGATGCTCCAGTGGGTGTGTTGTTCCACGGTGTCTCATCAATTACATTCCCTGAGAGAAAACACCCCGCTGTTTTCTGTTTCTTATGGATGCCGGGGTTAACGGTGCTTTTCTCAAATGCCTCTGCCAGCCAGTAATTGGAGCAACTTAACAATAAGTGCATTCTTTGTAGTATTGCGAGAGCAGGCTGAATACAGCTTTATGAAAAGACAACTTTTATTGATTGACCCTTATCCTCCTTTTTTCATATCTCAGAGCTTTTTCGCATGTGTATTTCACATTGAGAAACACCACAGACCGTCTTATAATGAGCAGAAAGTATCCACACATTGTAGTCCATTTTATGATGCCTTTGAAAGCATCTTGGTGCCTTCCTAGTAGATTTCAGGATTTCATAATTAGCATGGAAAGGAAAAACAACCTTTTAATTTGTTTTGGCATTTGTGGAACTCTTTGTTCTTTAAAAGCCAATTAACTAAATCATCCGAATCATTTAGTCATTTTGCTGCTTGCAAATACCGGGTTATTCAATGTCATCCTTTTTTTTTTTAGAAACCGCAATTACATTTTCAAATGTCAATATATTTCCTGCTTAGAGCTCGATGTACATACAATGATCCCATGATTATAATAGTAATTTCAATTTAAATAAGAAATCTTTGTTTTTCAGGAGTGTGTTAAAAGCGGACAGGCTTTGGATGCCAACTGGGTCTTTTTTTGTTTGCAGTCTTCGTTTGCATGCCTTGGGAGGGTTGGTTGGTTTTCCTTATCCAGGAGATTAAAGCAAGATTGTCAGTTTCCTTCCGCCTTGTACCTCGAGAATACATGTTGGCACCCATGCATGAGCTTGCATCTGTCAGTCATTTATCACATGTCTTACTCTTCTGACCTTTCCTCTTTCTGATACTTGACACAGATGTTTCTTTTTTTCCTCTCTTGTCCATCTGACCACGGACTGGAATTGAGTTTGGCACATGGCGCTGTACAGTATGAAGAAGAGACACTACAGTCAGACTGGCTCCGGTCTGTCAGGAACAGAGAAGCACTTTGCACTGCACAGTCAGCCTTCCTGTCATTTTTATCATGATTTACAGGGGTTAATACATTGCCTGCAAGAAAACAAAGAACCATCCCGTTATTGTACACTGTATTTCATCTGGGGGAGCTCTCTTTGATGAGTGATAGCATGTTAGTTGTAACTCTGATTGACAGGTTATGAAAGCATCAACAAATATGATTTGATTCTGATCAAATCTGATAAATCATTGGGATAGAAAATCAAATGTTACAGATCCCCCTTAATACAGAGACCATCTGAGCACACTCTCTTTATACACAGAATGTGTGTGTTTGCCGAGCTGTGCAGTCTTAAAACATTTTTCTTTTAAATTACTCCAGTATAAATAGTGACATCACTATGTAACCCTTGTGCTTCTATTGGCTGGCTCTCCAACACATTAGGCTAATTGGGTGAGACATGTCTTAGCGGTTGACCAGAACAGTGCCGGCCAGCTAACCAATCAGAGCAGACCGGGCTCTGGTTTCAGACAGAGGGTGAAAAGAGGTACTGCAGCACAGGCAGTGTGAGAAAAATAAAGAGCTCTTTGAACATCAAAGCATGTGAACATGTAAAGGCACAAATTACAAATATGAACCTGAACATTTGCATAAATGAGCTTCTTTAAGGTGTCCTAACATAACTGTTTAAACCTAAGACATAAAAGAAATGTTGCACACATTTTAAGATTATTAAGGACAATAAGGAATTACAAAAACAGTTTGTGTTTGCATAAACTATTGATATACACATGTGTGACCTAATAGCCAAGGACGTAATGTTTTTGGCTTCGTTGGTCTTTCAGCAGGATTACTGACACTGGAAACTACTGGACCGTTTTTCCCAGGTGAAGCTTGGGCCAAAAAAGAGCACGTCATGTTTTGGAGTGGATCCAAGTCAGAGATACACCGATTATGCTTCACTTTCATTAACATTGTGAGATAATGGCATTTGTGCTGCATTTATGCGGTGTATAATAATTGGGAAAATTATCTCCTAACTGGTAAAATTCACATGAACGCCTCATCAAGTAAGATCCACAACTCAGAGAGCGATTACAATGTGTTGTTTGGGAAATGGCACCATTCGAGGACCACTTCAATGCACCATTGGCTTTGTCGGAGGTCTGCGTTTTCCATGTGTCATCCTGGTTTAATAGTGTAGAATTTGTAAGAAAATAGAAGAAAAATATTTGACGACACTACGTTGGAAACAGTTGCTCTCATGTTTCCATGGTAACACACTGACACTGTTACTGTGTTAGTATGAAGGAAAAACATCACAGAAAAGGCACAAACCTTGATTGCTAGTGTTTAACTACAAACAATGGTGAGTTATGTCCTTAGAGTCTACCGTTTTAACATTAAACATTTATATTGAGCATTTAAAAAGAATAGCCAAGTGTGGTTCTGTTAAATCATTGCCTTGGCTCACTGGTTACAACAAAAGACAACATTTATTCATATTTTTACTTTAATGAAGGAAATTGCCTTTTCAGTATTGTCAGCCACCCCAGTAATTCTGTGCTTCCTTTGTTTTGGTGTGAGATTGCAGCAGCAGAGTAAGTCACATTTTGTCAAAAGGATGATGCAACACAAAGACTGTGCTGTGTGGAGCTGCTCTCCAGGACCCGCAGATTCACAGCTTATCATGCCTCTAAGTGAGCGTCGGACCAGTCTGCTGCCTTTAGCCCACTTGGCAACCTGGTGGCTGTTGCTCATCTGTCCCCAAGCCAGTGTGAGCACATCACCGATCTGGACCAGGATTAAAGGACCTAATGCTAACAGCTGTGCTCAGATTAGCCATGTCACTATTTACAGTTATTTTGTCAACCACTGCATAGCACACTCAAATAACACAATTCCCTATTTCTAATCATTTAAGTTGGCTTGAGATTCAGTCTGAAAATCATTGCAAACGTATTTGTCTTTAGGGAGTAATGGATGGAAAGATGCACTGTGGTGGAGACAGACGTAGATTGTTATTGGATAGTTGGAAGAAGCCTCCTCCTTTGTTTCACATAATATACTATAAAATGGATATATGGGTGAAAGAATATCGAGAAAGACTGACAGAGGATGAAGGGATAGATGATTAACTTGAATGTCTGCGGCATAAAGCTGTTGATGGATTGAGCAGTTTTATCTTCTCTCTGTGTGCCACAGAGATAAAGAGATGCTGTGTGCGATTGTGTTTGCACATGTACCTCCCTCTGTGTGTGTCCCTGTACCTCCACCAGCGAGCGCATGAATATGCATGTGTGTGTTCACACGGGGAACGACGTGCTCTCCCAGCGGAGACTGATCACCCCATGATGGGCGATCACTGGGAGATTGGACTGATTTTCCATACCTATTCATCTATGGAAATGTCATATATAAAGAATGTATGCCATTTTCTGAAGTGGCACCACAGTCTTTCTTCTGATAGATGGCATATTTTAATCTACTTAGAGTCTTTATGTGATAAAAGGGGTAGGAAGAGCTCCTGGTAAGGTGTTATTGAGCAGCAGGTCAGCCTCATCCACCAACAGCTGCTCCCCATGTATGAACATGATCTGTACTGGGTGACCCTGGGTGTACCAGGGGGTGTGCATAGATGTGATTAACAGAGATTTGGGGTGAATCATCTTCTAAGCTGCTCAGTGGAGCATCGGTGAGGGGGGCTGGGGTAGAGATGGGAGGAGCTTATAGGGTTAATAACACATAGGGATTTCATGAGAACTCATACTCCCATACCAAGTTGGTGCCAACATTCGATAAAAACAGTGTTTCTGGTTTTGCTACAGTAAGGCAAGGCAAGTTTATTTATATAGCACTTTTCTGTACGCGACAATCTGTACGTGCTTTACAAAACAAATTAAAAGACTTTTTAGGATTAAATACAGTAAAAACACATTATACAATTTTACAACAGATATTACAAAGCAAAGATAATAAAATAATAAAAATAAACACCACAGGTATTTATTTAGGAGTTCAACAATATACTTTGGTCCTAAACCATGTAATGATTTAAAAACTAGCAATAGTACTTTAAAATCAATTAAAGTACTATTACAGCGGATACCGCCAATGACTGGCTTGAGTTATCACTCACCTTGTCCGGACAATACAAAATACTTTTTGGGAAGCAGTATACTTACTTTCATCACAACTTATTTTTCCTTACAACAAATCTGTGTTGAAAACAACAGGAAGGAAGCTAGTTTTTTGTATAGCTGTTAGCTGTTACGTTAGCAGCAGTCAAACAGAGGTTCCAAAGAGACACAAAAAAACGTTGTTCCTACTCCAGGAAGTGTGGTTGTAGTCAATTCTGTATGAAAGGGGAAACACTATAAGTCTGAGGGAATGGACTACTTCTTAAATGTGTTGGTGCATCCGTTTCAATGTAAACACGCTAAACTGATCAGATTTGCATAGTCATAAATGTATATATCCAGAAAGAAAAAACATAGTTATTATTGAATATTCTTTTTGTCATCCAATTGAAGTTAAAGAAGAAGCATTCCATTTCAACGACCTATCAATAGTAACAGGAAATTGCAGAGAAAGAAATTTGAACAAATCTTGTATAATATCCGACTAAGTACATATTTGGTCAAACTCAAATCAAATCTTTGTTAAAGGGCCCATGTCATGGCCATTTCTACTGATCATATTTCCATTGTTGAGGTATACTAGAATATATTTAAATTGTGCAATTTTCCAAAATCACATTGGTTTCTCATACAGCATCTATGTACATGTATAGTATGTGTATTCACCGGGTATTCACTCTCTGTCCTAAACGGCTTGTTGGAGCTCCTGCCCCTCCCTACCTGTGAGCCCAGTGTGCTCTGATTGGTCCTTCATAACACACAAGGGGACGGGTAACCGGAAAAGCATGAAATGGACCCTTTAAAATTAAAATATAGAGAGGCAAAGTCCCTCCCCTTCCGGGGGACCTCCATGGGACCTTATTTCGGAAAAATTATGTATTGAAGTCAATGGAGAGAGTAAGATTATCTTTCGATCCCGTTTGAATTGTGCCACGAATTACACATATGATGTTTGTCAATTTAAAAGATAATTTTGCAAGTCAAAAAAATTAAAATGTGTCGTAAAACTGTGAAGTAACACATTTTTTGGTGTGAAACCGCTCAATGAACTACATCTCCCGTCTCGCACCACACACCAAGATGGCCGTCACGTTAGCACATTTCACTTCTTTCTTTCAGAATGAGGTGAAAAGTATTAAAAGAGGTGAAAATCACTCCAAGTCTGGCCATGTTGAGAGCTGTACACACAAGGGGAGTTAGTCGGTTCCGTAAGAGCCAGCATGCGGGACCGGGTTTTGTAGTCTTTCTAGTTGCGTATTTTCCATAGTCTTATATTTCAACAGTTTTACGACAAACTGTGACTTTTTTGACATGGAAATTATTTTTGAAGATTGATAAACATCATATGTGTAATTCGTGGCACAATTCAAACTGGATCGAAAGATACGTTTTCTCTCTCCATTGACTTCAATACTGTACATACTTTTTCCGAAATAAGGTCCCATGGGTCGGAAGTAGATGGGCGGGACTTCACCTCTCTATTGAACAATATATTTATTTATCAAATTCCTTAAACTATGAAAAGTTGACCGTTCCTGATACCAGTCTATGTCAATACTGTGGATAACATGGTGGATTTGTCTGGGGTTGAGGAATTATGTACAAGTGCCTATGAGCAGCGTCACCTCAGCTCACATGAACCCTGTGTAGCACACTCACATTTGATCATTTCAGTTCATTTTCCCATTTAGAGATCAAAGGTCAAATCAGTGCAAACAAAGCGTACCATACATTATCAGATGACGTGGCAGCATGTCATTATCATATTAATTAGTTTTCTATTGTGCCGAATGCCAGCAGTCGTGGGGGTGCAGGGCCCTGCTTCACAGCTCCAAGCATTTATTCAAAAGCATTCACACGTATCTATATGCTATCTAAACATGCACATATTGTGGGCCATCTGTATGTACCCGTGGAGAGAAGGGTATAACCAGAATGTTGTGGTAAACACAGCTTAGCACCATCTTTGGTGGCCATCAGATGTGTTTGATCATGCTGGATGGTGCAGACGCACAGATTATCACAGACCATGCATTACTTTCCAAAAAGGTCAAGGCAATAGGGAAATATAATATATGCCATAGAGAATTATAGGAAATTTGTTGTAAATTGTAGGCCTAAAAGATCTGTAAGCAAACACATTTATCTGGCTCTATTCATCCAGATATTTCTGTTGTAGTGATGAAGATGAGGATGACTGTGAAACACAGCAGTGTGCATAATTTTGGTTAGAGAAGACGAATGCATGTAAGAAAGCTCTCTCTCTGGGTGACCGCTGCTTTAGTGAAACAAGGCGGATAAAAGGCTAGATTCTGATCCCTGACTCATTTTCCAGCTCATGCTGTGCATCTCCTCAATATTGCTGCAAGGGGTCTATGATATCCATGGTCTTGGATGAGAAATAATATGATTGTCTTTTTCTATGTTTTGCTTTATCCCTTTTATTTTCCCTCCGTTTTCTTCATCGTCATCCAATAAGAACCAGAACAGCGTACAGGTTTATGAACGGGTCATAAGTGGCTCCCGGCATAATCAGATTTGGGAAATGTTCTTTTTAATACTCAAGAAAATAGAAAGACAGAACATTACAAATAATGAGGAATTTAGCATTTTTAACTGCAAAACCATGAACTTAGGTCAGGTAAAATGATTTCATATTGCCATGCTGTAAGTAGATAAGATAGTAGAGGGAGCAGGCAGATCTACAAAAGGTTAGTCTGAGAGATAGAGGAATGTGTTCTGTTGAAGAAATGCGTGGAGACAGGGGCAATTAATTATAGATGTGGAAATGTGGTCTGAGGGAATGCTGTTACTGTAACTAGAGGCATGGCAAGTGAGAGATGAGGGAAGGGAGGGGGGGAAGGGAGGACCCTCCTATACCATCCACAACTTCAATTTACATTACATGACAGAAGATTGGAGGTTAATTAAACATGACAATGGTGGGGCGTTTATTCTTAACCCTTCATGGTGGTTGACTGGCTCCTAACTCAAAGGCCAAATAATGCATAACAGATATGTTTTAGTCCTCCTAAAGTGTAAATTCACAATTTGAATTTCTCTTGGAAAGAGTAAGATATTCAAAAAATGGGCCCTATGGTTGTGTGTGTTACTAATGTTGTTAAAAGGGTAAAAAGTAAAGGCCATGCGCTTGTTTGTAGACCAAAGATAAATATAATAATTCTAAAGGAACATTTGGAAAAACAACATTCAGAATACAACGATGCCTCTGTTAGCAAACAATAACCTTAGTTCATCAAAATAAATAAATAGTATCTAAAACTAAATGTACTGCAGCCAGAGGCGTGCTCACTTTCACTCCGCATTTATTTCCAACATTCACATTGACGCTAATTGGACTCGACACTAATGATGCCAAAAAAGTGAAGCATTGCTAGGCTTTCTATCCGCCTGTTTATAATTTTGGAAACTGCCGACTTTGGTCACCAAGGAACTTTTGATCTCACGCTTGTAGATCAGACTCATGCTCGGTTTTAAAAATGGAAATGAACTGGGGTCACATTTGGTCCGTCTGCGGTACCAATCCTTGATTTGTGAATAAAATAAGAGACATTTCTACCCATACACTCACGCAAGCACTGACCGATAATGCAAACAAGAGTTTGGAATTGTACCCTACAACCATTGAGTTAGCATAATGAGACTTGTGTTTTTCTCCAAAACCATATTGTCTGGATACCCTACGAACAATTGAAATGTTGGGTGGCATATCCTTTCTGTGAAAATGCTCTTTGATGTACTCATGTTGTGGCCTGCTGCTGGGAAGGCAGGATTATAATAGGTAATGAACGTCAGCGCTGGGCTCGTAGCCTCGGGGGACATTGTAAACGCTCCCCATCTCCCCGCTGATCGCAGTCCTGACTGATTGCTGATGACTTTTTCAGGGCACAGACATGTTAAGTTGTTTATTTATTCAAAAATAAATCCCCAGCGTAAATAGCCCTCTCGACTCCAGGTTCATCCTCCCCCGCTCTCCCCGATTCTGTGTCGGCAGATCTGTCTTGCTCTCTGTGTCTGACTCTTGAGCAGCGGTGATATGTTGTTATCATCAGCAAAGTTTACGATATAAGAACAGGGCAGCTGTTTTTTTGGTTTGGTTTATGCAAGTGTGTTTATGCGTCAGTGTGCATTTTATGCATGTGACAGATATGGGACATCCTTGACCGCTGTTGAGAAAGTGACACACCCCTACAGGCTATAGTGTTCAAAAAGAATCTTCAGCAAACTCCAAACCACAATTTAGCAGACAACTGTCATAAGGAATCACTTAGCTGTTGTAATGCATTTTCGGACACTGGATCACAAACTGTGTAAAGCTTTACAACACTAATATTGTGATTTTTGCATCGCAGTACCCAACGCTAGGCTCATATAAGATAGATATAAGTATATACAAGACAAAAACCTGGTTGCTTTTTCTAACCTGCTCTGAGCCGAGCTTTGTCCACATGCAGCACATGAATTCTTTATTGCATCTGTGATTCCCGAATGGAATCCAGCCACCTGTTACACGCAAGGACTCGCAAGGTGTTAGTGTCTTCATCTTTTCTCATATACAATTCTGTTTCTTTTTGCCTCTGCAGTATTGCTTCACAGTACTACCAAAACAATTTTCTACTGGGTGGGGTTACATATATATTCCCATGCCGGAACACCAGCCCGCATGCTTGGACAAACACTAGCATGCACATTCAGATCACTAAAAAAATTAACAAATTGCTGCATGGGTTAATTAGGGTATACGTTTGTCACCATCTGTCTGTCACACCTTGTTTATTTCCCTTTTTCAATTATGAAGCGAATGTATGTCTATTTCAATTCATTATTGCTCTGTACTGACTTAATTTATGATGAATTAAGAGGTCATAGAGGATTAAAACATTCAACTCCATAATCCCATCAGAGTTTGCATCTTAATATCTCCTGTTTCATTACAAAGGCCTGAACATAAATGTTTTTTTTTTAGATTATTTGTGTCACACATCAACATGTTGTATGTGTAATTGATTGTTTAGTTATCATTGGCCTATTGTTTGGTATTTGGCCCAAATAGTTTACTTTTATTATCATTACTAGTTTCTAATGCCACTAGCATTCATGTGAGGCGGCCATTGTATTGCAACAATTGACCAATTGTAGGAAGACATTAACATAGGGATACCATTTAGAAACCTGGGTGATATCAGGAAACCCTAAACAGTCAAACTTGAGCCACTTGCTAAAAAAAATGAATTAAATTATAACACACCTAAGAGTTAACAGCCATGCTTGCTGCTCTGTAATGGCCCGTCCACACAGCAGCGTTAAAACATCTTCCAACGCTTCTGCCCATTCACTTTGAATGGGGTGACGTCACGTTGCCTAACTGCATTGTGGGAAGCAAAGCGAAGATTTCCAGGATTTTCAGGATTCAAAAGTTGAGCAATGTTCAACTTTTGAAGCTGAGTTGGAAGCGTCAGCCAATCAAATCCCGTTTATGCAAATCTGACAGTACAAGCGCTAGCCAATCAAACCGCGTGCAAGCTGGGAGTGACATACCGCAGTTCATTTTCTATATTCCTGAAAATGGAGGAGAAATTAGTTATTGCAGTAGCAAATCACCCGGTTCTTTATGACCAGTCCCTATTAACTTACCGGGATACAAACCGGAGGAACCAGGCATGGAGGGAGGAGGCAGAGACAGTGGGTGAAACTGGTAGGTTTTCGCCTGTTTGGGGAGTTTATATCCAGTTTACTTCGTTTTAACATTGCTATTGCTTTGTATGTCGGGGGGCGGGAGATTCATGTGATTGGTTGTTGGTCGCGTTGCTCGCAAAAAATCCCCAAGCTTTCAGATACGCCCACCTCCAAGATTTTTTTTACGCGGCTGTGTGGACGTACCGTAAAGCTGAACTAATTGACACTTTGAGCCAGATGCTAACACTTCTTAGTTTAGCGCGTTAGCATGCTTACATTTGCTAATTAGCACTAAACACAGAATGCAGCTGAGCATGATGGAAATGTAGCTTTTGTAGTAATCAAAATATTGACCAAGTGATGGTGTGGTTACAATTCAGGAGGACTAGCATACCATATTCCATCCAATAGTCCAGGGGTGGCCAACCAGTCAGAGGTTAAGAGCCACATTTTGTCTCTGTTACTGCAAAGAGCCACATCAAACACACAGTCACTGATACAGCTTGTTTCAGTTTTTTGTTTTCTGGAGACAAGATTTCAACCACGTCACTGATGCATTTTTGTGGCATTGGGATATATATTTTTTAAATCCTCTGGAGCAGAGAGAGGAGCTGTGGATTATTGTTATTGATTAATGCATCTGTTTCTTAGGGTCAAAAACACTAAACTCACAACTTAAAATGAAAGTGTTTATTTAATAAAAGAGCACATGTTCAATGTGAAAAGTGACAGTAGTCATAGATTATTTGCAATTTGGTGCTACATATATATTTAAAAAAAAATATATATATTTTTTTTTTTTTTAAACACCTTGAATTTCAGGGGGGGCGCGGGGCTCCGTTGGCGGGGCGCAGCGCCCCTCCAAGACAATGATAGGGGAAATAGTGTTTAATCAACGATAGGTTTCCCTAAATACTTCCAAATTTTGCTTCTGGCGTCTTTTTTGTCAACAAGCCAAGGCGCAGCGGCAGTTCCACTCCCACTTGCAACCATGCTTCTCGTTTTCTCAAATGCTCTTGCAGCTAGCGCGTGCACGAGAGAGGGGAGGCACTTAGAGCGTGCTTGAGAGGGGAGGGACTTAAAACGTGCTTGAGAGGGGAGGGACTGCAGGCACAGCTGCAGTGTAGGGAGTGGAAGCAGAGCGCTGAACACACACGGCTCTTATTGAAACGGCGCTTTCTCACCGGAGTACTTTCCCCCGTCATTCTTAAAGTACCGATACTAATGAAACGGAGGAATCGTAACGTTTTTAACGGCAGAGTATCGCGGTATACCTTTCAAGTATCGTTACACCGTGCAACACTAGTCAGGACAGAGTCAGTGTCTCTCCCCCAAACTCACACATAAAATTCGATATGAACTGAAGAGCCGCATGAAACTAGGCAAAGAGCCGCATGCGGCTCGAGAGCCGCGGGTTGGCCACCCCTGCAATAGTCCATCCAATCATTTTGCAACATATGTCACTAAAAAAACTAAAACACTATTCAATTGGATCCTCTATCTGGGGGGAACAGTTGACATGTTGTAGAGATATTAAGTACAAAAGTCAAGGAGTGACCAACAGACATCCACAGAGCCATGCCACTAGCCTGGCTTAAAACAAAGATATTGTGGGTGACAGGCACTGAGGGAAAAATAGAGATCATGTCACAGACACGGGTCTGTACCAAATTCCATGGCATTCCATTCACTCCAGGCTAAAGAAGTGGAACCACAGTCCAACTGGCAGACATAACAGCACAGCACTGCCATGACAGGGAGACTAAAACATAACAAGGGGTTGTTACTTCATTTTCTTGCTTATAGACCATATCGTGTTATCGCCAAGTCCATACAGAAGATTTTAGTGACTTGTAATTTGGATTACAAATGGTCATGAATTGTTTAGCAAAGTTTGTCGAAGTGGATCAATGACACAACACAGTGACGAGAGATACCTTATTCTTATGACAGTACGGTTTTAGCCACCCAAATAAGCTAAGAAAAGACATTCATCAGCGGAAACTGTCATCAATCTCATTAAATATGACATATTCTCGTATCTTATGAGCTTCAAATGTCATTGTGAAAGCTTTGGCTAGCATTACGGTTGTTTCCTCTTTCATAAACAGAGCAGTCATAGCAGCATCAGACGCAAGTATGCTTCTAAATCCTACACCTGTCTAGATAACACAGTTATTAAAGGGGCCCTATCGTGCTATTTGGGGGTTTCTCTTTCCTGTAGTGTGCTATATAGGGTTTTTTTGCATGTACATGGTCTGCAAAGGCTAAAATCCCAAAGGTCACTCCAAAGGGAGTTTCTCCAACACACTGTGCCGGAAACGCCTCCATTCGACATCACTATGTAACACTCACGCTTCAATTGGGTAGCGCCCCAACACATTGTGATAGGCTAAGGGGCGGAACATTTTTAAACGTTTTCCAAATTAAAACAGAGCTGGTCAGCTAACCAATCAGAGCAGACTGGGCTCTGGTTTCAGACAGAGGGTGAAAAGAGGTGCTGCAGCACAGGCACTATGAGAGAAATAAATATATTTTATAACATGGAAACATGTCCTAGTAGAGGCACACAATATAACACACATACATAACCTGAAAATGAGCATAATAGGGCCCCTTTAACAGGATGAATATGTACCCACAATACAGCCTCTCATAACACTCAGAATCTCTGAATTGCGTCCTTGAAGAGAGGAAATGCAGTAAATATATGCAAGCTTGAAGAATTCATGAGACTTAAAGTGTACGGGGCAAGATAATAAATGTGTTGTCTGATAAATGTTCTGCAATATTTTTGAAACAACACCTACTACATAGGAATAAAGAGGCTGCTCTAAATCCATGTATTTGTGACTTATTGATATTCCACATTTGTATGATTCACGGAGCTCAGCAACATGCATCAAGTAGGATCTTCATGAGTCTGCTGGTGAAATGCTGGAATGAAATGTAGAGTGCTGCTGAAGAGGCTGCCAAGAAATCAGGATGCTTAGATGGAATATCTAACAAAATGCACACAACCCCCTCTCTCTTATTAATCATATAATGAGTCCCTGTATAGTTCCTTGTATTCCACCTTGTCACATTATTTTACCGCCTATTGTGCCATGAAATGAAGCCCATTTTCAAATCATTCTCCTTCTGATTTCATAAATTAAATCTGGTAAACGTGTGAGCCTCCTGAATGGCGTGTCTGAATAATTGAGCAGTACTCAATCAGACAACATTAGGCAGTGGTGGCGGTCCCGCGCAATCTGAAATAATTACCAGCCGACAACAGACTAGACTTGGGTGCTGCCTCCACGAGGGCTCAGTATTTCAGAACCTACGTCTCACATGCTGTGATGAACAGCACCTACAGAAACCTGCAGAGGAGAGGAGACACCTTCAGCGGTGTTTTGGGGAGAGGGGTAGCTGTCAGTGCAGTGGGGAGAATGCGTAATATCTGGGGTGAATAAATCCCAACCACAGAGCCCACACTATTTATGTATTTGAAATAAGTCCCCCCCCCACACCCTTTCAAATTTGCAGTGGCCTATTACCAAGCGATTGTATATAATTAGTAAGTCACTTCCAATTTATTTAGCCATGATTTATTATGTACACCATCAATCATGAAACAAATGAAAACCCTATTTTATGCTTTTTTGGGTAGACTGCAAATTGGGAATATCCTCAAAATTGGAATAATAAATAAACCTTGCAGGAAAATGACAGCATTTGGGTATGTGAGGTAGAACAAGTTGTCTGAGACCTTGAACATATATACGAATAGCAGGTAATATATTTGTGTTTCTTCTCAGCAAAAGATTAAGGCTGGGCAATATAGTGATGTTATGACAATATTGTGATATGGATTATGGGTAATGTCTTAGATTTTGGATATGGTCATATGGGATAAGTATCTTTTGGTGTCTTTGAGGGTTATCTCACATTAAACTGATGTCCTTTTCTAAACTTACAACGCTTTTCTATTTCCAACCTTTACACAATTAGCCATTATATCCACATCACTGATGATTGTTCTCAAACGTATTTTTATTTTTATGGCATCATTTACGATACGATATACTTTATTGTCCCCGTAAGGAACGGGGACAATAAATGAGTCCAATTAGCGTCAATCTCCTGTACATATTTTATGTAAAATCACCATTAGTCAATTCTAAAATATCATCACAACATCAATATTAAAGAAAAATAAAATTGATTGATTTTCTCCCAATCGCCCAGCCATAGCTAGGGTTTAGACCTTCAGCACAATTTAAATTGACACCAAGCCAATTATCGGCCTTTCTTTTGTGTAATTGGGTTTTCTCTTGTCTTGAATGATCAGTGTTTTCCTCTGTAAGTGTCTTGGCTTCACTGTCTCTTGGGACAAGCCTGGCTGTTACTGAATCGTCTTTAATGTGACAACACATGAACAGGAAGGTAGTTATGTGGCTCGATGAGTGTTTTGTGTATGGAATGGGTCACTAAGCGTACCGTACCATGTGACAGCCAGCCAGGCATATGTCTGTGCCAAAGTAGCGTCTGCAACTGAGACGCATTTACTCCCGCAGGGACTGGATGTGATTGACAGCTAGGCCTTTGGGCCCTTGGCTCCTTCCTGATTTTTGTTTTCACTAGAGGTGTCCTCTGGGACTTGGAATTGGTGCTACAGTATATCAGCTTATGGCTGTAATGAGAATGAAAAGCCAACTGAGCACCCAGCCGGTGCTCTTGCTCTATGCTGCTCTGAGTTTTGCAAACTGTCATTAAGTTTTAGCTATGCACCATGCATTTGATCTAGATTTGGCATTTAAAAACAAGTCACAACACTGTCTATATTTTACAATCCGGAGTAAATAAATTGGATAATTGAAAAGAGAAAATTGCTTAACCTGTTATCTACATCGCAGTGTGAATTATAAGTACGTTTATTTATTTTTTCATTCTTTATATCTGTAATCCAAAATAACACCATATTCATTCATTATTCATTTTCTTGGCAAATATTTTAATTATTCTCAAGAATGTTCTTTTATTTTTTCATAGTTTAGTTTAACGGTTGTCACACAAGGTACAACATTGGCCTGCAGTAAGGCTTTTAACAAAAACAACATGTCATGAGTTATTAATGCAAAGCGGGAACAACTCATTGCAGGATCTTAATCTCTATTTTTAACCATGATTCCAGTGATGGCTCACAGTACAGTCGTTCCTGTTAAAGAAGTAGCCTTTGAATTGATATGTGGGATAACAGTTATGACAGAATTAGGACGTTTTGAAGGTTTGACCTTTTAACTTATCAGCAGCTAGCTCATACCTCACATTGCAAAAGTATGTATTTTCTAGGCATTGCTTGACAATTCTTGATGTCCTCGCTCCTTTGAGCATACAAGTACAGACATTCCTGCCGTTGATAAATTAAAACACTTGTCCAACAGTGGAAGAATGCAGGAATAGAGTTTTATAAATGGAATTGTAATGACAAAAAGGTGTGTATGTTCCAGATAATAAAAGGGAATGTTTTGGCAGATTTCACCAGCTGTATTCCAGGGAAGCTGTCATAATACTTGGCTCTTTTTTAGTACTCTAGAGAAGTTGCACCCCTTATAGTATTGATTCTTCTGCAGTAAAGTATGAAACGAGCAGTTTATTTTTCAAAAATAAACGACAGTATGAACCTCCAACAGGAACATTTGATGTTGTAAATGTGATATTTTGTAACAATTTGTAACCTTGGTCCTAAATGAGAGCCTGCACCTGTGCCCTAGTCATTTCATAAAGCTACATGAAGGAGTGATTCAGTCAATATCCCTGCTTTTTCTTCCAATTTGCGTAGGCAGTATTGCAGCTCATTCAAGTAAGGTCTGACCCTGTGCCTGCTACACAACTTTAAACTGCTGCTTTTATCCAAGGTTTCAGATTTTTTTTTTAAATCTGGTATATTGTATTGGTGAAAATAACAACTTTGAAAACGGGATAGAGCCCACGGAGACGCTTTTGATACAGCAGAGTAGATTGTATTGATTATTGCATTGCATTTATAATGTAATGTTGCAAGCTTCTCTGTGGCTATTCCAGGTTCCCAGAGGATACATTTTAATGATTTGGTAACCCTATGACTTTCCTTCCAGCACAATCACAAGGCCAGTAGCTTTATACTTTCTTCTGCACTTGTGTACACACAAGACACTATAACTTTAATGAACTAAGCTCATTCAAGACCCCAAGAGGATGCACCTGTTCCATTATGGACACTGTACGGTTTCTTATAGCAGAAGCTTCAGTACATAGTTTTCATCATTGCTGCCATTGCTGCCAAATACAAGCGCTGGTGTTTTACGTGCAAACACCACAGGGGAATAAGCCTATATTGCAGCTGAAATCTTATGTTTAAATATTAAATATGTGCTGATTTGCAAACATTCCGTTTTAGAAATCTGAACATTCAATAAAGCCAGGTTCCAAATCCTTTGTTTACATACAGTATTAGAGTCCTTAAAGGTTTAAGGCTTAGAGGAATTTTTTTTCGCTCAATATGTCACAAAAATAATGTCAAAAATCATAAAACATATACATTTTTCATCATGTTAGATATATTGCTGACTTTATGAATGATAATATATGATCCAACCACTTAGTAAGAACCATCGGAATAGGTAGGAATGAAAGTGGAACATTTGATGTACAGTATATAAGTCAGGGGTGGGGAACCTCCGGCCCCCGGGCCGTATACGGCCCGCGAGACCATTTGGTGTGGCCCTCGAGGTAATTTATAAACACACGCAAAAAAGAAAAAAATTAAAGAAATCAAGACCGCAAAATAATTAAACAAGTGAGTGCCTGTTTTTCCTGGCCAAGGTCAGGGTCCTTGAAACACAACACAAGCCTAACGTGTCATCACGTGGTATATGTCTCGTCTGACAGGGGTGTAGTTCTGTCGGAGAGCACCAGAACGCAGCTCCGCTCCGGCACTTCCAACAATTGCAGTACCCATAAGGAGCCGTACACATGCTGCCGTTTTTGCTTGGCTGTGTCTTTAGCTGAAAGCCCAGTGGCGATCTGTCATACTGATCATACAGTCAATAACTTTGTTGTTATTAGCATCTGGTTAGCTAGCTATGCTAACGAATATAAGAAGCTTTTTCTACAACCAGTGAGGTAAAGGCACATCTTTATATGATCATTATAGTTATAAAACAAATAAGAGAATAAAGTAAACAGGTATAAAATACTATATGACAGTAAAAAAAAGTTGTTATTAATAAACAAGAATACAGTTTGAAAGGAGAGTGATTTGTAAAATACTCATAAAGAAAAAGTAAATCTGTTTACAGTTCTGTTTCAAATGGGTGTTGAGAGATGTATCCATAGATCTCCTAATGTTGCTCTCAAAGTGCACCAGATTGATGCTTTTAACTTCAACATTTAAAAAAACAAATCTTCGTGCATGCGTGAGTCATGGTGAGATATCTGGATTAAGAGGTTGCTTTTTCTTTGCACAGCATGAAAGAAAGGTGAAATTAGTGGGCTGTGATTTTAGTATTTTTAAGCAGAGGTCAATCATTTGTACGGTCCTCGGAGGATGTTGAAAACATTGAAATGGCCCTTGAGAGGAAAAAGGTTCCCCACCCCTGATATAAGTGCTACTGAGGTGAAGATGAAGAAGCTGAAGACAAGGAAATATTTTGAGTTTATAATGTAATTGCATTCATTTTAAGACACACAAAGGTAAATAGGCAAAATAAATACAAGTTTTCTGAAATTGTGTGTTTACATTTGCAAGCTAGGCCTTATCTAATGCTTATTTTGGTGAATTTAGGAGCAATCTAAGATGCAAATAGTCAATTGAAGTCAACGAAACACCACATGTTATGGAATCAGAATTAGCCCAGAATTTACCAATGGAAAAAATGTTTTAGCCTGTAGTCTCTCTTAAGATGTTATTGCACTTCAGAACAGTATCAGTTTTCTAATGATCCAATCCAAAAAATCTGGGATGTCAGGATATTTGAGAATCATTTTTATGGCCTGTTCCGACTTATTTGTTCTAGATATCCCTCTTTTGCTTTGCTTCTAAAGTTTAACTTTCCTTGTTCTTTCTCTCTTCTGCTAGATTTGTTTTTCTTCCCCGCATATTGTACCGTTAATCTTACCTGGCTTCGATCGACTCTTAATTTAGCTGCTGAGATCAAACAAGAACGTGTGCTCATAGCCTCAGGGGGGACGGCTGTGTTATTAAAGACAGAGAGATTGCTGAGGGTCCGTTGAGAAAAGGTGGTGGAGGTCAGTAAACCCAAGACAGCTCAGTCTCAGAGAAGCTTCCTGCTTCACATAATCTGAGGATATTTCAAACAGAACTCAACCGAGTGAGCCTTTGCTACAGTTTAGAGCACCAATAAACCTTCTCCCTTTGCTTTGTCTCGTAGTGTTACGCGACGACTTCAGGCAGAACCCACAGGATGTGGTGGTGGCGGTCGGGGAGACGGCCATTCTCGAGTGTCAGTCTCCACGAGGGCACCCTGAACCCACCACCTTCTGGAGGAAAGATAAAACTCGTCTTGACCTCAAAGATGACAGGATCACGGTGAGTTTCTCCCCAGGGAGCTCTCTCCTGCCTTTTACAAGACCCTTGTTTTCTTCAATCACATACTCAGTGATTTACTTGTTAGGCTACTACAAAGGTAAGCACTTTGTATCGAACTGGTTCATTGCAAGTACATTTTATTTGTTGTTAGGTGCGAGGAGGAAAGCTGACCATTTCAAATACAAAGAAGAGTGATGTGGGGATATATGTGTGTGTGGCGGCAAACATGGTCGGGAAAGAGAGAGTGAAAAGCTCAGCTCTCTGTGTTTGGTAAGAACTTTTTATCTTGGTTCAAAAGGAATAAAGGCATTTCACACTAGCACATACAGTATTTAACACTGTCAGAAGTATATTTAGCCTTTATGTTATGTTTTCTGCCACATCCAGAAAGGCCCGTGTTTTTGCAACGACCTGTGAACCAGGTAGTCTTAGTTGACGAGGCTGTAGAGTTCAGATGTCAGGTTCGCGGTGACCCACCTCCTACTATGCGCTGGAAAAAGGAGGACGTGGAAATTCCCCGCAGCAGGTAAAGAGGATGCGTGTGAATGTGGATGTGAAAATGCCTGTGTCTGTGTGCACATGTTTAAGCAATACAAGTCAAAAGGTGTAAATGCATGAAACAGCGCTAATGACTCTCACAGGAAACTAATATTTTATTAATAGAAGACTTTCATCACTATGTCAACAAATCATTCATTTGCTGCAGAGAATCTTAGTATTTGCTGTATAAACAAGAGAGGTGAAGCATATAAACCTATGATATAAACACCAATTTAATTATGGTTTCCATTATCATTGCCGGTAGGGTATTGTTAATATGTGTAAAATGTTTCAAAAGATTACTGATACTCACACCTGCTTAAGTGTCTATTTCACTCTTAAAAAAGACAAAAATAACATAATGCTTTACTGAAGAAGACTTAAAACTAGCAATTGAGAAGTATACACTCGGTAGGAAAATGTTTACTGAGGTAAAGAATCATGTGAGGAGTAGGGTCATTTTCTCATAGACTTCTATACGATTGGACCCTGCTTTTAATCTCATGTTTTGCAGTTTGGTATACCAATGGTAACAACAGATTCAAGTATGTCCATTGGTTGCTTATGACTAATTGGTCCTTTTAAATACTACTGTACTTTATGTGTACATACATGAGAGATGAAAACATGCAGAGAGTTCGACACATACGAGCTAATCAAATACAGAAATCCAATAATCAAGGAAAAGTACCTAGCTGAAGTTTAAAATGTCCTTTTATTGTTGTTTCTGTGTTGTTTTTAATTGCATCATATTTAAAGGCGTGTGTTTGGTTCACCCTCGTGTGCCCATGAGCGCATGTTAATTGCCTCGCAATCCCATTAGAGCACTTATTTTTAAAGTCATATTAGCCTGTCATGTGGGCTTTAATTTGTACTGCTCAGCGCTTTACACTTTTAATTACAGTTTGTCTCCTTATGCAATCTGGCCATCCATCAAAGCCTTTATTTCCTTCCTTCGCTAGGTTTAAGTAGCAAGTGTAAGACCATTGTCTTCCATCTGATAAAGGAATGAACAATATCTTGAAAAAACATAGACATGAGTTCATACTGCAAAAAGGACATTTTAAACTGGACTAAATGTTAGAAAACTTGACTATTCACAATTTCAGACACGTCATTGGAAAAAGCAGAGTCCTTTGTAATTCACTTTGTAGCTATGCAAACTCCTTATAGACATATGTGAATCCTATTACGTTTGAAATTACCTGGATGAAGCTTGTCTAATTGTAAGAACCCTAATTAAGATGCGTAATTTAATTTCACATTAAATCAGACTTGGTATAGGGTATAAAAACTAGCAGTGCATTTCCATATGGTCTTATAATCTGCATGACTGGTTCATTCATCGCTTGGAACCGTTCTCCTGCATTTGAGTGATGGAAATGTGTCAGCTCAAACTAATTATGTTTATATAATTAACCATGTATATATAATTAACTAATATGTTCTTGGATATGTATTCAATTATTGATATTTAGTAAATCAAGCATCAAGTAAATCAATGCAAGAGTTTCAGCTGGCAGATAAAATGGAGCACACATGATGCTGAAAACCATGTGAGGAAAATCAATGTTTACTTCAAAGTATTGCTAAAAATGTCATCCACTAAAAATCGTCACTGATGCTACAAGTGTGTTTCAAGCCATTATTACCTTGTAATTGCAATTTAAAGATTATTTGTATAATCTACTATCTGTCACCTATTGGTTGGATTGCATGTTTGCAAAATGTCACACAAAGTGAAAAATGTCTCTCCCAGTTACTCAAGCTCCAAGGTCATCTCTTTAAATGATGTGTTTTGTGAATCCAGAACTCAAAGATATTAAGTTTAATATGATGCAACAACTGAGAAAAGCAAAAAATAGGGGGTTCAAAAACAAACCGTCACAATTCTTTGATTACCAAGTTTTGACCCCTTTTTGATGTTGTTGATCAAGTTATGGCTGCAGTTCTACCTACGCACAATAATAAACTCCTCTGAGAATAAATTGTGAGGTAGACCATAGTCCACTTGCCCATCTCCCTGTCTGCCCACCTGTGTTGTGCCCTCTACCTCGCTTACCCCTTGACTCCAGAAACATGTCCTACTTTCAGACCTGCCCTCGCCTCACTTCCCTCCTTCCACTTCTTTCTTTCTTTTTTCGTGAACCCGTCACTCTCCTGGGAAGGCTGAATCTGGGTCAGGGATGTGCCGTGAATGGAGTCCTCTGCACACTCTGCACACTCTGGACAAACCAAACAACTCCCCCATCGATATTCTGGCCCACAACCCCTCTGAAACATCTATTTCAAAATGTGACTTTTTCTCACCCCTTGCAACTTGTCTCTGCCTGACTTGTCTCCCGTCTCTGAATCAGTATGGCTGGCCAGACAATTTCACAGGATCTCTCACGCCAAAAGGGGCCCCAGAGAGGGAGAGCCTGACTCCTTGCTCTTCTGCTCTCTGTGTCTGTAGCCCCTCTAAGGCGCTTATCTAAACTCTGGTAGCTGAGATATTTCTCTCACTCTAACTGCGCCACTGCTGCCTTGCAGTATGCTGCACCGGCAGATGCACACTGATGCATGGAATATATCTATGAATTAGTCATTTCTTACTGCTCGGCTCATTCATCATATTCAGTTTGTCAGACTGGGCCACTCCCTTACTCTCAGACTGTTTGTCTATCCTCCGTCTCCCCCCTTTCCTCTGTTTTGCTTGCTCTCTTCCACACACTATGTAGCCCACTGCACAGCCCACACCACAGTAGGAGGCTCGTCTTTATAAATATTGAAATAGTGGAACAGTCAGGGTTCCAGCTGAAAGCACCTTTCATTTTGCCTTGCCTTCATCTCAGCATAATTGCCCAGCCCTTTTTTCTGCTTTTAAGGCAGAGTGTGTGCAGCGGGGAGTCTTCATTGTCTCAGAAAGTCTGCTTTTAGTCTATAAAAAAATGACAGTATACAAAAGCTTCCAATCGTAAACATCACACAAGTGAACACAACCTTGATTCGATTGCTGTGTTTGTATTTACTTTATGGGAAAGAGCGTTTTTGATGAGCGTAATTGTCACTGATCTTCCCGTGTTTGGGATCTGAGGCGTCACTTGAATCTTGTCACTCTCTACAGGTACGACATCCGATATGAAAAGGAAGACCTCCTGCTGAAGATAAAGAAAGCATCCGTCAGCGATCAGGGCACGTTCAACCTGCCTCGCAGGAGAACCGTGTTGGTAAAGGTGGAGGCCTCTGCCTACCTGACCATCAGAGGTTGGGTAACTGCTGTTGGACTCTCTCGAAGCAAAGCTCATAACCCATCCCTTATATTTTTGTGTCTCCCAAAGTAGCCCCGCAGAACTATCAGTCAGTTTATTGCCCCCCCTGCTGAAACTCTCGGCCCAGCCTCAGCTTTTCTTTCATATAGCAGCGCTGATTGCTCCAGATCTCCAGCCAGGCTCCAGATATGAACAATCTAACCAGCATTTAAGTGAACTGTTATAACTTCTCCAGGGGGGCTCATCCTCAAAACAACCCCCTCGCCTCCATATTTATCAATGCGAGGAAAGCTTTTTCATAATAAAAGGTTGATTGTAAATAACAAAAATATATTGCTACTTTGGCAAATCACTGCTTTGTGCTCATGGCATAAATCTGGAGTACATGAAAAAATAAATGTTCATATCATTTGAGACACGCAACACTTCACTAGCAACCACACCTAAAATATTATTGGATAAGCACATTATGCATCATCATATACACATTACATTGCAGTTCTCATAACATTTAATATCTTTTTTATTACTTTATACCTTATAAATTGGATTCTCATTCATGCATGAATTGTTTTTTATTGCCTGAAAAGACCCCAAAAGAGCTAGGATTGTACCCAAAAAAAATCAGGCCAGACCCTACATAAGGGCAGCACAGTTTCTCACAAAGCCCTTGCGGAGCCGCTAACCATGGAAGCAGTTTTGGGTAATTCAATATCATATTTTCCACTGAAAAAAAAGGCACATTTTGAGAAATTACAGCTTTGCAGAACCGGGTTTGGCAAGAGCAAGAAAAGCTATATTTGTGCTTGGGGTGAAATGTAATTACAAACACATAGCTGCTTAAGACAGTATACACTGGACTGGATATATCCAGAAAGACATGAGAAATGTTCCAATGAAATGATCTATTACAACTCAAAGAAAAAGACCAAATCAAATGCGTCACTTGAGGTGTTTGTGTCGATATATTTCCACAAGCTGTTTAAACTCTTACTTGGCGGATGTTGAGGGGGAGATAGATACGACAATCACTCAGTATGATTTCCAATTAATCAAATCAGCCATTTTCAAAGGTTTGCTTCATTTACATATAACTGTGTGAATGTGCTATTCTTGCAACACAAGTGCTCTGGGTAAATGTGTTCAGTGGTTGTTGGCAAATGGTTTCACCCTTCCTCCCCATAACGTTGCCAAGGTGCCATTATCCCCTGAGGCACATGCCATCCTCCTGCTTTTGGTGACTGAGCTCCACCCTCCCCCTCCCCCCCGTGAATTTCATGGATGGAAAACCCAACTCCATCTCATTCATTTCTGATTTTCATTCTTTTTTTTCTGTCCCTCTGGTCTACTCCTCTGCTGTCCTTCTCTCTGTGTTAATCTCACCACCCACACCATTGTTGTGTCATCAGCTCGCCCCGTCGGTAAGTAAGGGCTGATCCCATTGCGCATGCATTGCTCTCTTTCTCTCTCTATCACACACATGTATCATGGACTGTTGTGGCATTCCACGAACACTTTCATCCCAACTTATATTGGACACGAACATCTACATTGGTTCTATCAACCCGTGACATCCAAACGGATTTACCACCTCACTTTCTTTCAAGGGGTCCAGATTCAGTCCGATTAATATGCCCTAATTCAAAAACTGGAATTGAGAAGGCCACTTGCTAATTAGTTGATATCATTCATTCTGATATTCTGGCAGCCGGATGAATGGCTTGTATGATTGGCGTAGTCAAGAAATAGTAAAGTAATAACAAATGCATGACCCTTCTAGATTGCAGCTGGATCTTCACTCCAAGCATTTCCTTTCACTCTGTTTTGGAAGTATGTGTTGCTATATGTTATGGTTTGCTCTACCTTTTAACCTCAGAGGCACCGCAGTTTGGTGGTGAGACCCCGGGACCAGATTGTAGCGCAGGGACGAACCGCTGGCCTTTCCTTGCGAGACCAGGGGCAAACCTCAGCCCACTGTCTTCTGGCAACGAGAAGGTAGCCAGGTGAGGGATGCTGATTTTGAAAAAATGTGACTGGAGAGCTTACGGACAACAAATTCTGCAGCAGCAAACCAGTTTAAAAGAAGCGAATATATTAAAAAATGACTAAAAGGATCATATCAGGGAACAGCGGCAATGTGGTTATATTCCATATACAGATAATGAAGTGGTCATATATCACCAATCCACACCAGTCTGACCGACAAATTGCACTTAGCAAAGTAACAATGTCATGTGAAGCATTAGAGTCATTAGACATAATGAAAGCAGGCTAATGTCCTTTCCTTGCCCCATCAGCTTGTCTGCTTGGGGTGCAGAAACGACAACGCTGATGCCTCAATTTCATGACTATGACTGCAGGTTATTAAAGCAGCATTATGACTCTGAGGGTAAACTTGCCATTCAGAACCTAAAGGAAAGAGACATTGACCCACTTTTCTAGCTGAAATGCACATTGTTGTTGTAAAATGTAAGAACATTAAAGACATTTCTTTAAAGTCATTTGTGCAAGGTAAATATGCAAGTTAAAATATGTGTTCCCCACTAATCAAATGTAAGGCAATCAACCACTTCATGATTCTTTAGAGTTCTTTATGACCTCATTTACAAGCAAACATTTAGTTCAAACCTTAACCCTGCCCTTCATTTTGGAAGTGAACTAAAACAATGTTTCTGATTGCAGCCCATATTTAATTGGAAGAACCCAAAGCATTAACTAAGGATGTTTGTTCTAATACCTTTTTTAAATGTGTAACGCCATACTAATCATCCGTACGTTCCACCCCATATTACTCAGTTTATGGTTTTCTCTGTGCTTGATGTTTTCCGTTTTTAACATTCCTCAGCACAACATTTCTGACCAATGGAAAAATACTTCTGGAGCCCTAGTATCTAATACACCATTCAGCAATAGTATTGTTTTACATTCGGCTTTTATTCGTGCTCTGTGAAACCCAGCCAGAGTAAATAGTAAAATGGACTATTCATTTTACTGTGACTAGCCAAAAGGTGTGAGGAAGATATAAATAGGTGTCCATCTGCTAAAAGACGTGTTGTGTTTATTAGGGTCAAATGTTGTTAAAGAAAAAGGGTCTGAAATGTGACACTTAGATCAAACAAAGATGATTTCATATACTAAAGCTAATGGCAACGATAGTGTTCAAACCAGAGGAAGAATGTTCAAGAACAATGTTCATATTCAGATGGAAAATATGCATGCCACTAAGAAAGACAATTGATGTTCATGGATTGTATACCTTTGGATCACCAAGCAAGTATGCCATCCCATTTTATTGAACTTTGCTTGCATTTCCTCTCCCTGTAGGATCTTCTGTTCCCAACGAGCCAACTCAGGGAGAAAGCCGGTGTTTCTGTGTCCATGACTGGAGAGTTGACCATTCAATCTGTGCAGCGCTCAGACGCAAGGGTATTATATCTGCCAGGCCCTCACTGTAGCAGGCAGCATCATGGCCAAGGCTCAGCTTGAGCGTAGGGTAGCAGACGGTAAGGCTGGACACAACACACACACCCACAACACACACACACACACACACACACACACACACACACCACACTAGACTAGAGCTACTTTTTCGTTTGGTTACAGTATCCGATGTGCCAGCAAACAACATGTGCCAATAAGAATTATGTCTAATAAACATTTTAAATATAAATTATTTTGTTACGCCTTGTTATGCATCGAGAAAGCACATGTGCTGCATTAGTGGATACAAAATAATATTGCATGGCTCAATACACAGGTAATTTTACCAGAATTGAATCATTACTTTTCCCCACATGGTGTCATCTAGGGGCTTTTCATTATAGGTTTGTAGATGACAAACACCACTGCATTCTGCAATGATTTCTGAAGTATATAAGTATAAAACTTGTAATGGCAGCAGTTTGTAATACAAAATGCTCTAAATAGCCAATGTCATGTGTTTTGATGACTTTATTCTTAGTTTAGGCTGAGCAAAACATGACAATATTTTACCCTAGCTTCCTGAAGTCATTGGTTTGTTTTAGAAATGTTGACTAGGGTAGAGTGCTACTGTAACACACATTGTAATGTAATGGCTGTGCCAATTGTATTATATATTTGTATTTGATGCCTCTTTATTGTGATGCATGCTGGGGTTAAGATGATATAAAAACACACATTGCCATCAGCATTTTCCACTCAATAAATCTGAGGTTGTTTTTTGGCCCACACTCAGATAAGCAGTGATGCATCTATGTGTTCTAAAAGCCAGTCACCCATCATTTGTAACATTAACACCTCACCTTGGTAGATATAAATGATCTAAAAAGACTGAAAACTGTCTAAAATAAAGCTGTCCTCTTGATGGAGAGACACTTAACTTTTTTTCTTCCTTTTTGACAAAGCATTAATGTCAGCATTAAGTGCTCTGCCGCTGCCAGCTGGGAGCTGTTTATGCCCTTCTCCTCCATTTGTGTCTTGGCTTTTTCCTCCCACACATTATTAAAATTAACATCTGTTTGAAGTGTTTTTTGGAGAGGAAATGACTGCTGTTCTGTCTCACTCAGAGGAGATGGATCAATATCAAAACGTTTGGTGCTGAGCACGAGGGAACTGAGATGCAGTTGATTGATGCCTGTAACGGAGAATGCCGCCATACCAAATGGAGTTCTGGAAGCTTTACTTGATGTTTCCATTGTGCCGTTATGCTCACACAGCACTGCAAAACACTATAGCTTGCAAGCTGCTTGAGGATTGAAATCAAGGCCTTGTATTAGGCATGTTTTGGCTCAAAGTTGTTTGGACCCTGAAGCACAGTGATGGACCATTAAGATGCAACAGAAGAGGGTTTGAAAATGTTTGATAGATATGAAATGGCTCATCTTAGAAATCCAATACATCAGCTGGGAACTCCAGGCTGACCACGGCTGCTCCTCTAACACGTTTATGAGCAAGCTATGCTCTTATCAAAGCGGTAATCCAGAGCCTACAGGTGGTAAATATTTGATAAGATGGATTTTGTGTGTAGAATTGCTATCCGACCGATTCCTACGGACACTGAGGATGTCTCGAGGCGTAAGGTAGCTAACGGTGTAATGCTTGATCAAAGCATACAGACAAGGACCTCGAGAATGACCTCTCAACTCTAGTCTTGAACAGTGGAGGTTGTAGAAGTTTGATTTGATACACTCCTCATGTTTTAGTAATCATCCTAAACTCAGCATACATACGACCATAGGTTATATAAAATAAGTGGGCATAGTTGACGTGATATCACCCATTGGTTAGTGGAGACCACTCTCATTTGGCATTTTGGACGTCACCTTATCGGTTTTACCTGTCATAGACACGGACGACACCCAAGCCTGAAGAAAAGAAGGCCTGAAGTAATCGGGGCCAATCAGATTTTTCTTTTTCTAAACAGTGGAGTTGCCCCCTGCTGGTCTCTAAAAAGAGTGCAGGTGTAAGGTCCTTCTCGCATTGGCTTCACTTTTTAGATCTGGAGGTTGGTGCCAACACCAGTTGATTTACCAGGCACACCATTTATCTACATACCTGATTTAAAGGGGCCCATGCTTATTTTCAGGTTCATATTTGTATTTTCATGCTTTTATGTTCAAAAAGTGCTTTATTTTTATATTGGTTTGCTGGCCAGCCCCGTTGTGATTGGTTAACCGCTATGAGAGGTCCCGCCCCTTTGTCTATCACGTACAATGTGTTGGAGTGCTGGCCAATACAAGCGTGTGTTACAGAGAGGGCTGCAACAACGACTAATTGATAATCGATTAATCTATCGATTAATGAAACGATTAATCGACTATCCGGACTATTACTGTATGCCTTGCACAATTTCTCAAACGCTCTTATTAGCCATCAACTTTTAGATTTAGCTTGAGGTTTGTTTAGGCATGTGGAAACTAACATGAAGACAATAAAGATGAATACTTGAAAATACAAAAATACATATATTATTAAATTAACTAAACTAAATTGACATTGCTTTTTATTTAAATTAAATAAATAATATTCCACATCAAAAGAAACAACAATATTTAATAAATCGTATTAAATAATCTGATGACAGAATTGTAAACAGAATAGCTGAAACTTAACAAAATAAATAACCTGAGTTACCTCTAATCATTAACCCATGTTTGTATCATTTTGTTAACTCCGTGTGTTGCTGCTAGCATACATAACACCTGACGTGGAAACGTTACTCGTGGATGGGGCTGCAGAGCTGCTAGAAAGACAGTCGAACCCGGTGCATTCCTCCGTCTGAATGTGGAGCACTTTTGATAAATGTTTAGACACATTGCTCGTGTTACCGCCCTCACATGCTAAACACTCTTGGCAAGAAACATTGTCCACCTCAAGACGGGTAACATTTAACCACACCTTGGAGCGCTTCTCTCCGCCATCCCTGCCGTGTGTTGCTGCATGTAGCAGCCGCGTGTGTAAACTGTCCCGCCCCCTCGCACACAGACGGGAGAGAAAGATCTCGTCTGGATTGGAAAGATCGAAAATACATCATAGACGCATTTTTGTTTTCTTTTTGCATATTAGAAACGAGTTGGCGACACTAAAACTAAGATATAATGTTTATGTAGCAATAATACATGACATATATTTTTTAAATGTCTCCAGTAGCCTACCGATAAAAAGACCGATAACGTTGGAGTTTAACGGAACGTAAAACACACGTGATGACGTCACCAACGAATCGACGACTGAATTAGTTGGCAACTAATTTGGTAATCGATTTTAATCGATTAAGTCGATTAGTTGTTGCACCCCTAGTTACAGAGTGTTACAACGTGATATCATTATCTTACGGAAGTAACAATGGATTCCAATTGAGGCGTGCCAGGCAGGGGGTGGGATTTAAGACTTTGCAGAACATTTACATGCACAAATACCTATATTACTACGAGATCGAGAAAAACCCAAAAAGCATAATAGGGCCCCTTTAAATCAATTCTGTTTATTTCATAGACGAGCAGCCTCTGGTAGTCATAAGTGATACACAATCTCAAACAGCAACATTTTGTTATTAGTTTTGTCACCAAAGCCTTGGAGTGTATGATTGCCTTTCTTACAGGACTACAGCTAAATTAAGAACAGCAATATGTTGTTGTTGTTGGCTCTCTTATCGCTTGGGGAAAATAATATAGCTTGCACGGTAGATGTAATGTTATGTTTTTCTAAAAATGCAATACTAGACAATCTGTCTTAAGCTCTTACAAAGGCTAATTTTATGCTCAACTGAATTTCTTCAAGAACAACTTGACACAAAATTAGAAAAGCATACATTTCATGCTTGGGGCACTTTCACTGACCAGTTAAATAAAAGAAACATGGATCAAAGACATGTAGATGATTGCTGCATTAATGCAAACCATTTAACCTCATCCACCACTTGAACACCGCACGTGTTTCTGCTTACTAGTCTAACCACTTTTAGTTTTGCTTCAATTCTGCTTGAGTTGCCTATTCCTCCTTGTGCTGAAGGAGGTGTGATGAAAGATAAGGCAGGGGGATTTTCTGTAAACACTTGTACACATGGAGACAGACCTGATAACAGTGGAGAGCAGCAGTGAGGAAATTGGAAGCGGGGGGTAGTTACAAGTTGGAGAAAGCTTCTACACTCCAGAAATGACTGTTGCAGAGTGCGGCGGCTGTATTCTGGATGATATAACATGCTTTAAAAAGCTTTAAAAGAGATCCATTGTTGCTCTGCTTGGTTGTGTTTGTGTGTGTTGCGAGGGGCGGAGGTACAGCCATGAGTCAGAGTTGGAAGAGAGAGGCACGAATGTGTTGAGGGGTGTTATAAAGAAGGTATGGTAATTAGCACCACGGGTGAAGCATCGTTAATCCTCACCTAGTAATTAAAGCTCAAAGGTGTGATGCAGTGCCATGAGCACACTGCCTAACTGTGGAAAAGGGCCTCACAAAAACAGTCACTTCCTCTCACAACAAATCCATCAGATTGAACCTGAACATCTTGCAGGGCCTGCAGTCACTAATGCAATTACCACAATCACAAATTAACAACCTAGTGATAAGGTCATGTTATTTTTTCTTCCCAACAAATCAGGCACAATCTAACTCTTCAGTTTATAGTCAATGCCACATGCCAAGATCGTGACATCGAAAATTGGCAGTGCTAAACATGTGTGTTCGAGGGGAAAATAACACCTGTCCCCTGATTATTATCCTTAGCCCTGAAGGACGCGCCCACCACCCATCATCCGACAAGGCCCATCCAACCAAACGCAGGCGGTGGGGGGTGTTTCCCCTCCTGAGGTGTCAGGCCTCAGGGGACCCCCGAGCCCACAGTCACCTGGAGAAAGAATTGGCGCCAGTCTGCTTGGGAAGTGACCCCCGATTTTCCCTTGCTGGAGCATGGGAGCATTCAGATCCAGAATACCAGGTAGGTAACAATGGATCACAAAGAGATGCATCTACATGGAGTTAGCGTGTAGGCCTTTTAAAAAGTAGCATTATGTGGAACAATGGCCTGCCTGTAATTCTGTAGAAATGAAAAAGCATACTGTATGTTCTTGGAAGGTGATAAACATATTTTTAACTGTTTATTTTTATCGGTTTAAATTTGCATTATTTTGGCTGTACCTGAAATGTTACAAACAATTATACCAACAAAGTTGCAACTCCCCAATTGTTCTAGTGAGGATTCATAAATATAAAGATTGAATTGTCAAAAGAAGTGTTTTACCAGACATGAAAATGTAGTTATTTCCTTCCAATATCAGTATACTTTCCTATTTATGTATGTTTTCAAATAATCACACAGTCCACACATTCCCCCCTTTTTTTACAATGTTCTTCTTAAGAATAACTCAAAAACTGTGTCTGGGTTTCGTTATTTTTGAATATTTCACTGTCAATAAAAACAAGTACAGAAAAAACAGACATCAAAACAATAAAAAACTCAAACGCAAGGTGAGCGTTTGAAGATTTAGCGTTTGTACATCACATCCTTCCATTGCATGTGAAGGACCAGAAGATAAATTATGTCGTCTGCCAGCTGATGCCAACTGAATGTAATTCAAATGGACAAGCGCCTTCAGGTTACTTTTAAAAGATGAATAGCGCGTATTGATTTTCATAAATTGTTAAAACGCTGCTATTTAGTTGGAATCTTTGAGGCAGCAGTTTACAACTCAAGGACTCCGGAGAGGAGGCGAGTGAGTGGAGTGTGAAGGGGGGTAATATGAAGGGAGGAAGTGGCAAATATACAGTGTCCTGTCGCAGTGCTCAAAGTGCTCTTCCTGTGTCACTCTCTCCTCTGCTCTCTTGAGAGATAGCACGGAGTTGTGAGTGGCTCCTAAAGCACCTGGCAAATAAAAAATGATTGTCATATCTCTTATTCCCTGCATCAGCACTGGTGATGATAATGTTGACGGCTCTGGGAATAAGAGTTGACTATATTGGAGAAAATCAATTACGAAATTAATGTAGGCTCTTACTGGGATCTTTTTTTCATTGCCGTGTTAAAGTTTCCTCATTCACTCTCCGGCTTTTCTCGAGCCAAAATGCAGGCCAGTGGAGGTGAATGCATTTCTACTGTCCTACTAGCTGTGACCCTCCTTCAAAAGCCCAGAGTGACGTAAGAGCTTGTAGAAACCATCGGGGGTCAGACTTTCAAAGACTATTGGATTCACTTGAGCACAGCAACTGTGCACAGTCTGAAAACAGTACCTTTAGAGGAGAATCTTTATTCTGGAAAAAATCTTTATATGAAAGTCTTTGTTTTTTAATGTTAAACTGTTAAACGTGTCATGGTGTAGTGTCGACAGACTTCGGGAGTAATGGTTTAAAAAAACAAGGTAACTGTATTCTCTTACAGTGACAGAAATAGATTACATTTAAATGTGGGGGTTACTAGCAGGAATACAATGTTACTAAAAAAACTAAAAGGAGCATAGTATTTGATGTAAAAAGATCAGATTTGATTTCTTCTTTGTAAGCTGTGAATCTATAACGCTTGCTTTCTGAATCTGCTTTATGGTTTTCATTTTCTAACTTATATGTTCAAAACTGTAGTATGTGCTCATGTGTTTCATTGTTGGTGTTTGCCTAAATATGATTAAATGTAAGGCAGGTTTTCCTATAAATAAAAGTTCTGAGAAGAGGACACATTTTTTAAAGTAATGTCTTAGGGACATTGTTCTGTTGTCTTACATAATAGACTTAAGTAAAAACATCATATGATATTATTTTCTCTTGTATTTATTTGCATGTTATACTGAGGTAATCCAGAAGTAACTGAAAGTAATCAGGTTACCGTATGCTCAGATTAGAGTACTGATTTCATTTGTACAGGTAACTAGTGATTGTAACGGGAATACATTTGGTTTGCCCCTTATTGAAAACATCATGATCTGTCTTCCATAGCTGTCTGATTTGGGGGTTGTACACCTGTGTGGCCACCAGCTCCAGTGGAGAGACATCGTGGAGTGCATACTTGGATGTCACAGGTCTGCTGCAGTAGAAATAATTAATATGAAAATGAAGATGTATGCGTACAAAGCAGTGCTTCATATGCTTTGCATTTGCAGGTACTGATTTTGTCTCTCTACTTTCCGTCCTCTGTCAGACTCCACTGACCTCTCAGACTTCATGTCTCACAACGGCACCGCCCTCCCAGGCCCGCCCTCCAAGCCAGAGGTCACCGATGTTACCAAGAGCAGTATCTCGTTGTCATGGGAACCGGGGCCAGAGGCGGGCTCCCCAGTGTCCTCCTATGTCATCGAGGCCTTCGGGTACGTCTGTGACCTATGGCCTGCGGCTGCATTTAGTGACCCCAAATGTTGTTGTGGGAGCAGTCAATCAAGTCAGCGTTTTTCATTCTGGATATTCACTATGGCTCACATTTCATTTGAACAGATACATGTTTTTGTATGTAAATGCTAACCATTGGCATATAGAAGCTCACTTTGCAAATTGGTAAGGAAGTAAAACAAATAGTGCCATTTTCCAAATAGTTTACTAAATGAGCGGTAAGGACTACATAGACAAAGCGTGTGTCACAGGGGTTACACTTATTAATGTTTGACATTTAGATTTTATGAGAGAGAATGGCTGTACAAGTCATTACTGTACAGTAGATGTGATAATGTGATTTTGCCTTAATCTATAGGAGCACAACCTACTAGGTTACCCCGAAATAAACGGTCTACATCTATAGTAATGAAGAGATTCATCCTAATCGATAACAATACATGGCAATATATTATAGGCAAACAACAAGACACTGGTCAATCCTGAGAGTTTGGTCTATTTTCTAGTGGGAATGCTTTTTTTTCATATTTAAGTTATCAAATGCGAAAGTTTCATATTTATACACTAGTTATGTCTAACTAAATATGTTGCTCTATTCAGCTGCAGTGTATGACATTGGACAATACATATGAATACAATACATACGTACTTTGAGTCAGGAATCTCACATTGAATACACCACATAGTCCACTTTCACATCTATTTGCCAAATATTTGTACTTAATAAGTGTTGGTTCATATATATTTATTCAATTGTTATGCTATGCCTATTTACAGTATTTTCTGATGTATGGAGTGATCCAAAGAATTGCTTTATCAAATGTTTATATTTCTGTTTTAGAATCGTATGCAAATTAGCACAAAGCTTGTCATACAAACACAACATATGTTCATGCTGGTAATCCACTGCTGGGATTTCATGCTGTTAATCTTATTCATCTGTACTGTCTCCCTTTAACTCTTTGCAGTCAGTCAGTGAGCAACAGCTGGCAGACAGTGGCAGACCATGTGAAGACCACCGAGTTCACAGTGAAGGACCTCCGACCCAACACCGGTCTACCTGTTCATCATCAGGGCAGTCAACGCTCAAGGGCTCGGGGGACCCCAGCCCCCATGTCTGAGCCTGTCAGGACTCAAGGTACAGAAATAAGAATGGAGTGTGCTGAATCCTTAGCGATAAGAATCACTATTCCTCTTCACATGCCTGCATTTCTTTCTCTCTCCCAGACATCAGTCCCACGGCACAGGGAGTGGACCACCGTCGCGTGCAGAAGGAGTTAGGAGACGTGGTGGTCAGCATGCATAACCCTGTGGTCCTTAGTTCCACTTCAGTGCAGGTCACATGGACCGTGAGTACTAACTTATTTTTAAATGAATGGTGATTTCTTTTTATGACCGTCAGAGCAGCAAAACAAATCTTGCCTAAGCTTGTTTGGGAACTTTGTAGTTGGCATGTTGTGGATTAGTTGGCACACAGTGGGTAAACATGGAGGCATTGGATACACATAGTCTGAGCAGCTGGTGCTCCATCAATTTAGAATGGTTTGAGTTGATGCAGGAATCAAGACTAATGTTTCTATTCAGGATGAATACATCACCATTAAGGTGCAACATGTGTCCCTTCTGGAGGCACTTTGCAGTCAGCCCTTTATCTGGAAAATGTTATTCCTGTCTGTTGGCAAGGTGTTCCTGCAGTGTGCTGCTGGAGGTTAATGACACACCTCGGATAGGCTTACGCTAGGCTGCTATTTCGTGCTTGTCTGTACGACAACCACGTCCTGTACTGCTGCTCGCAGGCTGACACAGTGACAGGATAAACCTGCGACTGAGGTCGATAGGAATAGGTGCGTGGACAATTGTTGGACTAGGATCCATTTAAGTGAAACATAGTCATCCATTACCCAATGTCAAGCAAAATGTGTCTGTATTAAAGTGGTTTGTGTTCACTGTTAGATTTGGTCTGAAGTCTTCGTTGCTTTGTGTATTTCCTGTGGGAACAGTTGCAAAAATGTTCTGTTTGCCCATTTTGGAACTCACATTTTTTTTTTTTAGAAATGTATTGGACAATCTGTTCCTGGAAATGTTAGGTGACAAAGCAGAGATGCTTAAAAATGTTTCCCTCATATGCAGCAGTTGTTTCCATTTCCTTAATTCCAGACTTGATCTTGATTAGTTATGCGGCTAGTTTCTAAGACAAAGGAACACAGGCGGAAGTCATTTATTATGATTAGGGCTTCAATCGTATACATTATTATCTCAAGTAACATAGGTTGTTTTCTTAGATGAAATATTTCCGTAGAATCGGGACCTGTCATTTAATTTTCACACAACATATTGTCTTGTTACAATAGTTTTCACTTGGACATACTCCATACCTGTTTGGTTTTGACACAATTATGACATGACACAAATTACACCGCAGTCACATAGCCTGTTTGTCTGGTTCGAGCTGAGCAGGGTGACCAAAACATAGGACGCAACAATTATTGGAATATAATTCTTCCATTTATGACAAACAAGGATCTGACAAACCAGAGAAATCCAGAACTTAATACATGCAGAACTAATCACAAAGACAAAGACACAGCTGGGCCGGATCAGGTAATCAAACAGGAGGGGAAACACAGAGACAGGAAGTAGAAGCAGACATAACAGGGGCCGAAACACTTTCAATATAAAACAGGGAACAGACAGATCGTGACACAGTTAGAATTCAGTTCATAAACAACCACCTTTCTTTAAATGTGTCTCAAGTTTGGTGTTGGCAACACTGACAGAAGTTCCTGAATCTTGTCATCTCTTAGATATACATTTTGGTGACGGCCGTTGTGTAAATGACCCCTTTTCTCAATCTTGGTTAAATGTTTTTCTTTAGAAGCCCATTTGCTTGAATAACATTACATTTGTTGTAGGGAGCTAGCAGGGTAAAGTCTGTTTAATACCAGAATGATTTGGATATTTTGCACACTGATAATTCCAGGGAGTTTGTTGTGCATTTATTCAAGTGGCTATAGAGCAACAAAAGCATTAGTGGCCACTTTAACCCCAATCCGGTGTTTTATAAGGCTTTTAATTCCCAATCATTTTGGTTCAATGACAATGTGTGGACTGAGGATAAGGAGCACGAGGAACAGAGAGAGAACACGAGGAAGAGCAGAAAGATATCCTAATCTAATTTGACTGGTCTGATGATTGGAAAAGCTGCTTTATATCACTTGTGAATGAAAGCCTTTCCTTGCTTCTGCCCTTGTTAAACAATCCATTACTATGATTCCTATGTGCCACATTATTTTACTCCTTCCCCTGAATGCACCGGCAGTAGAAAAGAAAATAATCAAGTCCAAGTTCTGGCTGAAGGTCGTACTCAGGGGTTGTTGTTCAGCTTTGGAAAATGGACTACAACTTTTCTTCATGTAGTTGCTTGCTCCTTTGCACTAATACAAACTGTATTAACTTAGCACAATTGTAACTGACAACGGGAACACAAGCTGCAGTTTAAAAACGGGGCCAAAACACATGCAAATGAAGAAATATCTTCACTAACTTGACAACAGTAGCATTTAAAAAACATTCCCTAACTTGACCAAACAGGGTTACTAAAAGTGGCGCCCTACAAAAAAACGCTGCAAGAAGCTCAAAACACAACGGAAACGGTGACACTAAAAAGTGTTGGATACAAAGTGGCCAAATGTCACTGTGACTGGAAACGTACCTAAAATGTACGTTGAATTGGGTTGATTTAACAATGTGATTACATGATTCCCTCAGATATGATTGCAGATGTGCTGTAACCTAGCTCGTTTATGCAGCGCTTTTAGTAAACCCTACGTATCTTTCGTCAAGTTGGTGAAGATGTTTCTTCATTTATGTGTGTTTTTGCACATGTGTTTTTATATTGGCATCGTTTTTTGAAACTGTTCCTCCTATTAGAAGCGTTAGCACCTGTCGGCCACCATAGAAGTACGCTACCTCCCACACCATCCTCTTCATCCCCCTTTCTCTCCTCCTCTCAGGTGGAGAATCCATCCCAGTTCATTCAAGGCTACCGTGTCTTGTTCCGGCAGACGTCAGGGCTGCCCTCCCCCGGGCCCTGGCAGATACAGGACTTGAAGGTCGCCTCGGAGAGGGACATAACTCTCTCCGCTCTGAAGAAAGGCATCGTGTACGAGATTAAAGTGCGGCCGTACTTCAATGAGTTCCAGGGTGCAGACAGTGAATCCATGACGGCACGCACCATGGAGGAAGGTACGCGACAAATTAATTCACATTTCTGACAAAATAATCGATTTCTCCGCTGACTTTATGCTGCAAGAAATACAAGAGTTAGTTACTTGTGCATGAGCAGAAGCTCTTGTGTAAATTGTTCTGCCTACTTCTTTTATATTTAGTTGCCTCTAGTAATGGCTTCATGGCTAGATAGTAACGGATAATGGCATTTCAAGTACATCCGCCCACACGCATGCTGCTGCAGTGCCGTGTCCCCTGAGTGTGGAAGCAGGTCTCCCAGACAGCGCAGTGGGGGTCTGTGACAAGTCTGGGCCTCTGTGGGTGGGTTGGCAGAAGAGGGAGGGCACAAACTGTCTCCTTTGACATACGCTTAGCTCTCTCTCTGCTCCTCTGTGGACCCCCAGCTGCAAGTCTCCACCACACAGTAACCAGACCTGCCTTTGCCAACACATACATGTTTTTTCAATCTACAATTTTGTATAGCCCGACCTACTTGTCACCAAGTCATGCAGTTTACATCAAAAGTACGAGTCATAGCTCAATCACTCTGAACAAATACACGGCAGAAATATTTTTTACATTCCATAAGACACTGTGGGAAATTATTATCATGAATAAACCTCCATTGATTTGCTTCAAAGACATAAAAGACAGGCACTCCTTATGACTAAAGAAATGCGATGATTTTCTTTTTCTGTTTATAAGTTAAATACAGTATCAAAGTAATGCAATGATAGTGTTCTGTATTACCTTGGGTACATTGGAGACAGGAACGGCTGATTGCTGTTAGGGCATACCTTTGTTGGCGCCAGTTTCTCTCGCCCCACCTGCCTGAAATGCCTCAATTGGACCCCTTTGTTTACTTCAGTAACATACTGTAATGGCATCACCATGTAACACTTGCACTTCTATTGGCTAGCGCTCCAACACATTGTATGAGAGGCTAAGGGGCGAATATCTCTAAGTGGTTGGCCAATCACAACAGAGCGGGCCAGCTAACCAATCAGAGCAGACTGCGCTCTGCTTTCAGACAGAGGGTGAAAAGAGGTGCTGCAGCTCAGGCAGTATGAGAAAGATAAAGGGTTTTTGAACATTAAAGCATGTAAACATGTCACAGTAGAGACACAAAATACAAATATGAACCTGAAAATGAGCATAAACGGCCCCTTTAATAGCATTCCTTCTAACTTAATGTGCTAGAACATCAGAAAAAAAACACAGATACATCCCCGTAACCACTGAACAAACTCAATCCAACAATTGGGAGCATGTAAGGTTGACATTTCAGGAAAAAGCTGGCAGTCAACATGAGATTGTATTCTCTCACTACAGTTTCTACGGTAGAAATGACCTTACATACTCACTTCACTCGCATCTGCTGACTGGGCAGTGGGATTTCTTTGTGTGGTTTATTGCATTCATATGCTCACCAGCTGGACTTTGTGGCATACGGTTTGTGAGAGCGAGTCATGATGAAGCCACTAATGCATCTTCCTCACAGTCAGATGATAAGGATGGTCATGAACGTGGGATACAAAGATACATTCACCCCACTGTAGCCCAATTAAAAACAGCCACAAAGGATCACTAGAGGTCTGTAGACTGGGGACCGTGCACTGGTATCCTGGAAGCAAGGAGTTGTGGAAAAAATTGGTTTGATCTACCGATACTCTAGAGCCCGGAAATGTGCTGCTCTGCAGAATTATCAGGGATGCAAACTTGTCACCTTTCGGCGAAATTTGCCGTTTTGAATCCAAAATAGGTCGTTTGTGTGATCCAAATATTTGTGGGGTATGGGGGGGGTCTGGGACCCGCAGTAATCTGCGGCCGCAAGCTGCTATGTGCCATCATGGACACGCATGGTGTTCTTTTTTTATATATTATAATGAAGCGCGAGCTGTGTGCTCGAGGTCTTCCTGCCTGTCGGCTCTGCTCATTGGATGTATAATAAGGCTCTGCTGGCTCCGCGATGAGGGTCTAGCTTCAGCAGCTACATTACCTACGGGTGCGTTCGTTAATATTAACTGTGCGGTCCGGAGGTCACTGTGGCACAGACTGGACCGCTGGTGAACAGCTGTTAGAACGGGGCGTTTCAGGGTGTTCAAGAGCAGAGCTCCCTGTCGGAGCCGCAGAGCGTGATGTGCACTGAAAGTTTTTCTGTCGCAATATTATCGTTGAGCAAATTAACTAGCAACCTATCACTATCTGCTAACGTTAGCTTTAGCCTTCGTTTTCTAATAGTTTTTTTTCATAGGCTATAAACGGAGATGGTATAAGTATATATCTTGTACTTGAGTAAAAAGTAGAAGTACCCAGGTCTTGTTACTTGAGTTAAAGTAGAAGTACCAGAATGTAGGAACAATCCTGCATTCAAAATGTTCCTCAAGTAAAAGTATTAAAGTAGCGACAGTAAAAGTAGTCGTTGTGCAGATTGGTCCATTTCAGAATAATATATATGATATGTTTTATAATGATTGATCATGAAAGTGTTCTCAAAGCTGGTAAAGGTGCAGCTAGTTTGAATGACTTTGTATACTGCAGGGTAGCTTGTGGATTTACTCCAGGTGGAACTAAAGTCTGATTTAACACTTGATTATATTTCACATCATTCATCCAGATCTGTAAAGTAACTAAAGGTATTAAATACATGTAGTGGAGTAGAAGTACACCATGTACCACTGAACTGTAGTGGAGAAGAAGAACAAAGTAGCAAAATAAACATTGAAATACTTAAATAAAGTACAAGTATCTCAAAATGGTACCCAAGTAGTACTTGAGTTTATGAACTTAGTTACTTTACACCAGTGGCTATACAGATAGAAAGACTAAGCCTTGCACAGAGGCATGAAAAAACATTTTCAAAATGCTCAACAGTGCTGCCAGAATGATAAACTGACTGCTACACAATTAAAATAAATGCTTTTATATATATTTCTATTAGATGTGACTCTTTGGCGTTTCTGTTCTTATTAACACTGCTGCTTTAGTTGGTCTGACTGCTAAAATCATCTGTTATTCCTCATTTTAAAGCCGATATTCCGTGGGGTCGGGGGGCTCGGATCCTTGTCACCTTTTTCATACTTGATGAGTTTGCATCCCTGATTATGAGAAAAACCCTCTATCCATCAAAAGCAGATTGGGAAAGTGCCACTGCCTTTGTGAAAACATATCAGAGGGAGTCTTAGGGGACCCGGGGTCAAAACAGCTGGTGTCTCCCACTGCATACAGGGAGAAATTGTGCATTAAGATTAATGATCCCACATCCCTTTAAAGTTGTTGGCGTGAGCAATTTGGCCAGAAGCAGAATCACCAGGCTCATGGAGAATCTAAGGAAATGTTACAGTGTGGTGTGATAAGGTCCCAGGCAGATGTAACTGATAAAAGGAGGCTGCTTGTTGGAGCCTAAGAGAAAGGGCCAAAAGCTGTAGTTTCTCAAAGATAGAAAACAGATGAATCTCTAACCCCCATGAATTGAACCGGGCGTTGAAGCAAATATGTGTAGTGGCCAAACGGTGGTGCTACACTTCACTGTCAGTCCATGACTTCATTTTGGTCCAAAATGTTCCCATTGACACTCACTGGGAAAGAGACATCTTTATAGCATCATATTATTTTGAGGTAATCCTACTTCACAGAACAAAGACGTTAATTTAAATTATTAGGTCCTCAAGGTTGGAAAATGCACTAAAAGTCGAGTCCAGAGTTTTTTTCCAACCCCATTTACATGATCAGAGGTAGGGCTTAAGAAAAGTGCACATACGAAAGTGCAGAAAAAGTGCATTTTCTGTGCAAGTGCATGAAAACTGTACAATATACATGTTACCCTTTAAATCATATTTCGGCTGATAGTTAGGGGCCCGCCTCCACCAACGATCCAACTCTTTGCTCATTTTGGATTAGCCGGGTGTAAGGCTTAGATAGCTCTGCCAAAATGGCCTCTTTGAGCTTTATGGCCCTTCAAAACATATGGGTCATTTGACAGAGACTACATCCATATTCTACATGTGTTTACTGTATGTCTGATTATATACACTAATATAAGAGCGTGGCACGAGAGTCAGTGAGAGAAGACGAGGCCTGCCTGTTTCGAGCTCCACAATCCAAGGCGATAGAGTTTATGAAGTTCACATGTGTGTTTTATGGGGACAGTTATGTTGACAAAGACATGTTTGCTAATTCATGAATTAATTAGCCTAATTGGTGAACTAATTTGCATAACAGGTTATGTTTACCACTTTAAACCCTGCATAGCAGGACATTAAGCAGCTTAAGTGCCTTTTGTTTAATTACACAGCTGTGAGTAACAACTGGAATGTTCCCTCTGACATTGGCAGCAGTAATTGCTTTAAATGACTCAGTTCATCAGTCTTAATATCAGTATTAGTCTATTTTTGACCATTTATTGTAATGTTATCCTGAGTCATTCCTTGTACTGTAGCCATTATTCATCCTCTGGAATTGTTCTCGTACATAATGGAAATTGCAGAACTACACTTAATGGTTCCTGTCTTCTACTAATGTAAACCTTTGACTGACGGGGCAGGCTCCATACGGTTGCTAAAACAGCATTACAGTACTTAAATGACATTTAGTCGTTCCATAGCACTGACATTAGCCAGTATATATAAGATTTCATCCTTTGGCAGTATGTTATTCTGGTTATAGCTATTCTTTGATGCGCATGTGCTAGTGCAAAGGTTGAACAGCAGAACAGATTTCCATCTATGCTTATCATTTGTCTTGATTTGATTTTCTGAAAAAAATAGCACAAACTGTTCCTGGCTACGGTTTTGTCAAACTTGAGCGTGCTCCAACACTAGTGGAAGTTTGTGCTCTATTGGGTGTTTTTAATTGTTTGTTTTCCCTTCAATAGATTTGTGATTATGATTTGGTTCTGTGAAAGTTGGCCGACAAGGAGATGGATTGCCTTAGAAAATGATGAGCCAGAGAGCCTTGCTGAAAGTCTGGTTTTTATCAGAATGGTTGGCAATCCAAATAATCACTTATGGTTTACTTCCTTCCACGACTGTCCGCCTGCATTTATACAAGTTGATGTCCGGCAAAGATCATTTGTATCCATGGCAGATGGATTCTCAGAATAAATACATCATAAGTGTAGGAGTTTAATATTTAGTTGTTTTGCTTTCTGAACAGTACCATCATCACTTTATAGTGACAGTATTTCTGCGCGAGTCAGTTTAACAGTAATTGCTTCAGAAAGTCAATACAGTCCAAACGGCTGAATATAGATATCCTCAAACTGGGTTGAGTCAATTTGTTAAATGCAATAGAAATAAAGTTCCTCTCATATGGCAGATGAAATCCCTTTGTACTGCCAGGCTGCCAAATATTTTTGCTGACATGCCATATCTGTTTAGAGTCTCTCTTTTAAGCACAAGTTAAATCATTCAGGGAGGTTTTTTCATCTTATTTAAAAAAAAAAAAAAAAAGTTTTAATTTTTTTGCCATCATTTTTTAACAGAACTAGATGTTGAGAGCTTTCCAGCTGTGAGAAGAAGTGCAGGGTTTCTTATACTAACATGGCCTGGCTTTGTTTATCTGATATACCAATCAATCCTCACTGAGACACTGTGCGTTGCATTGCTCTCCAACCATTCACAGAAATAATCACCCATTTGGAAAAGTCACAGTAACCAAGTTGCTCTATGACCATGTGGCAAACAAGGTGATCCCTTTATGTGTAACTGCTTTGTCTTTTGGTGCATTCACCCCCTTGCTTACATGTATCCACTGCAGATAGTATTCTCTTTTTCCCCCCCAGTCTTTAGTTGGGTTCAGAGCAGATATTTCATCCACTCGGTCAGAACAAAATGATAGTTTTAATGGAAATCACGAGAAACCCAGAGCGGTTGTGTAGTCCATTCAGAGAGAGATGATGATGATGATGATGATGATTTGCTCAGTTGCGTAGACATGGTGTTTGCCTCCCGCTGCCTGGAGTCTCATCAAAACACCAATCTGCCTAGACAGGTTATCAGGCCAGTTTGGTATGTACAAAAAAAATGACCCATTAAAGAATGAGTTTGGCACTGCGAGGCATGGTGCTACACTTCTGTTGACAAGCCATCTCAGAGTCCTCATTATAGGACATGGAGGCCGACTATATTCATTTAAATAAGATGTGCAATAGTGAATACAGCTGCTTTGAATTTGTTTAAACGTGGTCATAATGGTTGTAGTACATTATAGAGTGATGTTAGCTACTCATTTAGGGCCTTTTTTTCTTAGACGAGGAAATTCCACTCATTTGTAAACTTGTGGGGGTGCTTGGATTTATCACTATATGTGCAATAAGTAAAGTTTGGACCTTAATGCTTGTTGTGTATAACTTTTGATGCGAGCAAGATGATAGGCTATTAAATTCAGTATAATAAAAGAATGTCAAATATTGTTTAGGTCCCAATGTACCGCCGGAAAGGAAAGATTATATCATCAAGATATGAAATGCAAGTGCCCTGGTAGCCATCTGCCAATGTTGGTTTCAAAAATAGTTTGTTATAAGCTATGAATATGAGTTGAGTTTTTTTTATATGATAAAACTAGAATGGAAGGCCAACGGTGCATTCACGTGTTCCTCAGATGGTCCCATATCCGAATTTGAATGTCATTTTTCAACTTTGGCGTGTCTATGAGCTTTACATTGACAAAGAAAAAGGGTTGTTGTTTCGACTTAATAAACTATGAATATGTGAATACTCACTTAACGGGAAGAAACTCAGCTATCAGACAATATTAACCATGTTCAGCTAAATGAAACAAAAGGGTAATAACAAAGGCACTGAATTACCCCTGAGCGACATGGGAAGCAAAACCAGACATCACACCACGTAGCATTATGGAGCAAACACGGGATCAATTCTATGCTGTTGTTCTGATCAAAAGTTGTGTTCAATTGCATTAAAACGATAAAAACGCTGCTGAAGGTTAATCCATAGGTTAATCCAATGTGTCTGTGTCACTTTGAAATGATTACTGATAATCCATCTTCATATTTATGTCAATAACGGAGATTTCATATTAGCTGCTACTAGACCGTATGACAGCTTCCGGTTTTGGGCATTCTGGCTACGCATCACTCATTCACCAATGGGTAATGTTTAGATGGATTTTAAGAACTTCCCCTCGATTCTAACCGTTAGAAAGAGATGTCAGTCATCAACATTGACCAAGGGGGGCCATAGATATGTAAAATGTACCCAAATGACCCAATATGTGGTTTTTATTTTCTAAATCTCTCTAAAAAGGTAAAATGTCACTTGTTTTGCATCAATCTTGATACAGGGTACTTATTATATGTTATAGTTTGGATTCCTAAAGCTTTTAGTCTACTATCCCATCATTCAAGGGTGGTTTTCACTATAAGTAATGTTTTCTTTTTGGACGGACACTATCATTTACATTTTTTTACTGTGTTCAATCTGAATTTACTTTAAAATAAAAACATCTATATTGATTCTCACTTTTCTACATCCAACTCACAGGTTCATCATTGCTTTGAGAACAACGATTATTAATTTACCCATTTTAGAAGTGAAGTTATTGTCATTTGTTCTGGGAATGTCATTTTCGAGCCTGAGGCCCGAAAAACAGGCTCGGGGCTCAACAGGTTAACCTTTTTTTAAGGGGGCATTCACATGGATTTTTCATCACATCAATGATTGTGTCTACCCCTTGATTTGGATCTCCAAAAGGGTTAAATGGGTTCTTCTTTGCCAAAATTACTCCCTTCTACCAAGTTTTATGAAAACAAAAAAAGTGTTTTTTTCATAATTCATGTTTTATACATGCTTTTATGTTCAAAAAGCTCTTTATTTTTCTCATACTGCCTGTGCTGCAGAACCACTTTCACCCTCTGTCTGAAACCAGAGATCAGTCAATCAATGAGTGTGTCTACCCCTTGATTTGCATCTCCACCAAAATGAAAAAGGACAAGTGTTAATCCGACTGACAGACAGACCAACAAACCAAGCTGGAAACGTAACATCCTACTTTTATTCTCTCTACTGATGTTTTTGGTTTGTTTCTTAAATCGTTTCACCCCTCTTTTCCCATCAGCACCTGGTGCGCCTCCGCAGCTAGTGACAGTGTTGACAGTCGGGAGCCACAACAGCACGTCCATCAGCGTGTCATGGGACCCCCCCTCCCTCCGACGAGCAGAACGGCATCATCCAGGAGTACAAGGTAGGATCAAACTGCACCTGATACCAAACTGAATATTTGAGTCTTGTGCTCTACGACGTTACAATGAATTCTGTCTGCCGTGTCTGTCTTTGTCAGATCTGGTGTCTGGCCAACGAAACCCGCTTTCATGTCAATAAGTCTGTGGACGCAACCATCCGTTCAGTGGTGGTTGGGGGGCTGCAGAGCGGAGTGCAGTACCATGTGGAGGTGGCTGCCGGCACCAGCGCAGGGGTGGGGGTCAAGAGCAAACCCCAGCTCATCATCTTGGGTAATCCACTCACTCACACACATGCACCAAACCAGGAGTCAAATGAAACGACCTCCTAATGTGGGACCGGGGTCTCCATCACAGACTGTGGCGGGGGGGGGTCTGGGAAAATGATTTAGCAATTTATTGCACATGAAGAAAGAAGATTGCGCTTTACAACGCATACGTCTTCGGAGAAATCAATCGCAGTTCATTAAGTGTAGTGTCTGGTAACACTGTGCCAAGTACTGTTAGCCATATCAATAATCTTCTTCAATATGTGGGCAGCTGGTGCTAACAAAGGAGACAGTGTTTTTGTTGGAGCTTATCAGCCTATCACATCTTATAAAATACCTAAAGGATGCCCGGAGTATATAAGCCAAGAATCAATATCGGACTCCGCGGCCAGATGCTCTTCAACTGTGACTTTTGACTGATATATAATAACACCCTTAACGCACAGAGAAAGGGAAATATACAGGCCGATGGACTGAGGCTTAATGACGGGAGGGTGGGAGGGGCGGGGGGGGGGGGTTCCTGCTGGAGACTGTGAATCTAATTTCACAGCACAGTAGCCGCAACAGGAAAATCAAACTCTGTCAGAGCTGCTCTGTCAATCTCGTGTCTTGCAGCTCAAGTTGATAAGTGCACTGCTGAATTGATTTACTCTACTACATATTGGATGCACTGATGCTGTTTCCATTGTGTGTTTTTTCCCTTTTGCTTTAACCCCTGCGTTGTTCTATCCTCTTTTAGTTCTAGTTTCATGCGTTTTTAATATAGACTCATAATTGGCCCCGGAACAATGCTTATTTTGCTTTTATTGAATGTATAATTTCCTGAAGTGAGTTTCCTGGTGAGTTAGACAAAACACAGAACATTCACGCAGTGAGACTAACAATACTGGTAATTGTTGTATTTTTTTCATTTTCCTCCTCTATCAGATATTTATCCTTTTTTGTTCACATTTCAGGCATGTTTTGGACCACAATGGAAATGAAATTGATTTTATATTCATCCCAAATGATTTTCATCACGCACAGCAGCTTGGATTATAATTATTTATGCATTTGTCGTGTGTATGTGTGTGTGTGTGTGTGTGTGTGTGTGTGTGTGTGTGTGTGTGTGTGTGTGTGTGTGTGTGTGTGTGTGTGTGTGTGTGTGTGTGTGTGTGTGTGTGTGTGTGTGTGTGTGTGTGTGTGTGTGTGTGTGTGTGTGTGTGTGTGTGTGTGTGTGGCTGGGTGGGTGGGTGGGTGGGTGTGTGTGTGTGTGTGTGTGTGTGTGTGTGTGTGTGCTGTGCCCCCAGGTGGAGAACTGAGGGACGTTATGACGGGATCGGAGGGCAACAATAGCATCTCAGACGTGGTGAAGCAGCCGGCCTTCATTGCCGGTTTGGGGGGGGCCTGCTGGATCGTCCTCATGGGCTTCAGCGCGTGGCTTTACTGGAGGAGGAAGAAAAGGAAGGGACTCAGCAACTATGCAGGTAGGAAAAAGAAAAAAATATGTTTACATTGTTCTGCACCAACACAGAATCTCCCAATTGGCTGATGTCATCCCTTATGCGACTCCATTTGAGTTGGCTAAAATGGAGAACAATGGGGAATATTCAGCACAGATGGAGAAAAAGGCCCTATTTACTTTAATTCACTGCGCAGTGATGTGCATCAACTCTGAGTTCCATCAGCAGTGCACCGCCACAGCCTAATACATTCATGCGAGATAAGTAATTTAACATCCCCTTCCATTAGACCATGGCTGGTGTTGTTTGCACATTAACACGAGGTACGTCCGGGTTTACGTATGGGATAATATTTTATCCCTCCGTGAGTCAAGCATATAGCGGTGAGCTGCAATGTGTATTGCAGTGAGTCAGGGATGGAGCGCAGTGGTTTCTGAATTCAATAGGGATTTACATGATTGAGTGCTGCTTTTCTGATCCTTTCTTTCACAGTTTAAAAGCAAAACACCACTTTTTTAGGGGGAAATATAGCAATGTATGTACAGTAATAGTTAGGATGTAACATATCCTAAGATATCATTTATATAATATTTGTTTAACATTATTCACTTTTATTTTTACAGCCTTTTAAGACATCTGTCATGCTACATTTTGTGTTTATGAAGAAAGAAAAAAATGGTGTTGATGCCTGAGGGCAAAAAGGGTCAAATGTCTCGCCCTCATTTCACCTTTATCCCTCAGGGTAAATCAGCATAATTCATAAAATGCTGGAATGGTATAAATCACCAAGCAAAGCAAAAAGTGAAAGAACTGCTCCTGCTTTAATGAGTGTTTTTGAGCATGTTAATATGGCTGCTTCTTACTTCTATATCATTTTTGACACTTTATTATTCTCTTTTGATTTCACAGTTCAGTCCTTCACCTTCACTCGAGCAGGTATGTCTTTACATTGTGCAAAATAACATGGCAGTAATTACGCCTTTTCCACATTCTTGACAGCAGTAATGTATCAGTCATTCAAATTGATGGCAGGGCTGTACATTTTTTGGTGAAATAATTGAAGTGATTTTTCTCTCCTCCCCTTTTTCCCCTTCAAGTCACATTCCAAAGAGACAGAGGCCTCATCAGAAATGGAAGGTAAGAATCCAAATTTTAAAACGAAGAAACCTTACAGTGAGAGCTGTCCATGTGACATTTCACCGCCATAATGCTCGGCCTATTGTAATGAAGACTTTTTTCATGTTGAAGCAAATTAGCATACAGGCTCCAATATCCCCGCTGTTACTCGTTTCAGAGTACGATTTGCCCTGACGTACACTTGATGAAATCATTAATCACTCCTTCGAGGTGAGCGCTTCCAATTAATGCAGGTGAGGGTTCTGTTCGCTGGCTCTCTGTCAGTTCAACAGAGGTTGTTGGCAGAGCGAGGGGTCGTTGGAGGGCATGCTGATAAATGTGTTATAATGGCATAATAGTACAATGTGTTGGGGTCGTGTGTGGGCACGGCGCAAGGGAGCCTGAGAAGGCTCTGTCCCCCCAGGGTCGGTGCTTGGTCCTCTGAGGAAATGATAGGAGGTTGGTGTCTGAGGAGTGGAGAAGGAGTGTGGTGATGGAGCAGGTCCCTGAGGTAGGAGGGGGCCTGGAGATGGAGGGCTTTGTAGGTAAGGAGGAGGACCTTGAAATGGATGTGTTGTGGCACAGGGAGCCAGTGGAGGTTCTGCAGGACAGGGGTGATGTGGTCATGGGAGCGGGTGTGGGTGAGGAGACGTGCGGAGGAGTTTGGATGGTGTACCAGAGAGGATGCATTAGCAATCAAATCAAATCAAATCAAGTTTTATTTATATAGCACATTTATAAATGATTTTTGGTCGAGCCAAAGTGCTGTACATATAATAAAAATAGCCTACAGTAGAGACACTTTACAGCAAATACAACAGCACAGATTGTTCAGAATATCAGTATGAGAAAAACAACACCCTCTATCCTTAGTTATAGCAATAGTCTATTCTGGATTAAATGAAGGCATGGATGAGGGTTTCGGCAGCAGAGAAAGAGAGTGATGGGCGGGGACGGGATATACTTTTGAGGTGGAAGAAGGCAGTTTTGGTGATGTTCTTGATATGGTTTTCAAAGGAGGAGTCGCTGTCGAAAATGACTGAGGTCATAGATATTAGAGGGGAAGGAGAGAGAATGGAATTGTCAATGGTGAGGGAGAGATCGTTATTGTTTTTGTAAAGAATAACGTATGTAAGTAAGTACATTAACTGAAGGACTTTACTTAAGTACCATTTTTAGGTACTTGTACTTTACTTAAGTATTTCCATTTTATGCTACTTTATGCATAAGGGAAATAATGTTTGTCGACAGCAGTAAAATGCAACAATATTAAAATGTCATATATATAACTATAAATATAATTATATACACACATAAAGGCAATGCACAATGATTACTTTTACTCTTTATATGTTAAGTACATTTAGCTGATAATACTTTAACTTAAGAAAGATTTAGCATGCAGGACTCTTACTTGTAATGAAGTGGTTGGACAATAATGTATGGGTACTTTAACTCAAGTAAAGCATCTGAATACTTCTTCCACCTCTGCTTTGAGAGTCCACACAGCGGCCAAGAGAATGATAAACAAAATGCCAGAAGTAAACCTTGCCTTTGTATTTGTTAGTATCAAAAGAGAACACTTGCTTTGCAGGAAGGGAAAGAGTGAAGGTCCTCTGCTTTTTCTTTTCCCTCCTTTTGCCTCTTTTCCTTTTGTCACACCTTAACAGGCAGATAAGCCCAGAGCTAGAACTAATGTAGCAAATAATGGACTAAAAATAAACACTTTCTCTCCCCGTTTGTTTGCGTGAGCGTGCTTCTCCACATATGTGTTGGTGTTGGCACGTGTTTTTCAAAGCAAATGTATGTAAACGCTTGCGTATTCTAAAATTGAAATGATTGATGTAATTGTTTGAACACCTTTAAGCCATCACCAAGTCAGCTATGAAACAATTCCCTTGGCATTTGGCGAATCAACCCCGGTGGAAAAATGCCAAACATATGCGGACAGGGTGTATGTGAGTGTTTTGGTGTTTTTGCAGCAGCTGATAAGAAGTGGTTGTAAATTGCCTCTTTTTTTCCTCCTCCTCTTCTTTCTCCCTAAATTGCCGCCCACAACTTTCCTACCTTGAAGTCAAAGCCTGCATTCATGCTCGTTGTATTTCACTAAGACAAAATGACACGGTAGCTTTCCTAAACCACCTAATGGGCTTTTGCTGTCTCTGTTGCTATGGAGACGGTACACCACTGTAGCCGATCTGCCAGAGGCTGTCCATGATTCTCAATTTAAAATGTAAATGTCTGTTGTGCTAAGGCTCTAAAGTGGATTTAGTGTGTATTTAGGCCTGCCTTGTTTCTCCGGGGAGAGTTAGGAGTGCTGGAGTTAAGGGGAGAAAGAAGTCTGATTTATAGACTTGCCATTTTATGTCTCTCTGTTGTTTATTGTCGCCTCTTCGCCCAGGCTACTCCACAGGCGAGAATATGCTGAATGAGTTTTCACATCAATTTGTTGTTGATGCAGCAGGAAGAAAATGAGCCGTACTGTTACGATGGAGGCTGGATATTTAACTACGTCTTCTTGTCTTTGTCTCTTCCCAACAAACATCATCTCCCAGCCGACCAGGGCTGCTGAAAGCGGGGGACCAAGGCCTCCCCTGGTTGGCTGACTCCTGGCCCTCCACTAGCCTCCCAGCTAACGGCTTAGGGAGTCCCAAGGGCGGAAGCAACTTTGGCCGAGGAGGTAAGAAACCAGTAAACAGGCTGTGGGTGTTGGGCAAATACGGTTCTAGCAATGCCTGGTCAGACAGTTTTGATGCTCATCCGTTGGGAAGCGCAGTGACAGGACATCACAAACACACAAACACACACACGCAAATTAAAAAACAGCCTCTGAGGGCTATATTTCACTAATTAGCTTTGACAAGGGTGATATTTCGCCGTGTTTCTCACATACTCTTACTGTTTTTTTCTCTGGTTTTATGGGATCGAAGTGTTTATCATGTATTTGCATGTCCTCTCAGCTCATTGGAACCCCGCTGAGCTGCAGGCTTTTTGTTTGTGGGAGAGTAGAGCTGAAGGTTAGCGCTGTGTGAATACCACTCTGGTGTACGCTCCCACCGGGCCCCCACAGCGCGTTGCATGCTAATTGTGCAAGTAGATAATCACTTTCATTTATATCAAGTCCATTTGAGATCTGTATTTAACTAATACCGAGTGCCAGAGCAGCAGGAAGCGCTAATGACCTTAAAGATCGTTAACTTCATGTCAACTTATCTCTCCATGATCCCCTCTTCTCCCCCATCCTCGCTCTGTCGCTCTCCTCTTTTGTCTCAGATGTTTTACCATCCGCCGCCGTGGAGAAGACTGGCACCATGCTGTCTGATGGTGCCATCTATAGCAGTATTGACTTCATGGGGAAGGCAGGGTACAGCAGCCCGGCGCGAGGCATCCAGCCCACCCCCTACGCCACCACTCAGATACTCCAGTCCAACAGCTTCCACGAGCTGGCTGTGGACCGACCTGATCCCCGCTGGAAGGCTTCTCTCCAAGCCCAGCAGGAAATGGCAAACCTCGGCTACTCGCTGACTGACAGGCGCCCTGGCAATGGTATGTTGAAGTTCAGTTTTAGTTTTTTCATGCTGTGATGTTTTCACTCGTGTGTATGCAACTTGGGACTCTAACAGCAAGGGGGTTTATATTCTATGACTTTAAGGGAGTTGGCAAAGGAAACCAGAAAAAGAGCTAAATGAAAAAGGAGAGAATTTATGTACATATTCACAGCAATGGACCCCCTAGGATAATGTTCCTTAATTACCCTTCTGTCTTCATCACAATTATACCCCAGGAACTCGTCTAGCCCAGAAATGTCACCCAATCATGACGCATTTCTCTGGGTTAACTTGATTAGCGATGGCGGAAAAATCCCTCAGTGTTCCGAGTTTTTTCATGCAGTGTATATACATTATGGGAAATGTGTTGTTGCTACGCACAATAGCCTGTGTGCTCAGCTAAATGTCAGGCTTACCGCAGATAAAGTAGAACGAATGGGGAAGCGACTTAAAGGTGGTTTGCCGCAGGTTTTGGTGGCTCTTTAAGGAAATGTCAACATTTAGAAAATGCGCTGTCAACACACACACAAAAAAAGAAAAAATAATTAACACTGGCTGCGAGACAGGATTGAGAAAGTTCAGATAAAAGATAGCTTTCAAGGTATGTGTTTGTGATTTCAGTGTGTACAGGGATTTCTTCGCAATGTGTAGACCTACTCTTCACTTACCTCCCCCCAGGTGCAAAGGTCGGGAAAAAAAAGAAGGTGAAGGGTGGGACAAAGGCCTCTAAATCAAATGGGACGTGCTGGGCGAACATGCCCCTGCCTCCACCACCCATGCACCCCCTCCCTGGTACCGAGGTTGACCTTGACCGCTACCCCCAGGATAACCACGGAGGAGGGTAAGATACATTCATATCTCATCAATCTCTGCCCCTAGAACGGATGCACACCAACACCAAAAGAAACACGTTGAAGGAAGAAACACATGCAAGTACAGAGGTCACAGTATCCCGCACCTGTGGCATGTGTGTGTGTGTGTGTGTGTGTGTGTGTGTGTGTGTGTGTGTGTGTGTGTGTGTGTGTGTGTGTGTGTGTGTGTGTGTGTGTGTGTGTGTGTGTGTGTGTGTGTGTGTGTGTGTGTGTGTGTGTGTGTGTGTTTCCATAGTTCACACAATGGTCAAATAGACCAATAGCTGCCTATTTTCCTGATAATGAAAACCCCGAATAATGCTTGTTCCTTTCCTATAGTGTGTTATCTAGGTTTTAGTGCATGTAAATGGTCTGCAGAGTCTAAAATCCCAGTTCTCTCCCACACATCCCCTCTGCCTGATACACCTTGATTAGACTCCTTTGATTACTTCCGGGACATAATGACATCACTAATCACTAATCTTCTATTGGCTAGCGCTCTAACACATTGTACGTGATAGGCTAAGAGGCGTGACATCTCTCAGCTGTTGACCCATCACAAGAGATACATCGATAGATCTGAAAACTATCAGTTGATTAATAAAAAATAAAAATAAAAGTTAGTTGCAGCCCTTAAACTTAGCTGTTTTTGTATTTAACTTTCCAATGGGAGAGAACCTGATTTTGATCATTTGTATCTGTTTTTTAGACACACATTTAAAGATTATTAGGGAATGTATTTAAAACAAACATGTGACTTCAGACATTTGGTCCAACTCCAACCAAGAAAAGTCATTTTTTCTTCAAGTCATCATTTGTGGTCCATTCAAACCCTTGGTTGAGGCAATGTACTCTTAAATCTTGAAATAATTCCCGTCCTGTTCGACAATATGCAATCAGCTGTTCAACAAAGTCAACTATGTTTATTAACACATAACACATGTCTTCTACATGCCAGATATGACAGCAACAGTTGGGCCCCTCCAATGTCTGTCCAGACCTACCGCCACCAGGGTTTGGACAACGAGGAGGAGGATGACAGAGGTCCCACCCCCCCGCTGAGAGGAAGATCTTCCTCGCCAGCGACAGCTTCCTTCAGCCAACCCTCGTCTTCCTCTCTCAGCTCTACCCACCACGATGAAATGCAATCCATTCTGCAGGCCCATCTGGATGAGCTGACCAGAGCTTACCAATACGAGGTGGCCAAGCAGTCATGGTAAGGAACTTTTAGAACCAAAAGCTAACTACATTTTGAGCCAATGGCATTTAATTTAGCTGTCGCTTTTATCCAAAGAAAACAAAGCAATAACCCTGCTGCTACATTATACATCAATTACAACTGTATTTAAATATTACGTTTTGTGACGTATTAGAATAAAATACAGCTTACTCCAAATGTTTCGTAAATCTCTATGTATGGCAGCTATTCCATTCCAGTGTTTGTAGAATTCCAACACAGAAATGTTTTCAGTAGTTTATAGAAACTGATAATGCTGGAGTGGTCTCTTATTATTTTCAAAAGCTGTAAATACATGTTTATATAAACACAAGTTGAAGTAAAAGTCCATCTAGGCTGTGTATTGGCACAGGAAGATATATCTTTTTTTTTCTTATGATAATACTTATTATAATTTGTATGATTATTATTAGCTATCAATAAGCCAAACCTTTCTACGTCCTACTTACAGAAGAGAGATTTTTTTCTTGTCAAGAAGTCGGAACAGGTTGGTTTTTAGTCAGTAGTAGATTATGTTTCTTTGTTTAAGATAAAGACCCTTTTTGTGACTCTTAGATCATTTGAAAACGTAATGTGTGTATCCATCTGAATAATGTTCAAATACATTTGCTCTGCACAGTAGGAGATATACCTGTAATTATATTCATTGTATGCTGTAAGTTTGAGTTTTACATATCAATAGCCGATGTTTGAGCGTCTTACAATACTGTTATTAACATGTGTCAGTCCCGATCCTGCGCTCCATGTTTCTTGCGGGCGATAAACACAGCTCTGCATTGATTGCACCTTTTGATGGAACATTGGAAAACTTGACAGGTCAGGGGCGACACGTGTTGGAGGGTAATGACTGGGTTTAGTCTAACATGCTGCTCTGACATCAGTAAATAGAGTTGGTAATTATGCATGCATCTACTCTATGGCGGGATGTGAGCCATCATGGAGGACAGCTGTGGGGGAGATAAGAGGCATGTTGGTGACAGCCTTGCCCATCCTGATATCCTACATCCAGCCCAATTACAACTGCATTGTGTGAGCAACACACACCGGAACAGAGAAACTAATCAGTGGAATCACTTCAGGCATTCATAGTCTGCACATTGCATCTTATGTAACCTGTTTTAGAGTATTTACCTGATATTCATTGCTTTTTTTAAATGTATTTTGTGTCCATTAATACACAGTATTTCCCCACCATTAATTAGGCACATGAAGGGCAGTCCAAACGTGTCCACCACCCCCGTCCCTCCGATGGACTTCATGTCCAGCACACTGGGCTCAGATCTAGGAGCGACTCTACTTTCTGAAGAAGACGAGGATATGGAGGAGGAGGAAAGATATGCTATGGTGTCAAAGAATTTGTGTGGCTTTGAGTACACTCCTGGTCACAGCGTGGATAATCTTGACGGCTCAGGTATGTTTGCATGTGGAAGAAGGAATTTGACTGAAGTTATTGCTTTTCAAAAGAGTTCAAGTACCTTGTTCCAACACCACATCATTTCTGCTGCATAAAATATGATGCAACATTGAGAAATGTTTCCAACGCAGCAGTAGATTGTATAAATAATATGATAATCAAAACATGAAGGAGCAAACTTAGGGATATGGGCGTGTGTAACCATATGTTATGTATAAATACATGACAATACATACATTTCACTATGAACTTCTGAATGTTTAAAGTATGAAAAGTGGATGATATAAGTATGACTACAAGTAGATTTGGTCCACATAGTTGACAAAGGAAATTATATTGATATAACACCTTAATGCAATACCCAAACTAATGAAAAATCACACTGAGTCTGGGGGTCCGGAGGGTCCAAGGGCCAAATCATCGCAACATGCAGCTTTAATTTATGGCTGTATTTTTGATGTATTGTTATTAAAAGGACACAAAACAATCTGCACCTCATCACTTATATTAAGTTGCAGATATTTGAAAATGTAATGTATCCTTTTTTCAACTAGGTCTATAAAAAACGTTTATTTTGTGGTTTATTTCATGATCATTTTCTGGATTAATGGATAGGTTGTTTGGTCGATATATTGTCAGAAAATAGTGAAAAAATGGTCCCCAAGTCAAAGGTGAGGTCTTTAGAATATCTTGTTCTTCATTCATAGATATTCCGGTAAATATTATATAAAACAGAGAAGAGCAGGAAATCTCCACTTGAGAGGATGAAAACAGCATTTTTTACTTAATGCACTAAGATAACACTTTAAACATTAATGGATTAAGGAAATAGTTGATGACTTTTCTTCCGTCAATAAACAAATCGATAAGTCAAGTAAGTGTTGCAGCCCTAATGACTCTAATGCTATTCCTAACAAAGCCTTTTAGCTGCCATGCACAGGTATTCCCGGCAATAAAATATTGCAAAAAGACATGGCTTTGAATGTTCAAAAATAGTTTCCAGTGTATTGCAGAATTGTCCAATATCAACCCTCTTGTCTGCCAATAGGGTTTGGACCGCTGGGGCAGCAAACACTGCAGTCTGTTGGCCGGCTGAACTATCACCTACAGACACATTGCATAGTACAAAGACCAAGGCACACAATGGACCATTAAACTGCACATACAAGCCCCCACTGACACTTGTCTAGGGGTTGTTATTACGGATAATACATAATAGATCAGGAGGGTGTTTATGTAGACAGCAGCCACAGTGAACAGGTTATATAGAAAAGTTGGTAAAATAGGAAAAAGTTTTCTAGGCTTAATAATTATTCACACTTCCTATCTTAATCATATACCCTGTTCCTCTGTAAGTTGTCTGTGTCAAAGAGATATTCAGACAGACTGTGAACAGTTGCTTGAAGCCATTCTTGCATAGACATCAAAAGCAAAACATAGAATATTTTAGTGCTATTCTTGAAATAAAAAAGCCCACGTCTAACATTTAAGATTTGATGCATTTATAAATAGGGTTCTGTCTGAAAGTGTTTCTTTAGAGAGAAACTTGAAGGCTTTTCCCACAGGGACAGAAGTGTACCATTTTTAGACTCCATTGTTTGATGGGTTAAGAGATTGACTTGTGCATAGAGAATATGTGTTTTCAATAATTTTAATAACCCGTTGCGGGGCATAATACAGGTCACACAAACATTAGCAATGCAAACATTTATCGTGTCATGTTTAACTGTCAAGGCAGAAGAAATAGCTTCAGTCCAGTGAAACAAATCAGGAACAAAGCTGGTGCGTTGGCAGTATTTCCACAGGGGATGCCATTAAGCAGTTGTGCATTTATTCTTTTAATAGCATGTTAATAAAAACGTATTTCCATGATGTCTGATTTCAATTGCTGTTGTATGGAACTTAGTACAACGGGCTGCTTTAATGCTGCAACAAAGATAACAGTTCTTCAAACCCTCTGATTAAAGCATTAACTGATTTTCTAACTAAATAAGCAACTAGTTTGAAGAAGTTCATTCTACATAGCGTGCAATTGAAGTGCCGTGAATCTTCTTTTAAAACATTACCATCTGTATGTAAACAAGTTTGGCACAATATCTAGGAAAGAATCTGATTTCTTTATTTCTTCTCTTTTTTTTCTAATTTCTAAACCACTAGTGGATTGCTTTGTACATCCACATTACTCTTTGGTGGCTAGCTCAATCCACTGGGTGTGAACCAAATATTTGTTCAGGCACACTTAGCCAAATATTAATCAAAGGCGACGTATGGTGAAAAACTTACATTTGAAGTGCTTACACTTATTGGTTTGTATACACAAACATTTGTGTATCTAGAGTGCTTACCAACCCATTAACTGAGAAATAAGACTAGCATCAAATAATCTGCATATTTATGATGCCAGCCAATCAGAACAGACTCGGCATTTTTGGGAACAGGTTTTAAAGAGACAGGCACTTAAACCGAGCGTTTAAGACAGAGGCAAATAATGATATATTCAGACAGACAGGATGAGAAGAATACGAGGTTTTTTTTAACATTAAAGCATTTAAACATGTTCTAGTAGAAACACCAAATTAAAGTATGAAACCTAAATATAGCACAATACGTCCCCTTTAACTCCCTCTCTGAAGGTAAAGCTTGCAGAAGTCATGCTTAGGCAAATCTTCATTAAAGGAGACGTTTTATTAAAGACTAAGTGATTACATTTATTTGTTTGTGTACAAATACTTGTGTACTTGACGCGCCTATCAACCCACAAACTGAGAAATAAGACAAGCAACAAAGGAACCGAAGGTTTTTTTGCCAGCCAATCAGAGAAAAACTACTTTTTTGGTAGTGCGTCTTAAAGAAACAGGCACTTAAACTGAGTGTTTAAGACAGAGGGTGAATAATGGTATATTCAGACGGACAGAATGAGAAAAATAAAGTGTTTTTGATCAATATAGCATACAAAAGTGTTCTATTAGAAACCCCAAATACAAGTCTGACATTTGAAAATGTGCTTAATATGTCCCCTTTAACTCCCTCTGCGTAGGTCAAAGCTCTCAGAAGTGTCGCTCTGACAGCTCAGGCTCAGCAGACCCCGGCGCACAGAGCACTCACAGCCTCGGCCACAAGAGGGCGGCGTTGACTGGCCTCAAACCACAGACTGGCAAGGTCGGGACTCTGCCAAGACAAAGAGACACCAACAAAGACGGTGAGTCTTTTGCACTCTCAGCCAATGTTTGCCAGAGTATCCTCCGTTGTAGTTAATCCAGCGAGGAGTGCCTCTATCATGATGTCTCATTTGTGTACTTTGCCAAATCTACCATCCACTCCACAGCCCACACACCCGCCGCAAATTCCCTGCACAGTGTGGGTTCCCGCATGCACAGCTCGTGGGCAGCTGCGGCCTCAGACCCCTCTGAGGAGTGCATGGTGACCGTGTCGACGCTGGAGCGGCAGCATATGGCTTCCTGGAGCGGCACAACAACATCCAACAGGGCCACCCTGAGTAGGGGCTCCCACAAGAGACCTGGCACAGATCCCTCCCACAACGGGCATCCGTCCACCAACAGCACAGAGAAAAGGGAACACTGTAGGTGTTAGTCCTCCGTGAGGATGTGTTTTTGCGTGCAAATTACACATGATGATTGTTTTCAGTATGCTTAATTTAATCAGGAAGTCACAAAATATAAAATAATAACAGAATGCATATAAATAGACAACAGCTTAACACCATGCTTAAAAATAAATGCTCGTTATCTTCAGTTTTAGTCTACTCTAGTCATTTCTTCTCAGAAAAGGATGTTTTTAATATAATGGTAGTAGGTATTTTATGATGTAGTCGTACTCTTTACCGATGAATTAAAAGAGGGCTCATATCAGTTTACAGGGAGGGAGGGCCAGCCCACCTTCTGATACTATATTGGGTGCATTATGGGTCATCAGTAATAAATCTGAGAGCTGACTGAGAGACAGCGTCCAGATGTTTAAACTCTGCAATAAAAATATTTCCCTAGGGCGACATAGATATTATACCTGCTATCTCTCATGGCCGCCGGTGGGAGGTTCCATTCTCAAAGGGTTAAGACTGGAGATAGCAGCATGTCCTTAAATAATCCGACCATTATTCGATACCGAGAGAAAGGTTGCTCCCACAATCCTTTTCCAATAACAAAATAGGAAACAGAATCTGTTCCTACAAAAATAAATCCTGGATTTGCTACATAGGTTGTCTATAAATTCGTTTTAAGGTAATCCAGAAGGAATTACTTGAGGAACTTGGTCAAATGTACCATTTTAAAAGCAGAACTGGTGGGTTTTTAAATAGAGAAAAAACATTAAAAAATGTTCTGAAGGGTATCAAATGAGAGTAGCACATTACCAATGGCTGACTGGATAATTTGCCAAACTGTACAGTAATCTAAGCAAGTGAGGACATAATGTGCATGTTTTATTTCTTTTAAAAGACATTTTTAGAATCCAGTTGTATTTGGTTAATCCAGATTGTTAAAGTGACAGCCACAAATAACAAGTTTTTGCTATATAATTATGAAATTGTATGGCTTCTCTGTTCTTCATCAGTTTATAAAGAAGTACAGACAAAAAAGATGTTCCTCTTGAAGCCTGCTGTGACAGTTTCACGATACAGTTAAAGAGACCCTTTTATGCTCTTTTGGGTTTTCCCTTTTATGTAGTGTGTTATGTTCGTGCATGTAAATGGTCTGCAAAGGATAAAATCCCAAAGTTCACGCCAAAGGGAAATCTCTCACACAACCCCCCCCCCCCCCCCTGGCTGAAACAAATTCATTTGACTCCTTTATTTCCGTAATATAGTGCCAGCGCTTCTATTGGCTAGAGCTTGAACACATTGTACGTGACATCTCCAGAGCCCTAGAGAGATAAGAGTTACGACACTCTTTGATGTCGCCGCCAGCCGGTCACGTGGTTTATGTATGCCGGGATAGTTCAAAACGCACTTCCGTTGCAATGCTTCTCTATGGCAAAAACAGCACAAACATGGTCAAAATAATCATAGATTAAACCAACGCTGTTATTTTTTAAAGATTGCTTTCATATTTACATGATGTGGTTACACTTTGTATGGATTGGCACTATTTATAAGTTTCGTTATTTAACGATATTTTGAGGGGAAAGTGTGGTAGCACAAGCAGGCTATGTTGCTGTCACTGCCAGGGCAGTCACGTCCGTAGTATAGTTGCGCTGCGCTGTCATGTTCTTCTATGGGACAGACAGACAGCAGCGATTGCGTTATTTAATGGTAAATATATATTAAAAAAAAACACACACCCAAGTACTTTTTCAGCTGTAATTGCATTATTGCATACTTTTTATTGACAGTTTTAACTAAAGTCTGATTCAACACTTCATTAGATTTCACATCATTCATCCACATCTGCAAAGTAACTAAAGGTATTACATAAATGTAGTGGAGTAAAAGTACACCATTTACCTCTGAACTGTAGAGGAGAAGAAGAACAAAGTAGCAAAACATTGAAATACTTAAATAAAGTACAAGTATCTCAAAATTGTACCCAAGTAGGCTATAGTACTTGAGTTTATGAATGTAGTTACTTTACACCAGATGCCATAAAGATAGAAAGACTAAGCCTTGCACAGAGGCATGACAATAGATTTTCAAAATGCTCAACAGTGCTGCCAAAATTATAAACTGACTGCTACACAATTAAAATAAATGCTTTTATATATTTCTATTAGATGTGACTCTTTAGCGTTTCTGTTATTATTAACACTGCTGCTTTAGTTGCTCTGACTGCTAAAATCCTCTGTTATTCCTCATTTTAAAGCCGATATTCCGTGGGGTCGGGGGGCTCGGGTCCTTGTCACCTTTTCCATACCTGATGAGTTTGCATTCCTGATAATACTTAGTAAGGAGGCCATAATATTTTTGACTCATGGCTGAAGTTAAGTTTCTCCAGCTCTCCCCAGGTTGGCAAAAAAATGCATCTCAAAATGCATCAGATTGATGCTTTAAAATATGGAATATTCAAAATGTTCTTCCGAGGGAGCATGCCCCCGGACCCCCCTAGAGGGATAATATCCTTCTCACCTTTTTCACCCCTGACCCGTTTTCATGCCTGTACTTAGATAGTTCTACATTTTTGGAGGGAAACGTTTGTGTTCATGTTAGCATGGGTAGCATGATCATGTTAAGACTATGAATATCATTTTACCACAACAGTGGAGGAACAATTGATATATGTGTTTGAACAAGAACAACAGGAAGAACAAAGTAAAAGGGACGAACACATGTGTGAACAAGTATTAAGAACAGTGTATGGAAAAAGTGATGTGTGTTAGAACAAAACAAAGTAAAATGAATGAGAAGGAGAACAAAGAGGGTTAGGGTTCAACAGAAAAAGATTAATTCAGCCAAAAAACACAATTTTGATTAATCTAAAGTGTAAAACAATCTTCAACACAGACCAAATTAGTGCCCTTGGACAACAAAACATGGTGGGGCAAAGAAACGATAAATTAAATTGAGAGAGTGGGAGACTGAAAATGATTACTATGATAAATATTCAAACTATTTACAAAACTATTTACAGAAGCTCCCGTTGAACCAGCAACAAAAACAGGTTTGTCAACAATAACGAGGCCACTTTGCCAGGGGGAGGTGATCCAGCGACGAGACAATAAAGCAATTCATATTAGGTTCTGTTGAGACACTACAGAATATAAAACCTTCCAAGCCATGACCTCAGAGGAGAATGCAGCACATCAAACTGGAGTCAGGAGTGTGAATAACACATTTTGACCAAAACAAATTGTTGCTTACCAATACAGTGGCTGAACATTGGACACCAAAAAGTTTGACCTCATGTCGTCACGCAACACTGTTACTGCCCTAAGTCATTTCAAGATGGAGGAGTATGATAAGGCCATCAGCTTCTTCCGGGACTCCATCCATCTGTTTCTGGGCCTGAAGATCGGTCCCAAGGGCAGCTGGAAACCAGTCCAGACAGGACTGGTGATGGCCACAACAACAATCCTGGAGGTCCAGCATGACCTGTTGAGACAAGGGCACAAATTTGTTCTCACAAGCCGCTTCACTCAAGACTGCCTGGAAAACACTTGTTCGTCCATTCGTCTGAGGAACTCTGTCCCAACACCTGTAGAGTTCCAATATGCTCTGCGCGCTGTCACTGTGGGGGAAAAAAAAGAAGTGCTAATTTTTTTTTTTTTAAGTGTTTATTTTGTTAAAAATAAACATTTTGGATGCATGAAGGGATGAAGGATGAAGGAAGGATGAGCCTAAAAGGCTCATCCTTCATTCACTGCTGTAGAGTATCCTATTCAGTAGGTTATTATTTGTTTAAGACTGAATAATACCTTTGAAGAACAATCATTAAACTAGTGTGTATATTACAATACAAAGGAATCTATCCTAGCATGCCATCAAGCATTAAAAAGTAGCGCTAGGCTAGTTGTACAGTACAGATGAGTTAACACGGAACAGTACCAAAAAAAACAAAGTACAGTCAACATGTCACATAATTAAATGTTAGTATTTCCCAAAATTCAATGAAATATTAAATGAAATATTTATCACAAACGCCACCTCATTTCTACTAGTGCTAGCAGTTAAGTCATATACAGAAAAAGCCGACTAAGGATGGCTGACACGGTCAGGTTCAGCAGATAAAAACCAAAATAACCATAAAAACACATAATCAATCTAAATCCTGCTTGTTAGTTACCCAGCATCATTGATATATAAGCTGCTAGCGATTCATTACTGAAATATTACCTTCAAAGCTGACGAAGTCGCGCTAGCTAACTAGCAGGCAATGCTAGCAAAATTGGTTGTAACAACCAAGATAAAATATAGATAATTACGCTGTGCATATACAAATGAAGACCAGTATAAGCATCATAAAGGGCCTCTGATACAATATAGACAGTTGACAATTCAAAAGAGTTCGATATTTCAGCAACTTACCTCTGGAACTAATCGACGCGCCGTAATGTAAGTGAATGAGGTCCAACGCCCAAATGACAGTAGGCTTGTTTGAGACGCGTTGCGGCTCGCCTCGAAAGTAGACGAGAATAGCCGATCGCAGCCGAGGGAGGTCTCAAAAAACTCGCCTGAAGTCGGACAGCTCGGAGTCGGCTTCGTCTTCTTCTTCTTCTTCTTCTCTCCGTTTTTTGGCGGATTGCAAACAACTTTAAGGTGCATACCGCCACCTCCGGAGTCGGCTTGACTCGGTTTGCATTTATAAAGAATGCACACGTGTTTAATCGTTAATGTCAGATATGTACTAAGTAAATACATTTGTTCCTGCTCAAGATTAGATTCAACTTTATTGTTATTGCACATATTACAGGTACTGAGACAACGAAATACAGTTTAGCTTCTAACCAGGTGCAACAAGCAGTAAAGTGAAAAGTAATGTACACAATCTACAGAATAAAATATAGAATGAATTGAATGATGAATAAACAGTGAGGGGTATGAATACACTAGATATCAGCCTGTGAGCAGTATGAACAGTGTGTATGAATATGCTAAGATATATAAAGTATGAAAACGGTAAGCAGTATAGTATAAAATATATAGATATTAATTTCATGATGATAAACATTGTGGAACAATGATGAAAAATGGGAATGGATGTGGCGACGTAAAACTGACACAAAACAACAACAAACTTTTGCCAGCCAATTGGAGAGTTTCATCAGCAGCACGTGGTAAAAACCACCAATGAGCGCTCAGCTCGAGATACCAGCGAGCCGTTTCCCATCAAGCATTTCGCTTCCGCAGCCCGTGGAGAGCAACTGCCGCGCCTCGCTCTCAAGGCTGCGGGCGTCTTTGTCCCGCGAAATTTCAAAGTCTCATGTGGGCGGGCCTCCAGAACAAGTCGGACAAAATGACTAACCATCATGCAACGCACTAGCAAGACGTTGATCGCAACTGCGCAGGTCTTGCTTGTCTCAAACAAGCCTAACATTTTGAACTATTTCGATGTCCATACCCCGGAAGTAGGCGCCGCCATTTTTTACAACGGAGGTCTATGGGAGTGTTGTAACTCTTATCTCTCTAGGGCAGGGGTGGGGAACCTGCGGCCCCCGGGCCGTATTCGGCCCGCGAGATAATTTGGTACGGCCCTCGAGGTAATTTATAAACACAGGCAAAACATTAAAGAAATCTAGACCGCAAAAAAATTAAACAAGTGAGTACCTGTTTTTCCTGGCCAAGGTCAGGGTCCTTGAACACAACACGAGCCTAACGTGTCATCACGTGGTATATGTCTCGTCTGATAGGGGTGCAGTTCTGTCGGAGAGCACCAGAACGCCGCTCCGGCACTTCCAGAAATTGCATTACCGATAAGGAGCCGTACACATGCCGCAGTGTCTTTAGTTGTAAGCCCAGTGGCGATCTGTTCATCTGTCACACTGATCATACAGTCAATAACTTTGTTGTTATTAGCATATGGTTAGCTAGCTATGCTAACGAATATAAGAAGCTTTTTCTCCAACCAGTGAGGTAAAGGCACATCTTTATATGGTCATTAGAGTTATCAAAAAATAAGAGAATAAAGTAAACAGGTATAAAATACTATATGACGGTAACAAAAAGTTGTTATTAATAAACAAGAATAAAGTTTGAAAGGAGAGTGATTTGTAAAATATCCATAAAGAAAAATAAATCTGCTTACAGTTCTGTTTCATATGGGTGTTGAGAGAGAGAGGTATCCATAGAGCTCCTCATGTTGCTCTCAAAGTGCACCAGATTGATGCTTTTAACTTCAATATTTTAAAAAAAAAATCCCCCCCCCCCCCCCCCACTTAAATCATGTTCACATGGATAGGAAACTAAATACATTTGCACACATCTTGTGTCCATATCTTTCTGTTTTGGTGGTTATGCCACAACCGTGCACATGCATGCATGTGCGAGTCATGGTGAGATATCTGGATTCAGAGGTTGCTTTTTCTTTGCACAGCATGAAAGAAAGGCCAAATGAATGGGCTGTGATTTTAGTATTTTTAAGCAGAGGTCAATAACTTGTATAAGGCCCTCGGAGGATGTTGTAAACATTGAAATGGCCCTTGAGAGGAAAAAGGTTCCCCACCCCTGCTCTAGGGCTCTGGACATCTCTAAGCGGTTGGCCAATCACAACAGAGCCGGCCAGCTAACCAATCAGAGCAGACTGGGCTCTGGTTTCAGACAGAGGGTGAAAAGAGGTGCTGCAGCACAGGCAGTATGAGAAAAATAGAGAGCTTTTTAAAGGCAGTAAACATGTCACAGTAGAGGCAGAAAAAACGGAACCTGAAAATGAGCATAAAAGGCCCCTTTAATTGAAAACATTGCTAAGAAAAAAACAAACAGAAAAAGTGAAGAATGATGCTCAATTTCCAGTAAGGAAAAGCTGCAGATCCCATCAAATTTGAGCTTGCATTCACACCGAAATGTATCCTAGGATTGTGAGGTAGAGATGCATATGTTAGTATTTTGCTTTCTATTTAATGTCTCCCAAGATATTCAATTGTTGTTTTTGGTGTGTCTTTTATTCCAGAGTCTTTGTGAAGCATCATACCCTGCAGATGCTCCCGGGTCCCAGGACACCTTGTTTGTAAGCGTCATGAGATGTTCTCTCTGCGACGAGACACTGAATGATGTTAGGAAGGACGGAGAGGAGACGGAATGAAGACAAAAGGAACAGAGCGCGCGATAAAAATGCAGAGCTGTAAATGTCATGTACAGACACCAGTCTCACAGTGTTACTTTCATCCCCCTCTTCAAAAGAGTAAAACCGTATGTTGTATGTCTGCTTCTTCTTTTTTCTGTCACAGCGTGTACAAAGATTCACAGAGTGGAGATGAAGAAAAATCACAACAAAATGACTAATATGAAAAAGGACTTGCATAATTTGTAAATATATTTTTTTATGTTTTTTTTCTCTCTTTTCTTTTGCTTCGCTATGCAAGCCAAACCCAATGTTGTATCTTTTGTGATTTATTACTGTGAATGATTTTCATTAATGCTCAAACTGTTAGCTTATTTTAATGAAGCTACTGTATCGTTGTACTTTGCACAGAGCGTTTTGGTGAAAATAAGCACAAACCCATTGTCAGCTGAGCTGAGGAGGAGAATCATAATGGCAGAGAGGGACGTCTATGATAAACAGAACCGAAAATAGAAGATATATACTTGGCTGCGCTATACTTGTTTTAAAGAAACACATATATTGAGAAGGAAAAAAAACACAGGTAAATACTTGGAAATAATATGCCAATATATCACTTATCGCTGGGAGATTATTATGCATCATACCTATAATGGTTCTCAACAAATGTTTACCAGTTTATTCGGAACAAAGCAACACAATGTTGCGATTTTAAAAGCAAAGACATAGGAACATATAGCGTCTCTGCCATTCACAAGAGTATGTTATGCCCCGGCCACACGAGGACGAAAACGGCTAAACGCATAGGATTAACGCAAACGCAATCGCAAAAAAGCTTCCGTCCACACGCAATATTCACCGGATAGTGTCTGTCCACACGAGACCGCTCCATTTAGCTCCAACCGCTGGAGAAGCTGCAGTACATATGCAGGAGCCTGTACGTGGCGCTGTAACTTCCTCCACAAAAGCAGCGAAGACGCATGGTTGTCATGGTTGCCCTTCTGTTTATTCTCCGCGGTGGGGGCCGAGGGAACCGGGCAGAGTTTTTCGCCAGTCAACGTGTATTAAAGTTTAAATCTTCCGACAAAATTATAAAAGTGCCGGTCAAAGGTCTTCTTTGTTATTTATTGAGCTTTAAAACAAATGAATAACGATTCTATATAATAATAAAATACATGGAGCCTCTCTTTTTCCTCCCTCTCTTCGGACAGCGTCAGTGTCTGTCTCATGCAGCAGCTGATCCAGTAATGAGTGACCCGGCCGACAGTAAAAATAAACATATTTATAACTAGTTTAGGTAGTTTGAGAGGTGTCTCCGTCCTGTCAGATTAGACTTCACTCGCGTTTATGTCCATATCGAGAGAAAGATAAATAATCTGAATTCAGTGTGCAGTTTACTTTGACCCGGGGGTGAGCAGCAGAGGTGGGGAGAGGCGGGGCTATTGCCTCATCATTATCAGAAAATGATCGTATAGGGCGTATACACAGAGCCGTTGGACCCCCCAGAGCGTTGCGTATGCCGTTCTATCCACCTTGGGACCCGTTATCGTTTCCGCAGTCGTTTAGTGCCGTATTCGGTCGTCCTCGTGTGGCCGAACGGTCTATATGACACTAAACAGTAACGCAAACGACCGTTTTCGTCCTCGTGTGGCCGGGGCATAATCAAAATATATATGCATTTGTTTTGCTAATTATTTTCCAATTACATATAGTGACATATTGAGTGCAATATTGAATGGGCAATGGGGCAGTAAATAGGGAAATATCCAGGCCAAAAGGCCCTCGAGAATAATGATATGCAGAATTTAACAATAAGTATATATGAATTAAAAAATTACTTGACCAACTGCCAAAAAACATTTTCCAGTTTTAAAGTCTAGCCAATTAGCATTTTTCTGCCAACGAGATTCACAATGCGACGTCTTGCCACATGTTTGGATGGTTTTTGTTTTGATCATTGTTCTGGTAATGACTACTCTTTCAAGAATCTTTACCTGCCATATTGGTTTGCCCTCAGGAATAAGCAGCCACATACATTTGGGCAGTTTTTCAATCCTTTGATGCAAAATAAAATGTGTATGTGAAAATGAACCATGCGTTCTCCTTACTGTGCCTGTGAGTCTCACACAAATACATTCATCCACTAATCGACCAAAGTCCATTTTTGGGATTTTGAAACTCGTCAATATACTGTAGTTTAGATCCTCAATATTGAAAAGGTTTTAGATTGCTTTTAGTTTTTTTATATCTCGTTTCACTTTTTGATAATATATATGAAATTGTTATGCAGAAACATTGCATACAGGTAATATATTCAAGTTTGTGCCACGTCACCCTCTGTGTAAACATTTGTTTATAAACTTAAAAGGATTTTTTGTTTTCAATTCCTCAAGGGACTGCATAAATCAGAATGAGTAAAGTAATTGCACAAGATAAATGTTATTTTAAGACAACACTAACATTTTCTTTTAAAACACATGGGTCGTTCTGACTTCATTGATCCTATGTGATTCCTTTTCTCAAACACGGCTGACGGCACAAGTCAGATAAAAGATCTGCTCCCTGATAGCTCTAAACGGATTTGATTTAACAGAGTAACATTTGGATCTAACATAATTGTTTGTCAAATAACCATCACAAAGCAAAACAAGATAAAGGTATAAACTGTCTCTCCCTTTCATGGTGCTCCCGGTGATTGATGGGATTCATGCTTAACATTTATTTTAAGTTTTTATGTGTTATATTCAGTATGTTCTTGTGTGTATCAGACAGTTTTATCCAGCTCAGCACTGATAGATCCAGTCTAAAAGTAGATGTAAATCTCTGTAGATCGCGAGCACCTAAGTGAGATGTTTTATTGTCTCTTGTTTAACTTTGTGATGGTTATGTTACATTGCCTGAAAGATTTCTGTAAGATCAAAATGTTGCACTGCTGATTTAAATTAGCAGCGGAACCAATTCCCAAGATTGCAGCTAATCAGGAAAGAGGCCTGAGGACCAGTTCCCAACTAAATAAAAAAGATTGATTTAAAAAAGGTTCATTTAGATAGAAAAGTCTTCTTTAAAAATAAGGAAAGGGGGATGTATGAAAGAGCTTTCAATAAAAAGAAACCAGAAAAACAGCCTGTGGGCATTAGGAAAGTGTTAGGAAAGCATAACTAGTGATGTTACGTATTGCGCCGAGGCTTCGGAGCGTGTGTCGAGTAATCCCGGAAGTTTTTTGTGAAGCTTGTATCGAGGCTTTTATCGTTTTGGGCCAGTGACGTCATCGATGACAAACTAAGCCTCGCTGCCCCTCAATACCACGTGACTGCTTCAGGAAGTGCTTTAGATCGGTTGAACCACAATGCTCATATTACCCATGGATGTATAATGCATCCATGGGTAATATGAGCGTTGTGGTTCGTTGTATCGTTCTTATTATTAATAAGAACGATATTACCCCTCCTGTACCCGTTGACACGATGGAATTAAGAGAGCTCAGACCCTCACATATATTGAGGTCGGAAGATGTCATAAGTATAAATAAATAAAAGCATAAATAAATGAAGGAATAAAAACATGAATAAATAAATAAATAAATATAGGAATAAATAGCATGCAGTGTTTTCAGATAGATTCAGTGTGTGGGCTGTGGCTCAGCTGGAAAGCAGAAGGGTCAAGTTGCAGCCGCAACAAGATGGTACAAACACACCACGCCCACTTGTACGCGACACTAACCCTAACCTAAATAGTATATAATCTAAAACTACAAGACGTTAATTACCTGTACTCTGTGCTCCATATTGGCTTTTTCTGCGTTCTCTTTCCATGTCTCTTTAAATATCCATGCATCAACATCTCACGCTTTGGGCGCGCTCTCTTCTGACCATATTTGGAAGTTCAACTTCCTTCAAATTCCTAGAGTGGCAACTGAAGGCCAAAGCCTCATGGTCATCACGGCAACGCCAACACTCTACCGTTTTTAGATGTATTTAAAAATCTTCTCTGTTTAACATCACCGTTGAATCATTCAGAGTCCTCCTGTATTTTCTCTGGTTTTCATAATCTTGACTCCCCAGGTGTATCAAACGGTTTATGGAGGTAACACAAACACTGAGCTAAGGTGGGAGACAGCAATTCATAGCTTTCAATACCCTTACGAAAATTCCATCATCTGTGGCCAAAGAGCAGCAACTTTCCATAATAGCATGAAACAAGAAAGAGGAATCTCGGAAGCATCTCGGTTTCCCTTGCACCCTGGTTTGAATATTTTCTTCCTGAACATAAACACAGTGAAAGGGAATACAAGATGACAGGAGAACACTCTCAAATTCATCCCATTGATGGTTTTTCTCAGCTCCCAATAATTACAGAAAGAACTGTGCAGAATCTAACCGTGGGAAAGTCATTTCAGAAATAGAAAGCATCTTTCTAATGCTAAGACCAGTAAAAGCAAGTATTAATTGGAATCTTGCGATAGGTCATACTATGGACTTTATCCTGGAAAATAATGCTCGGCAGCAATCTCAAGAGCTCCAACATTAGCAGAGTTGGGCAATGAAACCATGTTTTCAACAGCTGGCGAGATAAATAACATGTGTACATGAGTTTAAATCGCAACAGCTCTTCTTCAAGGAACATTTCCTCTCGCTTCTGTTGTGAATTGACCTGAGAAGTGAGTGTGCACTGTTGATGTACAACAGAGTCAAGGGTAGGTTGCATTGAACCATCTGCTGTCACATTGTATACACCTGCGTCACAAGAATTGTACATCTTTGTTTTTAGTGACAGCTGTTGTAATGGAGGACACAAGTTTCAATCTGTTCTCAGGGACTTTTGCCATTCAGAATGCCACTCTTTCCATTGAATGGTATCTATACGCTTTGAAGTAAAATCAATCCACCTTGAGGATAAAGGCCGAACCTCTGCAAGCAAATAGTAACTTGTTTTACGATTGCTATCTGAGTGGTACACACTTTCCGGACCTTGACTATGTCCTTTGCAATGTTTGTTTCATGGTTAAGGTTTAGAAGGTTATTATCAATAGGCGCGTTCACACCGGAGTACTTTTCCCCGTACTTTTCCCGTTTAGTTCCGTTAGTACCCCTTATGTTGCGTTCACACCAAAAAGAGTACTTTCACCCCCATTGTTAGTGCCTGCTAGAGAGGTTGTACCAAAAAAGTACCAATTTCTATTGGCTGGGCGAATTGCAAACCACGGCCCGTAAAACTCTGAAAAGTTTTGTGAAGCCGCCATTGTATTTGTGGCATTAGCATTATTAGCATTAGCCCCGCGCACCAACGGAGAGAGAATAATTTATGGAAACACAAAAAAAAACATGGGAGCGGTGGAGTGATGAGGTGTCAGCGTTCTGGCGATTTACTCGGAAGGCTTCAGTAGAAGCTGCTGGGAGTCCCACCAGCTTCTACTGAAGCCAGTCCCCAACTCCGGGGACTTCCGGCCGGGGACTTCGGGCGGCAGTATACGCCGTGAAGTTGTTTGCGGCCTGCCAGTAAACCCAAAGCAGAAGAAGACGAAGTGACGTCAGCGGCTCATTCGCGTAATCTTCCCTCAGGGAACTTATTCCGGTGTGAACGCGATTTGTACTAAGTGCCGGCACTAAGTACAGCAAAGTACTTGGTGTGAAAGCGGCTAATAGGCAATATTGCCTCTCCTTGAGCATCTACCCATTATTTACCATCATCATGATATTCTACAGCAGGTATATGCTGCTGCTCATACATTTTCTCATAGTGCTTAGCGATGTTGTGACAAAGGTAACTTCGTCACTGTGGACTGACGGCTTCGGGCCTTGTAATATTGCACATGTGGTTTAGTTTGAAAGTGTTCCCCCTCCCGTTTTGTCTGTGGCTGGTGATTGTGTTCACCTGGTGCCCTGTGTTGTCTCCTCCCCCCTCACCTGTGTCTTGTTGATTGATTAGTGTGTGTGTATATTTAGGCTCTGTTTTTCCCTGTCAGTGAAGAGCTAGTGTGTGAGAGATCCTTGTGGCTGCTGACTGTGTTCAGGTGGACAGCAATTGAGGCTGTGAATCATGTGCCCATGATTTGAATAAATGCCCACACCGGGTTGTATTTGGACATTCTGCCTCTGCCTCCTTGCTTGGTCGGGCCGCTCAACGGTCTGCTTCACAGATGTCCAGCCCCTTAGAAAGACACGTACAATATGTTGGAGCGCTAGCAAATAGAAGTTACATTGTGATGCTACTATATTAATAATAATAATAATACATGGGACTTTTATAGCGCTTTTCATGAAACTCAAAGACGCTTTGACAGAGAATTAAGAGGAGAAAAAGAGACAAGTGAAAAAAAAATAAAAAAAAATAATAGATAACAAAGAAATACAAAAAAGATATAAACAGAACAGAAAATAGGGGGGGAGGGGGGTGGTCATTGGTTGAATGCAGTGTTGAACAGGTGGGGTTTGAGTGATGTTTTGAATGCTGTGAGGGAGGAAGAATCTCTGATGGATTGGGGTAGTGAGTTCCAGAGGGTGGGTGCAGCAACGGAGAAGGCTCTGTCGCCCCAGGACTTGAGGTTGGTCCGGGAGGGGAGGGACAGGAGGTTGGCAGTAGCAGAGCGGAGGGAGCGAGTGGTAGTGTGTCTGTGGAGGAGGTCAGTCAGGTAGGATGGGGCCAGGTTATGGAGGGCTTTGTATGTCATCAGGAGGATCTTGTACTGAATTATCTGGGGGATGGGGAGCCAGTGGAGCTTGATGAGGATGGGTGTGATGTGTTCACGGATTCGTGTGTGGGTGAGTAGACGGGCGGCGGAGTTCTGGATATATTGAAGTTTTTTGAGGATTTTTGCAGGTGAACCGTAGAGGAGGCTGTTGCAATAGTCCAGACGGGAGGTGATGAAGGCGTGGATGAGGGTTTCGGCAGCAGTGAGAGAGGGATGGACGTAGACGGGCAATGTTTTTGCCCAAATATTATGGAAGTAAACAAAATAGTCCAAGTGAGGCGTTTCTGTCAGGGGGGCAGTGGGAATGTTTAGCTTTTTTGGACCTTTTACAAGCACACAAACCTATATAACACACTACAGGAAAGGGAAAACCCCAAAAAACATAGTGCCTCTTTAATATTCACAAACTAGGTTTAAGAAAGTTACAAAATCACAATCTTTTAGGAAGCAAATAATTCAAAAAGGGCCTTAAGACCAGAGTTTATGATCATATCTGCTCATTTGAGGTTTAGTGAAGTAAGGATCAGAGTATCGGAGTGTTTCTCCACCTCTCCTAAGCCCTAGAGAAAGGGTGTTGCCTCACACTGGAGGGGAACTGCAGCCGGCTGCTTTTAATTGTTGATTAGGAGCCAACAAGTGATCTTAATAGCCTGCAAACAACTCAGTTGGGCTGTGACATTCAGCTAAAATGAACATTGTGAAACAGAAATGATAACAAGCAATTAAAAATAGGGGACGGCTACAAAATTGTCTCTCTTGAAATTTGTATTTTGATCAAGCTCCGTGTTTTCCTTACAAACAAGTGAGGATAGTGCATTTGACACACAATCCAAAAATCGACACACACAATCTTCCTCAATATCAATGGAAAAGTCTTACAAACTTATTTTGTATTGGCCATAGTTTGAACAAGTTCCAGATTGAAGTGGTTCAGTTATCTCTGAATGACAGCTCCCCCTGGCATGGGTCTGGGCAGCGGTGGGGTGGATGGCTTCAGGCGCTGTATCTCCTGGGACCCGAGGAAAAAAAGTGTCTTCCAATTTCCTTTTTTTTGTGATTTCCTACCTATTTAGTGTTAAAAAAACATCTTGCAATTTAGACTTTTTTTATTTTATTTTATTTTAAAATGTTACAGTATGTCCACTAGACTTTGTAGTCAATGTAGTGGGAAAGTACCTCATTGGACTCCAGTCAGCACGGGCTGTAGGGTCATCTTGACTAGTTTTATGGATGTGGTCTCCATTTGACCATGCTCATAGAAACAAAGCTTGCATTCCTGAGGCAATTCTCATTTTTCATGGCTCCACTTAAAATAAAAACAACAATAAGACATACGTGCTACTCTTGGCCCACAGAGGGCCATGTCTTTCCAGCTCGTCCCTATCTGTCTCTATGTATCTATCTGTGCGCTCATGGAGCATCCTGCATCTTTCCCCCCCTTCTTCTTGACCCTCTTCTATCCCAGGTGTGAAATTCTCATCCCTCTCATCATCTGAGAGCTCAAAATCGTAATCTTCCTGAACTTTCTGGTACAGAAAATGTCTGCTTCAGTTCCGTCTCCTGCAACAATATTGAGTCATAAAGTCCATGAAGATGGTCCTGACGTCCACTAGAATGGACATTTATAAAAGGCCTGTTATTTGAAAACTTGAATTATTTAATTGCTTTCAGAACTAATTATATAGTTCCTCACATGTTAATAAACAAGAACATATATGATTTTCATGGTAAAAATGACAATTATTCAACAATATTTGACTTCTCCTACTTCTTCTATACAATTTTGTTTTTCGTATGCCAGCCATTTTGGATGAAAAGAAAGAGAAACTCCCAGCATGCAATTTTAACCAATGACATATAACTGGAAAGACCAGGATGTCTTCTGTACAGTACATCAGGGATTGATAGAGTAGCTCAAAAGAGTAAAAGGAGATGCATGTTAACAAAATGTCCACTACAGTGGACATTTTCAATGGGCTGGGTCCCAGGAGGATAGGTGCTATGCGCTGTGTGGGACAGCCTGACAATATTTGTGTCTTGAGACAGATAGACAGGGATTAGGATTGTCTGCAGATATTGTGCAGGTGGGGGACCGTGTGCGATCCACCATTTAAGCTTTAAATCCAACTCGTTGGCTTTCCAAAGGTGCTATGGAGACAGAACAATTTGTATTATGTTGTCAATTCCACACTCACTTTGACACGATTTAGATGGTTTCCCACCACACGTCTTCCATATACTCATTCTAATTCACACGGTTTGTATGTATGTGAGCAGTGGTGGCATGTACCTAAGTACATTAACTAAAATACAGTACTTAAGTATAATTTTGGGGTAATTGTACTTTACTTGAGTATTTCCATTTTCTGCTACTTTGTACTTCTAGTACAATACATTTCAAATGCGGATATTGTGATTTTACTCCAATACTTTTATTTTGGACTTTTGAAATGGTAACATGTTGTTACCACATCATATATTGTATATGCAGTACTAATTTTCCCAACAATATCTAAAGTTTGCTATATATTGAGGAATTACATTTTTTGTATTACATGTACATGTATTTTCTAATGATAAAAACGTTAGAACATACATTTCCTACAATAATGAGTAATCTTACTTTTGATACTTGATTACATTTAGCTAACAATACTTCTGTACTTTTACTTAACAAAACATTTGGAATTAAGGACCCGTACTTGTAATGAAGTACACTGAAACACTGACTTTAATTAAATGTATTATGTCAACAAATTACACATCATTGTATTAGGTCGAAAGAAATAATATTAAAAGTATAAGGTTAATTAATGAATGTTATTGCTTTCAACTAACCTTATACAACTATGTGTAATTTGTTTCAGTTTTCTCAGTGTATGTTTAAAATGTGGCATTATCACTTTTACTTAAGAATTTTTTTTGTCAAATTCACATGCAATGGAGGAAAAAGCACTTGTGAATTTGACAAAAGGACAACGCATAGCCCACAGGGCCCAATTACAAGGCTCCACCTGCTTCCACAGAGTTATAGCTCCATATAAAGATACAATTTGCTGCACAGGTTTAGGAATGGTGTGGTCACTTGCTGTTTAGCTCGGATGAAAAAACAGTTTACTGTAACTGTTATTTACTGCTGTGATATTTTTCTCAGAACTCAAGGGAGCAATTTGCCCTCAAACTGCTTCGCTTCTTTGGACTTTGCCACAATGAAATATTTATCATGGAAAACACTTCAAGTCACAAGGACAATACATTTTGGATGGAACACTTGATTCAGTACTATTTAGAGGAAACAATTTAGCCGTGTTAGCTACATTGGCTGCATTTCATTTACTTCGTCAAAAAAATGTAAGATATATTATTATTACAGCTTTTGTGGTCTTCACAGCATGATTGTGGATGCAAAACAAATGTAACATTTAAAGAGGACCCATCATGCAAAATGCACTTTTGTACGTCTTTTATACATGAATATGTGTCCCCGGTGTGTCAGGGAACTCACCAAGTGTCAGAAAACACAACCCTCTCTCTTTTCCTCCATACCCAAATTTCTAAAAACGGGGCTGCAACAGATCTGATTATTATTTGAATTTTTCTGACGTCAGAAAAGGGGTGCTCCGCCTATATGGGCAACTCTCCACCTATCAGGGGAATGAGAGACCGCTCGAAAGCGCTGGAGACGCTGTAGTACATTTGCCAAGCCTGTAAGTGGCGCTGTAGTCTGCCACAAAAGCAGAATCAGCCCCTGCAAGAACAGGGCTGGAAAAGAGCAAATAGAGTGAAATGAGGCATGGCTAAATGCATGATCTGTTTGGTATTTTGAAAAAAAAAACTTCACAGACATGTTTTATATAGGTATGGCCCTACAATATTATGTTTCAAATATAGCATGATAGGTCCACTTTAAATAATCCTCTGGGTAAACCACCCCCTTATCTAGGTGAACATAAATGAATAATAATGAATGAGCTTCACACAATTCAGACAGTAGACATGTTTATTCAAGATGTTCCAACATGCAAAAATGATTATGCAAGATATGTGTTTATGTAGTGCCGACATCTCAGGGAAGAGGCTATTTTAGTCACAGGAAATGTCAGAAAAATACATTTTCATCTACATCTTGTGATTGCAGAGCTTCTAAAAGTCCACTTTATATTTCAAAAGAACATTATGAATTGCAGAGTGGGTTGTGATGTTTTACTGTATGACGCTCACAAGAGACCTGACTGCATTCATTGTTGCTCCTTTCTATCTTGTGTTAGATCTCAATGCTGCAGGAAAGGGATCATTTCATGAAATGCTCCCAACATGCGGTCGACAACCTTTTCAGTCTGATTATGTGTAACATTTCCCTGAAAGGCTGATTTGTGACTCATGACATTTGGCTAATTGCAGCATTCAAACAGTTTGCTGGTTAACATGAAACCCACCTGAGGCTGAGTCGCGCTCTGTGGCTCCGACACCCCGAGGGTGAGCCACAGGCCGGCGCTCTCCTGGCCTTTAGCTCCCTCAGTGACCAATTTATTCTCATCTTGTTCGTCTACTTCCTTTATGTCGCTCCTGACATGAAGCAGCAAGGCCTATGGAGGTCTCTGGCAGAGGGCATCAAGGTAAGTGCAGAAAGGATAGTTAGTATCAGAGTTTCCGTTAGAATATTTTTTCGCCGGTCAACATGTCCGTTCAAGTTTAAATCTTCCGGACAAAATGAGAAAAGTGCCGGTCAAAGGTCTTCTTTGTTATTTATTGTGCTTTAAAACAAATTGATATGATTCAATATTAAACAAACTAATTATAGTAGATTAACTACATTATTCAAAAGTGTACAGTAACTTACAATAACACGGGAATAATAAACGGAGCAGTCTCCATCTCCTGACAGCCCGTCAGTATCATTCTTTCACACACACATATGGGTTTTTGGCCGAGGGCGACACCGTACTTCAGGTATCAACCATTTCACACGAGGTGCATACAGAATATCATAGTCTATTGCCTTAATCAATATAGTCAACTCTAAAATACCACATATATGCATTGGCATGATAATATTATTGTGACAAGTGGGGTATTCACCTGGTGTTTCCAGAAGATAGACGTAGATGCTGCCAAAATCGACCGAAGGCCACTTTTGAGGGTTGTAATTCCATACATTGTACATCCAACAACCCACACAGCTCTAGTTTACGCTGGTAACGACCTAGAGCACACCCCTCAAGTCCAGAGATGTAATCCGAAGACATGCAGCGATTTCTTCGGTCGTTAATTCAGAAAAAAAAACCTAGTGCGCTCTGCCTGGCAACATTAGCTAGCTGTTTATATTAGCATCGCCAGGATTTTTGCACCTCCAGAAAAATGGCGTCTTTATAAAAAAATATATGGCACGCGTTGCATTGTGGGTAGCTGTGACGTCACTGTGTGTGAAAGAATGTAGCTCGCGGATCCAGTAATGAGTGACCCGACAGTAAAACTAAACATATCTATAACTAGTTACGGTAGTTTGAGAGGTCATTAAAAATAGCTAGGCCCTACGTGTGCTATTCTAACCTGGTGTGTGTTTTGTTCTGTGATCATGCAGAGCTGCGTGTCGACTCGTCAGCAGCAGCTGATCTCTCTCTCCCGTCAGATTAGACTTCACTCGCGTTTATGTCCATATTGATCAGATCCAGCTAGTTCTAGCTAATGATAGGACTACCTGCTTATTAAAAGACACCTAAACAATAAGCGTCGCTATGCAACCGGGTGAGGCCGTAAAGTATAGCGCAGCATTATGCATTAGTTTACATGCCCACCGGAACCCCGAGGCATTACCAACAGATCAACGCACAATCAACCCATACAGGCAGGGCCGTTTCTTCCTATATGCGGACTATGCGGGGGCATAGGGGGCCCCCAAGCTGAAAGTATTTTTTTTATTTTTTATTCATCCGAAAAACAAAAAAAGTTTAATTCATACACACAAAGATGAACAAAATTAGTAGAAGCAGGAGGGCTGAAGCATAGCTTGTGGAAAGTAGCCCTCCCGTGCATCATCCTAATACAGCGGCATTATTGCGTCAAAAACATATAGAAATGAAGGAATACAAAGAAATAAAGAAAACAGGAGAACAAATTAAATAAAAGTTAGGGCAGGAAAACAATAAATGTGTAGAGGAAACTTCTGTGTAGCTATGCAGTGGGAGTCACCGACTCAGGAAGGAGACACGGGAAGAGCAGTAGCTTTGATGTCAAACACATGATGGTTTATTTGGAGTTAACGGCCGGAGGATTCACATCACAAGTCCAAGAGTCAGAGGTTCTGACTTCACGGTAGAGTTGCCACGTCAATTCTGAAGAACTCTACCCCAGACCCCTGTATTTAGCTAGTTCAGAGAGCATCATCAACATGCTGCATAACAAGATAGAATGATAACACCTCTATCAGCTGACGCCAACAGGCAGGAACAGGGAGACAAAACACTGAGAGCACAGCAGCCAAGGTTACAGGTGCCTGTGCTCAGTCAGGACAGTTTGAACTGATACACTGGGTCAAAGTTATGGGCCTTGGAAAATATTTCCACAACAAAATGCATATATATATATACGAAAACTAGATATAGGGTCATTTTCTGCACATGTCAATAGCAGTTTCAACAACTTTTTTGGGAAATTAAAATACTATATATACATAGGTACGTCATGCACTTGGCAAATGAATAATAATAATAATAATAATAATATATGCATAATTGCATATAGACATTGTGAACACTTATTTTCAAGTGACTTTTTTTACATTCATATGTTCACGCTGTGGTTTGGAACTGCTTTTGAATGTTATTAGGCATTTTGTTATGGAAAATGTTGTGCATAATCAGTACTGTTTTAAGCTGTACTATCTCAACACATTTTAATAGATTGAGTTTTTTTAAATATGGGAGTTGTGTGTTCATATTTACCAACACCACAGACTATTCGTATACTTTTTTTGGGATGTTATTATTTTTTGTAGATTTGTTGAGTACGTGTTTCCCCATATTTCGGAGCAGTATTAAAGGTAAGGGAGAAATAGACTGTTATAAAGAGTATATTTTCTTCAAGAATGTTCTTAGTATGATACAACATATCTATTGTTTTTGACAGTTTAGTCTGTACATAATTTATATAGTGCTTCCAATTGAGTTTTTCATCAACAAGCAGTCCTAAAAATGTACATGCACCAACTTTTTCTATCTCTGTATTGCAAATCCGTATAATGCAGTCATTTCTACTCTCAGACTTTGTATTGAATAACATGTAATTTGTTTTGGCCACATTAAGGGATAATTTATTAACTGCAAACCAGTTACATAGTATTTTTAATTCTGCATTCACAATTTGAACAAGATCGCCAAGATTATGATGGGAGCAGATAATTCAAAGTTCAGGTTCAGCCTCAATATATTTGGGGAGAATTAAAATGAGCCGTCTTTATTTGTAGACAGCCAAGCCCCTCCTGTGAGTGTTCGGTGAAGCATTATATGCTTACAAATCCAATGTAGGATATAAACACGACTAAACTGCAATGATAGCAAAGCTGTGGCTTGGGTTTTTGGGGTAATAAAGTCCAAATCATCGTTGGGCTGACAGCTGAGAAAATGCTGCATCTTTTGCATGTATTGACATAGAGGAGCCTAATTGTTTACCTTTTTAATATCATTTTTTGTAATTTTCAATTGCTTGGTTTTCGTGAAATTAGCCTGTTTTCCTATTAAAGTGTAACAGATTGATGCATCTCCACAGATCATCTTAAAGGCTTCGGAATCCCCCCCATTGTAGTTAAAAAACTGTCAAAACTAGGGCCCCCAAACAGCATCTTGCATAGGGCCCCCAAAAGCTAGAAACGGCCCTGCATACAGGACATCTCTTTCTCCACATTACGTGTTAGACATTAGAATTGACTATTCTTGTCTGTCACATACTCTTTTGTCTGTCACATAAATGGCGCAAGTTGCGCAACTGATGTGGTATTGCGCTAAACGGAAATTATTTTGAACGGACACTTTGACCGGAGAGATTTAGATTTGCCGGTCTTCAGCATATTTTACCGGTCGTAGTCCGGTAATTACCGGCTAACGGGAACTCTGGTTAGTATACTGTCTTACCTTAGCTGACTTACAGATCCACACACTGGCTTTAATCCTGGAACCCAGACCCAGCAGCTGGAAGCTCCTCTGGAAATTGGATCAGTCTAACATTTCAACAGCTGGCTATATGAGACTCCCATGTCAAGATCTCTAAGAGGATCAAAAACAACTAGAGAATGCAATTCCTGAAGAAATTGCTAGTGGGAATGCTTTATGCTGAAAAGCTGACGCTAAACTGCTATGCTGAAATGTAATGTGTAAGAAGAAAGTGAATCATTTAGATTAAAATGAAATGTGTAAGAAGAAAGTGAAGAATTTGGATTGAAATTATACATGAACACTGGGGGCTTGAATGTGTGATGAGAGAAGAAAATAAAGTAAAAAGGCTTGGAAAAGCAGCAGAATATTTGAACCGCAAACTTCTGAACTAAGTTGATGGCGAATGATCTGTCGCCATGGCAACGGCATTTGATGACACCCCATAATACGCTTAGATGCATTGATGGCTGCATCGTTACCAAACCTGTGAAGTCTTGGGTTGTTTGGAGTATTTTTACTGAAGTTATGAGAAAACCGTGTTTCCAGGCGAGCATTTTGTTGCCATGGTAACGGCAATTGAAGAAATCTCAAAACTGTCCCGTAGATATCTTCAAGGCTGGACTGTTAGCACACTTGAGCACTTTTTGAACATTTTCATAGGAGTTATAGCGACATCATGTTTTATGGCGAGGGATGTGTTTCCATGGAAACGGCATATGGTGAGATCTCAGATTTGGCGTAGAGCTGTTGAGGCATGGACCGGTGATATACAAGTGAAGATTGGGGGACGATTGGACCGTGTCCATTGGACTTACAGCCACATCATGTTTCATGGCGAGTGGTCTGTCGCCATGGCAACGGCATTTCATGACACCCCATACTACGCTTAGATACGTTGATGGCTGCATCGTTACCAAACCTGTGAAATTCTGGGCTGTTTGGAGTATTTTCACTCAAGTTATGAGAAAACCGTGTTTCAAGGCGAGCATTGTGTTGCCATGGCAACGTCATTTGAAGAAATCTCAAAACTGTCCCGTAGATGTCTTCACGGCTGGACTGTTGGCCCACATGTGAAGTTTGAGCACTTTTTGAACATTTGCATAGGAATTATAGCGACATCATGTTTTATGGCGAGGGAGGTGTTTCCATGGAAACGGCATATGGTGAGATCTCAGATTTGGCGTAGAGCTGTTGAGGCATGGACCGGTGATATACAAGTGAAGATTGGGGGACGATTGGACCGTGTCCATTGGACTTATAGCGACATCATGTTTTATGGCGAGGTATGCGTTGCCATGGAAACGGCATATGGTGAGATCTCAGATTTGGCGTAGAGTTGTTGAGGCATGGACCAGTGATATACAAGTGAAGATTGGGGGACGATTGGACCGTGTCGATTGGACTTACAGCCACATCGTGTTTCATGGCGAGTGGTCTGTCGCCATGGCAACGACATTTGATGACACCCCATAATACCCTTAGATGCGTTGATGGCTGCATCGTTACCAAACCTGTGAAGTTTCTGGGCTGAAGCTATGAGAAAACCGTGTTTCAAGGCGAGCATTGTGTTGCCATGGCAACGGCATTTGAAGAAATCTCAAAACTGTCCCGAAGATGTCTTCACAGCTGGACTGTTGAAGTCTGCTGCATGTCAGTTGGAGTGATGACATCATCGTGTTCCATTACACAGGTGTTTATAGTTGAGCTAACGAGCTCTGTAGAGATCACAGATTTCCATTGTTCTGAATGAGAGATGAACCTCTTACATGTGAACGTTTTGTGGAAGAACCGTAACAGATATCTGTGAAATTTCAAAACGAGAAGCATGTCAAGGAAGTTGAGTATCTGAAGTGTAATTTTTGTGTACTTTCGGGTTAATAATGTGGCCTTTTTGGCAGTTTAACTAAAGGTATGCGGCTGCTACCGTGAGGAAATATCTGCCTGAAATTACAATGGGCTTTAATGGAGGAATGTTGAACGTTTTTGTCACTTCATGCCCTCAAGAGGCATTTTGTTGAATTGTTTTGCTAAATTATTTGTCATTTTTGAAGCTACGAGATGTTTTCCTACGTTTATCATGAAAAATGATGTCCCAGGAATGTAGGGTTTGGGAATTATGGCAGTTTAAAACAAATATATGAAGGCACATTTCAAGATTTCTAGCTGTGACATCACGCACTCTAGTTAATGTTAAAATGTGAAGAAACCCTCTAAAACAAGGTCTGAACAAATGTTAATATCTCTAAAAGTAAGAATCAGATTTAAAAGTTGTTTCACACGAATAATGTCAGAAAGATTTGTAATATTTGAAAGTTAGAATGAGGTTTCTGAGTGAAAGTATGAATGAACAGTTAGCAGTTGAAGTCGCATGAAGATTTGTTGAAGTTGAAGATTTCCTCCATTGACTTCAATGTTACAAATTTGATGTATTATGGGATGTATCTCTGGAATTATGAAAGTTATGAATGAGAAAAGTAATAGCCATCGATTCCCGACCGAGCTGAACGTTTTGATGTTTGAACGGAGTTTCTGCGATGTTCAATGTGGGAGAAGAAGAGGGCCAAAATAAGTCGGCGGAATAATAATAATACAAATGTTGTCCGTAGAATAACAGTTAGTGGGAATGCTGTAAACAGCTTTCCCACTAAATAAATAAACAGTAAGTGTTTTTATTTCTCAGTTTCCCAGTCCCAGAGAATGTACTTTTCAGTGAAAAATAAAAAAGTTTAAGGATAAATACTTGGACATTCATTGATTTTCAAACTATGGAAATATATGTATTAGAACTTTTTTGTTGGAAAATAATAATATTGATATTAGGTATAAATAGTAACTTTTTCTGTGTCTTTTTTTAATGGTATTCATAGCCCTAAAAATCTGACTTAAATTATGTCATAGCAATATGAAAAGGTACGCAAAATAAATAATTATGCAATCACTCAATTCATGTTTGATTATTTTTTGTAAAGTTTGTCTCTTTTAGGAGAATTAATTACATTCAAAAGATGAGTTTAGCTCAGTGAAGTTAGAATATTACAATAGCTGTAGCATATGGACAATTGCACTAATGGAAGTGAAAAGACAGCACTTTGGCTCGACCAAAAATCGTTTATAAATGTGTTATATACATAAAACTTGATTTGATTTGAAGACTACCAGGATAAGTCCTAACATAATTTTTTTATAATTTGTATTAAAACATGTCTGGAGAGGCAATACAAACAGAGTATAAACTCCTCAAAACACAAACCACACATTGATAGCAGAGTACAATTGTGTGGCAGTATTTAACTGACACAGTATAACAAATAGCTAAATAATAACCTCTTTCAAATACATGTATCTGCATCCTAAAATGCATTGTTAATCTTTCTGTCAGTTTGTGGCCTAATATCCTGATGATGTAGTTCATGTCACTGTCTATGTTGTCACAGCCCCCTGCCTCTCATTATGCTACAACATTAGATATTTAGATTTGATAACAAACTTGTCTCTAAAAGCCCCTCTCTTGCTGCCAGATAAAGCCACGGCATCATCCTCTCTGCAGCTTTTGACGACTTAGCATTCCCTTCTCATTTGCCGCAGTAAGTCCTCTTTGCGTCGCATGCTCTTATAGTGACAGACCGTGATATATCTCCATAAACAAATCTGAATTGACTGGGTCGAGCTCCACCTCCACCAGATTCATTATCTCTGACACCTCCTAATTCCTCACCAACTGTCTGCTTTAAGAGAAAGTAATCTTCCTCAAAACACAACTGCAATACATTTGAAATCATAAATTCGCACTTCATTACTCCATCTCTTCCCCCCGAACCCCTCTCGTCTGCACTCATAACTTCTCCCTCTACACCAGTGTCACTTCACCCCCCCTGTCTCCTTCCAAGTATGTCAATGACACACGAAACACCCCCTCTCAGAGCCTCCTATCTCTGACACCACCTGTTTGTTTCACTGCTCTGGAGCTAATCAATGTCTCCATCACCTCCAGACTTCTTCCCTGCACCTCCTCAATAAACATCATTATGTCGCCTGAATGTTCCTGTTCCAGAGGCTAAAAAGCTACCAAAAAACCTCCAATGGCTTCCAGAAAAATATGTCGGATTATCCTAAGATTCAACATTTGGTGTGCGATAATGGGAGGAAATTGAGCACAGATGGCATATGGTGCGGTTCAGCTGGTAGGTCAGGGGAGTGTTTTCATTCGCAGCACTCAGCCATACTTTCTGTATAGATGTGTCGCCTTTATAAAGACTCGTTCGGGGGGGGTTGACAGCCATCAGTTTCACTTTTTTCTGTCAGCCTCTCTAGCAATTCCACCACATTTGCCCTATAGCTGTCAAAGCCGTTTTTGTGCCGACAGATTGCAGAGAATCTGCCGGATAAACACGGCAAAATTGAAAATGAAAGTTGGCAGCACACACAAGCACGTATGAGCACACACACACACACACATGTACACACAGTATCTTAGAAACCAAGGCAAACGCTTGTGAATATCCTACTGTAGACAGTTGTCCTTGAAAAAGAGAAAAGAAGGATGGGGATGAAGGCAGCCACTCAGCGCGTTGAGAGGAAAACAGCTTCACCCACACAAGGGCCTCACAATTCTATTTGGTTGCAATCAAGTTATTGGAATAATTCATGAAGAGTCTGATTGCATGAATGACTTAGTAAACATAATGTAAAAAAATATGAAATGATGCATATTTAAGTTTCCATTTGTCCATGCATTTGTATTAAATCGCCTGGGAGGCAATAATGAAGAAGATGACTTGATACTGTCATCGAGTATAAGGAATCATTGTGTTGATTGGAGTGGACAGAGTTGAAATGATGTATCTACCATTAAGACATCAATAAAGCTTAGAGAGATAATTGTACAAAAGAGATAGGGTGGATCACATTGTATAGCAGATGCTGACAGTTGATAAAGAAAATCAGCCTCTCAGCACAAGGACACACACAAGATGCTCTCACAGTGACTGAAAGTAGCCTTTGCACCTGTCACACTATACATGGCAAGAATGCATACATTGGTGGGAAGAGTCGTTTAAAATATTCCAATATGCTGAAAATTTCCCCACAACCCCCATTATTGATAAATAATGATTTACAAATAAAATAATTACAAAATAAATATAACTAATGCTAGTATTAGCGTGAACTGCAGTTCTGTGTGCGCTTTATTCACACTGTGTGAATAGGGATGTGGTATTCTCGTTACATTTCGACTTCATCCTCGTAAAATCTATTTTTTTCTTAAAACATTTCATCTCTTCAGAGAACAAAGATACATGTGATATGCTTTCCAGGTTGTGTCAATGAGCAGTATCCTGATAATACAGATAAGATAACTTCAGCAGAAATAAAAAATGTTTTACTTTACATTAAAAAATAAGTTTCCAACATGAATTGGTGTATTGAAATTCACCAGAATGCACAAAATAACATGAGTGACGTTCATCATTGAGGAGGACCCAAAGACCACTCAGTAGACTCAGTACAGTGTGTGACCCCCCAAATGTCGTGATAGACAGCAAGGATCGTAATGCAAAAATTAATCATGTATTATGAACGATGACACAAATTCAGCAAGAACATGTTAAAATCAAATAGTTCCCCCTGACAGAAAACATTGTAGATGTTCCATATGTTGTGTTTATTGCTTCATTCGCTGATTGTGTGCTTTAAGTAGTCAATATTCAAATGTATATCCTGTGTGGCTTATACTGTGTAAGGCTAAAAAAATGGCAATCCTTAAAACAATTGTTTGATAGTCATACACTAACTATTTACGATGCATTGTTTTCATTTTGTAGATCATGAGAATTACCAAGAGCAATGAGTTTTTTTCTTTTCATACATTTAGTTAATGTTCACTTTGTGTCACAAAGCAAAAGTGAGCTGGTAGACTGAAGTAAATCATCTGTAGCTGCTCGTCACATTCATATTATTATGCATCAGTGAGTCTACAGAGTAGCCCTCATGGTTGCACTCCACTTTGTTCTGTACCCACAAACCCTGTACAGGTGCTGTTGGGCTTATCTAGGAGACATATCGGCTGAGCTGGCACTTCACTGAGAAGCATGACACTACTTGAAAAGTTGAGGAGACTATCCTACCTCTTTTGCTATTCTGTTACCGTTGGCAGTGTGTATTCTGAACACATTTGATTGAGTTGGAAAACAGCCAAGTGGGAAGTTAAATTGTTTCTAGGTTGAGTGGAGCGTTTAAGGAAAATGTAACGTTTAATTAGTGAAAAAGGCTTTAATCAATATGTCTGTCTCCTGGTCTGTTCTGGTCATTCAGCCTTCTGAAATGAGTCCTACATCTGTAGATAAGATTACCAATACATTTTAAAATAATGACTAAAATGTAACCTGCAACACAATTTTGTTGTCATTATTTTTAGAATGACTTATAGAGGAAAGTGGCAGGACATCAAAACAATAAGACGTTAAAATAGTTTGTAGGATTAAGTGCCATCTAGTGTTCTGAGATTGCAACCAACAAAAAAAACCTCGACTTACATTTCAGATTTTGGTTAGCTACATGTTGTAGTTTCAGGTTTTAAAGTAATGCACTGTCATTCCTATTACATGTATAGTGTATCCCACAGTATCAATGTGTATGTATTCAACGTAATTGTTAACCAGGTGGTAAAGAGAGTGATGATGAATTGGTCGCGAGTGACACAAATAACAGACTTCCTGTCCTTTGTGTGACTTAAGGGGACCCATAATGTTAATTTGCAGGTTCATATTTGTATGTTATGCCTTTGGGACATGTTTCCATGCTTTAATGTTCAAAAAGCTCTTTATTAATCTCATACTGCCTGTGCTGCATCACCTCTTTTCACCCTCTGTCTGAAACCAGAGCCCAGCCTGCTCTGATTGGTTAGCTGGCTGGATCTGTTGTGATTGGTCAACAGCTTAGAGATGTCCCGCCCCTTAGCCTATTGCAATTTTCAGACAATTTTCCTAATGTTTATGAACTGTCCTGTTAATTAAAGAGGCCCTATTGTGATTTCTGTGGTTTTCCCTTTACTGTAGTGTAGTGGTTCTCAAACTTTTTCTGTCAGGCCCCCCCTTTGGAGAAAAAAAAAAGTCGGGCCCCCCCAACACAAATAGTCAGGCTCAGTGGCGGCGCCAGAGATTTATTTTGGGGGTGCTGTGGGGTAGCTTGACGTTTCATAGAGGGTGCTCAAACATTTAGGGTTTCCCATTAATGCACCAGCGCTACAGTGGAATGTTCTACTGCAACACTCCCCACGCATATACACAGTGTACCCGCGACTGTTACAATGAAGGCTCGATAATCAGCTCACGGCATATAGGTGTAAGCAGGGGTAAAGTGCTATAGGTGGTGTGTGGACCTCACATAGGGGGGTCCGGGGGCAAGCTCCCCCGGGAAGATTTTTAAATATTGAAGTTAAAAGCATCAATCTGGTGCACTTTGAGAGCAAAATGAAGAGATCTATGGATACCTCTCTCAACACCCATTTGAAACAGAATTGTAAACAGAATTACTATTTATTTTAGGATATTTTACAAATCACTCCCCTTTTAAACTTTATTCTTGTTTTACTGTCATATAGTATTTCATACCTGTTTTTAATTGATTCTCTTATTTTTTTATAACTATAATGATCATATAAACGTGTGCCTCGGAAATAATTGTTTACATTAATGGTGAACAAAACGTTTGAGACCCACTGAGATAACACTCAGAGAGTCCTTTAGTTCACTGAGACTCTCAGTCTGACAGGAGAGGACTCTCCTCCACTTTGTTGTTGAAAAAACTCTTATATCTTATATCCGTTAGCGTAGCTCGCTAGCACCAGAAGCTAACAACAACAATCTCCGGTACTGGTGCGCTCTCTCTCTCTCTCGCTCGCGCACACACACAAAATGGGATCATTCCACACACACATGCACACACACACACACACACACACACACACACACACACACACACACACACACACACACACACACACATACACACACACACACACACAGAGCCGAGCCGAGCTTTAATGAAACACAGAGACCCAGACGTAATAGTACTGTATCTTATTATTTTCAATCAATAATTTTTCAAAATATGATTTTTTTTTTTTTTTATCTTTTAATAACCATTTTTCCCCCTGGTCTCTCGCGCCCCCCCTGTCATGCCTCCGCGCCCCCCACTTTGAGAACCACTGCTAGTGTGTTCTATAGGCGCTGAGGAACAGCAGAGTGCGGGTTGACAGGTGTCTGTGTTGACACTCCCCTTAATGTGCGTTAGCAGAGACAGGCTACAAGTGTCTTAGGTTCAAGTTAGACTAACTAATGTCTAGGTTAGTGTTCATGACTTCATGTTTATGTCATCTTAATGTTTAATCTCACACATTTTCCGTGCTTTCCAATAGTATAACAATAGTTGTATTCCACTGTTAAATAACCTGTTCAATACAAACATGCCACTTGTAAAAATTAAATAACATTTCTGTGAACTTATATTTAGTGAGCTTATGATGTTCCCTGAAAGATTGTAAAATGTCAATGAAGATGTCAGACTTAGTATATTTGTTAATAATTACATACAATACATGGAATTTGTGTGTGTGTGTATTCTAAGTGAATCTGCGGCCCCCTGGTGGCCCGTACATATATGATGTGGCCCCCACCACCATCCAAGTTGCCCATCCCTGATGTAAATGGTCTGCAAACGCTAAAATGCCTGTGTTCCCCCCAGAGGGAGTTTCTCTCCCACACAATCCCTCCCTGCCTGAAATGCTTCCATTAGACTCCTTTGTTTACTTCGGTAACATAGTGACATCACTGTGTAAACCTTGTGCTTCCGACCAGAGCAGACTGGGCTCTGGTTTCAGACAGAGGGTGAAAAGAGGTGCTGCAGCTCAGGAAGTATGAGAAAAATAAAGAGCTTTTTGAACATTAAAGCATGGAGACGTGTCAGAGTAGAGGCACAGAATACGAATAAGAACCTGAACGTTTGCTCTTAAACACAATATTAACATTTTCCTAACCAGTGTATCAGGTAATCATCCCTGAGTTATGCCTTTGTAATATCACAGGGAACCCCAGTGAAGTCAAAACATCTGAAATGAAGGAGCACAGAAGGTCAGAGCACTTCCTCACCTCACTTATCCCTGCTGAGTGGAGACGGTTCAGGATCAACCTCGTTAATAAATCACGATGACTTCTGTATAATTATAAAATTGCCGTAATTATTTGTGCACTTACTGTGTGACTCAAGGAAAACTAAACTGACACTCACACACGTGCACTGAAAGACATCTGGGAAACACTTTGTTCCTTCCAGCAGCACACAGCTGCTCCGCTGATGAAAGTTCATAAGTGAGGTTAATTAAACAGCATGTCTCATCACATCCTCACTGTTCTCTTTTCTCCCGTCTTCCTCAGGCACATCACCTCGAAACCACAGAGCTGTGGGGGTTTACCTCTGGGATAAACTGAAGGCATTCAGCGGAAAATAAATAAAAAGCAGGGACTAAATAAAACAAACAAGTGTCTTTCCAAGATCTTTGAAGATGGTTTAAAAACAAAGAAATGGAGCAAAAATTAAATTGAATAATTTGTAATTGAATTTGATTTTACATTTTATAATGTTAATAACTGAAGATCACTTTTAAGACTTGTTTCCTTGTTGTCATTTCAGCTCACATAGATTTTTTTTCAATCTCGTGAAAGGATTATATCCAATTATATTAACAAAAGCCTTTCATGTATAATGTAGAATACACTTCATGAACTTAAAATATGATATCCCTTCTTATATTCTCAAAGCCTTACGGAGCCTACACACGGCGGCGTGCGTTACCGCTTCAACGCTTCTGCCCATTCACTTTGAATGGGGTGACGTCATGATTCGCCAAACTGCATTGTGGGAGCAGAGCGTAGCTTCTCTCGCGGTGCTCGCTGCAAAAGTAGAGCAATGTTCTACTTTTGCCGCCTCGACAGAGGCGTCAGCCAATCAAATCCTGCGTATGCAAATCTGACATTACAAGCGCTAGCCAATCAAACCGCGTGTATGTTGGGAGAGCCAGACCGCAGTTATTTCCCATATGTCAAAAAATGGAGGAGAAAATTATCGTGGCGGTACTATATGACCAGTCCCTCTTTACATACAGGGATACAAACCGGAGGAGCCAGGCATGGGGGGAGGTGGCAGAGACAGTGGGTGAAACTGGTAGGTTTTCGCCTGTTTGGGGAGTTTTATATCCAGTGTACTTCGTTTGAATGGACAGCTAGCAAGCATAGACAGTATATTTAGCCAGCATGGATGTAGCATGAATGCTTTGCTTTGTATGTCCGGGGCGGGACATTCATGTGATTGGTTGTTGGTCGCGTTGTTCGTAAAAAATCCCCAAGCTTCAGACACGCCCACCACCAAGCGGTAACGCACGCCGCCGTGTGTAGGGGCCGTTACTGTATGTGTGTCATTTGCTTTCAAGGTCTTTAAACAAATGATACAAAGTCATTATACCAGAGTTGTGTGTTTTATCTCATCTCAGGTAACAGGTGAAAGCAGGGCTAGGAAACATAAAACTGAACATACTTATTTTTCTTCTTAGCTTTAGTTTGGACTGAAATCTTTGAAACACACGATTGAGTCCCTTGGTTGCCAAGTTGGTTGAAGCCTTAAAACGGTGGGTTACATATTGTAACAAGCACAGGCGGAGCCCTCTACTGGACTCTATGGATACTACCCTTAACCATGCTATGCGAGCATTCACATACTGAGTTGCATAAACATAGCCGGCCAATCAGGGCGAGCCTACCTGAATGCGCGCACAGGCACACAGTATATAAGACGCCTCCTGATCCTGTTATCCTACACCCTCTTCAGCGAGTGGCATAGGAAAGGCCCCTAGGTAGAGGGCTCCGCCTGTGCTTATATAACCAGGGTTACAATATATAACCCACCGTTATATTTCACACAGGCTCCGCCCTCTACTGGACTCTATGGGTACAGTGGGTGGAGCCCTGATGGATAAACCTCCTGTCGTTCAACAACATCGACCCATCACACTGCCCCTGACCGGCTTTTGGTCCCCACACTCACACTCGTTAAGGTTACCTCGTGTAGTGTGCATGGAAAATAGTGAGGAAGGAGAGGAACGTCCTCCAATCCTGTATGGGGTTTACAGCATACTGCGTTTCCCGGGTCCCTAAGGCGCATGGGAAAACAGCGCCGGGGGGGGGGTCAGATGCCTACTGACCGACAGCCCCCCCCCCCTCTCACCGGTCGTGTGTTGCCCCAGCAAGCACCGAGGATGAGAAGGAGTCAGACATGTCCAAGAGATAAGACCTTATGAAGGGGCCTGGCGTAGACCAAGACGCCGCCATGCATATGTCCTCCACACTCACGCCGTTGAACAAGGCTGATGACATGGCCATACCCCGCGTGGAGCGTGCATGGACCCACTGTTCGGTGCGCCTAATGGAAGCCGTGCGCTCTACATAACATGCCAGCGCACACACCGGGCAGAGGAGGTGTAATTTAGCCTCCCTTTACCCAATATGGGGTGGAAGACTAAAGCCGTTCAACTGTATAACATTTGACCTGAAAGGAAATCCCTAGGTTTTTGGGAACAAAGGAGGGGTTCGGTCTGAGTATCGCCCCGCTACGGTCACCCCGGATCAAAAGGCAACTCGGGTGTACCGACAGAGCGGTCAGCTCGGACACTCTTTTGGCCGAAGTCAAGGCAAGCAGCATAGCTGCTTTCAATGATAGTGCCTTCAGGGAGGAGCGCTCCAGAGGCTCAAATGGTTCTGTGACCAGAGCCTCGAGCACCAACGGCAGGTCCCACTGCAAGGAGGAGGTGTGCACCACTGGGCGCTGTCTCCTGACCCCCTGCAAAAACCGCGCCATAAGCGGCTGACTGAAGGCTTACCTGCCGCCAAATCCCCTCATGGCAGGATGAAATGGCTGCTGAATACACTTTAATTGTGGAATAAGCAAGCCCCCTGTCCACCAGTAACTGTAAGTAGGACAGAATAGAGCCCAGCTTACAAGACATAGGCTCTAGACTCCTTTCTTCACACCATCGCTGGAATCCCAACCACTTTGGCCTGTAACAGGCTGTGGTGGATTCTGCTCTTGCTGCTTGGATAGTCTGAATAACCTCGTCAGACAATCCCCCCTGTATCAGCCTGTCCCTCTCAGGAGCCAAGCCTGGAGAGGTTGGCCCAGAGGGGGTAACGCCCCCATTATACCTGTCTCCTGAGACAGTGCTCCCCAGACCTGAGGCACCGCCCAAGGCTGGCCCACCATCATCTATGTCACCTCTGCATACCATGGCGCCGAACGCCGACCTGGGGCCACTAGGATGACTGACAGATGTTCCCGTCTCACCCTCTCCAGGAGGGGGAGAATGAGACGCAGCGGTGGAAAGGCGTAGAGCAGCTTTCTTGGCCATGGCTCGTGTGCAAACACGTCCACCCCCAAGGGTGGATTGTCCCCCAGAGCCATGGAAAACCACAGTGGCTGTTGCGCCGGTTGGCGAACAGGTCCACCTCTGCTCTCCCGAACTGGGCGTGAACACCGTGATGTAGGAGGTCACTCGCCCCAGTGGAGTTCCCCTCCGCAGATGTTTTGGGGAACCCCAGTATCCACTGATACTCCAATCCACCACTCTGATCCACCATCCACGGATGGTCACCAGACGTCGTTTGTGCCTCTTAGGATCTAAACGAAGACCGGCAAACAGCCTCTGCAGGTGACGCATAATGCAGTAAGCCTGCAGGTGAGGTATGGGGCTGCTCTTCTTCCAATTGACCACAATCCACTTGAATCAATTGGGCTGTGTTTGCCCCTTCCCTGGACCTGGGGCGCCCGCTATTAAGCCAGGGCATGAAGTAACGGCCCGGGTCTTCTTTCATCTTCTTTCAAACGTCTTTGCTTTCTCTGCATCAGTTGTTGCTCGCTCGCTGAAGAGAAAAAGGATAACAGGATCAGGAGGCGTGGCCGTCTTATATACTGCGTGCATTCAGGTAGGCTCGCCCTGATTGGCCGGCTACGTTTATGCAACTCAGTACGTGAATGCTTGCATAGCATGGTTAAGGGTAGTACCCATAGAGTCCAGTAGAGGGCAGAGCCTGTGTGAAATATAACCACAACTTGGAGAAATAAATCACATTCAAAATAAGAAAATGTGTACAAATGAGGTTTTCTAAACTCTCAAATTAGGTTTCAAAATGTAAAAAAAAACATGAAGAAGAAAAAACAAGACAGCAAAGATTTTTTAAAATGGCCAAAGACCAGGGTTTAACATCTGCTAATATAAGGTGTGCATTAAGTGAAGGAATCATCCTAATGTCCTTGCAGTTCTCAAACTCTCTTAAGCTCTATAGAAAGGTTGTTGTCTCACTCTGATTGGCCGAGAGGGGAAACACACCAGCTGCTCTCAATTCTTAATTAGGAGCCAACAGGTGATCTGAACAACCTGCAATCAACTCATGTGATATTCAGCAACAACAGGCTTACTGCAGACCCTTTGACATTTTTTAAAAATACATTTAACTAATTAATAAAAAATGTGCCCTCTACATGGGAAGTGGTTTTCTCTAAAATTGTAATTTGAAACCGTAATGCAAATGAATGACCCATTTTATGACTAAGGGTCACTTAAAGGCTTGATTTCCTTGATGACATTTCTACACAAAGCAGTTTTCCACTTCTATAACTAAGTTCAAAGAACGACATTATATGTAATTGTTGCTTAAGGAACAGCAATATTTATTCAAACAGAGTAGTTAAAGTGACAAATTTGTTCCATATTTAACTTACAGAATAGGGCTGGACAATATGACCAAAATGTATCACACAATGCAAATGTAACATTAGATCTATAAATAATACAATATCAATATATGTTTTTAATACAACATTTTCTGATTATATTCACTCTTACACTGACTTTCTGATATTTGTAGTTTTTTATAATTTATATAATTATTGAAAATGTGTCTCATTGATCAGTACTTAGATAAATGACACCTATTGTCCAGCCCTGCTCCAAAGAGCTATGGCAAAGGTCAGGGGAACACAGGGCTGAATGACATGGGCTTCAGTGGAGAAAACAAAAAATGGAACCAGTCCCTAAACAAGTTTTTTTTTTCATCATCCCAAAAGGACGATTAAGCAGTCAAGATGTTAAGTAAAAGCTCTTACAGGTGAATCTGCATGCAATTCTCTCAGTACACACAACACATCTGTATGAAAGCAGCTTACATGTACGCAACTGAATGCACAATCACAATCAACAATCGTTTTCTCAGCCTGAACGAAATGATTGACAAAGCCTGTTTTTCCTCCAGACTGGAATTCATAATAATAAAGACTTAGAATAAAAGTGATTGTGCTTTTATAACCAAAGTAGGACAAATAATACAAAGACAAGATGTACATCACTTATAAAACATTAACACTGTTATATAAAATTTGAATTTGAAGCACTTCTGTGGCAGTAAACAATTTCAGGAATTTACAAGATGGCTGGTAATGAACTGGATATCAATTACAGGAAAAAAGAACAAGACAACTGACAAGCAAAGATCAGGTATGGCGCCGCACGAGCAGACGCCACGGACGATGTTTGTGTAGACACTCACGGTCGCCATTAAATGTGCATTCATGTTGCTTTACTGAGGGGAAACCAGCAGTGGACTCCTGCAGGCCGGCACCCGAAAAGCAAACTAATTGAAGTCCACAGGCTCAAACATGAGGGCACTTTTTTCTTTTTTTTTCAACACCAAATGAGAAATTTGAAGTATAAAACAATAGCATGTATTGTGCAGTATTTCTAAAGTATTTTTTCCATCCTTTAATGGTCAAAGTCCTTCGTCTGAAGCAACGGTAGGTTTTCTTTTTGTGCACGGTTTGCTTCTTAGCTTTTGAGGAACTGTGGAAAGAAAATATAGTCATTTATTTTTCTCTCCTTAAATCACAGATATTAAAATAAACATGGTAACACTTTATAGCAGCGTGGGTCTATTTACATACTTAAACTCAGAATGTAGTATTCTGTGTCTTGGTATGCACCACATATACCAAAGCTAATTCCTTGTATGTGTAAAGATGCATGGTCATAAAACTGATTATGATACATTCTCAACTTCTTGTAGCGCTGTATAATTTTACTCATGAACATGTGTTATAATTATAACATTATAAAGCATTTATTAATTACGTATAAGGTCAAGTATCATACAACTTAATAATTGCTTTTTACTGACAATCATTTTGCAAGGATCGTGCATTGAAATCAACTTGGTTGTAAAACATTATAATATTTAAATAATGCATTTTTATCATAATTGTTTTGCTTAGAGTAATGTAGCTGAATAAAATATTACTTAATCTATGCATACAAAACAGGGTAAACTAAATTGTATTCGACTTATTTATGACTACTTCTAGTGATTAAAAACTTGTGGTGTATTTAACGTGCCTTTACCCCTGGGATGTCATTTCTTCACTTAAAGCACTCAATGACCACTTAATGTAACTAATAATCCCATTGTAAGGCATTATAAAAGTGATTCATGTATATAAAAACATAATGTTTTACAACTATTGCTAATTATAAAACGCTAATCCTTGCGAAAAAAATACGCCGTATATTTATCTCCTTTCTCACACAGCCAGAATATTTTTTTAAATTGAAATAACAATATTATTTTAAAGAGGATTTCATTTATTAATACTTAAAGTAGCAGCAGTCTGGTGTAAGGGAATATCAAAACACTGCTTTGAATAACAAACTGGAGAATGCTGTAATCAGCCAATCAGAATTGAGTATTGTTTTATACAGTAGTCGTGTATTAAAAGATTATGTGTTACAACAATGGGAATTTAAATACAGAAAATATCAGTGAGTAACTAGAAATTATGAGTTTATAAGTCTGTCTAAAATGCTTAATTTTGTGTTATGATTATTGTCATAGAGCATTTACGAAAAACACATATATATGGGAAGAGGAACACCAAATAACTAGCAAGGAATTTGATTTACCTCCTCCACCTGTCCTCTCTGTTTGGTCCTTGAGTCTCCACATGACATAAAGCTGGATGGATGAGTATCATCAGGCTCCCTCTGAGCATGACCTGAGGGGAAAGCAGGACGACTGTACAGAAGGACATCCCCTAATTCTGTAGGAGACACAAGAAAAAAACCTTTTAGTCAGCTAGTCCACTCAATCACCTTTAAAAAAGTGCAATAAAATCCATCCAGTGCCTGAGTGCTGTCGGCTCTTGCTGCTTCCTTTTCCTCCGGGTGGAGTCTTGTGCTTCTCCTGGCCCTCTGCAGCCTCCCTGACCCTGTGAGTCCCAGTGCTGCCCCTCCGCCCCCGGGCCTCCCCAGAGCCCACCCGGGGCAGCGTGGCGCCTCTCGCTATATATTCGCCGTGGGACATCTGGCTGGAAAAACTCAGAGGCGTGCAGGAGTCTGGGGACACAGAGATCCAAATGTTAGTGAGTTATTAGGAGATAAACAGGATTAAGTCTCTGATTTCATTATTGGTTCCGTTTTTACCATCATTGAAGACATCTTTGGGTTGGTAGTCCTGGTGACCAGACTGGTTCTGTTTATGTCTTCTGGGTCTTTTATGTGTTATTGCAGGACTCATGTTGCTGTCTGTGGACATGGGGCTGCTGGGCCGCTGGGGGCGCCGACCTGAAGTCATCACAAGTTTATTTAATAGCAAATATAATGTACCAGAATACTCAAATATTAGCCAGGATTCCATGTTTTTTTATGTTGTCATTCTACTGTAATTGTAAACTGATAGAGAAAAACTATGATGTCACAACAGAAAATAATCCAGGGATCACCAGTTATCGAAATACATCATCTGAGAATCATGAATGTCTCTACACCATGTGATACATGTCAAACAATTGTACATGTTGGGAAATCAACAACATTCTTAGATTCATATTCAATGTTTCACAGCAATAAATCCAATTGATATTTAATTAATGATCATGCTAGATAAAAAGTCTAAAGATCCCTTAGTGCTTTATCCTCTGGGGACCGTGAATGTCTGTAAAAACGTTTCAAGGCTAAATGTATGATCGTTTTTTTCGTTTTTTTTTTTTTTGACCAAATGACCCAGAAAATACACTTGACTGCTCTGTGTATCTGCATCTGGGTATGTGCAGGCCTACAATGAGATTCACTAAAGTTATTGGGATTCATCATCTGGGGACTATGAAAGTCCGTACACAATGCAATGTTTTAAAGATGTGACACAATTCTACTAAATAAAAGAAAACAAATGTAACCAGATGGTGAAACTACATGAACAGTTGGGGAATTACCAACACTCCTGGATGTATCCTCTGGGGACTTTCAATATCTGTATGTCATTTTACAGAAATGAATTAAATACATATTTAACTAATGTGGTGCTGGATAACGAGTCATGGGATCACTAGGATTAGTTATCTTCCTCCTCTGGGGGACCATGAATGTACAAAATGTACTAATAACTACTGTATTGGCATCTTTTCAATACAGAAGTTGCTTGATATTTTTTGTCTGGAACAAATTATGCCCAATACGAAAATGTAGCGAATATGTTTAAAGACAAATAAAACCCAGCCCTCCCCAGAAGCCCTCTCACCTGACTCCTCTGGATATCGGCCTATGCGCAGGCCGGCGTTTTCCCGCAAAGACAACGCCGCCTGGTTGAAATCTCCGTCTGTGAAGAAGGACCCCTCCGAGGTGCTGACAACACTGGACCTGCCAGATGAGATGTTGTCTTCGGATGCTGAGCCCCAGCTGTTTACCATGGACCCTGTGACCGACCTGTCCAGATCCCCGGTGCTGGAGGCGGGGGTCTGCTCCAGCCCGTGGAGGAGCAGCTTGTGTGGAGAGGGGGGGGTGCAGCTGGTGTTTGTGCTTCTGCCGGTTGTGGTGTTGGCTTGTAGTGACTTTCAGCGGGCTCTGCGTCTGTCTCCTCATCTGCCTCCTCATCTGCCTCCTCTTCACTTTCTTCCTCCTCCTGCCCATCGGTGTCCATGCAGAAGGGGATAGAGCTGTAGGTGTGTGTCGGGGACAGAGGCCGAGCGTGGCTGCTGAGGTGTTGGCTGGGAAATGCAAATAACAAATTAGAGTTACAACAACAAACATTTGTAGCAGATGTTAAAAACGGTTGATTGCAATCAAAAATGCTGTCTCTCTGCCCAACTTTACAGCAGAAACAAACATGTTTCTACCCCTGGATGCAATACAAATTAGTCGGGATATAGTTAGTTTCCACCTTCATGATTATGAATTGGTGAGTGAATTGTTTTATAACGCAACCCTTTTATTTATATTAGGTCTTAACGTTTTTGCATAAATTAGGGCGTGGTGACTTTGATGGACAGGTACATGCCTCACTGTCAGCTAACAGCAACTTGTCCACTCTGCTAGGCTACAACGTTAGCTAGTTGTAGTTACTGTACTTGATATATGTAGAGGAAACTTCTGTGTAGCTATGCAGTGGGAGTCACCGACTCAGGAAGGAGACACGGGAAGAGCAGTAGCTTTGATGTCAAACACATGATGGTTTATTTGGAGTTAACGGCCGGAGGATTCACATCACAAGTCCAAGAGTCAGAGGTTCTGACTTCACGGTAGAGTTGCCACGTCAATTCTGGAGAGCCTCTCTCTTGCCAGCCCATCTAACTGGTTTCGCAGAGAGTAAACAACATATTTGAGGAGATAGCCTAAACAGTGTGGGAACACAGAGCTACTCGCCTCGGACACTTATGACCTCGAAGATTTTACCTTGGAGTCCACAAATACAGAGAAAGAAGTGTCCCAGTGTACCCACAACACAGACCATCTGTATCCCAGTATTGACCGGTCACAGAATGGGAACAATAACATTATTGGCTAAGCCGCCTGTGTCCTTAAAGAAGGTAACAGACATCGAGGTTTGTCCTGTATGTTACTAATTGGCGTCTTATGATAATTATTTCCACAACAATATATATATATATATATAGTTTAGTTTATGATTCAGCCTTGGGTAAGACTTTTATAGTCTATGGCTATGACGCCCATAATGCTAAACGGGAGCAAATGTTAAGTCCGCCATCGGAGCTAACGGAGCCGCAGGGTGCTAGCTGCGGCCGCACGCAAGCTCAACATAAGCAGAAGGTGTGGTACGACAAAGACGTGCTCGTGAAAGAGAGCTGAAAGCTGGCCAGAAAGTCTTGATACTGCTCCCTACAGGGCCAAGTAAGTTACTAGCCAAGTGGCAAGGCCCTTATACAGTAACCCGAAAGGCAGGCCCTGTGACCTATGAAATGCTGTCCTGATAAAAGAAAGTGCAAACAGTTGTTGCATGTAAACCTTTTAAAAGAATATCATGACAGGAAAAACCAGAAGGCAGGTAGAAAACATGTTCTGATGATCCAAGATGTTCAGCTGGAAGAAGAGGATGCGTTGGAAGCAGAGGAGGCTGACATGGTGCCGCACAGAGAGAAGTGTAAACCCCAGGCCCCTCCGGAGCATCTGAATTTGGATCAGGGGCATCAACTGGGTGAGCTTAAACAATCTTTCCCAGCATAGTTCTCAGAAAAACCTGGACGCACTGATGTGATAAAGCATAACATTGTACTGAAGGACACTAAACCTGTTCGCCTGAGGCCTTACAGGATTCCTGAAAGAATGATGGAACCACTGAGGAAGGAGGTGGAGTTGATGTTGGACATGGGAGTCATTGAACCATCTAGAAGTGAGTGGTCAAATCCTATAGTGCTTGTTCCTAAGAAAAACACCACTGAACCTCGATTCTGCTCGGACATGAGGAAGCTAAACAGCATTTCCTGTTTTGATTCATAGTACCTATGGGATGTATTGACGAGCTACTGCAGTTGGGGAAAGCTAAGTACATCACAGCTTTAGACCTCTGTAAAGATTACTGGCAAGTGCCTCTTGAGCCAGCCTGCAAAGAGTATACAGCTTTTCAGATTCCAGGGATGGGTTTGTTTCATTACACTGTACTACCCTTTGGTCTTCATGGAGCGCCTGCAACCTTTCAAAGATGAATGGACATTGTTCTTAATGGTTGCACCAGGTTTGCAGCAGCCTACCTAGATGATGTGGTAATCTAGTGAATCCTGGGAAGAACATCTGCAGCATCTTAAAGCTGTGTTGGGCAAGATACAGAAAGCCGGGCTAACCCTGAATGCCAACAAGTGTTCCTGTGTACCTGGTTGGACGTGGGCAAGGAAGGTTTAATCTGGTCACCGGAGCTGGGATAGAAAAGCTAAAAAGGACTACACATTATAAATACATATGTAAAAAAAGTGTCAAATAAAATAAAACAATAACATAAAATAAATATAAATAACATTGCATGTATTCTCAGTAAAGGTTTAATCTGGTTACCTAAGGTGCTGGGCTCCATTGTGCAGGCCGTTGCTCAGGTCTCCCTGTGTGTTGGGGGGGTGACTGTAAGACACGACGGGGGGAGACGAGGCCGCCCCTCTAACTGGTGGAGTAGGGCAGCCTTCAATTCTCCCATCTGGATCAAAACTGATAAGAAAAGGACAACTGACGTGAGGTAATGGCTAAAGGAATGAGGGGTGCTGGCATTCCCCACACATTAGTCACAGCCCATTACACATCAGTGCAAATCCCTTGGAATGGCAATCGCAACACACATTTCCATCATAGGGGAAAAAAACGTACGAAGAAGAACAATAAGCTTCCTGCACCATCTGTTTTTTTTATTGCAGAATGGCTGCATCTGTTAGAAGGCCTCAGTTCATTGTGGGTTTTATGAAGTATTTCTGTGATATAAAACCTGATGTCGTAGTAAACCGTCTGACAATGACGAGCCTTAATTGTGAAATGTGTTCTTTGGTTGCGACAATAAGACGTGTTTTGACAGAAGATTTGCATTTGTTTAGAGCATAGGGTCTGATAACTTCAGCATTGAGGGACTTCTGGCAGGTTAAAACAAGTAATGGACTTTTTAAGACCATGTAGAATACAATTTAACACATGTATTTACAGTCATATACTGGCAAAAGTATGAAGGGTTCAAGTAGCTATGAATGGAAATACAAACCCTGAATTGCTTTAGATTACTACATGGATTGATTGACATTCAAAAATATGTAATAATAAAATATAACAGCAGTCTAAACCAGCTGTATCTCAAACTAAAATCTTAAGAAGCTGGTAAGGTAGCATGATAGTCCAACCCGTCTCATGGCATTTCGTGTTCACCAACACGATTTTTAATCTATTGATTCGTGTTCACCAACACGATTTTCCCCTTTTTTTTCGTGTTGCACAGCACGATTTTAAAGCAATGTATTTCTACTGGTAATGACGTTTTCGTTTGTGTCGGCTGCCCTTAAAGGCAATGTGAGCGTCCATTCTCATTGGATAATGGAGAATTGTACACCCGGAAGTAAGTATTCCCCTTACTGTCGATTGATTTTACAGTGATATCTGCACTACTCATCGACTAAAAAACACCAGATTATCCTTGTTTAATTACACAACATTGATTGGTTTAAATTGGTGTGCAATGCTTTTGTATTTTTCCCCCTTCGATTCGGAGAAAACAAATATTTTTTTCGGAGTAAAGGATGGCAGAAGACACTACACTACCCAGAATCCCAGCTATCGTTTGGACTCACCATGTGCTCTGTTTGACAAACCCCCGTTTTTTTTTCACCATTCATTCCATATGGCTGGCGTCTATGTAACGTGCTCTTCAAATTTCTCCCTGCAGAAAAAAAAAACATGGCCGAACTTCGTTTTATTCTCGGTGGAAAATGCCTATTTTAAAGTTAGTTTGGCCATTAAAATGCGTTTTGATGTCATTTGATGCGAGAAATATGAGTTGTTATTTCAGATTATGTGTGCAGTGGATGTACATGATCTTTAGTTTGCTAGTTATTACGAAGATTACTTCAGGAAGTTGTCATTGTTACCAAGGTGGTTGCTAGGGACGCTGCTATCGATATTATTTCTGTGTTATGTTGTGTAACTGTTTAATGGTGTTGTCTTTATTGCTACCCCCTTCCCCGTCAATGTATAGTGTTGGTCCACAGCGCAAACATATTAGTTTAACAAAATCCGCATCTAAAGATAGCCTACGTTATTTTCCCCTGTGCAATTCCAGTCTCACATCTCACAGCACATCGTCATTAACAAAGCCTACCGGAAACAGACCAAAAACATTTAAAAAAAATTAAATAATACTTTATTCCGAGTGTGCTTGCTTTTCTCTTTGAAAGTCATCACATAACGGCATTGTAATACACGGTTCGGCTGCATTAAATATTACATATCTGCCGTAGTTCTGTATTTATAGAGCCCTGACGAGAAGACTTCTAGACAAACATAAGGAACTGAAAACGTGACGTGGATCATAAATATATCAGCCATTAAACAACATCTTACATTTATTTTCACACAATACGTCTCCTTGCAGTATCAACACTAATTCGGCTGACTTTTATATTTGATCCAATTGGTAGATAGGCTGTATTTACACCATAAAGGTGCCCAGCTGATATAAAGGGACACCTAGTGGTTAAAGCATGTTATTGAATTTCATTATTTTTTTTTATTAGATATGAATAGGATCCCTATAATGTATATTCATTACTCGTTATTCTCTACTAATAGTTAATTAAAGACTGTATATAATGACTATTTTGCACATCCCTTTCTTCAAGATTTTCTAAGGTTTTATTGACACACACAACTATGGTGTAGTTATGCATGGAATTAAAAACTTGGGTCGCAGGTTCCTCAATAGTGCATTACAAGACATCTATCAATATTTGTGCATACCTCCAGCAATGTTAACTATGTTGAAGCACTTATTTTAATTGATATTATACATAATGTATTATACTCTTATAAGATGTATGTAGATATTTCATCTCCGGCCTTGTCAGGTATTGAACAATCAATAAATAAAGAACACATAATTGTTAAATATAAAACACAGAATTTGTGTGATTATACTAAATGATTTACAAATAAACACCACTGCATTTACAACTGTTCACATGCTGATGTAACGCAAATGTTCCAACTTGGGATCAATAAAGTATATCTTAAGCTGATCGATGGCTACTGCCATATTTGCAAAATTTGCCTCTGAACCTTGACAAGTGCATGTTTCAGGCTTATCAATTAAGGTAATGTAATGTAATGTTATCAATTAACAACAGGGGTCACAAACATAAGACCAGCTGTTAAATAAAGCTCTTCTGACTTTAGCTGGCATGTGTGTATATTAATGCTGCCCATTATGGGCACAAACAATTTTCACCCATTTATTAATTATATTTTTAAATTTGAGTGTTTCCTATCCCCTAAACCTCCAGGGATGTACACAGTTTAATACTGGCAACTTCTTATTATGGGAAATACGAAAACGTCTTTTAAAACTACAACTCCCAGTAGAGACGTGCCATAGATAGAGAACATGTTGCGAAACAGAATAGCCAGCATGTGTAGTTCTGGGGGGGACGGGGTGGGGGGGGGGGACGCGGTGGACCCGTTCAAATCCAGTTTTGGACAGTCTGCCGTGATTTCAAGTGCTGTTCGAGGCGTACCTCGGAGCACACTCTCCAATCACAGAGCTTGAGGACTATCACGGGGTTTGTCAAACAGAGCACATGGTGTAGTCCAAACGATAGCTGGGGATTCTGGGTAGTGTAGTGTCTTCTGCCATCCTTTACTCCGAAAAAATATTTGTTTCTCCGAATCGAAGGGGAAAAATACAAAAGCATTGCACACAATTTAAACCAATCAATGTTGTGTAATTAACAAGGTTAATCTGGTGTTTTTTAGTCGATGAGTAGTGCAGATATCACTGTAAAATCAATCGACAGTAAGGGGAATACTTACTTCCGGGTGTACAATTCTCCGTTATCCAATGAGAATGGACGCTCACATTGCCTTTAAGGGCAGCCGACACAAACGAAAACGTCATTACCAGTAGAAATACATTGCTTTTAAAATCGTGCTGTGCAACACGAAAAAAAGGGGAACATCGTGTTGGTGAACACGAAATGCCATGAGACTGGGTTGGATAGTCACCATGGAGATGGTGGCGCTCTAGAGTAGTAGAGTAGAGTAATGGTGGAAAACATGTATTTACATTTATTTCAGCCAATCAAAAAAGGAATACCATTTTTTTTTTTAGAAACGTGAGTATGTGCAGTGAACAGTAGATCATTAATTTAAAGACCTACAGTAGAACAACTTTATTTAAGAAAATGTAGTCCTAGATTTGGGATTGGGGTGGAGAGAAACTCACTCTTATGGTGGATTTTAGCATTTGCAAACCATTTACATGCACTGAAACCTATAAAACATTGCAGGAAAGGGAAACCCCAAAAAGCACAATAGGGCCTCTTTAAAGTGTACCATTGCAGCTAATTCAATATTCAAGAAACGATTCGAAATTAGTTGAGAAATCGATTTGTAAATGTCAGAATATGTTTTATACCTTCTCAATAATGGAGATTTCCTGCTTTTAATTACATACAAAAGTGAACATCTTTACATTTTGGACTGACAAAACAAGACAGAAAGTGTGTATGGTACAGAACTACAGTGTGTCCTTCCCCACTCGTACCTCCTCTCCATGGGTAGGCTGTACTCGTCACAGTCCCAGGCATTAGCATGGAGGAGGCGGGGCTTCTCCCCAGCTCACTGCATTATGTTTCTGGATTTTGGGGCCCGCGTTCCTTTCTTTTGATTCTGACTCCCTGAGATGTGAGAAGAAGACATCAAGGTAAAAAAACAGACCTATGTCTCGCCTCATTAAAATTCACCAGAGTGCCAGGTAGCCGTTGGCCTTACCCGCGGTGCTGTTGCTGCCTCTGTCGGAGCTGTGGTGCGAGCCGCCTGTGCTTTGATCACGGCTCTGGTTGTAGGGGATAGTTAGGATGGATCATTCCTTCACTTCCTGCAGATGATCTAAAGAAGCAAGAACCATTTTAAACCTCTTTTTTTAGCATTAAAATGACTTCAAATACATCCAACGTGACCCCGTTTACCTTTATTAAGCAGGTTTTGCTCTATAATGTTGTACTGCATCTGTGCCATCATCTCCTTTGGTATTGGAGGAGGGTTGGGGGGCTGTTTCCAGCAGTGCATGTCCATAGGTTCAGCTAAAGCCCCCCCGGCAGCTGCTTTACTCTTGATGCTGGCCTGGATGAGCTGCGTGGTGGCGTAAGGGATGGGCTCGTACGTGGCCGCTGGGTCTCCTCCCGGGCTGGCGTAGCACAGGCTGGAGTTGTTGAACGTCTTGATGTCGTTGAGCTTGTTGGAGAGGTTCACGTCGCTGTAAATTGCCGTCTCAGGACCCAGCTGTTTGTTTTCAGGATGGCCTCCATAGTTAGCTATGCAGTCAGCTGAGGAGCACATGAACACAGGAAGTCACACAGCTGCAGCTTTGATGGAAGTGGATTTGAGTTTCAAAGACACACAGTACAGTATATCTTTATGTAACATAATCATACTGGCTGGAGATATACCTTTAGCAAACAAAAGCAAAAATAAGACAGTAAGATACATGTATTAATGCAATACTTGCAACTTTTTGTATTTCTCAAGTCTCAGTTAAACTCATTACAAGATACATAACTGGGTGTGTACTAATAGGATGGTTGTACATCGGTAGCAATATCTCTGTTATTTATAAGTAAAACAAATGTAATGCTTCTTAGAAGATACACATTTAGATTTTTTGGATGAATCCCCAACCCTAAATTATTCATGTAGTTAGAACACATATGATGATTTAGCCTATATTGTAGTTTATTTGCTTAAAAATAGACAAAATGTACAACAAACTAAAAAAGGAATATTAATTTATATGTTATCAAATGTTCAAAAATAATATCATTATAATGAATTATTTCAGCAATGGTATCTTGAAAGCCCTTCTTTGATACTGTTCTGCTTTACCTTCCTCTGCAAAATAAATACAAATGTTTGTTTGAATGGAATTGAGTCTGAGGACTCCTGCGGTGAACTCTGACATGTGTTCAGTCTGGCACTGACCTGGGCGGCTGTATGTTGTCATGTTGCTGTCACTGGTGCCGTTGCCATTATTGCAGCAGTTGATGCTACAGTCCTTGTGATTGGCACATGCATTTGGCCAATTGTCAGGCAGCCACAGCTGGTTGAGAGGTTCCCCCATGCTGAGAAGGCCAGGTCTGTAACAAGGAGGACCACAGAGCTGTCAATCAAAACCT